>NC_133582.1:5883041-7214707 GCF_964106895.1 Numenius arquata
TGCGGCCATTGAAGAGGCAGAGATTGGGTAGCACAGGGTAAGGAGAGAGATCATAGAATCATAGAGAATGGTTAGAGTTGGAAAGTATCATCAAGTTCCTTAAAGACCATCAAGTGCCAACCCCCTGCCCTGGGCAGGGACACCTCCCACCAGACCAGGTTGCTCAAAGCCCCATCCAGCCTGGCCTTGACACCTCCAGGGATGGGGCAACCACATCTTCTCTGGGCTGGAACATCACTGTTCCAGTGCCTCACCACCCTCATAGTAATTAATTTCTTCCTAATATCTGTATAAATCTCCCCTCTTTCAGTTTAAAACCATTACCCCTCGTACTATCACTCTACTCCCTGATAAAGGGTCCCTCCCCATCTCTCCTGCAGCCCCCCTTAGGTACTGGAATAGGTAAGTAGAGCAGGGAGGTGATCGCCTGGAAGCACGCTGGCTCTCCTCTGCCAGATAAAGAAATAATTTTTCATCCAGCCTGGAGGAAAGAAGGAAAGTGGAGGTCCTCTGCAGCTTGTCCATCCCCCAGCAAACCATGGCAAGGGTGTCCTGCCTGGCTGTGGGAGGTTCCCTTCCTGCCTCTGCGACTCAGCATCCCCCTGCAAGAGGGAGATTCTTCTCCCAGGGAGCTGAAGTCCTCCCTGTCTGTGACCAGGTTGAGCTCTGTGACTTTTGGGAGTCTCAACGGAGCAATAGGTTGATGCTCTGGCTGCTTTTCAGAGGGATGCCTGGGAAGGGGCTGGGTTACTGGGAGACGGCTGCCCTTCCAGAGCAATGGCCTAACACATGAGGCCTGATGGAAGAACAATGCTCCTGCTGGGAGGGGAATATCTCTCCTCCCTGGGAAAAGGGCTAGGAGGACATCTGCACTGTAATCCCCTTCCTTCAGAGGCATGAAGGTGCTGTCTTCCCTGTCCTGCAGATGGGAAGCTGAGGCAAAGATGGCTTTTCACCCATTGCTTAGGAAGCCCATGGTAGAGCCTGTGTCTCAAATTATTCCCTTCTGTGTCTCCTCTTCACTGCAGGAACTCATGAAGACCCCTGTGGTTCTGGGGAAAGTCACTTCATCTGGATAGAGATCAGGAAGCATCGTGATGGATTTTGGCTAACAAATGGCAGCAAAATAAGAAAGGAGAGAGTGAAGCCTGGCCCCTGAGCAGGCAGAGATTCACGCACGTCCTTATCTTTAAAGGTTTCCTCAGCATTTAAGCAGGGATGTAAGCTCTCTCCTCTGAACGGCACCCAAAACGCCAGCTGGCTCCGGCAGACTGCGGGAGGCACACGAGCGGAGTCTAATGAAAGCCCAGGCACAGCATCCCGAAAGTGACAGTCGCTCCAGACTCAGGCAGGGTGGTGAGCCGAGGGGTTAGCGGAGGGCAGCGTGATTTCGGAGTGCTGGGGTGTCCCTGTTTAGCTGAGCATCCCCTCCGACTGACTCCTTACCCTCATGGGATGGGGTAAGATGCAGGGTTGATCACGCTGTATGATCTTGAGTCAGCAGGAGAAGAAAAGATCATTACTTCTGGCTTTTTTATTATTTTTTATTATTATTATTTATTCCTTCCAGGATAATAGAGTCCTCCCCTCCCCAATTTTGTTATTCACACGAGATCATGCAGTCCAGGACACTCTGTCCTTAAAGACAAAATGAAAAAAAAAAAAAAAAAAAAGCAGAAATAATGATTTAAGTCAGAGAATCCTACAGTTAATGAGCAAGACTGCCTGCTTCGCCTCCCCCTGCACTGCCCAAGAAAGTGCCGATAAAACCAGATAGATATGTGACTTGATGCTGGTGCCTGAATACATTAGTCAATTTTAATCTTTTCATTTCGCAATAATTATGGCATCGACTGTGCCCTTTCTGTCTGAGGGAAAGTTTATAATGCTTGGAAGCACCTGGGTAAGAAAAATGGGTTTTATTGATGTCTTTTCGGATGATGCCTTGGCATAATGTTGCTTAGGACCCCGGTGTTCCCAGAGGATGTGTTCCCACCCAGCACCAGCCCCGGGCTCCCGGCACCTTGCGGCTGGGTTTGTGGGAGAGCGGGGGTGGCCTGGCTGCGGTGCTCACATAAAACGGGGTCCCCCCTCCACTCCCACCATGAGCATGTGGCTTTGCCTTCCCCATATGTTTTCAAGTCTCCCCGCTCCCGTTTTGGGAGGAACGCTGGGATGCTGAACACGGCCTCGGGAAAAAGTGCGCTCCAAAGGTTCTGGGGCCCAGGAATGGGCATAATTTTAGGTGAACTGGTGGGAAATATGAGTGGCTTCACGTGCGCCCTTAACGGCTCCTCCATCCCCGTATTTCTACACTGCCACACAGCACTAGCCCTCCACCTTTGAAGACTGGAGATCTACAGCTCTAGGACTGTAGAAGGAGATGACGGCGACACCAGCGTTTCTATTTGCGTGTCTCACGAAAACACCCAGCACAGCCTCCTATTTAAATAGCAAATTTTTGCCGAAGCACGAATGCCTCCTACGAGGCTCGGGGTGCCCTCAGCTTGCACTGAAGAAGCGACTGGCAGCCGAGGGCACTTGCCACCTCCGGGGAGGTGCTGGGCGGTGGGTAGCACGGCATCGGGAAAACTGGGCAGGGGCAGCAGAGGCGGAGCCGGTCCATGCGGGATGATGGAAGTGTGGCATGGCACCTGTTTCGCGAGGTGTCTGGCTGAAATCGATGCTATTAGTCCCCTGCTCTCATGAGTACTAAACGCACCCACACAGTGTAAAAGCGGCATCTCGCTGATCAAAGTCATCTCCATCTCTTTTGCATCCATTTCGCTATTATTCATGCTTCACAGCTGGATCAACGTGTGACACATTGCAGTCCTTCATTTTTCTTGCTTTGGATTACAGGGATTTTTAATGTTTACCTGCTTGGAGGAATAACACATTTTACCTAGTGATAAATGTACTTTGTATTTATTCAGAAGGCCAGCTTAGATTATGAATCCAACGCTGATGAATAAATTAACTACGTGATGGATCAAAGTAGAGCTATGTACTTCGGGTGTTGGTTACACCAGGGTGCCTAGCAGGTCAGTCCATCAAAGATGTTGTATTTATTTTATTTTAACATTTCTTGATTTCAAAACAATCAAATGTTGCTCATGGGTAAACTTACTAAACAAAGGAGACTGCCAATGGGCCTGACAACGTTTCCTTGGTAACATTTCTTAGCTTTTACCCCAGTGATTGATATCCAAGGATAGCCATTTGCTTTCTGCAGAGGAGCAGGAGAATATGGCTCAGTGATTCTCATCCTGGCTCGTGAAAGCAGAGAGAGGAGAAGCAATCCATTATAGCTGATGTGGCTTTACTCATTATTTAACAAAAAAAAAAAAGGAAAGGAAAACGAAAAAAACCCAACAAGCAAGGAAAGAAAAGGAGACAAATTGCGCTTGGAACGTGATCCAAAAAGCTCACTGCACTTGACAGAAAAACTCTTTGACTTCACGGGGCTTTGGACCAGACTCCTGATGGGTGCTTAAGACTGACCGTAATCTGAACACATTTCTCTGTCGTGCTCTTTGCTTTGCTTGATTAAAAACCTTTCGTGCAGGCAGTGTTGCTTTTTTTCCTGTTTATGCTACCCAGCCCCACTGCTCATGGGGAGCCCTTAATGCCACCTACCTTGGGAAATAAGCAGCCACGGGGGGGCTGGCTCCTGCTTTGATGTCGCAGTAAGATTTCCCCAGATTTAATACAACCAAGGGAAACCGCATTTGCAAGTCCAATCAGAGCTCATCAAAAAGTGGGTTTAGATGCGTGAGGGAGACAGGCTGGGCAAGCCACCTTTCGCAGATGAAACCCCCTTCTCTCACCACCCTCCCCCCCACCATTGCCCTCCCATCCCTCTCCAGCAGCTTTGCAAGGGTCCTCGCTGTTTGTTTGCAGAAATACCCAAATGGTGCCACTCGTGCCAAAGCCCTTTGCAGTTCACCCAAAGGACAACACTCGTGCAGTGACCGCGGCCGCTAACAAATGTGCCCGGCTGCCAGCGCTCCGGTGGTACTGCCAGCGTCAGTCAATAACGGCTCCGTGTCAAACACCAAAATCCGTATCAAATCAGTCCTGAAGACCCAGGAGGCAGCTTTCCCTCATCTGCAGGCGTGTTCCCGGTGCTCTGCGGTGGCTTTGGCTGAGTGGAGGAAGAAGACTTTGGGTGACTTCGCAGCTCTTCATCCAGGGATCTGGAGGGAGAGCTGGGGGGGCAGCAGTGCTCAGGGGCAGCGATGTTTTGGCTCCATTTGCTTCTCCTTGGCCACGCTCCCAACGCAGTCCCATTTGCAGGGGGCTTGAAGGGAGTTGTCATGCTGCTTCTGTGCTGTTTGTCATGTCCTCCCCAGGTTTCTCCTTCTTGCTAAGGAACAGGGTTATTGGGAAGAGATGGGATATGGTTGCCCGAACACCTCAGAAATCATTGCAGCCAAGCTAAGAGAGGCAAATTTATGAAAGAATAAGTCTGTTTTTTGGATGGTTGGATACCTGAGAGGTTCATGCTTCCTTTCTCTCCTGCAATTTATCCCTTGTGCTTCTATACCCCAATTTTAGCTTCCTCCAAGCCTCCCCCAGCACCTTTCTGCTCGTGTCTCCTAAACCTCTCACAGTACACACAGACCTTCCCCATCTTTTCCTTCCCTCTGCCACAGGACCCCTCACTCCTTTGCAGCCCCCCAAATGCCACCGGTGACCCTGAGGTCCTTGGTTGCTGGCAGGAGAGAGGCAGAGGCCAGTGTGGCTGCTGTGGTCCGAGTTGTGTGCAGCAGCCAGGAGACTGAGGGAAGGACTGATGGACAGGCGAAAGACAAGCGGTGGGATCACAGCATGCCTCACTTCTGTCAGGGAAGGGGCTAAATCGATAAACACACAACAAATCAATGCCGTTGGGTTTTTTTTTTTGGTAATGTGATCTTTTCCATTAGGATGCTCCCCACTGCTCCATTAATAGTTCACATTCAACTGCCAGTGCTGGGTGGTACCCAAGGCCCCAGGAAATGCAAAATTAAAAAAGTATGGACTGTAATTGATCCAGCAAGTTGTATAATCATATGATACAAGTGGGAGATTTTATTTTTATAAGCCGAGTACCTTATTTTCTGAAGCTTGAGATAGATTCACACACTACAGAAGCATTATATTGCTTATAAAATTATCCAGTCCTTTTTATAATCCAGCATCAGTACAGCCTGTCCCAAATAGCTCTTTTTAAGATGCACCCCACAGGCATACTGCGTACATAATTATTTCTTTTTGTTTTTCTCCACTATTTGTTTCATCCAGTGTCTCCCTCTTTCCAGTGATGGATCGTCTGTACCTGCAGACATAAATAAAGCCCATTAGTCCTTTAAGGACACACTCCAAGTCCCAGCTTTAGCACTCCTGTTGCTGTTTCTCTGTCCTAAATAGAGACATTTCGGTGGATGGTTTTTGAGGGTTTGGGGTGTGAGGCTGTGCCTGGGGAGGAAGGGAGGGGGGTCTGTTCATCCCTTCATCCCCAGTGCAGAAGAGAGGTGGCTGAGGGGCACCCTGCTGGGGCAAGGAAGTGCCAGGATGCCTTTGGAAACAGGGATTCGTGCAGGGATTCCCTCTCCAGGGGGAGAGGATGCTTTCTGCTCAGAGGGAGGATGTCTTTTTCTGAGGATCCAGGGAATGGGTGGCTCTGTGGGCTGAGCTCTGGGACATGCTTCTGGGCAGCCAGCCTGGTCCTGCCCACTGACACCCGACATCCCGCCTGGAACCAGGGAGGGAAATCTCGCTGGGGTGACGGGCACATGAGCTTTGGGGTCACCTTCTTCCCCTTTCACTGAAGCAATCACTGAGCACCCCAGCAGTGGGGGCTGTATCTCTGAAGCAGGGTTTTGTGGGAATCCAAACAAGAATGTGGCAACTCCCAGAGTAGGGAAGCTCAGAGCCCTGGGGAGGGCAAAATAAAAAGAAAAGCAGTGGAAATCAATCCCCCCCACACTTCCTAACCAACTGATCCTTCCCTGCTGGCTTGCTGTGAGGCCAACAGCTTTCAGGAGCCTCCTGTGTCTCTCCGCTACAGCTCTACCCACCTCCATCCCCTCCAGAGCCCACCTGTGCTCTCCACAGGACTAGGTCCCTGGTGTCACTGCCAGCCCCTATCACCATCTCTTTGCCTCACCTTTCACCTGGTCTTTCCCTAGCTAAGCTGCTCTCAGAAAAGCCCATTTTCCCCCATCCTGACCCCAACTACACCCACCAGAAGAACAAAACAAGCAACCTTCTGCTCTGCCACCCAGCCGCCCCTTTCAGCATAGAGCATAACGTGCACAGTGAAGTGCAGACAAATGCATTGCAAAAACTACATCACCCGCTGCAGACGGTGTCTATCCACTTATAGCACCAAAATGAAACTTTATCCAGGTGCCACAAAAAAGGAGGAGGTTGTTGAAAACCTTCCAACTCTGCAGATCCAGGCAAACTTCCTTGCTTCATTAGGTCCGTGCTTCATGGCTTGACCTGCTCTCATGTAGGTGGGAGGCATCTAGAAAAATCAGCCTCTACCAGCAAGGTAGCATCTTCAGAGAAGATGTTCAGGACCACTGGCTTGCTCCAAGCCCAGCTAGAACTGATGTGGTTTTGTCCCGTGGGTTTATAAGTTACTGCTTCCACTAGTTTCGAGGAGAATGTGCAGCCACTCTCCAGAGAAGGCAACTCATTCTTCAGTGACCTAGTCCTAAATGTTGCAAGGCAGAGAAGAAGAACCTAGAGAAAAGGTGATATCTCAGGAAGGAGTCTCCTCATCGTCCAGGGCTTTGCTGACCTGGAAGCAGGGGCAATTTCTAGCCTAAGCAGAAGGTCAAACTGACTGTTCAGCGTGAGGAAATCAAAGTTAGGCAGCCCCTATTCGTATCTGGGAAAAAGGATATGTGCTCTCAGCCTTGTGTGTACAGCCTGAATTAGTGAAGTAAGTACACTGTAAATCATCCTCTTCCTTGCAGCAGTGTTTTTCTCCAAACAATGGAAAGCAGAAACTGGAAACGTGCTGATATGATAAGAGGGTTGGAGGAGAGGCAAGGTCAGATGTACTTTTGTTGCTGTCTTCCTGGCTGTAGACGTACACTCCTCGCTTCTCTAAAAGCCGAGGAAGGACTCAGATACCTTAAAAAGCTGTATTAGCTGTGTCAGACCCTTGCCCTTTCTACCTGGATGCATGTGGCATGTAACTAAGGAAACTAAACATGCTGCAGATGCCTTGGTTTGAAATGTCTCTGCCGAGAGCTGGTTGAAACACAGGACTTCTATTCTGCAAGAAATCCTGACATTTGCAAAAGTTTGGTTCAGCAGGAAAATGAGTCATTTTTCCCCCTGAAAAAGAAAATCTGTGGGGAAGGAAGAAAAGGGAAAAAGAATTGCTTGGAAAAATGAAACCATTCCTAGTCCTTATTTCTTTTTCCCCCAATGCAGAACAGAGGAACAGCTGCCTCCGTCTCCTGAGGATCCCCCCAGCCATGAGCTGAGCAGCCTCAAATCCCAACGAGCTGCTGCCGGTGCTGGAGCTCCTGTGGCTTTGGGCTTCCTGTGGCAGAGCTGATCCCAGCTGGGGCCCGGAGACACCATCCTGGCAGCAGCATCGCCTCGAGCCGGCAGGGAACCAACCCTGCCCCAAAGCGACCTGCTTCCGCAGCCCAATTTTAGTTTTCTCTCCCTCTTGGCTTTTGGGCAAAAGTTTGTTTTTTGCTGGAAAATTCCTCACGAGCCTTTCTTGATACATCTGCACGTTTACACACTCGCTCCCAGGTTTGCTACTTTAAAAACAACAAAAAAAAAAGTATTATTTATCTGAAGGGAGGAAAAAAAAGCCCCGTCGACGCAAACTGTCACACGGTTGTGTCGAAGCCGTGAGCCTCACTCCTCATCTGCCGAGACGGGCCACAGTGACAGCACTTGTGTACGCTGAACGGGATTGTACCGAGATGCTGGAAAAAACAACCTGTTAACGATGACTGGCTGGCTGCTCTGCCCGAAATGGCAACATTTGAACACACAATACACTCAAAGATGATTAAGCCGGGGAAGTGTAATGATATGTGAAACCAATTTTTATTAATACCAGACTGAACCGCACAGTCTTGTATGAGGGAGAGAAATCTCCGTGCTCCTAGTAATGGAGACAAGAGCCTTAATGATCATTACACTACTAAAACTGTACACTAATACCACAGCAGGTCATGGGGGTCGGAGCAAATGCCTCTTTCTTTGTATTACATGCTTTTATGTCTTCATTTACTCCACCAATTCTCTCATTATTTCCTCCTCATCTGCTATTCACAGGCGTAATTTCTTTGGCTGACATTCCCCTCCTCTCTCGCTAAGAGACAATCGATATTACATCATCTGCCTCGCCGCAATGCCTCATACGCCACGAGATATGTTGGAGCGGGTTCCTCCGGGACTTGTTTTCCAGCCCCGCTCCCTCTGAATCAGTAAGGAAAGGAGGATGCTGTGCAAAGCCCCTCGGTGCGGCTGGAGCGCAGCCCGGGCAGCGGGGTGGCCACCGCTTCCCCCTCGCTGTCTGGGAGGCGATGCCTGCCCCTGAGAGATCCATATGCTGCCGTTTGCTGTTGTAGCCTGCCTTAATAAGCTGTTAATGAGGGAGAATAACGTAACAAATCTATCGAGCCCATCCATGAATTAAAAAGGTTGATGGAGTTGCCGGGGTTTTACCCCAATGTAGCAAGGCAGAATCCTTTCCTATTTGTCCCCCAGGCAAAAAAATAAACCCGGTGAGCATGTATTAGTCCTTACACCCTCAATACAAGAGCAGCAAAACCTGCCCGTCCCTGCTCGGTAAATACATATCATTGGAGTGGCATCACTGTTCTCACGGCTCAGTCCTCTTGGCTGTGTCACCGTAAATCGCTGGGTGATTAAAGCCGGCTAATTTCCTACAGCCCTGCTTGGTTTTGTGGTGTCTTCTGCTCTTTCACACGCTGCTGTCTTGTAACAGGGTCGTACGAAACAGGGACCTTGTATCATTTTGAAATATGTTGTCAGCTGGTTCAGGAGGGAGAACTCTACCATGTTTTTCTTATGTTTTGGTTTTTTGTTTTTTTTTTTTTTTTTTTCTTTTCATTTTGTTTCCTGATTCAATACTGCCTGCCTTCCCTTAGTCTTAACTAGCCAGCATTTCCTACTCCGGGGCTGTCTGCAAAGGAAAGCTATCTAACTCTGAAATTTAATAAAAGCCTCTTAAGTGATTTGGGAGTACGTAGGAGAGAGAGAGATCTTTAAAAGCAAACATTACTGCTCGAGTGTACATGTAGCTTAATAGGATTTTCTTCTTTGTGAATCTGAGCTCTTAATAAGACAATCTGAGATTAAGGAAGAATGGGAAGATTTTATTTATTTAGGTATCCATCAAAACATGTTTTGGCTGCTTTCAGGGAAAAGTGTGTCAAAAGATACCCCGCATCCCAATAACATTAAGTTGGGATTGCAATTTTTTTCAGCAATTTATTGCAGAACACCATTCCCCCATCCCCTCTGCCCTTTTGCCTGTAATTTTGCTTTTTCCTTTACCCAGTCCCTCCTACGAATTTCTTTCATCCCTCTCTCTTTTTTTTTTTTTTTTCTTTTTTTTTAAAAATCCTCTAAGACCAGGCTGCTTCTTTCTAGAGGATGACTGAGAGGAGTGTGAAAATGAGTCGCCCAAGTCTTCTTACTCAACGGTTTCCTCTGTGTTTGCCCTGCATTACTGGGACAGACCAAAGCTGTACAGATGAAAGATGCCCACAAGCTACTCTGAGTAAGCTCCTGTTTAGGATACTTTAGTGCGTTATATGTTGTTTTTTTTTCCTAAAACAGGATGCTCTAAACCAGCAGCCCCTGTAAAAGATAAGCAATTTAATTATAGCAACGAGATAAAAGCAGAAATGGCTCTCAGACAAAACCTCTGACGATTAGATCAGAAGTGATGTGAAAGGACACCCACCGAGGAAGAAGGAACTCGGCACTGATAACGTGAGGCAACTACCGCACGGATCTTGGAATATCATTTCCTAGGTTTTTTTCCAAAAATAAAAAGCCTGGGAGCTCATATCAAAGGGACTCATGGCTCTGTGCGGCAGGTGTTTCTTTCCCTTTATAGGCCCTCCCTTGCATCCAAGCCCGATCATGTTCTGAGATAGTGTAGATGAAGTGTAAGAGAATAGTGGAAAATGCCATATTTTAAAAGACAATTACTGCAGCATGTCAAAACTAGAGAGAATTGCGAGGAACATCAGAAGGGTCTTGACACAGCAAGATAGCTGGGCAACATTATGGCAAATGAAGTGGAGTGTAAAAGCTCCAGGAGGCAATGCAGAATAGAAGAAATAATTGCCTGTAGTCACTCTGAGGAAAGAACATATTGGTGTCATCAAGGGAAGTGAAATGAGTGGCTGGTCAGTGGTGATACAAAAAAGTAGTTGGAGAGACGCTAAACTGTAGGTGGAAAGTGTCATTGGGTAACGCTGGTATGACGATGTAGGTAAATGGTGCGATCGGTCTTTAGAGGCTGCATACGTACGCGTGGTCATCTTACTTTGGAAATGATGTAGCAGCAAACAGAAGAGAGTTCAAGAAGGCTGGAGGAAAGGAAGGGGCATGGACAAATTTCCAAAGAGGCTGAAAACATCAAAACCACTCAGCACAGAGTGGAGATAACAACAAGAGAAAAAAGAAAAAGAGAGAAGAGGCACAGGAGAGCTCTTATCCAGCTGTCCTCAAGCCTAAATACAAGAAGAGGGAGCACTTGAAGAAGTTAAAACCAAGCTGAAAAACACCCCTAACCCATCACACAGCTCACCTTGGGAATTCATTTGCCTTATGGATATCCCAGAGTTTTCTTGCTGGGGGGCCATGTGGTCCACATGCTAAGCTCAGCAAGGAAGCCGCTTGCGCAGGGGTTTTCAGGTGGTTTCAGGGTTTCGGTTGCCACCTCACTTATGTGACGACATCCATCCCAGCCCCACATCACTGCAGCCCAGGGCACGGCACTGGTCCCGCTGCATCCCGGGCTACAGCGCTGGGATGGATGTCCCAGGATACCTCTCCTGGAGGAGCCGAACCCAGGGCAGCCTTTCCCTGCAAGAGCTCAGCCCTGCTGCAAGTATTGCAAAGCTTTTAGAGCCTGAAGGAAAGTCAGGCTCCGAGTCCTCTTTCAACAAGGGTGTTTCGGGGGACAGCCCCCAGCTCTGGACCCGGGTTCTCCCAACACCTCTGAGGTGGCTCAGGTGCAGGTGACACCGCTGATGTCTCGTTGCACGGCAGTCAGCGAGCCTCCTCGCTGAATGAACGCTGCATGCTGATTACCTCTCCAGCAATTGCCGGCATTATCACAGGGGTAGTAATTTTTGCAGCTGATTTTTTGATGAGCTACAGAAGCCCAGGGCACGATCTGCCAGCAGTGACAAGCCAGGCCGTGACCTCCTGAGAGCCGAGTGGTTGCAGCAGCGTGACAAGGTGGAGACATCCAGTTCTCTGGCGTTTGGTGAAGCGCCAGCGCTGGGTGCTTCTTCCTAGTGCCCAAATGAGTTTGGTGCCTCTTTTCCTCAAGTTGTGCACCCACGTTAGCAAAGGGACTTTTGCTTCTTAAAAAGTAGAAAAGAAAAAAGTAATGTCTGTGTCCTAAACCCTACTGTTTAAAAAAGGAACGGCGAGAGGGGATGCTTCTCTGTCAGCATGGGGCTTAGGAGAGGGAAGTTGTGTTCACTGAATTTCACTGAATTTCACTGAATTTTTTTAGAGTTGGAAGGGACCGTATAGATCATCTAGTCCAACTCCCCTGCTGAAGCAGGATTGCTTAGAGAATGCTACTCAGGACTGCATTCCTCTGCTATACACCCCTCTGCTATAAACTTCCAGCAATCCCCAAGACACATGCTGGTTCCTACTGGGATTTGCTTGTAGACCACAGATTGCATTTTAAGATGTGACCTTAAATCTCTTTAAGTGTGCCCATGCCACCAAGCGGCGTTTTGTATTTTGCAATGGACCCCTGGTCTCCGAGTCGCCCACACGGTCCCTTTGCACAGCAGCTTCGCACTGGAGCAGACAAAGTAGTGCCCATGGGGAGGAAAACCCAGGCAAGGAAGACAGGATCTTCCTTGCTCCCACCTCCCAATCTGTGCTGGGATCCACTCTCCCACCACAAATACAGTAGAGATGGGGGCCACCCTTGTCCCCAAGGACACCCCAGCAGACCTGGAGCACGGTGTGTTTTGTTGAAGTTGGAGAAATGATGGGACAGCTCTTGTGATATGGCCCCGAGACCCCAACAACGTGACCCGCCCAGCATGCACCCCACCGCAGCGGCTGGGTGATGCAGTGTGTGCTCTGCCACAGCCACCACAGGCACTGAGGGCTCTGTCTCCGCTCCTGGGGTCCCACCTGCACCATGGAGGTGACGCTGGAGCTGATAGAGCTGTGTCGCTGCACAGGGCGCTATGGGGAGAAGCAGAGTGAGATGTCTGATGCTGAAATACAGCTTCTGTGTGAGGACCAAGGCCAGAGAGAGGTGGGCAGCATGCAGAGGCCAGGTGTCACCCCAGACACATGTCCCAGAGCAGGCACCATACTGGGTCAAGGTGATGCTGTGGGAGAAAGGGGGAGGACAAAATCTCTGCCGCCTGCTTCTTAGCAGATCCACCACCCTGCTGATTTCTAACCACAGTTTTGCTATCTGCCTCTCTCTTGAGGAGCAGATAACCCTCCCTGCTTCCTCCATCACAGGTATTCCACTCCCTGGTGCAATTAATCCGCTGGTCTCCATTTCACAGGCTTCAAGATGCACTTTAAGCAGGTCCCTTAACTTTGAGCAGTTGAAACCATTTGCAAAAGTGAGAACCACTCAAGTGAAGAAGAGTTTACCTATAACTTGCAGCAATTGCTCACATTTCAACTCTGGACCGTGTAGCTTTCTGAGCCAAAAAAGATTTAGACGCTCTATATGCAGGATTGTTGCATTCTCTTAAAGCAATGAATGATTCATTCCAGTCGTGACTGAAAAGCTTAGGGCTTGCCTACAGTTGGAAATTTACCAAAATAGTTATTCTGGAAGAAGTCTTGGGGTAGAGGCTCTTCTTCTGGAGTTGAAATGCCCACACAGCGTTTGATAACAACGTCGTTATTCTGGAAGAGCTGCTATGCTGCATTTGCAAGTGTTGACTTCCTCGAGTCAGAGGCTGCCGAGCGGGTTATCCTGGCTGTGGGATTTAAAACGAGGAGGTAAGAAAGGGTTTGTTTTGGTGTCTGCGCATAATAGTAGATCCGATCTGCAACTGTGTTTTTGAGAGACCCATAAAACTAAACGGGTGGAAGCAACACAGCAGATTATTAGCAGCAAGGTCCTCTACTGAACCGGAGGCGTAACAGCGCAATGGAACTTATTTTATGACCTAATTTCTAGTTTAAGTTTTCCATCAGAGATTGCCTGGGACATAAGGACACATTGCTATATTTTAGTCATATTTCTTCCTGCTTTCATGTTACAGTTGCCAGCAGAGAGAAAGATTTGGTTTGGACCTTGCTACTTCCCAACACCCCCTTTTCACCACATGCCCCCCCAAAACTGACGCAGTGCAGGGCCACAATACCATTGGGCCAACACGCTGCTTCTCTGGGAACAAGAAATCTCACAAGTCCCTCAGATACTTTATTTCCCAGCTTTTTCCCGCAGTGCTAGCTGAGGGACTGAGTCCAAAACCAGCAAGGCTTCTCTTCCCTTCCAATGTGTTTGTGCTGACGTGGCCCATCCAGAGGACTGCTGCCCAGTTGCACCCTCTGCTGCGTGGTCTTCACGGGCACCAGGTTTCTCATGCTGGGACTTCCCTCAGGCTAGGTGAGGACCACACACATGAAACATTGCTCCAGAAAAAAAGCTGGAGCATCCAGCAACATCCCCATAGCTGAGGGTACTGCCCCTAGCCCCCTGCCTCTCAACCACGTGGAGACCTGGTGTTACACACACCAAAACATGAGGCATTAAATTCAGTGGGAACAAATTTTGGCTGAATTCTGTGTGTTTGAGGCACGTGTGTGTGTATAGGAGTACTTTGTGGTTTTGTTAATGCTCGAGGATGCAGCTGCTGTGCGGTCTCTGCTGCTAGAAGGGCTTCTGCCCCTGAGATGGCTCTTGCCCTGTGGAAGAAAAGCATCCAGCACAACAAAGAAGGTGAGGCTCAGCATTCCTGATATTTCCACATTAAAAACGAACAGTAACTAATAAGACAAAATAAAGCTTTTAGGTCCTCAAGATACATAAATAAAAAGTGCCAGAAGGCACAGCTCCTGCCTTTCTCAGCCCCTTCCAGTTACCAGCCAGCTGCTGGCCATGCCATGGCCAGATCCAGTCTCCAAGTGCCCTCCTCTTCCATTTGATGGACACACCAGAGCAGACACTGGCTGGGGAAGGAATGAGAACGAAATAAGCCACTTTTTACTACCTGTGCAATGGCCTTTATTGTCTGGTTCTTAAAACATCCCCGTGGCATAATATATGCCATAAAGGCAGTTTAAGCTCTTAATGGACAAACATAAACAGCAATGCACGGGCAGGACTTAAGTCCGTCGCCAAACAGTTCATTTTCAGGCATTGTAAACTGGCAGGAGCACATTAAAATCCATGCATATTGCTGGAGAAAGTATAACTGGGAAGGGAGCCTAGAACATCTCACATGTTTCTGCCCCAAGACAAATGTATTCTGGGCAAAGATTACCAAAGTAATGACTACAAATTACATCCAGGCTTGGGAGAGCTGTTTTCCATCCTCCAGCGTGGCCACGGGGACAGGAAATCCCCATGAGCGGAGAAAGGGGTGCAATGAAGGAGTCACATTCCTAAAGGCTGAATACCCTTCTGCCTACATTTTGTGCTCCAAAGAGTATTACACAGGAGGCATGAGGAGCAGCAAAAACCTCCGAGTTTGCCCAAGCTTGTTGTTCCAAGCTGCATGGGGGGGTTTCCATGGGGCAGAGAGTGGGGCTGGGAGTGGGGCTGGCTACATCCTCCTCCGAGCAGCAGCGGCTACAGCACCGCAGCACGTGAGGAGGAGAGTAAGGTCTGCACAAAGCATGCCGTGATATTCGAATGCCAACAGCAGCTGGTGGGCTCCGTACCTGCAACAGAGATGCTGAAGAGGAACCGAAATCCTGTATTTTCCAAAGCCTTCCGGCAGGGCTGCATCCCCAGGCGCTGTGCATGGTAGGGTGCTTCATAGGGGTTCAGAGTAGCCCTGATGCTCAACAGCCCTTTCCGCAAAGTGTAATTACTGTCCGTCTCCTCTGCCCCGTGAGGGCTGGTGGCACGGCTGTAGCTTTTGAAATGCAGAGCCGTGCCTGGCCTGCAAACAGAGGGCCTGGAGTATTTGGTGGGGTTGAAACTCTTGTTCATTTTAATTAAACGCCACGGTTAGATTTGGTCATGGGAGTCTTTAACAGTCAAACTGCAGAGACCGCTTTTACTCCTGCTCTGTTGTCGGGTCTCCCGAGTCACTGCTGCACGTCATGAGGAAAACATGCCTTCCTCAGCAGATGAAGGCTAGGAGGGTCTTACTTTCCAGATACGCTTCAGCTGATTGGATTTATCTGTAAGCCAGATATGAGCATGGCAAGAGAGGATCTGAGAGAGAAAATGAGATGCATTTCACCAGTAGATTGTAAAAATGGAGATTTAACTTTTTATGCATGCCTTCATTCCAGGAGCCTGAATTATCAGAGCTAGTATTTTCCTAATCACCACTATTCTCTGTGTACCCTCCTTCAGAGCATTGCATTCCCTGGAAAACCAATGCTGGCTCATGAATAGGCAATTACTTGTTTCCTCCTTCCCGCCTGGAGGAGGAAAAGGAGGAAGGTGCCCCAAGGATGCCTTTCCACTTCTGGAAAATGGTAGCTTGCAAATGCAAATGATGCATTTTTTAATTTTTTTTTTTTAATTTTTTGTTCTTGTTGTTTTTATCCTTCAGGAGACTCTAGCTAGAAAAGGCTTTAAAAAACAACCTAGTACAGGCTTGCCTGCAGAGTCAGGAGTGAGCTGTGTGGAGGCTGATTCAAGGGGTTTTAGCAGCAGTCAGGGATTCACCAGGTCTCAGGAGAAGACCATTTGACCTGAAGGATGTCCCTAGCGGAACGTTGAAAGAGACCATCTCATGGCTTACTGGAAGAGTGGGATGGAGGATTAACAGGTGATGAGGATCCTCTGAAGGGCTGGAAGATACAAATAGATTTCTCTCCAGTTAATAACCTGTGTAAAGCACCCGGATCCTGCCTGAGGAAGTCTGTGGGAGAGATGGGGGGGGCGCAGCGGTGGCCAAAGAGGGGTTTAAAACCACCTGTGCCAGGAAGAATTTATTGTCGTGGCAAGAAAAAACGCCCGTAGGCCCCTGAGCTGGTGGTCAGCAATGTAGCCCATGGCATCGGCATCAAAAGGCTGGTCGGTCGGCACAGCAAGAGGGCAGGTAGGCAAAGCATTAATGGGGACCATATGGTGGCCCCATGTCGTGCTTGCGAGCCCTGTGGCTCACAAGGGCACGGTGCCGGAGGCTTACCCTGCTTTTGGGGAAGAGGAGCATCTCTGCTCCTCACCAGCAACAAGGCTGCGCGGGGGTTAGCTGTTTCCAATCTGCTGCAAAGCATCTTGCCCTGGGAGTTACGATTTCCCTCCGACGGCTGCTTTTATTTGCGTTTTCTGTGCAGCCAGCTAGCCAATGTGTGGGAACAACATTTTCTTTTTATTTGCAGGAGCTGGTATACCTGGAGGTTTGATTCCAACTTGCTCCGGTATTCCAATAACAAGATATTAGAGCTGCTATGTTTGTTATGTTAACAAGCTGTGGTGTTTGTTTTAGTTTAAGGCTTACATTTTCTATAGTTCAGCATGAAGCTCGCTGTACTTTATGAAAAATTTTAAAAAAGCAGTCAGCTCTCAGTTGTCTGTTTATGTATTTCAAACCTTTATTAAAGTGCTATTAAAAAATAGGAAGTTACATAAAGGAACCTGTATCTCTTTATTGTAAGTGTGCTGAATGGGATTACCAACTCAATGAACCTTTGAAATACATTTACTGACCCGTTTACCTTCCTGAAATTGATGTATGCTTTATATCCAAGCTTAATTTAATTTCCATATTAACACTATTATCTGTAAATACAAAGGGCATGAAGTCTCCCTTTAAGAGAGAGAAATAGATCGAATTGCATGAAATGGTAGCAGATGTTATTTTTCTCCAAGAAATTCGTTTAAATGAATTGCATAAAAACCTGCAGAAAGAATTGGGGAACTGAGCCTATGCTTCTTCTAGAAAAATCAGTTTGTGGCAGTTGTGTTCTGGAAACATGGTCTATTATAAAATAATTGAAAGCTCCAGTTTCAGTGGTAGGGGGCTCATTTTTAAATACAATTGATTTGCCGGCGATGTACCCAACAGGCTGAAGAACAGTTGAAAGCAAAGTCATTTCCCAACCTGCAGAGTCCTGCCCCGATCTCAGAGGCCATTTGCTGTCAAATGACTTTCAAGAATTTTTAACATTGCAAGGGGAAAATATGACTGCCCCAAGCACTCAGCCATAGCTTTATCAGCAGGTTGAAGACGGCATTTCCATAGCAGAATTTCTTTCTCCTCGAACAACTAATGTATCTTTCGATGCCATCCGCACAGGTACATCCTGCGGTGGCTTTCCTGAGATGTCACTTCTGCTCAGGTGAATATTCATCAGCCTCCAATTTTCCCATGCCTGTCTGGTCTCAAACCACAGCGATTGCTTTTTCTGCCTGAAAAAGGGTTTTCACAATGATGCGTGCAACCTGGAAGAGCGGCGGCTCTTTGTGCAGTCAGCTCTTCCCTCTCCCTTCCCATGGCTGCCAAGCATCTCAAATACGACTGCACCTCCAAGATCAATTAGTGCAATAAGAAATAAGAAAGAAAGATCTTGTCTGCAGGTTAAAAAAGAGGGAAGAAAGGGCAACAAGTCAAAGCAATGCAGATTTATGTTGATTTTTTTTTTTCCTTTCCCACCATTGCTCCTATAATTTAACCTGATGTTAAAGGAAAAAGGCAGGAGAGTTGTGTGGTTGAGGAAAAGAAGATGGAGGAGTGGCTCTCTCTGTTCCCAAGACACCTGACAACCCACCTAGAGAGCAACAGAGAAGAGATCCCATCATCCTGTTCCCCGCTACCGGACTGCTTCCAGTCTGTGCCCCGGCTCTCGCTGTCTTGCACGTCTCTGTTGATTCACTTTCAAATCTCATCACCTTAAGCAGAAGCAGGGTACACTCCAGCAATATCTTCTCTGTCACTGCTCAAACAGACTGATGAGAAATTCACCCCTTCTTGCCTAAGATAGCTTTCCCATCCCCTTATCACTACGGGCAGATCCAGCCCGTAAGCTCAGCGGTGTCAGCTTAGCGGTTTCTTCTTCACATCAGCACTTGTCAGAGAAATAGAAACTGCCGATTTCCTGGTGCTTACCACGGGAGACACTCCTCCAGTAACCCGGCCAGGTGCCCCAGAGGAGTCTCAGCACGGTAAGTAGGAGTTAGCCCACAGCCACTGCCCTCCCTACAGGCCGGAGACAGCGGTGAAGAACTCAGTCCCACAGGGGTAGGAGGTACCAAAGCCCCCCCCAGACCCCAGCATTTCCAAAAGGCAACAAAGCAGAGCTAAATAACCTGTTCCCTGCAATGAAAAGCATATGCAGTGGGAGTGATCCTCAATTCAACAGGGCTCTGTTGGCCTCAGTGAAGCTTCTCAGATCTGGCCCTTCAATTTATTTTTTTTAATGTACGCTTCCAGGCTTACTTTAGCACTGTAAATCACTCCATAAAAGCCTATAAGGAGAATTACACTTTTTTCAGAAATCAGGCCAAGAGCTGTTCTGTGGATGTGCCCAGCTGTAGGCATGTGTTTGACAGGACTGAGATGATCCCCAGTTTGGAGGCTATCAAAGGGCACATGTGGCCTGCAGGGGAGGAGGGATCACGTCTGTGCAGCCGTGGTGCAGAGCTAAGGATGCCCGTTTCCATTCCCTGTGTCTGTCCATGCTGCCCTGGCCCAATGCAGCCTCACCAGGACCTACCTGCCACCCTCCTGAGACCCCATGCTTAACCTGCAAGCGGCAGAGGAACTTTGAAAGCTTACCCAAGGAAGGAAATGCTAATTCTGTGGCAGCTGTATCAGCCACTGCTGCAGAGTTGATGAACGTTCCCCTGGCTTAGTGAGTGAGTTAAAGCACGACTGGAGAAATTCACAGAAGGAAAAAAAAACATCCTCTGAGGGCTATTAAATACAAAAACATGAAGTTCCCTCCTGACAGTGCTCCCTGGGCACCTCCTGGCTGCCCCTCTCAAGAGACCAGAAAGCATCAATGGTCCTTTCCCACCCTGAGATCCATCTCTGCAGGTATGTGGGTGTCTCCAGCTCACCCTGCTTCCCAGCACTGAGACTTACCGGCAAAGTCCTCCAGCAAATCTGAAGGGGAGGGAGGCGCACGGGGCAAGGGATGGCTGCCTGAGGCTGTGCCCTTTGCTGCAGCCTGAGACATCTCCAGATGCTGTTGAGGGGAGGTGGAGGGTGGCCAAAACCTCAGCAGCGGGGTTTTAGCAGAGTTGGGGGGGAGTGAGGGACAATGGCTGTGGAGGTCTTGGAGCTGGCACTGAAGTGAAAGAGTTGTTCTCCATCTCCACCAGCCATGGAAAGGGCCGCCTGGTATCTCCAGTGCCCTGGGGATAAGCAAGACAGCAGGGATTCCATTTTTGTCCCTCGGCAGTGGTCTTCGCTGGAGACCTGCGCTTCCTCAGCTTTCTATGGCTCTTGGACAGGCTGGGAAAAATTGCTCCCAAGGCCAAGGTAGCACAGGAGGTGAGGAGCAATTTCCATTTCTGGAGGGAAGAGCACGGGAGAAGCAGCGCAACAGGACCATCACAGAAAGGCACTGCCTCCACAGTCACCACCAACAGACTTTCTTATATTTCCCATTCCTACCTCTGAGATTTGAAAAATCATCAAGAGCTTGCTATGGGGTGCAGAGCCGCCAAAAACCTGCCAATCAAGCACTCAGTAAATGCATCTCCCACTCTTCTTGTCTCAGCTGCTCAGGAACAGAGGAGCACAGGGAGCATCACTTAGGTCCCATTAAGGGCACAGCTGGCAGGGAGTATCTTGTCAACCCTGATAGTCTGAAAGTGCAATGGATCAGCTCAGGACACTTCAGGCTTTCAGAGCATGTAAAGCACTGTCTGGCTCAGGTGGTTGCATAGTGGCAGCAGTTGCATAGAAGGGGACAAGAGGTCGGGGATGCAGTTCCTCTTTTTAAAGAGTGAGGTACTTCAACGACTCTGTCCAGAAACGTGTAGGGCAGCATGAAACTGTGCATTGTCATTTATTTTCCCAACATGTTTTGAACATAGTCCATGAAAGCAGCTTTGGAATTTAGCAGAGGTTTAAAAGCATTTTATTACACGTGAAAATAAAGATACATCCTTAGCATCTTGTCTCATATTCAAAGGAGATAACGTCAACCTTGACTTTCCTTCCAGCAGCACCTCCTTCCCTAATGGCACATTCTCTTTGTTCACATTTTAAAACCTGAAGTGCTTAGCTGCAGTCAGAGCCCAGCCGAAGGAGCCGTTCAGCAATGGAGCATTTCAATCATAAGAAGAAAGCAATAAACAGGCTCAAGGATTTGGATAGAAAGAGACCAAAAGGAAAAAAACCCAAACGTTTTAGTATAATTGAAAATAGGTTTACTGCTTTCTTCTCCTTGAAACTGGATTATCACATTTCAGAAATAATATTTTCAGACCCATTTCTCATGATATTTTTCAGTCTTCTGGTTAGGAAATATGCCTGAACTTCAAGGTAAAGACTTGGAGGAGGCAATATGTATCTCATGTTACAGGAGATATAAGTTAATTTGTCTTGTTCTCTGGTCCTGAAGCTCAGATGTGTTGAATGGGAGAGAAAGCAGCGTTCCCAGCTAGAACTGGATGCCTAGTATCTGATTTTCAAAAGCTTCTCAGTCCCTCGAAGGCTCAGCTCAAAAGACCTCCTCCAGCAAAGCCTGGCTTTAAAAATGTGAGTGGTCCCATTAACTTCAGCAGAACTCCCACAGGCTTCATCAGTGACTTCTGTGGTTTGTTGAATTAAGGCCTTCACGTGCTTAATGTGCTACAGACTTCGATGCCACTACATGCTCCTGAGAATTAGGAATTGCTCTCTTTTCAAGGGAAGACATGGGGAATCAGTATCTGGCCAGACCTGTCATGGAGGAACACAATGTTCTCAAAGTCAGTGGTGCTACACGGACTCATCAGACTTTTCCGATTGCGGGTTGTTCTGCACATGTGGAACAATGAATTAACTTTTAGCTGCAAAAACACAGTGTTCTTACATAAAAAAAAAAAAAAAAACCAAACAAAAAACAGATCTCAGGGTTTCAGGGAGTTTGCCTAAGCCTGCAGGGCTGGTGGGGTACAAGACAGTGGTGGTCACACCCTGTGGCTCTGCTGCATGTCCCCCGGCGTGGTGTGACCAGAGCTGGCTTGGTGCTGGAGGGAGAGGGCAGCATGGAGAGTATGGCAACCTAATCCTTCTCTGCTTGGAAATACGGGAAGGGGCTGCCCTGGGCTGGGTGCCTGACTTGGCACCAGCCCTGCAGGCCTCTTCTGCCACCACAGGCAGAGCTGGGCAGGTTGAGCGGAGGAGCCATTGCCTACGCAGCAATACCCACTGCCAGCCCACATCTCTTGGAGCAGGAGTAGGGAGCCCTGCTATATGGGGTCATGTCCAGCCCCTGTCCCAACCTGACTCTTCCTCCTTCCTCTGCCAAGAGGCCTGGCCTGCCAGTCCCTAGGAGGAGATGGCACTGATACCATCAAAAGTTGGGGGAGATGGGAAAAGCAGCGTGTTTCTCCGCTCCCAGCTCCCTGAGAACCTCAAATTCCTTTTAGCATCTCTCCACCACAACGGTCCCCCTGAAACACCTTGCAAGGCCTTGCAAAAATGTGCTTTTCCCTTCCCTGCAATCACTCTGACCCTCTCTTTGCCACATGCATCACCATATGGAGCCCACTGACTCTCCCCCAGGTTCCCCATCCCCTTTCCCAGTACTCCCAGTCTCCCCTGTTTCATTTTAACACTAGCATCAAACCACATTTTTCTTACTCGTTGAAAAGTTACGGCTGGTTTGGGTAAGATCCGTTATTTGCGCTGCTTGAGAATAAATGCTCTACAAATATTTCGTTTGCAACCAAACCAATTCTGCGTTGAGTTTAGGGCTTGGAATAAAGATCTGACAGTGCTCGGTCTGGTCCTCAGTCAAAGGCAATTTCTGCTCCTGACTGGAACGTGAAAATTCAGGACAGCCTCCACGTGAACCTATAAACCACCACAGGCTTAGAGAGGAGCTTTACGGACCGTTCAATCCACCTGGCTGCTGAGATAGATAAATGTAAAATTTTACAACATTTCCAGGCAAGACGAGCTTCGTCTGTTTTGCCTACGAACCTCTTACACAGCTTCAGCAGTCACACAAAGTCCCAAACTGGTGAAAGATGTTGCTGAGGGAATGGCCCTGTGCCAGTTTGTACCATCTGAGCCGAGCTCTGTCCAGTATATATAATAGCAATTATAGTGCAGGGTGCGCTGTACATCTGACAAACTGAGCTGCGGCATAATCAATAAACTTAATTACCTATCACAGCCTGCCCACGTAGTACACAATTTTAATTCAATTATAACTCCCAAAAAATGATACATAGCAGAGCAGATATATTTATCACTGAGGCCTAAATCAGCTGTGCGTGTCAAGGCTGACACTTAAAAATGAAGACGTTTATAGTTTCTGGAGCCCAAAGAAACCCACATAAAAAAGCACATTCTTTTCTTCTCAAAATAACTAAAAATGATCTGTCACTGATGGAGGATTCTCTGCCCAGAAAATGAGTCCAGAACCACAGCACGTAGCACATTGCCTCCCCAGAGCCCTGAGCATAAAAATCGACCCTCCCACATACACACAGCGGTGGGGGAAATTGCAGAATCATCTCCAGTGAAGCAGCCAACAGACTCCCCCTGTCTCCAGCTCCCCAGCCTCCAGGACACAGTGAGTGGGGAAGATGCCTCCTAACCCAACGGGGGCCAGAAACGGTCCCAGGCCTGCCTAGCACAATATTAAAAACCAGAAACCTTGATCACAGCTGTCCCAAGTGCAAAAACTCTCCACGTGTGTCCTCACCTGAGAGTCTCTTGTTTTCATCTTTAGGGATCTCGTTCATCTGTGCATCTGCCCCTGCAGGTAAGCAGGTTTCAACAGCTACCCCTGCTTTTAATGTTCGTGTAGCCCTTACTGTGAGGTGTGATTTAGTCGGTCCCTTCTCTTTTCTCTCCCTGCCTTTCTTTCACCAACATCAGGAACAGCTTTTCCCATCTCCTGCATGACTTGGGATGTGGGCAGGGGGGGGTGGGTTAAGTGCTCTTGCTCTAAATATGTCTTTCCTATGACAAATACACCAGATGTTACACCCTGAGGAATTAAAAATGACTAGCTAGCAAGGAGCATAAAGCTAATAGAAGAAAAATGAATCAGGAACAACAGCCAGGGGATTCACTGCACAACTTAAAAACCAACGGGGCGTCCTGGTCACCGAGGCAAGTCCTTAGCTATTGTAGGCACCATGTCCCGTAATCACATTCACAAATGTATTCATGGCCTGTTCATACCCTTTTGTTCTTGTGCAAGTGCTGTCCTTCAGCATAACAGCTGTTTTCCTTCCCTGGTGTCTACCCCCAATATGTTTATAGGCAGCAATCAGATCCTTTGTTGTGCTAGCTTAACAAGGCGAGCTCCTCCTCCCTCCTCTAAGTGAGGCTGCCTGTTCCCTGTAGCACATCCCTGGGTCTGTTCCAGTTGATTTTGTCTTTTGTGGATGTGGGATGCAAGGTTGGCATGGACGGACCAAGGTCTTACTGGTGCCTTCTACATCAGCAGGAATCTTTCCCTTTCTCTTGTGAAAAATACCTGGACTCTGAATTGCTTTGACTGGTTTTTTGCAACAGCACTAGGTGGTTGCAATCACCATTAAGTCAGGTTTGACAGACATCAGCCCATGCCATGTTTCCAGGCTCTTTTTATCCCAAGCCCTGCTTATGTCCTTCCAGAGGCTGTTTGCCTGAGATAGAGCCTTGTAAGGATGGGCCCAGGCCCAAATTACTTTATTCAAATTATTCTTTCTTCACCCTTAGGCAAAGCCTATTTTAAAATCCATTTGGCGTCTCTGGTCTGGAATTGGATCTCATTTGCTGGTTCCAGTTGTTGTGTCTGTCTAATGCCAGTGACTGTGACGCTGGATGTGCAGGAGCCTGCAGCCATCCTGGAAGGAGCCATGGCCACTCCACAGCGGTGGGAATCCAGCCTCACCAATCAGCATAGTCTTTTGCTCCTAGCGTCTTAAACCAAAGCCATTCTTCATCCAGGTCCTACTCCCACAGGCATGCTGAGACTCATGCAGCCCTGTTCCTTCATCTGTCTCTGCGGAGAAGTGCCTTTCCTACATGGGACAGCTGTATGTTGTTTTTTTCCTGCTCTCACTCCTGAGGTGGTTGTGGGAACGGGGGAATCCCAGCAGCCGTTTCAGCTGGAAGCCTCCGGGTAGGGCTTCTGAGAAACTCGGTCCGATGTGCCAGGAGCTGGGACAACCAAAGGTCCCCTGAATAAATGAAGCCAAGAAAGGCTCATTCCCTACAGTCTCTGTGTCTCCAGGACAGAGGTGCCAAACACCTGCCCTGTTGGCTCACTGTGCTGGGGCGCTTTATGTGCCTTTATAAATTGGCCTTATCTTCATCAAGAAAAAAGACTGTACTCCTGCTATGTATCAGCTGTGGCTGAGGCTATCAAGACAGTCGGTAGAATTAAAACAAGCCACTAGGGCAAGATATAATTTTCTCCTTACCCATTCTGTTAATTTTGACACATAAACAGGCACGAAAGCTACAGATTGTCTTGGCTTCGCCAGGGTTCTGCCTCAGCAGTACGAGGCACAGCGGCTGATGTAAGCAAAGAGCACACCTTTCTCTCCCTTGCAAACCCTCTACTTCTGCAGAATCTGAACTGTCATTGAAAGAAAAAAAAAAAAAAAAAGAGAAAAAAAGAGTTTCCAACCCTTTTGATTACAAATTAACCCCCAAATGTGAGCAGAGCGTGACTGATGCTGTGCAGGCTTCCTGCCGCTCCTGGCAGCCTGAAACAATGGCTCAGAGATGTGCGAAATCTGCTGCCCTCGTTAATGCACCGGCGGCGCTGGCGCGGATGCTCGGCGATAACCCCGAGCCTGACAGGGTTATAATTTCACGTTATCCGGAGGGGGGTGTGTCGAAGAGGAGCTGGAGGCCTGTGGCACAGGGGGAATCCTCACAGGGGAGGGAAGGCAAAGGGACGAAAGAGAGCAGGGGTAGGTGTCTGAGGGATGGGCATTGCCACCTCTTCTCTCGCCTGGCTCCCCTGGGGGCTGTCCATCTGGAGGGGCTGTCCTGTCTGGTTACATGTGGTCACCGAAGGGGACCTAGTGCTAACAATCAGTTATTACATGGTTGTCCTGTTATTTTGCCTGCCCCTGCTCCCCCATTCCTCTCACACCAGCAGGACATAGCTCCACCTCCAAGGTTAGGACAACGATTGATATTTATGGAATACCCTTTGTCCAAAGACCTTCTGAAAGTGCACCTGGTGGCTCAGATTCAGGGTCTTCCCCATTCTTTGTTACCCAGGACCAATATGCTGGGTGCAGACTAAGATCTGGAGATAGTCATGGTCCTTTTTAGACAGTCTAGGAGATAGAAGAAGTAAAGACAGAGCAGACAGGGAAACCCAGAGAAGGTTTCTACATTGCCATTTTTTTCATTGATTCATCATTCACCTGTGGCAGGTAGCAATGAAGGAGATGAAATATGGAGGGAAGATCTCACTGGTGACGGACGAAGTGTGTGGGGGGAAATCCTCCCCTGTACCGTACACTGCCCCAAGAGAGGTACGAGGAAAGGAAATGAAAAGGGCAAGAAGTACTTTGAGGAGTTTGTAGGAATTGGAGGAAAGTTAGAAAAAGGGATGTGATTACTGCTGTGTTTGGAAAGATTTTGTGCTTGGACAATGTCAGGCAGACTGTTAAACAGAATGAGAGAAACCAGCAGAAAGAGGATAAGAGAAGGGCGCAGATCAGGGTGAAGGTCTAGGAAACGCATTTTGTCAGAAGGATTTTGGGTGGAAGGTTATATGGCAGAGAGGCTGGAGAATATAAGAGACAGCGGTGTGGAGCCTGGGATGGCCAGTCTGAGATGCTCTAGAGCCAGAGGTGGCTGGAGGTGTCTCTCAGTTGACTTTGGACAGGAAGATTCAAAATCTGAGCAACTGCAGAAAAATAAATATGCTGGATGTGTGATGGGGTAGGGAAGAGTCAGATCTACCCACGGGCTAACAGTCTGGGAGCAGATGAAATGGCTGGGAGACATTAACCAGGCTTAAAAGAATTAATGTGAAGAGATTTCTGCAAATAAAACTAACCTGGCACTTCTGCTCTCAGATGCAATGATATATTTACGGTGATTACAGTGGATGAGCAATGAATGTTCACTTTTTATATTTTGTCTCCTGACATCTATTCTGATTTGCAAATGATAGACCAGCACTCTACTGATTACAGGATTATATGACTAACTTCCAGCAGAAAAAGAGAAATCTATCTTTTTTTTTCTGCTTGAGATGGAAGCAAAGTCATCAGCACTGAAGATTTGGCATCAGGGCTCTAGTTTATTTTCAGCTGAATATTGAGAATTCTGGGCAAACTCAGCACAGTCCATCACATTCAGATCTTTTCATGTGAGACGTTGCAAGACTCATGGCACTGACGGAATAGAGGAGAATGCGGGAATTATTAATGTCAACAGTATTATGTAGTGCTTGGTACCTACCTTCCGGGAGTAGTAGGAAACATTGCTGACATGCAGTACAGTTTTATTTATTTTTTCACTACTCAATCTGTTTCCAAATCGCATGAATCCCACTTGTTAAGGCTGAGATGCGAGGCAGGATGATCTGGGGAGCGAAGGGGGAGGGATCTGCCTGTGTGCAGATATCCTGCGTAAGATGTGCCTCACTGTGATGTCCTGTGTGAGTCCTCATCCCAGGCGGGACTAGCATCTGCTGCTTTGTTTGATGTGTCTGTATCCTGTCCCAGAAGGATGTGCATCAGCTGGAAATCCTCTGGAGGTCCTAAGGACAGCTCTACCCCTGCCTCTGATCCTGCATAGCCGTTACCCAGTCACCTGGCTTTCCTTTTACTTTTCCATAAAATTACTCTTAATAACATTTTGAACATCAGGGCTGTGCTGTGGGGCTAAACTGGATGATACTGGGAATATATGCTGTGATCGTATGACAAAAAACAACTCCTGGGTGTGCTGTGGGGTCTGTGTACCACGGCAGGACCAGAGCATCGGGCTTTTAGCCAGAAAAAGTCCCCGCTCCCGGGTAACACAGGCAGTCCCAAGAGCATGGGGTGAATGGAGTGGGCACCAGTGCGACTCCCCATGTGGGAATGTAAGGCAGGGGCTGGGGGTCAGAGCAGAAGGGGGAGCTGTCAGCCTTCCCAGTCCTTCTGGATAAATCGGCACCGAATATTCATCGCCTTCAGGAGCCCAGTGTGGTGATCAGGGCTTGTGCAGTTCCTGGAGAACTAAATGTTCCAGGTAAGTGCTATTATTAGGTGTCCTGCAAGCAGAGGAGCAGAACAAGCAAGCAGCCAGTTTTGTAACCTACGGATACTGAATTTGAAAAGTCAGGAAGGACAGAAATGAGAGGCACTGGGAAAAGGAGATGCTCTTCCTGCACACACAGAAGCTGCCCTGACAAACATA
The DNA here is from genome assembly GCF_964106895.1 of Numenius arquata. Lineage (NCBI taxonomy): Eukaryota > Metazoa > Chordata > Aves > Charadriiformes > Scolopacidae > Numenius > Numenius arquata. The sequence continues at coordinate 5,910,959 of NC_133582.1, forward strand.
TGCACATAGAATGGGCAGAGACACAGAGTAACAGCAAGGTTTGAGCTTCACCTTAAGTGGTTTGACTTTTGAATCTGCAGAGAGCAGCTGTGCAGAAAGAGAAATGCTGTGGGATGCCACAGAGCTGGCTCTTTTCCACCTGGGGAAAGAGTCACACCTAGGAAATCAGAAAAGGCGGATGGGTGGCCATGAACAGGGAGTCATTATTCACTGCTTCTCGTGACATAGGACTGATGCTTCCCCTAAAACAAGCAGGCAGTAGTTCTAACACTCACTGTGCATGTCTGTTTTATCACCCAGCGCATTGCTAACTCACTGAATAGCCTTTAATAGCCATCACATTTAATATGAGATGATCTAGGTACAATCTACTGTGGAAGGGGATGAAGCGCAGCTCCCTGGAGCCTGGAAACCTTTGTCCATGGAGGGAACCCTCTGTGTGTGCCCTGTTTTGTATTCATAACAGACGTTTTGCAGGATGAGCCCTGGTGTTCACCCCCAGAGTGTGTCAGAGTGACAATGGGTGAGGATGGCGAGGTGGAGCAAGCCATTCTGCTGGGCTTTCGGGGACCACCACTCCCACGTGCTTCGAAGCGGCTCCTCTGATGCTCTACGCTCACATCAGATGTTGGCAGAGCTGGACCTAACCCAGGGCCACCTCCTCCCACACTGCCCATCCATCCTCAGTCTGTATGTGTCACTGCTGAGAAACTGGCAGGAAGATTTGGGGTGAGACTGAGGGAGGTTACTTCCCTGCCTGGAAGAGAGCTTGGGAAAAATAAGACCAAGTGAAGGATCCAGATATCCTCTGCCCAACATCTGTCTTGCCCTGCAGTGGCAAGCTCAGTTCCGAGTGTGGTCCTGAGTCTGGACCTCTTTGGTCCTAAGTGGTCCCTAAATATCCTCTGTCCTTGTCTCCTGAGCTGACTGGTGGGGAACATAGCTCCTGCACAAACCACTGGTTAAAGGAGAGGTACAATTTGGCCCCTGAGGAGCCCAGCCTGATGAGTGTGCCCCAAATGGAGATAGCCCACAAGGACCTGGAGAAATTAAAGAAAGGATCCCCTCCCCCTGGCAAGCCTTATACAGCTGCTGCTGCCTGCTCAGCTGCTGCCGGGGCTGCAGGCAGCAATGCCCACGGGAGCTGGGGACAGGGAGGGGATGCTGTCCCCGTCCCCAGCTCTGGGGATGGCTAGCATGGCCCGGGAGCATGGAGTCCAGCATGCTGTGCCGCTGTGGCTTGTATGTCAAAACAGGACAAGGAGGCAGAGGTGCGAGGCTCCCCTGCAGCTTACGAGCTCACCGGCCAGCCTGAGAGCTGGTGTCAAGAGCAGGGAGCCTGGCCTCAACACCTCCTCATGCTTGAGGAGGGGGGTACCCCGAAGACCTGTTGTAGTAGCATACAACAAAGCAAAAATACCCTGTCTGTGACCCCAAAGTGCAATGTCCCCCCCAGTTCCCAGGCTTGGGGCTGTACGTGCACAGAGCCGAGCAGAGATCCCCGTCTTCTTCCTGCTCTCGAGAAGCTTCCCTGGGGACTGACTAAGCCTAATGGCAGAGAGCAATAATTACTACTGCTTAATCAGGACTGTTTTAGGATAAGTTCTATTTAATGAGGATCCATTTTGCACGTAGCAGGTAATTAAAGGATGCTTAAATGGGGAAAAAGAGGTGTGAGATTCTGAGCGTGGCTTTCTGGAGGGACAGTGCAAAACTAAGGCAAAGGTGTATATTTTGCCGAGTGTTTCCCTCAGTACCTGGAAGAATGAAAAATGCACAAGCCACACCACTGCCCCTTCACCACGACGTGTGTGTGTGTACACGTACGTGTGCGCAGCTGCGGCAGAGAGCTGCACCCGGGCTCTGCAGGAGACCTCACGCCTCACTTGGCACCGAGCGAGCAGCGAAAGGCAGCCCAGTGACCAGAAAAACCTGCAGCCCACCCTTTGCATACTCCAGGGAATCACAGAGGGATGAAATAACTGTGAACTGATGGATTATCTCACTACACACGACAAATGCAGGAAAAAAGAAAAGCCATTCCCAGTTTCATTATCCTTAATATCCCATTTACCCTTGTGCTTTCCTATGCTTCCCTGCCTTTTTCTTTGCATTTTCTCCCCGGTATAGGATGTGCAATGCTCTGACTTTGGAAGAGGAAGGCAATCTGGCTTTTGGACAGGCCTCCAAGCCTTGTGTGCACAGCACGGCATCTCTGAAGAAAAAATGCCCTTCCTCGCCGACCCCAACAGCGGTAGCTACTGACAGAGGAAGGGGAAAACTTCAGGGAAGGCAGTGGTTTAAATGATGCGTAAATGAAAATGACACATTCAGATTTCACTCACCCTTGGAGCCCCCTCCTCCTCTCCTGGCACTGTCCTCCTGAGCTTTCCATATCTCCGGAGGCAGCACTTTGAAACCGCAAAAATAGATGTGTGGGAATGGGGAATGGCTCAAGTAATTTCAGTTCCTCTCAGCTCACACTCCTCAGCAATCCCAGAGGCTTCCACCCCCCCGGCAGCAAATACCTCTGGAGGGCAGATCATACCAGCTATCTTAGGCATCTGTAGCTGAGGGAAATGACCGAGATGACCAAGACCTCTGGAAGTGAACTGTTTCTCTCTGTCAAGACGATGAGGGAACAAGAATGACCAGTTTAGATTAGACACCCGGAGAGATTTTCATCTCGCCGAACTTTAAAAGCCTTTATCATAACGATAACAGTCTGGAGTCTCTTTATAGTTGATGGAGAAAAAGCCGCTTCTACATGTGATTTGCTGGATCTCTTTTAGACATATTTTTTTAGGATGAGATGTGCTTACGCATCAGAAGTGCCTGTTTCTCCTCGTTGCCTATAAAGGAGTCAGTATGACTAGCTCAGCTGTTGACGTGTGCACTGTAGGAATCTAAATTTGGGCAGATGAATCCCATTTCCAACTTTCAGACTGCTGAAGTTAGGTAACATGAATTCCACTGTGGGCATGTGCTAAATATTTGAATAGATGCTATTTTTTAATTCGCCCTCTCCTTGCAAGACGGCCACATCAGTAGGGTTATCTGTGGGAAGAGGAAGCAGTGTGTGTCATTATAACCAGAAGACATCCAAATTCTGTACTTTATTCTGGCACAGACTACCATGTAAGATACAGCATATTCCTTAATTCTTCTGTTTTTTATGATTTCCCACTGTTCGATTTTCAAATGTTTTCTTACAATTTCATTCCTGAACATGTAGACAATACTTTTTAGCACTTCACTGTTCTGTTTTTTCCTCATAACATTTTTATGTGAACATACAATTTTGTGTCCAGATTCATTACATTTTGAGTGCTTTGGCCTTTTTTTTCCCGCTCCTCTGGGAACTGCTATGCATTTTTTTCATAAATCTGAACTCTCAAGCCTGAAGAATTACACTAGTCTTTAATATCAGAGCAGTGCTCCTCCACATTTGCTAGTTGTGAGAAGAATATTTCATATTTTCTCTCCCTTCTAATTTTCTTATTTTCGTTGAGTCTTCAGTTCTTTGCTGATGTGTAGGGCAGTATGTTCTGTTCCAGAAGAAGACTTGGGAACAAACGCCTGCCAGAGAAAAGGCTTTTATAATCTATTGTGTGTGTGCCATTGTGCTACTGGGTAGTTTGACACCTATTTCTGCTTGGCTCAGTTTCTTCTAGGAAAGTTTATTTCACTTTGGAGACTTGGGAGAGAACCATGGAGGGCAACTACTGCTTTCAAAGATACAAACTCTCACTCTTTGTCCCATAAGGCAAAAAATGTGACAAGGATTTTGTTGTTAGTGGTAAACATTGATTAAAAAATTGAAGGGTGAGGCTTAAAATCCACCAGAAAAGGTGCTGTGCTTGTCATCATTCTGTCTAAGAGCCTATAAATTTTAAATGGGGGGGGGGGGGGGGAAACATCTCTGCAAGCACCAGCAGGATGTTCTCCACCTCCGAACAAAGGAGCGGGGAAGCACTAATGGCTCCCTGAGGAGCTCATGCCTCGCAGAGCAGCCCAAGGAGCAGCCATGGTCGCGGGGAGGGAGGGCGCCAGGGCATCTTGTCGAGGTGATGGCTGGATGGCTTGGAGGCATCAAACAGCCTTTGAAATGAACAGGAGTATTTTTTCTAAAGAATGCACACGAAAGAGCCACAAACATGGAGAAAGTGTAGAACACGCACCCACAAAGACTAAATTTAAAAGATGTGCTTAGCAGGGAACACATGCATAGCATATGGATGCAGCTGACGGAAGAGCTGTTGGACTCCATTCAAGATACCACTCACATAGCAGATGAACCGTCATAAATTTAAGCTACACATGTCACATCCTTACTGCTAAGGTTCCCTTTAGTCATGTGTGAATGCAGTTTTAGTCGTCGGGTCCTGGCTGGCGAGCTAACTTAGTCGCACTCGGAGCGCAGAAGCGTGGTGGGCAGGACAGATGACGTGGAGAGATCCTCAGCTGTTCGTTACCTCTCCCGAGTTATTAGCCCGTGGGCTTTTTGCAGCCCCTACCTTGGCATTTGTTAGTCCCAGCACTCGTCGCCTCACGGGTGTTTCACGCCGTCCTGCGGCCTCTTCAGCTGCTCGCTGACGGATGGGCCAACTCCTTTAACATTTGCTTGGATGCATTTTCTCGTATTAAGATAAGCTCCTTGAGCCGATTAAAAGCCTTCCAAGATTATATCATTGCCAAGCCTTCCACGCACACGCGCACAAAGACAATCATTCTGAACAGGAAGACAAATAATAAAACCGATTCTGGATCTCTCCAATTAGGACACTAGTAGCTAAATCTCTGTCCTCTGGCCAATTTTCTATATTACTGAGCCAATACACCTTTCTGATGGATATATAAGAATGCCAGTTTATTATTCTTCGGTGATTACTTTCCACTATCAAAGTCTTTTAATCCAAAATATCATACACTGACAAAACTGGTAGAACAGGTAAACATTTATGGAGCAAAAAATCAGACCTTCTTCCACTTCCATGCAGCACTGGAGCTGTAAGAGATTCCTCGCAGCTGCTTGCAAGGAATTAAAGTTTTAGATTTGCACTGTCCTTCTGGAACCTAATTTTATAAGCAGCTGCCGACAGTCCATTAATTTGAATCCAAGTTGCCCTCTGAGTTAGACTAGTGCTAAAGAAAGCATTCGTTTCCATTTCAAAATGTGCTTTATCACATTCCTGCTGCCCGTTTGCATATCTGTTTGACTCAAGGCAATAGCAGCATGGTATTTAAGCACCAATTACATTTTGGTAATCCACACAATATTTTAACCGGGAGAGGAAGACCAAATGACCTTAAACCTTGTTAGGATAAGAAAAAGCCCCAGACTTAAGCATTCACTGGAAGGATTTTTAGGGAAGTCTTGCTATTTCTTGGTAGTGAAGCTTTTTAACATTAACATTATGTCTAACACTCAGATTTTGTGGATGTACAAAACTGGAATGAAATCTTCTGGATTTTCAGGTTTCTTTTTCTCTAATGGGTCTAAATTAAATTAAAATACAAATGCATTCTCTCTTTCTTTAAAGTCAGGTTTAAGCAGAATCCTGATATTTGTCACTAATGAATCTACATTATGGCAGCAGCCGGTGATACCACTCTGTGATGGCAGTTTCTTTCAGATTTGGGGCTGTATGGTAGAAACACAGATGCAGAGGCAGTTGTATGATTTGGGGCTGTATGGTGGAAACACAGATGCAGAGGCATCTGTGATATGATTTAGAGGATAACCTGCTGTTTGATGACGCTGCAGCTGGTGCAGGATTTGGAGGTTTCTTTGGTGGCAGGTTTTGTGCTCATGTTACTGTTATTGACTTGTGGCGAAGAGGTAATGAAGAGAAATGGCATAAATGTGGAAGTAAGCTGGAATGGAAGGCATAGGAAAGAAAAATTATCACTGAGCCAACTAAGAACAGCAGTGTTTTGGTTTTTTTAAAGACATTGTGCAGAGGTGAATATTAGTATCTCTGTGAATAAGGAGATTTCCTCCAAATCTAAAATGCAGCATGGGAAGAAGATGCATCTTTAGGACAGAAAAGTAGACTGATGGGCAGAACAGTCTGGAACCATTCTGCAAGAAATGGCATGATCAGTGTAATCATTTATTCATCTAAATAGAAACAGTGAAGCTAAGAAATGAAAGGCCCTAAATACAGAGGTGAGAACTTTTCACTAAGCCACGGAATGCACTGGAAGAGCAGTGGGTTGTGGCTAGAGATAACTCTGAAAGATGACCTGAGAAGTTAATATTTTAAATTAACCTCAAGGAGCTAGAATTACTGAAATGAAAGGCAACGAGAAAGGAAGTGTTGATAGCAAAAGAAATTGAGCTTCTGGACAAGTATTATAAGGATGAAAAGGCCAAAATCTAGAGGTGAAGTTGGAGGACTAAGTCAAACGTAACACATCTGTGATACTGGAGAAAGATGGGAAGAAGGCACAGTTTCATGTAGAGGAAAAACAAACATCAGTTCAGCCATCCTGAGTTTAAGATTACGGCTATGTGATAAAGTCAGTCAGAAAGAAAATTAAAGGTGTAGTTTTCAACAGAGTCTGGATTTGCAAAGCTCCCCTTGTAAACCACCAGGAGTACAAGGGGACCACGACAAAGTGAAGGAAAGCTGAGAATCGGTAAAGAACCCTGTCACAAAGCCCTCAAAGTGGACAGGACTTCAAAAGCAAAATGGCAGCAAAGCTTGAAAAGCAAAGGGGCAGAAGGTGCAGTAACATGCTAAGGCATTGTATTGGTCCGCATCTAGCTAGTCACAAAGCTTGTTCTTGCATTATGTGTATAGAAACTCTGCATCTCAGTAATTTTTACTTTAAATTAAATTGACCAAGATGTGGCTATATAAGTTTCATAACGTTTCCATATGCCTGGAACTTTTGACTTCCGAGCCCTTAAAAAGAAGAAAACATCCTGTATTAAATTTCCTAGGCAGCCAAAATGCTCTGCATTTTTTTCCCTGTAGTTTAAATTTAAATATATGTTTCTAAATTTACATATTCAAAAACTTAATCTGAAACCTGTTTGGAATTTGGATGTCTCTTTTTATCACATTTCATTTAATTGCAGCTACTTCTCGAATTGAGGCATCACCCCTGCAGCTACTGGATGTCAAAGGACAAAAAAAAATAAATTGCTTGAAAGAAAACTGAAGCCACATTTCTATTCTGCATTTGAGCTGCTGACATTTTCTAGATAACACCAAGAGATGTCAGAATACTGGCTGTTAAAGCAGTCTATGTTTGGAGCCTATTAAGTTGAATTCTAAGAGTGAAGGGAAATGTGAAGACTTCTGGAAGGACTGACATATACCATTACTTGCTTTATTTCAATTTTATAGGAGGAAAAAAAGGAGGTTTTTTTCCTACTTTTTTGCCCAAGAGTTCCTCTTAAAACATGGCAGGTCACTGACATCCTGCAATTTCACTCTAATTCCTCTGCATATTCGAAGGCTCCACAATACAGCTCCTGCCCTTCTGATGAGGAAGAGCTGAGAGGAACTCCCACCAGAGCCTCTTACTCTCTTGTTACTGTCAGAGGCCCCTGCCGACCCATCCTCCTGTTTGGCACCAACAATTCTGCCTCTTTAATGCTCTCACATTATATTGCTCAAGAGGTCCAGATTGCCTCTTCTTGTTGAAAAAGCTGTAGCTCCACCCAGGTCTTTAGAGTTACACCAGGGTAAAGGCATCTGGAAGGAGGAGGGGAGCTCTGATTGTCTTGCTCAGATCACTTGGATGTCATGTAAAGCAACCAGAACAATCTTGGTCTTGCTTCCTAAACATGCTCTTGTCTTCTCACGAAGTGGTAAACTTAAGGAGGAAATTGGTTTCCTCTCAGCTGAATTCTCCCTGGAGCTCCTCGGCATGCACAGGCAGCCTGGCAGGACATCCCTCCAGAGACCACATTCCCGACCCTCAGCCCCCTTGCTCCAGCTCCCCTGTCCCATGCGCAGAAAGAGGCGTCTCAGCACAGACCTTCCCCCATCCACTGTGCAGGGCACCGAGCCTGGGACAGGCTAAGAAAAATCATGAAGGAGTGAGGACACCACAACTGCAAGACACTATTGCTTCCAGAGCCAAGCTGCTTTTCTACAAAGCGAGCATATCATATCATGCTCTTCCACGCTCACAGCCTTGGAAAAGATGCACAGGGTGGGGGAGCATGTATAGGGCTGAGTGGGGTGCATATGGTTGGGGAGGGTGCATAGAGGTGAACGGAGCTGAGCCTGGGCTGACGGGCCCAGACACACTCCTTCCAGACCTAGCTGGGATGTCTCTGCCAACCTGCTAACCTTGATCTTAGGTTAACGGATTAACAGACAGCTGGTGGCATTTAATCAGAGGTACCATTCATGTACACCCTCTGCACCAATGAGTCTCCTGAACTGTGCTGTGCTGGAGAATGCAGGTCTATCAGTTGCTTCCTTCAGTTGCTCCCAGAGCCTTGTGTGTCAGCCAGTTTACGGATTAACTTAAATATTGTTTCTGATTCCAGCGATAAGTGTATGTATTTAAAGGCATTTGAGCATCCATCACATCTGAGCAAGAAGGATTACAGAACAGCTTCTGCCTCTGCATAGCAGCTGGCCAGAGGTTTTCTACTGAAGTTCCTGCCTCAGCCTACACTACCCTTAGCATCGATGTTCCCCATTTCCCTGCATCTGCCTGCTCTTGTGGCACGATCCTTCTTCGATAGTACCGCTGTTGCCTGCCCCAGAGGCAGAAAGGGTGTGTGTCAGCCTGATTGGGGCTGCTACAGGACCATGTAGACCCTTTGCCCAGCTACTGGAAACTTAGAGGAAGAAACCTGAGCAAGTGGAGCTGCATCAAGCAATGAACATCTCGGTCCGGAAGGCTGAATAGAAGCAAAAACAGCCCAAGAAGTAAAAATCCTTTGTATATGCCTGTGTTTCTAGTAATTTGCAGCTAGTTTCAGCAAATTTAGCTTTCCAGTGATGCTTTTCAGGAACTAATCCATCATTTCCTCCGTTTGGATTTTTGTGTTATGACTTGTAGTGATGAAGGGTGCAAGTGCATTGGGGTAGCTAGCTGCTGTCTTTACCAGCACTTTACCTTAACTCAGCCCCTGAGAAGATCCAAGGGCGTTATAAATGGCTCAAGCCTTACTGCAATAGCTCTAGGACCCTGATTAGCTAAGCCAAAGTCAACTTAAAATTCAGTGAAATATGTGCTACTTCATAAGGAAAACACAAGAGGCTGAATGCTTTTCACCCTAAGCAGTAACATTTGACTCTGGGAGTTTGGTGGACAACAGGTTGACCATGAGCCAGCAATCACAGAATCACAGAATCACAGAATCACAGAATCACAGAATGCTATGGGGTTGGAAGGAACCTCTGGAGATCATCTAGTCCAACCCCCTGCCAAAGCAGGTCCACCCAGATCTGGTTGCACAGGAACATGTCCAGGTGGGTTTGGAACGTCTCCAGAGACGGAGACTCAACCACCTCTCTGGGCAGCCTATTCCAGGGCTCTGCCACCCTCAAAATGAAGAAGTTCCTCCTCATATTTAGATGGAACTTCTTATGTTCCAGTTTCTGCCTGTTCCCTCTTGTCCTGTCAATGTGCCCTTGTGGCCAAGAAAGCCGATGGCATCCTAAGGTGCATCAGGAGAGCATGGCCAGCAGGTTGAGGGAGGTTATCCTCCCCCTCTACTCTGCCCTGGTGAGGCCCCGTCTCAAGTACTGTGTCCAGTTCTGGGCTCCCCGGTTCAAGAAGGACCCGGAGCGGCTGGAGAGGGTACAGCAGAGGGCTACAAAGATGATGAGGGGCCTGGAGCATCTCTCTTATGATGAAAGGCTGGGGGACTTGTGTCTTTTTAGTCTGGAGAAGAGAAGACTGAGGGGACATCTAATCAATGCCTATAAATACTTAAAGGGAGGGTGTCAAGAGGATGGGGCCAGTCTTTTTTCCAGTGGTGCCCAGTGACAGGACAAGAGGGAATGGGCACAAACTTGAACATAAGAAGTTCCATCTAAACATGAGGAGGAACTTCTTTCCTTTGAGGGTGGCAGAGCACTGGAACAGGCTGCCCAGAAAGGTGGTGGAGTCTCCGTCTCTGGAGACGTTCCAAACCCACCTGGACATGTTCCTGTGCAACCTGCTCTCGGTGGACCTGCTTTGGCAGGGGGTTGGACTAGATGATCTCCAGAGGTCCCTTCCAACCCCATAACATTCTGTGATTCTGTGACTCTTCCCAAGATCCAGCAATTATCAGCTTGTACCGGCGAGCTAGTCAGGATAATAACAGGCCTCCTTCTCCTCTCAGGCTGGAATCATGCAGGAGATAGTCCACAAAACTCAGTTCACCTCAGAGGTGCAAAAGTAATGTAAATGAAAATGAGGCCCACACAATTTTAAGGTTTTTACTCTTAGTCTGAAGGAAAAAGACCGCCTTGACAACACCAACAGATACTGCACAGGAGATAAGAGAAAAATATGTAAACATCCCAACCCTACTGAAGGCCCTGCAGAAGGAAAAAGTATTGCTCAGAAAACTGAGATGATATTCCAGAGGACAAAAGAATGAAATAAACCCCTAAATTACTTTCAACCATGCATTCAGGGAACATAATTACATTATTTTGCTCAGTCCATTCTTTCTTTCTAATCAGATTAATAAATATATATACCAGGAAACATTAATATTTTGTATATGTGGGAGCTGATTTTATTCAACATTTTGAAAATCCTTAAGCCTGCTGTTTATTTTGATTATTTATCATTTTGCAAAGAGAATGCGGGCACCCAGAGCTCAAAAAAAGATCAGAGAGTCCAGCTCTCCTCAAGGCTGTTTTTTTCTCTTTAATCCTCAGGGACCTGATTGAATTTTTTCCCTATTTATTATTATTTTATATTTCTTCTGCACATTCTATTTATTTATTCTGATTTATAAATTATACCACCATGCTAAGGGCAACTGTCCTCTCTGAATCACTCCTCTTCTGCCTGTGACATTTGTGCAAACCTTGTGTCTGCCTTCCGCGCTCCAACCCTCAGTCCCCAACTACTTTAGGCCGCCGCATGGTTTAATTTTTATCTCACTTGGCCAAGCAGCCTGAAACCAACTGCATAATATTTTCTTTGACATTAAGCCTCCCGTATACTTTACAGTCTCTAAGTTCTCTGGGGCAATAGCTGTCTTTTTAAATTATGTATAGTGGGGCCAGCACGATGGGGCCTCAGGCCTTGCGATGGCTCCCTCAGGCACTGCCACGACGCGGAGTATATTTCTAAGAGCAGAGGAGACGAACCACCACAAGAAGTGCCGAATTCTCTGTCCCTCAGTAACTCTGCGTCCCTTCTGGAACACGTGTTACAGCTAAACACGAGTTCAATGCAGGGGTAAGTGGTGACATTTAAGGGCTCGTGGAGGTCAAAAGAGATGATCCAACGGTCCCTCCCAGCCTTCGATCCATGAATCTATGAATACAGACAACAGCAATTAAAGAGCAGCTCTGTGAAAAGGTCTCCAGAGCCACTGCTGCAGGGACACTGTGAGGGTTTTGCTGGAAGACTTCTCCAGGAGCGAGGCCGTGGAGCAACTCTGCTTTCAAGGAAGAGGCACCACCTTGGGGGCAGAAAACATCTGCCTGGGGCAGCGGAAAGAGATGTCTCTAGAATAATGTCATCTTAACTAAGCTGGAGGTATGACGACTCTATTGCTGACTCCAAAGTGGTGTCACAAATAAACGAATCTAATTTTCCATGTGTAATTTTTTGGAGTGAGCAACCAGGAACGGTGAGAGGCATGGATGAATTTTGAATCCTTCATTGGCTGGTTGTTGACCCTGCTTTAAATTCCCACCAGTTTCGGAGTTGCTGGTTTCTGCTGGTTCTGGGTTCGCACCGTAACTCAGAACAAGCTGCAGCTAAAATAAAAAAAAAATATAATAAAAAAATCAGGATATTATTTGCAGGTGTGGCCCATGCAAGGCAAGGACTAGGAATCCCTGACTGTACAGCTATGGAAAGCTTGGGAAGTGAGGCAGAGAATATGCAATATCCCCAGACACCGAGCAGCAGGTCTTCGAGGCAGAGCTGAACCTCGTCTTCTTTGAGCCCAGAAGGTGATTCCCTGTGGAGAAGAGGTGGGAGTCAGTACGTGCCTGGCTGTTAACTTTATGCCCTTGCTATACCTTCGCAGACCGCTGCCAAAAGGCAGTGGATCATTTATGGACATGGAAAAAAAGGAGCTGCCTTTTCCAAACAGCCTACTTACTTAAGCAGCAGGCAGCAGCAGTAATTGGCAACGCCAGCAAAAAATAAACTTCGAGCAACCTCCCCCTCCCACCAAATCCCTTCCCAAACATGTATTGTTTTGCAAGCAGATAATATTTCTAGTAATGAAGCAACAAAGCAAATACAGTTCAGTGCTCTGTAAACATGAATCCACACAGACCAATACATGAGCCTCGGAATATAATTCTTTGAAAAAGCACTTCTTCAGAGGCTTCCCAGTGACGGAGTACCTGCCAACAAGAAATCATGACTTTTCAGAAGTTGCCTTAAAATGCAAAAGCACTGGGAATCATAGTTATGACTTTCCAACACAAATGATGTTCAGGCTCTGCTGGGGTCAAAGATGCAACAGGGAAGGCTGGAAACGGGAGGCTGCTAACTGGTGGGTCTTGGCTTTGACTTGCCTCCCAGAATGACCCAGCAACAATTCTTCCTCACTTACCATGCCCTGCATTATTTTGGCATGGAAATATCCCTAGTTCTCTGGCATGATTTCATGAAAAATTGTTTGATCTTCACCTGCACATTTCTGCAAGGCCTGGCTTGTTTCTCCTGCTGCAGCACAACACCTTCCCGACTTCTTTCTGTCAGCGCTGGTGTTGCCATTGCTCTGAGGAGCCGATGAAGATGTAAGCCTGGGTAACCTCAAGCTGCCCCCAGCTACCATAAGCCCGCAGGACTCTCATGATGCAAGTCAGCTCCAGACATCTCAGAAGTGCTGGTAAGACTGAATTTTGCTGCAAAAGAGCAACAGCAGAGCCAGGGGAGGGTCCTGGAGCATCATGCTTTCCACCTCTGCTATGGCAGAGGTGTCAGGGGAGCAAGGGGTTGACAACAACAGTTGCAGGGAAGACCTTCGGTCTTCACTACTGCCATCAAAAGCCATGGCCCCACATGTCCCGATTCCTCCAGCAACAGCCACCAGGCTGGCTCTCCAGGGCACTGGCACTGACAAAGGCAGCTGCAGGAGCCTGAACTCACTGTGGTTTCACCAGCAGTCTGTTGCCATAGGCAACTGCCTATTTTGCCTATACCTAGAGCTGGCCCTGAGCAATACGCACAGCAGGATTGCTATGATGAGATTAGCACTCTTTATTATACTATCCCTGCTCTTATCACCAACCCCAGCTCCCACAAATTCAAGATAAGGAAATTTCCCTCATGTACTTACCATGGTCTTGAACAGCACTTTAGAGGGAAGCGGTGAACGCCACTGTATTCACATTTACATGGGGAAATTTAGGGAGTCGTTGCTATTCTTGTTTTCAGGTCCTCTGAACCCTTCCACGTCCCAGTTCTGGTCTGGTTGCTTATCAGTTATCCCAGCTTGAGTAGCTTGAGGGTGTCCTCTCTGCACTAGGCTAATGTCAATATGGGACCAAGGAATCATAAACCCCTCAACTGTAGCCCATAATCTTTTCCATTTGTTAAAAAAAAAAAAAAAAAAAAAAAGCATCTTCCTCCTGATTCTTCTGTAACACTCAGGAATAGCCTGTCTCCTAGGCTGGCTTTAGCCTGTGCCTCACTTCATTCTGGAAGTGACTCTTTGTCAAGGGAGTGTAGCGATAGGACAAGGGGTAATGGTTTTAAATTGAAAGAGGGGAGATTTAGATTAGATATTCGGAAGAAATTCTTTACTGTGAGGGTGTTGAGACACTGGAACAGGTTGCCCAGAGAAGCTGTGGCTGCCCCATCCCTGGAGGGGTTCAAGACCAGGCTGGATGGGGCTTTGAGCAACCTGGTCTAGTGGGAGGTGTCCCTGCCCATGGCAGGAGGGTTGGAACTCGATGATCTTTAAGGTCCTTTCCAATTCCAACCATTCTATGATTCTATGATTCTGGCAGCTTGGACAGAGAGCTACACCAGGTAAGCATACCTGTTAGCTTACAGGAAGGTAAAACATCTCTAAAAACACTCTAAGTCTCACTGAAAGCCAAAAATAGGACTTGCTCTCTAGAGATTCAAACACACAACCAAATCACCCACCACTTAACACGTTACCATCCAACAGCCAAGCAGCTCAACTGCAGGCACGGCTGCATTGCACCACCCTGGCCCTATCAGCGATCGCCACCTGGAAATGGTGTGGACTCTAAATTAGAAACAGTGAGCCTAAACCCTGTCTTGCATATATATTTTCCATTTAAGTTCCTCACCTAATTATTGAAATTATTGAAATACTTAGTTGATTTGGGGAAATGCCTCATTGAACGTAGCCCATATTGTCAAAGATACTGCCTTTTAATCAGAGCGGGGCACCTAAATCCTTTGAAAACCTTAGGTTTTAGATCCTTCAGGCCAGGCTGGATGGGGCTTTGAGCAACCTGGTCTGGTGGGAGGTGTCCCTGCCCATGGCAGGGGGGTTGGAACTCGATGATGTTTAAGGTCCCTTCCAACTCTAACCATTCAATGATTCTATGATTCAATACTTGCATAGCTCTAAAAGTCTGGGCCTCAAATTGGGTTCTGCAGAAAGACACTCATGTAATGTGAAATCCTGTTGTATTAAACAACAAATACAGGCCTAAATTGACCTGACAGTGACCTTTTTAATAATAGAAAATCATCAAAATAAACAAAAACACAATGCAAATGATTTGGTTACAGTAGATTTGATCAAATAAAACAGACAATCTAATTAACCAGTGATTAGATTAAGTAGAAGTCTCTGTATTGAGTGATGGATAATTAACTGGAATTGTATTTACTTATTTTTATTGTACTGCAGAACAAGGCACATCTTTGCCTTTCCTTCCTTTCACTGCAGTCTTTTAATTAAACAAAATTATTCCAAATGTTTTACACAGCATCTAGGCCTCTAAGTAAACGTGGTAAGTTGGAAAGGGAGCCCTATACTGAGATTTAGTTGTCGATCAATACTGTTTGGATAAATCTCGTCCAGCGGAACAGTTACAAGCCTGGCTTTTCAGAGCTGCTTGGCATTTATAGCTCCAGCTGAGCGGAATGTGAGCTGCAGGTGCTCAGCCCTTCGGAGAGCCATGCCCTTATTGTTCAAACATAATTTATGCTCGAGAACAAACAAACAAACATATTCAAGGCAACTCCTAATTTCCGCACCTGAGTCGATCGAGATGTATTTTTATTGAGGCAAATGCACATCAGGGAATGGTGCGCAGCTGATCAACATCTTAGACAGAAATGGATCTTGCACTTTGAAATCCTTATCAGAAATGGTTGCGGTGACTTTTAAGCGTAGGCTATGTAAAAGACAGTCCTTTAAAGCGATTTAATTCCCTCCTTTTAAGAACTGTAATCTGGAAGATTGGTTCGGCTCCCCATCACTACCAGGGAAACCCTATACTACTGAAGAAACCCTTTTAATACCACAGCCTGTCAAATGTTGGATGTCATTTTAATTTTTTAAGTATTTTGTTAATTGCGTATTTGCCAGAGGCTCTGTGATACCCTATAAAAACTGTCATAGCAGGCAATCTCTGGGCTCACCATATACATGGGCTGCATATTCGCATGTTCCTCTGTTCAGAATGCATAACAGTTAATTTGATTAAATATCTGCTGGCAAAATTTCTCCCCTAGCTGTGCGACTACTGTCTGTCTGTCTGTCTAGACACTCTTACTGCTCTCATTACCATGGTATCTCAGCACATCCAGACCCATGGATATCTGAGGAGGAGTTAATAAGCATTAGCTCTTGCGAGGTCTCTTCAGAGGATGCTTCTGCCAAACTGCAGGGGACAGCAGACGAAAACAGCATGATTCCTGAAGGCAATGAGCTGCCTGACGAGGAAAGCTAGCAGGACAGCGTGGAAGCTCTGGCATCTATTTAGCAGTGCTTTGCAGCCTGCCTCTGGCCAGGTGGCAGGGCATTGGCATGTTGGCTTGTAGGCAGGCGTTTTTCTTGCTTGTGTGCAGAGACGAGCAAAGCTAGAGCTACTGCAAGCTCTGTGCTAGCGAGGATGCCAAGGAACACCATGTGGAGGCGGGTGAATTCTGGATAAGAGAGTGGGTAAACAGAAAGGCTGAAGTGCCAGGGGTAGCCTCGGGGGCATTCCCTTAGGGAACAAACAGCAACTGAGCTAGAAAGTAAGGCCACACCACAGTACAGCAATCAGCTTCTCGAGCTGATCTAAGGTATCAGCTAGATGTTTAAGAGAAAGACCTAGTTGACCAGGTGATGTACATGCCTGTAGCTGCTGTATTTTAAGGCTGTATTTTTTGGTCCTGAAATGCCAGTCCATGAATTTATCCATTTTACCTGTAAAATACAGAATCTCTTTTATGGTGCAGAATTTATTTTTGCTGGTGCTGAGCACAAACCAGGAACAGATAAAACTGTACCTTCTCAGCCCTGTTGATGCTCAGAGCTTGGGCCTTGACCCCTTGATGTTATTAAGAAAACATGTATTGTCCTTCCCATGAGTCGGCTTTTAACTAAGTTGACTGGTCCTCAGTCCCCATTTACATTCGAGCAAGCACTCTGACCAAAAAGGGCTGTCACCCTGGGAGGAAAATGTGGCCTCTGGCTTGTACAGATGTAGTATGGCTATTTCAGCGACCATTCTGCCTGTTCTCAGTCTCCCTCTCCTCACATGGAGTTACTGTTCCTCTAACTTTTCTTGCTGAAGTCTGTTCACTGTAACAGAGAAATGGACGGGACTATATGAGAAAGTCTGTATGGGAATCCTCTGACATTTCTAGCATAAAATATTTAACAAGTATTGTCGTGGAGAAAGCTGGGTGTCAGGAAGGCCTGGGTAGCTCCTAAAGACCATACACATGGTCATCACAGCATGCTATTGCCCATGGACAAAAATCTCAGCTGAATTCCTCCCTCTTTCCCTTCACAAGACTGCCAAGACAAAGAATTACATACAAGCCACAGGACTCAAGGGTGTTTTCCAATGTCCAGCAGCCTAGATGTGTCCTGACTCCACCTCATGACAAAACCCAGGCACATCTTGTCCTCCTCCTCTACTCCTTTCTCTCTCATCTTCCTTTCTGGAAGGCCAGATGTGTAGGTGTAGGCAAGAGGAGCTTCGCTGCCAGCAAGGAAGAAGGAGTTGCAGAAGATAAAGGAAAGCTTCGCCAGTTTTGGTGAAACCGTCTAAGTGGGAGAATAAGTAGATATGGAATACCAGCTCTCCTGAGAATTGCCAGATAAGAGGAGAAGAAGAAGTAGAGCCTAATTTGTCAGCTCGGTGGTGATATATGCGTGCAGACGCCAGCCTAGGAATTGTGAGGGAGCTCTAATGAATCTCTCCGAGTTGTGTCTATGGTGCTGATTACCGCTGTTTCCGCAGAAGCCACTTGTATTTGTGATTTGGAGATGTTTTCAGCAGGCAATGAAGTATTAGTCGCTATTTAAAAAATACCACATAATTACATAAGATAGCATGTTCCCGTTCCAATTAGAAGTGAATGACTGTAATACCTGAAGGAGCCTTGTGCAGCATCTGTAGGTAAAAACCGCTCTTTGTAAAGGAATCTACACATAGAAAGATGCATAATAGGCCTGTGAATGGTAAAGTTTAGATGTAAAAGACTGAAGTAAAAGAATCGCTATCCCACGGAGAAATCTGAGTGGAGTTTGAGATGTTTTTCTCTAAAAAGATGCAAAATACATCGCAAGCAAATCATGCTCCCCTTTATTGCTCGCATATCAATATGGCAAGAAGAACACTTTCTACCTGAGAAAAGTTTGTCCTCAGCTCTTAATCTTGAATTCACAAAAACATTTAGACACGGCGATGCTTCATCTTCAACGAAAGCCTGTCTTCATACATTAACCGTGCTCCAGCACTGAGGTCAACTAGCATGAATGGCCCATATTGGACTCTTAAAACTCCTACACAGCATCGCTGTTGCAAACTGTTTACTGGGAAAGGGATTGTTCCCAGTGAACATCTAAATTTCCTCATTGCCCTAAACTGCTAGGTTATGTGGGGGAAATGTAGGGGCCTCTATTCCACACGTACACAGTCTTTTGGCATGTGTAGAGCAGATGGGCAGACTCTGATGATCTGCATGTTGAAGGTGGTTGCTGAAAGTGGCGGTGCAGTGACTAAATCCACGCTTCTGTAGATTCAGCCCTTAACAATTTACGGAAAGCTCCCATTTCACTCCCATCCTAGAATCAGTAGCGTCTCATCAGCTTGAACCTATGCTGTGGCAATATGTTGGGTACCTACAGAGTGTCCACGAACCAGCGAATTAACTTTACATCCACTGAAAAAACCCACTGATTTGTGAATGGAACAATATCTGGACCCTAAGGAAAACCAGAACCATTTCTGCAGCTTTGGTTTGGTCCTGCATTTGGTGAGGTGTTGATAGGTCTACAAGGGCCGAGTTCAGGGCTTTGATGAAACAAACGTAACCCTGCTCTCTTGACAGAACTGCACCTGCCCATTGGAGGCCTGATTCTGACCTGAGATCTTTGTACACCATGTTTATGTTGCTTTCTTCGCATGACTGTACAGTGCTAAAATGTCTTTGAACGAACCTATTTTACAAAAGGGAATAGAAATATATATATGGGGTATGACTGCGGGCTTTGCAAACAACAGAAATACCTGAAAAACCCTCTGTTCTGCTATTGATCCAAAGGAGTGCTGGAAACATTACTATGGCAACAATTCCTACCCAGTGGAAGAAGCATGCCATTATCTGTGCATAGGAACAAAACAAGAGGAGGCGTTTTTCAGAACTGTTGCCCACCTCCCCTTGACCACTACAGATGTGCTGACCTTCTGGCACGAGCTCCTGCTGCAGGAGCTTTCAATGGGATACGACTTACAGAATTATTTATTGCCCCGTGCGCAGAGAATAAAGAAATTCTATTGACCAACGGAGTCCTGTCACAGCAAACAGCACTGCACGGAACTCCTGTTTTCCAAGAGTATCAAACATCTCCCTTACCTTGCTAACAACCTGGGTTATCCGTGTGAATAAAAGAGACAAGGCTGTTCTGGCTCACTGTAAATGTTGTCTATGCCATTTGGCTGTACACCACCTGAACCTTCTGCAAGCACAGTTATTAACTCAGAAAACTAGCGAGCATCAAATCTGGCCGTGTTCTTACTGAGAATGAGTTCAGGCTAAAGTACAAATCTGTTGGCATTGTGGTAATGGTGGTGTTTGGTCTATTAATTAGCAACTAGACTAATAAAGTCAGTAAGAAACTATTTTGCATTATATGGCTAAATTGAAAGTCCACATCCCATATCGCCTGAAGGCAGAATCGAGAGCTAATCATATTCCAGGTGTTTGTAATACTTAAGAAGCTCTGTCTGCTGCTAGGAGCTGCATCTTTCATCCCCGCCTTCACATATGGATAATTCTAAGGAGTACTGTGACTCTGCCCACCGCTCCTAACCCCGGGGAGGAAGGTGATCCTGGCTACAAGTCCAGGCAGACTGTTCTTCCTGTAAACGGCTGAGGAAAACGATCGTGTGGGAGCTGGTGCCAAGCGAGGAGAGAAAAGGAGCAGCCTGGAAGTAAGCTTCCAAATACACACTCCCACAGCAGAAACGCTTTATGGCTGTCCTGAGGCTGGGGAGAAGAACAAGCAGCTGCAAGCTCTTTCCAAGCTGTTTGTTTGCCAGTCTTCTCTCTGGGCAGCCTGTGGCACAGCCAGCTGTGGGAATGACACAAAGTAGGTGGAAACAGCTCTGCCCACTTGGGAGCTCACTACTGCTCCACTGAGCCACTTAACTGCATGAGGCAAGTTGATATTGCCCACTGTCATTAATACTGTTACTGCCTTTTAAAAAAAAAAACCAAAAACAAAAACCAAAAACAAACCACAAAAACCCAGAAAAATAAGAAGGGTCAGAAAAAATGAGAGCGAGCCTGGGCAGAAGACAAACTGTAGAAAGAGATGATAACTAACACCAAGCATGTGAAGCACAAGGAAGGAATGGAAAGGCCATTGCTACAAATAATGTTGAGAAAATACACAAAATGCCATCCAGCCTTTTACTAGGTCCCAGCATAAAAAGCTGAGTTCCTGCTTATTCTGTAGAGATGGTAAAGATCCATTTCTTCTAAAGAAGTATGTAGTCCTGCTCTTCCTGGAAATTATTCATCTTTCCTTCATGGAAAATGTCTCCTGCATCCCATCACAAGCAGCCAGAGCAGCACAGAATATATGTGCATCTGTGTGTATATACAGGGATATATTACACGTGTATACACACAGGTTGGAAAGTGTGTTGAAAATAATCTCAAAAGAAAAACTAGAATATACCCTTGGATTTAACCTATTCGGTCAATCTTTTTCCCTTCCCTAGAGACAACTGGTTTTATTCAATATTGACTTTTTTCCTAGTTCTAGATCACTTTGGGTCCTGAAGATATAGAAATAGGAGCAGTTATTAAGGATATAATTATTGTTTTGACAACATAAACTTTGACAGCTTCATGAACTTTATTGAATAAATGATGGTTCGTTACCCATCAAATAGTATTTTCCCACTTCTCCAGCTTTCTCTGCCTTCAACATCTGAGAGCCTCCCGAGTATTTTATAAAAGTAATAATCTCTCTCCTAGCCTTTAGGGAAGTAGCTTGATCGGTTCCAGGTATTTTCTTCCATATTTGCTGTTGCACATGTGAGAGCAGGTGTCCTGGGAAGAAATTATTATGGAAAGGCTGTCAAAGAGATAAGATACATGGGTAGTCTCAAACACAGGGAAAGCTCTGTTCATTTTCAACTCCCACCAAAGTGAATTTCACACATCCCAGGGTCCAGCTTGGGACTTGCAAGCAGCTCCCTGTTGGCTGTGTTTCTTTATTCTCGGGGAAATGCAGTTGCTGACAGAAGTCATGCTCACTGAGGAGGAAGTTCTCGCCCAGATAGCTTGGGACATCTGCACAGGCTTTCCGAACATCAAAGCGGTGACTACAACACATGAAATGTGGGAGCATCACTTGCAGACGCTGGGTTTCGGTGGTGGGGATGCTCATTGCGAGCAGGCTCTTTATATTCTCTTAACCTGCTGGCCCGGCGTCCCACTCGCAACCACAACTGTTGTCTAAGGTACACAATCACCAGGTTTTTGTTCTGAACTGGGGGTGCATTTCTTTGGTTTGCACCCCTTTTGCACAGAGCTCTGGCAGATGGCGGGGGGCGGGGGGTGTTGAAGGGTAGTGTGGAAAACCTAGGGTAATATTTTAAGTAACAGGAGCCAGCCACCAAGATTTGACTCTAAATCTGCCTTTTCTGGACTTTGGAGAAGCACAGGCTTCCGTTGCACAGGCAAATGTTATTATCCAGGCCCACCTTTAGCAGGTAGCCACGAAGTTTGGCCCCCCATTTTGTTACCTACCACCTCGGCCCCTCCTGAGACGCCGAGGCCCGGAGGCTGGAGCCCCACCGCGGCCGGGCCCTTTGTGACGCCCCCGGGGTTTTTTGGGGGGCTGTGTTGCCGGGCGGCGGGGCGGGCTGGGAGCGCGGCGGTATGGCGGGGGTCCTCCCGGTCTTGCTCCTGGCGCTGCTCCAGGCCTCGCTGGTGGCAGACGCCGCCATCGTCAGCAACGCGGTGGTGCCGGGTGAGGGCGGCCCCCGGGCAGTGTGGGCGCCTTGGGCGGGCGGGGGGCGCCGGGCGGACCCGCCACCTCCGGCCCCAGCCCTACCACGGCAGGGCAGCGGCAGGCAACCGCCTCAGACAGGCCGCGGGGCAGCCGCCTCCCCTCAGGCTGGGAGGCCGCCGGCAGCCGCCTACCCTCAGGCCGCCGCCTCCCCTCAGGCCG
This sequence comes from Numenius arquata, assembly GCF_964106895.1. Taxonomy (NCBI): domain Eukaryota; kingdom Metazoa; phylum Chordata; class Aves; order Charadriiformes; family Scolopacidae; genus Numenius; species Numenius arquata. The sequence continues at coordinate 5,932,977 of NC_133582.1, forward strand.
GCCGGCCGCTTTCTCGCCTCCCCGGGACGGCTTCTCCCGCTGCTCCGGTGATGCCCGCTCCCTCCCGGCCTCTCCGGGGGTGCGGGGAGAGCAGGTGTCGTGCGGCAAAGGCGACATTTGCGGGGCTGCCCGGCGTCGTGCTCTCCGAGCAAGGCTTAATCACCGCCGGGGAGGTGGAGATGTGTGTGTGGGGGGGAGGTCGCGATCGCTCCCCGGTGTCACAGGCAGGCGGTGGGACGGTGTCGGGAGCGTATCCAGGGCTGTGTTAAAGCCATGCGGCATCACGGGGGAGTGGGGAGAGCTCCAGGTCTACTCGCCACCCTCGTAGTCCAACGTGTGGGCTAGGGAGGGCCGGAGACGTGCAAATCCCCTCCCGGCTGTCGTGGAGGGAACGAACGGCAGAGGTTCCCAGCCAGTGTTGGCAAGTGCAAAGCCCATGGAAAAAGGCTCCCGTCCCCTTAGCTGTCCCCCTGCCGTGTCACCCTGTCCCCTCTGCCCTGGGGAGGGCAGGACCCCCCAAGTGCCAAAGCCACAATGCTTGGCAAGGATGAGATGCCCAGCTCAGGAGTCAGCGAGTTCCCCAAGGGTTCACCACCAGGACCCTGTGCATGCTCCCAGCTGACATTTTTAGTAGGACTTCTGTGGGCTTTTTTAAGTGTTCATCACAATAATTCTGCGTGTATGCCATGACGTGGCTTGTAATTAAAATGGTGCATAATGGCTAAGATTTTCTGTCCTACATAGGTTTTACGAGGCTTCCAAATGTAGAGAGGAATACAGACTGCCTTTGCTGTGCTGGTACTAATTGCAGCCCCCTGACAGGAATGTAAATGCAGTTCCTTAGCACATTCTTATCTCAGCATGTGTGGGATTTACATATATAACTCCTATTAATGCTAATGGCAGCTATATACATAATTCTTTTTGCATAGGGCTGACACTATATTTTTATCTGAACCCGATGCAACTGGAACCAGCTTATATAAGGAGAAAGATCTGTAGTTTCTTACTGGAAGCTTTCTTAACATTTTGGTTCATTTTAAATGTATGGAGGTGAAGGAAGCAATGCGAAACAGTGTATTGTGATATTGGTGTGGAAGGTTCATAACATTTATATAAAAAGTGTTATGTTATCCAGAGGGTTATCAATGAATCTGATCCCGTTTCCCTTAAAGTTTCTTTTTGTTGCTTTTTTTTTAAAAGAAAAATCATTAAATCAGAAATCAGGATTGGTGATTCCCAATTAACTTGTTAATTTAGAAGCAATCAGCTTGTCAAGTTTAGATGTGTTTAAAGGCTTATTTGGAGCATTGCTGCTTAGAAAATATAGTATCTTTTTTATTTAGAGCTATAGTCAAAACCAGCCTGAACCATGACATCGGTTCATCATTATGAATCTCTGACAAAAGAGTCCTGTTGCTCATTGTGGTGCTCCTGAAGCCAGAAGCACCCTGGAAGGGTATCATGGTCGATGTCTTCACCTATAATTAGGAGAAGTTTGCTATCACTAGTTAGCAAAGTCCCTCAACCTTCTATTAGTAATGCCCGAAGTTTTGTGTCTCTTCTTGTTTCTAAGGCTTTCTCTTTTTTTTTTTTCTAATTTGTGTCTGGATGGGAAATGGCAGCTTCTCCTTTCAGATATGTTGACACCCTGCTGTGGCTACACTCGGCTTGTTACCTCAAAATTGAATTACAGTAATACCTACTTTCAGGGTAGAGGTTTGGAGCTTACTGCAAGCTGATATCAATTGTCAGAAATCTACTGAGTTGAAATTTACATCATCTGAAGCTGTCCTAGCCCTCCTTCCTGTTCATTTTTGCATGTTTACATTTATTCTGCGCAAGCAAAAAAGCCCAACTCATGTTGTACCAAGTTGAAAGCAGGTATTTGTAAACAGGGCTGTATTTAGACTGCAGAGAGGTTCCTTAAATTCTCCTCCTCCTCTCTGTTTTGCTGTGGTGGTTGTCCTTAGACAAGACTGTTGAGTGACTGCCCCGTTAAATTTAAAGGAAGCTAAGGGAAACATGATAGCATGTCCATGGTAGGGACCATCTTCTGAAGAAGTTGTTATCTTTAAAGGCTCATTAGAGATAGAGTTTGGAGATACACTGGCTGTTTTAAAGGTTGTCTCTGTTTTCATAGGATTTTAGTCTGCTCGTTTTTTTCCTTATGTTTTGGCTAAGGTTGGATTTTTTATCATTCAACTGCTTAGTTAAGTTATTGTTTAAGGATTGTTGTGCATACGCTGGAAGACTGTTCTGACGAGCACAGCTTATATGCTGAAGTAAATGTCAAAACCATAGAGACAGTTAGAGATAACAGAAGAATAAGATTTTGATGGCTCATTTATAATGTTGGGAAAAAGAGTTCTGTATCAGTGTATCATTGTGGAGAATGCACCGTGCTGCTGTGGTGTAAATCCGTTACAATGGAGGAGGAAAGGTTTTATATTTGCATACCACTGACTGCAAGAGAAATGGATCTGTTCCTTTCAACCCAAGAAATTTAAAGTTTTGGATAGTGTGTGAAAAATGTGAATGTTGCTCAGAGATTTAGTAGCAAGAAGTGATATATAAACTTGCGTTGCTGCACAGAAATAACATTTTGTAAACATAAATCTTGAATATAAAAAACTGAGAGACAGTGAAAGCAAACTTTACATTGGTAAGTATTCGTTATCAGAAAAAAATAATCTGAGTAGGCGGGACTGGCAGTGTAGACTTGTAGAAACAGTCAGAGTGACTTTCTCTTTGCATTTGGAAGAATTGAAAAGACCTATTGCTTATTTAATGAATAATCTCCAAAGGAGCTTTACTAAGTTAGTTTCTCTGTGGAACAGTTACTGTATCTCAGTAGCCTTATAAACAAGGATTCAAATTGCACGCTATTAGGAATAAAATATATAATCCAGATTTGAATCCCAGATGGAGACGAGAACCTTTTGCTTTTGTACATTACATTCTGTGAAACCCATTCTGTAACCTCAAAGTACCATTAAAAAATGGAAGGAACCCAATCACAGTGATTAAAACCCCAGTACCTAATTAAAAAACTGTACCTGGTTGACTCATTTTTGTGCTGGCTGTCTAAACTTGACCTTGAAGTGTGGTGGGGGAAAAAAAATCATGTGGGAAGGCGCACATTAGCCAGAAAGAACAAGGAAATGAGTGAACTGAATATTGTTTAATGAAAATTTTTCTTAACTCTTTTCAGGGAAGACCAATAATTTGCATAGAACCTAGACACTGCACTTCCCAGAGCATTCAGTAGGCTAATTTAACATCATGGGCTGCTTTATAAGAAAAATACGTTTTTTCCTTTTAAAGAATCATCTTCAGGTTTAAACATGAAGGCTTTTCACATTGGATTTTATGATAAATTTTTCATAAACGTGTCGTTTTTATGGTCTAATTAGTGAAAGCAAAAATATTGGCAAATTTCACATTTCAGTTTAAAAGTAGTAAAGATTTCAAGAAGTGAGTTTCCGGTTAGTCGGGCATTCCCACCCCTGTCATTGTATTAGAGATGTAACTTTAGACTTTATCTTCAGGTTCGAGTGTGTCCCCACCAGTAGAATATGGAGAATGCACAGTTACATGTGGTAAGTAGCAAAGCAGATGAATAAAACATATTGTCATTTGTTTTGGGGGGAAAAAAAAAAAGTGCTAACTGTAGCAATTTAGCAGTTGTAATTTGCTTGCCCTCATTCACCTCTCATTGATTTCAATTGCCAATAACTATAATTAACAAAAACAATCAGGCTGATTGTCATTAGGAGTTTAGGTCAGATCTGTTGTTTTATTAATTTCACAGCCTGCAAGCTCCTATTTTAAACCAGTTCCCTACGTTTATTGGCACATGAGCTGCCTTCCCCAAAGTAACAATTTTCGCTATTTGTGAACATCTGTGAGATGTTCAGAAGATGAAAGATCTTCTGATGCTTCTCACAGATGTCTTCCCACATACAATATTGCCAAAAAATTGCTTGCCTGCAGTAGCCTGTTCTGTATTCCACATTTATACAATTTATAAATTGTGCAATGGAGAGGAGAGGTATCATTCTGGAGCAGGAAGGGAGAGAGGAAAAATGAGACAAGCCTTAAGAAGACATCTCTGCATTTAGGGTGGTGATAGAAACTGCTGTGAGGTGGTAATTATATTGCTAAGGAAGCAGTCTTGAATCAGAAATGCTATTAATTTTTTTCTGAACAAATTCAGCTTCTCATAAGACCACAGAAAAAAGAGAGATGAGTTTTTGCCCCCATCAATCTCATGTTTTCTAGAGTATGCCTTTTCATTTTTTCCAGTCACTTTTTCATATTTCCAATGACGGAACTTCCTTGATTCCCTCCTATTTCCAATCCTAGGACATTATGGTTTTAGAGGAGATTTTTTTTTGCTTCTACATACTTTAATATTTCTCCTTCTTCATAATTTCAAATCTGCTTATATATTCTATATACCAATGCTGTATATGTATCCCCATACTCTTAATAACCGCACTTGCTCTGATGCACATATCTTTTGGATACTGGGAAACTGTTCCTTAAGTCCCATGCCTCTAGCAGATGTCTCAAATGTTCCTTATTTTCAGGGAATTTCACTAAATTTTGTCTCAGTTTTCTCTTTGGTCCCTCAGAGTTAATGTGATGGTGGGTTAACCTTGGCTGACCACCAGGTGCCCACCAGGGTTGCGTGGGGAAAGTTAATTCCATCCCAGCCAGACCCAATACAAAATGTTTAACCCCTTTAATACTTTAATACCCTTTTAACCCCTTTAATACTTACTGAAGAATCAGGAAAGGAAAGCTCCAACAAAAAGGAAAAAGGCATTGTCTCATATCTGGAGTTCAGATCGTGTTTGTAGCCTTCATTCTAGTCTAGGCTGCTCAATACATGGTATGTTTGTCTGGTGAAAGGCTGAAAAGTGGCTTCTTGGTTCTTTCAGTAAAACTGTAAGTTTTTTATCTCCTTCATATTCCTTCTTATTCCCTAGATTCGTCTATCTAGCCCTTTATATTTATTGCTTTCTGAATTGACTCCATTTTCTCTAGTTTTTCCCAGTAATGCTGTGGCTTAGATCTGTTGCTCCTCTAGTCCAGGCATATAGAGGTGTTAAAGCATAATTAAAGCATGTGTTAATGATGTCTAGTCATACCTGCCTCAAATTTGCCTCAGTCTCTTTGTGGTCTAATTGTTTTGGCCACTCTTACCTCTGAATTTCTCTCATAACTGCTGTTTTTGTATTGCAAAGTATTCAGTTCTCTGTGGATCCTCCCTCTTCACCCCCCTACCTCCGCCAGTCTGTTAATTTACATTTCTCTAGGGTGAATTTCAGTTGGGTAATTTATTTTTACTGCATTGTGGCCGGCTTTCTGTTAGCTTAACTTGTATGACTTGTTGGAAGTTAAGACTTCATTTGTTAGAGCATCTCAGTAGATTAATTTCATCAGCATTGGCAGCTACTAAGAAGAGGTAGGGAAAAGAAACATGGGAATGAAAAGGAAAAGCTGTCCAAAAGGAAGAGGCAGAGGAGTACCAAAAGAACTTGCAGATCTAATTAAAAGCGCTTCTTTCCATCAACCCTTTGAGTATGATATGCTTCCCAAATTTTAATTTTCCCATAGGTGAGACATTATGAGATTTTTCCTGATGAATGTGACTAGAGGTAGCCCAGCACCCAGATTTTACCGAGCCAGCCTTTTTGGCTTTTCATAGGTTTTCTGTCTTTTTTTGTTAGCTAAAAAAAACCTTACATGGCACTGAAGGAAGAGGAATGCCTTTAATAAAATTGTCAGTTCACTGCCATTTACACCTCTGTCTCCGCATCCATGAGATGAGACATTCTCTGGAGTGGAGAACGATCCGCGTTTTGTGTCATTTTCAGTAAGTGGTGTTGTCTCCCTCTGTCACTTGAAGTACTGTTTCACGAGTTACATGACATCTCTGAAACATTCTGAAATCCATTGGTTTATATAATACACATTTAAGGAAGGCAGATGCATCAGAAACGCGATATTCAAACCAATTTCCTATTTCTTATGATACTGCAAGGGGTGGAGGGGTTTGCTCTCCTCTTTCCATGCCTATTAGTAAACAAAATGCTTCTGGAAAAATGGCAAAACCTTCAGTGTTTACTGGGCCTAAACATATTATTCCTGCCTCCCCCACAAGCTATGTCATTCCAATGAACTGTGTACGCACTGCTTGGCAAAAACAATTATAGCACTTGCTTTGAATCTGTTTGTAATTGTTAAAATGAGGATGTTCCCATTGAAATCCTGATAATGAGTGAATTTTTTTTTTTTTTTGCTTCCTTGAACATTGTGTAGGAATTTTTGTTAACTTCACACGTTTGTGAGAGGCTGTCTCCTGTTCTTTGTCTCCGGGAGGAATTGCAGGTGGAGACCTGGTGGTCAACACTTGATTTCAGCTCTTTCTCATGAGAAGCCCTGCGTTACTGACCACAAGCCTCTGTGCTTGAGAGGCTTCATTTTGGGGGCTGTTAGTGGAATTCTTGGATCACCCATTGTTGGTCGCTGTTTGGTTACTTAAGACTCCTCAATCCCAGCGCCAGGAAGTTTTTGGTGCCTTCAGTTTCTGTTGACCTTGGTGGGAGTTGAAGACACTCAGTCAGTCACAAGACCGGAGACAAACTGAGCTGGCAGCCTGTACAAGCTCCTCTGTGCCATCTGATTGGAGTATTTTAAGGCCAGGAGCATAAATGCTTTTATATTCAAAGTGAATTAACTGTTTTGTAGAACATATACTAGTTTCACTTCAAATTCTTTTTGGTAAGAAAAGTCCTGAATTCCTTCTGAATTCTTTTTTCTGGCACATGATGATTCTAAGAATCTGGCTTCCTATGGTGCAGAGTCTGACAGAAGTAGATGTTGTCTTGAAATCTTAGATACCAACATGGGGTAGCTTTAGCAGACACTCTGAGAGGATCTGTTTTGCCTGGTATTTGGTAGATACATCATATTAACATCCAGGATAGAGAAAGGGAAAGGAAAAGCAGAGTATGAAGCAAATGCAGAAATGCGGAGTGAAAGATTTTAATTTAATTTTTTTTTTTATCTCCCAAAGGGATTGGCATTCGAGAAGTTCTGTTAACCGATGGATGCCCTGAGCATGAAACAAAATGTATCATCGGTGTGGAGACATGCCAGGGGGCAATAGACTGTGGATGTAAGCGGAACACTGTGATACAGTAATCTAGAGCAAATAAGTGGATTCAAAAGGAAACATCCTTGTTCTCTCTCAGTGTGGTGGAAGTGGAATGAAGTGATTGTGTTCCACCCTCCAATCCCCACATTAAGCAATCCATTAATGTTTCAGATCTCATTTTGGTACTGATGTGTGCTTGATTTCAAGTCCCTGTAAAATACTGTTTTTCTGCTATTTCTGATAATTTCCAAGTAACATTCTGTGATTTGAAGAATTATGAACTTTATGATCTATACAGAGATATTTCATATGGTTGATGATGTACCTATTAAAAATTCATCCTATAGGGGGGACACCAGTTTCTGAGGGCCTTGACTGCATGAAGATAGCTTGTATTTATATGCCTCCAGAAAATCGATTTAAATATGTTTGGAAGATGTTAATTCCAAACAAGGTGAGTAATTGAACCCCACTTTGTGCAAAAAAAATTGCATACTGCATGTATTTACCACATGCTCCATCTGAATTGCACAGACTTCTGGGCAGATTTATTTCCTTTGCTTTCATAATGCAAATAAACCCTGATTTTTCAGTGGCGAGTTGGTAATACAAGGATCCGCATGGCTTTCCTGCTTTATGCACCTTCAATTTCCTGTTTATGTGAGAGAAACAATAATTTTAGGGAGTAATGTTTACTGTTATTTCAGAAAAATTGGGCATAGTAGCTGGGGAGTGAATACATGTCAGCAAATCACAACCATTTTGCCCTTCCCAGATGTGCAAGGAGAAGGTGCCGAAGAGATTAGGGATAGGGCTACAAAGATGATGAGGGGCCTGGAGCATCTCTCTTATGAGGAAAGGCTGAGGGACTTAGGTCTTTTTAGTCTGGAGAAGAGAAGACTGAGGGGGGATCTGACCAAGGACTATAAATACTTAAAGGGTGGGTGTCAGGAGAATGGGGCCAGTCTTTTTTCAGCGGTTCCCAGTGACAGGACTAGAGGAAATGGGCACAAACTTGAACAGAAGAAGTTCCATCTAAACATGAGGAGGAACTGCTTCCCTTTGAGGGTGGCAGAGCCCTGGAACAGGCTGCCCAGAGAGGTGGTGGAGTCTCTGTGTCTGGAGACATTCCAAACCCACCTGGACACGTTCCTGTGCAACCTGCTCTGGGTGGACCTGCTTTGGCAGGGAGGTTGGACTAGATGATCTCCAGAGGTCCCTTCCAACCCCGTATCATTCTGTGGTGCTGTGAGATGGGAGAGATTTTCCCAGGGGCCAAGAGGTCCTGACAGGTTGAAAGCTGTTGGAGCAGAATAAGCACTTTTCTCCGCGTCTGACACAATGCAGCTCATCTTTGCAGATCTGTTTGAAAAACTGCAAACTTTTTTTTTTTCTTTTTTTTTTTCTTTTATATGTGGCTAGGAAGCACACATTCTTCCCAATGATTCATCTGTTCTGAAAGTTTGCAGAGATACCCATTCGGGTACTTTCGAGTGTGAAACTCAAGAACAGGGAAATGCAGTTGCCTCTATAAAATACACAGTCTACGCCGAAGCTGGTAAGCTCATAGAGATGCTTAGAGTCTTCTAGTGGTATGGCCTGTTTTTTTTATGTAGTACTCAATCTTTGTAAGGTTGCATGTCACCAGTAGTATATCGGCAGGAGCTTGTGTGCTACGGTAATGACTGTCACACAATGCAGGCCAGTAAAAAAGACATATGAAAGGAAATGACAGAATACGAATGAAGAGTTTCGTGTGGGAAGAATGAGTATTTTCTTTATCCTTTGTAAAAATTCCAGTTAAAATAAGAGGGTTTGCCTATTACCTGCTTACTTTTTAGTCCACCCAGGTTGGTTAATATAGACTTCTTTCTGTCTCACTAGCCGTGTAGCACCAGTAGCATGGGTTCTGCAGATAAATCTCCTTCCCACTTCAATACTGAAACAGGAGAACAACCTTTTGGAGTTTTTCTTTTAGTGGCCATCTGGAATTTTCTTAGACACAATGGATTTAGCAAAGTTTAACGTTAAATTAAAAAGAATACATCATAAGCCAGTTCCCCAGTACTCTTTTTCTCACCTCCTCTGCTTATGGGTTTTTTGCTGACTTTGTCAGGAAGGGCAGCAGTGCCACATGGAAACTCCATCTTTTCTAATCAGAGAAAGGGTGAAAGTGCCTTGCTTATAGACATTTAAAGTTTTTAATGAAATAATGTAGATTCAGGTCTTCTTCAAAATTATGGCAGACTAGAAATGAAGAAATCCTTGGAGATACCCCTCTGCATGTTTCTCCCCTCCATGTTGTTTACCGAAGTAAAACTGTCTGGTTTGGGAATCCTGCTTTTTTCCCCCCTCTCTTCAGTGAGATAAGCCATTTCCTGTATCTCTATTGAGGTCCTTTCTGCCATTGAACTGTAACATGGAATTTGTTTATTCATTTTCTAAATCCATCTGGCAGTCACAAAACACCCAAAGCTTTTCTTTTTTTTTTTTTTTTTCTTTTCCTTTCCCCTTCTCCCACTATTCAGTCTCAACGTTCCTTTTTGTACAGAGGAAGCTTCCGTTTTGAGACCTGAATTAGCAGAGCACATAATCTGTTTTAGGCTTAAGCATGCAAATGGTCCCATTGACTTGAGTCGGTGAGTCATCAATAGGACTCACACACTTGCATTTAAGCTGTGACTGAGTCGTCTTGGTGAAAACTGGTCAGACGAAACCTGCCCAACGGACATATCCACTGAGAACTTCTTACAAGGACTGAGACTTACTGGTTCAGAAAGTATTTGTGAAATCTGAAGAGGACAAGCTCTAAGACTTATTAAGTAGCTTAGAAGGAGTGGGTGGTTGTGCTTAGTGGCGGATTAGCATCCTTTGGCTTTGTACAGAGGTGTTTCTGGGTTTTGCTTCCCCAGGAGTGCCATTATTTGGACTTTAGAAATTATTAACTGTTAGTTAGGTACATAGAAGGAGTTATCAGCTGAAATTTTGGTTGAGAATGTACCACGACTTTAATCATACAGATCTAGTTTTGCTCTCCCTGGATGGTCTGTGAGCTCAGGCCCACAGCCACCCCTTGAAAATACATAATGTGACACTTTCCGCTTCAGATTTTGAGGCGCGTGAGGTGGGAGGAAGGCAAGACGTTGCAAAAGGGCGGGTAAAACCTTGCAGGAATTGATGTTTTGATTGAATTTGCCACGTGGCAAAGCTTTGTATGAGTTAATTTTAAAGCTATGCACGGAGAAATTGCATGTGTCCTTTACCAGTGATCGCTGTGCTTCTCGGTGACCTTTTGATGAACAGTGGTACTGACCTTTTTGCATAAGTGAGTGGTCTTCAGTAATTTGGTTTTTCCTTTTGTTTTCAGAACCGTTCAGACCAATGGGTTCTCTTGTTTTTTTATAGCAAGTGAAAAATAACAGAGGAAAAAAAAGTATTTTGTCTTCATCAAAAATTATTGGGATCTCTGCAAGGAAAATCCCATCTTTTAATAACTGACATTTCTGTACGTCCTTCGTACTAACTCAGTACCCTGAGGCACTGAAGGGTGTTGTTTCACACTCCCGCCCGTTGGGTTGTTTGGTGTTTTGTGAAGACTTTGGAGCTGGAAGGCGGTTTATTCATATTTACTAATAATAGTCCTGTGAGGAGGGAGGGCTCTGCAAGGGAGGAAGGCGAGAGCAGAGAAGGATCCTCATTAGGATGCTATGTGAAGGGTGTCAGCCTACTGAGATCCTCGCTGTGCTCCCAGCCCCACGCTTCTCATGAGCGAGACAGCGAGTTTGGGGCGTGTGTCTGGTGGCACTTCTGTGGAGAAGGTGGAAGCAGTAGCTTTTTGGTGTCTCAGAGGCCATTCTGGCCTCTCGTCTCTCTTTAGTTCATTTCCTGCTGATGACTTCAGTGCCGGAGCTTCCTTGAGAGAGAAAAGTCACATCTCTGTAACCGGCTGCTGTACAAGTGTGTCATCAGTGTGGCCAGGTTGTCCTTGCATTCGCACAGAAATGCAATGGGGAATCCCCACTCAAGATTAACAGCCTGCATCTCCTCTATGTGTATGTAATCCTGCTTGCCTGTTAGCAAATATCCATCCATTTTTAATACATAGAAAAAGGCTTATAGATAATCTAGAAGGGAAACAGAAAAGCTATGCATCACCATTGTACTAACAGGAAAAAAAAAACCCAAACCAGTCTACAGAGGCAGAATCTCATTCTCCTCTGCCAAACTGATACATACTTTCTGGATCTGAAAACTGGTGGAAAGAACTCCTGTTGGCTGCTGGACCATATAAACAATTGGTTGAGCGTCTGCTGGTAGGTGGAGCACTGCCGTACAGTCAACACCATGGCCTAGGAGGAACTCCAGCTCAATGAAAAACCCAGAGGAAGAGGAGGATGAAGAGGAACTTCTGTTGGCAGAAGTAGTGGGTTTCCTTTGGACAGAAATGGTGCTAAAAAAGCAGGTGTTCCACTTTCCTGATGTGTACGATTTACAGTATTGTGAATCTCTCTCTTATTGAAGAAATGACTGAATAGACTGCAGAGACAGAATTTGTATTGCTGATATTTTCTGGAGGGAAATGCCAGCAGTGGCAGCAGATGCTTCTGAATGTATTTGGATTTCAGCAAATTAAAGGGGAGAGGGCTTCCATGAAGGCAGAGGACAGTCCGGAGATGCGCCGCGCTGCATAGAAATCAAAGCAGCTTTGTTAAACTGTGGTATACAATGCAAATACAGTTGGTGGGCCACACCACAGCAGATAATGTGCTCTCTGTTTTAGAGCTGTCCTGCTCTGATGCTTGGTGTGAGAGAGGTATGCAATGTATCTTTTTCCACCCAAAAAAGAAAGCAATACATTTCTAAGGTCCTTGAGCCAGGTCCTGCACTGTGGCTCAGATTAAGTATATTGTTCTGATGGCAGAAAGAAGATAAAAAAGCTTTCAGGCTTCTTAGCAGCTGGTAATGGCCGTACAGATGACACTTGGTTTCCTTTAATCCAGCCTGTTGTCGCCCCATTGGCATAGCAGATAGGGTCTGGGGTGGAGGGAGTGTATGGTGCTTGGACCATGTGAGCCCTTGGAAAGACTTCCATGAGCTATGACCAGCACACTCTGGGGTTTCTGCCACAGGGCTGGCCTCACATCAGCAGGCAGCCATGGAAGCCAAAAAAGAAATCTGAGCATTCCTTCTTTTCCTTCTTTCCTGCCTTGTTCTGACTTGCAAAAATAAGTGGATCTTTATAATTTAGATCCAACAGTGCCTGCAATTCATTTTTCAGTTAAGATGAGTGTAAATAATCAACAGGTAAAGTGTGAATGCCAAGCTTTTGGTAGGGTTGAAGGCAATCTGCTTGAAACCATCCGATATGTTGTCAATGTCTTTTTTGTTTGTAGAGCCCTAGAAAATTTCTAGTGGAGTGCACACAATTTTAGGAATTGTTTAACTGTGTAATTGTGGAATATATCAATAGTGCTTTTTTCACCATTCTTTGCAGTGAAGTAGTCCACAGACCCGCAGTGGGCTGTAGACTTCAAGTTGAAAGTCATTGAACTACACTTTTCATGTTTCAAACAAGAATTGTTTTTCTTGCTTTTCATAAGCTAAGTGGACTTTTTAAAAAAGTTGATGTAAATGCATCTTTGTCAACTTAACTGCAAGCTGAAGGTGTTTTTAAGGCACATTCTGGCTGGGCAAAATTCTCACTGACTAATTGGGAGCATTGCCTGGACTTTAAGGAGTGCAGTCGGGGGCTTAAAAGTGCACCTGATGTGAATCAGTCTTTGCTCATTGTAAACCAGCTTATTGGGAAGCTGCTTTTCTGTCTGCTTCCTGCTTGCATTTTAAATGCATGTGTTTGCTTGGAATGCATCCCCTCTGTATTATCAGGTTGTCTCTTGGGCAGTTCTGGTTCTTGAGCATTGGAAGAATTCCTTGCCTAGGAAGAAAACTTGAGTAGATTTGCTGTGGATAACGTGCAACTTGCTTTTATCTTCAGCAGGCTCCTGTTATAGCCTGTCAACAGAGGTATTCTTAGAGCTCTAAATTCACATCTTGCCAAGGGGAAAATATATTTCATTAATGAAATTACAAAATCAAAGATAATTTTCATTAACCTCCATGACCCACAACTGCATGTAATTCTAAAAAGACACCATCCAGTCAGCGAATTAGTCGAAAAGCAGGCGGCTCTACATTGTATGAAACCCCCAGTATTCGCACTTACTATGTATGATATTCTCAGTCAGTTCACCATTCTTACCTGCACTGTATCTTGCAGAAAGATCCGGAGAATCCTATAGATGAGCTGTGGTTTAAGAATATCAGAATTCTGTGATGCAGAAGAATGAAACTCAAATGATGTGATGGAAGAGTTGCTTAGATACTACAGTGATGACAGTGGCATGGGACCTTATATAGAAGTAGAAGTGAAATAGAAATAGAAATGGTTTTCCTGCAGTCATTCTGCTACGCAGAATTCCTGCCCATGTGAACATGAATTTTGCATACCAGTCAGCAATGAGATAGTACCTTATAGTTTTAGAAACTATATGATGGAAAATGAAAGAGAAATGAAGGTTGGCTTGTGTAAAATTGCCAAAGCTGGAGGGATCTGGGAAGATTCCTGGTGGTTCATTGATTTGGTTGAATGTAGCTGAACGAATAAGGTCAATTAAATTTCACAACAAGGTGACTGGGTTTGGTTTCCAGGCTTTGCTTTATCCAATGTCAAAAAACAGATGGGGGAAGTTAGTTGACCATTTTCAGCATTTTCCACTTTCCCTGGGTTGTTTGTTACAGTCACCTCCTAACTGGTACGTCTGGTCTAAGAGAAACAGCCTAAGTAATGGCAGGTTTTCCTTAGGTGAAGGGTCGAACAGACTGCAGCATTACAAAATGCATTCTTACGTTATATCCTTGATACATTTTTCACTTCTCAGCTTCATGCAGCTGCTCCTCGCTATGTATTTCTGGGCCATGCAGAACAACTCCTTTCCACGCTCAGTGGTTATTGGCTTTAAATAAAGGCTTTGCAGATCTAGATAGAGACAGGGAACAGAAAAGCAGCACTTAAGTCCTTGAATTTGGTCTTTTGTTAGCATACTCTCTCTTGGCTTCATTATTATCATTATTATTGCAGCAATTACCATTGTTAGAGTTCTTCTGTAGCACGGTGGTACCTTGGTGCTTCAGCCCTGGGTGACAAAGAAGTCAGTCTGCCTTGAGTGGCAGACAGCCTGTCGTAATACTTCTGTCTTTATCATTCACATATCTTAGGTGGACACATCTTGAAATCGTACATTAAAGCGTTTCTTAAAGCAAAAATATTGTTATATTAGTCATTCTTGTCATGCACCAAACAGATACTTTTCTCACTTTAGTTTTTTGCCTTGTCTTTAGGAATTGCAGTTCTTTGTGTTTCACGGCTGTTAAGTGACATGTATCCCACTCCACATGCCTTCATCTATAGTTCTTTGCATCTTCCTTGGTTAGATATGCCTTTGCAAAGAAGGTATAAAAAGCCACTCTTCTAACTTTTGCTGATACAGTAAAGGCCTGAAGGTTGTGAAAGATGTCAGTAATTAATCAAGCCCTGCTCCTTTTCAGTCCTGTCTCTCAGATTAAACGCCTGATTCATTTGAAAATTTGAACATAATAATGACAATGTATTTCTTTTCTTCAGAAGTGCAAACAGAACAATCAAAGAAAATGCAAACAGAGCAATCAAATACAACGACAGGGCCAGAGAAACCAATGAAAAAAACAACAGATTACATTTTGGTCATTAGCCTAGTAGCTGGAATCGTCCTGCTTCCTTGTGTGATCGTTCCCATGATCTTCATGATTCATTACCGGTAGGTGGACAGCATACAATGGGATTTAATTTTATTTGATAAAAAATATGGTGTTACTGTTGACAAACATGGCCTGGGTGAAATATCTAAGTTTCTCTGTAATTTAAGATTTGTGTTGCCAGTAGAGAAAACAGGAACAAGCTCCTGGAGACTGGAAAGAAGTACTTTACAAAGCAGTTACAGTGATTGTGGATCAGAAGGGAATGCTTCAGAGCTATTGATGTAAACCTACGTAAAGGTATCTTTTTGTTTAATTCCTTTTTCCATTTCAGGGATGCTGTAAAATCTTTTTTGAAATCAAAATTTGGGCGAGACAACCAAGACAAGAAGCCGGACAACAAAAACCCACCACCTAATGTGGGGTAAATAGCCCCCCTCCCAGGGTTCACATTGGCTTTTCAAGGCATTGGAGTCTCCCCCTGCAGCCACAGTCCTCTCACCATTTGCATTAGCCATAATACAAGCAGTGGCAGAGCCCTCATACACAGAGGGTGAAGGACTTGCCTAATGAACAGAATTAGAAAAAAAATGAATTGTTTTACATAGAAATACGATATAAAGAAGATTAAAGTATGTTAGAAATACTGGTTTTAAGAAGTACGTTTTACAATTCATTCACTGTCTTGGAATACTGGACTTTAAGTGAAAAGGGTAAAAATGCGTCTGTTTTCAGGTTTGCTCAATGTCCCCTTGTACCCGTGTAAGGTTCTGTCCCATAAAACGTCCCACGGCAAGGAGATCCACGGCCCAACCGTGTGTTACTGTCCAGCTTGAACCCACTCTCTGCTGACTTCATTTGTCACAGAGTCACAGAATGATAAGAGGTTGGAAGGGACCTCTGGAGATCATCTAGTCCAACCTCCCTGCCAAAGCAGGGTCACCCAGAGCAGGTTGCACAGGAACATGTCCAGGTGGGTTTGGAATGTCTCCAGAGATGGAGACTCCACCACCTCTCTGAGGAGCCCATTCCAGGGCTCTGCCACCCTCAAAGGAAAGAAGTTCCTCCTCATGTTTAGATGGAACTTCTTATGTTCAAGTTTGTGCCCATTACCTCTAGTCCTGTCACTGGGAACCACTGAAAAAAGACTGGCCCCATCCTCCTGACACCCACCCTTTAAGTATTTATAGTCCTTGATCCCCCCTCAGTCTTCTCTTCTCCAGACTAAAAAGACCTAAGTCCCTCAGCCTTTCCTCATAAGAGAGATGTTCTAGGCCCCTAATCATCATGCCTCACTTCTTGAAAAGGCTGCCCATCCACACTGTCCTCTCCTTGAAAGAGACTGTCTTTTAGACCTCTAACATATTCCCTGGCTGTTTTCTTTCTGGGCTGAAAAGTGCGAGATTACTTAGTGTCTCTTTGTCCTGAAATCATACCGTGCCTCTGACCATCCTCGCTGACCTTCTCCAACCCTCCTCCATCACACAACAGTCGTGCTTATGAAGGTGCGTTCTGTTTGTGTAGATAAACATTGTTTGATGCAAAGAAAAAAATTGAGCCGATGACATGTTGGAAAATGGACTGTGGACTGATTAAAATGTTTAATAGATTTTATGATTAAGATTTTCTCTTGAGTATAGTAGAAGCTCTGAAAAGAGGCCAAATATTGAGCACTCCAGGGTAGAGAATGCTTCTCAGTAAAGAACATTGCGAAAAAATTGCAAAAAAAATAGATTGGAGGTAGTAACTCATCCTCTCAAAGAATTCCTGTTCTCTTCAGATCCTCTATTTGCTGCAGATGTTCTAACTGCACCATCTGCACATCCTTAAAAAAGCATTATCATATTCTTCAGAGATACATCATTTTGTTTGCTGTTTAGTGAAAAGATCATTTACATTTTTGCAAATAAAACATCATATTCAAAAATGACATGCACTTAATTCTATAAAAAGATCTCTTTTTTTAAAAAAAGGAAACGATATTTTTGGTAACACTTATCATTAGCTATGTCGGTTTATGTCTTTTGGTGGAGAAACCTAAAGGTCTTGCAACATTAAGAAGAAAATGCGATGGGAAGGAAAAAGCAGACAAGAACAATTCTGCAGTTTGCAAAACTGGCTTAAACCTTCAAGGTGAGATTTTCATCCCGTGCAGTCAAAGCCTGAATTCTGCTGAGTCTGGGATTAGGTCTGCAATTCTGGCCTTAAAAATAGACCAAACCCCGTTGTTCTTACTCAGGAAAATGCTTCCGCTGAAAGTATTGTAAATATGGAGCTCTGTGATTGACTTTTGAACTCTTGGTTTCGTGTTGTAATTAGGGTGTCGCAGAACTGAGAGAAGGAACTAGAATATTCTTTTCTGTCATTATACAAAGGTGTACTATTATACAACTGGTTTGTATTTGAACCGCCAACCTTATTTGGGTGGATATTTTGAAGGTGTTAAATATCCCTGGTCTGCTGGCAAATCCAGCCAAAAGTAATAGATACGTAAGAAGAGTAGTTCAGAAAATGAAATTCAGAAACAGCTGAACTAATCCCTGCCGGGGAATGGGGAGGTCCTTAGGGCAGACCAAGGAGGTTTTACTCTTTATTGGCTTGGATTTTGTAAAATATGATTTTCTTCTGCTTTTTTGGTTCTCTCATAACTCCTTAAAGCTACGTACAAAATAGAAAAAAAAAATCACTAGAAAATTTGATGCCAAAACTGTAGCACAAGATGCAAAAGAGTGCCTTGGTGCTCAACTGATAGGGTAAACTGGCTGTTCTGTTGGTGAAGCTGCAATCGGAATCTGCAAGAAGTGAGGAAATTCCTGAAGTTAAGATTACTCTGTCCAAGCAGCCATCACACAACCACTATGTTATCATTCTCTCACCCTAAATATAAACTTGAATGAGTTGCTCGTTGTACTAGATGCCATATAAAACACACAGGAAGTGCAAAATTATTATCTTAGCACTGTCCATAGCAACTTTCCCTGAGTTTTGATTCCTTAATCTGAATAATACACTTATTGGTTTGATAGCAGGGTGGACAGCTGTGGCAGATAAAGGGCATTCAGAAACCACTGTTTTAACTTAAGCACATGCAATCTGCTTGAAGACTTCTGGCAAGAAGTATTCATCATCTAGAATACAACCTGGAGGTGTTCAAGGCCAGGCTGGATGGGGCTTTGAGCAACCTGGTCTGGTGGGAGGTGTCCCTGCCCGTGGCAGGGGGATTGGAACACGATGATCTTTAAGGTCCCTTCCAACTCTAACTGTTCTATGATTCTATAGCTGTACTTGATGTAACTCTTACCTGCAGTGCCTGAGAAATGTAAGGAATGTTTTCACTGTTACTTTCTGGTAGTGGGTTAATTAAGAGAACCAGCAAGAGTTTGTCCTTTCCCACGGATTTAGATACAAGATCACATACTCCTCATGCTTGCTGACTGCAGTGGAAACATTCTCTTTACTGATCACCCCAAGGTATGAAAGTTTTCTTATTCTCACACCTTAGGCATGTGCCCAACTCCTGTTTAATCCAGTGGTATTTAAGCTCTTGAAGTGAGAGTCCGATGCATTTCTAAGGGGAGAAGCACAGAAGAACTAGAAGCAGAAAGGACAAAGGTCACATGAAAAGATCTCCATGGTTTTGGGAGTGTGTGATGCCTACAAGAGCTTTTAGCTGATGCAGCCTCCCTAGTCCCCTCTAGGAAGCGTGACCTGTACAGAGATACCAGTGCTCTGGGAGCTCATAGCTTTTCCCTCATTCAGACCCCTCCTACACCACACCTTGGGGGGCCACCATGCTCAGTTCCTCTGCCAGGACACCTTTTCACCTACCTTGGCAGGTGGCTTCTAGTATCTCCTCCCACTACTCCAGCTGCTGGATCCAGCATATGGGGGGCCAGAGTGAAGGTGCAAATCTCATCATGCTTAGATTTAAGCTTGCACTTACACTCTTCCCTGAACTAAGATGTCCTCATACATGTGGTTAAGCAATTTGCTGAATCGAGGCCAAAACGACTGTTTCATTCTTCGCTTTCATTTGCTTTGCATTGTCTAATATTGCAGCATAATCTTGTGGGTTTTGTTTTAATTTAATAGTATTTCAAACATTTCCCCACTATTCTTTCATCTTCCCTTTCTTATTCTTCTTAAAGAAAAATCTTTTTGGAATGCATATCTTGTCTGTATATGATCCACCATCTGTCTCAGGAAATTTAGGATGCATTTATATAGTTATTTAGGTCTTGATGTATGTGCAATTTCACTTATGTATGGTCTAATAGTATATACCAGAGAAATTTTTTTTTTCTTTGACAGATTTACTGGCTCTTTTTGGAAATGAAATTTTTATGGTGAATTGCAGAGATTTTCATTATTTTTTTTATATCTCCATTTAGTCAAACACACTTAACAAAATAATAACTACTCATGTTTTTTCTTTCTTTGCTGCTATGCATACAGAAGAGAGATATTGCCCCAGAAATATGGGTCATTTTTTCACCTAATGCTCTATAACACAAAATAAAGAAATACAAGTTGAAACCCGATTCAGTGCTCCATGATTGGTGGCAAAATTTCAGCATTGTGCGGTTATTACAGGGAGAAAATAAGCAAATAATTTGATTTATGATTTTGTGAATCAGAAAGCCACAGCTAATGTTAAGTCAAATGTGCAGCATTTTATATGGGTTTTGGAAATAGAGCTCTGCAGTTCCCAGTTATTTATCTGTAAAGTGTAGGCATGGGGTTTTCAGCAGCTGAGAATTCAGCTTCTACTTCATCATGAGAATCTTGTTGTATTAGGCCAATATTGTTCACTTTTGATTTACTAAGTATTTTACTTAGCTGTATAGAAAAACTTTTGACTTAGAACTGGGTCAGAGTGCTCAGACTGGAAAATTCATTATGGTGAATTTTCAGTACAATGCTACTTTAACAGGAAATTGTGTTTGTGGGCTTTGAAAAGATAACTGGAGAGAAAGCTTGCATGTCTGAAGCAATTAAACCCCAAATCCAGCATGGCTGGATACGGATAATTGGTTATTTAAAATTACTTAACCTACATGTGTTTTACACTCTGTCCTCATGTTCTTATAATCAGAAAGTTACTGGGCAAAATGGGAAGACTCGAGCTGATTAAATCTGCATTTTGGACTGTAAGCCCTTTCGCAAAGAGATGGTTTTGTAGCATAAGTGTCTATGAAGTCTTATAACATGATGACCTGATCGTTATTGCGGGTATCGCATGTTATCACAACGTAAGAATTAAATAATTCTATGAAATTGTCGTGCAGATGAAGCAGTTAATATTTTGGGATAACATTATGTTGTATTACACCTAGAATAATGGCAAATTGTTAATTAAGATCCCTTGATATTTGCAGTGATCCAATTTTCTGCTACTTATAACTGCCAAATTTTAGGCTTTAAGGCAGAAATTTTCCATGATGAATATGCGATCCTTAGGCTACAATCTTTCTTTCTGGTTATGCAGAAAGTGTAGTCAAATGTTTTATTTTTTTCTGGGGACCTACTTGATGGACAAATAGTCTGCTGATCCCATCCCGACCATTTCTCTGGCATTCCTAGTTTCTGCTCCCACCCCAGTTTCCCCTCTCCCAGCCTATTCTCCCATCTGCATCTCTTCCCTAGTGGGGTTAAGACTAAGACTGAACAGGAAAGGAATGACACGGTGACTTGGAGGCGATGGACGGGAAGTAGGAAAGAGCAAGACAATTAGGACAGGCTGGGTGAGAGGAGGCTGGGAGGGGGGAAACTGGGAAGGCAGCAGAGACTGGGAGTGCTGGAGAAGTGGTCATGGAAGGAAGGGTGAGAAGAAAAAAATAAATTAAGCAGCATCCTGAGATTAGTAGGACGAAGAGGCTGTGCTTAGAAACCTGGTGGGAGTGGGGAGAAGGAGCAGATACTGTGAAGAGAGAGATGGCTGCGAGCAGGATCTTCGCCGAGGGGAAGAACAGGCTGGATAGAAAGCCAGAGGAATTGTGAGGAATGTGGGGAAGGAGACTGGTATTGTGAGACCCTGGGAGGCAGGGAGAGAGATCAAACAGGGAGCTGAGGATGCTGAACATGAATATGGAGAGAAGAAAGGCAGGATTACCAAGGGGCAATGGTTTTAAACTAAAATAGGGTAAATTTAGACTACATATAAGGAAGAAATTTTTTACAATGAAGTGAAACACTGGCCCAGGTTGCCCAGAGAGGTGGTAGATGCCCCATCCCTGGAATCATTCAAGGTCAGGTTGGATGGGGCTCTGAGCAACCTGATCTAGTTGAAGATGTCCCTGCTCATTACAGGGAGGTTGGACTAGGTGACCTTTAAAGGTCTCTTCCAACCCAAACCATTCTATGATTCTATGAAGACATTGAAACTGGGGAAAAAAAACTGTGTCTGAATGCTGGGCTGGGGGGACCGGGGGAGTGGAGCGATGAAGAACAAGGCTGGAGGGGAAGACTAGGACTGAGTGGGGTGGGAAACCTGAAGAGTGGAGACTGGAAGTCACTGGCAAATTTGAGTGTTAAGAAATGTCAGTGTGGACTAGATGATCTTAAAAGGTCCCTTCCAACCTAGGTGATTCTGTGATTCTGATTCTGTATGTGGGCTGCACAGCACTGGTCCAGCCCCTGTCTCTGGTGGGCACTTGAAGACAGAGCAGGGTGCAACCTTGTTCCTGCAACACACTCTGACAGAAGGGGCAGAAGAGCTGGGGGGCAGAGGACTAGCCAAAGCTGTCAGGATTGGTGGGGCTGGTTAAGCAAACCTGGGGAACATACCCACGCAAATTAGCCAGAAGGCATTTTAAAGGCAAAAGAGAGGATGAAAGCCTTCCTCCCTTCTCCCCGGTTAAGTTTGGCCATAGACTGATGTAGGGCTAGGACTTCATCCAAACAACTGAAAAAGAGAAGGCCACTGAGGAATTCAATGGGGCAGGATGCTGAGAGACAAACCTTATAAATTGGTAGATTAGTGTATGTATTTACTTCCTTGTAAATGGTCCAGAAAAGGCAGTCAGGTTTTCTACCTATTTTTCACTTTTAAAGCCTGCAGACTTTT
Organism: Numenius arquata; assembly: GCF_964106895.1. Lineage (NCBI taxonomy): Eukaryota > Metazoa > Chordata > Aves > Charadriiformes > Scolopacidae > Numenius > Numenius arquata. Next base: position 5,955,005 of record NC_133582.1, read on the forward strand.
ATCTTTGTTGATAAATGGATAAAGGTAAATTCCTTGTCTCATAAAAAGTTCATCAGGTGAATGATGTAGTTCTTTCAAAATGTCATCAGTCTTCCCGGTCCAAGTGTTATTCACAGCAGGTTCTCAGCCAGTGGAAGTCAAAATGCCAGCTCCCTTTGCATAGCATAGAGGCAAGTCATGTATAATTGAATCTCTTATTTTTATTGTTGAAGCACTGATTTTATCCAGGCTGCCCATGCGCTGCTGCACCTGCTAATCTCAGGGGAAGACAATTGTGATTTTCTAAGAAAGCTTTAAAGACCTTAAGTTGGTATGTTCACAGAGCACACATCCAGAGGGACCCAGCGGATCATCTCGTCTGATCTTGTGTCTGTAAGAGGCTCTTCCCAGTCTGTCTATTATTCTTGTGCCGAGGCTGGTAACTCGACTGAGGTCTGTGTTTAAACAATACCTAGGAGAGAAGCACCCAGCCTTGCTTTGGGGACACCGAAAGACTGGAAGTCTGGCACTTCCCTTGGCAATTTGTTCCAGAGATTTATTGCCTTCTGTGCTAAACAAGAGTTGCCCCTCATTCAAAATATCAGCACATCTGGCTTCGTCTTCCAGACACTGGTTTTTGGTTCTGCTAAAATCAGCAGTCTTTTAGTGCTTCATATTTTTTCTTCATGGAAAAATTCTTCTTCACCAACACACACTAATCAATCACTTTTCAGTCTTCTTTTGTGACTAAGCTTCTTAAAGGTCTTCTCAAACACTTTTCTCTCTCATGTTTGGGTACTTTTCCTGACTCTTTTTGACAGCTTCTAATTTTTCAGCGTTATCTGTTCAGCCAAGAACCATATATACCCTATGACACTGACGTCTGTGTTCAGCTGCTTGCTATCTCTCCATCCTCAGTCCTTTGCCGAGCTGCATCTTTATAAAACACGGTTTCTCATTCAGTAGATACAAACTACATTACTTCTTCCTGAACCAACTTCTCATTGGTAAATCACACAAGCTTAAGAATTGTTCCTGTACGTTCCTGACTGTTCCATATGCTTCTCCCAACTTCATTTACTGCTTCATCCACCTTCATGTCCTCAACCCATTTTCTCTTCACCAGGAGTGCCTGATGGGGCACAGCCGCTGTTCAGAGAAGGATTCAAGACTCGTTGGCCTGGATGTACCAAGGTGCTAGTAGGAACACAACCCTGAATCCCGTTCAGTTTGAAGGGGATGCCTGTGTCCGCATTTTACATTAAAGTGATGTATGATAAAACAAGAGAAGAAGCACAGACTGCTGTTTCACCACTCGTAGCCTCTTAGCAGTCAGGTTGCATAAGGGCAGGTCCCTGCATCCCCTTATGCTGTACTCCAGGAACCTCTCATGTTTCTACACGCCGGTACAACTTGAGTAGAGAGGATGGGATGCAGGGAGAAATCCTGCTTGTAGGGATCCTAGCCTGGTACCTGAGGTGCTTTCCTGGGAGACGTAGGTCTGCCTTCAGCTGAGAAAAGCGATCTGGGGCGGGGTCTTTGGTCACTGCACGATTGAGCAGAACAGGAGGTTGCTTTATAAAGAGCACAGTCCATTAAATTGCACTCAGAATTGCTTTTGGGTGCTTTGTCATTGCCTCTTCTCTTTTCTGGAGACCTCTCTTATTCCCTTGCCTCCTGACTCATACAAAGTACGGCACGATGCATGCATCTGGGGGACCTCTCCTCTGCCTCTGCCTGGGGCTACTGCTGGTTCAAACTGGATAGATTGTATTTTGTTCTAAAGAGTGTGAAATTTATGTTTCAACATTTTAAATAATGAAGAATCCAACTTCTTCTGCAAAGTTGGAAGTCCATCTCTCTATCTTTCTTCCTTCAGGGAAAATAAAATGAATAATGGTCCATGACTGTGGTCCCCCCCAATCTTTCTTTGTTTTTCCTTCTCCTTTTGTTCAGGCTTTTTTAACTGGAGAGGGGACAGTGTGGCAAACTGACAGTGTGGCAAACAGCCCAGAGAGCTCTAAAGTTTCAAAACTTAAAATGGCAAATTTAGTGTCTCATTTTCGTAGATTTTCTTGCTCATGGTTTCCATAAAGCGTGTCATGGCAGGGCTGTATTCAGTCATCACTTACATCAGGTCCACACCACCAGCTTTGGTGGGTTTTATTCCTAACTTTAAACATTTGCAATAAAACTTCTCTGCCAATCCTGGAAAGGACTTACCATACCCTTCAGTGATGTCCTAAAATTTCAACTTGTGTTTGGCAAGATTGGTTCATCAAGCAGAGACCTTAGCAGAGAAAAAAAATATCTCTCTCTCTGGCAGACTGATTCACAGTGTTGCTTGAAATGCGAATTGTATTGCTGGACTTTTCTAATGTGAATGAAAGCACATTAAATCTGAAGCAAAATGGAAGGATCAGAACATAGTGCAGAATCCTTCTTTTCAAGTGTCACTTGTAAATGCAAGTAACACCTAACCTTGCTGGCTACACAGCAGATTTCAGTCCTTCCTTCCTTCCTTCCTTCCTTCCTTCCTTCCTTCCTTCCTTCCTTCCTTCCTTCCTTCCCTCTCTCCCTCCCCTTCTCTTTTTCTTTCTTTTTTCACTTCCTTTCTTTATCTTTCTCTCTTTCCCTCTCTCTCCCTTTCCCTTTTCCTATCCTCCTTTCTTTTCCTTTCTTCCCCCTTTCCCCCCTTTCTGCACTCCTCTGTCCCTTCCTCCTTCCCTCCTGTGTTCCTTTCAAAAACTATTGACTTTAGGTAAAAGGAGACAGTTTTTTAAATTAAAACTGGCATAGGGAAAAGTACAATGTTCCACCACCTCTCAGCCTCAGTTCTGAGGATTTCAGGGTTGTCAAAAAATAGTTTTTGAAAGCACAGAATTAGCTCAGAAGTTTGGGTCAACTCTCATAGATATCAGTAAAAAGTCAGGTCATGATGACTAAAACTGCTCCATAACAATAATCTCAAAGTAATAATCAAAGCCTAACTCTTTGCTTTGAAAGCCGTGGCTGAGCTCCTGGGCTGTGTTTTGGGACCTGGCTGCTGGCAGAGGGAGGGCGCAGGACACAGCCAGCGGGAGCCAGGCAGCATCTTCTACAACCCATGGGGTCTGTGAGACCTCCTGGCTCCTCTTTGCCCTTGGGCCAGTGAGGGACTTCACTCAAAATACAAAAGAAGGAGCTTGTATCAGACTCAACATTAATGCAAGGGGAAGCACTTGAGGAAAACAAGCCATTGAGCTTGAGGCCAGTGAACCCACAGAGGTCGTGGGGGTAGAACCTTGTTGTTAATAAGTTTTGAGTCCAAATTAGACCCTGAAAACAGTGAAGCTACTGGAAGGTTGTGCTGAGCCTCGACAGCTGGGAGGACCCTGATTGCAGAGAAGGGAATAGGGTAGGAGCAGTGCCAGCCTATGGCTGGACACATTTTGGTGCCTCTGCCAACCCCGTATCAACCACTACCTGGCCAGCTGAGGGGCTGTAATCCAGACGGGTGGCTTTAAAACCCGCTTTGTCTGGTGAACAAGCAGCATTGGGATTAACTCACACCCAGTTGTCCCCCACATGCTGCTCTTACAGCTGGGCTTTGCAGGCCATGGTTACATACCAGGCATCTTCCCTCCTCAAGCTCTTCACCCCATGCTGAGGATGAGCCTGAGGAAGACACGGGTTTCCTTGCAGCACTGGTTGGGGTCATGGGTGGTTGTCTTCTCACCCCAGGAGTTCCTGATGCTGGTCCAGGGACATGACTGGCAGTGTCTGTGGGCTTACTGGTCTCTGCCAGAGAAACAGCACCTTTCTTGGGATTGCAGTGAGATACCTTCTGCTTTGACTTTCTATTTCTGATGGGTAGGTGTGCTCCTAGGGCTTTGGACATGGACAGCCACAGGGGACTAAGGCCTTCTGGCTGGAGGGGACCTGGCCGGCCTCATTTCACCACCCCACACGTCCCACTGCCCACTGGATGTGTTTCTCCAGATAAACCTCCCTGCACAGGAGCTTCCCACAGGGTTGGAAATGTCCTATTGCTCAGGTCATCATCTTGTGTCTCAGATGATCTCCTCCCACAGCAGAGCATGCTGAGAGCTTCAGGTGGCCATCAGCCCTGGTGAGCTTGTGGGTGCAAAGGACTGTGGGGTGAGTTCATGAAGTTTTCCTCCTGCCTTTCATAGTCAGCTCACAGGAATTAATGCGCTGTAGAAGATGGCAGCTGTGTCAGAGCAGCACCAAAGAGCTACGTGATTTGAATTCCGGTAGGATAAACACTTGTCAGATAGCTCACACTAATCAATAAATGTCATCTAATAACAACAGAACCTGCCATCAGACATGAACTTCATCCATGAGACATTCTCCTTGGATTTACAAAAAATCTTGTGGGACTAGCAGTTGGGCTTGTTCCATTTCTTGTGAACTACAGCTCTGAAATTCTTGGCTTACCTCTCTGCATTTCAAGACAATTAATGTATTTTTTTTTTTTTTTTAATTTCAGAGTGGGACAGTCCATATATACATAGCAACAACAATAATGCCAACAGAGTCACATGGCAGGAAATACAATGTTAACTTGATCCTGGCTGTGCTTTTTATGCTTAACAAGAGAAAATCAGGAAATAAGGAGAGTGTTGGATTTAATTTTGAATTTCCTGGCCCCTTGCTGTTTGTTGTCTTGAAGATAACACCATCTAAACATACAGGGTCTTAAAAATTTAATTTCCTTTTTCTATTTCCTAGTTCCTATTGCTCAAGCTTTCAGGCTTCTATTGTGGCTCCTCTTGAAGTAGAGACTTTTTATAATTCTGAGTGTGTTTTCTGATTCACACTGCATTTACATTCCTCTTGTTCCTTTCCACTTGTCTTCCAAGTGAAACCTCTCCGTTCCCACACGCAGAATCAGCCTGTGGTGCTAGAGGGAAGGCACAGAAAGGAGAATTTGTTGATACTGCCAGACCTTTTGTATTTTCCTTTTCACTCTTCTCTCCATGTCACCGAAGATGACTGTTACCCAACAGGGCACGTCAGCAGACCTTACGTAGGGTGTGTTTGATCTCAGTGTCCAATATGCTCTGCAAGAGCAAGAAATCCTCTTTCTAGAGACCAAAAATAAACCCTGTCTTGTCGCTAAGCCTTGAGACCAACCATACCCTGGGCCGCATCAAAAGAAGCTTTGATACACCAACCTTGATATGCCACCTTGACAGGCCAACTGTATCCTGGGCCGCATCAAAAGAAGTGTGGCCAGCAGGTCAAGGGAGATGATTCTGCCCCTCTGCTCCGCTCTGGTGAGATCCCACCTGGAGTACTGTGTCCAGCTCTGGGGTCCTCAACACGGGAAAGACATGGACCTATTGGTGTTCATCCAGAGGAGGCCACGAAATTGATCAGAGGGCTGGAGCACCTCTGCTGTGAGGACAGGCTGAGAGAATTGGGCTTGTTCAGCCTGGAGAAAAGAAGTCTCCAGTGAGACCTTATTGTGGCCTTTCAGTACTTCAAGGGGGCCTATAAGAAAGATGGGGACAAACTTTTTAGCAGAGTCTGTTGTGATAGGACAAGGGGTAATGGCTTTAAAGTAAAAGAGGATAGATTTAAACTAGATATAAGGAAGAAATTTTTTATGCTGAGGATGGTGAGGCACTGGCCCAGGTTGCCCAGAGAGGTGGTAGATGCCCCATCCCTGGAATCATTCAAGGTCAGGTTGAATGGGGCTCTGAGCAACCTGATCTAGTTGAAGATGTCCCTGCTCATTGCAGGGAGGTTGGACTAGGTGACTTTAAAGGTCTCTTCCAACCCAAACTGTCTATGGTTCTATGATACCGATAGGCACAAGCACAGATGTCCTGTGATGTGACTGAGCTTACCTGTGTCATTTCCAGCCACTGCCACCTCAGCAGAGGAGGGACCTCTGGCAGGATTTTGGCCACAATTGTGTCCTTGCTGCCCTTGCTATCCAGGGGCTGGCGGTCACCTATGGGACAGGGACCTCAATTCCCATCTCGCAGCGGATTCTCCACAAAGAATTCTCAGCAAATTTCGAGGGATTCTGTCAAGAGACATGGTCACCTCACCCAGGGCTCTTTGAAGGCTTGGAGTTTACCCTTGCTAGGTTAAAATGCAAGGTCCACAGATAGAAAAGTGTCTGCTGTCCTCACACATTTGTCTCATAGTCTGTGCTTTTTGGTTTTGACTCCTTTAGCGATTTAAACCTGCACTGTTTCCCATCATTAGGGTTTTTTTTATTTTTGTATGAGCCGTTCTTTTTATTGGTGCTAAAAGGGCATCACCTATTCTTTTAGCGTGGCCTGGCAAGCAGCGCTCTGCAGAGAAGGAAATAAAGCCACGTTTTCATAACAGAGGATCTTTTGCTAATTCTAGCCAGGCACACTACTTCCCACTTAAAATCTGAAACAAATTAAAGTAAATAGCTTGGTACACGTGGAGATTATTTTCTAATAATGGGTAGGTATTCTTGTTTATTATTTATGTGCATATAATTCCGGTAGCAATTAACATCTTAATGAAATCTTTATATAGAATAATTTTTTTAATGAAAACACAATTGTGAGTACGATTTGCTGCTCCTAGCAAACCAAGCATAATTAGATCCAGTTTAATAATGTGCAAAACTATTAACATATGAAGAATGTACTCTGAAAACATTCCTGTGATGACACAGGATCATCAGAAGAAGCTGAACTTACTTTTCCCAAGGTCCTGCAAGACAGATGAGGCTGAGATGCTGTTGCAGTTACATCACGCTGATCCCATTGGTGAGATACTCAGGCGTTTATTTGCAGAAAGCCTGTGCACTGTGAACCTTTATTTGCTTTTTCTCGCCAGAGGATTTTACCCCTTGAGCAAGGGATGAAACCTCTTTCAAGTTCATATTTCAGGAAACTCAAAACTTAAGGAGAAATTAAGGTCTTGTTTGGTTTGGGGATTTTGCCATATTATATCCACTGGTGACAGCCGCTGATGGGGCTTTGTCAGCGTTGTCCCCAAGTGCATACAGGCAAAGCTGCTATTTGCACTGGTGGAGATTAGCCGGCCCCCAAACAGGAGTAAATTGCACAAATGCAAATGGCAGCTTTGCCCATGGCAGGGCAGGGGGGAGGTTGAACTGCACGATCTTTAAGGTCCCATCCAATCCAAACCATCCTGTGATTCTGTGACTTGCATAAAGGGTTTTGCCAGTGTCAATATGTTAGCTCAGCAAGGGGAGGGTTTCTGCAGGGTGACTGAATGCTAGTGGCTAGCAGGTGTTTGGATGTGACATATTACAGCTAAAGCAGAGCAGTGGAGAGGACAGGCAAGCCATGAAATATGCTTTAGGGTGGCTTGATGCACACACGCGCCAGGTGACTCGCGGCCCACCAGCTTTCCTCCCAGAGTACAAAGAAACCTCTGCAAAACTTCTGATAAGCCTGTGTCCAAGATCTGAGCCTATAGCAAAGCTTTCATGACTTCTGTCCAGGATTTTGTTTGATATTTTTTTTTAATGCAATAATTATCTTGTTCTGCTCACACTCACACCAGGCAGACCAGGAAAGGACTGAGGTGGGAATCGTCTCTGGGTGCCTTAAGAGCTTAGAGGCCATTAGAGGCACTTTAGGAGGCTTTGGCCACGGTTAAATCCAGATGGGCTTTCTCTTGCTGAGATCCTTTTTGCCATGGCCTCGCAATTACTTATACATCAGGAATCCCATTTTCCAGTGTGGCTGTGTACAGTCGTTTTTACACACCTAATTGAGCCCAGAAACGCATGTTTAGTGTTCTAGCGATGACAGAACCACCCAATAATCTTTAGCACTTATGTACATATGAAATGGTGCATGCGACATCAAAGCTGTGTACACACATTAAATAATTCATCCTTATAATAACTGCCGGAGGCGGGGGGGGTGGGGGGGTGGAAGAGGCATTAGCTGAATAGCTCGTCCCCTTTCTTGCAGAGAGTCACTGGCAGCATCAGGGTTAAGCGCGGGGAGGGTTCGGGTGCCCGAGCTTTGTGCTTCATCTATTAGCCCTCACTTCTCTGCGGTGGATGCACCACATAGCAGCTCATATGTTACTTGGAACATTTCCTACTCCAAGACATTCTCCTGTGGGAAGCAGCTACGAGTCCACACGAACAAAATATTCCATAAAAATAAACTAGCGATCCCCGGGCTGGAGCAGCTGGTGCTGTCGAGGAGAGGCAACGCTGCACAGATTGGAGATGCTGCTTGAGTTGCGCGTGACGCTGACGCCCACCAACGTGCGGTGACGCCGGGGGGGCCACGCACCGCCCCCCCCCCCCCCCCCCCCGGCTCCAGCGGTGGGCAGGGGCACCCGGGTGTGGGAGCGGTGGAGAAAAACCCCACAACAAGGCAAGCGTGGCAGCCCTGCCCATGGCTTTCTGCTCTGCCGTGCTCACCCCCAAAAGAGTGAAGCCCGACCTCGGCCGCCCTCCTACTCGCCGTCGTGATCAAATGCGATCAGCTGTCACCGAAAATGACATAAAAAGCGACCCCAAAATCCCTTTTTCAAAGCATCAGGGTTCTGAGGCTCCGTCCCCCCCTCCCTCAGCCTTCAGCCGAAGTGAGCAAAGGGAGCGCTACTGGAAAACTGAATTTCTCTGCAGACATCCTGGGGCTTTCTGATGAGGATGCATCCTCTTGCATGACATTATTCGCACGGTTCAGTTCTGTGTCACACGCGTTGGCTTTTGTTTGTCTCTTCCCCTGGGCGGTGAGGTGTACGACACCTCCCAAAAAGCCCATCTGCAGAAGGCAGCTTCCCAAGGCTGGGAGAGACAGTATCCAATGCTCTGGGAAAGAGCCAGCTCGGATGCAATAATAATTTGATGTTTCACTGGCCGAGGACGGTAACTCTTGCTATTCTGCTGGCAATTTGCAGGGATATGGCTCTCCACATCGTGCGTTTCTGACAGACACGGCTATTTTTCCAAGAAGCCTTTGGACTCCAGACATTATGAATGTGTTGCTGTTTTATTTTAATCTAGGTTGCCATTTGGTGCAGTTATCTTCCTGCTCAATACAAGTTTACTTGTGAAGTTTATATCGGCCCTTTGGGATCTCAGCATCGAGTCCACATATTCTTTAAAAAGCCACTTTATCTTCAGAGAAAACACCCTAATATTCCTGTACATACTCCAGAGCTTCGCACAACATACGAGAGGCTCTGGAGAGACCTAGATAACAGGGACCATTTTCTATCTAGATATGTTTGGACATTCCTTTATAGAGCATGTGGAAATATATTCCATTTTCAAATAGATACACCCTCCTCCTGTAACATGAGTCAAGAGGAGAAAGCCCACACAGTTGTTTTGGTTACTTAGGAACTTCCATGCCTGATTAATCAGTTTCTCTCCTCTGCTTCGAGGAACCTAATTGAACTTGTCACTTTATTCCTCTGAAATGTACTCATAGATTCAAAAAAAATCTGGCATTTCTAATATTTATTTTCCACACTGCAGTTGCCAAATGTACACCTCCCTTGGGGATAATATAGATTGGCTTCCATATTAGCTAAGATCCTCCTATACATTTTCTGGTCCCTGCCTATGAGGAATGGAAATGGAGCATCTTCTACTCTTTTGGGGAAGTTTGATAGGAACTGAGACCATTCCTATACCATGGGGTCCTCCGTATCAGCATTGCACCTCCTTCTCTTGCTCCCACCATATCTTTTCCCTCCAGCATTTTGCAATTACAGTATTCCTTCCATTACCATTAAATTTAATATAATCCATCAAGTAGTCCCAGAGGGGATATCTTTCACTTTGGATTTATCTGCTAATAGACACGTGGTAGCAGATGATCTCTCTTTTTCTCTTTTCTGGGAGATTATTAATTACTAATGCAATTTTATCGCAGAAACCTGACAGTCTGCAAACATAGTCTCGTATCTTCCCATTTCATTTTAATTTCTCCAGTGTAAATTACTGTCTTAGCCTTCTGGTTCCTATAGGTGCTCCTTGCATTCCAGCATAATTAATAAAAAAATAGAAGTAAATTATTTTATGGGTGTGTTTCTTCGTCCTTAGCTCCCCATCCATCGTTTGATTCTATTCTCTTTGGCGCATTTATACACTCATTTTTCACAGGTTTATAAATGTTGCAGTGGGGGCCTTGGATCAAATTCTCAGCTATAGGCACAGGGCTCCCATCCAGATGAATAGCTTCTTAGGTTTAAGGCCAGAAAGAAACATTAGATCATCTGTTCTTACTTCCTGTATATCACAGGCCATTACATTTCACACAATTACCCATGTATTGAACCTAATAGCTTCTTTGGCTAAAGTACATCTTCTAGAAAAGCATCCAGGCATGATTTGAAACTCTTCAGAGATAAGAATCCACAGCCTCCCTGGAGGATTTGTTCCAGTGGTTAATTAGCCCCACTCTTAAAAATATATGCCTTATTTCCCATTTTAATTTGTCTGGCTTCAGCTTCCAGTCACTGGCTCTTGTTATGCATTTTTCTGCCGGTTAAAGCGCCTTTTAGTAGCTGGTATTTCCTCCCGTGGAAATACTTCACATGCTACAAGAGAGTCATCTTTCAGTCTTCTCTTTGATAACAAAAACCTCAAATGTTACGAGCTAGGTCTCTCTCTCAAAAAAAATGGATTCTCAAGCCATTAAATCATTTCTATGGCCTTTTAGGCACCTCTTCCAATTTTCCCTCACAAGAAATGACATTCATGTGCCTGGTTGTGATGTGCAGGAGGAAGCCCTGCTGCCTTCTCTTTCATCCATTTAGGATATAGTCCAGGTGCCATCAAGACGTGGTCACTCATAAACACAGCGCTTGCCTCCAGTCCTGGGAGGTGATGAGCTTTCTCAATCCATTCAGCACAGCCTGGAAACTAAGTCTTTTCCTTCCCGGGAGAAGGAGGCTCAGGACAGTAGCAGTCTTTATCCAGATGTGTATTCTCCTTCCTGCCCTCCCAGCTCATGGTGAGATTGGCAAGAAGGGCCACGCTGCCATGAGTTCCCTTGGCCGAGCATGCCTCTCCAGGGCAAGGTAGGCATCAGGAGACTCTCCCAGCCTTTGCTGCTCTCCTTCTAAAACAAGCCTCCTCTAACAGGGTACAAAGCGTGAGGTGATGGATGAGCAACCACACCATGGTCGGTTGATGGGCTTCCTGGGCATGGTCCACCAGGGAATCTACCACGGAGAATCTCTTTTGGTTTTTTGTGTTGTGGTTTTTTCCACCAAGAACTGGCAACTTCTCTGCAAATAATGGTACTTCCAGAGAAGAGGCTCTTGAGTGGTCATTCCTGTCTGGTACTCGGGCAAGGAAGAAGCAGCTATTGAACAAGTGCACTGATGTACCCAGCCTGTCCAGGCCTAATGTTTATTTTTATTAGTGATGAGTAGCTGTGAGTGTCTCTGAATGTCTCTTCTAGATAATGAAAGCTTCACTTCAAAAAAAAAAACCAACAAAAAAAACACCAAACAACAAAAAGCTTTAAGGAAGTTTTATGACTGAGCTGGGAAGCATTGTTGTTTTTGTGGCTTGCAGACCCCAAGGAGAAGCGAGGACTGGAAGCGCTTTGCATCAGGCTCAGGCTGCCTCAGTTCCATCTGTGTTCAATTAAATCCTGGCCAGCTAATGATACCCATCATCGTGCCTGCTGCTGAACCCGGTGCTTCTGCTGCAAGAGCTTAGATGTGGCTGGAGTCTAAGGTGCAGGGTAGGTGACCAAGGCAGCCATCCCTTGCCTGTCTATTCAGACCAGGACCAGGGTGCAGCCCAGAGCTCCTATTTAGGTGCATATAAGCCTTTATGGTGTGGAATGGAGGTGCTAATGGTGGTCGCTAAAGATTTGAAGTGCCTTTAGATATGAGATGCTGCCAATCCATGCTGAATTAATGAGGTTTAGGGTGCCTGACGTTGGCATATGGTGGGATTTAGATCTGCTTGTGGCTTGTGGCAGCACAGGACAGGGAAGGCATCAGGCAGAGCATGAACCCCAGCCCTGTGCCTGTCCTTGCTGTGTGGTGTTTCATGGCATTGTCTTCTAGCACGCATGCAAGGATGGCAACTGGTGCCAGGCAGTTTCCTTCCCCTTGTGCTGCCAGCCAGCACTGAGAAAGTGCTTCGACTCTGCTCTTTGAGCTTCGTTAGCAAGCTCCAAGCACACGTCTCCAGCCAGGAAATGAAAAGCAGTAAATACATTCAGACTCTCAAAGCAAAGTTAGATACTGTGAGGAGCACTGGAAAAGATTTGCAGGCTGCTGAAGGCAGTGGGGAAGGAAGAGGTGATGCTGAGTGCTCTGCATGACCTACCCCTGGCTGACAAGCCATCAGCCTCAAGGTTTGGTTTTTATCTTGGAGCCCCACCAAGAGGAGTTGAGATGTGGTTTGCTGTGTCACTCACAAGTCTCCCCTGGATCCCTGAGCTCATGGGTGGATTAGAGTAAAAAATATCTGTGATAATGGATAGCCCTTAGATCTTGGTCTTCTGCAGACCTCATGGCCATGCTGTAAGGTCCTCCCTTTGGGCATGTGGAGAGGGAAAGATGAGGCAGGGAAGAAGCTTTCCGTGATGTTGAAACATTTAATTTTTCAGGGAGGGGGGATAGCTATTTATTTACTTTTGATGGAGCCAGGGCAAACCATTTGTTTGATGGATTAGGCAGTTAGTTTTAATTTGTCAGGTTGCCTAGGGTACAGGACAGGCAGGTTAGCTGGAGCAATTGTCTCTACACAAATGGAAAGAATAATGTCCTGGAAAGGCAGCATTAAGGGGACTGCTCTCTCCTCTGCAGACCGTTCCACAATACTTACCCTTTAAATCCCAGTCAAGTCTCTTGAGGAGACCTGAGTTAGCAGTTAGAAGTAAAGGCTTGTGTGGCCTTTTAGCTGCAGACTAAATACCGGGCTAATAATGCAGCCTTTGACATATGCAATGCTGGTTTTTTTCCCCTCTTACGAACGGCTTGATAAAGGCTGCTTTTTTTTTTTTTTTTTTTTTTTTTGGTGCTGTTGCTAATACCTCCAGCCTCCATTATCACGAGTTGCCAGGTGTAACAGCAATATATGTAAAAACAGGCTATTAACTCAGTGGCTTGTAAAGGAGAATATAATGAGTCCGCTCCTCCCTGGCCAGAGAGCTTGCGCGTTACTGGTAACATCTGGCTTGTTTGTTTGGTCCCCAGGTTAGGTTAGGATGGCTGGAGGGTACACGAGGCACACAGGTATGTTAGTGTGAGGAGAGGTACAGTCTGGGCTGCTGGGGGGTGTGTGTGAGGTGATGGCTACCAACTTCCCATGGGCATCTTTGTAGCCCAGGGAAAATGTGGGGTACTTTGCCTTCCTGCGAAAGGATACGGTCGCAATTACTTTTGTGGAGTAAACACGTCCCCAGCTCAGCGGTGTGACTGACTGATGTGTGACTGGCCTCTGTTGCTCTGCTTGCCACTGTGGTAGAGCTCTTCTAATTTACAGCAGCTTCTCCTCCTGATTTATTTACCAACCCAGCCTCTGGAGAAGATTGATTTTTTTGATACAGAACTAGACAGTTTCTTTTTTCAACAATACAGGCCTGTAAAATCAAAGTTTGACTTGTTTTTTTTCTAAGAGTGAACATTTCCCAAGCGCTCGTGTTGTCATTGGTAGGGATTCAAATAAAATTTGAGAAGCAAAAAGGCACCGAGCGCTCATGCTGCTGAAGAGGTTGTTAGTGGTCATCCTGCCTGAGCGCTGCGAATGCACCTGAGATGTAGTTTGCTTCCACCATTGCCCACCAACTGGTCAGCAGCTCCTTCTGCAAAGCATCTCTGTGCCTCTCTGCAGTGATGAGAAATTAACTGCTTCAGTTCCCAGCGACTTACCACTTTTATCCTGAGTAGTAACAACACAGAAACAGATACAGCGGTACAGAGAGGGGCAACGTGAAGCAGTTTGCCCCAGAGGTGGTGGACACCTGCCCCGAGGGATGCCTTGCCTGGGACCTTGCCCTGGGACCTTGTGTACCGATGCAGAGAAGTGTTCACCATGGCGCATCCAGAGCAAGGTGTAGCCCATGGCGAGTTGGCCATGTGGCTGGTAACCAGAGGGATAACTTGCACATTCTGCCCATCCACCTGAGCATGGGCATTTCCAAAGACTCAAGAGGAGCATAGGTATCTTTCAGGAGAAGGAAAAGACAAAGGGAATTTTTCAACCCAACAGCTACTTCTGTTGTTGAAAAAAAAATAAAAATAAAGTGTGTTCATGCCAGCAAAGTTATTGGCATTGAGAATGGGGAGAGTTTTCTTAGCTCTGGTGAGGAGTTTGCTTTTGAAGGACATAGATGCAGCCCCTGCAGTTTTGGTGCTTCATTGGCCTCTGAAACTCAAGTTTCCCTCAGCGCTCCTGCTTGGAAGTGCAGAACACTTTTAGACTGTTCTGATAATGAACAAGACCCTGAAAGTCCCATTACACGCCTGGCACAGCAGGAACCTGGTTTGATGGAGCTGTTGAGTTGCCTGTGTGACAAACCCTGCGCCAGTTCCCAGCTCTGAAACCCAGGTCGTGAAGTCTGGAAACGATCTGTCAGGCATAACATGTCCAAAAAAGAAAAAAAATAATGTTATTTTTTAGCTGGATCGGTTCAGCTGGATCTGACTCACCAGGCAGCCATGCAAGTGCCTGTGTTGGCACTACGGAGGAGGCAGCATAGAGAGGAGAAGGAACAAACTGCCAGAGGGCAAAGGACCACAGAAAAGGTGCATCAGCCCATGTTCTCATACTTTGCAGTTGTTCACTTTCCTACAAGAAACCCTTTCTTATTCATTTCCACCTCCACACTCTGCTCTCTAGAAGGCAAGTGCCCTGTTCCTTTTTGAGACTTCACTCTACACTTTCAGAGTCAGCAGAAGGATTTAAGCCTCAGCAGGGGCCAGCTGACACAGAAGCTAAGATTAGATCCCAAATAACTATTTAAAAACCTCACGTAATCAGCAAGAAAAGGGCAAAGAGCAAAAGCATAAGAACAGAGTGGCACTGAATTTGAAGGCCCCCTCCGTCCTTTCTTATGACAGCCAGTAGCTTCATCATGTTTGCAATAATAAAATAAAGCATCTGCAGGCCCTAGTGGTATTTTGAATGGGATTAAAAATGAATGAGACGCTGGACACTCTCACTTCAAATCAGGGCGGAATGTCTTGAATGAGAGAACCCAAAAGGTCTCAGCTTAGATACCTGTTTAGGAGGTCAGCTCTTGGTCACTATAGGAATGGTCCTTTCCAGCACCAGATGCAACTGCTGCCTGCATCGCCATTGAGTGAGGCAACTCAGTCTTTTAACTAAGCTAAACTAGATCCTCAGCTTTCCCAGGGGAAAATGAGGTTAAATGGTTCACCTGCAGATATTGCTTGCACAGAAAACTATTTGGGCTAAATGCCCAATTTGTAGGTGGAAATTGTGGTCTTTTTTGAGTCTTTTATGACGTTTTGCTGTTAAACTACTCTTCCTGTAATCTATAAGGACTGTAGACCTGTGGCTTTTTTTATCATCTGCACATAGCCACGTTTTGGTCAGCCCCGGGATCCTGAGTGAGGAACACCAAAGCTGGGAGTTTTCCTTAAAGATCAATTTGGGGTAAAAAAGCAGCCGTTCAAGATATGCACAATCCACACTCAGGGCTGATGAAGCACAGGCAGAAAGAAGCCAGCTCCCTTTCCAAGTGCCTCGACATGGGCCCTGACCCTTGGGTGCCACACTTTTGGTCATGTCCCTGCCAAAGAGCTCATCATCAGCTGCCAAGGTGGGAGTGAGGAGGGGGGGGAGGTTTGAGCCTGTGGCAGTGTCCACGCAGCTGTAAGGGGATGTAGGACATGCCTGGGGAAGGAGCTGTGCCCTGGAAGGCTTTGCTCCTTTCTCATCTCCTGCTAGGCTTGCTATGAAGTGGCAAATCCTCTCTCTTCACCTCCTTGTCCAGACGAGCATCTTGCAGCGCCCGGGCACCCCGGCCCCACTGCTGCAGCAGCTCAGCAACACCACCGGCCGCTGGCAGAGAGACCGTCCCTGCCTCTGCCAGAGCTGTCAGGTTTCGCTAGTGCTATAATAAGAATAAATAAAAACCCTCAAATGAATAGGAAAAGATAAGGAGACAGATAACGGTAATTCTCATGACTGATAGTATTACTCAATTTAGACATTAACATTCTAGCTAAAGCTTTAAACCTTGGATTTACTGAGCATGCCTGTTATTAATTTTGCCTACTCAGACTGCATTGGTAGAAGGTAGGTGTATAATTTAAAAATGACTTTGAATTAGGTTACAAGTTAAGCATCGCAGAGATAATGATTATATTTTTTTCCTGGGCTGCTGATGAAAGGCCTTACGGAATTTATTATTACCCTTGTGAAGGTTTGGGAGGAGTGTTTACTGGATGGATCCATAGCCCGTATGATTCCCACGTTCCTCTATTAAAATGATACCCCTAATCCTTGTTCCGTAACTAAGAAGTGACGCATAGCAGGTCCCCACGTCTGCATCATTACCCTGCTACGTCTTAAATCCTTTATTTTCAGAGTTTCAAGCAGATATGATTATTCTTCACCTCTCCTGGTGAGGTTTCTGCTCTCAGCCAGGTTATAACAACCACCAAGCCCTGCCCTGGAGGATGGGGACACCGTGGGCAAGTCCCCAGAGACCCTTGCAGCATTACACACACAGCAGCTCCGGGAACAGGCTGCCACAAGCAAGAACCAGGGAGTTTCCAGTTCCCTTCCCTTCTCCCTCTCTTCAGCTTGGCGGAAAGTGGGGTATCCCTGTGGTGCTGAGGCCTGGAGGGACTTTCAATGAGATCCATGGGGATCTTCCCATGGATCTTATGGGAAAAAGGCTCTCCCTTCATTAAATCAGTGTCTGTGAAGTTGTTTCAAATAATAATAATAATTAGTAGTAGTAGTAGTAGTAGTATATTTAATTTATTATTATTGTTGTTGTTATTATTACGAGTAGAGACACTTCTTTCTTTTGGAGAAAGATTCTGAATACACGTGTGGCCCGTTTTCACCACGCACACACATACATGTATATGTATATATATGGAGGGAAGGAAAGAAAGCAGCATCAAAACAGCGTCAGTGCAAGCGGTCAGGAAGCGACTCTGTCAGCATTACTGGAAGCAGTTTTGTTCATGATGTTCTCTACCCCATCTGCACACATATGGATAAATAAATTGCTTCACTGCCATGACAAGTCCATTGAACTCCTGCCAGACTTTATGATTCTGCATTGACCCACCGGAATTCAAAATAGATTACGTTGGAGGTAAAAAAAAAAAAACCAACAACCCAATGAATATAGAGGCTGTTATTTATTCTCTCTCATCTTTGTTTTAACGTCAGTGAAAATGCAAGTACAATGGAATATAAAACTGTGCTTTCCAAATGCAGACTCATAGTTTGAAAATCTAGGGTAAGATCTCATTTCTGCTGAAGTCAATAAAAAATTCTTAGTGACTTTATTGAGACAGGATTCCATACCTTACTATGCTTTAACATTAAACTCAGTGCTGCTCTGAATACCAAAGATGATTTATTGGAAAGCAATACCAGGGCATGTCATACCTAGTCATTAAGATTACCTTGGGTTTATTATCACTTTCGCTCCTAACTGAATTTTAAAGATTAGCGTTAGATGAGCATTCTTATTAAAGAGCCCTGTTAAGGGCAATCATGTGCTTCATACGTTGTGCTGCTATTTAAAGAAAACTCTTTATATCCATTACCTATAAAGACGAATGGACAAAGGCAGAATGGAGGAAGCCATGTATTCTAAACTGTCAAATAACACCACCCCACAGCTTTCTTCAACACAGGTGAAACGATTTTTTTTCCCTTCTTTTGTAATCTGTTCCCAGATATTATGATTTAATTTTTAAATCAAGCCAAAGCTGGACTTTCACTGAAGAAAAAACATGGTTATTTTAAAAAAAAAAAACACAACAAAATGCAAATGTTTTATTGATGCTGTGTCTGCATGATGATATCGTGACTTTTTAAAACGATTGTCAGAAGAAGAGCGGAAACAATAAGGGATGTTAATGTGAAAGGCTGAAACGATGACAGTATGTTTGCCCGCACGCTTCCTGAGCTGGTACAGCATGGGAAAGCAGTTGCTTGGAAAGTTGTCGTTATTTCCTCTTGTGTTGTCTAGAATAGACTTACAAATGCAGTCAGGTGCTACCGTCAAGAGGAACTGTCGGTTTGTGGCAGTATAGCCTTTATTTTCCAGTGAGCATGCAAAATAAAGCGGGAATTGTCTCCTGGCTTCCTTGGAAGTGACAGCTTTCTGCAGAAATATCCAGACTTCTTCATTTAAATGTAACACGCCGTCAAAGATTAAGAGCTAATCTTTCATTTCTAGTTGCTTTTGTTTTGCCAAGACTTTCTCAGTTCTTCAGTGACCTAATTTTTAAAAATACAAATGTTGTGGCACAACCATGATCCAAGGCCCCAGGACACGCTCACTTCGTCCCCTAAGGACCTCCGAAGTTCTCAAACCACGAATGTGGAGAAGGAAAATTGCCCAAGTAACATGAATCCGAGATTAAGTCATATGGAAAACTGATCCTTTGAAATGGGCAGGGACCTTTCTACAGCGTTCATTGGGCTTCGGATTGGGTGTGTGGGACCACAAACAGATTATGTGTTTTTTTTCAACCCTGGAAGTTGTGGATGGGCAGCAGTGGGAGCACTTTAGTGGCAGTGGCTGAGCTCGCTCTCCCTGCACAGCTTTTGTGCATCCCTGTTGGACCACTTCATCACACACCCCCCCCTCCACCCGTAACTCTGCCCCCACTGGCACTGGCTAAAACTAGACTTTTTGTTTGTCTAAAGCCTTTGATTACATTTGCAACTGCTAATAATTAATTTAGGTCATCGATGCTGTTGACAGCACTAGTGTGTATTCCTTTCTTCTGCTCTTTTGTGTTTTGTTTTTCTGAAGTATATGGGTTTGTCTTAATGTGACATCTCCGTGCAAACATATGCATCTGAGGAAGGCAAAAGAGATTTATTGCATTTTGGCTAATACAGAGGAAAGGGGAAATTGCCTACATAATGAAACAGGAGATTCAGTTTTAACTATGTCATTTCTCTCTTGTCTCCATAGTACTGAATACACAAATATATAATCTACCTCCTCCTTCAAACATATCAACGTACAATTAAAACCCACAAAGCTTGACAACCTGTTGTCAAGTTGTTTAAGCAGTTGTTTTAGAATCTGACAGACAAACTTATAAACAAAACGTAGAGTACCAGATTGTGGGATGAGGCAGCATCATCACGTGGCTTCCTCAGTTATCTCAAAATTTGGAAAACAAAAAAGTAGAGGAATACTTTTTCTCCTTGAATAAATAACAGTTTAATTACATTATAGAAATAAAATATGATATGGTAGGAATACACTGGAAATCTTACAGAAATACTATTCTGCTACTGGTAGGTAAATGGTCAAAGCTACTTTTCATGACAATCTGAACAGTACTTGTGTACAAACTATTATACAGGTTGCTAATGAAAAATATTGCAGCAGTTGCAAGGATGTTACCAGCTCAAACAAACATCTAATGATACAATATTCTTCTAAGAGGAAGTAATAATGTTAGATTTACAGACAATAAAGAGTTATGTTCTCCACTTTGAAACACTGGAAATAAAAACCTCAGGTAATCCAATTTCTTTACCTCATATTATCACAAGGAAAGATTTTCCTTTCACTATGAAACAGCATCCCAAGAGACCCTGTAAACAGTTTATTCAAAGGTAGTATTTGAGATGTCACAGCAACTTCAACAATTGTCCTAGTCTACAATTACAGACTTTTTAGGCCACTGCTTGTACAGATGACTTTTTTTATTTTTCACTTATTTACATACATTCAGCCCAATAACAGCAGGTAAGATGCGCTGTCTATCTCACAATAGACACACTAAAGTTTTCATCGAAAGGCCAGTGCAAGAAGATGTGGATAGTGATTGCACAGCATCGAGGAGATCATATTATACAAATATACAATTAGACTGTTGAGAATCTAACTCTGCACACACGTGACACAGGTGGCCTTCTCGGTAGGTACGTGACGCGTGGAGTTGGTACGTATACGTTAACTGCAACCATCGTTGGGTGGTTGGTTGATGATGATGATGGTGTGGGTGGCTGTGGAACACAGTATCGTTTGGCTGTGCTATCACTAAGTGAAGGTAGGCAAATTAGGAATACCTAGAGCTGAAGTTTAAGTACAGCTTATCTTGGAATGGCAGCAGATGTTTTTTCTAATGAAAGGGTAGTTCTACTTAGTGCGCAATGGGCAGGGAGATTGTTGCCACCTCTTTAATAGATGGTTCTAAGTGAACCGACACAGTTCCCAGAGCTTTAGAAAAACTCATTATGCAAATGAAGATACTGATGATAGACGGTAACGTTTCACAGGATGCTATTTCTTATTATATCAGTAAGCACCAAGTTAAGTGCCAAGACAGCCCCATTGTCCCATGATTTATCATGTAAAATTTAGAACTTGAATGCACAATGAAAAAGTCCACGAAGTTTGCATTTAATTCACAAGAAGACAGTTTCAAAAATGGCTCTTAAAATACCTTTACATTTCAAATGGGCTCCTCCCCTTCCTTCCCCCAAGAGGACTGCTTTAGGATGGACTAGCTATGAGGAAGATGTTTCAGAAGGACTTGCACGTCCCCTGGGAATCCTCTATGATCCGCCGGTTTCGGCCGACTGCCGTGGCCCCGTGGAGAGCACGGTGCCCTGTCCTACCACCCAGGCGAGCTGCAGGGGAGGATGGGTGGAGGAGGAAAGTACCCTTGTGTCTTCCAGCTGCTGCTCAGCACCTCGCCTGATGTGATCTTCAAAATGTGCCGCCCCTCACCAAGCCTGGACTTGGAGCCACTGATGCCCCCGCAGAGGAACACTGTGCTGAGGTTACCAGAAATGCCATGGGGACACCACCGTGGCTGGAGACCCCTCGCTCTCCCTGTGTAACCCTGAGGACGGGTGGCAGGACAGCATGGAGCTGGTTCCTCTCGCCCAGGGCCACAGAGGGAGTCGCCTCTGGTGCGGCGAGCATCAGGCAGCTACCAGGCTAAGCCTCCTTTGCAGCCATTTTGGCAGAAACCAGCCAGAAGAAGGGTGAGGAAGCAGTCCAAAAAAGCAAGGCAGCAGAGAAGAGGACCCCATACCTTCTGATTCAGAATGGAATTACAGAATACCCATGCCTGACAGACTATCTGGTAACATGCTCCTGGTGGAAGTCCCCAGGCTGCAGAAACAACCCCCCCAGGGAACAGAGGTGCCATTCTTCCTTCAATAACTTCTTCCTCAAAGCTGAAGAGTCACACCGTGTCACCTGTATCCTGGTTTCACAGCGAGACTCACCTCATTTCAAGCCATCAGATTTGAATACTGACGGCCTTCAAACAAGTTATCATTTATTTCTGGCTTTCTCAGTTTCCAGGAACACCACCGAGAGCCACTGCAGGTGACAGTGCGGGCTCAGGCCATGCTCTGCCTCTTGTTTCCCCTTATTCTCAAGTAAAACCGAAAGGTTCCTTTCTCTAGCACATGGAGACACCTCTCGGAGTGGACAGGGATGTTCTTAATGCGGTACTTTCATCAGTAACCAGTTGGAAGAACTCAATTTTAGAAACAGAATTCGTGTGCAAAGCGTGCAACAAGAAATACAGTTTACATTTGGTCATAGTGTCCTATCTTAGTTATGCTACCATGACTCACACTGAGTAGTATACTTACATACACGCACGCACACGCACGCGCGCACACGCACACGTACACACACAGAGAGATATTTATTTATATACACGCTCACACAATAAGAAAACGTCTTAAGTCTGACAATATTTCCTCCTCTTTTAGTGAAGATGGGAGTTTGGCATCTCAGGCTCTGAATCTGCTTGGACCTGGGAGACGGGAAATGCGACACACTTCAAGTATACATCGACTGCACAGTGATAACATCGCACACTGAGTCTGACACATGCTGTCTTCAAGTGGTCCAGCACCAGCACGTGGCTTAAAACCAGTTGCCCGTTATAAGGAGCCAGTATCCGCGACCTTCGCTTTTCGGTGTTCGTATTCCCGCAACGCCCAAGGGCAGGGCGATAGTCTGTGCAACCATAAACGTCCTTCTGTATAAACGCAGTGGTATTTAAAAGTCTGAACCAGTGCATTCCTCCTCTCTTACATTCCTCCTCTATTCCTTTGTTGCTGTTACTCTCGTATGCACGTGAAAGTAAAAGCTAGTGGGGAAATAATTTTAGTAGAAGAACACAAAGCCTCGCCCCTAAGTCCACAGAAGACCACTAAAAGTGTAAAATTTCCAAAATAGCTCATAGGAATTCTTCAGATACAGGAAGTGTTTTCAATGGGGTTTACATATCACGTTTCACGTTATTTCCACGGAAGTCTACCTTATCACTTTGTTTAATCAGACAAATATCAATAACACATAATAAAACAGCATACAATTCACGGGACACGACACGTTTTACAAAACCTCTAAAACTCAGCACTGCCGCTTTTGGAAAAAATCAAAAAACTCCTACTACTTACGGACATGAAATACATTTCACATTGAGATGAACAGCATGATTACAAGGCTTTTTTTTTTTTTCTTATTTGATGGTATTGGTTTAGGATGCGTTAGTTTTCAATTAGGTTTCACAATTTTTCTTCACACCCCCAAAAAGGAACCGCTGCTAACCCAGTATTTTCTCTGTGCTCTTTCAGGAAACTTATTCAGTAAACACTTTTTGAGAAAAAAAACTTTTGAAAATTTAGCTCGAATCCCTAATTGTAAAACCTGAAGAACTGGCTGACGGTAATGCTCTTTAACACAATCATTGCTCAGCTTACAATGACAGACCAAAAAAATATTACAGGAGGGTACAAACACGTTAAGCCATGGGTTTGGTTTTCTCTGTTGTTGGGTTTTTGTTTTTTTTTTTTTTGGAATATATATTATTTTTTCAAACTAACTCCTTTTTTTTTTTTTTTTTTCTCACAAGGCTGAGAAGTCTCTGCCTTACAACGCTTCAGCAGTCGTGTCTGTGGAGACAGACATGGTAACTTTGGCAATCTTTACTGTGCTCTTAATGCAGCTCTCGGCAGCCCTGTGCACGTTCCCCGCGTTGTTGGCGTGTTTGTGCTGGCAGTCAGACTCCATGCTGTTATCGAGGGGTTGCGCCGTCCCTTCGCAGGTGGGGAACATGCTGCGGAAAGCGTGTCGCAAGTCCTTGCTCCTCAGAGCGTAGATGATGGGATTCACTGTCGAATTCAGCAAACAGAGCATGCTACAGAAGGCAAAGACAGTCTTGATGAGCTTGTTCATTTTCCCAAAGACATCGTACACCATGATGGCGAGGAGAGGGCCCCAGCATATGATTAAAACGACTAGGATAAGGACCAAGGTTTTGGCTAACCTGATGTCCATACGGGTTTGGTCAGGCCTAGTGATCTGTACCTTACCATCCTCCGTAGACTGAATGATTATGCTTTTCTGCGTGCCCCGCTGAATCATGCGCACAGCGTGGCTGTGAGCCTTCCACAGTATGTACATGTAGGCATAGACAATGAACAGCAAGAGGACGCTGGTGACCCCGATCCAGAACATCAGGTACGTCTCGTCGATGAGGGGGAATATGTCCGAACAAACGGAGTTGAGCTTTTTGCAGTTCCAGCCGAGCAGAGGAAGAACGGCTATTACAATAGCGATGGTCCACATCACACAAAACGCTACGACAGCCTTTGGTCGGGTAACAATCCTTTTGTAAGCTAGTGGCCTGTGTATAGATATGTATCGGTCTATCGCCGTGAGGAAAAGGCTACCTACGGAGGCGGTGAAGGAGGCTGTAACTCCACCCAGTTTGAACAAGAAGACGTTGGGGCTGTCCTTCCGGTGGAAAACATGGAAATCCACAAAACTGTAGACAAAAATCACGCTGCCCAGGAGGTCGGCCACAGCCAGGCTGCCGATGAAATGGTAGGAGGGTCTACACCGGAGGCTTCGGGAGTGGAGGATGACGCACAGGACGAGGAGGTTCTCTAGGACCGTAAAGGTGCCCAGGGTAAGTGACAGCACGGCGATGGCCAGCTGCTGGCTGGGGTTCAGGATCATAAAGCACTCCATATCCATGAAGTTCTCCCCACACTGTATGTTCTCCTCATTATCCTTAAACGTGGACAGGGACTTGTTGTAAAACTCTGTGATGTTGACCTGATCTGAGGGAATAATGCTCAACAGGGGATCATCTCCTGCAGTCATTTTTTCTTGGAAAGGATCACCCCTGAAGGAAGAGAGAGGAAACTTCTGGGGGTAGTATCCCAGCTTGGATGCCATGTCGCCCTTCATGTCTTCGTACTGGATATCGTTGGAACCCACGTAAAGGAGATCTGTTGTGATTGTTCGGAAAGTTGTATCTGCGAGGCCATCTAGGATTGACTTCATAACCCCAGTCCTGTTGGTTTCAGAGAGACTTGGGGGAGGGAAAAATGCATCGGAGGAAATCCTAGAAGGGGAAAAGATCAGACTTCATTAAGATAAACAGGGAGACAAACTCCACAAACAACTTAGTTGAACTGTGTCAAATAAAATCGACCTTTCTCTTGCATTCAGTGCAGGTGTAGCCTTTGCCACCTGCGGGAATCAGGGAGAGCTGAGCACTTAGAAAGAAATCACCTGGATTTCACGAAAACCGAATTACACTAAGAAGTGATGCGAAAACCAGAGGTGCAGGGAACTGAGTATTCCATAGGAAAGTAA
Organism: Numenius arquata; assembly: GCF_964106895.1. NCBI lineage: Eukaryota > Metazoa > Chordata > Aves > Charadriiformes > Scolopacidae > Numenius > Numenius arquata. The sequence goes on from NC_133582.1 coordinate 5,979,793, forward strand.
TTTTCATTTCTCATCAAAACCTCCCGAGCCGCTCCACCAGAAAGATATTTTTCTCTAGATCTGAACTTGGCTTCTGATTGCAAAGTACCTTGCAGACCAATATTCCTTGGGCTTGCTTCATTTAGATAATACCAAGTGTCACTGTAGGAGCAACATTAAACTGAATCATCACCTTCATTGCTTTTCTTTCAAAAGGCACCGAGGGTTTTGAAAACCTGACAACAGAGAGGGAACGGGGAAAGAGCCACGCACTCTAAGTTTCACCCAGTATGCCTGTAAATGCACATTACCCTGTTACAGCAATCTGAGGTCTGCTAACATCCTGAATTTGTCACTGCAAATTTATTAGCAAGGTGTTCCATCTACAAATTAAGGATCTGGATGCAGCTTCATCACTCTGTTCCTTTCCTCTGCTCAGCAAACCCAGGCAACTGGGATGTCTGGACTCTGTGTGGAAGGTGGGTTGCCACGCAGCCCTGCCCACTGTTTTAGGAAAGGTGACCTTTCAGTGAGAGCATCAGCGATCCATCCTGCGTACATCAGAAGCCTCAATCAGGGCGGTTCAGGCTTGCCTAGAAAAACGTGGCATTAAGCCTGGGTCAGAGTGCAGCTCTAACCAAAACTCCAAGCAAAATGCACCAGGAGCCACTGATGCTGTGAGAAGCATGGAAATGTAACTTGTCCCATTGGGGACAACCTCAAAAACATTCTGTCCCCTCAGAAATGGGGAGCCCAGCAGCGGTCCCCAGGTTGCCAGTAGTCTCTGAGGCCCGTCAGGCCCAGCCTTCACTCTTGGATGGCTCTTGAGGGTGTAACTCCTGGTCATGGTACCCTTGGGAGAGGACCCTCATCAGCATCTGGGCATCTTACATGCATCAACATGTAAGACAGGTCTTTCAGCTCTTCTTATGCTGCGCTCCTTTACAAAACTTTGCCCACATAACACGCCTTGAACATGTACTGAACATCTGCTTCAGGGCCCCTTTGCGCTGCCAGAGGGGTGGAGGGGGGTCTGAATGGAAATAAGAGCCAGAATCATTGCTTTGGTGTCCTACAGTCATTCTGCATCTGCTACGGGACATCTCGATGATCACAACAGCAACAGGAGCAAAACTAAGCCTTTTCAAACTTTTAGAATGGAGGAAATTGTTTGTGACACCCAGGAAACCCCAGATGCTTGTACCGACTTAACCCGTTCACTTTACACAACTGACAATAAACGGCCAGAAAGGCCACGAGAGATTATCTGCCAAAACCCAGAGTTATGATCACCTCAACTCCTAAAGAGGGCACTTGCGCAGTAGGTACCACAGCTCAGTTTTCCCATGAAAACTGAAAGAAAGGAAGAAGGAAAGTATTCCCCTCTACAATACCAATACTTAAAACCACAAGAAATCACGTGGATTTCCAAAAAGCAGCAGAGCTCATTTGGCTGATGAGATGTTCATACTGCACTTACACACGGCATCTGAACACTCAAGACTTCTTCCATAGTTCAAAGTTTTCCGCTTGATCCAGCAGGCCTGGACACTGAGTGACAAAGGAAATAGATGACCACAGACCTCCAGAAGACACTCCAGCTCCTGTGCTGCCAACAGGGAGCATAAACAACCCTTTAGGTCTAAGCCACAGCACAGACACTCGCTGTGTCAGCTTTTGCAGACAACCTCGCTCAGCAAATAACAACATAATTATTAGACAGACAATCTTAAAATATATTAATGAATTTAATTTTGAGAGTTTGAGCAGTGAGGAAAGGAAACGGCACTGAAGCCCACATCAAAAATGAACAGCAATAATCTAATACCTTTCCTTCAGAAGGCGCTTTACAGCTATTCCTCGCAGAATTTGCAGATGTTACATGGTGCAAAGATGACCCTGCTGACAACTGACAAATCTGGTTTGGGTGAAGCCTGGCAACTTAAAACCTGGCATTAAAACACCAGTTTAAAACCAGAAGTGAAGAATGTGTTATTCATTTGAAAAACTATCCCCCCCCCAAAAAATTAAATAAATCAAGTAGTTCCATAAACATGTAAAGATGGCTTTGGTACTCTCTGTTATTCCAGCTTATTGCTGACAGAAGAAAGACAACCGTTTTAATGATTAAAGCCACAGCCTCACGTTGAGAAGATTGATGTTGGAGTAAAGCTTCAAAAATTGTATGCAACCGAGCACTTCTGCCAGACAGACAAACAAATTGTTATGAGGTAGCTCCAGTCGCTGCTGGAGTCGTGTTAAGTACAGACTTCCTCAGAATAAGGTGCAAGCCACCGTGCAACCTCTACCTTTGTTTGAAATACAAATGAAGAACACGAATTCCTGCGTGCTCTTTTGAAGGTGGCAGTGAGTTATGTGACAATATCACTGTGCGTGCATATGCTACGCTAACAACATTGGTTAATGGGATCAGGAGAAGGCAAGTCCTACTCTGAATTTCAATGATTTTTTGGGGGTTTTTTTCCCTCTGTATTTTTACATTGAGATTATTACAGTAATTTCCACCTTATTGTCTCTGCGAAGAGAGTTTTCTTTGAGAGTACTTGGGAGTTCATTAGTGGCGTAGTTTAGGCTTTGGGGGATGCAGCTGACATTAATTTTGTTTTTGTTTGCTGCTGGGAATATCATAATTGGAAATTTCTAGCAGTATGTGTGCATGCACCTATTCAAGTAGCAGTTGATTTTTATTAAAGTTGCAGTAAAACAGCCATTTGCCCGATCCGGAATTGCACTTTACTGGAATTTCGTTTATTTTAATTTAGGTACTAGCTTGCCCCAGTATAAGCTACAACACTGAAATGTGCCGGAGCGATCAGCGAGGTTTTCCATGGCTGAAAACAAGACTGGACCCTTGGCACTGAGGTTATCAGAAGGGTCCATGGCAGAGTCTGAGGTGTTGGATGATTTGGCATCAACCAAACAGCTGATGGTGGAAGCAGTGGTCTGGTTCTCTATTTTTCCCTTTGGTCAGGTGGACGTGCCAGTGGCACACAAGTTTTAGCTCTGAGCTCTTCTGTCTGAACCTGGAGCAGCGAGGAGGCACTGCCCATGAGAACAGGACACCCCACTCCATGTGGCCACACTGCTCTTTGCAGCTGGCTTCAACGCAACCCAAACCCATATTGCCCGAGATCCATCACCACCTCTATGTGAAATACTCTGGGAGCCTTCTCATGGCCTGCCTAGTGGACAAGGATCCCTGCACAGATCCCTCCTCTCTGGACAGGGCTGGGATGATGGCTCTGTGCCACAGCAAGGTCCCCTCACGGGCAGGGTGGCAGTGAGGGAGAACCTTCCTGTTCTTCCAAGGGAGAGCCTCCCTGCCCTGCTGAAAGCTACTCTTCCAACAGAGCCTTTGAGTCTCCAAAGCTCCCAGCTTTGTCCCTTCCTAAAATGAGCTCTACTATCTCACTTATTTTAAAACGGCCTTAAAAAGAACCCAAAACATTGATTAAAGATGAGGAAGAGCCCACGCTGATGCCGGCACGCAAAACTTTTGGTGTATTTCCATGACTGCATGCAGCAATTCAGAGCAAGTAATGAATTATGATTACAGATAAGGACTAAACAATAAATAAAAATTTGAAGCATCTTTTATCTTGAAGTCCAAAACCAGAAAACCTGTAGCTGAGCACCATCTCAGACTTTTCTCCCACCAACCGGTGGCTGTTGACGGGCACTGCCAGACCAGCTGTGCAAAGGGACTGCCACTAGATGGAGTGGCTTTTACAAACTCAACCGCTTAGCTGTCAGCAAGGATGTGGATTTAACTTCCTCTAGCCCTTTTTTCCCCAGCCTCTTTACCGGGGTTCAAACATTTGAGGTGTTAAACACCAGCTGAAGGCTGAAGACACAGCTCTGAAAGGCTTTGCCCTCAAAGTGAAAGAGTTGAAGGGGCAAGTCTTACTACTGCCCTCCGCTGTGCGGCTAAATACAGCCTTAAAGGAAGCTTGGATGCTACCAGAACATAAGGACCCCTTAGGTAAAATATACCATAGATGGATAAAAGGCTGGTAACTCATGTCAGACAACAGGGAGAATTATACCTTCCTGAGCTGGTCCACAGGACCAGTTAACTCGGGGAAGAAGAACGTGACTTCATTAAAATGCTACTACCTGTCTCCTCCTGCTGCTCCGGGGGAGAGGGAGGGCTGGAAAGTTTTTACAGTTATCTAAAAAAAGGGCTAAATTTATTATGATTTTCAAACCAGGATGATTGATAGAGCAATTTTAATAGCCTGAATAGAAACAGTGACTATTTGCGTTCTTCCTCGGAAAGTAATTACAAGCAATACAATGATGCTACTGATAACTGCAAAAATGTTGACGTGGCAAGAAAAGGAATCAGAAACAAGAAAGGGAAATCCACAATCAAACCTTCCTAGCTTCTATTTTAGAAAATATTTTGATCTCCATGTCTATACATCTCTTCTATGATACCCACAGCTAATTAAGAACAGGCTAAAGGACAAATAGGCGTAATTGAAGCATAGTTTTTGCACGCACAAAAATATGTAAACGCATTTTCCTTGCTAACGTTGTAAGGCTTGTAAGTCCTTCAAAGGACTTTATCTTCCAATAAATGTGCACAGCGCCCAGTACACTGGACTCCTAGCAAACTGGGCCCACAAAGTACTGCCGCAGGAGAAACAGCAGTGATTTATACGCGTGTGTAGTCAGCTGAAAAAGTGTGAGAGAAATGAAATCTACCATAGTAACTGCTGGCCTCCAGGAATTAGAACTGTCCTATAAAACGAGAATTTATATGGCTAATAATTACCTTATCCCATATGGCGATGAACAATACCGCTTCGAGGACAGAACAAGGCTCCTAAGCCTTGGAGAAAGAAATGTGCAATCTGAGAAATGGCACTCCAAGACTCAGTAACACCCAGCAAGAAAAAAACCCATCTTGACGAGAATGTGAAAGCAACGTTACCCCTACCCTATTTTACTGTCTTACTACTCCATCTCCCAACACCGCGCTGCTCCTGGGCTATAAATGGCAAATACGCTGTCAATCCTAATTCAGGAAAACTTGGATTCACTTCAGTGGGAATTTTCTCTGCCTGATGGATTGGAAGGGAACACTGAAGCTGGGAGAGGAGCAAATGAGGGGTGCTATCTTCTAGTTACAGCTATGGGGTAAACTAGGGCATGCACACTGAACCAAATCCTGTTCTTACCTAACCTGATGGTATCTTTGGCAAGTTGAACCTTAATTAGCAAGAAACCACAGCTACATGGATATTTATGTTAATGAACATATCGTTTGCACACCAGTAGGATAGGGGCTGGACTGTTCTAATTTGGGGGAAAAACGCCCCTACGTGACACCACCCAGCGTCCGGCAGCTGACAATCTGAACAACAAAACCAAAACCATGGGGAAAAAACAGAGCGTTAGTTGGTGACCAGCAATGTTTTTAAAAGAAATAACACTATTTCTTCCCTCCAAAGTTTTCCTGGTGAGACGTATGCACCCGCTTTAGAACAGGTGACTTGCAGGCACAGAGAAAAAAGATGCTGTCTTATCTCCCAAACAGCCAGGGCACACGCATGTGTCGAAGATCAGAGGTTCAAAAGCGAGGTTGAAGTCCTGCTCTGTTTGGTGGAGGTGAAGGACCCGAACTTTGCTCTCCTGCCAGCCAAATGAGCAGCCCCTCCATTCTGCTGCCCCTCTCTAAACTGCTCGAGTCGTTGGATCAAGAGTTAAACAACCAGAAATAAAGGCACTAACTGATATTCCAGCAGACAGGGTGCACGCCTGGTAAGTGAGAGGTTTAACTTGAAGCCCCGTCTCTGAATTAAGCAACCCAAGGATGTGCCTCCTACATCCCACCCAGCAGCAGGGGGAAGAGTAGGGACACCTGCCTCATCTGCCTGTGAAAACCCCCCAAAGCTCCCGAGTTCACTCAAAACCCCTCAGCAGGTAAAATACAACCTCCTACACACCCATTTCCTACCAAGTCGGAGACAAGATGAAGTACCGAAGTCACAAACCAGCAAAGGGACCGGCAGGGTGACGTTAATGGGAAACTACAGCCACCTGGTCTGCCCGGCTTTTGGGAGAAAGGAGAGAAGGCAGGGTTGGCTTTCTTAAAACAACAAAAGAAAAGGTACGAATGTGGGGTTTTAACATCTTTTACAGTTTATACATCTTAATTCCATTTAAAGACATAGTTTGGGGAAAGAATGAAGAGGTTTGTTCAGGTATGAAAGGTTCAGATGAAAGGGAAACGGTGAAGCAAGAGTGACCTGGTATTTGCTTAAAATCAGCTCCAGTTGAAGGACCCATTTCCCAATAAAGCAGAATGAACAGGTAATACGAAAAGTTTGATACAATGCTACAGTATTTACATTTTAAAGAAAATGGAAGGGAACTCATTAAGCTGGTCAATTTTGAACTCTCAAACTTTGTCTTTTTCTTTTCAAGGGTTTATCGTGGATTTCAATACTCCAACAAAAATTGCTTCATTTCCTGCCTCTTTTCTAGCCATTCTCTAATGCCAAAAGGTGCAGACAACTTATTACTGCTGAGCAGAATTGACATAAATGTTAAATGGAGACAGAGAAGCCCAGGCAGGTGCAAAAGAGATGGGGGCTGGACACTCCATCTCCTGGAAGCACCTAGAAGAGATAGCAGCTCAGCACCCAACGTGTAGTTGAAGGGAGAGAAGTCGTTTGAAAGAGCAGAGCAGGTCATAAAAGACCCAGACTCCACTGGATGCTAAATGCTAAAGGTCCCCAGAAAAATGTAATGTCTCGAGGATGAAACTGAGGGAAAAACACATTTATTAGTTAAAAAAAGAAAAAAAAGAAGACATAACCGCTTCAAGAAAACAGCTTCCATGTAATGGCTAGAGCAGAACAAAAAAGGTCAAGAATTTGTTGCAGCAGAAAATATTAGTGAATGTTATTAAAAGAGTAAGGATTAGAGACATAAAGGTAGCAAAAACATCAGGCTCCAGGGAGAACTCTCATAAACTGCGCAGAGCGCACGGCTGCCCCCTCCTCCCCCCGCAACAAACTGTGGCTGGAACAAGTTTTAATCAAAGACTTTGTGAGACAGCAAGGGGATGCTGAGTGCAGAGGTGATGTGGGTTAAGTGATTGGTGAGAAGGGGACCGAGAGGAGAGAGAACTGCTGTCCTCGTACAGGGAATAGGATGCGCCCAGGTGAGAGGGGAGAAACCGGGGAAAGGTAAGAGAGGAAGACCCAGGTGGAAGGAGCCCCCCCAGAGGCAGGGGATGCAGATTTGAGGGAAAGAGAAGAATCGCCTTTGTGATCAGGTTGGGGAAAGCAGACCTGGTGAAGGAGAAAAACTCACGAGCGAAACCCTCCCTCCTCTTCTGAGCTACGCGAACTTCAGAGACACCTCCGTAAGCTGAAGGATGCAGCTCGTGGGATTTTCTGATCTCACCGTAGAGAAAGAACAGACCCACTGTTCTGCACGCAATGACTTGCTCTTTTGAAAGTCCATTTCTGATCTGCATTCAAACGGTGAAGGAAGATGCAAAGGGCTCTAAGAAGCCATCCTTGGTAAGGTCACAGTAAAAGACAGGGCTGTCCGCACTGACACATGGGACCGAGCTCGAAACACTCAGGAGAGATCAGCTGAGCAAACCTGGCCAGGGACATTAATAAAAATCCAACTGCTTAAGGAAAATGAAGTATAGAATACAGACCTCGGAGGCGGAAAGGAAGAGAAAGTGCTCACATGGAGCCACTGAGTGACCCATGCAGCGGATAAACACACCGAAAGGGGAAAAGGGAAGAGGGATTTTACAGACGGTGACAAGGAGTTAGTGCACAGAAGGTCAGCAACACATTGCAAAGCAACATCCCTTCTGCCTCAGTCCTCAGGAGTCTTACTTCTCCTGGAAATCGTGATTAGGCCACCAAGTATTGGCAGTGCTCAGAAGCTAGGACAGAAAGGCTTTGGGTAAATGCGATGTCCCACACCACCAGCATTAGCGAAGGACGAAAATAGGCACTCCAATTAAAAAATGTAAAACATTCTTTCATTTCTGGAGCTGTCTGGCCTTTCATAAAATTTAAATAAGCTCAGATAACTCTCTTCATAGCTACATTCAGAATATAATGATATTCAAATATACTGCCTTCACATACACAAACAACTTGTGAAATTATTTGCCAGCATATTAAGCCACTACACCAGATTGCTTGGCAATGGAGCATGTCTTCGAAATATGCAGATGCTTTTCTTTTTTAAAAAGAGGAGAGAGGGAGAGAAGAGGAGAAGCGAGAAAGAATGACAGTAGAATCAAGTAGCCAGAACAACAAATTGCAGAGAGACTCCAACCAGTATTACACCAGATTTGGAGAAATAGTTAAAAGATCCCAGGGGATGAGTTATGGCTTCTTACTTCTGTGTATATGTGTGTATATATATATATATTTATATTCGTAAACTTAGATAGACATACACACACGTGCCCAGAGGAACAACTATGCAAAGTCTCACAAATGTTGCAGTAGTGTTTGTCACGCGTAAACTCAAATTCCCAGCGCCAGTGCAGACAAGCTAGAAGGGTAGGTACAGAAAATACAGGCATGATGACTGCTGTACATCTTTTTGAATTCCCTTATACTCAGCCTTCCTGGGGAAAAGTAAGAATCTCAACCGAGTACATCTGTTACATCTGTCACTGAGATCCTGTAAAAATTATTTCGCATGTATATATCCATACCCATATACACACTCCAAACCTACGCCACCTCATTTTCCAGCTACCTGCACAGGCTGGACTCCAGTACTGCATTGTTTAAAACAAAGGCAGAAGTGACTAAAACCAATGATTTCTGAGAGCATGTTTCACATATTCACCACAACGGGAAGCTGGGAGCGCCCCAAGCCCCTAAGCACAAACTTTGAAAGGTTTCCTAAAATGCAGAAATGGGAAAATGACTCCAGCGAGGGCTGAAAGGGAACTAACAGTATTCCCTATGGAACTGCTCCTGCTCAGTAGTTTTTAGCGAGTAAACACACCTTTCTTAAGAATACACAACTGCCATAAAACAGGTTAACACAGGATGAGGTACTATTTGATGTCATCTAGCCACAATCTGCACAAACAAGACATCTGAAACGTATGAAACATCCAGTTTCACCAACAGTCCAGCCAAAGTATAAGGAGTGACATTATACTAACACATACAGTAGTGAAATATCGATTTTATCTGTAATTTGGATGATCATCCAGATCCATCTTTGGATCAAAAAAGGATGTTTCTACTGAAGAGAGGGAGGCAGAACTGGGCTCGGTGTGTGCATCACCATAATGCCCCTGCATGAGGCACAAATGACAGAATAAAATGTGCTCCAACCTTATGTTGCAAACCCAACCATTTTTCATGGGCAGCAATGGCACCTTCGGGAAAAAGAGAAAAAAAAAAAAAAAAAGTTCTTTCTAACGAGAAATTGATTTATAAGTCATTATAACCATCTCAAAAGGACAGGTCGTGGCTGGTTTCAGCGATCATTAACAAAGCCACGCACTTTCAAAGAGCCTGAGTTCTGGGCGGGGGGGGGAGGAGGAATTCTAATCCCACCGACAGCAATCGGATGGATGTGCACTTTCTGCAGCAGCACAGCGTCAGTCTAGAAATGGAGATGTAAAGAGCAGTACTGAGAAGACAGGTTGTCACATTTTTAACTTTGCATTAATAACAAATGCTGTTGCTGTCTATTCTGGCACATTTGCAAGCTTGCTTTTAAGTACGAGGGGCTGGCATGCACTTCCACTATAGATAGGAAAACAAGAGCAGCCTTGTTATGATTAAAAGGGTCTATTTCCCTCTGCCTTCTGTCTTCTGTGTCCATCTGCACAGCTGCTTTGAACTTGGCCAAATCCCAGTGTTAGGGTCTCCTGCAGTACATATTTTAAATCAGCAGCAGACTGTGTGAATTTGCTGCTAGAGAAGAGAAAAACCCTCCAAATTCTCACTTAAATGGTCGATGAGTGGTTTTGTAGAGCATTCATCATTTTACACAGCCTAAACTATTTGGGAAATTGCAGCGAAACGTTATCTGAAATCATTTACAGTCAGAGGGAGACTCGGACAAAGCCAATATAGACAACTGCAAAGACATGAAGAGCAATCATTGTTGAGAAAAATTAAATCCGTGGATATTTAGGTAGCCGACGGCATGACTAGAGAGAGGTCACAAAGTTTGCATCAGAGAAGTTACAGTAATTTCTCTTAAAACGTGCAGAAGCAGAGAAACTAGGTGAGTGGAAGACAGTACATGAGACCTGCAGAATCAGGAATGGCAATGTATTTGTAAAATTATTGGGCAACACTAAGTGAATATATGGGTTTGAGTTCTCTCTTGCTTCTTAATCTCCTTATCTACCTGTACTCCACAGAAAGGAAAGCCATCCCAGCTCACCCTCTCTAGCGCGTAACACATTCAGCACCAAAATTCCCAGTGGGATGACAGCCTGCAAGCAGCATTTTGGGACAGCCACATTAAAGGCTGAAAGTCAGAAATGACTAAAAAAAAAAAAAAAAAGTTATTTAATTTCTAAACTTCTGTTGCCCAATCAGAAATCTGTGAACAGAGAAAGGGAAAGAAAGGCTTGCATTGGCTAAGACCTGCCATTCCTTCAGCAGAGCATGAAAGCCCTTAATGGGGTCCTTTATGCAACTGAGCCAACATAATTCACCAAAGAACAACAGCCAGGATCAAAGGCGCCCACCAGCTCATCCTCATGATACTATATCCTGCTTCCAGCTTCACCTTGAGTTTTGTAGGTATTTGGACTTATTACTGTGGGTTTAGGTGTCACCGAATGGTAGATCATGTAAATTCATAGCAAATAGTCGATTTCTTTACCTAGCCAACTTTTTTTTTTTCCCCCTGGCAATAGATGCCTGCTGGCTCAATCAAACAATTACTGCTTTTATCAATTCTGCTTTAAAATGTTTTTATTCAAATGGTTCTGCCTCTCATTCCAAAGACCAACAGATAATAAAGCAAAGCTGTTCCTGGTTGCTACAAAACTAATTTTAACCTCAAGCAAATCAGGAATTACACATTCATCTTCTAAACTGTTTAAAGATGTTACGTTCATTTCTTTTACAGCTGATTTAATAAACTCTGCCTGCATAATAAATATTCCTACTATAGTCACAGTTGTTTTTTCCTTTCTTGGAAAGGGAAAACCTGCACTGGCTGTTGGTACGAAGTGTATTCCAAAAAGAATTAAGCACGACAAGTGATTTTTGCAATGTTGCACATTTTGTTATTAAATATCATATTAAATATCACTCTGATCCTTTCCGTGATCGTGGTGCATGTGAACAGCAATGCCACCCCCAGCAGAGAATGCTATATTCCTTTAAGAAAAGGTGAACAATAACAATGAAAACAAGATGATACATCTAAGAAAAAAAAAAAAAGAACCATTACTACACCCTTAACAGGTTAAAAAAGCCACACTACGTTTTAAAAAAAAAAAAACAAAACCAGACAAACTTGTAAATACTCAAGAAAGAGTATTTTGCTATCTGGCTCTATGTTATATATGTCCCTTTATCTTCTGAAAGAAGAAAACATACGCCAAAACTGTTAATATGATCATTCGCTGCCATACAGAAAATAACACTGATGATAATTTTAGAGAAAGAAGGAAAACTATGGACTTCATCTTCTGACACCATTTTACTTAATCAAACTGAAATCACAGTAAAGAGCTCTCTCCCACCAAAGGCTTGGTACATACCTCATCCAGGGGTGTTCTCAATGGAGATTTGCAGACGTCTTTGAGACAAAAAGATGCCCATTTAAAATAAGCCCATCTGGTTACTCAGAATTATTTCTCAACAGCTGAAGATTTCGCATGACAAACACTGCGTGAAGTTTAAAAAGCTCACTCTTTCTCTGCTGTTCCTCCCCCCCCCCCCCCGCAAGACCTCCTAATTTCAGACAAAAACAAACGAACCAACCAAACACCTACTGGGATATTCAGAAGATGCTGGATGCCAAAGTGACATCTTTCAGCGGAGCATCACTGCGCACAAAATCACGAACCGCCTTTGATTTCGGGTACAGCCTCAACGGCGGAGTTTTGGGGAGGAAAAGCGCTCGGGAAAAACCGGGCGGAGTGCCACCCGCTGTACCGTCACCGGTGGGTCGGGACGAGAGGAGAACCCCCCCCCCCCCCCCTCCCCCGGTGTGGGAGAGGGTCCTGCGGGGACCTGGGCGGCTGCCGGCTCCGCGCACAGAAGAATGAAGAGACGCGTGTTCACCATAACGCCTCCAGCCTCCCGCACCTCCGCCCGCTGCCGGGCTCCCCCCGCGCCTCCTCCGCCCCGGGGACGGCGGCAGCAAACCACGCACCTCGGGACACCCGGTGGCCCCGGGACACCCTCCAACTCTCCCGTGCCCGGGGCAGGGGCGAGACCCGCGCTCACCCCTCCGGCCCCCTCCTCAGCGCCGATCCCGGGGATGGATGCTCCCGCCGGCAGCCGCCTCCCCTCCGGCCGCTCCGCCGTCGGGGCAGGCGATGTCACCCCCCGCACCCCCTCCCTACCCAACGCCGCCAACAAACTTTGAGGGGGACCGGGCTACCTGGCCCCCGGCGGGGTTGGGGACACCGACACCCCCCGCACACCCCCTCCCGCCCCGCGCCGTCCTTACCCTCCGCACGGCACCGGCCGCGTCCCCCGCCTGCTCCGGCCGCGCCGACCCCCGGCAGGGAGCGGGAGCGCCGCCCCGCCCGGGCACCCCGGCACTGGGGAGCGCCGAGGAGGCGGTGCCGGCGAGGGGAAGGAGGAGGTGGGAGACTTCTCTCCCCCCCCCCTCCCCAACCCCCCCCACACTCCCCAGCTGCCTCCCCTTCTTCCCTTCCCTCCCCTCGGCGCCTCCTCTCCGACCACCGCCGCCCTCGCTCGCCCGGCTCAGGCGCCGCGCCGGGCTCCGCCGCCCCGCCGCCGCTCCATGTGCCGCCCGCGCCCCCCCCCACCCCCCACCCCGCCCTCCCAGGGCCGCCGCCCCCGGCCCTCCTCCGCCGCTTCGGCGCGGGGAGGCAGAGCGGGAGCCGCCGGGCGCCCGGCGCGGCTCCGGCACACGCCGCCGCGTCCCCCCCCCCCCCCGGCCGTCCGCCCCTCTCCGGTCCCATTTATGAAGCCCGGCTCCCATCACGTGTCAGTGTGCCTTTTGTCCCGGCCCTGGCAGCGGCGGAGGCGCCCCGCACACGCGGGCAGCGCCGGGGGAGACGGCCGGCGGCCAAACTTCGCCCCGGGGGAGGGACACGGGGACAGCGGGGGACACCGAAGGGGAGGGGGGCGGAGCGGGGCCCGTCCGCCCCGGGCCGTGCGCCGCGCCCCCGAAGGGTGGGTGTGGGGGGGTCCAGTCCTTTCGCCCCGCGGTGGGGCGGTGGATGATGAATCGCGATGGAGCCCCGTCGTGCCGGCGCTCGGCCGCGGCCGCCCGGCGGGCGCGGGGGAACCGGGCCGGGGAAAGGCGGTGCGGCGGGGCCTCCAGCCAATGTGGAAGGCAGCGCCTCCTCCGGCCCGCGGGGGCGGACGGCGCCTCCCCGCCTCGGGGTGGGGGGAAACGCTGCACCGCAGGTCCCCCCGCCGCGGGGACCTGACCGGCCACCCGCCCTTGCCACCCCGCCGGGGGCTGAGGCCGGCGGCTCCAGCCTCCCGCCGGCGTGGGGTGGGGAGAGCGGGGAGAGGCCCCGGGCTCGCCCCGGGTCGTCGGGGTCGGTGCCGCCGAGGGGCCGGCTGGATCGGCGGGCGTTGGGCCTTAGGCCATGGCGGCGCTGGCAGGGCGTCCCCTCAAGGCCGAGCCGCGTTCCCGCGCCAGTATTTCCTGTGAAACGCCCGAGTTTTGGCACCGTTTAATTCCCTTTTCCTCATGATCCTTGGAGCCCTGCCTTGGGTATTGTGGGGCTTATACGACAGCCGCCATGGCGGCCCTGGGGGAGTACGGGGGAATCCCTCGTCTCTGAGGGACCAAGTGGCTCCCCAGGCGGACGGGCAACCGGCAAGACCGGGAATCTGGGCTTTATTCAACAGCCAGTTCCTGGAGACTGTTAATATCCAGCTGGCTTTGCTTCCGTGCGCTTCTGCCTCTGCAGTGTCATAAATATGTATTTGCCTTCGCACGTATTAATACAGAAACATGATAAATATTTATCATTTGACACAGTGTCTAAAGACATTAACTGGTCCATCTACCACATCCACCCACGGAGGAGGAATACTCCGTACTCCTCGTTTCTCAGGAAAAAAAACCCCACTCAACTCTTCAGGAGTGAGGGTTAAAAGATGTTGTATTTAGATTTGCATTTTTTAGGGGTGCCCAGCTTGGGATGTGCCTGTGAGCTGACAACGAGTCTTCCTCATTAAGGTTTCCTGAGGTACACAGAATCTCAGGGCTCCGTCCAGGGAAGGGTGTCCGCCAAGAAGCACAGACCCATCCTCACAATCTAGGGCTTTCCTTGCATCCAATCCCACGGCGAGACTGCAAGATCCTAATTGCTGCCTATATTTTTTCCCACCGCTGGCTCTTTCCGATGGCAACCGTTAAATTAACAAGAAAGGAGATCATTTAAAATGGCATTCCTGTGAGAAAAGTGGAAAAGAAAAAAAAAAGGCTAGCTCATTTGTGCCCAGCTCGAGTTCCTGGTGTTAGTCAGTCCGTCTGTTTGGTCATTCGGAAGTGGTGGTGTGTAAAAAGAACTTTATTTAACACTGCAGTAGATCAGAACGGATTTCTCTTTGGCTGCGCGTTTCAGAAAGCGCTGGCTTCTTGGAGGACTAAGAATTTTCATTTCATTCTCTGAAGGAGTTGGGTACTTGTGCTTTTAATGGCAACCCACCTGCTTAAACATCTCTTCCACCTTCGTGGAGGGACACGTCCCCTTGGCGAAGGCAAGTCACGTCCAGTGGACATCGCCAGACTGAAATCAGCCCACGGAGAGAATTTAAGGGCATGTGTTGCTGCTCATCCCACCTCCGCATTCATGGCTCGCTAAAGATCCCCGTCCTGAACTGGGAGTTACTCCAATCTCGGGATAATCTTTCTTTCTTGTCGCTTCTAAACTGGGATGGTAGAGAGGGAAATTGCGGTGTTGAGCGTGTCGCCATGCCCACACACCGAGGGTTGGGTTTTTTTTTTTTCCCCCTAAAATCCCCCACAGTTGCTACTGCCAGTTCAGCCCACAATCACTGCACTTCCACAGGAGACAAGGCGTATGGGTAGATAGAGGTGATTCAAGCACCAGGTTCTCAACCTTCTTCCCGGTGGGGCGTCCGGTGGCTCCCCCTTCTCATGCCTTGCGCGCCCCAGCCACTTCTCCAGCATCTTGCTTTTAATTTAGCGGTTTGCCAAAGGGAAGGTTTGCTGCCATCCCGTGACACCTGTTCCTAGTGGAGCTGGTTGGAAAACCTCGGAAAGAACAGCTTTCCACTGGAAAATGCAACCCTGTCAAAACCGAAACGCTTTGCAAACTTGTGTCGGTTGCACTGAAAATGTCATTTTAAAAAAGAGTAAGTGGTGGAGGGATGTTCCAACAGTGTGGGAACATCTCGTTTTGACATTTCCAAGTTAAATGTTTCAATTTCTTCCCTCAAAAACGAGTTTTGGTTTCAAAATATTTCATTTTATATTATGTATTACAAAATAATACAGAATTTGAAAAGCTGAATCTCAGATTTCCATCGATTGAAATTGAGGTTCTCCACAACTTTCTCATGGTAAATAATTAGTCTATTCTGATCTGGAGCAAAATTTTAAACCCCAAATAGCTAGGGAAACTGGAATATCTGAATTTTGTTGGGCTCTCAACCACATGGTGGAATTCCAGAACACAGCCACGGCCTCCTTTTTAAAGCGTATGGTTGCAAAATGCTTAAAATAGTGAAGGACTGGCTGCAGCCTTGTCTTTACTCGCACTTTAAGCCTTTGCTGCCACCGGGGAGAAAACCATTCCATAACAAAGACGAGGCCCGAGGGAAAAGATGGGGGTGGACAGAGACCCTGAGAGTAGAAGTTCTCCCTTGTCTTTTGGTCGCTCCCAGTTAATATATTTCAAAGCGGTGCCTCAGTCAGGGACCTTCTGGCCGCCCCCAGAACAATTGCAAATGGAATTTCCTTCAGTTTTTATTTCAGGAAGAAGAGGAAAGGGGGCAACAGATGAGATAATCTGGCTGATTCTATGCTCTTTCTAAATCACAAATCCCACCAATTCTTTTCCCTCTCAGATTTTTTTTTCCCCAAAATACGTGTATTTCACATTTTAATGAAACATAAGCTTTGTCTGCCACCTTATGAATGTTGTATTCCGTCCATGAAGCACTTTATGTATCTATTTAGGTTGATCAGAGGTAGCTAATGAGTGGGCTTGATGGTTTACTTGGCAAAAATCCATACAATCATCAGGTTAGGCGCTTCACTCATCTCAGAGCAAGCTTTGCTTGCTTTCCGGAGTTCCATGGCTGCTTCCATGATCTCCCCATCTTTTCAAGAGTATTTCCTGCTAGGACAGCACTGAGCACCATGGGGTGCACACAAGACCTTCCGCCATTTCACAGTCAAAAAAAACCTCTGGATGAAGTCGAAGAGGGTCTTCACCATAAATACAGTTCTGCTCCAGCATATCTTGAGGGCCGTGCTAGAAATTCCTTTGGACAAGGAAAAGGTTGAAAAACAAGATCTTAAACCTTGACCCTTTCCTGCACAAGCTTTCTCTTCCTAAACCACAGAGCCTGAGAACCTGATATGTTCAGGTACTGCTGCAGCAGACATAAGGACAAGTGCTCTTGAGGCAACATGATTTTTTTCAGCTTTTCTACATTTTCTCTGCAAGCTATCAAACAAACGAGGGCGGGTTGGGACCCACCAAGTCCCCATTCTGCCCGTTGCTCATTATGTGACGTTGGCCTCTTTTTTTTTTTTCAGTTGTGTTGAACACCCGCCTCTTCCAACTGAGTTCAGCAAGAGCTCCAGGAGCTCAGCACCTCAGGATGCCCTGCTGTTCGTCTTTCTGTGCCTCTGCTCCCCAGCTGTAAAATGAAGATAGTAGTATCTCCTTTCTTTTCGCCACTCTCAGGCTTTTCTATTTAAACTATAAGGTCATCAAAGCCAGAACCGTCTCTTACTAGTAGTTTGTGAGCAGCTATCACAACAAAGTCGTAATCCTGGCTGTGACCTGCAGGCACTAGCACACTGCAAATAATAACAATAAAAACCCAATCAAAAATGTTATTGTCCAGGAGTAGCTTTACTGCCATCCAGCAAATAAAAAAAAAAAACAAAAAAACCCACAACAAAACAGCCCAGGGAATGACGGAACCCATGAAAGTGATGGGTTACCCGGGGGCTTTGCTAATTATCCAGCTCCCTATTTAGTCAAACGTTGGTCTCTTGTGAAGGGGTTGAGCTGCCAGCGGGCAGTCCCTGCTGGTGTCCCTGGCGAGGCACTGAAGTGTCCCTTGTTTCGGGCTGTCCCTGCAGCAGGCTGTTGCTCAGGTGGCACGGTGACCCTGCCCCTGACCTTGGCTTTTCCACGCCACCGGCCACCGAGAGTGGGAGATGGGCTGCTGGCTTTTGTCACGCAGATGGCCACCAGCGAGGAACAGGCCCAGACCACCAACTCATCTCAGGCAGGGAAACGAACCAGGCTCTCATATGGTAATGACTTTGTGTCGTTGCTGCCCCTGAACCAAATTAAAACCAGTGGTGCAGGCATTCAAGTCTCTCTATCCCATCATTAACTATCCCCTGAAGCCATCCAGTTCCCCAAATATTATTCTCTTCATCTTCTTGCTTTGTCCTTTTAAATTGGAGTTGAGCAATGATGAACCAATTTAGCCACTGTTCTATGTAATTTAGGTTATGAACTCAATGAATTAAGAAGAGGAGAGAGACACATAGCACAGTTAAGAATGCATACGTTTTTAAAAATTCTCAGTTTACTACTGAGGGGTGTTAGTGGCCGTACCAGGCAGAATGCATTTGAGCCTAATCTTCTGCTATATTGATTTTTTTGTAATGTTTTGCCTATTCTGTTGTGGGTGGCACTGCAGGGTACTAACAAGGTTTTTTCTTTTGCTCTGATGGCCGCGATGCTGTGCTGTATCACGTTCCTTCCACCAACTCCTGACAAAGATGACAGGAGAGAAGGAGAGCCAGAAGACTGGTGAGGACTCACTACGGAGAAGCCTCTGTTTTAAAACAAAGGCTTCCCCACATTCAGGGGCAGGGAATTGCTTATCTGGCATCTGTTGCCTGTCACACCTCTGCTGATGCCCGAGGAAGGACCCTTAGAAACGTTCCTTTGGGCTGAAGTCCACCGTCCCCTCCTCCTTCCTTTTTCATTCTCTCCCTGATGCACAACTCTGGCTCCGACACACCGGGAGCTGCCCTGTTCGGTGTGAAGCCGCGACACGGTGCTCCCGTTCGGAGCAGTGCCTTCTGGCTCCAGCGACTCTAATTGGCTCCGTGCTTTGAACCGTTCGGCACTCTGTGCTCTGCTCAGCGTGGCTTGGTATTGACTCGCTCTTCATCGCAAGTCTCCGGAGCGAATGGCAGTCATCTCATGAGCTTAAAGATTATGATTTCAGAGTCTCCTTTTTCTGCAGAGTTTGAGTCTGTGGCTGCAGCTCTAGGTAAGGGTTCTCTGTTAATGGTGCGTGCAGCTTCGAGCGCCTGCTACGGCATTTTTGCATGTCCCTCCAGAGCTAAAAGCTGGCTGAGGCACACGAGTTCCTTTTTTCTCCACCAGCTGAAAATTACAAAATGCTGGTCCAGGTGGAAAAAGGAGGTTGTCAGGGAGGAGAGTGAGTATGCTGTGTTAGAGAGGATGGGCCTCTTTGACCTTGGGGATGCTGCTTTTGAACCTTTTTTTTTTATATTTTTCTAACACAAAGGAAACCACTGCTGCTCCTAAGTGATCTTTCAATGCAGAGAAACACCCTCATTAGGTTTTTTTTTCACCTTCTCACCTTCTTTCATTAAACCATACTCTTTACAGTCCCAGTTGAACAGCAGGGAACATTATGAGCTGACTAAAAAGCATTTTCCTTTGTTAACATATTTTTTCATCATCGTGCAATAGAGCAGTAATGAGGACACAGATCATCTTTTCATTATAAATATGTATAGCAAGGTATAAAAAAAAAAAGTGGGTTCCTAAAATAAATAAATAAACAAATCAACTGTGTGGTGAAAGGAAAGGAATTGAGAAAAACAAGATGACAAAGATTTTTCCTGATGCTCTACCTTTGCTAGTGTACAGAGGCATCAAAATCAGGAAAGTCTCCAAGTGATGTTGGGTGCTTTGAATGTTGCATTTAATGGAAATAGGCATAGGATTGTATCTGCAACTCCTGTGCGATGCAAATCGATATCATTCATCAGTATGGCAAAAGAAACCAACAAATAAACAAACAAAACCCAACTAAAAACACAGCCTAAGATGACTCTAAAATAGATTGGCTCTTTCATGGAAATATACAGATTTGTTTTCTCTCTTGACTTTTGTTCGCATTCTCCTTGTTCCTGCTAGATATGAAAACAACCCATCACGTCAGTTTTTAAATAGGGACGGTATATATTAGTCTGTGTGGCATGCATGTTCAGTTCCAGAAAAGACAAACAACTACGAGTTTGGATGAGAACTACACATTTTGTAGCTGAAGTTCGCTCGGCGGTGTAGCTGTGCGGAGGAGGCACTGTTGCTGTGTATGTGTTTGTACGGCACTTAATAAAATGAGGCCGTTATTGGAGGGTGAGGGAAAGAGCTCCACTGCTGCTGTAGTGGACTATAAAACCCAGCTATGATAAAACGTGCTGAAAGTAGCAGTGCGTAAGTGCTGTCCCAGGGAAAGGGACTTGGTAGCTCGTAATCTCCTCTGCTCATCCATCCCCATGGGATGCAGAGGACTGCAGCGGGTCTTTTCCCTGTCGTAGCACACTCTGGTTGGTGCACTGATGCAGCCGCGCTCCTGGGTAGCCCGGGCTGTGCGTGCTTAAGACTCCCCTCGGCCTTCCTTCCCTCCCCAGGCTGGGTCTTCCCATCAGTTTGGCCAGCACAGGGAAGCATAGCCAGTCTGGAGAACCCCCTTCCCCCTGCAGTTCAGGAGAAACATGCAGTGACTCCAAAGGAGAAAGAAACACAAACTTCCCTCTCTTCTTTTGTGCCAGCCCTCGGGCTGTACGACAGCCTGGTCCTCAAGAGACAGTCTGGCTACTACTTTTGCCTCTACCAGCTTTTCTATGTCTTTTTCACAATTATTACAATTACTGTGGCTACATTTGCTCATATGGTCAAAGATTGCTAATGCTATCCCTTCCTGCCCCACAAATTATTCATTATATTGTCATATAGTACTCAGCATAAAATGTAGACTTGCGTGCTTGTTTTCATTTGATAAAACACTTTGGTCACAGAAGCACTGTCAGCTCAGGTTTTATTATTTGCGAATATTCACCCTTCATCTTGTGCCACCTGTGTGACTGAGGGGTCACCTAGCATTTTCAGCTTTGTAAAGAGACAGTGCCTGCACTTTACAACCGCAGGTTTAAACCACAAAACCCAAACCACAACGCTCAAGCCCACTCAATGTTTTCTCTATGAGGGTAAGGGGGAACCGGGTGCCAACAGCTGATAACTTCACAGCCCCTGCACACCGTCCCTAGATCCACTGGAAAATAAATCCACCTTAATGGCAGTGAGGTTCTGGACACAGATCATAGAATCACAGAATGGTTAGAGTTGGAAGGGACCTTAAAGATCATCGAGTTCCAACCCCCCTGCCATGGGCAGGGACACCTCCCACTAGACCAGGTTGCTCAAAGCCTGCAGCCCGTACAGCTCACCTGGCAGCATTAACTTAAGGAAGAGAACAGG
This sequence comes from Numenius arquata, assembly GCF_964106895.1. Classification (NCBI taxonomy): domain Eukaryota; kingdom Metazoa; phylum Chordata; class Aves; order Charadriiformes; family Scolopacidae; genus Numenius; species Numenius arquata. The sequence continues at coordinate 6,000,686 of NC_133582.1, forward strand.
ACAAACAGCTGATGGGCCAGGGGTTCTTCAGAGAAGAACCCTCCTGTGGTTGTGTTTTGGCATGACCCCATTTTGAAGCCCTGCTGAAAAGATTTATATTTTCTCACATCATTTTGTGGTTGGGAAGGGCTTTTTGACTTCCACAATCAATTCACTTCATGAAGAAAACACCCAAAAAAATTAAGGGCCAGAAGATGTGTTTTATCCCAAGGAAAATCAACATGATGTCTCCCTGAGAGACCACTGTCTGGGAAGCATCCTTTATTGTAGGCTAGGGAAAGCTGACTTCCAAACTCCAGCCTGGGGAGGAGATTCAGAAATAAAATATCATAGAATCATAGAATCATAGAATGGCTAGAGTTGGAAAGGACCTTAAAGATCATCTAGTTCCAACCCCCCTGCCATGGGCAGGGACACCTCTCACTAGAGCAGGTTGCTCAAAGCCCCATCCAGCCTGGCCTTGAACACTTCCAGGGATGGGGCATCCACAACTTCCCTGGGCAACCTGTTCCAGTGCCTCACCACCCTCACTGTAAAGAATTTCTTCCTTATATCTAATCTAAATCTCTTCTCTTCCAATTTAAAACCATTGCCCCTTGTCCTGTCACCACTCTTCCTGACAAAGAGTCCCTCTTCAGCTCTTCTGTAGGCTCCCTTCAGGTATTGATAGGCTGTTATAAGGTCTCCCCGGAGCCTTCTCTTCTCCAGGCTGAACAACCCCAGCTCTCTCAGTCTGTCTTCATAGGAGAGGTGCTCCATCCCTCTGATCATCCTCGTGGCCCTCCGCTGGACCCGTTCCAACAGGTCCATGTCCTTTCTGTGTTGAGGACTCCAAAGCTGGACACAGTACTCCAGGAGGGGTCTCACGAGCGCAGAGTAGAGGGGCAGAATCACCTCGCGAGACCTGCTGGCCACACTTCTCCTGATGCAGCCCAGGACACGGTTGGCTCTCTGGGCTGCCAGTGCACACTGCCTGCTCATGTTGAGCTTCTCATCCATAAGCACTCCCAAGTCCTTCTCCTCGGGGCTGCTCTCCAGCCATTCTCCACCCAACTTGTATTTGTGCCTGGGGTTGCCACGTCCCAGGTGCAGGACCCTGCACTTGGCTTGGTTGAACTTCATGCAATTTGCACGAGCCCACCTCTCCAGCCTGTCTAGGTCCCTCTGGATGGCATCCCTTCCCTCCAGCGTGTCAACTGCGCCACCGAGCTTGGTGTCATCAGCAAACTTGCTGAGGGTGCACTCTATCCCACTGTCCATGTCACCGACAAAGATGTTAAACAGTACTGGTCCCAGTACCGACCCCTGCGGAACACCACTCGTTACTGGCCGCCACCTGGACATTGAGCCATTGATTGCTCAAATATGCTCTTTTCATAGCTACTTCCCTACAATATTTGGATTCACAGCTCAAATTGCAGAATATTAAAAAAAAAAACCAACAGGATCATTTAAGGACTAGAAGATGGACTAGATTATTTTATTATCTATGTTCCAATGTCCTTTTCCTATTTCTGAGGCCCAAGCTTATCTTCTGCTCATCTGTATTGGCTCCGGCTCAAGGGGTCATATAACCAGCTGAGTCAATAACAGAGCTTTTAGCACCAGCACCAGGAGCCATCTTGGACAAATGGAATTGCGGATAAATTCTTCAATTTCCCCCCTCCCTCAGTCATTTATAAAAGCTATTTTTATTAAAACCTTCTTGGGTACTTCTCCTGCTGCAGCTGGGAGACCATGTGATGAGCATTTTCTATTAAACCCTGGAAGAAAGAGGCAGAAGTGCTTTTTTTACTTCAGTGTTGCCTTTCCTTTGTTTCTGCAATGCCTGTTTTCTTTAGGGTGACCAAGAATACTAGACTGCGGCAGAAAAAGCCCTGACAGATGCTGCAGCAGCAGAATTTCTCTGTTCAGAAGGTATTTTTAGGTGAAAAGGTATAAGACACGTTTAGCCTGTTTGTCGAGAAATTGTTATTTGGTTAACTCTTTTTAAGAGCAACATAGAGAGACCATCTGTTTTAGACCATGAGGTTATTTAGGAAGGGTAGCCCGCTGGACCACGCTTGTCTGTTGTACCGAGTAAGACATGAAATAGTATGGAAGGTGTACTATTCCGCCACCACAAACTAGCCATGTCTTCTCTCATCAACAGCGGTGCAGCTGTAGTTAAGTTATTCAAGACAGAAGAGTGACAGAAGACGTAAAGCTCACCCACGTATTTACATTGTCTAAAATCATTTGTGGAAGACTCTTAGCCTGCGTACTTGTCCAAGTCAGTTTTCTGGTGGAATCAGGGCAATAGGATGACCTTAAAAGAGGAATTTCTATAGCAAGGATCACAGAATCAAATTCTGTTGTGCCTGATTTTTGTCCTTTATGCAAGTCTCTGTAACCTGTGCCTCCCACTTGCTTTGTACTCTCCCCCCAACATACACACCTTCACCCCTTTGGAATGGGTATTACTATGGAAACAATTGTGTCCTTGCTATTGTTAAGGGCAGCTGAGTGACATCCAGAAATCCCATATACCCGCAGAAAATTGTAATAGTAAATCATCTGACCAGCTATTCTTAGCCATTCTCTTTCTCATGTAAGAGAAGGATGATATATAAAGAGAGATTATATGAAGGAGCTTTTTTTTTTGCTCGTAGAAATTTATGACTGCTCAGCTGAAGCATAAGAGTAAAAGTAAAAAAAAACTAAAGCATTTCATGAGCAGCAAAACTAATGAAGCCTAGTTCCCTATGGATTTGTATCCCGTGGTTGGATTCTCTGATGACTAATACAGCACTGCCAGTCTGATCACATCTCATCTTTTAGCTGGGGCATTCAGAATGCCTTTGTGCCATGTGGATCCTCAGGTATCTAATAACAACTGAGTTCAAATCGCAGCTTTTTTGTCAATGAGGGTACTGACAATGATCTATCTCATCTGCCCACACACCGGTTTTCATTAAACTTGTAGAAATCTAACATCTGAGATTGCTATACTTCCATCATGCTTGGTTGAAACGAGCTATCAAATCCCGAAAGTATTAGTGGGGAACAGACAGACACAAACACATTGAATATGTGGACTTGTGAACCTCTTTACCTCGGGAAATCAGCCTCAAATTTAGCTTGAATTCTTGTTCCTTGTAAAAACGTTTCTGTGCCCGGGTTCTTCAGGCTGGCAGGTGGATAATCCTTCTCTACCTCGTGAGAGATCATGTAAAGACTTTTCAGTCTTTTGTAACAAATGGTTAAAAAAAGGCAAAGTTGCAGCAAAGGAAATTCACATTCAGTATTTTCTTTTCACAGTGAAGGTGGAGCAGCTGCGGAGCAGACTGCCCAGAGAGCACGTAGAGTCTCTGTCTTTGGAGATACTTGAAAGTTGGCTGGGGAAAGCCCTGAGCTACCTTCCGTGAGTTAAACTGCTTCGGATGGGGACTGGACCAGGTGACCTCCAGACTTCCCTTCCCATTTAGATTTTCTGTGCTTCTGTATTACTTACTACTTTAGATTTCATTTCTGTAGGCCTCTGTTACCCAGGAAGAACCACAGTCAAGGTCAAATTCTTCAGGACGTGATGTTCTGATAAACAATGTGGGCGCACTGGCATGAACAAACCCTCCATGGAAAAGTTCAGATTTCTACTGTCTGTGACAAACTAGAGCTTTTATATTGAGTCTTCAGTATTTTCTGAATACTGGTTTCCTCATCAGTTCATTTTAGCTGTGTGTAAAGTCACTGTGAAACTTCATATTATATAAAAAGCTCCAGCTTTTGCCGCCTCCCTCTCCGATAAACCGGAGAATGCAATGCAGGCAGCAAGACTACTGGAGTCAGTGTCTCTTGCTGATAACAGATACTTTTTAAATACGCTACTTTTATTGTATAATTTTGGAGAATATGCTCTGGGAAACTTGGAAAAAAAGGGAAATATTATATTTTTTTATATATATATATAAACACTTTTTGTAATGTAATTGCCTGTCCCAAGTGCAATCATTCTGTCCATTGAGCCGGCAGTGTTCTGAAGCAGATGAAAGTCTCTACAGACCTCATGAATCCAAATGTTCCAGAGCCCCGTATTGGAAATATATGGATGCAGGAACATAAAAATATACATACGAAACCATCATAAATATTTTTTTTCCTTACTGTTTTTTATTTCCATTGACATTAGTGCAGTGAGAGATGGTGACATAGTACATTAGTAATGAGCCGAACGTCCATAATAAAACATGCCCAGCGACAAATCTTTCCACCAGAAACCCAACTTTGCTTAGCTTGGACCTTTTCACCAATTCCTACAGCACTGTCACTAAAATTATTGGGTGTTTCGTTATCTGTTGCTTACCTTGTGACAGCACAGGGGGGGCCGTGGCAGGGTTGGAGAGGACACATGGGAAAGAAACAGCCCCTGTGACGTGTGTCCCTGTGTAGGGTTTAGGTGCTAAGACCAAAGACAACAGGTGGATACACCAAACAGCCAGAGGCAGCCCAAGGTATCAATGGGACCATTATGAGCTGGGTGACAAGCAGCTGTCACAGCACACCAGCTGCCCGGCCACCGACGTCTCACATTGGAGAGAGGAAAGAAAGAAACCAAGCCACCAATAACCGACCCCCCTCCCCCAGCCTCACGGTCAAAGACGAGTCTAATTGGAGCTGGGACGTCGTCGTTTTTTGGTTACTCACGTCCTTTTTCACCTCTGCCCGCTTCCCGGTGGATGTTGTGCCCTCATTTGTCTGTCATCTCTTGTCTTTAGGCTAGGCTGTTCCACATGAAAGGCGTGAAGCAAAACTTCCCTGACCTCATCAGGAAGGAAGGGAAGATTTTAGATAATGGGAGGTGGAGGATGGGACACGGCACGTTAAGGACAGGAATAGAGGAGCAATTTATTTCTGTAGTACATCCTGGAACTACATGAGCATTTGCAGAGGTGAGGTTGATGAAAATCTTGGAGATCTGAGGGGGAAGGAAGGGAAAACAGTGGAGTACCCTTATTTGTGTACCGAGACACTGCTGTGCACCAGCATGGGAAGTCACTGTGGTCTGGTCCCCCAGTACAGGCTGAAGTCTACATCCATCCTGTAGGGTCATCACAGCATCGAACTCGCTCATCAGTATGATGTACTCCACAATCACACACTGGGAGTGACAGCCACCTCCATATTAAGACACCTAAACATGACTCCTTGTAGGTGTCTGCACGTTGGGTGTCTGAGCTCCCCTGGTAGTCTCTGAAGACCCAGTCAATACAGTCAAGAGAACATGGCAAGTGACTCAGGGGACCCACTCCTGAACATACATAATGACACACCTCAGGTGCAATCCACTCCTCTTCAGAGCATCCCATTTTGCTTACAGAAAAGTGCATGGATCTCCTGTAGGTCCTGATCATACCTGCTGCTCCAGGGTAGACATCTCAGATATCCTGGCACTTCGGATGCCCCTTGTTTTGGAAACCCAGTCAAGCTCCAGGTTTATAAGTTGGAGCTAATTGAATTACTCTGCAAATTCCACTGGCTGCACTGACTACCTCTCTGCTGACTTACCTTTGGGGGCTTGGACAGCTATGGTTAACACCTAAACACCTGCCCATGCATACCAAAATGTAGGTGTCTTTTAGAGTTGATTCCACTTGGATCTCTCTTGCAGTGAAACTCTGGAAAACAACAGATAAAAGTCATAGCAATTACTGCAAGGACACAGCTGTTAGTTGAGAAGCAACTTAAATTAACACATGTAGAGCTCTGTGCCACCGCAGTAAATCAGCTTCCAGTACCTGAGCTAATGTGTTTAAACCTGTCTGGTATCCTCACACTGCATTGCTGCCTGCAGTGGAAGTGTGCTTGAAGATTGCTGGTCCTTAGGCCAATGTTGGTGTTGAACCACCTTCTCTGGGATCATGAGGTTACTGCGCTTCGCAGGAGAAGTGAAGGTTAACTTTATGGTTAACCTTATGGTTAACCTTATAACGTAACCTTATGGTTTTTTAATTGGTACTGAAACTATCAAACATGTAAGTCAGGTTTCAAAACAAAATGTCCTGTATTTTTCCTGAAGTTTCTCTTGGGGAGAAGCAAGGGGGAAAAAAAAAAAGGAAAAGTGCCAAATTAGTGATATTAGCAGTCACTTGACTGGCACTGCTACCAGCATGGAAGCTGTCCCCAGCCAGAGGCTGATACCAGCTTTGAGACTAGCTTCAAGCTTAAACTAGCTTAAAAAATATATGCAAAAGGAGAGAAGATGAGCGTTTGATGATTCTGTGCCAGAGGTGGGGTTAGTTCAGAACTGAAGAGTTGGGGGAAGGTATAAACCTGGGTCTTTATTGTTGTTGAAAGCAACAATGTCTTGCAATGTTCTCTTGCTTTTTCTTGTGGCAGAAGTAAGGTAGCAAGCCCTTCAACTCTGCCTGTAGATTAATGAAGGACAAGCCTACCCTTGCAAAGGAGTGTGGTATGAGGCTGCCCATACTAATACTTGCACCGATTCCAGAAGCAATACAGGAGAGCAATAAAGCACGAAGCCAGAACTCAGCACACGTGGGCTTTGTTAGCCACAATGGTGCACAGTGTGGCTACTTCGTGGTTTTGACCCCAGATAGTGTCCTTGCTGCATAGGAAGAACTCCAGCAGGTGAAGGGAGATGATTCTCCCCCTTACTCCGCTCTGGTGAGACCTCATCTGCAGTACTGTGTCCAGCTTTGGAGTCCTTCAGCACAAGAAGGACATGGACCTGTTGGACCAGGTCTAGAGGAGGGCCATGAAGATGCTCTGAGGGCTGGAGCACCTCTGCTATGAAGAAAGGGTGAGAGAGTTGGGGCTGTTCAGCTTGGAGAAGAGAAGGCTCTGGGGAGACCTTATAGCAGCCTTCCAGTACCTGAAGGGGGCCAACAAGAAAGCTGAGGGGGACTTTTTACAAGAGCATATAGTGATAGGACGAGAGGCAATGGCTTCAAACTTGAAGAGGGGAGATTCAGATTAGATATTCGGAAGAAATTTTTCACTATGAGAGTGGTGAGACACTGGCCCAAGTTGCCCAGAGAAGCTGTGGCTGCCCCATCCCTGGAGGTGTTCAAGGCCAGGCTGGATGGGGCTTTGAGCAATCTGGTCTAGTGGGAGGTGTCCCTGCCCCATGGCAGGGGGTTTGCAACTCGATGATCTTTAAGGTTCATTCCAACCTAAACCATTCTATGGTTCTATGATCTTCATCATTAATTATGAAGGAGTCTCTGCTGTGGACTCCAATGTAGACATAGCCAAAACTCTTACATGTGAATAATAATCAATATGTGGCACACATACTGACCAGCAGCAATATATCATGTTTTCTTGATGTATCTCAAAGTGTATACCCAGCACACAATCAATCACATGGAGACCTGAGTAAATGTGGTTCAGAAGCAGAAAAAGTAGTGATTGCAGGCCAGAAGGGTGTTTGCAAATGACTTGCAAATGTCAGACAGGCTTTATTTAAGGATTAAATAATTTTCAAATCAGAAAGAAATGGAGTTTTGATTGGTTAAATTAAACAAGACTTGGGAAAGGAAGAAGAGAAAGGAGAAGCATTTGAAAAATGTGATTGCACACTACAAAATCCATGAACATTATGTAAGGATTTACAAATCAGCCTTGAATTACTGGGTAGTGAAGACAAGAATTTTGAATTGTTTTCCTGAAACCATCATAGAGCTTGAAAATAATTTAAGAAGGATAAAGATGGTCTCAAAAATGATGTTATAAACACACCCTCATATTTCAGTTTATAAGGAGCCTCTTAAAAATAATCTTCCATCCTTATTATTATTTGAAGTAGAGGAAACAGAAGGAAATCTCTCTTAGAATTCAGGCAGGTGAAATTACAAGCAGAACTTTACAGTTTGAAGATAAGGCCCTCAAAATGTCTGTCTTAGCAACTGAACTCTCATCAAAACTCCTACTATCCGCTGAAGGAGGTTTGGCTGGTGGAAAAAAAATCCACCCAACTCTGAGGAATTTCTGGTTTGTAGTTAGAGGTCCAGATCACCTTCCGATTGTCTGAAATAGATGCAGTCTCAAAAATTATACTCTCTTGTTAAGCGGTGGAAAGTTTTCTTTGAAACACAGGCTCTTTGTATTCAGTTCATAGCTTTCCTTTGGCTGCTTCCTCCATTCCCCTTTTGTACGTATTGCATTGAAATCTCCCTTCTTGTAACTGGATGTAATCCCAGTCCCAGTTCATAATAACAGTGGTCACCGGTGGTGAGCGGTTTTCCAGGGGGAATTAATTATCTAAGGCATTAATAATGGGCTGGATAAAACAGCCAAAAATGTAGGGGAGGCAGAGGGAACAATTCTGCGGTGCCGAGGGTTGGGCTGGGTGACCAAAGGGGCCTTTTCACTCTTGGATTTTTATGCCGATCATGGAAGCACACAGTCTAATGAGCCAGATATTCAAACATCTTCAGGCAAACCATTTTGGCCAGGAAGAACGTATATTGGATGCTCAACTTGATGCATCTGAAAGAAAATCAATAGTTTTCCAAAGGCCACAATAGGACAGAAATAGTGCTGGCAGTTCTGGAGAGTTCTCTGTGAAAATTTGTACCATCAGTTATATAAGCAACCAAGTATTTTTTGCATCAAGGGCTGTAGTGAGCAATTTTAGTTACTCTTCCCTTCAGATCTTAGTCTTGCTGTCTTTATATGGATGTCATTAGCATATCAGCACTCCAAAGTCTTTTTTTTTTTTAAAGTCACATGTTTTCCCACCCTTTGGATTGCACTATGAATTCCCTGTATTGCAGAATGTCAAAAAAAGGACCCCCAGTCCTGGAAACCATCATCCCGTGTATACGGGAAATGAGGAACAATCTGTTTCATCATCCGGCTTCTTTTGCCGTATCTGACTTCATACAGCATTCAATACCCTGGTTGAAGAGCAGTATCAGGGGAAATTCTGCGCTATCTGCAGGGAGACGTGATGTTCGGATGGTAGTTCAGGAAGGGATGTTTCAAAGCGGGATAACGAGTAAATGCTCCTCCGGGGACCATGCCCAGGAGGTGTGCAAGTGGGTACTGTTGGGGCTGGGTTTCAGCAGGACCAGCTCAGCCATGGAGCTGATCCTACATATGTCAAGTCCTTTTAATTAGAGGAGAGGAGACTCCTCTCCCACTGCCCCTGTAAACTCACCCTTGGTTCAGTAACATTTAGGACTTTTTTTCCGAGGCAGCAATGCCGATGCCACGGGGATGTGAGTGGTGTTAAGTGGCTACAAAAATGCCTACGTACCCGCAGAGATGCTGCACCCCACTGTGTTATCCCTCAGGGGCAGCAGGTGGGTGACGGACCAGCTCTGTGGCAGGTTTGGGGGTCGATCCCGCAGATTGGTACAATTAAGCCCGTCAAAAATTCTCCAGGAGAAAAGCCGTTTAATGGAAAATAACCGATGTCTACAAATTTCCATTTTTAAAAGGTCCTTAAAATCAGGTGTTTTTCTTAAAATTACACATTTTAGTAAGATATTTTTGAAATATTTGATTGTCAGTTTCATAAACCAGCTTTCGTTTCATAAACCAGCTTTCCTTTCAAAACATTATGTATTTTATATTAATAAATTAATGTTTTGATCACTTATTTTTGTACTCAATACAATGCCGACTGCTAAATCAATTACCAAACCAATTATCTATTACAAATGACCACTTTGCTCTGTTACCAATGAGAAAACCAAATATGAATTACCAAACCAATTAGAATACCAATTAACAATTTCCATTGTAATTACCGGTTACTAGTAAGAATTACCCCAATGGCCATTTGGAATAGCAATTGCCAATTAAAATACCAATTACCAAAGAAAATACCAGTTACAGTAACACTTACCAATTAGAATACTAATGAATTATTGCATTACCATATCTGATATTGTTTATAATTAAAATAATTATTATGCTCTATTCATATATAAAAATTAAATTACAAAACTGAAAAAGCCTTCCGAATCAAAAACAGAAGCAAAACCTTTCAGCCGATGCCAATTATATTTCCTTACAAAAATCTACAGTATGAGAGGTTTAAACCTGGGGGGCTTTTTATGCCAAAGATGAATGAAAAATGTTGGAATTCCCCATGGAATGGAAATCTGAGGTTACCATTTGTAGCAGCAAACTCCGGGTCTGTTGGAAAGCCCACCTACTCCTAGATGTTATGGCATCAGACCTTGGCCTTCCTAGTCTTGAATCCCTGGGGTAGGAACCAGGGCTACTAACTCATGCTCCGTGGGACATCCGGACGGTTGGGTCACAGCTGTCACAGCTGCCACTCTGTCCATGTGGCACACAGAGGTGGGTGTCTTCTCAGCACGAGCAACCTGCAGAGGAACGCTCCTCCTTTAGAAAAGCAGCTGAGAAGGCACTTCTGCTCACTGGCCCTGCTTTTCTCTACCAAGATGGGCCTGCAGACCTGGGGTTAGGCCAGATTTAGCTGGTTGTGGTGGGTTGACCCTGGCTGGACACCAGGTGCTCACCAAAGCCATTCTGTCACTGCCCTCCCCAGCTGGACAGGGGAGAGAACATATAACAAAAAGCTTGTGGGTGGAGATAAGGGTAGGGAGATCACTCAGCGATCACTGTCACGGGCAAAACAGACTCAATTTGGGGAAACTAGTTTAATTTATTACCAATCAAATCAGAGTAGGGTAATGAGAAGCAAAACCTAAATCTTAAAACACTTTCCCCCCATCCCTCCCTTCTTCCTGGGCTCAGATTTACTCCCAATTTTCTTTACCTCCTCCCCAACCAGCGGTGCAGGGTGATAGGAATGGGGGCTGTGGTCAGTTCATCACACATTGTCTCTGCTGCTCCTTCCTCCACAGGAGAGGGACTCCTCACACTCTTCCCCTGCTCCAGTGTGGGGTCCCTCCCATGGGAGACAGTTGTCCACGGACTTCTCCAAAGTGAGTCATCCCATGGGCTGCAGTTCTTCGTGAACTGCTCCAGCGTGGGTCCTTCCCACGGGGTGCAGTCCTTCAGGAAGACTTCTCCAGCATGAGTCCCCCATGGAGTCACAAATCCTGCCAGCAAACCTGCTCCAACATGTGCTTCTCTCTCAACGGTTCCACAGGTCCTGTCAGAGCCTGCTCCAGTGTGGGCTTCCTGTGGGGTCACAGCCTCCTTCAGGCATCCACCTGCTCTGGTGTGGGGTTCTCCATGGGCTGCAGGTGGTATCTGCTCCACTGTGGACCTCCATGGGCTGCAAGGGGACAACCTGCCTCACCATTGTCTTCACCATGGGCTGAAGGGGAATCTCTGCTCCGGTGCCTGGAACACCTTCTCATCCCCCTTCTTCACTGACCTTGGTGTCTGCAGAGTTGTTTCTCTCACATATTCTCACTTCTCTCTTCTGGCTGCAGTTGCTGCTGTGCAGGTTTTTTTCCCCCTTCTTAAATACATTACCCTAGAGGCGCTACCACCATCACTGATGGGCTCATCTTTGCCCAGCCATGGGTCCATCTTGGCATTGGCTCTGTCGGCTATGGGGAGGAGCTTCTAGCAGCTTCTCACAGAAGCCACCCTTGTAGCCCCCCCACTAGCAAAACCTTGCCATGCAAACCCAACACACTGATGCTGTGTGTGTTTGAACCCAGAAATCCCCTGTTCCAGGAGAATTTTTGTAGCCAGGGATGTTAGGGAGGTGAGGTGATGCCTTCAGTCCTACTGGTGGAGCAGGCTGGCCTGGGGCAGTGGGGCTCTGCAGGGAGGCACAGGTAGGGATGGAGGAGCTCCAGGGCTGAGCTGAGCTGACACTCCCAGCTTTGGACCTATGTGTGTTGAATGCCAGGTGCATAAACCGGAGTAATGAAATCCTTTTTCCCTCACAGGGCCCAGCCACGAGAGCTCTCTGGCCCGTGGCAATCCCTGACCCTGGCTGCTGTCTGGAAGAGCACTATTTGATCCACATCAAAACCTGTCCAGGACCCCTGCTAGCCCTTTGACAGTGCAGAGAAGAGCATGCAACTCCTTGTGCCTGTGCCCCAGGCCTGTTTCACCAGTGGAGACGTAGCCTATGCCAGTTTTTGGTTAAGTACCCTGTGGAGCTGGGGCTTGGTGCTGCCGTTTGTAGAATGGGCTCAGGCACTTGATGCACATAGACCTAAAACCAGTGTTTTCCTTCAGATGTCTGTTTCTGATCAGTCTCACATCCAGCAGCATCACTGCAGGACTGCGGCTTTTTATTGGGAGATATAAGCTGAAGGACTTCCACACCATATGAATATATAACCTACTCCCCAAGCTGTATGAGATCCCAGCAGTACACAGACTATTGCTCATTACATAGAATCTGCCAGTCCATATGTTCAAATGATGAAGTGTGATACATTATTCACCCTTGCATCTATTTTATAATTACATGTATTTGACTTGTTGGGGCACGTAACAACTCCTAGGTACCAGTCATTGGACTGGTTGGCGGCTTCTCTGAGAAATCCAAAATGTTGCAGACTAGTGGTGTTTTTTACATAGCCGAGCTGCTCCGGTGGGATATTCAGTGCAGAACACAAGCCCTGGCAAAAGTCTAGTGGTGACCCAGTCTCAGGGGGCTTCTTGGCAGATGCCAGACCTGACAATTAATAACCATCCCTGGCAGAGCTTAGGAAATTACAGACAAGTCAGACTCAGGGATTCAAGTATTTCAAAAGTGCCCGAGCATAATGTCACTTTGCATGAACACAGATGCCAGCAGGGTGTGTGTGGGAGGCAAGGGGGCGGCGTGGGAGGGAAGGGACCAATATGGTTATGGATTACGCTTGTGCCCTCTTGGTCCTTGGCTGCTCTGGAGAGCATTAAGGTCCTTGGCAGTGTTTTAGCACTCCTGGGGGGGCAATGTGGCACCTCCTCCAGGCTCTGCTCTGGCCTCAGCCTTGCCCTGGAATGCTCAGAGTATCTCAGCAGAGGCCTTCAGTGCTTGGCACAGGCACCTTCTGGTGGTCTCTGCAGTGCTTGAACTTGGGGACTGCTCCAAGGGGAGGGTAGGCAACATCTAGACCCCTGCAGCACCTCTGGAAAAAAGTGGGAAAGGGCAGGAACAGAGCAGACACCTTCCTTCAAAGTGTCACAACACTCAGTAGCTCCTGAGAGAAAAGTATCTGTGAAGGGAAATATTTATTTGGATTAGAAGTGAATGTGTGGCACAGAAAAAAAAAAAAAAAAAAAAGAGAGAATTATCGATGTTCTACTGCAGTGCTGGTTTTCCAACACAAACTTAATCTCTTTCCCAGACAGGGTTTAAATTATCTTTGTCTCTTTCCAAAAATGCAAGTGTTATTCTCTTTTTCCTCATTTCCTCCTACAAAATCTGAAGTTTAAGACTAAATGCTGGGAGTCCTGAAGTTCAGCAGAACTTTAATTTTCCCTGTGTGACTTCGGTTTGTGACCAGCAAGCCAGCAAAGGATTTTCCTGTAAGCATTTGACCAGGAAGAAACATACCATCACTTTTTGCTCCCATGGTGACTTTCATCCAACACTGACAACTTAGAATAGCAAGCTGGCAATATTATCCAAATCTTCGTCATTAAAGACACAGATTAATTGTCTGATCCAAGCTTTCATTAAAGATTAATACGTATCCCTGTGCAATACCTCTTCAACAGAGCTAAACCAGAACGGACTTTCCCTGGACTCCTTAAATTGAGGGGTGGATGATCGTATTTTACCTTTGCAATATCAGAGCATGGTCAATTAATAGAGTTGTTTGCAGCGCTCTGTTATTTCCTCTCCAGGTTATGAAAAAGGGGATTCAGGAACTACAGAGCAGTTGGCCAGCTCAACAAAGTTATTCCACAGGATTTTTTGGTGTCTATTGGTCTGCTTCCACTCTCAGTGCTTTTAGAAATATTTGGGCAAGTGTTAACGGCTTCATGCTGCTAATGGGTCCATTCTGGTCTACTCATTGTTACTGCATCTCTGAAAGATTGATCTTCTTTGTCATATTTACAACTACAGTGCTGCCTAAGTTCTTTCTGAGGTCTGTAATTAAGCATCTTTTTTCCTCGGAGAACCAAAAAAAAAAAACCAAAACCCTTGCTCATCCTTTGTTAGGGAAATATGGGATTGCCCTCTATATTTATAGACTTCCAGATGAGTTATCAGACTGAAAAGAAAATATTTTGCTCTTGGAAGGACCATACACTGTGGGCTTACCAGCTTGCAACATAAGCATTCTTTATACCGTAGTGGCTTTGGAGGCAAAATTTAATTCAGCAACTTAATGAGACAATAAAGCTGATTGGTGGTGGAGCCCTATTACTGTGCTATGAATAGGGCAAGGCTCAAGACTGGAGAAGGATATGGGCAAATACTGGTAATCCAGGACTGGAGTAAGAGCCTATAAATCTGTGCTTGCTCCTGCAGATGCCTCAAATCTTTAGCTACATTTCTGACAGCTCTGTTCTCTAGGATCCTTAAGTACCTGAGTACTTTATCACAGTTTAGCAACTCAGCACTTATCACACGCTTAGCCCAGCGACATCCACAAACTATGTATTTTCTGGGTGGTCCAGGCTGGAAAATGGATTCTTAGCACAAAGTGGGGCTAGAGAAAACAGGGACATATTATTTATTTACCTCCTAGCAGTGTGGTGAAGGCTCTCACCCCAGCTGTGGCAAATACAGGTTCCGTTTCCTCTCCTGCCCGTGGAAGTTCAAATGCACATTTTCCCACCTTCCTGGAGACAACCTTGCTCTTGAATCTTGCCTAAAAAAAGAGCCTCTTGGAACAAGGACTGGCACCTACATGTCCCCATGCTAGGAGAAAGTAAAATTTAACAAATGTCATATCTGGTTCTGAAAAATGACCAGTTTTGAGAGGAGGGAGTGGAGAGTCAGAGAAAAGGGATTTTTGCTCGGGATCTCCACCATCGCAAGTCCTGGTCATGAGGCGGGAGGAAGAAAGGAACCATAAAAGCATTCAGCTCTGTGAGCATCAGTTGGAAATCAGCTCTTTCTTGCAGCACGCATGTATATGAGGGCTGGGAAGTGGTACCATTATGTTATACAGCCAGTGTCAGCATTTCATATGGGGTAACCTACACTGAGCTGTATGCCCAGCCTGGTGGCTCTTCTGGCTTTTATTCAGAAGTGCAGGGAACTTAGCACCTCATCTCTGGCTCTGGACTCCACCCCAAGGACCAGGCACCTCAGAAACCAGCATCAGGATTCATAAGTCACCTCCAGCACTAAATCCTTTCTCTACTTCTAGCAGAGCGTGCAGCCTTTAAATCAGCCCCCGGGTTCATGCTTGCGAGGGGCTTTGGCTTGCAGGAGTCGCAGCAGAAGAGAAATCAAGGCCAGGCTGGATGGGGCTTTGAGCAACCTGGTCTAGTGGGAGGTGTCCCTGCCCATAGCAGGGGGTTGGAACTCGATGATCTTTAAGGTCCCTTCCAACCTGAACTGTACTATGAAACCGAACGTGGGGCTCAGCCCTAGCGCCTCCAGGGACTTGGCTGACCCTTACGTTTCCCTCCCCTCCTCCTAGTGCCTGGTTCTCCTCCTGGATAACTAATTCTGCTTCCCCAGCTACCCAGGGAGGATTTAACAAGCTGAACCTGGAACAGCTGCCGGCAGGGTTTGAACCTGTGCTGAGAATATGGGTCAGCAGAAAAGCATGATTACACAAATGCTATTTAAGGCGTTTTACTAAAATATAAAGGCCGTGGAAGAAAGGCAAGGAATCTGCCGGGTCAAGCCGGGAGCTGTCTGTCCATCTGTGGAATGAAAAAAAAAAATCTCTTAATGTTCACAGCTGGTGTCAGTAGCCGAAAAGGTGAGATGCTGGGCTGGAGTGTCCCAGTCCTGTGTGGGTCTGAGCCCTTCCCGGGAGGTGATGAGAGCTGTCAGCGCCCCTGAGCTCCTGCAGCGCTTGGCGGGTTTGGGTGCAGGGTGCTGGTGCCATAAACTCCCACTGATGGCAGCTGCAATTGAGGAGCTGTGAAGCGTGGGACTGACTGTGCCACACATCCACCCCCTCGTTTCGCCACTACCCACTCATTTCGCCCTGCGCCCAAACCTTCCGAGCGCTGCGGGATGGCAGGCAGGATCTCCAGGAGGGGGCCCGGCATCGGCAGGATGCTCCTTCTCCCTCTGCCTGCCTTTGCCTTCGTGGCTGACGGCCTTTCAGAACAACGAATGCCACTAATTTTGTACTAATTTCTTACGGGGACCTTGCCAAGGTCAACAGGCCTAAAATTTCACACACGTGTGCTACCCTAAAAACATTTAATTTGGTGTTGGTTCTTTTTTTTTTCACATCTCTATTATTAAGGGGGGGAAAAATACCACTTTCCAAAAGGAGGGATGTAGCCGTACTAAAAATCCCAGCTGGGTGAACTGCTCACAACAGATTCAGCAGATGCGGGCGTGCTGATGGCAGGGTTTTGCATGCCAGCTGTGCCCTCTCTTGCCTCTCCGTGTCAGCTCTGTCACTGAGAGCTGGCAAGGGACACGGGGCCGGTAGGATCCTACGCGCCGAGTTCCAGAATCTCATCTCCAGGCAAATTTCTGCTGGCTTGCGTCGGGTACCAGGGAGGAGAGGACGTCTGTACTATCGAGGCTTGTCGGCGGCATAACCCTGCTAACAGCAGACTCCATGTGCTGAGTTAACTCTTTGGCACCAAGCTGACGTGCTGGGTTTTGGTTTTTTTTTTTATCCTCCTGCAGCCTTGGTCTCGCTGCATCCTTCAGCCCGAAGAAAGGGGATTCTTTCTCCTGCTGCCTCAGCACGCACTTAGAAAAACCCAGCCGGTTGAAGGAGGATCAGATTTTGGTCTTGTCAACCTTGCAAATGTTCCTTTAGCTTCTCACCACCCACACGTGCTGCATGTATTCATACACATATGCAAATAAGCAAATATAGTCATATGCAAGTGCGTACACGGAGAAAGACATACAGTTGCACCTACATGGGTTTTGCGTAGTAAGCATAACATTAAAGTATAAAGGACCAGAAGGATGCATAAAACAAGAAAGTCTCTCAGATCAGCACAGGAGGTTTAAGCCCACTAGCCTGCTTTTTGTCATCTTAATTCTCCAAATCTTGTCAGAAAATGTGCTGCCATCTTCATTCCTTTTTTTTTTTTTTTCCCAAAAAGTCCTGCGGTTACCTGTGGGATGGACAGATAATTACAAATATTGACTGACTTTAAGGCAGAGAGCAATAAAGCATTGCCTAGGGGATAAAAAAACCCTGTTCCTCAAGTTGTCATACATTGCCTGAAGGCAAAGAGCCAGCAGAAAATACACAATCAAAAGGAACTATTTTTATCCAAAGACAATTTCATTTCCCGCTCTTATCCTCAGAGACGGTCGCTGTTCGTTGTTATTACCTGTAGGTCTGGTGTGCCCAAAGGCCCAGTCAGATCAGGAATACACTGTGCAAGGCACTGTACAAAATAGAGTAATGCTGTTGATTTTCTTTTCTCCGAAGATTACCTCCTAGAGCAGACTCCAGGGAGGAGGGCAAGCCAGGGAGACGCATCTGCTGCCAGGAAGATCCCGTGAGGAGGAGAGGAATAGCTGCATTTATCGAACGCGGTCCTCTCCCTCCTCTCCCATGTGCATGAAGAGTCTCTGAGGTTGCAGGTTTCCCTGAGGAAGAGGGGGGTCAGAGTTCTTGGATCGGTCTCAGAAGGGGCAGCTCCATCACTCCGGCCGCCACGGCTCTCGGCTCTGACTCCAGGGTGAGGAGCGCGAGTGAGGGGAGCTGATGAGATGGCAGAGAAAACATCTCCTCAGTCATCAGCAGCTCTTTCTGTTCCCAGTTCTGGTCTCCTCAGACAGCTGATACTTTGCAGTCCCAGAGAGCTGGTATTTCTTAGCAGCATCTTCTTGCTGCTGGCACCTGCACTTTATGTTCTGAGTCAGACATCCATGCTATATTGGCACGCACAGTACCATTCTCTATGGCCAATAAAAATGTGTTTGTGCCTGTGTTCTTGGAAATGAGTCCCCGTCTCTCCTCGACAGCGTTTAGCTTCCCAGTTACTGTTCAGATGGGAGGTAATTAGGTCCTACCAGGGGTCTGGATTTACTGCTAGCTCTGAAACCAAACAAATGCATGACATGTAGTTTGTGTTCTCTGTTCCTGAAAGCTGTCTCCAGCATTTACCTCTTCCCTCCTGGCTCTTCTCCCCGTGGAGAAGGTACCACCAGCTTTTGTGTCACAGCTGTAGTTCAGGCACCTGGGAGAGCGAGTCAGGAGGATGTTGGCATAGATCTAACATATGTTGTTAGCACAACACACAAACATATCCCTCAAGCTACTTCACCGCCATCTCTAATGCGAACAGGGAAGTCTTTCTTAACAGAAACATCGTGCTCCTTCCCTTAGCTAGAGAGAGAGAGAGTTGCAGGTGCATTAGCAGGGTTTGCTCTTTCATCTCCCCGCACAGATTAAAGAGACACCCCACCACATGCCTGTGATCCCAGAGCCTGGTCTTGGGGATCGGAAAAAATGAAAATACTGTGGTAAACATCCAGTAATGCAAAGCACACTACCTGGATATCAGTGGATGCCCGCGGTGAGTTCCCAGATATCTCAGTGGTGAGCTTAAATAGCCTAAGTGCTTGATAGATAGAGATCACCATCCAGCCAGCTAAACAATTAAAATCAAATGCAGAGTTATTACTGCGAGCATGTGAGAACATTATCAGGAGTACTGGATATAAAAGAGCACTCTGGTGCACTTTAATTCCTCTTACCCTCGTGGTACGTGCCCGTCTTAGCTCCCGCAATAAATTCTCATCAGTTGGTGCTCAATAGGCTGCGCTGCCCCAATGATGCACATTAACATTTTTTAACCTTTCTGATTCTGCTTTTGTAATTATCCCAACATTTTGAAGCTGCGTTTGCTGGTTCAGTGTCATATGTTGGTGAAGTAAATCGAAGGGCTTCCAATATGAATCCGCCGAACGTGGCGACCAGATCAAACATCGTTTCAGCTCCATGTACAGGGGCATTCTCTTTAATTACCATAATATATAATTACAAATATTCACATGCATGTTTGTACGTATTTATGCATACACACATATTTGCACATACATGTGTACATTTCTTAAGGCAAATGCTGAGGGATAGATAGACAGATATTTGGCACATACAGAACCTACTGTCCTGAGAAACCCAACAGAGATATTAATTTCCTTGCTAGGGGAGACAGCATATCAAGACCTATATTTTTTGAAGTACAGAAACTCCTGTCCAGATAACTAGCCCATAATCTCTTTCTTTCCCCACTGAAAGAGCAATGCTAGAGTTCTGACATAAATACACAAAAGCAGAAAAATTTGAAGTTAAAGCTTCCATTCTCTGAATGTGTGCTATATATCATACTTTAACCTAAAGATTGCTAAAATATCTAGACATGACTGACAGAATTAAGGCCAGAATGGAAGATGAATCTCAGAGGATTTTTGTACTGGGCTTAAGATGAAGAATATTACCGGCTTTTCAAAAGCAGAACTAGTGGGGAAAGGTATTTCTATGTAGAGGTCAAAGAGAAAGAGACGTCCTTGCTTCAAAGCTCCATGCATGTGTGCACAGACATGCACTCACACATACAGACACACGTATGTGCTTACATGCTGCTACCAGAGAAAATATATCTGTATTTTTTAGCCTATTATATTTATATCTGTGGTTTTTAGTACTATTTTGCATGCGTTGAAAATTTGGTAGCCTATTTTTTAGCCTATTGTATTTCTATCTGTATTTTTAGTGCTATTGTGCATGCACTGAAAATGTATTTTTAATAGTCATTCACAGACTTTTCTACCCCGATTCTTTCATTCAAACGACTTCACCTACTTTTGAAATTTTTCCTATGAGGATGCGAGTTTCTGACAATAAATTATTACTTGCATGAAATATTCCAGTGTTATCCTTTAGTGTTCGGTTTGATATCAGAATATTTAAGAACAAGGCTGGCTGATAAAGGATTGGCTCTCTGTACCCTAAATCTATCAGGGAGTTCTCATGGGAGCAATACTGCCCCATACATTTTGAAATGTAGCATTTCGTATTCATTTCAATCATTTCACCTTTCAGCAGTTGATAATGATGCTTAATTATCACATTCAAACCATTAACCAGCTAACCAAGAATGAAAATAAACATCTTGGGCCACTTGGTTTAAATTTGGGGAACCGGCCACATTTCAAGAGTTAAGAGAGAGTCTCATTTGAGTGACTGTTCAGCTAGCACAGTGTTCACAAATGGCATGGCTAGCGCTGAAAAAAAATAATCCTCTAGAATCTCCATCTTGCTAAAAATGCAAATATCTTCATGCTTTTTTAATGCTGCAACGAAACAGAAAATTTCCCCTGGAATGTGTTGATTGAGAAATATTAAAGGTTAACCTTCCCCGTGCTGCAGAAGGTCAAATGTACCCCCTTCGTGGGGATTAGCGCTCTGGTAATTCAAGCTACAACAAAACATATGCCTTTGCCTCGCTTCTCCCCCAACCCTGGCTCTTCTTAGGGTTTCCTGCAGGACTCCCATCTGTTAGACCAGTCATTTTCCTGGTGTGCATATAGCAAGAGCTATAATTATCTAGGTATAGATATGTAAAAGAGAAATGATACACAGAAATGATACAGATAGGTGTATTCATACACGCTTACCTACACATTTGTAATTCTGGACTCTTTGAAGCCTCTGACAGAATTACCACGGATTTCAACAGGGCCCAGATGTGGGACTTTATTTGCAGGTGCGACTGAGCAGTGCATTAACAGTAGCATCGATCTGAAATTTTCTAACAGAACATTTTCCTGTTAGAAAATGCCAGTTTGTCCAAAGGGAAATATTTCATGAAAATGTACTAATTACGATGACATTTCTCTTGCAGACAGAAATAAAAAAAAGCATATTGATTGGGTCAAGATGTCATCCGTTTTGGACATTTTTGGAATGGAACATGCTGATACTTTTTCCAAACTATTTTGCATTTAGAAAAGTTTGTGTGGTGTTTGATACATTTTTTATTAATTAAAATAGCAGGAGGAAGTATTGTGAGTTTATAAAAAGAAAACTCCTGAGTCAACATATTTTTTTTGTGTGGAGAAGTGTTTTTGAGAGAAATGTGAGACAGTTTTTTACATTTTGCTGCAGCTTAAGAGATTTTTCTGTTTTTTTAATGGTGCAATTCCTAGTGAAGCTCGGCCCCAAAGAAACTAGTTCAATCACAACCACATCTGACATGGATTTTCCACGGGGGCAGGCTTGAAATGACTGATCACAGAATCACAGAATTATATGGGGTTGGAAGGGACCTCTGGAGACCATCTAGTCCAACCCCCTGCCAAAGCAGGGTCACCCAGAGCGGGTCGCACAGGAACATGTCCAGGCGGGTTTGGAATGTCTCCAGAGATGGAGACTCCACCACCTCCCTGGGCAGCCTGTTCCAGGGCTCTGCCACCTTCAAAGGGAAGAAGTTCCTCCTCATTTTTAGATAGAACTTCTTATGTTCCAGTTTCTGCCCATTCCCTCTTGTCGTGTCACTGGGCACCACTGAAAAAAGACTGGCCCCATCCTCCTGACACCCACCCTTTAAGTATTTATAGGCCTTGGTCAGATCCCCCCTCAGTCTTCTCTTCTCCAGACTAAAAAGACCCAAGTCCCTCAGCCTTTCCTCGTAAGAGAGGATCTGAAATGGAAAGTTGAAGAGAGACCCGTGGCCATGTTGTCACTAGTCCTGCCCAAGGCACTGTAGTGACGTCCCAGCTTTATGCTCTCCTCAGCCTCTGGATGCTACGGGAGCTTTCTCCAGAGGACCCTGACACTACAGGGAGCTGGCTTGGGGTCCCACACCTAAACCTATTGTCTGAGTTCCTTTCCACCTGTATCTTACAAAGCCTTCAGCATTTTTTCGGTTCTTAGCCAATACCAATATCATATCAACAAGGGAGAAAGAAACTGCTGGCAGTGCTGTTTTTAAAATTACATAATATAGCAATGGTCGTCTTTTCCGAGACACTTGCCAGTAAGAGGCTATTAGACTTTTTTCCTTTATCCTTTAGAAACCCTGTGAATAGATTTATTAAATCTCATTTGCTGTTCAATGTGCTACATGGCACTTTCTAAGTGGGTTGCGTTTGGTGCTGAGTAAAAGAACAGTGTGTCACGAACCTCTCGTTATTTTAATTTTGATATCTATAGTTGGCATTTCAAGCCAATGAAAGACTTGTGCTATTCACCACAAAATGGTATTGTTTTACTTCATTTTGAAACATTTTCACAGTGAAAAAAAAAAAAAAAAAAGACCATATTTGAGTCCTCAATCTGCCATTATGGATAGACAATTTTATTGTCAGGCTGATAGTTGTGGGATTACGTCTTTTCTGGAAATGTTGAAAAACCTGTCACACTGTAGATAAATTTCATTCTCGCTAGCAGTGGAAATTCCAAAATACGCTTCAGGTGATGCTTTTATGGACAGCAGAATCAATCCAGTAGCTCAGAAGGAGGCAGGATTAGGGAAAAAGTTTAAAAAAAAAAAAAAAAGAGCACTGCTCACATATGGAAATGAAAACAGCCACTGATGACTCCACAAAGAGACAGCTCAAATTATCCCCACAATTATCAGGTAGAAGACTGCAAATTATACTCCCGATTCACAAAGGAAAAGCAATCTAGAGGAGAAGTGCTGATTTACATAATCAATATAATACGAATTCAGGGAGGCCACTTTTCAGCACACACACAAAAAAAGAAAGCAGAGCAGGAGACGGGATTTGCAGTAGGCAGATAATGGAAGAAGAACCCTGCCGAGAGAAAACTGAGATAAAAGAAAAAGGACTTTAGAGAGAGGAGGCAGGACAGCACCACCTTGCCTGTATGCCAGCCCAAGTGCCGACTCTGAGAAAGCTGCAGTGGAGGAGGTGATTTAAGGCATCTTTTAAAGTTTCATAGTGTCATCTGAAATGGAGAGTCAGGCCTCGGACTGGCTTCTTGCAGTCTGAAATGTTCTTTGCTGGGAATATGTGATGGTTAATGGTTACAATTGCAATATTCCAAGTGCCTTTGAACTGCGATGATCCAATGAATCAAACTTCTTCGTTCCCCACCCCACCTCTTTTTATGGCCTACAGGCTCCAGGAGATGGGTGAACAGCTCCAGTGACTGAGAAATACACCACAAACTCAGTCACACTGAAAGAGTCCTTCCCCTGAGCATCAGATAGGCCTGAGGCAGCGAATGGCTCACAGTTATTCTCATAGGGATATTTCTACCTGCAGCCTCTTGCTGCTGAGCGTCCCCAGACATCACTGCAGCCAACAAATGCAGCAATTGTGACCTAAAAAGTTGATGAAAGCCTTCGTTTGGCCTTGTAGCTGAAACTGCAAAACCTGTAAATGAAAACAAGACTCATTTACGTGGGGCCTGATTACACTTGGCTCGACCCAAAGGCAGGAGGTGATTCCCGTGGGAGTGCGAGCATTGATTATCAGGGACTTGGTCCTGCAAGATAGACTTTGGACTCTGTCCACAGTCTAAGAAGAGCTTGGACACACTTGTAGCTTTAAGCATATTTCCACAGCTCTGTGGAGTCACTGGGACTGAGTGAGCTCAAAGTCGGGACCGGCTCAAATGAACTGGGAAGCCGTGGTGATGAGAAAGGCTGGGCTGGAGCGGAGCTCAGGCCCCAGGGCTCATGGCTTTATTGCTGCATCTGGCTGGACAGGCTCTCACCACCCTTGCATGATCCTCCCCGAGAAAACATCGCCGGACAGGAGCTGCAGCGAGTGTGTGTGTGTAAATAGGTCACTGCAGGCATGGCACGGAAATGCCAGTGGCTGAGCGCGGGTCATCCCTCTCCACACAGCCACAAGGACACTCCAGAGGGCTGTGCCGCCATCCAGCGTGACCTGGGCAGGCTGGAGAGCTGGGCAGAGAAGAACCTAATGAGGTTCAACGAGGGCAGGTGTAGGGTCCTGCACCTGGGGAGGAAGAACCCCAGGCACCAATACAGGTTAGGGGTGGACCTTCTGGAAAGCAGTTCTGAGGAGAAGGATCTGGGAGTCCTGGTGGGTAATAAACTATCCATGACCAGCAATGTACCCCTGTCGCCAAGAGGGCCAATGGAATCCTGGGCTGCCTAGGGAAGAGTGTGGTCAGTAGGTCGAGGGAGGTCATTCTCCCCCTCTGCTCTGCACTGGTGAGGCCACAACTGGAATACCGTGTCCAGTTCTGGGCTCCCCAGTTCAAGAGAGACAGGGAACTACTGGAGAGAGTCCAGTGTAGGGCAACTAAGATGATTAAGGGATTGGAGCGTCTCCCTTATGAGGAAAGGCTGAGAGAGCTGGGGCTCTTTAGCCTGGAGAAGAGAAGGCTGAGGGGAGACCTTATCTATGTTTACAATTACCTAAAGGGTGGTTGAAGGACTCTTTTCAGTGGTTCCCAGTGACAGGACGAGGGGAATGGGCACAAGCTGGAACATGGGAAGTTCCATTCAAATATGAGGAAAAACTTCTTTCCGGTGAGGGTGACAGAGCCCTGGAACAGGCTGCCCAGGGAGGTCGTGGAGTCCCCTTCTCTGGAGATCTTCAAGACCCGCCTGGATGCAGTCCTGAGTGATGTGCTCTGGGCAATCCTGCTTCAGCAGAGGACTTGGACTAGATGATCTCTAGAAGGTCCCTTCCAACTCTGAAAATTCCACAATTCCGTGATTCTCCTCAGGCTTCTTCCTTTGCTCAAAAGTGGCTGAAATGCAGCGCAGCAGCCAATAGATTGGGCTGAGAAAACCTATTTTGGTACCATGGCAGAAATTCCCTCCTGCTCCCATTGGCAAAACTCCCTCTGACTCCCGTCAAGGGGGGGTCCCAGCCCCAGCACGGCACTCCATGTTCTCCGAATTGCCGAAGGGGGGGCCGAGGTGGGCTGAAATAGAAGCACCGGAATGCTGACCGCAGCTCTTTGCCCCTCCGGAACGTGGCGAATAATGCAATATTCACAACCTTGGAAGGAAACTAAAAATAAATTTACAGGGAAATAATACATTCTTTCTAATCTGAGTCAAACCTAAAAATTAAACAGCTATAATTATCAAACCTAATTTAATTAAAACTAGCTACTCACCATCTGGTGTTATTTGTATAAATTTGGAAATCTACTATTTCATATTAAATTCCTCCATTTAACAAATTATGTTAGAGAATGTATTTCTCCACTATAATCATTATGTAATTGATCATTTTACAAATTATATTTCCTTCTACTTGATAGAAATATATTTTGTATAATAACAGGGCAGATGATCAGCCACTTTTTTCATCAAAACTGGATTTAAAATTAAGACTTGCAACATCAATAAAAATAATTCACTGAAGTAGAAAAATGTATGATGAGGCAAGATGTTTTATTTCTCAGCTTGGTCATTGAGAGTATAAATGAGAACTGCATGGGATTTTTTCTGCACTTATAAGTGTATATGCAGATATATAATGCTATATGTATGTCTATTCTGTGTATATGCAGATCCTATAATAGCTAGTGGAGGACAAGAGTTGGGTTTGAAGAACACTGTGTACTTTCCTAATTCAGTGCGGAAATGTACAGTTGTAGACATTTAAAAATGTATCATCAAAAATATATTTCTCTTTCTCTCCAAAGGCACGTAATGATCCTTTATAGACCGGTATGTAAAACTGATGCTAAAATAATGAGGAGAACATCATGACAAGACTGCAATTTGATTAACACCAAAATATGAATGTTTGACACAGCTCGCATGGGAGTCATGGGTTTCTCTTCCATAATGTTGTGACATGTAGGTGTTTCTGTAAGAAAGTAGAGCAATGTACAAGTATCATAAAGAAAATATTCCATTGCAACAGGCACAACTGGGTGTGTTTGCAGAGGGAGACGCACAGTGGGCATCCATAAGAGGCTGCGGGATGGAGAGGAATCACAGCAAAGCATTGAGACAGCAGAATGGGTGCAGTTCAGGGCGTAGGCTACCTAAATTGGATTGGGAGACATGGAGTTGATCCCAACTTGCCCACTGATCTGCTGTATGAATTTGAGTTAATCTCTCCACGTGTTGCCAAGCGCTGCAGATCATAAGCACTTCTGGGCAGTGGATGGTTCTCCAGTTGCACTTGCTCAGCACTTGGGTCAAGAGACAGGAGCTCTCGGTGGTGGCCTCCAGGCAGCACTGTAAAAATAAATAACGGCAAAACACAAAAGACTAAATGCATCGTTCAGATTGGATGATAAGAGAAAGGAAAGGAAGCAATGGAAAGAAAGTGGAGGAAAAAAAAATCCTCCCTGAATCTTAAAAAATACATGTTTTTCAAAAATATGTTTCCACCCACGGTTCTGGCATGCCATCACCTGTGGCTGCAACAACATAAGTTGGCCCGTAAGTCACCTATTTGCAATTCCCTAAAAATAAATGCAGGGAATTCCCTAAAAATGAATGCAGGGACACTGCTAAGCCATCCACAGTGATTGGAGACCTTCCTCAGAGCAAAGAATTCACCGGTAACAGCAGCATTTAGAAACAATAAGGGAAAGAGTGCTCCTGCTTAGCTTGGAGCTTAGCTTGGAGATCCTGCTTAGCTTAGCTTAGTTATCTTCTATGTAGGATTCTTGGCTGGTCTAAGTTTCCTGGGGCTCCCCAGCAAGGAAGATGCTCCCAACCCCTCTTTCCCTTGTGCAGCTTTCCCATGGCTTTTCCCTCGCCATCCCGGGCTCTGCCCCGCAGCTCCCTGGTTCTACAGGAGTTCCGTCTCACTGACAAATGGCTTGCAAAGCTTCACCCCCTTTTTTTTCTCATCGGTATTTATAGATGAGCAGGCAGCAGCATCCAGCCCGTCACGTTTGGTGCTTTGCTGTTTAACAAGCAAAAGAATCCGGCACGGGTGAGTTTTTGTTGTTCGGCTGCTGCTGGACTCTGCCAAAAAACCCCTGATGGTCTTCGGGTACGAGCCGCTTCGCAGCACCAGGGGCCGAGCAGGAGGAGCACCAAGAATCCCAAAGACAAGATGCTGAGATGTACGCAGGGAGTGCAACATGACAAACCGCGAGGTTTGGTTAAATCGGGGCTGTTAATTATAGCAGTTTAAATTGGGTTCTGAGTCAGATTTTGAATTCATAGTGGCAAGATGACAGCCTGGAGAAGGTGTTTGCAAATGGCTGACTCAGAGGATGATGATCAGCACGACGGTGCCTTCTGCCTCTGCTAGTACTATGTGTTTATAGGAGCGATGTTATAAGGTGACAGTTGCCAGTTCAGCTCCACCCCTTGGTCTGTTCACCAGAGATTATGAAGCCTGGGAAGACAAAGTGAGCAAATGGAGGAAGGAGCACATTAATTGGGTGAGTACAAAATGGCAATCCGCCATCTCTCTTAGTGCTCTGTCCTCTTCTTTCCACATGTACTGCTGGTTTTCCAGATTTTTCTGTAGGCATCCAGCTGCTTCTGACTTGTGTCGATGAAATGGCTTCTGAGTGAAGAATGAGTACTTCCTAAATTCTCTCTGTGAGCCAGAGCCGCAGAATTGCCACCTGGTTCTCCAAATTCTGAGGCCATGGATGGGGGAGCCATCAGCCCCTGGTCCCCACTGGGAGACCCCGGGAGCCCAGTGCCCTTGGTGGGGTTGCGGGAGTCTGGGGCTCCCAGGACCTCTCTGGCAACCAAGGATGCTGGAGCCTGGGAGCCCAGCACCTCCCTGCAGGAGCTGCCAAAGGGATGGACGCTCCAGGGAAAAGCTGCCTGATAGGAGGGCTGCAAAACCTGCCTTAATTTCTGACCAAATTCTGCAAAAATTGAACATCATGGGAGTACCAGCTGCTGACAGATCTCCGGCATTGTCTCTCCTCTTCCAAAAGTGCTTTTGCTTTTTTCCACCACTTGTCCTTGAAGTCCTTTCATTCATGCTTTCATGCAAAATGAAAATGTTCAAGATTTCCTTCCCTGTCTTACTCACGGTACAGATTAGCTCAACTGTTCAAACGCTTGCTGAAATTCATTTGCAAACGTTGTAGGTGACTAAGTTTCCTAACTGTCACTTGTGAGCTACAAGCAGCGGTCAAAAAAAATCTAATACCGCATGAATAATGTAGCTAATTCTTGCTTTGATCTTGGAAATCCTTCTACCTGTGCTTGGCTGAGCACAGCCCCTGACCGACCAGCGGGGAGGATTTGTTACCAACTGCTCGTGGCTGAGCCAGAAGCCAAGAAGTACATCCACTAACATCACTTATCACTTGCTCGTAGAAATAAGGCATAGCTCCTGAAATTATTGTTTTCAAATCTCTAACTCTCCTCTAATAATCGCTAGAATTGAGAGACTAATATATTCAATGAATTAGTGTTTCTCTTCCATTGAATAGCTGAGAACAGATTGTGATTCCCCGGTCTATTTGTTATTCAAATGAATTCAACAGATACCTTTTCTAATCTTTAACTCTGTGGATTGAAAGCAAATATCCACAGTACGTAGCTGTTGGTGCTCTGATAAATCATACGCATCGTTTCTGTTTCCTGACAGGAACACTGTGCAAATACCTAGGCTGAATCCTTGTTTATGCAAACATACAACTGGGTTTTTACAAGAACTTGCATACGTGGCTTTAAAAACTGTTTCCTCGTGCTTCTTTTTTTATGTTGTGGTTACTGAAGGTCTACTTCCCAAACTGTCACAGAAAATGAACACAAAAGGGATTTCAGTGGGGCCAAAGTGAACTTACATACTTTTTTTTTTTTTTTTTTGTTCCCCATGGAATATCTATGAACAGACTGTGATTGAGGCCCTGATGCAGAAAGGTGATTTATGATAGGCTTAGCTTTAAATGTGCTGCCCAGCTCCCGTTGAATTCAGTGTGACTGCACAAGCGAAAAATGAAGTATGAGCATTGTCTTGGGAAGATCAAGGCCTAAGCTAAGATTATCTG
Organism: Numenius arquata; assembly: GCF_964106895.1. Lineage (NCBI taxonomy): Eukaryota > Metazoa > Chordata > Aves > Charadriiformes > Scolopacidae > Numenius > Numenius arquata. The sequence continues at coordinate 6,029,614 of NC_133582.1, forward strand.
AAAACTTTCTGAATTATTCAGCTCTAATAATCACTGTTTGGACACTATTCCTGAAAGAACTAAGCCTGCCATCACTGCTCCCCTGTCCTCTGGCCAACCTGAACCATGGAATATTGACACCGTTCCCCTGTGCAAATAGAACAACAAAGATAACAGTGAGCATCCACAAATGTATGCATTCTGTAAGGGAACATGCCCGAGAGAGACAAACCCTGGACACAGGAACAGTCATTGTGGATTTCCTGGAGTTCATCAACGGCATTTTTCCCAACATAACTTATTTCACCAACAATTTCTTCTTATTTTTGTTTCAGAATAGATTTTATACTTTTTCAGAAGTAAGCGTGAACATTTCTCAGGGGCTCCCAGTGGGATTTCACAGACTTTTGACTGCCTGTAGCTGAGGGGAGGAGGATGGGCAGAGGCATACCTATCTGAGATCATGTCATTCCATTTATTTATCTGCAGCAAAATTCCTGCAGGCGACATCAGGGAGCCTGACCACTGGCAAAGAGAAGAAAATCATCTTCACGTGTTAACTGAACTGTAATTATAATTTCCACAGCAACAACACAACAATTTCCTGGAAACTATTCTTGTATCGGGAGGACTCTTCCCAGTGGCTTTTGTCCCACTGCTTTCCAGTCAGGGAAGCCGTCCTCCCAGCCACACAAACCACACACTGCTTTCAGGTTTACATGCCTGCCCTATAGAGAAGCCATATAGATCCCTTACACAAATTCAATCTGATTCTCAGTCCCTGCTGCGACACAGATGTTCTGAAGGTGGGGAGACACCCTCTAGCAAAAGGGTAATATCAGAGTGGAGTGTCTTTCCCCAGCTACAAGTTATGCTTAGCCCTATGAGAAACGTTCTAACCTACCTTCATGCCTGAAACAGCTCAGTCAGCGGAAGGAACAAGGCATAGTTGCAGTGATTTACAGTTTTTGATGTTCTCTGGTGTAGGGAAGTAATGTCGGATTTACCAGTCAGGGAGAAGGCTGGGAGAGAAGACAAGGCAGAGCGTTAGAATCCCCAGATCAGCTTGCAGTCTGGATGAGCAGCTCTGTTACTGTCTATGGCCATCTTTTTTTTTCTCTTCTGCATGCTATCCATCCAGCTATGATATATCCCAGTGGTGGATTCTGGTATATCACCTTTGCCTTTCCCCTCGCTTCTCTGAGCTGGGCATTTGTGGCTACGTTTGCACCACAGAAGACACTCACAGGGTATTAAAACCAAGCTCTTCTTTGGGGAAGCTGCAATCAACATCTCCAAACTCCAAACCAAAATGCTGCCACCAGACTCTGTAGTCTGAACGGCCCTGGAAATGGTTCCTCATGTCTATCACAAGCAAGGCTGCTGGGCTGCTCCCACCCAAACCCTTACTGTGGTGAAAAAGGGTCAATGCAAGAGAAACCAGTTTGTGACCCCTCACTGGGGTGAGGTGGTGCAGTGGATGGAGGAGGCTGGGTGGCTCCGGCAGCTGAATGCTGCTCCAGAGAATATAAAAAGGCAGGTGAGCAGAAGGCAAATACTGAAAAAAAAATATAAAAATAGGCAGGTGGGTAGGAGGCAAATGGGGAGCGAGTGCCGAGAAGGGCTGGCAGGTGCTGGGGATGGTGTGAGGATGCTGGAGGGCACATGCTCAGCTCTTTGTGCTCGTTGCACCTTCTCAGGGCCCATGGCCTGCAGCAAAGCAGCCGTAAAAGCGGGCATTGTTTCAAAGCACTTACCCAGTCATGCTTAAAGGGTTTGTACATGTTTGTTAGAGGTTGGAAGCAACAATGTGAGTAAAAACATAAGGCAAGCCCTCAGGGTAGATGTACTCTGTGAGACAGCGTAATCTGGTCCCGCTGCTTACCAGCTTTGCACCTGGTTAACTCTAGGTCAGAATGAAGCTATATAGTCAGAAATTATTATTTGTGACCCCAGACAAGAACGTAACCTTTCTATCTTTAGGCTCCATTGAAATGGCAATACCCTGATTATGGAATATTTTTCCGCTCATTAGGAATGCAGGCTCTACAGGTCACTGGGAGTTCATACTATTCCCTTGGCGTAAGCAGATGTCTTCAAGATAAACCTGTACTAAACACATCAACAGCTCTGTGCTATCTTGCATGCACTGGAAAAAAAAATTAAAAAGAAAAGGAAAGGAAAGGAGAGCAGCAGCTTGCCCAAGACTGAAGAGCCAGATGACTCCAGAAGCTAGATGTTAATTTATGACCATTAGGTAAATAATTGCTTTTCAGGTATTGGCTCCTGGGCTCTACAGCACGTGGCTACCAATCTGTAAGTAGGCTTTACTGGTGAGGTACAAATCTGAGGCAAGGAAGTGTGCTGCACAGCCTGCAAGTCCTGCAGGGCTCTGCTGGCTTCGGGCAGGGCAGACGTGGGCATGGAGGAGGTGAGGAGCAGAGTACCTGGGTAACCATCATCACGAGAACCTGTGCAAACTTGCCGCAGCATCATATTTGCTCCTGTTTCTTCCTGCCATCTCTTTTGCTCCTTTTTTGTGACTTTATTTATCCATCTCCATCAGTCTTCCTGTTTGCCTTCTAGCTGCTACCCAAATTCTCCATTTCGCTCTAGATCTCCTTCATCTTTCCTTGCCCATCTTAAGCAAACTCTCACATCTTCTCTAAACTTTATTCCTTCCTGCTCTGCCCTTCTCCTGATCTATTTTCCCATTTCTCAGTCAGAGGTATGTCTTATTCCAGTTGCAGTTTATCCAGGTTCTTCTCCTACTCATTGTTCTTACTATAGTTTTCTCTTCTATAACAAAGGTCTCCCTCCCAAAGGCAACCGGTCATGCTTCCTGGTGATGAAGGGCTCCCTCTGTCCCCCCATCCATCTCCTCTGTACCAGCTGCTGGGGTTCAGCTGGCAAGCACCATGCACTCCTTGCAGCCCATGACCTTCCCCAAATACTTGCTCACGGGAGGAGAGAGTTGCTGTCTTCGTGGTGCCAGCAGAGAAGCAGGGTGATGGACTCCACAACTCTGAGCAGCTGCGATGGCTGTACCAGTACAGAATTATGCCCTTATCTACCCAACAAATGGCAAGGAGTTTATTTTGTTGGCCAGGAGGGAGAGCTGAAGTGTTTGCATCCTTGTGACTTATAAATCTTCATGTGACAGGTCACGGTGATGAAGGCATCTGCCATGCTTTGCTCTTTGGGAAGCAACTGGCTGAGTTTCAACTGCTATTTAAACTGCTGTTTAACATGAAGATAGCCTATCTCAGGGCTGGCAATTTTCTGGAAGGATGATATACTGCCTAGATGCATCTAGCCTGCACAATGAACACTGTAACCATACCCCTCATATGTTTTTATCCCACGGGATACTAAAGCATTTGCCATTGATACAGGTGCAGGATAGCGGCAGCTATCCTTCAGGTGCTGAGCTGGGATTTTGTCCGTGCTGCCGCACAGCCTTTTTTACATGAAAAGAAGTAATAAATATCAGCCCTTCATGTGTCTCTACCCAGAGATTCATGGGTGAATCCTTCCCAGGCATGGGCGAATCCTTCCCAGGCATGGGCAAGTCTTAGATACACAGGAGGGTACTTCAGAAGCCCCCAAAGGGTAAGGTGTCTACCCAAAGTCAGCGTATGGTGGGCACTGTGCCTGTGAAGTGAGAACGGAATCGCTAAAATGTTGGAATTAACATTCTGCTTGAGCCATAAAGAAGCCGGGGCTGTATCTTTGTGTGCCATAATAATGCTAATGCTCTTGGTGGGGCCAGGGGTGCCAGCAGCAGAGGGGAGGGGGCTGCAAGGAGCCACACACTAATGCCAGAGTTGAGGTCAAGCAGATTTGTATGGGCTGATCACTCCAGGATGGACACACACGCTACCCTTTCCCTTTCCTGTGCAGAAAAGCAGGCTCATCTGTCACTGTGCCTCTTCCTGAGCCCAGCAGAAACATCTGCACACAGCTGGTGGGCAGATAGGAGGAGCAGCCAAGGACTCTCTGTGGTACCTGTATTTTCCTTTTTATTAGCGGAAGCATTATCTCCAGTTCCTCCTTTATCACCTTGATTTCTTAGTGCTGTTGCTTGCATGAATGATAACCTTGTAATACCAAGCAGTACTGAGGTATTGCTGTAAATAGGGGCATTTTTAACCGAGCCTTTTTTCTGCCTTTAATAGGGCAGTTTATGTATTGTTCAAAACAGGAAGGAAAAAAACAAGGCAGGAAACCTATTTCTCAGCGGCGCCTGTGATGTCTGTCAAAAGTGTGTGTGTTACTGCAGGGGAAACATCTTCTCATCTGCCATGTAAAAGAAATTAAGAGATAACATCCGCTGAGAAATATGACCCAGGCACTGAACAGGTCTTGTTCCATATGCTCAGATATTTACAGGATACCGTGTAGTGGCAGAGCTTTTTCCAGCTGTTATATCTATATACACTATCTTTTTAAACATAAACAAATATCTTTCCACAGAAGCCACTATGCTTCTCCCTATTTAATGTTAACAAAGATATAGATATTTTGGCTGGTGGAGTCATTCAGGTGGAGAGGGACGTCAGGAGATGGGAAGGGACCCCAGGACACATCGTGATGGCCTCCTTGCAGGTGGTAGGCAGCTGTTAGGTACCCACAAAGTCACCTCTTCTCCAGGCTGAGCAAGCCCAGCTCTCTCAACACCTCCTTTTGGGGCAAGTGCCCTCGACCATCTTGCTGGCCCTCTGCTGAATTTGTTCCTATTTACTGGTGCCTTTCCTGTGTGTCAGGAAGCTCAAAACTGGAAGCAGTATCCTATGCGGTCTAATGAGTAAAGGGGGATAACCCTTAGCCCGGGTCAACTGCCACCCCCGCAACAGGGAGTCACCCACCACCAGCACCTCCACCACGTGGAAATATATCTCCAGGCAGTTAGATAGTGATGTCCCAGTGATTTGCTTGTTCCAGTTGGGCCTTCGATGGATTCTCACTTCTTGAGGCCTCTGTGTATTTTGGGGGAACGCACAAATGTGGTTTTTTTCCAGTGTCACGTCAGTATTTTAAAGGCTGACGTCACCACCTGCTCTTCTTCTACCACAAAGGAAAACTGCATATAAAATTTCCCTCCTTTTCTCTTCGGTTCTTAAATAGCCTCTGGTATCACAGTACTAGAGTAGGTTACAATATTTAATATAATTTACCTTTCATAGTGGTCCTGTGAGACAGGAAACTAGTTTCATTTGGAATTTATGAATATGTAAATGAGGTACAGAGAAACTGATAGACTTGCCCACAGAAAGGTTGCCACAGAATGGAAGCCTGAACCTGTACCTGCTCCGCTAACGCGCTCTGCATTCTGGCTATTTGTTCGTTCCTGCTTCTATTTTGGTGTCCTGTTGCGTTGGGGGATGAGCTGACCTGTGTCACCACGCTCTGCTGAGATGTGCTGCAAGATGCAGCGAGATCCCACACACCTATGGAAGTGGGAAAGGGCTCGGGCTGCTCCATCAGCTCATCAAAACTGGGCGCCCCAAGGGATGCTGAACTTTGGCATCTCCTTTTTTTTTTTTTCCTTACGCTGCCTCAAAAATGAGCTGATTTCTCATGGTATAACATGACAAGGCAGAGCATTGCAGCAAGTTAATTCTTCAAATGTGGAACAAGGAATAGCAGTTGAATAAACGTGATCTTCATCGTAGCTGTTCTGCTTTCTGGTTTGGTTTTGGCATCGAACCTTCTCTGCCCCTCTTCGGCTCATAGAATCACAGAATCTTCATGGTTGGAAGGGACCTTTGAGATCATCGAGTCCAACCATACACACACGCAAAAAAAAACCCCAACCCAACAATCTCGGGCACTAAAATTTCATTTCAGTGCATGAAGCATGCCTGGGTCTCTCCAGCCTCCACTCCCCATTTCGTCAAAAAAAATGGAGTATGAGAGGTCCGCAGAAGCCCCAGAGGGAAGTGAGACAATCCCAGATGTTGTAGGATCTATGTCCCAGCTGCAGCGAACCTGCACGTGGCAGCTGCTTTTGTGCAGCCATTGACAATAGCAGCTGGAGGGGCTCTGCTGTTAATGTTTCATCCCCCGGGAAGGAACTAGTGTGAGGAAAAGCAGCCGGCATTACGTACAAGATACCACATCGTCACGCTTTACTTTTCCTTTTGTTATAAAACAAGCGAGAAAGCCGTGAGAAGAAAAGCAAAATTCGACAAGTTCCCTTGCATCCCCCCCTGCCCTAGAAGTGCCATGAGATATTGCCCTCCCAAATTATGCTCTTCCCTTTCTGATCGAGTCTGTAGGAGATCAAGATATTTGCTATTGTTTGACCTATTATAAATACCCTTCTTAACATGGTGAAAAAATAAGGCTGACCTATAAGCAAAATAAAAATGAAAAAAGAATCACGAGCTCTGGAGCCTGTCCTGGGAATGCATATTCCTAGTGTTTTTTTTTTTTTCTCATCACCTGAGAAAAAGACACACATTAGGAGAAATAAAACAAAATAGAGGTTTATATCCTCACTAAAGAAAAAGCAGTTTCTACGTTCATTGTCACTGCATTTTGATATATGTTTAGTTGTATTATGTCCTAGGATCATCTAATTTCCATATAAAGTGTAGCTACTTTCAGTTTTACTATATAGCGTTCGGGAGAGACTTTGATTTGTGTGCCCTAGGGTACATCTGAGAAATGCATAATTTTCTTTAAGTCCCTCTGTCATGCACCATCAGTAAATTCCTGTACAGATTACAACATGGATGTTTAGTCAGAGGTCTGCACTCCCACAGAGGAGAGTGGGAGGGAATAATAAATGTGTGGACCAAAGTGGAAAAAAAAAAAAAAAAAAAGGTAAAAGAAAAGAGAGGAAGAGAGAAAAAATTCCATTAAGAAAGGTTACTGAATCAAAAAGAATTTATCAAAAGTAGACTGGTGAGAGTGGCTCTTGAATTTTTATGAATTTGTGGGGCACACAAGTCAGTCTGCTTTGGACTGTAATTTCAGGTAATAGCAGAATTGGGACCACTGGGACATACTGGCACACTCTGTCACTGTTTCTAATCTCCATTGCTCTGGAACACCAGTTACGCATCAATTCAATTAATCACCTGTGATAACAAAAGTTGTTTTTTTCCCACTTTAGAAACGTTGCTCTTTTTTTTTATTTTTTTGGGGCCAAATTTTATCAGACACAATTTCTTTTTTCCCTCACGAAGAAAATCTTATGAAGTTCATTTTTACAGAGAGCATAAATCCTGTCTCCTACTGTTTTCCCCTGTAACCTAACAAGAAATATGGCTTATAGCTCCGCTAGTTCTCAACATTTAGTGCGGACTGATGAAAGTAGTTCATCACTTACAGGGATACACCACGCTCAGAGCAGCACATATGGACCAAGAGGCACACACGTGCTAGACCAGGGAAGGTACATGCAGCAGCAGCGTGGCATGACACACACAGTCTCAGATGTACCACAGCACCCAGGTGTCTTAAAACTGCCTGTTAGGGATACACAGCCTTAAAAAATGAGTACTTCCCATTATACAGCAAAAACCTCTCTCTTTCTTGTCACTCTCCCCCCTCCACAGATTTATCTCCTTCTGTTAATGACTCCCTTTTTTCAATTTGTGTCTCTCTCTGGCAGATAATACTTTGTCTCCCTGTTCTCCCGGCTTGGTGTGCCTCTCGCCTTGTTTGCTGCTCATTATTTGCACTCCGGCAGGATGTAGATACAAGAACTTGCCCATAATCAGTTCAATAATTCCACTTCAAATCCAGCCGTTCTGCTGCCACATATAATCCTGACAACTCATTATCCACCAGCCCGGGTAGGTCTGGCTCTTGCATATTAGCTGTGCTGCAACCTCAGCCTCCTTCCCCTGCCTCTTACAATTTAATTCACTATTAAACTCCCCTTGCTGGGTTGTACCCTCAGTTGCATCGGTGCGCTGGGAAGGAGAGGAACGCAGCAGTGCAGCAGAGATGCCAGACTCTTCCCAGTTCCCCAAATGCCACTTTTCCTGGTGGAAACACACAGAATCACAGAATCACAGAATGGTTTTGGTTGGATGGGACCTTTGAGATCATCAAGTCCAACCAACAAAAAAAAAACAACAAAAAACAAACAAACAAAAAAAACAACCCCACCAAACACCCAAAAAAATCCCAGAACACCAAACACCAAAACCAAACCAAAACAAACAACCACACACCACAACACCCACAACCAGACACAAACCAACAATCTCGGGCACTAGAGCATGCCCTGAAGTGCCACATCTACACGTTTCTTAAATACCTCCAGGGATGGCGACTCCACCACCTCCCTGGGCAGGCTGTTCCAGTGCCTGACCGCTCTCTCAGTAGAGTAATTCTTCCTAATATCTAATCTAAACCTCCCCTGCCACAACTTCAGACCATTTCCTCTGGTCCTGGACTCGAAATACACGAAAGTGTATTTTCAGCTTGTGACATATAAATGATTAGAGCTGACATTTAAAACATCCCCCATCTGAAGCCTTGAAGATAACATTTACCAGCCTGCGAGGCAGGCAGTTGTGATCATCCCTGTATAACAAAAGGGTGAACTGAGGCACAGGCTGGGGACACATCTGGAGTACTGTGTCCGCTTCTGGGCCCCCCAGTTCAAGGACAGGGAACTACTGGAGAGAGTCCAGTGGAGGCCTCAAAGATGATCAAGGGAATGGAGCACCTCTCTTATGAGGAAAAGGCTGAGACACCTGGATCTGTTTAGCCTGGAGAAGGGAAGACTGAGAGGGGACTTCATCAATGCTTATAAATATCTAAAGGGTAGGTGTCAAGAGGATGGAGTCAGGCTCTTCTCAGTGGTGCCCAGTGACAAGACAATCAGAGGAATCAGACAACACAGGAAATTCCATCTGAACACGAGGAAAAACTTCTTTGAGGGTGGCAGAGCCCTGGAACAGGCTGCCCAGAGAGGGTGTGGAGTCTCCTTCTCTGGAGATATTCAAAACCCATCTGGATGCGTTCCTGTCCAACCTGCTCTGGATGACCCTTCTTTGGTAGCAGGGTTGGACTAGACGATCTCTGAAGGTGCCTTCCAACCCCTGCGGTTCTGTGATTCTGCGACACAGACTTGCCAAGGGAAGTCAGCCCTGGGCCTGACACCATCATTTGCAGCTCCAAGACCAGGTGGCGGTGGAGTGAGACACACCTTGGTTGGGACCCAGGTGCACCACCATGTACACCGCAGTCCTGGGAGCCAGACGATGGGTCTAGTGGGGCTGGCAGCACAGTGTTTTACACTGACTTAGGGGCAGAGCAGAGCGATGGCTCCAGGGACCCCCCAAGCACTCCCTGAGCTGGAGAAGTTTCCTTGATGCAGCATACAGGAGGGTCTCATCTGGATAGCTGAGACCAGGGATGGTCTCCATGGCAGACAGGAGTCTCTTGCCACGTCCCTTGGCAAAGGGATGGGAAAACCAGACATTGAAGAAGTCAGGCAAGGACCTAGCCACAGCCTTCACAGCGAGGCAGGAGAACAGACATACAGTTATTGTGTCCGTGTGAAAGGAAAAGATTGAATACGAAGTTTACTAGGCAGCAAATGGGTCTGTCTTGTTCTCTCTCCCTCAGTCAGGAAAGAACAAGTCTATTTCTAATCATGGAGACCCTATATATAACTAAACGCAATGTTTCTTCTTGTGCATTAAGAGGACAAGGAAAATTTCACAGCCTGATTGCTCTCAGATGGTCTGTGTAAGACTCAAGCATGTGCTTGGAGCCGAGCATTCATGTATAGCTCAGAAGATGAATCAGGGTTTTGGCTCTAGCTCCTCTTTAGAGACAGCAGTCCTAGTGATGACCAGAGTGGTGGCTCTTACATCAGCTCATCCGAGAGAGAAGTGTCTCTGACTCAGTGTTTGCGCCAGGCCATATAGCACCACCTGGCTCAGGCATTCAGGTACTGTCACGACAAAAATCATGACAAGAGGCAGTGTACTCTCAAGTATCTTTGAACACTCACTAGAGTAATTGGGAAACTCAGCTGCCACCACCCTGAGATGGCTGTGAAGGTCACAAGCAGGTGCTGTGCACTCCAGCACTATAAACCTTCAGTGCACAGCAAACTGCTGCCTTCTGTAGCACCTATCTACAGGTCCGTCCCCTCCACAACAGGCATTCACTGTCCTGCCCTGCAGAAAGGACGTGCCGTTTGACCAGCACCATTCATGGAATCATAGAATGGTTTGGGTTGGAAGGGACCTTAAAGATCATCAAGTTCCAACCCCCTGCCATGGGCAGGGACACCTCCCACTAGAACAGGTTGCTCAAAGCCCCATCCAGCCTGGCTTTGAAGACTTCCAGGGATGGAAGCTTCTCTGCGCAACCTGTTCCAGTGTCTCACCACCCTCACAGTGAAGAATTTCTTCCTGATACCTAATCAAAATCTCCCCTCCTTCAGTTGCTACACTGCCTGATAATGAGTCCCTCCCCATCTCTCCTGTAGCCCCCGTTAGGTACTAGAAAGCTGCAGAAAGCAAGCAGAGGCAGGGCTTAGACCACCATTTCCAGTGTGTCACTGGTAAGCAACCCCTGCAAGAGCCCCCAGGACGACACGAAACCTAAACACTTCTGGACTGTCAGCTCTGTGCAATCCCGGGCAAAGTCAGGACAAGAGCCAGACATGCTCCAGCCTGTCCTTCAGCACAGCCAGGCTGCAGCTTATGTCTGGAAAGGTGGGAAACAGCTACTGTGCCAATAAAGCTCTAACCTCTGGTGGGGCACAAGTCCTGTAGTGAACTGAACATATATAATTACCACGATCTTTTCTAAAAGGGCCCTGCAGCCCTTAAATGGACTTAAATTAGTCCATTTAAGCAGAAGCTGCAGTTATCTGACCGCAGAGGTGTCACTACATCAACATTTACCGTTCTGCATGTGTCTCTTTGTGGCTCCCAGAGCTCTTTCAGCACTGACACTCCGTACCATGTAGGGTTCAGCTCATGCTCTGCAGAACGTGCAAGTGCCTCCTCCAGAGGGTGTCCCAGGCAGATGGGTCCCAGGGGAAGAAGAGAGGTGATATTTGCTCTGTGGCTCTTATTTTTAAGGGCCTTGAACTGACAATTGCCTTTAAAAGCGGACTAATGCATTGGTGAGTGAAGCAGCAGATTGAGGCAGGCAAGCCCAGGCAGCAATGTCTCTTCTTGGCTATGTCCCCGCTGGGGACAGTACTGCCTATTTGGGGATGACACTGTTCACTTTGGGAGAGTGGAGGCAGTTGGCTCTGGGGGGCCTGAGGGCAGGACAGGGCTGTTCGCACCTTTTTTGTACCCTGAAGACTTGTGTGTTGGGTGCTTTTGGCTGAATTTGCTGCCAATGCTCAGGTCAGAGAAGACCTGCTGTCATGTTGATCCATTCTCATGTTCCCCGCTGATATGGTGCCACCAGGTTGAAGAAACCTCCTGAGTTCTTTCGCAGTGATTCTGTTCCAGCTGATGCCCCTAAGATGGGAGGGTCCTGAGGGCACAACAAAACTGATAGCTTGAACAATTGGGCAAGGGTGTGTGCACACCCAAAATGCTCTCGGAGAGCACTAATGTGTCTCCATGCTTTGCTGTTTCTTTTCTGTCTTAACCTTTTTTGCACCTTGAGGGTTTTATTCTGTGCCTTTCTAAGCACACATGCCAAGCTGACTGCAGTTCTCTCCATGTCTTCCCTCAAATTCATAAGCCGTGTTTTCCTGGGTCTCTCTTGTGGTTGCTCTTGTATGACCCTTACAGAAAATTTATGTGACAAGAAAGGAAAAAGGCTTTACACTATAAAAGAGCAAGGCTACTCGCAGCAAAGGGCAGTAATTCAGAAGGTCTTGGTTAGCCAGTGGCCAGCTTCACATGAAAACCAAAGTGGGGTGTAAAGCGAAGGAGAGAGCAGCAGTGGCCACGCATCGGGCAAACTGAGAGCATCTCTCTGTGAGCAACCATCACCGCTCCCTGGCCCAGCCTCTCCTCTTCTCCGGTGGGAGTGATGCTTTGTCCCACCCTCCACTTCTTCTGGGGGGGCAGGTGAGCCTGGCTGTGTACCCACCTCGGAGTGTCCCAACCATTCTGTGGTTAGGGACCTGCTGGCACTGTGCAAACCCAAGGCTGACCAGACCCACCTTTCACAACCAGAAGCTCTTTCAACATTTTTTTCTCTTGTCAAGCCAGGGAAGTATTTTTTTATGGAAGGATCAGAGTAATGTTGATGGACTCTCCTTCCCATCCCTTCCCGTATTCAATCTGCTGTATCTGTTGGTGGTGTGCCTGTTTGTCTCCTCTTTCCTACCTGTGTGAAAGTGGCTTTCACTGACCCATACATCGGATTGCATTATGCACTTCGTATCTCCATACCTCCCACCTCTTACCATCGCTTACCCGCCTCTGCCTTCCCCGCATCCCATACCCACCTGAGGGCTTGGCCCCCCTGGCGCCTCTCAGAAGCTTAGTGTTTCTTAATACATTTAAGAGAAACCTGCAGGAAGGAATGGGAGAAATATTAGTACAGAGATGACCCAACGCTTGGGGACAGTAATTAATAATCTAGGAGCTACTTCAACGACCTGGATGAATTAGAGGAGCTGTCAGAAAGGAATGAAATGTAACAAGCATAAGCACAGCACAGTTAGGAGAATTGCAAATGGAAATACAAAACAGGGTATCCACAACTGGAGAAGGGCAGTGCAGGGAAAGAACCTGGGGTAATCACTCATAAAGAAATAAGGATGAGTAGTTAATGAAAAGCCATAATTAAGAAAAGGCAAATACAGTCTTGGGATGTACGAGAGGGAAAATAATATGAAAAATATTACCCAGAGTGTTTTGCCACAGCAGCTACCATCAGCTAAGATGAAGCTATCAGCAGGGTTGGGTTTGTGCCTCTGGAAGGTGAGGGCAGGAACCCATGGCTGAGAAGCCGTACTCGAGAGGTCCCTTCCATCCCTGGGCCAGCAAAACCTCTGTTAACTTCCACACACCCTGCAAGGTCAGTCGATTTTCAGGCTGTTTCAGGGGCTGAAAGAGCAGGGAGAGATTAAACCTTCTTTCTGGATCAGGCGAGAGTTTTCACTTCTTTATATTTCATGTCCATGTTTTTAATCTCTTGCTAGTAACACAGAAAGGTGAGTCCTAAAGCTATAGCAAACACGTGCAGGGACAAGGAGTTTGTCTCCTGCTCAAAGCATGCTCTTGTACACACTGTCGAAATTATGCACGATGGTGGGCAATGCCAAAGGAGGCGTGACGTTGCTGAAATGTGGGTGGGAGTCAGCTGAGCTGCAGCCGGGCAGCACCCGGCGTCTGGCTAAAACCACAGGTGAATTCCTCTGATTTTCACCAAGTTGCTGCATCCGAGGGCTCCCACACTGTGCGACCAGTAGGTTGAGGAGGAACAGGAGGAGAGCTGGCAGCAGGCACGTTGTCGAGCTTCTGAAGGTAGTGGATACCAGGAGAAATTATAAGACTCAAAGGTGGGATGTCTAAAGCCCATAGCAGGCTCATTGCAGTTGCTTGTCTGTCTCACTTCTTTTAGAAATCCTTTCCACCTACAAGAGGAGTTACCCACTTGGGTTACTCAAGCCACTGCTCTGGGGACAGTGGGTGACTGGCCCATAGCGTGCATAAAAAGGTGACACAAAGAGAAGACAGATGCTAAACAAAAAGAGAGTCGATTTTATCATGAAATACAAATGACTTGAACTCAAGTAAAAGCAATATGTGTAATGGAGAATGGGTAGCTGGCAGCAGGGGCGCTGGCCGGGTCCCAAACATGAATTGACAAGGTAATCTAAGAATGCAACAGAAATGGAAATGCCAGCAAGTGCAACGAATGGAGCAGGAGTCTGCCATTGTTCATAATAATATCAATGGAAAACTCTTGTTGCTGTCAGACCCAGACATAACCATTTTCATTTATGCATACCATTATTTTCCACTGTGGTGAAAGGATGAACCCTCTCAGCCCTGTTCCCTGGGGACACTAAGCTGGTCTGACTGTGACTTTACCACCCGTCCACCACTTGCACCTAAACTGGGGGTGCACTGGGTCACAGTGATGGAGAGGAAGGGTGAGGGTTCCTCCAGCTGTATTGCAGGGAGGCTGATTTTGCTTGCTCTCTTCCTTCCCTGTGTTTGCCATGTCAGCGGACCATCGGGATAAGAACTGAAATGAGGAGAAAAATAGTCAGTCCTCAGCAGAAGGTGAAAAAGATGAGAGAGACAAAGTGACTATCTCCCTACCCAACATCCTTAATCCTATAGAGGCAAGAAGCTACTTTAAAAGTCAATATCCCCTCTGTTTCCTCACCCACCTGTCTGCAGGGAGCTCTTGCCTGAGTTCTTTCAAGTCCCTAAGTGAAGGGCAGGGAATAGGAGTTGTCTTACCTCAGGAAAAACATCTATGGTGATCACTTTCTGGCCTAGCCTAGCCTTTGAAGTCATGAAACTTGAGTATTTAAGTACCACCACAGTAAAACTGGACATGTTGGGCCCCATGTCCATTTTAATGGCTTGGTAATTTGCTTTGCCTGCAGCTGTGGAGAGGCCAAAAAACCCAAAATCTTTCACAGGGTGGGCTGCAGCAGCTGATATTGCCGCCGTAGTAGTGGCTTTTTGCTCTTTGGATGTAGTGAGTCCCTACCCCCTCTGATACGCCGGAGGGAAAACTCAAGCAAGTGTTTTCCATCTGCAAAGCAAATGTGATTCATTATTAATACAGCCCTGTTAAGAGCGCGTTGCACTTTAGAGACATTAACTGATTGAAATACCTGACCTAAGGGGGTTTCTTTCTGTGTTTAAGCATCACAGGACAGGTAAGCATGACAAACAAAGGAATGGTTGGATTGAAGAGGTGGAAGGGCTACAGAAATAGTATTACGTGCTAGTGTGGTTACGCACAAATCTTACACATACTGCAACATCGCCAAAACCAAGAACTCCATAAGGTTCAGGAAAGAATTAGGTATTTTACTGTTGTGAATAAGTATGACCCTAAAACCTTACTGAAACCATTGGAGAGAGCAACATCTTTCTATGAGGGCTAAAGAGGTGGTGATTACATACCCCTTTACTCAGTGGTAGCTGACCAAAGAGATGCCCCAAATTATGGGCTAATGTGACAGTCAGGGTACACAGTGTGGAGGTCTTAGTGCAAGTGTTTGGTGGCATACCCTGGGGTTGTGAGTCAGAGACAGATGACAGGAAGCTGGAGCAAATGTAGCATGGCCCTCAGGAGAAGGCTACGAGACAGACAACCTCTTTGGGCAGCGTTCTGGTTGAAACAAGAGGTTTCAAATTTTGGGTAAGGAAAATGCTTCCTGTGTTCATGGCACCTAAATAAAAAGGGTTGCTTCAGAGAAATATCTGATCACATGCCAATAAAAGGCAAGGTGAGGCAGATCATCTGCAGCAAACAGAAGTACAGAGGTTGCAGGAATTAATCAAGAGGATATCCAACTAGCAAGGTAATAAAGTTTGCCTGAAGTTATCGCCACACTACAGCCTCACCTAGGGCTCTTAATCATGCTTTAGTCCCAGATTCCCTATTATCTGTGTACAAAATCCTTAGAAATGTGACTTGAGCTCTTAGGTTCTCCACAGTTGAACATATGGCTTAAAGCTGTTGGGCTGCCTCAACCAACTGATTTTGAAGTGGGGAAACATCTCCTGTCCATATCACGGAATTCATGCAATGATCGGTGGGGAAAAGCAGGTAGCATTGACTGTGATTCATCTTGGCTGTCTTAAATCCCCACTTTGGGATGCATGAATCAGCCTCTGGAAGGGCTTGTTCCTTTCTCCTCTTCATACTGAGACCCGTGGGTGCTCAGCTCCAGCATACAACTGATCTTTGCTAACATGCAGACCTTGGTCAGGAGAGACAAATCCCGCTGGAGCTTGGCTGCCAGGGGCCAGGAGGCCTTCATGAGTCTGTTTGAGAGGATGCAATGTGCAGGACTGCCCTCTCCTTCTCACCCCATCCTGTACATTTTCCGCTCTCTGCCTTTCTAGTCTTCTGAGACATACACGGGCATGTTTTGTTTTCATAAGCACAAACCACTTTTATTCCAAAACCAATTTACCTTTTATTTATGGGAATCTGGATGGAATTGCACTAGATAAATGTGGTCTTAATTGCCCTCGCAGGCAGTACAAATGTTTATTCTTTGCTTGTTTTGTTTCATTTTGGTGGTGGGGTTTTTCTTCCATGCAGCTATATTAAGGAGAAATATTAAGCCTACACAATGTATGCAAACACATTTTGCTGTTTGAGCAAGAGGAATCAGTTGGGTGACATACTGTAATTCATCAGAAGGTCTGACATTGCATTATGAAAGGATACTTTTCTGTATTTTGAAAAATCTTTTTCCCAACAAGCATTCAAGTGCATTGTTTGATCAAGCAATAACAACACTTTAATCTACCTTGTGTACCTTCTTCAAAATAAGAGGTCAGAGAATAATGGTTCTCTCTGTTTTTAAAAGGAATCCTTTTAGAAATGCTTTTAGAGGCAAAGATCTGGTGCCAAGATTTTTCTTACTTGGAGAATGTAGCATTTTGCTGGAATAGAAACCATCTCCTTGAAGTCCAAGATGACAGATAATGGGACTTATTCTTTTGGTGTCACAGAATGCATCCCACACAAATGTACTCTTCCCCTGTCCTTCGGTAGAATCAGACAATCTTGTTCCTGAATCAAGGTCTGCTGAAGTGACTCTGAACCTCTCTGCTGATATCAGTCAGCTCTGGATTAGGCCTCCAGAGGATAAAGGAAGAAGTCTCTGACCCTGACTATTTAATTTACATCCGTATCCCCCATCGATTCAATGTGAAGTGAAGGAGACTTGGCACGTGGTTCCAGGAACTCAGCACTGTATAAAAAGTGAGTGAAACAAGCTGGGAGATGGGTAAGACACAGGTGTAGGTCAGCCCAAGCAGCATGGAGATCACCAAACTCTCATCAGCCTCACTCGCCGCTCAAGGACAACACATGTGCGTGTTAGAGGGGACCTTGATCAAAGTGGTACAGGATTCTCCTATTCCTCATCTACATGTTCAGCTCCTGAACATGATTGCCACAAAATATTACTGATCTCAAGCGCTGATTTAGGAGCACCTCAAAATCTTGGATGCTTCTATCCGTAGAAAACAATCATAACCCTACATTTTTTTTTAATGTAAAATAGTGTAAAATGTTAAATAAAAGTGCCCATTCTAACCTAGTTCACCTGGGCTCCTTCTGTTGCTACCAGGCAGCAATGGGTACCTCCAGAGGCTTGTCCATCCCTCTCATCTTCCATACCTCCCTCCCAGGATTGTAAAGTACTAGTTAAGGCTTTCAGATAGGCAACACTGGGTACTATAAATGCCTCCCACAATGGCACAGGTATTGTGCTGTGCTTGATCAGGATTTCATTTACTGCAGGCTGTTAGCCTCAAAACTGCATAACATAATTCTTTTCTCTCTTGGCCGTTCCTTTGACAAAGATTAGGTGCCTGGCAAGTTTTCATATTCATTTAAAAATCTAGAATGCAGCCAGATAGCACAGCAGTCAATCACGACTCTTTTTATCAGGACCTCATCTGTTTCAGGATGTCAGTGGAAGTCCTGCTTAACCAAGCAGGGCAGAAGTTGCCCTACGCATCCCCCCCCACCTCTGGCTATTATGTTTCTTTGTCAAAAGTTCCTGTATTTCATTTATAGTTTTTGGAACAACATTTGCAACTAGCTTCACTGGAAGTTAGAAAAGTGAAAGCTAAAATTGGAAAGTCAAATTCAAGAACAAGTTAATAAGGATAATTAGGCAGTCGTGAATCAAGGTCTGAATCAAAAGCTCTGGATATGTATGACCGCGTTAGGTAAGATAACGGTGGGAATGATATAATAAGGAATTCTGTAAAGGTAAGGGGTCAAAGTAGAGAGCCGAGGTGATCTTTCTCTACCTGTGATTTTTAAGTATGCCTAACAACACAGGATTTTTAAAGGAGATAAGGGAAAAGGATCTTTCAAGTTTGCCCATTTGGCAGACATTAATTCGGCTGAGCTAAGCAACGTGTAAATGGAACTGACAAATGCCATTATCCCAAGTGCTAAGTTTTTTTCTCTTTTATTTTTAATGAACACAAGAAGGACCCAAAATTTTTCCCATGGAAGACCACAACTGGGGATTTGCCGGAAAATTCAGGGTCACTGATTTGTTTGAGCAAAATAGAGCTACCTTCATTTCTAATAAGCAAGTGAGACCTGCACAGAGCACAGCCCCAGGACTCAGTGGTACAGCAGGCACATGGGCCGTGGCTGATCCAAAAACTATTCCTGCTTGAAAAGTTGTTCTTTAAAATGAAACCTGGCTCTGCAAAATTACTTTCCTCCTTGTATCTTTTAATAGAGATGAGCACCATCCTTCTTTTTTTTGCAAATGGAAGATCATAATTCTAGATTCTATGCAGCGTTTTAGGTAAATTTCCATCCCTTCCTTTCTATGAAATAATGTTCCCATACTTCTGGAAGGGCCAAGTGAAGATAATCAAAGTAAGTAGTGTATATAATTTTATGAAGCCAAAAGTGATTAAAAAGCAAATTCCAAGGCAAAAGCACCGATGCCCTCAAATGTTTGTGAACTTCAAAATAATTTGCCCCTTATTGATGCTGATGCTGCACATTGCCATTCTGAGATGGCCTCGTATGTCTCCCTGCTATTATTGATTGGAGAAGGTGCAGAGATAAGAACTGGGCTCAGCACTTTGTGTTTTGAGGTCGCTTTTATCAAGTGAGCTCATATTTACCATACTGAGCTATCCCACAGCATTTTATGGTAATAAACAAGCCCACGTGAGTGACTTTCAGACATGGGGCAGTTGGCCTTTTACTATAGACTGGGAGGAGTTTGGTTGTGTAGGATCTCTGCATCTCCCTGCTAGACCATCCCTGATGGGCTGAGAAACCTGCCTCTCCTCTGCAGCTTGGGGGCTGCAGCCCCTTCCTGCTAGCTGGGCATCCCGAGGGTGTCGGGATAAGGCGAGCACGCAGCTGCCATCCAGAGCTGATCTCAGAGCTCATAAAGCTTTCCTGCATGTGCAGGGTCTGAGTCATCATACCTAACCCATTACGCAGATAGCGCAAAGCAGCAGGCAGTTGGTAAAGCTCAATAGCACCCAAGGAAAAGCAGTTTATTTCTGTTTCAATTAGTTTATAAGAGCACTTGCATTTTTGAAACTTCATAAATGATGAAGTAATTTGCATTTAACTCAGTTATTATGTTGTGGGATTTGCCAGAGCTCTTCAATTCAGGTTGCAAACTGTATTTTCCAAACCATCCAGGACAGGCTGCATGTTAGTCACCAGTCTCTCTCATGGCTGCCTGGGCCTGGCTGGAAAAGGAGAGGGACCTGCACAGCAGCTCAGGCTCACAGGCTCCGTCAGGCAGCTCCTTGGGACCAGCAGGAGTCCAATGAGGTGGACTGAAAATTGGCTGATTGGCCAGGCCAGTTGTAGGCAAGTGACTAGCAGTGTACCCCACAGGGTGGTACTGGGACCAGTAGTGGTTTACATCTTCATTAATGACCTAGATGATGGCAAAGAGTGCACCCTCAGCAAGTTCACCGACAATACAAAATCAGGAGGAGTGGTTGATACACCCCAGGGGTGTGATGGCACTCAGAGAGAACTGCACATCCTGGAGAAATGGGCTGACAGGAGCCTCATGAAGTTCAACAAGGGGAAAAGCAAAGTCTTGCCCCTGGGAATGAAGAACTCCAGGCACCAGTACATGCTGGGGGCTGATCAGTGGCTGCTGTGTAATTTGAACACGAGGAGAGAAGTGTTACCTTACTTCAACTTTAAAAATTATGATGAACTCTGTATTTGCTATATCATGATGACCTTGTGTCCTAGTTGCCACTTCCACTTAAAAAGATGACCAGTTAGCCCACTTGCAGCTATCTACAAATTTCCAGGCATGTTTTGCTTAAAAAGAAAATTTTCACTGCTATAATTACTACTACCATGTCCTCTTTTATTAGAGGTTCTGCTATTTACTTGTATTTAAGATTTCACTCTTCTTATTATGGGAATTATTCTAAAAATCCGAAGTGTATTCAGTATTCTCTAGTTTGGTAAGATTATAACTATGGAACAATATATAACCTCTTGTTTATAAACCCAGACTCATGCATCTAGGAAGTGTATCATCCAAGAAACTTGGGGTTTTTTTTCCAGTGATGAATCACTTTCTTCACACCACTGTACTCTAACCTCATAATGACAGTCATTATCACAACATATTCAAAGCCTCTGCTTGTGATTGTAGTAAGGAGCTGTTGTTATAATAAGGATAAATGGGATGGGAAATCTGGTAGTTAAAACTGAGCTGAGTTACAGTTACTCTTTAGGATAAGAGTTCTGCATTTGTCTGTCCATTGGAGGGTAACACAGAGTTTGGATTAAAACCAGATGTTAACATCTGGCTTTTCCCACTCTATTCTGAAAGACTATCATAGAATCACAGAGTGGTTTGGGTTGGAGAGGACCTTTAAAGGTCATCTAGTCCAAACCCCCTGCAACGAGCAGGGAGATCTTCAACTAGATCAGGTTGCTCAGAGCCCCATCCAACCTGACCTTGAACACCTCCAGGGATGGGGCATCTACCACCTCTCTGGGCAACCTGGGCCAGTGTTTCACCGCCCTCACTGTAAAAAATTTCTGCCTTATATCTGGTCTGAATCTACTCCTCTTTAATTGATAACTATTATTCCTTGCCCTACCACTACAGACCCTATTAAAAAGCGTGTCCCCATCTTTCTTATAAAGCCCCCTTTACGTACCGACAGGCTGCAATAAGGTCTGCCCAGAGCCTTCTCCAGGCTGAACAGCCCCAACTCTCTCAACCTGTCCTCACAGGAGAGGTGCTCCAGCCCTCTCATCATTTTTGTTGCCCTGTAGCCTGATACTCCCAGCAAAGATTTCATCATCCCAAACTCATATTTTGCTCTGTCCTGGGCTCTGAGATGTGCCCTACCCTGCTATAAGGATTTGCTATATCATGATAGCCCCATTTCAGAGGCTGACATATCTTCCCTGGTGCAGATATCAACAATCTCATGATTTTTAGCAATGTGGTAAAGCCAATTAAAGCAAATCAGGTTGCTGAGAGGCCCAGTGAAGTAGGAGTGCTTTTTGTATTTGATGTAAGGAAGAGGCTTATGGTGAAGATGATACATGGAGTAATTTGCTGCCTACCCAGACAGGGCAAACAGCTTTATGTCAGCAGAGACGTACAAGCCAACTTTGTTACAGCTGGGAAACAGATCATAACAGGTATCAATGCTTAGTAGCTCAGGACGTGTACAGAGTAAGTTCTGGGATCATTTTGCTTTAGGGCATTTTGGTAAGACATCCGCAACAGTATTATAGCAACACATACATACTATAATGCTGATAAGGTAACCATGGCAATGATGATAAGACAGAACTGATTCCAACATACACATGTACGCCATAGAGGAGCCATCCATGAACATATACAGTTTAAGAAAACTAATATGTCAAGTACACCTGATCAGGTCTAAAAGCCACTCATACAAAGAGTAGTTGCTTTCCCCATGAGAGTATCATCTACCCTCTTCTTCCTTTTTTTCTTGCTAGACCAGAGAAATGATGGACTTGGGAAGGGACAATAGGCTGTTAGTTTGGCTTATGAGACTACTGTCTTTATTTTAGCAATAGAGTGAGTAATGGCTCCTGGACCAGTCGTACAAATATCACAGCAGTAATTTCCATGTGATTGAACAGGTGAAGCAAGTACAGGAGAAAACCTCTGAGAATTTCTACTTTTATCCGAGAGTAAACCTGAAGTCAGGCCCAGACTTGCCTTGAAAATTAGGGACAGCAGTTTGTATCTGGAAAGCCTGTGTTATCACTAGAACTTGATCGTGAAGTGGCAAGTCTGGCCACGGAGCAGGTAAAAAATTGGAGCCCATCAGTGAGGGTCTTTAGGGATGAAGAACAGCACTGAAGAACAGGACGTGGTAGTAGCAATTGTAGCAGTGAAACTTTTCTTCTTAAGCTAAAGCACAGCAGAGATGAAGAACAAGCACTAACCAATCCTATAAACCTAAAGTAGAGAAAACTCCCACTGATTTTAGCAGGGATTTTCCTATGTTGGACTTACAGTATTCAGCCCACTGCAATGCATTTCATAAGCTTTTGATTGCAAAAATGGTCCACAGGTCCAACGGGCTTGGATTAACATTGTTAAAGACATGTTTCAGGCTCGCAGCTTCATGGCAGTTATCAACTGTTGTTGCTCTTTTCTTTGAAACAGAAAGGAAAAATACAACTTTGCAACACTACAAATCTGGTTTGCATAAGTCCTTGGGCCAAAGCCATCTCCAATGTAACTCTGTTGCCTTAAGTTGTGTATATTTTCTTCCTGCATTTCACTCCAGAGATGTAGTCACTGCAGGCAGTAAGATGATTTGCTGAGAATGATTGCAGAGATTATCACAAACAGATCCTGATCTCTAATCTAATCAAAATCTCTGCCTAATACCCTACACATTAAGTCCAAGTTCAAAGCGCTGTGCTCTGAATGATGTACTTGGCATCTCTTGGATCAGGCAGCAGAAGCAGGAGATGAATGCATAAAGCAGGAAATGGATCATGGCCAATTAGCGGTGCAGAAACCGTGGCGGGCCATTTCCTAAATACCAAATGAGCCTGGCAGGCTGGCATGTTTTTGTGCAGTGACCTGAGTCAGGCGAGTGTCGAAGACCTTACTCCAGAGCCACGGGTGGCTGTGCAGCCCAGTCTGCCTGTGCTGCTTTTGGTGCTGCAAGACAGGCTGAGGAGGCCGTGCCGGTCCCCGGGCGTAGCACAGCTTGGTGAGTGCAAGAACGAGAGAAACTTGAGATATAAGTCAAACTTGTCACTGCAAGACATTTACAAATCATCTGAACTATGGTCCCCATTACTCAGAGGCTGCATCTGTCCAAAAAGGATATCTGTCCAGCAGGGAGGAGAGGGGGAAAGGCAAAGCTCAGATTTCAGCCAATTCCTTTCCCTCGTCTCTTTCCTCAGTTATCAAGAGATAAAAAAGGATTTGAGGAGCTGGGAACATCTAGCCAGTTAGAGGCCCATGAGCCCAGCTGAGCTCAGAGCCCAGCAGGCCAGGCAAAATGCAAGCAAACCATACAAGATGCTCCCTGCTACAATGGGGTGCAGCATAAAGAAGAAAAAGGGCAGGAACAGAGGGAAACAGAAGCAGAGCAAGATGATGGGGTTTACCTTGGTTTGGCCTCGACCACAGTGGTGGGCACTGACCACCCAGGAGGAGAATGGTAAGGCAACATGATTCCTCCAGCTCACGGCTGTCCTGGTGGGTACCCACTGGTTGGTAAGGGTGGCCACCCCAATGTACAGAGGGAAGAGTATGTTCTGATATAAAAAAATCCTAGTAGCAATAATACTAGGGTTTTAATCTTTAAAGATGTCACCGTTAAACGAGAATGATCAAATTAGTCCATTGTAACTTTAAGTCAACGTGAAATAGAATAAAAGATGAAGGGACCGGGAGCTCTTTTTTGTGACACGAGAGGGCACGTATGAGAGAGGCAAAAAGAGAAAAAGAGAAGAGAACAAGGAATAAAGACACTTGAAAAGCTTTTCCTCACAGCTTTTATTTAAAAGAGAGCTATGTGTTTGTATGTACTCAATCTGTCTCTCTTGTTTTTCAGGCAAAGAACAGGTGTGAACTCAAAAGAACTGGCTACTTAAGTCCCATTATATTTGTTTTCTGTTTTGAAACCTCCCAAGTTTTGTTATGTGCCACAACAGCATTTGAAAACCTTTTCAATGACCTCTTGCTTCAGTTGTGCTTTAGATTTCTTTCCATCATCAAGGCCTTCAGCAAATAGTTTCCTCCATGGAAACACTCGGGGGCTGGGAATTAAAAACTTTGATTTCTAGAAGCTGATACATGATTTGATGAGCTATAGGTGGAAATGAAGACAAAGGCAACCTTCTTGCCAAAAAAGGGGGGGTTTGAATTGCAGCCTGGAATTAGGCTGTACAACACGTATTCCTGACATCAGACCAGTTTTACTCATTCCTCTTTCTGTGCTTGTTACTGAGGCTATTACAGATAAACATGTTGACAGCTCATCTTAGAAAAAGAAACATCTCGGCTCTGCAGAAAACCACCCTCAGAATGGTGTGTGTGGCTGCATAATCTATATTAATCCTAGGGCAGAAAGCTGCATCTGCTAAGACAGACAGGCAGGAAAATCTTCATTATTTCCTAGTTCTTCAAGTCTTCAGTAAGAAACCACAGCAAGACGAGCTATGGTGGAGCGTGCTGAATTGTTGAGCGTTTTTGTGTTGAGAATGAAGGAGAACAGAAATTCTGTTTAATGTAAATTTTCAAGGTCTCAATGTCAGTTTTCATGGTGTTTAGGCATGAAACCCTTACACTTCACAATTTTCCAAGAAAACTTTTTCAAGATTCATTTTAGGTTGCTCAAAATACGTTTCAGCAATGACACTTCATTTTGATTGTACTTCTCAGAAATGTTGTTACAATATAAAATAGAATAGAAAATTAAACAATTCAAAGGAAGACAATGCTTTCAAAACAATAAAAACCCTGGTGTTTAATTCCAAAAATCTCAAAACAGAATAGTCTGATGTCAGAGCTACTTTTGCTGTTCAGACTGAAATTTGGCAAAATAGCCATGTTCGTATAATAGAAAATGGTACCACTAGCATTCTCCTGTCCAGCCCTCATGGACAGCTACTTAAAGGGGTACAAATTATTAAGTATTTATCAATAATGAAATTTTCAACCAAATTTATCAAATATGTAATGTAACTGGCTCAATGACATACTTGAAAGGGAAAACATGTCGTTTGTAAACGAAATTTTATATTGCTTATAAAAGAATTTTTTTTTTACAGCCACACCTTTTAAAAACTGCACTAAAAGCTGCAAAACATAGGGGAAGGGTGAAAAATATCTGGTCGCATCAAATAATCAAATGATTTATTTAAACCCCACACGTATTCTCTGGGAGATTGTGCTATTCTGTAATAGGTTCATTACGCTATTTGAGCCTATGGGATGGTAGGGAAGTGACACTGTCACCTTACACTACCAGCCTCTGATGTGATAGCTGTGCAGATAGGGTGAACAGAGGCTTTAGGAGGGGAAAAAAAAAATAAAAATAGAAGAATTCAAAAAATGAAAAAAATGTGTGCACAAAACCAAAAGGTTGCCCTTTACTAAGTAGACCCAGCTACTGTTGCTTATGACCCATGAAATTATAGACACAAAGAAAGTCGACAGTAAAAGAAGCTTCCTGATTTTGAGATGGACATGTACTGGAGCTATACAAAGTCATTGAACTCCAGCATAATACAAACACTGGGGAAAACAAGGGATTCAATAAGCCAAGAACAACGGGAGGGAATATTACAAGTCAGGAGACATCACCCTAGGAATGAGGACCAGGGCAGCCTTCCGAAGGAGCAGGTTGACTGAAGGGCTGTGTTAACTCATGGGCTAGATAAACAGAAACAGGAAGAAGCACAATAGTGTAAAATGTGTATTTTTGCACTTAAAAAAAAAAAAAAAAAGCAGCTGTAAATTTAAGTTTACTAATTGGATATGACAGAGAAGAAAGAGCTGGGTGGACTGAAAGGGTTATTAAACATTGGAATGGGCTGCCCAGGGAAGTGGTTGAGGCACCATCCCTGGAGGTATTTAAAAGATGGGTTGACATAGTGCTTAGAGACATGGTTTAGTGATGGTTTTTATCAGAGTTAGGTTGATGGTTGGACTCGATGATCTTAAAGGTCCCTTCCAACCTAGACAATTCTATGATTCTGTGACTCATTTAACTGTAACTATGGCATTACTGCAGGTAGGATAGGCCAACTGAGCTATTTCCATTTGGTACATGAAAGCATTAATAGCACAGCACAAACTCTGTTACGGAGACTTCATCTGGACTTTTGCATGCAGCTGTAATCATTCATGTTGCAGAAGGCAGCTTAAAATTATACCAGGCAAAGGAAGGGCTGTTAGAATGATGCGGGGAACAGAAACAACTATGCAAGCAAAGCCTAGGAGAAGTTATGTTTATGCTGCAGTGAACCGTAAAATCAGGTACTTACAGTTATGAAAATACGATGTTTCCCTTAAAAGATTACCCTGCAAGGAAGCAGCGTAAATCAGCCCATGCAAAACCCCGTGCCTGGGACAGGTTGCTAAAAGCTAATCCAGCTGTTTTTACGGTGCCCTTTATCAGCCAGCTTATGGAAGAGTTTGGCATGTGTCACCTCAGAAAGCAAATGCTGAGATGGGATCTGATTGCCATCCATAAATATGCTGAAGGAGGGAAAGGGGAAGCAACAGAGAGGAAAAAGAGCTAACGAAGCTCAAGGACTACGTTGACACCTGGACAAGTGGTAAAAATTGGCCATGAGCAAATTCAGACTGGAAATCTGAAGAAGGATTTTAACCATCTAATCCGGATAGCTCAAGGATGGCCGCCTTGTAGAAAAAGCAGGAGCAGAAAACTTAATTGATTTTACAGTTTCATCAAACTGGAACTCAATTAATATTTTAAAGGGATTTCATGGCACAGCTGTTTGAAATAATAGAGATCTGGATTCAGTGATCCAGAAGATTGCTTCTAATCCTATCTTACTAAAATACAGCTGTAAATACGCCCAGAAAACATGAAAGTCCACAAAAAAAAAAAAAAATCCTCTGAAAAAACCATAATGAGTAAAATAAAAAATAGGTGCAAAGGGCAACATCATGTTCCCAGGAGAACAGAAAAATCTGAACTGGAAAGCAAGAGATGCATAAGGAAGGGAGAAAGCATTAAGCAACACAATAGAGTCATCTAGTAAAAAAAAAAGAAAACATTGTTGGTGTCAGAAACATTGTGATTTAGTGTCCTTATTAATAACCTACTGGGAATGTGAGCTGCACACAAAGAGCTCTCACCGATGACCCTGGCTTGGGACGATCTGAAAGGTAAGTCAGGAGGTGGAAATAGCACAAAGTGACCGACTGAGACTGGGGACGTTACTAGAGAAAATAACAAGTTCCCACTTGTAAGCATGAAAACATACCTGAGGCAAAATCCTCCAAAACACTTGTAGTCAATGGCAAACTGCTAGCAGGAGTACTGAAACTCTTTGCAACGAGAGTGGGTGGCCAATTGAACATAAGTGCATATTACAGTTTGGCTGCAAAAATGCTGATGCAATTTTAGGGTGCAGTTCCCTTGATATTTGAATCAAAGGCAATAGAGACCTATTTTCTACATCATTTTAATGCAAATGTATCTGGAATAATACACTCAGTTGGGGGAGCTGCTGTGTGTGGACAACTTGGAACAAGAAGGGTAGGAAACAATAAAAATTATCAGGAATCTAGACTGCCTTTCTTAAAAAAGAAGATTTAAAAGCTCTGTGTGCATGAACAGTAAAAGTCCTTTCAGCCCTGTTTTTCTGTGACCCCATGTTAAGCAGATATAGAGTCAGAAGATACTAATGCCAAAGGGGAGGAAACAATTTAGCCTGCTACATAGACCCAGAAGTGCCAAATAGGGTGAAATTAGCAACGTGAAACCACAGGCTGACTAGCAGGAAAATCTTTCAAGATGTATCCAGCTGTAGAAAAGCTGCTGGGGGACCTGGTGGAAGCCTGGTCACTCCGGCTTTTTACAACAAGGCTGGACAAAACACTAGAAAATGTACCTTAGGGAGCAATTCTCCACTGGCAAAGAGCGGTGGAGCAGATGATCTAATAGGCTTCTTGCATCTCTAACCTCTACAGTTCTATGATTTCTCCCTGTACAGCACAATATTTCAAGAGGAAAAAGAAATAAATTGAAGGTAAAATATTCGATGGGTGAAAAAAAAAAAAAAAACCAACACAAAAAAGCTGGAGAACGAATGGAGTTCTGTCCTCTTGCCTTTCTGTATTTAAAGGAGTTGCTTCTGGCACATTGTTTTCTTGTCAAAGGCACTTCATTTTCTATCTCTCTCACCATTTTCTCTCTTGCTACAAAAGCAGAAATAGCCACTTGGGACTGCTGATGTCTTTCTGAGGAAGGATGTTGCTCTCATGTTGTGGAACAGCATCAAGGCTTCGGTCAGTCAAAACATAAAAACCTCATTGTTTTCTTTGGGAACAAATTTCTTTCTAAAGCAAGCCCTAAGTAAGTACATACATATAATCATAGAATCATTTAGGTTGTAAAAGACCTTTAAGATCATCGAGTCCAACCATTAACCCAGCACTGCCAAGTCCACCACTAAACCATGTCCCTAAGCACCACATCTACATGCCATATGCACCGGCGTATCATCCCGGCTCCCTTCCTGCATTGCCTTCTCCCCCATTCCAGTTCAGACGATCATTTTACAACTTGGTTCACCCACTTCTCAGACAGGTACCCTGCTTTTTGCCACATGCTGCCTCCTGCAGCTGAAACACCTTTTCCCAAGCTTGTCCATTGGCCTTTGGCTCTTCAGTTTGCATTTGGGCATTTCTTGAAATCCTATTTTCTTAGCGAAGGACTAGTTATCTGAGTAAGTCAGGCCATTTATAGAATTGCAGGGTGTTGTAGGTTGGAAGGGACCTTTGAATATCCCCTGGCCTGAACCCCTGACAGGCCAACTTCAAAGTAAGAGCAGGTTACTCAGGGCCTTTGTGTAGTTGGGATGAATTTCTGACTCAAATTTTAGGTGCATCTCCAAGGATGGGGATTTGATAGTTTCTCTGGACAGCCTGCTCCAGGGCTTTGCCATTCTTATCAAGGAAATATTTTTCCTTTAATCCAGTCAAAATTTCCCTCGCCAAGGTAAGGCCTCCCCATTTCACTGGACTAAACAAACCTGCTCTGTCAGCCTCTGATACATCGTGTGCTCCAGCCCCTGACCATCACCGTGGTCCTCTCCTGGATTCTTACTAACTTGTCTACGCATAAAATAATAGGATGAGTTTGACAAATGTTTTCCAGGATGCCTGGAAAAGAGTTACCAGCTGAATTATTTTTTTTTCCTCTTTAACTGTCTGTTTGCACATTCATCACAAGTTCTAAGAAACCTACTATAAACTCTTGAAAAACCCCTCTGCCTTTTCATGTTTGCAAGAGGCTCCTTTGGAAGCATCTAACATATTGGGAAGAAATAAACTAATATTTAATGGTGTTTTCCTGTCTGTGTGTACTCAAGGCTGTTTTTTGGGGAAGATGAGCATTCACAAGTCCATACCAGCTGCAGGCAGGATTGTGTGCGAAAAGCACATCTGAAAAAAAGGGTTCAGGTTTTTCAACACACAGACTCATCCCATTCATCGTTAGTGGGAATTGCAAGACCTCTGGTGAGTTTGAAATCTTGATTGTTATATATGTCCTGATGACAGGCAAACACGCTTTCAAAGGGAATAATATACTGATTTTCAAAGTCATGGCAGCTTTGACATACAAAGGTGTCAGATGATAAATAGATATGTAACATAAGAATATGCGCTGCTGCCTGGGGTGCTTTTACACAGCACACTGTCCCTCTCTAACACGGAGGCACCGTCCACGTTAAGATCAACATGGGTAGTGAAACCCTCTGGCACTCTTTCAAAATGCTGCCTGAGCAGAGGTCCTCTTTGCCGAGGTGTTGGTTGTTGGGGATTTTTGGAGAGAATGAGCGGAAGGGGTGGTGAGTATAAGAGGGCATTTTATAACCGCGTGTGGCAGAAAGGGTTTCCCAAAGTGGAAGCTTTAGCAACATTTCCTAATGACGGACTCATAATATTACCCCTTCAAAAAACACTTCTAGGTGGCAGTAACCATCCGAGTGTGGTTTTGGTCATGACAATACCTTTAAATTGGGTGGGCCTTTTTTACAGGGAAATACTTTTTTCTATTTCTTGTGCTAATTGCATTTGCTTCCTGTATGTAGACAAGAAGCACCATATCTGTCAATAAAGTGCAGCCAGCTTCATCTGAGTGGCTGTGATTTACCATAGCGCGAGGCTGCACTCACACAGTGAGAAGCGAGCTGTTCAGCCTAGCGACGTTATCAGGATCTTAGAGCTTCTGCCTCAAATTGCCAAGCGCACGCTGGGACAGTTAGATTGTCAGGACCAGCCAGTTCCTAGAAAAATGTCCTCCAGCACACGGCTGGTTGTCAGAAGATGAGCAAACCCAGCAGAGGTGCTGTAGAGTAGCGGGAGGTCTGAGGCTGCTCTGAGCCCTGGTTTTGTTTTTCTTCCCTTTGCCATCGATCAGTCCTTCCCAACCTACTTCAGTCCTTTGACAGCCCATCATCTGGAGCTGGTGCCATCCCCACTTCAGCTCAGGACATGATAAAAAGAAGATTAAAATCAAGCTGAAACCTGAAGTTGCCTACCGAAGCGCTGAGCACAGGCTGTGGAAGAGTGGGGATACTCTGGTGGCAAGCTTGTGGACAAAGAGGTGCCTGGAGTGTCTGAGGGAAGAGGATCAGCCTGAAGATGGCAGTCTTACAAGGCATGGGGGAAAAGAGCTTCCTATTTACCTCAGAAAACTACTGGCAGCACATACAGAGTTGTCACGGTGTGTGATACTAATGATAGCAATGGGATATGGGACTTTTAAATTTTACATCTCCACTTCCCACCAGCACCTTGCTGATAGCTCAGTGCTCACAAACCAACTGGTTTGGTTCCAGTTTGGGGGATCTTCTCACCTATTTTCAGTTACCTAAAGATGTGGTGTACCGTCCGAGCTCCTCATTTGCCTTCCCTTTAGAGTCAGTGGAGAGAGACACGACTGATGAGTTATCCCATCCTCTCTGGAGGACTCTGGGCTTGGGTGGGGACATCACGCTGGGGACAGCAACACTCATTGATCTGCAAGCAAAGGTGGCAGGTGCTCGAAATAGACTGTGAAAGTGGCTTTTCTCAGGCAATTTAGGAATCTGCTTTTGTGCTCAGCTAAAGCACTGTATGTCAGTGGGGGAAGATGTCAACCATGTCTTCACTCTCAGGTTTGCCCACTGTCTTTAGAAATTACAGTGGGGTATCTGGTATTTTTCATCTAGGCATGCCTGTGCACGAACACCTTTATTTGCACAGAGTAATCACGGATATAAAAAATCAATACAGGCCAGGAAGTTAGAAACACTTACTTGGAAACACCTCTTCAATCAAAATGGGAAAGGAAACGTATTGAGCTCCATCTGACTTCTAAAAGACTCATTTCCCTCAGCGGGTCACTCCTGACAGGTGTGAATAGGACAGTGTCCTGCCTAGTGACCATCCTGTAAAGGAAACTATAACGCATACATAGAATGAGCCCTGATTTTAAGTTTGAGAATTACGTGCATCCAAACCATCAGGCTTGCGATACAGCTCCAACTTCCCTCTTTCTTTACAAACCCCAGGCTCAGCCCTTTTGTGTTTTGTGTTACTCTGTGCCCTGTCCTGTGGTTCTTATCAGACTATGTGGCCCTTGTGTTCCCACAGCTCCTGGGAAAAAATACAGATGTAAAACAAAGCAAAACAACCCAAAATTCAAATATTCCATCCGGGTGATAAAAAGGAATATGCCGTCGACTCGTTATTCCACGCAGAGTGCCCATTATTTTTGTTGACTTCAAGGCTGTAGTCACGGAGAAGAGGGCGATAGTATTTACATTGGGATTTCAAGGAAGACTGCTCTTATAAATTAGTAAAAGGCATGAGTCATCCCAGCGCAGTGTTTGATCCAAGAGATGTGGTTATCAGCCCAGCATAACACTCTAGCATCTGTCCAAAACGCCGCGCACCCTCATTAGCACGCTATTCCTGGGAGCTAAGCAGGCTGAAGGTTGCAAAGAGGTGCTATTGTTATACCAGGAGTAATTCTTATGTTTTATTGATACCCAATAAACTGCGTGTTAGCCTGAAAGCAGAGAGAGAGGCAGAGGGAGCGGGCTGGTGGATATAGTGGTTGTATAACACTCGAACACAAGGAGTGGAACTGGCCAAATCCTCCTCAATTACTTTTTTTCAATAAATGTCAGGTTTTGGGGAGGAGAACCATCTGAGCAATTTAATAATTAATAAGGATGCATTCATCCCGCTGTGCAGCTGGACACATCACCTATGAATAAATCCCCCAGATAATATATTTGTGGATCTTCATAATACTTTTTTTAATTCCACTTTTTTCACTTTTTTTTTTTTTTTCCCCTTTTATATTGCAGTCTAGTCCAAATTGCCCTAGGATTTTCTCAGAAATCAACCAGATATCCACATGGGGAAAAGGGAACAAGCGTGTGGACCTCAGGCCCTTGCCCGTTGAGGAGCAGAAGTGGAGTTTGCGATGATTAGGGCTCCTGGCAATGCAGGGAACCTGACCGGTGAGGCGCGGAGATGAGGTGATCACGCTACAGGACTCCGTGAAAGACAGACAAATATGGGTGCCACGCACAAGCTGGGAATTACTGTGGGTGTCAATTAACCTCGCAGATCACAGGGTTTATTAGGCTGAATTATTTATCCCAAAGATAAAACACTGAAAGAAAGAAAGGCATCATTAAACGGCACAGCTTTGCACAGAGTTTAGGCACTGAACCAAGTTTCCGAACAATTTAATTTATTAGGGACCTAAATTGTACTAGATTATCAAATCAAGTGGAATAGAGGGAGGCAATGCATTTTATGTTCAGTGCCCAGAATGTAATAAGTGTGTTATTCCATTCATGCCATGTCTCAGCCTGAGTTATGAAGAGAAGGAGTTGTTTCCTCTGTAGGGTAATTTTCCATTTTTTATCCATTTTCAAAAGCTGTCAAACAGCTGTCATGAAGGAAAAACGTTTCTAGTTTATCACTGAAGCTTGAAACCTGTTAAATGTGAATGTAAAGTGGAGCACTACATATAGTCCCAATACAACAGGAAGAAGCTTAACTGTTTGAAGTCTGTCTTTGCTGAGATTATACCCCAGCAGAAAAGGACAATAGGAGAGTTTTGCCTTGGGAAAAGAGAGACTGACAGGTCTGCATGTTTTTCCGCAATCAATATTGTAGACGGGGCTCTTCTTACACGGTGGGGTTCAATTAAAGAAAAAAAACAGGAGAATTTGGGGGAATTCCCCAAAGAGTTCGAATCCTTCCCGGGAGGAGGGAATGTTTTTTTTCAAGATGAGCTTGCATGAAAAATTCATGCAGTGGATGGATACATTCATACAAAAAGAAATTTGATAAATAAATAATTGTCTTAATTCTTACTGCCTCACATAGCAATTGCACATTCATATTGACTGCTTTAGTTTGCAAAACTAGTCCTTAGTGTAAACATGTGTAAAACCAAATCATCCGAAAAAACAAAATAAGGCAAAAGGTCACACATGCTAACTGAAGCAAGTAGCTCATGCTAGTCTCTCACAACATGCAGGAAATAAGAAACTGCCACATGCAGCCAAGAAGCTGGTACAGGGATGAACACAAAGAGGCAGACAAAACACAGCATGAAAATGGGTGATAAGCAGAGATTTTTAGCCATCAGGAAGGAGAGAAGAGGAGGCAGCTGCAAAGACAGGAGGCCGGAAAAGATAGACGAATTGGGCTGGAAATATATACAGTTATGATAACGGCTATGAAAGAGATTACATGAAGCTGCAATTAGCTAGCTGTACTCGACTGCTATTCAGTCATACTTGCATCTCTCTCCTCCTTTTTTCCCAGTATTGACTGCATGGGGAAGACAGTCATCTTTGTTGGAGAAGAGTTTTGTACACAACAGTTGAGTTGAACAAACAAAGTGCCAGCCTGGTCTACAGCCTCTGCATCTCCAGGCCATGGAGAAGTGCAAGAGGATCCTCCACAAAACTCAGGGAAGTCCATGGCCTGGCACAGCCTGACTCTTCACAACACTCCTCCTACACTAGGAAAACAAAACCAAAGAGGAATAAATGCAATGTTCCCTCTCCTTCGGGCTCAATGACATTTTTTTCTAGCCATTTCTGCGTCTTTGGTCCCTGTCAGTTCCTCTCTCTCACCTTTTTTCCACTTCTGAATGGTTGTTTTCTACGTTGTCTGCCAGAATTTTATTTCCTCAGCCAGTTCTTCCCTTCGGATACCCACTGCTCCCTGCACGGTCTATAGAAACCTCTTGTTACCTCTCCCCACCTACCTCCCCCTGACCCAGCCCCCTACCTATGCCCCTCTGGCCCTGTCCCTGCTTCTCTTTCCACCAAGAGAAACTTTTTGGTGTGTTTTGTTCACGATCTATCTCATTTCCTTGGTTGTGTGATTTCATCTGTGCTAAGGAAAGCCCTAGGATACAAGGCTGAAATGGCCTTTTTTTCATCTTCTATTCCCTTCCCCTGAAGGATGTTCCCAAAGGCTTGCTCTGGGAGTTCCTCTTGAATTGATCCCTGGTGACAATGAGCTTGACTTCCTCTAAGCTGCCCAAACAGACAGGCAGAAAAGACACCCCTTCACCACCACCCTCCCTTCACCAAAGAGCAGGAATCATCCTAGGAAAGCTTTTTTTTTTTGTTATTTTTTAAAGGAAAAACAGAATTAACTCCCCTTCAGCCTATGGTGCTACATGAGCCCATGCTCTGGTTTGACTCATGACTGCGCTAGTCACCCTCAAGTGAGGAAATATCAATGTGTAGTAGAAAATACTCATTTTTAAAGACTAATCTACAAACTAGAGGCTGATGGTTACATTTAATAATAAGATACATTCAAACTGCATTGCTTTATCTCAAA
This sequence comes from Numenius arquata, assembly GCF_964106895.1. NCBI lineage: Eukaryota > Metazoa > Chordata > Aves > Charadriiformes > Scolopacidae > Numenius > Numenius arquata. Next base: position 6,064,346 of record NC_133582.1, read on the forward strand.
CCACCGCCCTCACTACGCTACACGTTTCACCACCACCATGAGCCCCTCTGGGAAGGAGGCTGGTGGGTAGAAGAGCTGCACGGTCACTGCCAGGGTGAAGACAGGTTTTTGGCAAGTAGGGCTTGGGCAAACAGCTAGGTTTCTGTGAAATGCCCCGTCTCTGGTTTATAATTTTTTCAAATTCAGCCTTGCAGTAAAAGGAAGCAACTCATGTGCCTGTGTATTTTTTAAGTTCTTGTCCAAAAGACCCTACTACAGAAAACCAATTTCGTATACTTTAGAGGGATGAAGGGCTGAGTCAACCCTGCTAGGATTCGAACCTATCACTCCAGGGAGCCTAATTATTGCAAATGTGTCACTTAGGCCACTAAACCCTTCCCTCCTGCTCTAATCACCTCTCAAAGAGTCTCTTTTGATCCTAGAAGGTTACGCAGCACCTGTGATAAAGGCAAAGTATTTAACAAAGTCTCTGTAAGTGGAGTATATCATTATTCATATTACAGCAGGTTTAAAAGAGCCCGGCAAGAATGAGAACATTATGCTGCAACAAAGATTACAGTAGCAGTGCTGTGAATTGCTTCTCAGCTCCAGTCTCTGTTTTCCTTCTACTACACAATGGAAAAGTGGAGCAAGAGGAGAGCTGAGCCAAATTGCGCCTGCTCCCACCGTGCTGCACCCCTACCCGCCTGTTTGCTTGAAGGAGCTTTCATCTCAACGTCGCTTGGCCGCAGGAGGGTGACGGCTCAGCGAGGCTCGTCCTCCTCTGCAACCGCGTCAAGCGTCTCCAGGAGCCACACAGTTGGGAATGTTCCTGCTATGGGATTATATGTGCTCGTCTGTGCTGCGGGAGGCTGGGTACACGGGCATTGGGAAGGGTAACGGGGAGGGCATCGGTGCTTGCCCAGCCACAGGCGAGCAGCTGGAAAAATATCTGAAGCCAAGACTGCTAACGACAGCTCCTTGAGTTCCTTCGCTTATCTCAGGATGTTGGTAGTATTTCTGCACAGTTTAGAAGGCATAAGTGAAAGCTGAGGACAATCTCTTCTCTTATTATAACGAGGCTCCTGGTTGGAGGTGGAAGGAAAAGCAGGACTGGAGAGTAAAAGGAAGCCATTTTTTTTCAAACTCTGAGCTTTAAAGAAAACACATCCCAATGCTCCTCCTCGGAGATAACATTGCAGCTGATAGTTTTGCCTTTTATTTCCTGGGAGAAAAGGGAATTTTTGTCCCTCCCTCCTTCCTTTACCTGAAGGGGATGCACGCCTTCTACTGACATGCAGATAGACTAAATCTGAAATTCTAATGGACTGGCAGTGTTTGCAGTGGGGTGAACAGTTTTCTGCTGGAAGGCTGGTTGGCAGGATACCGTCCTGCAGTCATTGAATCATTGCACTGAATCACAGCCATGTTGGCAGGATCCCATTCTGAGGAAGTTCACAGTACTGTCAAACACCTGCTGTTGCCATTGAATGATATTATGCAAGATCTGAAATTCTATTTATTGAGATCCCTATTTGATTTCTTCTTTTATTTTCATCCTCTTCAGTCACCAGAGTCTCAAATGACTGCAGTAAAACCTTTTCCCAAGAGCATTATACAATGCTCAGCCTGATGCCAGGATACCAGCTCTCATAGGGTGAAAATCCGCTCTTCTGACTTTGTGCTGATGCAGAGATGCCAAATATCACGAGATACAAAGACATACAAGCATTACTACAGTACATGCTCTGCGGGGTTATTCAGGTAAGAAGACCAAACAGGCTTTTACTCACAGAAGCCCAGCCACTTGTTTTTCCACTTGAAAGCCCTGGTTGTACAGCCTGGTGGGAGGGGGCACTGCTGTAAATAGATTTTATCTCCTGCTCTTCTTAGACAGTGATTGTTTCAAGATAAGAGACTTCTTGAGCCACCATGATGGGAAGCTTGGCTTACATACACCTAGGAATCAAAGAATACCAGGTTATGAGAGTTAGAGAGCAAGTATATTCTTCTCTCTAACAGAATGCAAGTTGTTTAGTGGTTTTGAGTGGTATTATTTCCCTGGCTTTCTCCATACCTTCTGTCCTGTGATGCAGTCCACTTCACCTTGATTTTTGGGGTCCTTTCTCAAAAGCAGTAGTTCACATCTTAAGAAACCATCCTGAGCTCCAGCCTGCCTCTTTGGCTTTACTCCCAGCCCAGCTGGCATTAGGAATCACTGGCACATCTCTGCCCCAGGGCAGCCCCAGCCCTCCCGGCTCTCCAGCCACCTGCATCATGGTCAGATCTGCTCCTTCTCTTTACTTCCATGAATCTGCACACCTCTTTCCTGCAATCCCCTGATTTTGGATATTCTACTCTGCAAACACCACTCACTGGCCGGCTGTTTCCTTGACTGATGGATCTTCTCTCTGCGCAGGAAAGGTCTTTTCCTGTCCAAACTAAAGTATCTGTTTGGTTAGTAATTCATTAGGAGATGTCAGCAAGTTATGCCAAGCTGCAACAGAGCTCTTCCTGTCAAAGCTCAGCCTTTCCTGCTCGTTCGTTCTTGAGCAATTGGATAACACTGTTACTTTGCATCAAGCTCACAGTCTGGGTGTGAGCTTCTCTTTGGCTTCTCACATCCAGCCCCTAGCTCAAAGTCACACCTTTTATTAAATAAAAGTACAATCCAGAGTTGCTAATCGTGTTACACAAATAAAACTCTCAATCAGGTGCTCATTATCTTGGGTCTCAGTTCTGGCAGCATCCTTTTCTTCAGCACTAACACAACCTTGCCTTGCCAGTATTCCTCTAGAGCACCGCTGCAAAGATCATTTTCATAGCCTGTCTGTCTGCCCATGTCAGCTCTCGTGGTGAATCCCTCCACTGGCTGCCCTTTCTCTTTTGTGTAAAGACCTTGCTTGCCCCTGTGCTGTCATCTTCTTTTCAGCACTTAAAAGGTGATTTCTGTCTCCTGTTTGCCCATGATTCTAGTCTCTGCTGCCCCCTTTGAATTTCAGACAAGTCCCTTTTCTTTCATACCATGTTCTGCATGGTCCCTCTTCGAGTTCCAAACAGTATCTCCCTTATTGTTGTCCTTGAAATCCTTCCTCTACACTCACCTTGTACAGGAGAATGACCTAATCATGGGAATGGTCTGCCCAGGGAAGTGGCTGAGGCACCGTCCCTGGAGGTATTCAAAAGACAGGTTGACATAGTGCTTAGTGACATGGTTTAGTGATGGGTTTTATCGGGGTTAGGTTGATGGTTGGACTAGATGATCTTAAAGGTCTCTTCTAACCTAGACAATTCTATGATTCTATGAATAGTTAGGCTGGCAACAAGTTCTTCATGATGACCAAGAGTGGTTCATTTTCCCCTCCATTCCTCTCACAAGAAGTTAGCATCTCTTCAGCAGACTGTGACACAATAGAATTTAACAACAACAAAGTATTTCAAAGAGGTATCTTTAAAAAAAAAGAAAAAACAAAAAACAACCAACAAACAAAAAAAGCCCAAAAAAAAACCCTACAAGCTGCACACATAATTTTACACATGTATTTTAGAACAGATCCCCACAATTAGTTCATATTTGGAGGAGAGAGAGGAGGGAGGCGAGCAAACCTGCAACTGGGGTATCAGATACCAGTTGCTGGGATATCAGCAATGCAGAACTGTGCCCAAAACCACTTGCCCCCCTCCTAGTCACATGTGAAGCCTGTGGCAGGGCAAGGGCTTGGACCGGTCTCAGATCCTCAGTTAGTGCCAAGCACTCAGGCATTAATCATCTGCAAACTTGCTGTGCTGTCTTCAAGCTGATACAAGCTATTCGCTTCTAAGCTAGGAGCTTGGAAACAATGGCTTTTAAAACCAGGAAGCAAGATGGTAATTAAGATGACCTGTCTATCACCCAGATTATTAAACTGCATTATAAATGTTTTGTTGCTGAAGATTAATTATGTAAATCTTCACAGGGGTCTCACACAACTAAAAGAAATATTAATGTTTGTTCACCAGCTGTGATTTCTTCTCTCGGCTAAAGGCTGTTTGAGTCCTAGTCTGCTCCCAACATCCCACAATTGCCATTAACAATAGCCACGATGCTTTTTGCTGCAAAGTCTCTGCGTGCACGTGGTTGACTAGAGCTTGTAATGGTGTTTCAGGCAAACACCGTCAGGTTCTACAGACATGGCAGGTCAGGAGCTGCAGCTCTGGCTGAGGTCGCATTGAATGCGACCTGTCCTTTGTTTTGTGACCATGAGTTGTCAGGTGATTAATGGAAGACTAACAGACCCTGAATCTTTAAGGCCACTGGGACTTCGCAAATGTTTTTGGACTACTTTTTCACTGTGCAACACAGACGCCATTTAGAAAAACAACTTTAAAGTCTAGCATGGACTTCTTGGAGTTTCTTATGTGCTGCTGACAAGCAGAATCATCTGAAAAGTATTAATTTTGCAAAAAGTTTTATGAAGTTAGGCTCAACAGAAAAATGTTTTGGGAAGAAGGTAAGCTCTAGCCCTAAGTGAATAAGTAGAGAAAAAAATGCCTCAGTTTTTAAGTTCTATATCAGTAAACTATTAGTCTGAATATCATTCATTAGAACTCCTTGAAAATGTTAAGGCAGGATTCTGGCCTCAGGGTTAGTGGGTCATGTACGTGACCAGTGGAACTCATGTCATTTAACGTTTGATGCCCACCATGAAAAATCTGCATACAAGCAAGTCACCTGAGGAAGTCCTTGTGTTCAGGAGAGATCCTTTAAGGGTCTGATTTCTCTCTGAAGCCTTTAGAGTGAGATGAAATGTCTATTCCAGACCATTAGCCCTACTGGAAATGGAGGTGTGTGTTCAGATGTAGATATTTACATTTGGTTAGAACAGCTGAGCTGTTCCAGCTGTGGATTATCAGGAGAACGCCAGTGTTCCCAATGACCATAAAACCCATATTTATACCTGCCTTCCAGCTGAGGCCTCTCTGTTAATAGCAAAGTGCTAACGTGAGCCTGTGTTTTGGGGAGCTGGTGGAGATGTGCTAACGTATTCAAGCTCCAGTTTTTGCCACCAGCAACATCTCCACTGCTCAAAGACACAGGGTTTTGCAACCTGAGAGCCCCCCTGGACAGAAATGAAGCTGCAGGGGGAACACACCATTACAAATGCACAGTAAATGCTATAGGATGGAAACAACATTTCCACTCAACTGGAGGGGAACTCAGCTCCTTCCTGATGCTGGGAGACCAGGAAACCAGAAGTTTAAACAGGGAGCAGCTCTGCATTGTAAGTTAGAAGTAAAGGTGAGCATCGTTGGCCACACAGTTTCAGATTCAGGATTTGTCTTCTAGACCTCACAGCCATATGACTGTCTATCTTTGCTGCAGAATTGAGATTTTTTTAAAAAAACTGACTTTTGCTAAAACATGGGAAACTAATAGGAGAAATCTGTGTCTTCTTGATCCCACTTGTCTCAGTATGTTGTTAGCCGTGAAACATAAAAACAGAAATATAAGATATCATTGATTTTCAGTCCTTCCCTGATGATCATGTTAACAGAAAAACCCAGCTACCTTGTTTGTTTTATATAATCCCCAAGCGCCTCCGTGGTTCCTCAGGTGCCAAACCCAGCACTTATTAACACGTTGTTCCCCCGGGCTCCTTGTGGAACACTTCGTCGCTGCCACTACTGGCTTTCAAGCATAACTGCACAAAATTAAAAAACAAGCGTGTTAAAAAAAAAAAAAAGAAGCATGCAAAATGCAAAATTAACATGCAAACAAACAACGGGGGCCACTCTACTGATTATATTTTCACTGTCATGTTGTATTAATTAGAGCTTCCCATCCCTTAATTAAAGGGAAGCAGCCAGAGAGTCTTCACCATGTTACGCAGGGTGACTGGATCAAAGGGTCTCTCTGAGGGGTTTACAGCTGCACTGCCAGGTAGTACCTGGGGCTTTGAGTGAAGAGATCATCCTGATCAATGGCATTCAGAGCTGGGATCCAAATTTCCACAAGGTATAGGCTTGTGACCCATGGTTTTGGTCTGGCCCCATCTTTAATTAGAACCTGCTTTGGCTTTCCCTAACTCAGCTGCAATACTTGGCACGGACCTCCTGCATATTTAGATGACAACTAATGAGGATTTTTATTAAACTTGAGCCTTGGTCGGCTGGGAGGAGGGAACGGCTTTTTAGCATCAGATGGAAAAGACTTTTGCCTCCGGAATATTTCTCAGCACGGAGCAAAGAGCTGGGGGAGGAGAAGGTGATGGGAACGCTGTCAGTGCCGCCACTAATGGGGCCTGCCTGGGGCATGCTGTTCAGTATCCCTTGGAAGATGACCTTGACTGCTAACATTTACATTTTAGCAGCTATTTGACATATTTGATTGTGTCTACAGCAAAAATTGCACAGTTCTGGGAGAGACATGTAGCTCAGATCAATGTCTTCAATGCCACCGTCTCCTCTTGTCCTGCCAAACTCTGATATTTGCTATTTAGTCTGAAAGTGCATGCTACAAGAACACTAAGGCTCTGCCCCTTCTTATTAATGCGGGTAATCGATCTCATCAGGCACCATCCGTACAGGTTAACTCAAAGTACAGTCTGCAATTAAAGACCTTCTCAAAACAATTAAGTTATTCAAATTGGTAAGAATAGTGCTCGACATCCAATGAACCAAACAGCTGGCCATTATTATGTGCCTTTGGTGTCATTTATCAGTGTTGGACACGTGGAAGAGACTGCAGATGTCTGCCAGAGGTATCGCTGGGTCAGATCCCAGAAAGCTTTGTCTCTGCAGCTCCTGTCATTTCCTTACCCCACAGGATCTGTCTTGCAGAAGGTGGAGATTTGACAATAGCTCCCAGCCCTTACTGCCACATGTTTCAGAAGCTCAGCAGATGGCTTTGTGCTCCTACCACCTGGCCAAAGGGTGCTGTTGCCCTTCCAAACAAATGGCATTAGCACCTCTGAGGGACAGGCCAACCCACCGATGCTGATGTGCTTTAACTTACGATATAAGGATGGCTAAGAGCACACATGGGGCCAGATATGATGGCTTACCAGATGGGTGGTAATTTGTTAAGCTGCTATAATGCAAAAGCTTTCAATTGAGTATTCATACCCTAAGATCTTCAGCCAACAAAAGAGTCATTTGGTTTGCCTTTAATATAATTGGAAAAGATGGGAAATTAAATTTTTAGACCATAGTGTGTGCCAATGCCTTCATTTGCTTTGAAAATAAAAATCTCCCTCTCCCTTTCCTCCGTGCTGCTGAAAGTTCAATCACTTATCAAAATAGTGGTGCCCTTTGTCCTGGCACATTACTCTAATGCTAAAACATATGTTATATTAAATATTAACCAACCACTAATTGGTGCATCATTTGGCCAAGGAAAGAGGTGGCTTCATATAGTCTGTGGCCTGTTTCACTCTTCTGATGTCTCAGTACTTTGCTCTTCAGCTAACTTATCCTGTCACTCTGCCTCTGTCAGCCTTGAGCTTGAGGACCATTTTGGCATCTCCTGAAATCAGTTTGGTGCTCCCTTTTGCATCCCAGTTTATGTACATCAGGACTCTCCATTGTGGACAATATGTCCTAGGGGCTGAGCTGGTGGATTGAGCTCTGGATTTTAATTTAGTTTGGCAACTGTCCTCCTGGGCGAACATAGGAAAATCACTTAATCTATCTTGTGCTTCTGTTTCCCAGGTGTAAACCACAGGAGGAGAAACATTGATGTTTAAATTGCTAAGGTTGTCCCCTCACTTCAGGACATGGGAAAAAACCCATGTGTTGTAAAATATCGTGCTGGAAAACCTTTGTCAAAATAATTGCATTCAGTTATACTGTTGGCAAATTGTTAAATATGAGATCAGTTCATTCAGCGTACCTAGAGATGGTGAGTGGCATACAGGCTACAATTACAGGGTGAGATGAATAACTGCCTGATTAATTGAATGGTGGTGATTTTTCAGAACAAGAGGTGTAACACTACGTTTATTTGCATGGCAAGAATCACACGCTTTAAAATAGCTTCCAGGTTCCTGAGCAAAGCAGGCTTCTCACTGAGGTCCATAGCTGGGGCAGCTGCAGGGAGCGAACAGTGGGAGGATCTGCACGGTGTCAGGGATGACAGAAGTCCAACCTTCTAGGTAAAAGGACGGCACACGTGAGAAACTATGGCCATATCGCAGTCTAGTCACTCTCCATCCTTCCTGATGCCAGCAGAGACGAGATGTAAAAGTTTGCAGTTAGATTCATAACTAACATTCCGCAAGCTTCTTGGCTGTGATCCTGTCCTTGCAGGTCCAGATGTACTGAACTGGGCAACTTCTAATCTCACAGAGCTGGCCTCCTGGCCTGTGTTTCCCCAAAATCCTAAAGAAGCTGGTCAAAACTCTGAGGCTTCAGAGCAGAAAGCAACCATTGGCAACTCAGAGTTGGAAAGAAACTCTCTTAATAAACAGTTTGTCCTCAGACTGGGAGCTCTCCTTGAAGCCCTGGATACTCGTCTCATTGAGATAACTGGGTAGGGTGGGCCACAGTTTAGTAACTTCTCTGTCCCATGGTGTGCAAAGTCATTTACCCCTCAATTTGAAAGAACAGGAATAAACTGAGCCTCTCTGTCTTCACTTCCCTCCTTGTTGCTGCAAAGTGCAGATGAGGGAAGAACCACCGAGGTGCCTGTGTGAGGGGCAGGAGACTGGGCTGGCGTGTCCCAGCCCTACAGACAAGCTGGGCTGCCAGGTTACAGAGCTGAGCTGAGCTGAGGGCAAACGCTGACAGCTGTGGTCAGGAGCTAGGGAGGAGGTATGACCTGAAGAGTCATCCCAAAGTTACAGTCACTGAGGAGCAGCCCACCTCAGTGAACCTGGGTGGCCGGATCTGCTATTAACACAGCTCTGGATCTGCTTACTCAACAGAAGGTGGTGTGGGAGGAGAGCTTAGGCGCTAGCTGGGACATTTCAATGTCTAGACAACTTGGGGTTTTTCCTGTTTTAAAAAACTCAAAAGTCCTGTTCTGTCTCTGCAAATGGTTAATTCTCTGTTAAGAAAAATAATGCAGTAAAAAAAATCTTTCCATTGTGCAGGCCTCAAGCTTTTGGAATGCTTCAGTGGGCTACTGGGAAATCTCTTTAGGATAGAGTCTGTCTGGCTGAGCTGTCAGATTGACTGCTAGAGGCGCAGCTGAGTTTCAAATGGACGAGCAGTGGGCGTGCGAGACGCATCCCAAAAAAGGAAGATGTTTGACAAGTGAAGTGTTTTTATTTTATGATGGAGAACGAGCAGGAACATCAGACAGGTAAATCACCCTGCCAAGCATGAGAGTTCCTGACTGACAGGCTCATCGCCTGCCCTGCCTGCTCGAGAGGATCCAGCATTTATTTCTACTGAAAAGCAACTGTTTAAATTGCCATTTGCTGACTTTTCATTACTGATTATAATTGCAATGTGCAGGTTCAGAAGAGCAAAGGGAAGCCTTTGCTTTGCGGGTGGAGGAAAACGGGAAAAGACTCTCCTTGAGCCAAGCAGAAATGAAGGAAGCTGGAGGGAGTGAAAGAAAACTTGCAAATCATCAGAAACCAAACCCAAATGATCTGAGGGAGAGAAGCAGTGCCAACACTGACATTTATCAAAGTTTAGCAATTAAAATCATAATATACCAATTAGAATATGTGTCAATGATTGACTCCTACTAACGTGCTTCAGCAATGCAAGTATCTTTATATTGGAAATGTTAAAAACATAGCACTGTAATTTGAGGTCATTTACTACCATGCCATGACACAAACATATCTGATTAAGTATTTTGTCTAAATGCTATGATAAAGAGGTCCAAATAAACAAACAGACTAGAAAGAGAGCATGAGGACATCGGGTAGTGGGATATGAAGTTGTTTACCCAGCTGAATCTGAGATGCTTTCTTTAGTCACAAGTGCCAAAGCCACCAGTGAATGTCTCCTTTCAGTCCTGAATGGGTGAAGAAAAAACCTTGTAGCACAACATCATGCATTTTGTATGGACCCTATTCAGCGAAGTGTTTAAACATGTGCTTTAATCTATTACTATTCAGCAGATAGGTACTTAACTTGTACTAAAATCCAGGAGAAGATAAAGATGTGCTGAATCAGAGACTATACACTGCATATTTTACAGCAAAACTATTTTGGCAATGCTTGAAAACACTTTAAAGATTTTACCAGGAACATTTTGAGACCTCTCAACTTCTCAAGCCCTAGTTACTGCAAGGTGAACTGTACACAGCTCGGATTGAAAAAAAGATAAAACTTAATCAATCCAAAGCGATTCAGAAGATGTCCAGAATAACTTTACTGTACATAGGAAAAGGTCTCAGCTTTGAAGTCCTCTGTATGAGAATATTCATGGCTAAAGGCAAAAGTTAAATATCTTGACAGAAGGCTTTGAAGCTCCCCTTTCCACCACTGATATCAAGTTCACCTTTCTAGTCAGAAAAAATCTAAGGTGTCTGATCCTCAAGCAAGGCTTGGCACAAAACTGCGACCCGCGTGCGGTGGCAGTCGAGACAGAGTAACCCCGGGGGGTGAGAGCAGGGAGGATCTTTGGAAAGAAATAAATAGGCAGGATATCCAAAATGGCAGCAGCTGGGAGCTGCTCCGGGGTGGGATGTCAGGATGAACCCCCTGGGAGATGCGATACTGCACACAGGGCAGGAGAGGAGGTCAAATGTGCAAGGCCCTGCAATTTGTCAGACGGCTAACACCATCATTACCTGTGTGTGCGTGCACGCGGGCATGCCTGCCTATAAATTACACTCACAAATTTCCAGGCTAAATGTCTTCTTATTGGCAGCACAGAGCACTGCACCCCCCTATTAGGAGATATTGTTTTATAATGAGCAATAAAAGTTACCTCTCATGGTGTGAGGCTGCAGATGAGTCACTGCTGAAATCAGCAGCGACGTCAATAGGTTTGATTTTTCTGCTTATCACACATTTTTCCTTTTTTCTGACATCACTGGGAGGAAGAACATAGGAAGAAGCGTGGGCTTAGAAAAGGAGCTAGAAGCAGAGAAGGGGTCTGAAGGTGGGACAAGGGAGATGGACAGGAGAGAAGAAGAGGTCTCTCATTACTGTCGTTATCCAATGTCAGGTTCAGGAGGGAGACGTTCAGGAGCCAGGTGCTTCTTGAGACACCCTTGCAGGCAAACTTCTGTGCTGCCCACAGTCATGCTGGACCTCACCAGTGTTGTCGGTTTTGGTAAGAGCCCTGCTATTCGAGAGGAGCCAGCTCTTCATCCATCAGAGCCACAAGCACGCCAGCCTTAAAGAGCGGGCATCGCTGGCAGAAGCGTGCCTTGCAGCACTGTGCAACACTTTCACAACATCAATGGAAGAAAGGAGGTGAGATGAGACAAAAAAATGAAAATTAGAGTCCTGTGGCTGCATTACCCTCGCGTTCCCACAGCCATCCCGGGCTCGGGATGAAGGCACTTTCTGGCAGCCGGCAGCCGCCGCTCTCAATGCCTTAGAGAGCTTCCAGGACTGGAAACCGTGGAATTGCAGTAGATGTCACTTGTCCAAACAAGATAAAGCCAGAAGCCTTGGCAGTGACATTGCCACTCCTTAGGCACACTGTTGTGCCTTGGTCACAGTGAGCCTGCCAGGAGTGGGAACAGGGGAGGGTGGTGAACACAGCAAAAACGTCTACACTGTGAAATGTATATACATTTAAAATTTCCTACGTAGTCCGCCCCTAGTGTTTTCCTAAGAGTCCAACACACCCGTTTCTCTGGGGCTCTCCCTTGTTACTCTCAAAACGGCCATTTCCTTGTAGCCTGCTGAAAAACATCAGCTGCTGCACTGGTGTGAAGAACAATGAGGAGAGTTGGCACCGAGATGGCCAATAACAAATGCAAGGTAACGTACACTGAGAGAAAACATTTGAACTACTCATATGCATTGCTGGGTTCTGAATTAACTGTAACCGTTTAGGAAAAAGGCCCAGGCAGCTCACTGAAAACCTCTGCTATTTTATGCTGGCCGTTGTCTCAGACTTTATGAGGGAGATTTTTTAGTATTATTTTTGTACCATTATATAAATTGAAGGCCTTTGTTCCATTCTGGTAATTTCAGATCCAAAAAGAGATACGGTAAAAAGAGCAGAGGCCTAGGGACAGGTGACAAAGAGGATTAGAGGGATGGGAAAGCCAGTGTGTAAAAGAGATTGAGACGTAGGATTTGTCACAGTTCCAGGGTTAGCTGCTCCTCTGACCTCTTTCTAGTACAGAGGCAGGCTCTGCTTCTTCAGGCCCCTGGTGGGAGTCTGTCTATCTGTTTGTCCCTTCCCTGCAAATAGTTCCCTGACAGCTTAGTGAACCTCTCTTTCAAGGAACTCGCTTTTTAATGGCCAGCATCCTTGGGATCTTTTGACTTCTGGCCTTGGCAAAAGAAATCTGCAGCTGGACTCTGGAAATAGCATCCTCCCAGCTCCGGCTGTCTTGTCATGACCCCTGCCATGCTAATTGCTAATCTGGAGGCACTGTGCAGCCTTCCAGCTAGTTCCCTAATAGCCCTGTTATTTAAACTAAACCAACGTTTACGTAGAGTAATCTCCACTGCCACACCACTGCATACCTTACCCCGAGAGACTTACAAAGCAGTTCTGCATCCTCCACAAGGTGTTTCAGTGGTGGAGACCCCCACTTGAAGGCCACAAGTCTTGGTTCCTATTTCAGCTCCCTCACGCCCTCCCAGTGTGACCCTGCATTCTTGAGGTGGGATTCACCTCATCTAATATTGACCATCTAAACCTGAGGTCCCCTCAATGGATTATGCCTCCCACAGTCATGGGGGAGAGAGAGCTGCAATGGATGATTTATCTTAAGCCTGTACCTCAGAAGGAGAAAAATTGCCCTCGGGAGGCATTTGTCTTTTCATAGATGTGGGGAGAGGCCAGATGAGTAGCTGAGGTCAGGCACATCCTTTTTATAAAGTAAGATTTATGTACAGCTGAATTTGTATATGGATATCGGGAGGTGACACCAGTTCACTGCCATCTCCTACAGCCCTCAGAGGGGAGAAGGCAGAGTTTCGTACAGCTCACAGCTGGCCAGTCGTCTGCATTAGCAGGCTGTGGGGCTCAGGACCAGCCACCTCCACTGTCTAAAACATGGACCATCGAGGCTTGAGGGTTAGACCTGAAGGCTTAGGGAGTGGCAGACACAGCCTGGAGGGGTGAACTACATATCCTCTGTTCCTCCTGTGTAACCGGACGGGTGTTAGCAGGCAGGCAAGGGAAATTGCTTCACTCTTCCTCACCCAAAGCTGCACGGTTGCATGAGAATGACCAGGAAAGCTCACCTGAGGCTGTGCTGGTCCACAGGGAAGATGGACCATGTACTCCTGAGCCACTGAAAGCCAGTAGGCTTGTTTCAAGCAAACCTAGAAGGCTGAATCCACAAATGCCTTGTGTCTCTTACAGCAGACTGTTCCAGGTTAGCTCGCTGCCATCAAGGGAAAAGCAGGCACTGAAGAGCGAAGAAGTGATCAGCAATTTTACCAATATATAAACATTCTGGCTCTAAACACCCTGGTCTGGGAATGATTTTGTACTCTAAGGAAGGTGGCATAAGGCTAGTTTTGGCTCCCAGTTGCTTCTGTGTGTCAAACATCAACCTGATGCCACTGAAGTGTGAGTGAGTCTCTTCCTATGGAAGCAACCAAGAAAAAGATCAGAAGAGATCTCTTGTAGGGGCAACCAAATCCTTGTGAAGAGTTAATGGAGAAAGATGCTACTGTAAAAAATAAAGAATGAGTTGTGCCTTCAAATCTCCCCAACTATGGAAATGTAACAATCACCTCATTTTTCATTTTTCATATTAATAAGCCTGTTTTGTACAACTGCCCTTCTTTTATACAAACACTTAGCACGGTACATACCCTTCCGTTCTTCGCTGTCATAAATTATCTTGTGGATGCTCCTTGTGAAGTTGCTAACTGTACTTTTGCTATTAATCTTGGCTCTACTTTTTTCTAGAGTATATCTCTTTGCTGATCCATCTTAGGCAAGTGAGACAGTGCTTGGTCAGGCTCTGCTCCCCCAGGGAGCATCACTCTTGTTAGCTGTAAAGTGTCCGTAAAAATGCACCTTTTAATGATGCTCCCCTTTGGATTTTACTGGGCTCATAGCAAGACTTGTACTCCATTTTCCTGTAATAACTCAATTGCCACCAGGTTGGTGCTCCTGACAGTTACATCCTTACCAAGACATTCCTGACTTGCCCCAGCTGGAGCGAGGAGATGTAAAGTGACTGCCGTGCTCTGGGGGAGTGATAAGGGCTCACCTCTTCAGTGACCGGGAGTATTTCCACTGGGGATACAATAGGCAGCCGGCAGCAGAAGAGCACACGAATTAATGCTCCCTGCAGCTCCCTGGAGTGGTGTTATTCACTCGTTTTCCTACACATCTTTCTGCAGACCTGAGCCCATACATGGTTTGTGCCATGTTTACCACCTTAACCTCTTCCTTTAGTGGACTATATCGGACTAAAGTCAAAGAAAATTTGTTCCTTATACTAGGTGCTCAGACGAATAGAACTCTTCAGCTGAATGATTTCAGATGGTAAAATAATTGGTGTAACTATACTCGGGATAACTATATGCATGCAGAAAGCAGTCAAATCATTTATGCCCTTTACCTTCAAAGGACACATCTCTACCCAGTAATCTACAAGAGCATTTTTGCAGGCTCAGCCAGTGGAAAAAATTGATAAACACTCGAGTGGCCCTCATGTATATTTCATCTGGTAGGCAAGGGTGATGGGTGCACCTGTGTGCACGCGCGCACACACACACACACTCACCATCGGTATCTAAAATTGTTCTATCGCTGTATAATACCTCTGACATCTTTTAAAATATTACAGCCTATACAAGCACCTCCCTGTCTTGCATACAAGAATGGGGAGAGGGGGCAAGGAGGCACATGACAAGGCAAAGGCCACACATAAAAAGGTAATACGTGGTATCCTGTTTTATTTTTACAGGTCAGTATCTGATTTTGGTAAAATATGTTAGGAGGCCATTGTTCTCCCAAACCCAGCTGGACTCAGGCATGTTTGTTTCAGAGATGAAGGCAATGCCTGCAGGGTAGCATAGAGTTCAACAGTAGCCATGTCAAGAACAGAAACCAGGATTTTGTTAAGAACAAAACAAAACAAAACATCCTTCTCTGAACAGCAGGACATAGAAATGTGAGAACATCCCTTCCGGAAAACATTCAGTTTTCATGAGTCCAGGACTCTTGTCCTCACCCTGAAAATTCCAGCCTAGCATCCACCAGTCTAGCAAAAGCAATCTTTCTCCCTCTCTTTTCCTCTCTTTCCATCCCTCTGATATAACAACTAATCACCTGTAATGCAGGGCATGTTACATGATGATGTTTTACATATTGATAAGGCAGGCTAGATCATGTAGGTACTCCACACCTTCCTGTTTCCTTAAATACGAGCTCTTCAAAAAATCTTGAAAATGAAAGTGGTGTGCTGAGACTGCAGGAGCACCATGGCTGGCCTAGAAGTCCTGTGGCTGACAGGCAGCCTTCCACAAAAGTGACCTCTCAAAGTCTCCCTTGCAAGGCCCTGTCACCACCCCTACACCTGCATTGCACCCTACAAAGCAAGGAAGGTAGTCAGCCATAAGTAAAATCTAAAGACTAAATACTTAGGCCAGGACATGGTTTGTATAGGGGATACTACACTGTGATCTTGAGATTTTGCTGAAAGAGGAGGGTATTCCTGGACCAAATTGAGCCCCTTCCTTTGGACACGGTCAATGGAGGAATGGCCCTGGTGGGACCACCTTCACTGGCCTATTCCCTGGTTACCTTATCAACCCATAGTACCTGGAGAAGGATAATAGTATTTCCTGACTTGTGAGTGGTTACAATTCTTCTCAAGTTTTGTAAACCTTAGGGCAAAATTTTCCTCTAATAACAGATAAGTGCATGCAAAGCTGGTAGCCTTCAAAACTGGGGGTGTGTAGCCCTCCTACCAAGACTCAGTTGGCAGTTGCAGACACAAGCTCCAAACTTTAAGGAACTTCTCCCCAGAAAATCTACAAAAATTGTAGTGCATTTTCTCATGCTTGAAGAGCTGAATCCGTTGCAAACAGGGATCAAATTGCTGATAAGCAATATTCTTACTGAAAGGAGAAGAAACCCCAAGGTAGAGAAGCAATACTTAATTGTTAAATTAACTACAGCTCGAACAGTTTCAGTCTTCTGGAGGTGGCTAGTGGCTTGCTTTTGCCATCCTGCTGTATCCTTCCCTCTCAGTCTGAGATTACTAATTTTTGACAGGTTGCAAGGCCTGATTTAGACTGATCTGATCTGATGGAGTGACCTATTTCTATTACCTGCTCCCTCTCTCCTCCTGCCGCTCTCCTCTCTGATGGCCACTCTGGCTAACTCCCACAGCTCTGCTAACAGCTTTTGTTATTTCAGCTCTCGGAAGAGTACCCATAATGGTGAGAACTGAACCCAGTTTCTCAGCTCACAGGAATTTTTAAAGCCATTTCTCCTATCTCACACGCCTCGCAGGAAACTCTTACACAAAGTCTTCTCCTCTTTTTTTCCTAGGCTCTAGTCTTCACACCCCTAATGCTGGGAAGTATTGCTGTCGACTTGATGAACCCAGGCACATTTAGGTAAACTTTGCTGGACTAGATTTCTGTATGCTATTCCACCTGCCAATTTTTCCCCACTTAATCTTATCACTCCCGTTGTGGCAGAAATGCCCCTCAAACATATGCAAAGCAATCAGACTGTGGACTAGCCCACAGTCTCCACATTCCTCCTCCCTTACCTCCACCTCACGCCAGCCAAGGGTAGCTCCTCCTGCGGGATCCCTGTGCTGGGAACACGGAGGGGCTTCAGGGAAGCAGAGTGAGATGGGGATTGTCTTCACCCTTGGCTTGGACTACAGCAGGCTGCTCACATCTGGGTAGGGTTTTTTTCCACAACAAGCATGCAGCATCGTGCCAGGCTGTGAAGCTGTCATGATCTGTCCATTCTTGGACTTCTTTTATGACTCACAGTGAGAAACAAGCCAAAAGCTCCAGAATTTCGGAGATTGTGCAAATCACCCTTGGTTTTGCCCTGGTATTAATCTTCTTCTTTTGTTGTTTGGTGGTGGGGTTTTTTTCAACACTCTGCAAGCTATTGCCCTTTTCAAACTGCTTGACAGAACACTGCTCGGTGACACAATGCCAACAAGCAAAATATTGAATACTTAAATGTTATTTTCTAAAACAGTATGGGACAGCTCCCCACCAGAAAATAGACCATGGCCAGAGACACTGGGAGAAACACCATCACCATCTCAAGTCAATGCTGGGACTCAGTATAACATTGGGACTTAGGGGTCAAAGTGTCTTAAAACAGGATTCTGAGTCATAAGAGATATAATGAAAAGGTTTACATTTTTTACATCTAATCTTTATACTAGGACAAGCTGAAAGAGCTCTGAGTTTTGTTATTGATTCTGACCTAACGTGATATTGATATGAGTTTTAAATGCTGTGTATAGATAGAAATGGTGCAATGATCACATCAAATACAGTCTATTAATGTTAGCCCAGGCAATTTTGTATTGTATAACATGATAAAAATTGGACAAGACCTTACTATTTTCCTGTGTGTGAAGATGTAGCAGGTATGTGCTTTTTATGTTCTCATGTCTGATCAATATATCTTGGTTTTTTGGATTGGTCACAGAGTCATAGCCTAAGGACTGATGAAGCTTAAACGCTGGGACTTTACTTCATACTGCTGTTTTCCCTTCCATTTCTGTATAATTGCTGTCATTCTGGAGAGATTAGGTATTGTATATTGAGCAACATATTCACAGGCTTTTTGTGTTTGCCATAATAATAATAATAATAATAATAATAATAACAATAACAAAAGTACTGGTGGTAGCAATAGTACAAGCAGTAATAAAAATATAAATACTTGCCCAGAATAGTATCCTATTGTGTCTGCACTCCAATCTTTGTAAATGCTGATCATCTCTTGTCTTCCTAGAGCTAGAAGATGCTTTACTCTTTCAAGTTTTTCTTCACAGAAACTCCCTTCAAGGTTGAGGTATTGTTGGAAGCTAACAGTGGCTTTGAAATATATCATTTAAGCTGGAGAGTGACAAACACCCTACCCTGCTCCTGGGAGAGTAGTTGTGCATTCACTTAATGAGGTAGCTGAAGACATCTCTGGTCCTTTTTCCACTTTGAGACCAAACGCCAGAGGCAAAATGGTGAGCTTTCCTTGCATGTGTGTGAAGATTTCAAGCTCTGTGTCTCCGTGCACTTACAGCTGTTGTCACCTTTCTGGAAGGGTCATTTTGACTTGCATAGTTATTAAATCCTGTTTCCTTTGTTCTACCCAAATCAATCCTAGGCCAAAGCATTGAAGGAGCAATGTCTGCTGAGAAACACTTCTTTGTAAAACAGAGGGTGATGGTGAATATTGTTGGCAGGCAAAGGCAATATAAGCTCGGGTATATTCTGCTCTCTTTTGGGTGCATGACATCTCTTGGTGAGAGGATAGCTGGGTCTCCGTGACCATTATGCCTGTTACTATTCATGCAGAGTGGCAATAAAAGCACAACTGTACCAATTATGATAATTGCCTGGTTGAGTGGCACTGAACAGAGGCAGATAGAGAAGTATCACTTAGTGATCTTTGCATGCAAGAAACTGCAGACGAGTATATGGGAACAAGGAACTCTCCATCTGACCCAAAAGATGCCTTGACCTGAAAAGCTCATTTGCTTCATAACCATGCCTATGTCTTACACACTACTTTCTTTACAATACACACTTCAAATATTTACTCCAAAAAAGGCTCCTGGAAAAGAGAGCCTATGTAGCATCTCTGTATGTTATATTTAGAGCTTATGCTCAAAAAGAATTCTTACAAACTCTTCGTCGTGTAGCACTTAGATAATGAGTATGCCTGAAATTCTAAATATAGGGTAAATGTCGCATGCACAGGGAAGAATTAATCCATGAGATACGTTACAGATTTATGATGCACAGCTCATTAGGTTTTGTTATCTGATTCACCAAGGTTTCAATGAAGACAGATTGCCAAACAGGAAAAGAGGCAAAGAAAATCCAGTCAATTTTTTCTGAAGGATACATTCTTTCCATATGACATTCTGTTGGGGCAAGCCTGCTTTAAATCAAGGCATATGCAATTGGTTGATGCCACGGTTCGATTTGACAGTACTTAGCAGTCCTCATCAAATGGTATTTATTTCATCAAAGTAAAGGAAACAGAAACTTGTCCAGAAATTGGAAGCCCCACTCATTAATCTAATGAGAGCTGTTCTTCCCATTTCACTTTCATGCCTGTTGGGGACAAGAAAGCTCTTCGTTTTATCATTGTTGTCCATACAGCTATCCCACACTGCAGAATCCATGATGACTGCATTTTCTAAAGAGTATCTCCCCAGGGACTGTAATTATTCATCTTTCAGGAGACACAAGATCTATAATACACAAGTGCTGCAGACAAGAACTAGTTTACAGGTTTATCTCATGACTGAAAGTATAATCCATCTTCCCCAGCATGATTTAGGAGATGCCGTGTAAGAAAAGAAAGTAAGTGGGTCAACCCCATTTCAACTTCTATTCCCTTGTCCACATTGCTCCTATTCTTTTAACTTTGCATTAAAGAGAATTAACACTTGAGTGAGCAGAAGAAATGGGCTCTATTTCCTGTATCCTGCAACACACCTTGTAGCCATTAGGATTGTGCCTACACCAGGTTTGGACTCCCTGCGAGCTGCCTTTCCCCAGCAGTGACCCAGCCTGACGTCTCCTCTGCTGTGAGCAAGCAGAACAAGGAAGCCCTTCTTCTGATGGAGGTGGTGGCTTGAGATCTAAAAACCTTGACATCTCCATGAGTTAAGAATCAAGCTATTAATAGAGAACTTGACTGTATTAATGGGATTTTCCTAATGATTGTATGGTAGGCCTGAACAGGGATTCCCAAGCTTCTCATGTTTCCTCAAGGGAATGATACCTCAGGACACTTTCTGGTGTCTCATCCTTTCCCCATACGTCAGTCATCTCTCACTATCACCACAGAATAGCCTGTGGTTATTAGTGCAACTCATTTCCCAGTTTCCCAGAAAAGTTTATTCTGAAGATGGCATTTAAGGTAGCTTAAGTTTCTTGGAATGTAATTTAGCATCTAAAGAAACTGAAGACACGACATTGTCATCTCTCCATGCATCTCAGTTTGGAAGTCCGGGTTGTGTGTTTAAAAGAAAAGAAAATCTCCAAGCTGAGAATCTGTCTGGATAATAACATGACATGAGTGACCATATTGCCTCCTAAGCACTTATTTTTTTCACCTTCATCCCCAGATATTTCTAATTTCTGTGTATGCTAAAATCCCCTTTGTAAACAACCCATTCCTCTGTGTTTGTTCTCCCCACACCCTGCAATAACCATCTGTTTTTCCTAAAGGGTAAACATTGCTTGTCTTTTTCATTCTGAGACATAAAATGTTACTCAACAACCCCAAAAGATGTACATTTTTTATACAAACCTTGCTCAAATCTACTTTTGGTGTTCTTACATACAGCCTTGCCTACTTAAAGAGCACCAAGTACTATCCAAAAAAGCTAATAAAGGATTGCTAACATTGGTCGACAGAGAGAGCACAGGGTCCCTCACGTCAGATACATTAGGAAGCAGGCATCAGTCCTGGGTGCTCACATTGCGAAGTGTTTCAAATAACCAGAGTCAGACAGGCAAGAACAACTAAACTGTGCCCTAGACGTCTAAATTTAAGGATCTGCATTTCTCCTGATGCGGTGGCTGACATTATTGATTCTGAAAGCAACAGAAGGAGCATAGCTCTCTGCCGTGCTTTTGCCATTAGAGATTAAATCAGCTCTGCTGGGTCTTTGCAGGTAAAAGAGATGAAAAAACTCTTAACATACTGTTCAAAATTACAAACAGCAGAGTTAAAGGGCCTAAATCCAACCACTGCAACTTTAACTATATGAAGCTGTTGTTTGTAAATACCCCTAAAATATAACAAGATGGATGGAAACCCTAAATCTAGGCTTCTTTGAACGTGTAAATCCAAAGATCATTGCTGCTTCTTGAGGCTGTCTCTGATTTGGAGCCTGTTCCCTGATTAAAGGCTTTCAGGTAGACAGTGCTGGTGTATCAAAACACCAGTTATTTATTAGGCAGAATTACTGATTTTAGTAGGGAGTCACCCTTTGAAATAAATCTCATGATCTGGCCAATATTTAGTAAAAATATCCTCATCTCTAATATTTATAACTCATTCCAATTTATACCATCTAAAGTGAACTAAGTTCGAAATAAATCTTATTTATTTTTCACCATTTCACATCAGTGAGTGAGCTGGCTGATTTATATGATCGTTTGTATCACCATAGTGTCTAGGACAACTTGCTTACATTAACTGCCTTTACTTTCCTGGCTCATGTGGACTACTACGCAACTGGAGCTTGCAAACACTGCAAGGAAACTATCACAGGCAAAAAATAAATTCAAATGAGATCATTTTCAGGAGTCCCAAGTCTTGCAATACACAGAAACAACCCACAACTAAATGAAATTTTGTGCCTCACCTACTCAAACAATAGTTCTTCCTAAATGATATAGTTCTTCCAAAAATCTAACTCATTTATTTATTCTAAAAGCCTTTCAAGTTTTCAACTCACCTTCATTTTCATGCAATTTTAGGATGGCAAATTGTGGAAGAAATTGATTTGTCTGGACTCATACATTGCTGGTTCTTTGTATCTGCCTCCTGTGTTACTATAGTTTCTCCCTGACGCCTACCCTTCTTTGACATTTTTCTGGGAAGCTGACCACTGTGCTTCAATTTATTAAGCCCTCCCCATGAAGATATCAATTGCCTCCTGGCAACAGGAACATTATATATCTTTGGGGGACGGGCATTTTCAAGAAAATTTTCTGAGTGAGATACGCCACTTGCTGTTAGCTCTTTAGAAAGGAGGACACTATTTACCCTTTCTTGCATTGAAATTATACAAAGGCAGAAATACTGTCTTTTCTCTCAAAGTGGTCACTCGCAGAGAGGTGAAGAGGCAGTTTTAGAACAGACGTACAACAGTTGTGTCTTGGCTTTTCAGAGCAAAAAGATCTGTTGAAGGGGAAAAGTGTACATGATCCTGCCTCTGATACTTTGCAGTTTTGGTCATGAGATTTGCTTGAAGCCCTAATGCAGCCAGGACCCCCAGACACTAGGGGCATGCTCACTGCTTTTTTAGTACTATCCCTTGTTTACATCGAGGAAAACAGCAAACTTGGTCTTGCCAATGATTTTAAAGAACTGAACTGGTGTGTTTGGGGCATTATTAAAGGACTAGATACTAATGCATAGACAAGCATGTTCTTGATTTGAATCTATTAGTGACAAGAGGTTGCAATCATTGCAGTGCTGAACATATGTGTTCACGTGACTGTGTGAATTACAAAAATAATTTTTTTAAGAATATACATTGCAAAAATTGACACTAACTGGTCATGTCAGTTGCTGGCACCAGGACATAGAATGAGGAATTACATGGGCAGAAAGGAAACAGAGATCAGTAAGAAAGCAAAATGATGCGACGCTGCATCCGGAGAACTTGTAATCCAGTTGTGAAGTCATATAAATGCTTAAATATAAAGAGTGAAAGCTATGACAGAAAATTCCCTGGAACACCTTGACTTGTGAAGCCACCAGCCCGCTTGTGCCAAACACCACAGGTCCCACTCCTTTAGGGCCATTTGCACAAAACACTTACCTCACAGCTCCCTCCATCATCCCCTTATCGCCCTGACCTCTTGTGAGGACATTCCCAGGATTTGGCAAAGAGCAGCTCCTTGTCTGTGCAGGGTGTTGTTTGGCTGCAGGTTCCCTCACTCCTGTGCAACTTGCAATCTAATTTAAAAAGAAATTGAGATTGTTATAATGAACAATAGCAGGGAGGCCGGAGAGAGAGCAAAGGTAAATTGTAATAAAACCAATGCTTTTAGTGTCAAATAAAGCTCTTCATGTTTCCTGTAGCAGGAAGCAAAACCTAAATCAGGCATTTGGGGTTACAGAAGAAAGGGGACTTTCCTAAGAACCCAAAATGAACTATAAGGAATTCAAAGATCTTGAGAAGCAACTGAAAGTTGCTGGACAGGAGCAAAGAGTGAGCATCCTTCTAGCAACCAGTTTTGCTTTCAAGCCTTTCATTTAATATGTCATCCGTACCCTTCTTTGTTCTGCTCCAGGTTACTTATCGTGGCTTAATAATTTGTCACAGGTTTTTTTATTTAGTTGTGCACGTTTCTGCTATAAAGCACAGCTTTGGACCTCAGATACTTTTCCTCTCTTTCAACAAGCTCACTCAAAAGGAAATGAGAGGTGGATCCTTCTGAAAGTGTCAGTCAATTTGTTGGGCCAACCTAATGATGCAACCGATATAGAACCAAAACTAAAGCCAAATCAAACAGACTTTGCAAGGCTGTACATCAAAGAGCACATAGCAACTGATGTAAGGCTCTTCAGTAGCTTGCCACCGTGAGTTAACCAGGTAATCTACTAAATCTAGAAATACCCTCCACTTCACAGGCTGCTGGATCTGCTTTAAATGGCAAATAACTGGAAAAAAAATTAAGACAGGATGAGGTGTCCATTCGTGCATTCGTGGAAGAGACAGTCCCTGGCTATTAAGTCAAAGACCCTATGTGGAGTGGTACAGTGAAAGTGATTTCTTAAGACAAAATGTGGGCTTAGATACCTTGCTGACCACCCATTTGTGGGTAAGTGAAAGGACATACATCACTGGAAAATATTAATAGCTAGTCTTCAGGGAAAAACAGTGGAATACAGTCAGAATTAATCACGTCCCTGACTCTATCTCAGGAGCCAAGAAGAGGTCATTTTTTTTCCATCAGGAACATCTTGGTACTTAAGGGAAAAAAAATGCATTCACACTTAAGGGTTTCTGTGGTGTAACCATAGAGATGTGTTAATGTAATAATCACACACAGCCATGTAGGGGCTTGTGCTGTTTTGTGCAAAGGGAGTTAGCAAAGTCCAACCTTTCCCTACACAAATGTGACCTTTTAAAAGTAAAGATAAGCAAATATCTAAGTTTTACAAAACCTGAGGTTTCATTTAAAATTTTATAAGCTTAGTTCCACTAAAAAATATTCTCTTTGTGGTCTAAATTTGTGCCAGAATCTCCACGTGGTACAAATCAGTGCACCCAGGGCAGCTCTGGGGATTTGCACCTGCTAAGAATCCAGTCCATCACTTCCTTGGGGCTTTGACATTTTAAGGACTGTGCTACGACACGCGCAGCAATTCTGAAATGCCAGAGTGATCCCACTTTATCACTACGTGATCCTGCTAAGCACAATAACAAAGCTCAGTTTCTCCATGCACATGCAGTGTACGTTTCAGCACACAAGTTTATTTTCCTGCAACAACAGTTTGCCTCCTTCAATAATTTTGCCAGGAATTACAATGGGCCTTGACGCATACTCATTGGGTGATACTGGCTCTCAGCAAACCGATTTGTTACAGCTTCTGGACAGGATCAAAATTCATTACACTAATCAGCTCCTTTGATAATTCCGTGGAGCACTGCTCTCAGGCGTGGTGTGGAACCACAAATACAAATATTCTTAGTGTCCAATAGTTTTATATTATGGTGAGATATCTTAATTGACAGTTCCTTTGCTGATGTGTACGTGTGTATTGTTAACTTTATAGTGAGCCATACTGAGCAGGCACAGTAAAACCCAGAAGAATGCGCTATTTTCCATCTTTGTAAGAAGCCAGCCCACCTCTGTGGAAACCCATCCCCAGCACAGCACAGAGACATCTGGTAGTTAACAGCAAAGCCACAAATCATCTCTAAACTCACCTAAACAAAGCCACAGCTGATCTAATCTATTGCTGGTGACAGTCCAGTTTCCAGTTGCTCTAAGTGGCCCCCAGCAGTCCTCCAGCAGCCATCAGGAAAAAGAAATTCTTCTGGGCTTGTAATGAAGCAAAGGTATTTGGGGACCTGGGTGGGGAAGGAGTTCAAGATTAAAAGAATTACACAAACATTTCTGACTCACCTATGAGTCTGTCCTCTTTAATCTTGAAAATATATTTCATTTCCCACTCTCTGACATGTTCAAAAGCATTATTTCTCTAAAGAGTGAGAGGATAATTACCTGTCCGGGCATGAAAAAGTATTATGTTCCCTTTAGCTGGTTTCCATTCTGTATATCCACATAACTCCTGTGAGTTTGTGATTGCCAATATACACGGAGTACAGCAACAATATGTTAACTTGTTTTTCTGCTCCTAAAAAGGTTGTTACTTGCTTCTTTCTTGAACTGTGGCACCGCAAAATATATATTGTACTCATTGGCAGGCAATTCTCTGATATTCCACTGCTTTCAGCTTACGGTAGCACTGTTGGTTTATATTTCAGCACTGAATGTGCACGCACTGATGAGTACTCAGCCCTAGATATAAAAGACCGCACTTCTACATGGCTCCAACTTCCTCGCCCTGGCAGTCGATGCTGTATAGGCTCTGAAGTTTGTTTGGGCAATGCTCATGCCATCATGGCTGCAGAATGAGGAAAATGTGGGCAACTTTTCAGAGATTTAGAGCATGGCTTATGCAAGGATCTACATGAATAATCCCCTTTTCCCCAGGTCGTTATGTCCCCTCCAGGAGCTTCATTTACCCAAAGGAGATGGAATAAAATGTGGGGAACAGTCAGAGCTCTGACTGAGCTTCAGTTCCTGTACATGCCACCAGCAGTTAAGAGCAACAAGGAAAACATAGGCATATTTGGGAACTTTGTACAGTCACATTATTTTGCGAGAACTCTTTGACAAATGAGAGTATGGTGAGTGCTAAACAAAGGTGATCTGTTCAAATAATGTCACAGCCTGAAAGA
Organism: Numenius arquata; assembly: GCF_964106895.1. NCBI lineage: Eukaryota > Metazoa > Chordata > Aves > Charadriiformes > Scolopacidae > Numenius > Numenius arquata. The sequence continues at coordinate 6,090,307 of NC_133582.1, forward strand.
AAATACCACTATCAGAACCAGTCAAGTGTGCGTCCGTCACAACTAATAGCTCGTGTCAATCCTCCGTGAGTGACAAGCCTTGTTCTCCAAGGCAGGCGGAGCAGCGCCAGCCCAGCAGCAGCCGGGATGCTCTGAGCAACTGCAGCGAGGCAGCGACCAGCTGAGACCCTCCAGCTGGCCAGGGGACTGCTGCAGTCCCAGGGGCTGTGCCCAGGGAGGCACAGGAGCAGGACTGGGGGGGGTCAAAGCGCTGGTAAAGCATCCTTGAAAATACAGGTCACAAGCCAACGCTAAACTAACATGAGGAACCAGTTCATTTATTACTTGACAGCTGTAATGGGTGGGGTTGGAGAAGAACGCATCTCCGGGTCCCTGAAGTACTTCCACTGCTGCTGTCCACAACAGCATGGACGATATGAACAAACATAAAAGTATTAATAGCACTGCAACTCTGGCAATTTTCATTAAAAAAAAAAAAAAAACAAAACAAAACAAAACCAAAAACAAACGCCCAAACCAAAAAACCTTAGTTGAAAAAGGTGCAGTGAGACAACTGTGAATTTCCTTCCTTGTCTTGGTTTAAGTCATGCCCAGTTCAAGTTACATGAACACATGTATCTTGGATCTGTAAGGGCTTTGTTGTGGTTACCGGGAAAATAGAAAGGAATGACTGTGCTGCTGATTTTTTTTTGATTATGACATAAAGGGTAAATGACTATAAAAGATGAATGACTTTTACAGAGAATGCATGATATTTTTGCTCCTTTTCCTGACTACTGCCCCCGTAATCATATAAGTAATTGAGCAGATACTGCACCAGCCCTTACAATCTCTCTTCAAGGCACTTAGAAGGGATGAAAACTCATTTTGTCTCATTTGCAGACAAACTTTGCAATTCTGAAGGTTCCTAAACCCAGAAAATCATATTTATGAGACAAAAAAACATAGGGGGAATAGGAGTCTGACAGAGGAAGAAGGGAGTGAAGGCTGATTAGGTTAATGCTGTGTCCACAGTGTTAACCACGTTTAAACTGAGGCCAGGGAACAGGGCAATGTCCTTACCAGGCCTCCTTCATCACTCCCTATCCAGAGAGAGTAGAAGAAAGGGGAAAAAGAGAAATCCAAAGAAGGAACATGGTGAAAATAGTGCAGAGCAAGGTAGAAAGAGGAAGAAATACAGGAACAGAACGGAGGAAGGGCTGTACCAAAAAGCAGGCAATAAACTGCACAATATCTCATGTAACAGGGATTGGTCAGTCCAGCCCGTGGTTTGTTCTTCTACCCTTCTTAATTGTGCAGGGTGCCTGTTAAATGTATTAAAAAATAAGATGTGTTTCTTCATTTTAGGTGGGTTTTATAAGTTCAAACCACCTCTAAAGTGCATTAACAATCCTTTAATACGGAACAGAGAGGAAAGGCCAGCTACAGTTCTTTCTCCCCAATACACCAGGTCTTCAGCGCCATACTCTCTGCCCCAAAAATACATGGTAAGAAAGAGACATTCTAATCTCTACGGACCGTTGACTTCAATGGGCTTCGGATTTCTTGAGCCATTCACTTTTTTATTCTAAAGAAACCAAGATAAAGTGCGTGAAGATCAGAGGCAGCTGAATGTCTTTATGTGTAAAATAACTTGAAAGGCAGGACTTAACCCAGCAAAAGGGAGAGAAAATTCACAGTCCACCTACTCTATCCAGCCATAGATTTGTAATTGTGCCACTTGTGATAAAACTAAAAGAAAAAAGTTAAAATTACATGGGGAAGGGAGGAGGGTCATGAGTTTGAGCTAAAAGCTTGAAAAAATAAGTTGAGGACTTCATCTGTCCCTACTGATTTCCTTTTAAGACTGACAGCATGTGGCATTATCTTACTCTAATTTTCTCCAAAGGAAAAATATGACACTGTCTTAACATTATATTAATCAGAGGAGCCAAATATGTCTGTATGCACAACATATCTGCATCTCTCTTTCTCAGAAAACTTTCTACCCCAACTGAGCACCAGCTGGAAGAGAAATTCTTGCAATGGAGCCCTTTCTGTTTAATCCCTTAATCTTCTCAACATCCTCAAACAGTAGGGATTCTCTCTTAAACCCGCCTGGAAAGTAACATCTGCACTGTTGAAAGAGAGGAAGCACCAGAAGGCAAGCCACTGAGGTCTCAGCCCCCTCTCTCCTGCTCAATAGTTTTCTCTCGAAAATGCCTGTTAAGGACAGTTTCTATATAAAGGCAATGACACAGACTGGGCAAAACCCAGGGGCTGAAATATTTTCTATTTCTAAGCACTTACGCCTTTCCATTCTTATGCTATGGCAAAGGCAAGAGAACTTTAAACACCAACAAGACCACAGAGATGGATTAACCCGCAGAGATGGATTAATCTGTAAGCGTTGTTATTCCCTGAAAGTTACTAGCTTTCCTCCCTTCAACCACCTCTCCTTATTATTCATGTTTAGTATTTTGACAGCTTAAACCACAGTGGCATTCCTCTCTGTGACTTGTCCTGACTGTTAGTCCTGGGGCTTTATTAGGGATTGCAACGCCTCATGTAGATTTGGGGTTAAGTGATGTGGTAGACCAGGTTAGTTGGGGGGCTGCCTCCCAAATGCCAGGCCCCGTTTTCATGGGTCTCCTGGTTAACCCAGCCTTACAAAATTCTATGAGAAGTTAGGCACAGTGCTCACAGTCTTGCTATGTCTTCTATGTCTTCTTGCAGTCTAATAGAAAGGGGAAAACTTCCCTCTTTAATTAGAATTAGGTGTAGAATGTGTATTAATGTGTAGAATTCCTATGTATTAATATCTTCTAAATCCCCAAACACCTTAGTCTCAGATGACCAGATGGGTCACAAATGTCACCCGCTTCGTTCTGGTCTCTGTTTGAATATTTGACTTGTTTCTGCCCTGTCCCTTTTTTTCCCCTCCTTTCTCAGTTCATGTAACGCTGCAGTACAAGTATGTGCTGCAGAAAGGAGAGGTGACTGTAGCTAGTCTTGTGCTGTTAGACTGGCCTGTTTCTGAAATGACATCCACAGCCAATTAAGGCAAACTTTTTACTGATGCCCAAGAAAATTTTCACAGAAATTCTCCACACTTCCTTCTTTAATAACCATCCAACTTTTTAATAGAAATCACTTATTCGGGAGAAGAGAGCCTGACCCATACAATACCTTAGGGTAAAAGCTGCTTTTTGGAAGAAATACAAGATTGGGAGTCAAAACCGGGCACTGAAAAGGGTGGGTGCACAGTGATAAAAATGCACCTTTTTGGTCTTTGACACTTTCATTCTTCCATCTCAAGTCTGTAATTTATGATAGGATGTACTGGATGTACTGTGACTTCTGGTGAGGACTAAATGTAAAGAATGCTCTAGTTTAGCTTTCTGGCCTCAATATCTGTGACTTGTTTCATGGTTGATACACAGAGCCAGAGCTTCCCTCAACCTTGGGTAGAAAGCTTCTGGCTCCTTACCAGGCTGCGGTCTGGCCAGAAACCGGCAATTCACTGAACCGCAACACCACAGAAAAGATGCCCAGGTGAGACATTTAGATGGCACTGCAGTGGTGGTCCAGAAGGATACTCAGGAGACTGGGGACCTAAGTCTGCAAGCAGCCCTGGTGCCCTACATGTGTAGGGCAGAGTGTCTGTGGGTATTCTCTTCATTCAAGTGATGCTGATAATGGCAACCACCTCCTCTAAAGAACACACCCCAGTTTCCAGGTTGTGCATACCCAAAACAGACCGGAGTTTTGAGGCAGACCTTCTCATCTCCTCTCTCTTCCAGCTGAATCCATCACACAGAAGACACCAGAGTACCCCAGACTCTCAAATCAGGTCTTAATAAAACATACAAATAGTAACTCAAAGATAGGCAAATTATTTCAATAGGGAAAATTCAGATTGAGTGGTTGAAACATTAAATAGAAAAGCTGGTAAACAGCCTTCCCTTCTCCACTGGTTCCTGGAAAGGTAGGCCCATTCCTCTAGTCCTTGTTCAACTTTCAGCAGCTTCCTGAGCCAAACAAATGCCACCAAGGTCTGGCACTAAGCCTGCTCCCCTATCACAGACAGGCCTCCTTTTTGTCTTGTATGCTTCTCAGTCAGCTCCCTGCTTTCTGGCCCTTTTTCCCACTGCCCACCCCACCTTCATTTGGGAAGACTGTACCATGCCCACCTCTTCTTAGGAAAAAAGCAGTTGTCTTCCCTTCATCTCTCCTCTCCTGAGGTTTTGGCTTGACCTAGAGGGCATCAGTGAGGAACTTCCCACTCTCATAGTCTCTGTAACATAATGTACAGTACACAGTAGTGGGCAACAAATAAATTAGACAAGGAATACTTGTTTATTCCCAGGTTGTGGTATACTCTGCTGTTTTTATGTCTGCAGTGTTTCTAGTGGGGGTCAAAGTTAATGCAACAGTTCCTGAGAAATGGAGTGCAATTAGTGAAGGCTCCTGGAAGCATGTGAGGCAGAAAAATCGATCTTTGCAAACCTTGGCCTTAGCCTGCAAAGAAGTGGTTTATGATCATGATGCTTTCTGACCTGTCAGCATCATGGTAGTATATAACAAAGGCTGCTGCTGTTCCTCCCTGGAGCTGCACTGGAAACAAGAGTGGGTTAAGGGGCAGAGGGCACTATATTGCCCCCTCAGCTGTCCAAATGCAAAAAGAGATACACTGCGTGGCCGAGAAGAGTCTGTAAAATAACAGCTTAGCACTGTTGTTGACACACCAGCCCAGTAAGAGTCCCCATGCTGTTGCATTCAGAAGGTCAGATAACTTCCCTCACTGTATCTTAACCAGGAGGCTCTGTGGTGAACTCTGATTTGTGGTCAGCATCTTCTCATTTCTGTCCTGACCCAGATCCTGAGTCTTTGCTCCAAACTGGCATAAGATTGGAGGGATCAGAGGGCACTTTCCTCTGTTCTTGGCAGCTAGGTGCAAGACTGTCCAGGGAGAGGTGGGGTGGAGGCGTTGCAAAAAACGTACGTCTCAAAAATTGATACCTTTACCTGGGAAATCCTAAAATGCCAATGTATAATCTGATGGTGCCAGGGACACGCCATTCACTGCCCTTGGGAGACCACAGCTCTGGTCTGCTGAGGGTTTTAGTGGAATAGCAGTTGGGTAAGCAGCGATGTAAGCACATGCACCTCTTGCTACCAGTTCTCCTGATCCCATTGCTTTGATTTCCAGGTTCAGTACTTTTAGGCTGAGGATAGAAAAGAACAAGTTGTGAGAATACTCTTTCTTTCTTCCTTTCTTTCTTTCTCTCTTTTTCTTTCTTTCTTCCTTCCTTCCTTTCTTTCTTTCCTTCTTTCTTTCTTCCTTCCTTCCTTTCTTTCTTTCTTTCTTTTTCTTTCTTTCTTTCCTTATTTCCTTATTTCCTTCCTTCTTTCTTTCTTTCTGTCTGACTTTTTAATCAAAATCTCTGCAAGTGTGCTGAGAATGGGAGGTTTCTGCTGCAACATTATTACCGAGACCACTTGTGACACTTTCTCATTAGTCTGTGTAATGGGAAGCCAATCTGCTGCTCAGGAAGCAGCACTGTGAATGATTTTCAGCCACAGATGATGCAGCCTGGCTTTGAACTGCTTAGGCCTTGTTGTAACAGAAGCACCAGCAATATTCATTTAATGTGCATTGACCTTTCCCTGACCTGGGAGACAGAGAGGGCTCCTGCTCTGGCTTATCACCATGCCTTTTTCTGTAAAGGTTTTTGCTTGGCAGACTACAAGGAGCAAAATATTAAATTCTGTCTACAAAAGGTGCAGTTTGTTTGGCTTCAGCACGGCTTGGGGAGAGAGGCTAAGTTGTTTATTTTTCCCCTCCTGTAGCCATGCTGAGGACACATGCCAACTTTTAAACAAACCTTAAAGGGCAGGGATACAAGGTGAGAGCAAAGGAGTAATCTGGACAATGGGTGCCCCTAGGGCATTAAGAATAACTATTCCTCTCGCCTTCTGTTGCTGCAGTGGGCTCACTCCACTTGTCACTCACCAGGAGGCCTGTATCACACAGGATGAACCTGGGGATGACAGGAAGTTACTGAATGTAGACAAACCCATCAACTCTCAAGCTTTGGACATGAAAGTCTGAACCACCTCCTGCTGCTAAGCTGATATCACTTGTACGTGCAGTTGCAGAGCTACGGGCTTTTCATTTCCATGTCCCATCACAGCAGAAGAGAGATTGGTGTTGTGCCATAATGTGGATCCCCCGACCCCAAAGAAGCCTGAGATACTTACTGCACAGTAGCAGGCCAGCACTGCCATAGGACCCAGTGCACTAAAATTTGAGCACCCACAACACAGTCATAAATGAGAAGGGGAAACTTTAGATAGATGCGAAGGGGCATGAAGAAAACATGTCTTCCTTGCAAACCAACCAGATCTCAAGGGAAGAGACCATGAAGAAGCAGAATGCCAGGTAAAAGATTAGTGCTCAGCCAAAAGCATAAGACTTCATACCGGAGATGGATAAGCCTTTGCTGACAATACCACACAACTATCACAGTGCCCAGCTGGGCCACCATGCCTCAAGACCTGATGGCATAGTTCTATCTCATTTGCCTTTAGAAGGCCACTTTTGTTCTATTTATTCCCACTCCATCTTGTTTTATGCCTCCTTGCTCTACAGATTGCCCTGAAAGTTGAGAAAACCACAAGGCAGTTTCAGTTGCCTCATTGGAAGAAGGTCATTATTCTTCCATTTCCTGCTTGACCTTTCTTGCTTCTCCAGTTATGGATTGCTGGCCTACTCATGTGGCCTTTGTTTTGATCTCTGCACTATATGCCATGGCTTGGGAGAACTCATCCAAGGAGAAAATGGGCATTAGTCAGAAATACCTGTGCAAAGACAGAGCAAGATGGAGCCAGTGATGTCTCAGAGACCCTGGCCTGGATGCAAAAGGATTGTGCCACATTGAACTGCTCTGACAGCAGTTGTCACCTTGGCTGATCATGCAAGCAAATGTTGGACTGGTGCCCACTGCAAAGGAGCTGTGAAGAAAAGTCTCACTTTCCAAATTGCTGGCCGATTAGCTGCAGGGCTGTGAACTCTTCCTCTAATATATGTGCAAAACCTGTGAGATTTGGAAGGGGCAAAGGGTTTTCATTTCAGCTGTTTATACTATGTAGAGTTAAAAACCCAGAAAGAAGGAGCTAAATGTGTTTCTGGCAATAAATCAGTTTAAACAAATTGCAGAGTCACAGGACAAAGCCTGTCTGCACAGAAAGCCCAAGAGGGGACAATACTAGAGCCAACTGCACTTACCTGCTAACCCTGGCACTTCTAAAGTTCACCTCTCAGCGCTACTGCTGGCTGCCTTTTTGACAGCAAGCTCGGATGTTTACATAAAATTAATAAAACCCAAATGTTTATACCACTAATTTCTGGGTTTAGTATTTCCGGCATTTCTGGTATTTCTCCTCCACTGTGCAGAAAGCACCCCCACTCGCCCCCATCCCCACCCCCCCATTCTGTACAGGCTTCAAGTTTGATCAGCTCAGTGTAATCTCTGCCCTCTGTTCTGAGATCCCCTCATGGGTCCTTGCCCCAATTTGAGATCAATCCGAACATACCCTCTGACAAAATGACTATACCCAACCTCAGCACACTCCTGCTCCACATTCTGCTAAGTTGATTATAGAGCTAATTGGACACAGAGAACAAAGCAATTTAACTTCCCTAAAAGATGACAGCACCGAAATGCCCGGAGCCATTGAGAGTAGCTCTATGCAGGAGCTAATTTTTCCACCTCCATTACCACAGGCAGCCTTCATGCACTGGAAGTTTTAAGGCAATACTTTTCATCAGAAAAGAAACGAAGTGCTCAGAAGCACACTGCACCAGCCCAGGATATTAATTTGCTCATTCTCTAATCTATGTCGATTTGTGCCCCAAACGGCCCTTTTCACCACCGGGAAACCTAAAAGCCAACAGCATTACAGATCCTAAGAAAAATGATGCAGAGGATGGAGTGAGCCCACTGCTGCTCTCTAAAGATAGCCAAGGAAAATGGGATGAGAATGGAAAAAAAGAAAATACTGAGCATTTGGAGAAAACTAAGCAGAGGAATAGAGGAATAAAGGCAGACAAGAGGAGAGGCCTCTCCTTTGCTGCTGTTGATCCTTCCTGGACACCCAGAGCAATGGCACTGAACAACCTTGGGAAGGGCTTTCTAGTCACCTGGCAAGAAGCTGCTGAGCAAGAAAGGCAGGGAGCAGTGGGGGTAAAGGCTGCTGCTGAAATATACCTCTATGGTTTCTGAAGTCTTTCAAAGGACATATTTCTTCCTGGTACTCAACAGTGCTGGTTCCCTGTGAGTGTGACAGGGAGGGGAGCTCTTTTAAAAAAGTTTTTGTCTCTTTGCAGTTCATCTCAAACACAACTCCGAAGACAATGACACAGGTAAACATTTCAGCCTTGCCCATGGACTCCAGCAGAGAGAACAGCAAACCCTGCTGTTTGCTGTGGTACCAAGGAAGTGCTCCCTTGCAAAAACAGGAGAGCCCAGTACCCCAAAACATCTGTCCGTCGTGTGACTTCAGCCCTACCAGCCCCATTCACAGCCATTCTCTCATGATGGGTGTGGGGCTCTGTGGTGGGGGCAGAGGAAAAGCCTCCTCTACCAAGTGCTGCCTTAGGAAATGCAACCTGTTGTGCGTCAGCATGTCACTCCCTTTCCCAAACAAAGAGCAGCTGGGAGAAAACCTCTATCCCTAAATGTAGATTTATTAACACTCAGCACCAGGGAAGTCAAGGTCAAGGGTTAAAGCTCGCCTTTATCCATCACCTCTTGGTATGACCTTGGTGGGGCTTTTTGCAAAGGGCAGGGACAGTTGATGCCATAATGAGCTGCTCTTCCCAGGAGACCCAGCATGATGAAAAAAGTACAGAACATCCACCTTCATGTACCCCTGCAAGAATGCTGGTTTGATTGGTAATAAGTTGCCCATTAAAAATACATGGGAACTTACCTCGGAGAGTCAGAGAGTAGACCCCACAGGATAAAGTCTGTTCAGCCAGCTTTTAATGAAGGCAATTACATCCATGTATTTGGGGTTTTCGTTCCTTATTCTTCTCCAAAGAAAACAGGCTTATTTCATGGAGGAAAACTAGAATGAAAAATAAATTCACAAATGTTGTTCTTTAACTGGATCGATTACATTTTGATATTTGAATTACAGTGTTTTTAATACAACTAAGGTGGTGCATATTTAATATTAGCTTACATGCAGGTATAATAGCTACTTTTCTGAATGAACTCCGTTTTAAATTCTGAGGAAATTAATAGTTTCTAAAGAAACAAGGAAAAGACAACTTGGGTGGTCACTGAGACCATTCATTTTAATGAGATAGCCAATATATCAAATTGTACAAGGACGGATCTAATGCTGGTTTATCCTGAGGAACTACTGAGGTATTTATTCATCTCTCAATCAAGACTGGATGTCACAAGTTTTGTTGGTTGTTTGAACTTAAATTCAGAACACAGTAAACAATCTGCTCTTACTTCAGTGCTCTCCTTCTCTTTTCCTGTCCCCTCCATTCCACCCAAACATATGTGGAGAAACTGGAGCAGTTTGCTTGGTGGAACTATGGATTTTACTCAGTGGATCTGTGGAGTTTGCTCAGTGGATCTGTATTTCTGAACTTGAACTCCAATACCATATTCATAACTGATGCAATCTGAAGCATGGAAATTCACAGCAGACAACATGTCATCTTCTGTGTTACTACTGACAGTGAGACAGAGCCTTTACATTTATGCAGGTAAGAACAGGGGAGAAGGCCAAGTTGGTCATCACTCCAGGTAGGAATGATGCCAAAAATTACTGGCATTTCATGCAGGATAAAGGCACAAAGACTACACACATAAACCAGTTTACACCCCTCTTTGCACAGACCTAGTCCAGCAGGATTAAATTGTTCTCATCTGTGAACATTGCACATTTTACCTTCTGCACAGTACAGCACCTTCTGAGGTGAAGTTAGGCGTGCAGATGGAGTTCAAGCATCAGACTTAGAAAAGAGAGGTGCTTTGGAGTACTCAGCTCATGACACCTTTAAAGGTGCCCAGCAAGTTCAGAGCAGACACTGTAAAAACCAGTGCTTTTAAAATTGTCTCCAACTGGGGACCAAAAGACAAAGGAACCGTAGTCACATCCATTTTTTAAAACTTTGCCCTTGGTTGAAAGAGCTGAACTGAGAACACGGTATCATGTGAACCGTAACCACCTCATAAACTTAAAGCAGACCTGGACCTGCAATGCACCTAGCAAACGGCCAGGGATGCAGGGTCAGTCACTTCTCCACCCACTTCCAGCAGCAGCACTGGTGAAAGCAGAGGCACAGAACACCTGCCACAACACACATACGCTCCCATCCCAGGAACCAGCACGCCAGATGGTATAAAAAACCATTAGACAACCCAGGCAAGAGCCCTGGGCCAACAGGAACTAAAGTGGTACTGAATCTCAGCTGACTCTAAAGCCGGGTAGATTTGGACAAATGGCTTTTTGGCTTTTTTGCCTTTCTGCTCACTCTGCCTTTCACTCTGCCCTTCTGGGAGGCAGCCATGGCAGGGCACCATCATGGCACAGGGATGCGTTCCCCTCCACCACCAGAAGCATCAGTGAACTGACACAGGGAAGCTCCCTTGGTAGCACTCTCCAGTGCCCAGCTCTGCCAGGGCAGGCTTTGGGTTCAGATGATATTAATCTGCAAAATCCTCTGATTTCTCCCTGAACACCTTCTGTGTTGTTTAGGCAAAGTGCCTCTCTGAGAGGACTCTATTCTTTCTCAATATTGCATTTATAAGAGGAATTTCCTTACCCAGAACCAGCAGATACTCCCCCCTGCTCCACCCTTCCCTATCCTCTCCCTGCCCCCATAAAACTATTATTTAAAAACAGGAAAAAATACTCTGGCAAACAATCTTCCCTCCACCCTCCCTGCTATCTGTTTAAATATCCTTGACTGCAAGACATCCAGTACAGAACAGTCATCAATTTTTAATTCATTTAATCTCTTGGTAACAGTGTTCTCGTGAACTGAAGGGCCCCTGAGGAAGCTCCAGCGAAACCTCAGACTAGCATCTTTCCCTGGATCCAGGGATGAGATTTTGTGAATGTAGTAGACTGCGCAAATGAACGCATGGGTTAACAGTGAAAAAACATATTTAAACCTGAGTACCTTTAACCTCCAACCAAATCAAAACACATTGTAAACCAGAGCGCTGTAACCCTAACACAGCACAGAGGGAAACAAGCACCAGGGAGAGAATTCCCTGCGTCAGAGTTGTTCATGATTCAGCAAACTTGGGAAGGAGCCCTCTGAGCAAACATGTGGGTTGCCTGAGCTCCTGGTCCCACTACTGCTAGTTCTTGTTCCAAGAAGCTCAGAGAACATCCTAATACACTGACAGTAATTAAATTTTGCCTCCTTAAATGCCCTGAAGTCTCAAGAGGGAATAGTTTTTCTCCTCAAGCCTCTGAGTGTGTGGGAAGCTAATACTGTGTGTATTTGCATTGTTCTCCAAAAAACTGGTTTTCAGGAATGGGCAAAATGGTACCTGTGTACAGTGTGAATGTTAATTGTCTCTGCAGGTGCTTTAGGGCAGGGAGCAAGAGAATCCTTGGTTATATTCAATCATGTCATACAATGGTAGCACCCAAAGGCCCCAGTAAGAAGTGGCTTTCATTGTACTGGAGCATTGCATGAAAACAGGGAAAGAGCAAATCCCTGTCCCCAGTGTCTTATAATCTAATGAAACAGGTTAAAAAAATAACCTATAGCTCCAATTCTGGGACAGATAGAAATGATGCATTTTATCTGAACCCGAGCTTTGTCATCATTGAACTACAGTTCTCTGGGGAGGCTTTTGGAAGGGGAAACAGGTTTGATTACACTAGGCATGATAACGAGCTCAATGCATACAGCCACATCACCTCTAGAGTGACATCAGAGCCACATCAGCCTGTCTTCCTACCTGCCTCAGCCCTCCTTCCAAGTAGATATCCCTGCCCAGTATTTCATTACCCTGGCAAGCTGCAATGTGGGGATGGGCATGGCCCAGACCTGCTTGGCTTCTAGAGGTCGATGCTGAATAGCTAATTCAAGCCGACTCAGTTGTAAAGAGACTGTGACTTGTTACACCAGATCACACAACATAATTTCCCGTCTTTCCACGTGCACCTCGACGTAACAGGCAGGCTCCTACAGTAACGACAGGCAAGGCACTACGCTACAGAGCTACTCAGAAAATTAGTATGCTTTTCTCAGGTTCTTTGAGATTATGCAATGCACAGGACATTTGGGGGTCTATTTTTCCAAAAATAGTGACTAGAAAATCATGATGCAAAACGTGGCCTCAACGTTTAGCACTAAAGCCCTTGTCACGACACCCTCTGGTAGAGCTGCAGCTCAGCTGGACACATGGATGCTGGGACAATTTGCATAGTTACTATTTCTTGCACAGACTTCCCCTAATCTGTGATGCCTTTTCTAACCAGGTTATTTGTCATTTGCCAGCAGCAACCCCTGATTCTTTGCCCGTGAACCTCCTGCTCTGTTTCACACTATTAAGAACATTATTTTCCATTCTCCTGTCAGTGGAGAGTGCTGGCGATTAGCACTGCAATATCTGGTCCCCTTTATTGAAAATGTTAATCCTTCCTTTTTGCAGGGTTTCTTTAGCCAGGGGTGTTAATACTTGGTTAATAGAATCAGGCTGCCTTTTTCTTCATCTTTTGTGTGCATGTGTGTCAGGGAGGGATTTTTTTTTTTTATCTTTTGGTCAGAATTTATTGTAGTCTCTCTTTTGATTCTTTTTTCTCCAGAGGGGTTGCTTTGAGTTTCCTTGCTTTCTTGCCATGATTATCTTAATGCTTTTCTAACATTTAGCATCCAGAACACTCATTGTTCTGTGTCTATTCTGGTCTCTACAGTTTTTCAAGGGTGCTTACGCATATGTCCTTGAAGGAGGAGTTACTTGTGTTCACTATCATCCCTCCACACCTCAATAGGAAGCAGACTGAGAGCTGGGAGCCTTCCCTCACCTGCTGCACAGACGAGGCTTTCTTTGGCAGTCCACAAACCTCCCTTCAACATCAAGATCCTTTGAGCATTTGGATGGTAAGTGGCATTAAAGATCACCACCCACCTCTCATAAGACATTCTTCCATGGAGAAAGCATGATGTGAAGCATGGGTCACTTGCTGTAACTTCAGGGATTGAAGATTCCGTCCCAGGTGGAAAGGTGAGGCTGCCAAGATCCAAATGCAGACCAGAGAAGGCTGCAGGATGAAGTGCAGGCACTTTTGTGTTGTATTACACTGGTACAGTCTTTTAATGCTAATCAGATAGTAGTTCAATGAAAATTCTTGTTTTGATGTGAAGAGCACAGATCCTGTCTCCCACAAATTGCTGTTGTGATGACTTTCTTTAAAAGGAAGGGCATCACCTGGAGCAATGTAATCACCAAACGAAGAAAAGTGGCAAGTCATCTGAAGCTTTGTCTCTCCTGATTGCAATCATACTTTATTCTCAAGTAAAGAGAAGCTACTGTGGCACTGGGGCTGGGAAGAAGTGGCTGTTCAGCATCTCTCTACTATGTATATGGGACCCCAAGACCATGCTCAAAGTAGACCCAGTACACAGATTCTGCCGCACTGGAGATAGTTTCAGCAGGCACACCTAGAGCTGGACGGAGCTATGCAAATTGGTTGACTCCCTCCCTCCATCTATCCAGCCAGCTGAGCAGGCCAAGAGCAATGGGAGGACACCAGGTTCCTTCCTCGCCTCTCCTACAAATAAGAGGATGAGGTTGTCAGAGTTGTCATTTTACTCCCTCCTTCTGAATTCCCATTAATATGTCTGTGCTACAAATAAGACACCCCCACACATGAAAACGTGGGAAGGTGTTGCTCACAGAGGTGCACAGCTCCTGGTATCTGACCCACTCAGAAATGCAACAAGCTCCTTAAGACCCCTACCATCGTGATGGCACTTCAGGCGCCTGCAGAAGATGCCATCCAGTGGCAGGAAGGTAACACTACAAGAGCAGGCAATGAAATCGGCCTTTTGACACCACCATCCTTGAAAAAGTTGTATTTTGTCGTGACTTAACTACATAATCAAAATAGCCAGGATGTCTGTGGGCTGTGGTGAAGATTGGAGTGACATTCATCTCTAATTATGTTAATTGGATGGCTTTCTTTTTTTTCCTCCAGAAGCCCTTAGGCTTTTATTTGCAGGGAATAAATAAAGAGGGATTAGTTACGTTTATCTGTGTTTTCCTAAGTCTTTACAGAATAACTGTTATGTGTAATTAAGTAATTTGACTGTCCTTGACCAAGCTGATAGCAAATTACCAGGGTAGGGTAAGACATTACTTACAAGGTCCCATTACATTTTAAGAATAGATTACATGGATCTGGGATTTATTGATTTTTATTTAATTTTTGACAGGAACAACTGGAAATAATGGTCTTATGAAGGTGAAAATGCAATGTGCTTTGACAAGCTGTCTTTGTGTAGCAGCATTGCTTGTTTATATGTCTGTCTTCTCCACAGAGGCTTTACGTTGAGTCAGCTGCGTAACAAGCCTTTTCATTCACAGCTTTCTCTTGGCCAGTGTCAAACATAGTGGTGGGATATATTCAGGTAGCCTTTGCTAAGCAGTATCATCCTGGATTTACTCTCTGTGATCCAGCTAACCGACACGTAAATAATTCACACTCTTCAAGGATCCAGCTTAGCTGCTTCCCCCATCCTTTGCTGCCTCTCACATCACTAATCCATATACCCTTTTCTTAAAATCTGCTTCCAGTGAGGTTTTCCATATAATTGTCACTACAGATTGATGAGTTTCTCTTCAGGAACCACAAAGCATTGATGCGCAGAGAGAACATAATATCATCTTGTCTCAAAATAGATTCTCTTGTCCAAGATACAGATACTATTTCATTTACCTACTTTGAAGGTACTTTATTGAGCGTGCTAGGCTCTTGCAGATTCCCAGAGAATATGTTCTCCTTACAACAGAGACCGGATACTCCACCTTAAAATTTACTAATCTTATTCCACCTTGGTTTTTTAGGTATATATTAATTTAGTATAATCACATAAACTTACTTCATACTGAACATACGCACCACTCAGCCAACAGAAGGCTTGGAAGCATGTCCACAGCTCCTGACAAATGACAAAGAGGAAAAAAGTCTTCCAAAGAAGCACTGCACTGATGCCTTTGCCAAGAGGCCTGGCCAGAATTGGTTACAGCCAACCACTGTGCTCTAAAAAGCGGGGTATCAAAGTTAGGTTGTCAAAACTGAAAGGCAGCAACTAATTGTAATTAAAGGGTGAGGTTTTTTGTCTTCCCCTGGGAACTAGCACTCAGGGTGGAAAATAAAACTCTTTCACTAAACCTCATTGTGTGGCTTTGTCTTCTAAATACACTGGGGAAAATAAGGGGAGGAGATTAAATAAGTGCATCTAGGAGAAACCTGGGATACAGCCAAGAGTCGTGATCTGGACAGTGCCAAGATGACAGGCAGCACAGAGAGGAGGGGCTGCTTCCAAAAGAAGTTTTGTAGAGATTTTATCCCTGCCAAACCCTCCTCCCAACCCTGTAAGTCAGCCATGATGGCTATGTCTTTTTTAGTATAGGCAAAATCTCTGTTCCCAGAAATTACAATGTGGTTGTGATGTTTCTGTTTTTTGAGGAAACTGAAGTGGATTTCCTCAGAGAAGTGAGCTGCGCTCAAGGACAGATGCCAATGCACAGACAGCATTTTGGCTATTCTTGGTCAAGGTGGGCATGAGGCAGCCATGCCTGTAGATGCATGGAATAAACTGGTCTAGCTTCCCTTGGATATGAGATTTCAGGGTTTGTTTCTCTGCTGATGTGGCCTGGCACACAGGTAGCAGTATATGCTCCAGGGAAGGCAGCTACTTTCAACAAGAGAAGTGGGAGAAGGTGAGGGGTCCCCCAGCCCATTCTGGGGCAGCCACAGCAGCAAGCGTGGCTGAAGCAGTGGTTACTCACTGCTTTGGGTGAGGTTCACCAAGGTGGGGTGAGCTGACCTTACCTAGTCACTGGCATGGCTAGAGGGCCGTCCTTCTCCCCACTCCTCTCCTCCTCCCTCCCCTACTTGCATTTGAAGGTGTGCCTGGCTGCTTCCTTCAAGCCAGCTCTGACCCTCATGCTGCCCTTAGTGAACTGGTTCAGCTCATTAAACTAGCAAAAGATAAATAACCATGCCTGTGAGGGGAAAAGGATGTGACACACTCCTCAGGGACAGGGAGAGGAGGCCCCAGAGACATTTCTTCAGGCTGTGAGAGTGGCCAGCCTTGACCAATGCCCGCCTTCAGGCAGGTCAAGAAGGGATAAGCAATCAGGATTCTTGCAGGTTATGTGCCCTGTCCCCCTACCTGCATCCAGGCTGCCAGCTACAAGCCACCAGGGAACTCCACCTGCCCCTCACACACTAGACAGACAACCTTCAGCAGGAAGGTCTCTCCTCCTCTCCTCTCCTCTCCTCTCCTCTCCTCTCCTCTCCTCTCCTCTCCTCTCCTCTCCTCTCCTCTCCTCTCCTCTCCTCTCCTCTCCTCTCCTCTCCTCTCCTCTCCTCTCCTCTCCTCTCCTCTCCTCTCCTCTCCTCTCCTCTCCTCTCCTCTCCTCTCCTCTCCTCTCCTCTCCTCTCCTCTCCTCTCCTCTCCTCTCCTCTCCTCTCCTCTCCTCTCCTCTCCTCTCCTCTCCTCTCCTCTCCTCTCCTCTCCTCTCTCCTCCTCTCCTCTCCTCTCTCCTCCTCTCCTCTCCTCTCCTCTCCTCTCCTCTCCTCTCCTCTCCTCTCCTCTCCTCTCCTCTCCTCTCCTCTCCTCTCCTCTCCTCTCCTCTCCTCTCCTCTCCTCTCCTCTCCTCTCTCCTCCTCTCCTCTCCTCTCTCCTCCTCTCCTCTCCTCTCCTCTCCTCTCCTCTCCTCTCCTCTCCTCTCCTCTCCTCTCCTCTCCTCTCCTCTCCTCTCCTCTCCTCTCCTCTCCTCTCCTCTCCTCTCCTCTCCTCTCCTCTCCTCTCCTCTCCTCTCCTCTCCTCTCCTCTCCTCTCCTCTCCTCTCCTCTCCTCTCCTCTCCTCTCCTCTCCTCTCCTCTCCTCTCCTCTCCTCTCCTCTCCTCTCCTCCATCTCCCACATGCAGCATCACCAGACCTTACAGCTTGCCAGAAGTCTATCAGCAGCAGCTGTAGTTGTGCCACCTTAGCCTGAATAGTTACTCCCACTGAGATGTATGTGAGGGTTTCATACATGCCCCTGAGGGAGGATGCTAATTTCTTGGCTTATTTTAGGAGTTTCTGTAATACTGGCCTGGCCCTTGTCAAAACCACAAATCCCACAGATCAGAATATTAGATACGTTGTTCTTTCTCATCAAAGGGAGCTCAAACTTAGTTCAGTTTCTTTCTTCTCTGCCACGGGGAGATGCAAAACTTGTTTCTTAGTAGCCTAGTCATTGCCCCTTTGTTATGTTTGTACAAAGCAAAATACAAAGAATCTTGAAGAAGCAAACAACCACATTAAACTATTTTCATATTCTTATGACAGCGAACAAGCATGTCAGAAACCTTTTGCTTTTTCCCTTGGAACCTGCATTTTTATGTAGGCGCTTCTTAAAACAGCATAAAAAAATAAAAAGCCCTCACTTCGTTTCCCTTTTAAATTGGAGTTGGGGGAGAATCACATAGCAGAAAAATTTATTTTCCTGAATGGTCTTTTACAACCAGCAGCATGGCAACTTAGAGCTGACACTGTCCCTTCAGGTCTCTGGGTCGTGTCCAGTTCGTTGTTGAGAAAAAAGTAGTGATACGCGCGGGGTGTCACTGCTGGCTCAGGCTCTGGTCATTGCTGCGCCTGGCCATTTCTCCCCAGGCAGCATTTTCCAAGGATGCCAACCCTTACCTGGCTCCACCCTGTGGGGTTCACCCTCTGCTCCCCTCACGAGGGGGAAGGATGACCATTACTGAAGCACAGCTCTGCATGAGCTGGACCATACATATAGCTTACACTGGTCAAAAACATTCAAAAGAACCTCACTGTGTGTCTCTCTCTTATCACCCAGACTTTTTTTCCTTGGCTGCCCGAGACCCTTGTGGAGCACAGCAGTTAGGCTTAGTCAGACCCTGTGTCTCCACGCTTGCACTGAAAAACTCCTAAGCTGGGAAGATGCTGTGGAGCAGTTCTTTCTCTCCAGACACCTAACCCGGGCCTCTTGACCTCATTATCAGTGGAATAGAGGCTATCTATAACAGATTTTTCTGACATCTGACTGCTGACTATGGGGAAACTCATGCTGTAATATCTTCTCCCCATTCAATTTTTAACAAATTTGGACAAAATTCCACCCTGTTCAGAGATGTATCATCATTCCTTGTCAAATCCTAGAGTGTTTGAGGATAGCTTTTAACTTGGAGGGCTGTGGAGAGCATTGGCTCTCTCCTGGTTTTGAGTTTTCAGCTGGTGCAGGGATCAGGGACAAACAAAATGGATAAACACTGAGTTATGTTCTTGCTGACTGAGCCTCTCTCCTATTTAGTGACAGTTCCATCTTTGCAAAGGTTTTGCTCTTGACAGACATGCTTTACTTGAATATTTTTAATGAGCATTTATTACAATAGTTGCATTTCTCAGTCCCTTTTACGTACTGGGCACCGGGGAGATCTAACGTAGAGGAAGGGGGTGACTGACTGAATTCCTGGTGAAAGATTAAATACTTGTAGTCTCCTAAAAACAGAATACCTCATTTAGTTCTTCATCTTTTCTTACATGGCAGCACCCATTCTGTTTTACATGGTGCCAACAAGACACTTAAAAATTTCCTGGACATAATAACCCCTTCTACCTTGGCAGCTCAGCAAGAACAGCTTTCTCTGAAATTTCCCTAATCAATTGACTTTGCCAAGTCTTTCGCTTAACAAATCCTGCAATAGCTTCCAGCATTTTCCCACAAGTGATACCAAATTAATGGGTTTGTAGTCTCCTGGTGGGTCCCTCGGCCTTTCATTGTCTTATTAGGCACACTCTGGCCTGCTGGGAGAAATGCACTGCATTGATAAAGATGCTGGATGAGGTTCATTTCATATCCCACTTTCCTTTTACGTTCTTGAACTCATGCATGTCAAAATGTTACAACGAACATGGATAAGCTTAAAAAGATCAAAGTCCTTCAATATGGGCACATCTCACTTTGTGATTAATCCAGTGTCCTACATGTCTTATGAAGCCAACGTACGCTATTCCAAATCTGTCTTGCATTTAGGATCTTGGCCCAAATTCAAAGGAGTGTATTCTTAAAATATATTTGGGTGCTTAATTGTACATGAAAATAAAATGTTGATAAGATTAATTTGAGGACCCACCAAATCTAACTTTATGCCTCTGTCAAATGATCCAAAACAAAACAGTATATGAAATCATTACATTTTTAAGCAATGATATTTTGAGCACACAACTGCTTTCTGAATGCTATTTTCTCTGTCATATGTTTAGAGTCACTGTCCTTAAACAACAGACTTTTCTTAGAAAGAACAGCAACAAACACGGTTTTGTTCTTTTTCTAAACAGTTTCAGCTCCATTCCTGCCTTGTACTAGAAACTGTTTCTTTTCCAGATATTTTAGTAAATCCCAGAAATAACTAATGGTTCACCAGAACCATTAAATAAATAAATAATAATAAACCATTAAGAAAGTAACAGGTTCACCATAAACTTCTCCTCCTTCCTCACATATGTGAAGGAGAAAGGAACAGGGAGAGAAAAAAGGGACCCCACTGAAGGCATCAAAATGCTCTATTGTCATGACTGCTGATGCCTGCATGTTCTGGCAAGACGGGAAAATCATTGCAGCTCCTGCATATTTCTTTTCAGTCACTGCCTATTACCGTGCCTTGTGCTTTTTTTCCATACTTCAAGCAGCTCTACAATCTGTTTTTATGGTCTTTAGGTTTGTGACTTGCTTTTTTCTTTTCTGCCTCCAGACTTTCTCCCTAAGATGTTCCAGATTCTCTATAAGTCAACGATAAGTACTAACATTTGCCCTAACTTCAATATGAGCTAGTGTGATGGATGCACTTGACCCCTTAACCAAATTAGCAGGATCCAAAGGAGGTAAAGACCTGAGCTGTAGCTGGGCCAGGAACTCCTCTAGCTTCAACCTGTTCTCCAAAAACCCACAAAGGACACAGTGAACATCAATAAAGATGAGTTTGGAACACCGATCATGCGATTAAAGCAAAAATAATGGGTGGTTTTTCCAAAACTCATTTACCAAAAAACAAAGAGAGTTGTGGGTACAAGGAGTCTCATGCATACCTTTTCCATTGCATGCAATTTGGCTACAAGCCAACCACTTTATCCCATAAATATGACAGCCTAAGTGAGCCGCCTCTGAGGTCTCCCTGCTAGGCAGCACAGAAGCATGGCAGTGAGCTCCCCCTGAGCTGGGACACCTCTCAAGGTTGCTTCTCAAGGCAGAGAGACCTTTTACCAATGGCAGATCTTTGGTAAGCAACCAATATCATGTGTAACTCTGTAGTATGATAACTTTGATCTTGCCTTGGTAACGTTGATTGCACGCTGAATTGGTGCTGATGAAATTTATACAATCCTTTAGACATAAACTGTTGACCAAGTCTGGGATTAAGTCTGGATTCAGCCGCACCCAGACTCCTCTCTGAGAAGAGTTTAGAAAGCAAGGGGGTCCTTTCTGAACCTTGTGACTCAATGGGAGGGCCTCCCTTACCCTTTGTGTCTTCAGTCTCTCTGTGAATCACTCCAACTCAAGTGTAACTCAATTTTCCTTTGTATGCTTTCTTATGCAGTAATTAACAGTGAACCTTGCCATCTAACTTTGTTAAGTCACACTTTTGCAACATAGTGTTAAAATCGCTTTGCTAACACTTTTGACAATGGTTCTCTAAAACATCTAAATCACCTGCCTGTGACACAATGGCATAGTCTGCAGGATCATAAAATCTACCTTCACGACATCTAAGAAGCTGCCCTTTGAGCAAGAAATTTTTATTTTGTTGTCAAGGGTTAATTAGCTTTACAGAAGTCTGGCTTTGTCTCCCACTTTCACTGTCCTGGAAATTTAAGGGTTTTTTCTGTTGTTGTTACAGATCACAGCCTGCTGTTTTACCAGTTCTGAAATTGCAAGATTGACTCAGAAACCTTAGATCAATCACAAACTATGTTAGGTCTTCATCTTCTTTTTACACTATCAGTTTAAAAACATACTGCTCATCTGAAGGGCAGAGCAAGACTTTTCAAATACCTCTAACAGTTTTATGGATAACTACCTCTGTCTGAGTGAATAGAAAATGATTAAAAACATCAAGTTCCATGGGACCACCTATTGTCAAAAAATAAAGCTGCCTACTGTCTTCTTTTTCCTTTGCAGAGATGACCTAAAGCTGACTTTGTACTTTCCTCAGTTATCTACCATTTTCCTGGAAAATTCAGCACTGGCAGTGCTTCTCTCTGCCTTGTAATTCCAGAATTGCTGGCCTCACTCAGGTTACCTGTGGTGTGTGCTGTCTCACTGGTGCTCAGAGCCACTGAGTGTCCCCAAGGTGGGCTCCCTCTGGCATCTCAAGATCTAGCCAGTCAGCATGGGGTTAGCCTGACAGTCTGAAACACATCACAGTTTGTTCCAGCTGGTTCTTGGCAAACTCCCTCAAAGCTATCATTTCTTCTTGCCTTTTGTGATCATTTGTTGGTCAGATTGATTGTGTGATGCCACCTCCAGACATGCTTTTCTGGTATCAGCCTCAAGGTCAGCTCTTGGGTATTAACCTTCACAATTATGTTAGAGGAAGGGAAGTCAGCTCTCTCTGGTGGGGCAAGTTGGCTGATCCATGGCACTGGAGGAGACTATGATAATGGAGATCTTAGTGGAGAAGATCCTCAGTCCCTGTGTGACTGCTGTCTGTGTCATTCCAAAGCTGCTGCCTGTCTTCCTGCATCTGAGTTTTGCTGTTGAAGATTTCCTGGTATTTCTTTGCCCTGTCCATACTCTTTGATCCAAGGGATAGAATATCTACATGTTTGCCCATTGACCTCAGCTTTCATCACATTTGCAGCCCGGCTACCAAATGGAAAACCTGAGCAGATATCTGTGGATATACCAAATGTGAACCCCAAATGGAATTTCCCCAGCATATTTCCCTTTGTATGAAGTGAGACTCTCTCTTGTATAGGGGCTGAGGTGCTCCTGAACCAAATGAAGAAAGCTGTAAGTAGATATTACTGTCAGTGGAGAAATTTGAGACCATTTAGCTCATTACCTGTTATTAGTACATACACATTTCACAGTGCTGCATACTCTGTCAGCAGTCAAGACAAGACTGGAATAACATTAGTAGGCTGAGGAGAACCAAAAAGAAGATTTGGAGCAGCTTTCCTAAGTAAGAATCAGCTTTTCCTCTGCTTGAAACACCAGAATGCTGGGTCTTGAAATAGGCAGCAGCTACACTGGGTCATATGATGAAGCCCTGGAAGTGTGCCTCTGAACAGAGTGCTCTGCTAGGTGTTAAGCTCCCCACCAGCAAGGTCCTGCCATAGGCTCTGGTCAATAAAGTTTTCTGACACTGGTCAATAAATGACCAGGGAGGCTGACCTGATAGACATCATTACAGAGCAGTGAAAAGCCTCAGTCTCCATTTGCAAATGAATGAGAAGCAAGTTTGCCTACCATCCAGTACAGAATTGAGAGCCAGCTGGGTGATGCTCATGTCCAGCTCAAGAGATTTGCCATATTACTGAGATAAAGAAGTGGTACATTAGTTCAGTAGACTTCTGATGAGAAGAACCAAAAGCATTTTGGGTTAGATCAACTAATCAATTGTAACAGGACCTCCACACAAAACACCCACTGAAGCAACTAGTGGTTGTACAGCTGGCTTATAACCTAAATTACTGAATATTCACTTGCATAGCTTCATGGCTGCTCCAGGGAGATGCAGCAGCAGAAAGATCTTATGCAAGTGTGTGTCAGGTTTACAATTCTTCTCCAAGTCCCAGCTGTTGAAGAGGTCAGAGAACTTCCAACTGCAGTTCAGATGGGAACTGCTAGCATGGTAAAGGAAAAAAATCCCAACCCCCCACATATTCTTTACACTGTAACATATCACCTCCTTCTGTAAATTTCTGGTGTTGCCAAGTCTCATCTATAGGAAAAGTATAGTTGGAAAAGTACCACAGCTTCTTCTAATAAGTGACTATTGTGTTTTTAGTGAACTCCAGTATCTGGAAACATTTTTCAAGTGTGTCATAGAAAATTAAATTCTTGCGATATTCCTTAATTGGATTGCATTTTAATTGACCATTTAACCAATAATGCAAGACATTTATATTTTGGGATTTTCTGTCTCAAAAACAACTCCTCCTCACAGATCCCACTTTTTCATAGCCATGAATCATGACATCACAGCCATTTCCATGGAAAGACACTTACCTCACAGTCTTTGTTGCGTTATCAAACAGAAGCAGCTGGGTAATGTGGGTGAATAATCCTGTTCTGTATATTCAGCAATAGCAAAATGAATACTGAAAATTACTAGCAAACTAAATAGCTACTTCTATAAATACTCCCTTTTCAAAAGTTCACCCTATTTTAAAAGCCACTTGTTAAACGCTATTTAGTATATATATAAAGACTGATGGATGAAGACCAAAGTCCTTGAAGCAGACGCAGGAAAAATATCTCATAGCTAAGAGTAAAGTAAACTTCCCTATCACTTTGACTTATCTGTACGATTTTTTTTCCTCATCAGCCATGAAAAGGCATTTTGCTTTCTATCGCTACCAATTGCTTGGGCATTTTGGTTTACAAAAAAAAAAGCAAAGAAGTGTCCTGTACATCAGTTACCATAGCACTTTCCACCACTGCCTTTCATTCCTCTCAATGTTGAGAGGTGACGTTAAGCCTCTACTTGGATTTAGAACCACCCATTTTTTCCACAACAAATGGAGACAAGTAGACAAGTGATAAGCAGAGAGTGATGAGCACAAAAATCTTTTCTGGAGAGTCAAAGAGCCCTGTTTAACCAGTACCAGTGGAAAAGGATGTGAGCTACTGTGGTAAAATACCTCAACAGTTTCAAAACAGCCTAACTGGGGCGAAATGCAAAGCTGACACTGGTGAGCACACCACCTCGAAAGGAAACA
Source organism: Numenius arquata (assembly GCF_964106895.1). NCBI lineage: Eukaryota > Metazoa > Chordata > Aves > Charadriiformes > Scolopacidae > Numenius > Numenius arquata. The sequence continues at coordinate 6,114,527 of NC_133582.1, forward strand.
AATGCCTTTCTGTACATCATGATCTGAATTGCTCGGGGTACTCAACATGATGACCCACCATGTTGTTATGGCTGACAACAGCACTGTTAACAAAAGAAGAGAGCCCAACAGCATCTGGGCACCGCGATACCACTCATTCTTAGAAAAGGTATCCTGCCTTACAAGTAGAAAAACTTTGTGCTGCTGAGACATGTCCTGTCTTTGTGCTTAGATTATGAGGTAATTCATTCCAGGAATTAAGGCATACCATGCATATTGGATGCAAGATCCAAGCCATAGCCAAATGATTTGTCACTGAAGGCAAATCTGTCTACACATGGAGAGAAAATGTGCACCAAGTATCACTGAAAGCTCTGAGGGAGATTTTGCATAACAGAGCTATTCCCCTTCCTCCACACTGGAACAAGTGGACGAGATCTTTTTCCCCTTTTCTCTCTTGGAAATATTAGAAATCATTACCAAAACTTGGCTATTACATTCCCCATACTTAAAAGCCCCTGTTTTCTTCTTCACGTGAAAAGAACGTTGAATGCATCACATTTGCTGCTGAACAAATGCATTTATCAGTTCTTTTAAATGCCAGCACAATTGCTTTAGCAGAGTTAATAAGGGGGGTGGTAATCTGAACAGCCTTATTTTTGTCCTTAGCGTTCACCCCAAAAGGAAATGTGTTTCTTACTAATAATAGTGTATGTGACAGAAAATACCAAGTACATGCAACTGTTCCCATTCACTTGCCAAAATGGATAATTCACATCAGGGCTTAAAAAAGTAAAACAAAACAAACAGAAAAACACCCCAAGTAAACAAATTAACCCTTCCCCTCCTACCAGCAATTCCTCTAAACCCGAAGCTTGAATCTAAATTATTTTGCCAGTCACTAGAGGGTGAGTTAAAGCGAAGAAGAGAGCTCGTGTTTCAGTTCCCAGAGGACGATGTAAGAAACCATCCTGTCTGTCACATTTTTTTCTCCAGTCAACCGTTAAGTGCATCCTGCCAGTGTAAACCAGACCTGTGGAGGAAACAGCTTATTCACACCCAAATTTATTTCTGGCCATCCATTTTTTCGTAGTGCCCTATACAACTCTGACAGGCTCAAACATTCAACAGTCATAAATCCACTTTCCTCCTGCTTCCCCCTGAGAAATTGTGTAACTTGGCTTGCAACCAGGGAGGCTTAATTCAAATTTATTAATAAATGTTGCAGTTTTTTGTTTGTTTTGGTTCCTGATTTCTGAAGCTAGAAGTACTCACAGCCGCGCTTCCAGGGTTTTCTGTAACCACCGTGAAAAGGAATGACGTTCTTTACACCCCCTTATTTCCAGTGGCTGAAGCTGTAGGGGGAAAACAAAAGTGATTCACTATCATACAACTCCAGATGAAAGAGATCTGTCAATGCTGCTGCCCTGCTAGATCAAGCCCAGTATGCTTAAACCACAAAACCCTGGCATACAGCCTTCCAGGCTGTGAATGCCACAACTAAGTCAAGGGAACAAAACGGTCTGAGATAGTTGGATGAGGGCATATGCCTGCATCTCATTAACAATTTGTCTCAAATTAGCAACCAGCTCTCAGAGAAAAGTCTTCTGCTGAAAGTTGAACAGGTGATAGCGTTCCCTCTGCTACCTAAGCAGGTATTTTTTCCCCTGACTAGGGAGACTTCACCCGACCACAACTGTGCCCTTGGGGCCATGACATAGTCTGGGGCAGCCTGGCAGTGGGACTTTTCTCAAATAAAGGCTCTTCTCCCTTCAGGAACCCTTTTGGTGTTTTACCATGTGCACACAGATATCTGAAGATATAGAAAGCCTTCCCCCTGAGAAACTATAGATACTGCTGTGCAAAAGATAAAATTACTTCCTAAACAAACCCCATGTTTAAAGGGGGACCAGAGGCTTGCAACAAGTACACCATATCCCCACTGTCTGCTACAGGAAACTCACCCGGTGTCTTTTACTCACCCTTCTGGCCACAGTGTCACAACGTGGTCCTGTACTGTATTTTCCTCCATGGAACAAGGGCTCTCTAAACCCTTAGGAGCCTCTGGTTGAATCCACTTAGTATCAAGCAGTTAGCTTAGCAGTCAGGTGCTGAAAATCCCTTTTTGGCCAGTCCAGGACATAAGAACCGATTCTCTCTTTCCTCCCTGTTTGTGCTCTTGGAGGCCAGCACCTCCCCAAGATCAGGCATCCCAGGCTGACAGGAACTGTTCTGCACTGAGCGCTGGTGAGGTGTCCACCTACCCACCCAGGACTTTGGTGTGACAGGTTCACAGCCAGGCCCAGGCCCGCTTCTCAGCTCCCCTCTGTCTGGCAGTTGGACACTGAATCCACACAATTTTTCTCAAAGGCTCATTTTATTTGCGCAGCAGGACCCTGAAGGCTGATAACAGCACAGGTCTGAAGCCTCTAGTCTCTGATTCCTATGATGTATTTATTCCCTGTAGGAACATTGCTTTCTAGTTTAATCTTTCAGGAAAAACATATCAAAAAAAGAGTAAAGAGTAAAGGTTTACTAAATAAAACTCTTAACCTTGTCACATTAATCTTCAATTGTAGAAAGCATTATCAACCAGTGTTGGGAAAAGAGCTGATCCGAATCCTTCCTCCTCTCCCTGCTTGGACAGGGTCAGTCCAAGCAGTGCTTAAGCCTTCTCTTCAGGCCACTTCAGAAACACTTGGCTGTGATTTACTAAAGACAGTTTTAAAAGAAACTTGTTCTACATCTTGTTCGACATCTGCCTTGCAAAGCGAGGATCTCCAGGCTCTCTTAGATTGGCACTGGAAAGGCCACTAGCGAACATTCAAAGGCAACGACCTTTGATGGCACGTTCACTTTGAGATCTTTTTGGGGCATCCCACACATCAGTTTGAGTATACCATGGCCAAAATAAGCTGCCACCACCTAGACTGGCTTAACGCCTAGACAGAGGCAGCCTTGCAAACCTAGCATTGCTATCAAAATGGCATTCATTGTCCAGGAGAGGAGTATCTCCCACCTGTCATAAATGGACTGTTTTATTTATTCACCCTTCAGTGAGCTCCAAGCATCAGCAAAAGACAAGCCGACTTCCCCAGCTGACCAGATTTTGGAGGAGGTGGTGAGGATCTGGGATCTACAGAGCTAAAGTAGGGATACGCCTATGGGCTTCTGCACTGTGCTAACAGCCCTTCTACCAAAAAGCATGAGACAACAAAATCCTGCAGTGGAAAAAATGTCCTTTTCTCGTATGTGTTTGGAATGAGAAGGTAGCACAACTGACAGCTTTCTGGGTGCCCATCTTACACCAGCCCCGATGCAGGGACAATTTCCCATTGTTGGGTAACAATGAGGCAAGCTTATGACCTAAGTGGTCCCTTTTTAAGTTATTCCTAAAAAAACAGACAAAGGCAAAATCTTAAGTATTAGGGCCATCCCTAGCCTCATTAGGCTTATGGTTATTCCCAGCTCATGTATAATGCTAACAAGTCTAAAAATTTTCATTGTCAAGTGTAAAAATGCAGTATTCAAAGCCACCTTCTTATTTAAGACTGAGAGTTTGAAATGGGGAAAGTGCTAAGAAAAGCAAAACAAACCAAACAAACAAAAACAAAACAGAAACAAAATTAAAGCTCTGGATGGCTTTTTTTTCAGTTGTTGATGTTTTTTTAGACCCTCTTTCATCTTCTTTCCCTTTCAAAGACTAGTCTATTTTTTGCCGCATTTTGAAGACATTTGTTCAATGTGAAGTAGTGGCATGGCTCCCTGGGTGAAGAGCTGTCAGCAAACCCAAAGAGTTGCCACACAATCCAGGCCCCACATGAAAACTTGCCACGTCTTGAGCAGTTGTCTCAGGGAGCAGCCATTTTCTGACAGGAATGTTTCCTCCTTTCCCCCTTTCTTTCACCATCCGTGTTTTTATGGGAGCCCTTCTAGCACAGTACTTATTTCTGACTCATACAAATCAGCTCCAAAGCTTGGGTAATGCCAAAAATGGGCTATTCATATTCATTCACGCTCTTGTACGCATCTCTGCTCTCACAAAATGGAACATGTGTCTGATGAGCTTATTTACTTTCTAAATGTGTGGCTAGAAAGGATAGAGAGTGTGCAAGATATAATGGTAGTAGCACTGGAACAACATCAATAAGGCATCTGCAAATAGAAACTTCCCAGTTTGCCTGGCCTCTGCCAAGCTCTGTGCAGTGTGGTTATAATGGTGTGTAAGAAACTCTTTGGTGTAGGTTTTATTGTTGTGCCCTTTAAAATACAGACACGTGCTCCGTTGGTTAACTCCCAAAGTAACGATGCTGCTCAGTACAGAGATGACTCATTTCTAAGATGCCACTTGACTGGTTGCTGTTCACTTCCAGAGGGAAGAAAACAGTTAAGGTCATCGCCTGTGCTGTCAGGTATAGCCCTGGACCCTAAGGGACTCCTTGAGTACCCCCGTCTGCAGCAAGCTGAGTCTGCTGTGACTAATCCTGCACACAAAACTCACAGTCAGCTCCCCTACCACAGCCCTGCTGGATAATGTCATACAGAAAATACTTGGGGAGCAAATGTCTCCCACTCCCTGGTGTAGCCATGACATAAACACCTCAGAGCACTGACTATCCCAGTGCACAGGGGGAGGGCTCACCATGCTGGGCTGCAGCCAGGAGATAGTCCTCTTAGTAAGACCCCATGCTCAAAGGGAAGATGCTCCCTACCTAGCCGCTGTATCTTAGGACCCCACACCTAAGCAGTGGCCCCTCTCCTGACTTCTGCCCTGCCTGCCCATGTGACAGGCAACAGTGCTTTGAACTGCTACAGATGCCCAAGAAGGCAGCACCTGGGAGGTGTGTCTACCTACCCTGGTCAGCGGGGTACTCTGCTTCCTCTGCAGAGCACTGAATAGCTGCATGCATCAGATTGCACTACGAAATGGCAAAGTGTCTTCCCTCTGTTCCTTTTATCTGTTCACTTTTCCTTTTTTTCCACTGAAGTGACAGCATCATATAAAATTCTGGTTGGTTTCCTTTGGAAAAAAAAAAAAAAAAGAAAAAAGAACAAAACCAAATGCTTGTCAAATTAGACAAACTTCCCCCCCCCTCCTCCTCTCCCCTTTTTCCCTTCCCTTCCCTTCCCTTCCCTTCCCTTCCCTTCCCTTCCCTTCCCTTCCCTTCCCTTCCCTTCCCTTCCCTTCCCTTCCCTTCCCTTCCCTTCCCTTCCCTTCCCTTCCCTTCCCTTCCCCATAGAGAAAAAAAAATAAAATTGCTCAATCCCAGCTGAAAATTTAGGAGCAGAGGGGAAAGCTGACAAAGGAAGAGCCTGCTTTCTCTCTTGCCATGGCCTGGCAGGAAGCTGATGCCTCGGTACATCTCCCGAACAGCACAGCCTTGCTTAGGAAAGCAGCCATGTGGCAACCTTATCCTCATGCTTGCAGAACATGAGGGCAGCCCAGCAGGCTGGATGTGTCACAGGGTCTAGGAAATGGCATCAGTACCTGTCAATGTCTCTACTCTTATTTCTTTCATATTTCACCAAAAAAGGTCTAAAAGTCTACAGTATCCTGCTAACACACTACAATGTGACTGCTAAAGTCAGGCACTATAAAATATGCAGCAATTTTTGCTAGGATGTTACATGTTGTACCTTCTGTGTCTTTTATGTATGTCTCATAAACCTCTTGGTATTAAAAACTTCTTTTTAAAAATAGCTTTCAAGTTTATTTCTACATATGAGGAAAAACTGGTATTGCTTTTATATAAATCATCTTCTCCTTGCTTAAGCCAGTAAGGATGCCAGAACTGAAACATCAGGTGACACTGCAGACTTCTCTTTGCATGGTTTAATATTAAAATGTGCATGAGATAGTGGTTAACTGATCAGTTCTCAGACCTTTCTCTCAGATCTCTCTTCGGCAATAAGCAAATGTCCTAGATAAGCCAATGTCTAACCAAGACATCACAGCAGAAAATGGCATCCCTCTCTTTTTTTCCAGAAATAAGGAACATGATTCCGGGTTTTGCAAGTGTGTTCTTTCCCTGCATTCCTGACATGGTGTGCCCTGTGTAACAGGGATACTTATATTTGTGCTAGAAGTCTGATGGAATTAAAGAGCAGGATTCTGGAATCTCCTTAGGGAATTATTTTGTAAATATGTATGCAGTGCTATGAGTCCACTTCAAAGGTAAAAAAGAAAAAAAAAAAAGAAAGGAGGAAAAGGAAAAAAAAAATCAGCTCTTCAGAAGTATTTTTATGAACCTCAGGGATGAGTCATCTCTGGCAGAGGAGATTTAACAGGATGCAAAGAGGGGCTGGCTCCACACCGAAGCAGGGAAATTGCTATTGCTTCAGTTTGATGGCTGATTTTTTTAACTAGGTCTCCCCTTACCATCACAAAGGACCCCCTTCATACTTGCCTGATGGACAGTCCGCTTCGGTTCCACATAGTGCATGGCTGACCTTGCTCATAACATGGGATGAGGGTATGAAATAACAATGACAGGAATCCTTTGCTACCTTGAGAAGGATCCAGAAAGACCGTTTCCTTTTTTTTTTTTTTTTCCCCAGAAAAATGCAGCTTCTCTGATAAACACCCTCACCTTTCTTCATCAGGCATGGGAATTCAGTATCAAACAGAGCCATCTCTAATCTCTCAAGTACCTTTCAATCTGCTTGCTACTAGGGCACTAAGATTCCTCTCTATCTCTGTGGCAGATAAAATGAGCTCAAAGTTACACTTTCAGGGGTGGAGGTCACTTCCCTGATATATCTAGACAGTAGCCTGTAATCACTTGAGTTTTTGTCCAAGTGAGAGCTGAGAAACATGCTGCATTTCTTAAATCTCCTTATTAACACGATAACTAATCTAATGGATGCCTTCAGATGCTTGAAAGCTGAAGGCAGGAGCAAGCATGCATACACATCAGGACAGCTTTTACATTTTTAAGCCAATTTGCTACTTGCCTAGAATTAAAAATAGGATGACAAGTCCCGATCTGCAAAGAGTTTAAATGGGAGCTAGCAAACTTTAACTGTGGCTGACAGGGCAGAGGGGGATGACATCTTCCGTACCTCACACAGGGTTTTCTGCCATGCTTTTAAATCTTTTGAGTCTAAATTTTAAATAATGTATTACTGTCGGCCATTTTAATGTTTGCATACAGATTTCTGGGACTGAGTCGCAAAAATTCATCCCAGTTAATTTTTCAAAAAAGGAAAGACAAAGTATCCCCAGCTACTCTTTCAACACATCTAGCATTTGTAACAGCAGAAAGTGTGTTCTAGGAAAAACCCTGGTTTTGATGTGGACTCATCAAAATCTTCCAACATCTCACTCAAGACAAATTGGTAAGAGGAGTTCGTTGAATGAAGAGCAGAACATTCTCACCTCCCCTGGTGGAAGGACCATTTCCAAGTGTGAGTCAGGAACAGCTTTTCCGTTGTTCTCAGCACTGAATGGCAGTTGTCCACTTGGCTTCCCAAAAGTCCTGGCCCAGAGTCGATGCTGGAGCATTACCTGCATGACACACTCAATTCAGCAGGGAAGGAAGGGTGAAGCTCCTTCCTAACACCAATACAACACACTTTTAGACAAACAGGTAGCTTTATTTGCTAACTCCACACCTAGAGTGTGAAGCAAGGTCCTCAGAGGCCCTTAAGCCTTCTCAGTTTTACATCAAACTGTTACTTTTGGGGGTAGAAGCAGTGTCTTTCCTGCCCCAGGCACAGCTGTATAGTGCCGTATGAATAAACAATAAAGCAAGGCAAGAGATCAGAGGAATATAACAGTGCTCTGACACCTCAAGTTTGGATTACTTACAAACTGCATCAATTCCTGGCAAGGCTGACCTCACTCGTGATCCTGTGAGCTCAATAAATTCAGTTCTACCGAGCTCATCATGTATTGGTTTTCTGATGAAAACTTTAAAAATCAGGGGTCTTTTTGCTCTCCACAGCAGTATAGTTCTGATGGTGTTGTATAAGCGTCGTGATTTCTCTCGCTGCTTTGAGCCAAGTTTCTTTCCATGCCCCCACCATGCTATGCATTGCGCTTCCCTTGGTTTTGCTCTCCATCCCAGAGGAAGCTGTGTTTCCATGATGTATTATTAAAGTGCATATGTTGTTTGTGAGCTACCCTGCTACCCTTCAGCAGGGAGACACAATCTAAATGTAAAATAGCGTGACTGTGATAAATAAGGAGAATTCAAAACTCTGGCACCTTTACTGTATGTATGAGACGTGCTTGGATGCTAAAAGCTATCATCTTTTGCATGTAAAACACCAGTACCTCGTAGTTTCTTCGCTGAGATCTGGAAGTACAGGGACAAAGTCTGACTTCCAAATGAGTAATGCGTGCGACTGCGCTGTGGGCCTGAGAAGTTCATTCCGCACCCACCTGAAAACGACTGACTGGCTCATAGTAAACAGTATTTAATATTGAGAAGAAACGCCTGAATTGGAAAGCAATCCTTCACCCCATCAGTTGACAGGAAGCTTACGAGGTGTTTTGTTGATTCATAGCACAGGAAATGTAAGAATTTGGGGGGAAGACAGAGGCGCAAAACCTAAAATGCTTCACTGGCATTAGCCAGGCATCTTGCTGCACGATGGGTATAATTCCCTCCCTGGGAGAGCTCTGCGGGGACCACGTACGAGAGCCGCCAAAAATGAGGCAGCAATGACCCACTCTGCAGCACTCCTTCGGCTTAATAGGAACAGCTGGTCAGTGAAGTGTTTGCTACAAATTTAACGAGGCTCAAACAGTGAGAAGCATCTGCCAATAAATCAAAAGGGAGCGACCAGCTAAATGAGGTTTAATTTAAATTCGTACCTCGGGCTGACAGACAAGAGCTTCATTGCTCTTCGGCATTGCATTAGCGCAGGCGGCCGCGGCTCGGGGAAGGTGTTCCTGAGTGGGAGCCCCGGGGTCTCGCTTTAAGCACGCAACGACCATGAGAAACTCTGCATCAAATGCATGGGGGGCTAGTGGGAAGAGGCAACAGGAAAGTAATTTCTCCCTAATGGCACATTTTCTAAGCCATTTGAACACGAGGAAAGCCACACAAATGTTTTTGGCTCTGCTGTGCCCCACTGCTGCCACCAGCTTGGTTTCGCTGCCCCCCTTCAGAGAGAGCCGCCATGTCAGAAGATGCCTGCAATGCCAGCCAGGGATAGCAAGGGGAGGGAAGGCGTTTTCTGTTTCTAACATTTCTGTTTCCTTGCCTGAGGAAGCCCACACAACTTTTTGCAAAAAGCCAGCCTCCCCAGAGGCCCTAGGGTGCAGCAGGTGTGAGTGGAAGCTTCCAGAAACTCACCTCACGGCGGACTGATGGCGACAGGGCATGGCCCCAGGGCGGCCACTGCTGGCACTGAGGGGATCATGTGTCCTTCCTGCTTCACTGGGCAGTTTTTGGCCTGGCAGCAAGAGCTAGATTTCACCTTGAGATGCTCTCAGGCAAACCGGGTGCCTTTGATCCCCTGGCAGATGAGGAGAGTCACACTGAGGGAAACATGGAGGTGTGCTGGTGGTGCCTGTGCATCGCTCTGCTCTGCCATGAGCAAGGCTGATTTATTTTCAGGGAAATGCTCAGTCACGCCTGTGTGGCCTTGGAGAAAAGCCTCGTGGCTACTTATGGGCACCTCCAGCATTCACAGCAGCAGCGATCTTACCTCAGACTTAGTGCTGTAGCCGCCTTTCACCTTTGCGCCCATGGCTGGTGGCAGGCCTGAAGGAGGCTGGCGTTCCATTATGGGCTTCCTCGCACGTGTGCTGGGGAGAACTGAATTCACTTCGAAGGTGAGCAGCAATAGCATCCCTCTTTGCCAGAAGACCTTGAGGCATGATCAATGGAAATAATCGCTTATTTGGTGAGATACAAGAGCAACAGACCAGTGTCAAGGCAGTTGCCTATGTCCCCCAACGGTGCAGGGGCCTGGAGCCAGTGCGGGGCCAGGAAGCCCCAGGGTCCCCTCCTTGCCCTCTCATGCCTCCATCCGCAGCTGGCAAGCACCATAGAGTTACGTGGGCAGCCCACTTTGCCTCAAAAGACCACTTGTGCTGCCCGATTTTGCTTGCTTTTAATCTCTGATGACACACGGAGCTGCTGGGGTGTTTGCTCACAATTCCCAAACCAAGATTACATGGTTGTTCCTTCGCCTGGGACAGGGAGAGACTACAGAGGAAAAGGTGAGCATAAAGGTGGGGAACGGCTGAAGGATGAGCTGCAAGGTGAATTCCCCCAGGCTGGGCTGTCACTGAATTCTGCATGGCTGCTCTTTGCATGGATTGGGGAATCAGCTTGGGTTTCTTTTTCAAATTAGAAATACCCAAATTGGAATATCAAATTAGAGATGTCCAAAGCATGACACGTACTACAAAGCATACCAGGGGGTATTTCTGGTGTGTGCACAAATCCTGGAGAAGAGAAGGCTCCGGGGAGACTTTATAACAGCCTTCCAGTACCTGAAGGGAGCTACAGGAGAGATGGGGAGGGACTTTTTATGAGGGAATGTAGTGATAGGATGAGGGGTAATGGTTTTAAACTGAAAGAGGAGAGATTTAGATTAGATACTAGGAAGAAATTATTTACTGTGAGGGTGGCAAGACACTGGCACAGGTTGCCCAGAGAAGCTGTGGCTGCCCCATCCCTGGAAGTGTTGAAGACCAGGCTGGATGGGGCTTTGAGCAACCTGGTCTGGTGGGAGGTGTCCCTGCCCATGACAGGGGGGTTGGAATTCGATGATCTTTAAGATCCCTTCCAACTCTAACCATTCTATGATTCTATGATTCCATGATTCTATGATCTGTAGAAAGCTACTCTGTAAGAATTGTGACTGTTGCCTGTTTTACTCACTGACCCCCTGAATGGAAGAAACCTCAAGAAACTTTTGTTTGTAATGCTTTCCAGAAGTTTCGGATAAGAAGAGGCTGAAAATAGTCCACAAAATGCAAGTGGAAAGAGGAAATATGGAACAACTGACTTCTTACAGATATACTGGCATATAGGCATTCCATTTTGCTTTTTATATATGAATACATGCTTGTCTGCATGCACACACATATGCAGACGTAAAATGGATTAGATTTGTTCTGAAGCATTTGACAACAGCAGCTACACTTTTTACAAGTCAGAGGCAGCCATATTCCCTTCAGAAATCATCTGGTAGGAAAATATCAAAAGCAGAATGTGCAGGCTTTTAAAGAAATGTGTAGGAGCAAAACAAGCTTATTTCTGTTTTAATCCAAACTGAATCATATGTCTTATGTCAAAGCTATAAAAAACAAGGAAGGTAAAAGAGGTAATTCTTGTATTCCAAACTTTTTTTTTAAATCTTGTATTAAATTATTTCCTTCTCTTTACGCAAAAGAAACCAAAAAAGTATCAATTCCTAGCAAGGTAATTTCACCTCTTTCCTACCATTAAGAAGAAACTAGGGAGACACATCCTCTCCTGGTGTAGTCTGTTACAGCTCCTCAGGCTTCAAAGGAACTAGGACAGTTTCCAACAATGGAGGACATGATCCTCAGATCTTTAGTAAGTGAAAAAGCATCCTGTCTGAAACTATTTGGGAGAGGAAGCTTCTCCGGAGACAGCTAATAAAATACTTCCAGTGCTCTGTAAAGGAGATCAGTTGATCCTCAGTGCAAGGCCGCTGCCATTTGCTGCCTGGCAGGAGAAGTGCGGTGACTCCTGGCCCTTTTCCCAAGCCCCAGCGGAGCAGGGTGTGGGTCAGATGAGTGGTTCGGCTGGCAGCAGCCGCCATCTGTCCCCTTGGCCACCTCTGCCATTGCGTCATGGCCTAGATCTGGGCAACTGACCAGGAGGGCCTGGAGAAGGAGAGTTCCCAGATGGCAGTCTGCTGCCACCACAGATACTTATTACACCGCTCCCTCCTCAGGTCTGAGGAGCTTGGGGGAAGGACGGTGTCCAGAACTGGGCTGCATGAAGTTCTTAGGTGCCAGGAGCCTGCTTTCTCCCTCCATTTTTGACAGGGTCCTCCGATCCTACCAGAGCATGGGCTGTACACCAGACTTTGCTCTGCAAAAGTACAGTGAGCCTGGGAAGTACAACACACTCTGCCTGCACATACCATCTGCATGGGCTCAACATGTATCACACAGTGGGGCAGGAAATGCTCCCTGCATTTCCTTGACGCTGAAAAGATGCTTGGGGTCTGCCCAGTCAGGACAGTCAGACACCACACAACTGAGTGTGAGACTGGGCTAGGTAGGACACAGGGAGGATAAAAGACCTAAAAATCTTTAAGCAGGCTGAAAAGCTTCCAGTAGCTTTGGAGCCATATTCAGATAAATTACCTTAGATGCTGATACACCAAAAGGATGAGTTGTGGTCCAGAGAGGGTTTGTAGTGCATAAATTAGGATCCTGTAGGACACATACCTCCCACTGACATTACAGACAGCTTCAGAGCACCCACAGGAGGCTGGAGGCTCCAGCAGGGAGCCACATCCATCCAAAGAATAGTAGACTGCTGGCACTCCCACAGTTGCAGTGGTACATGAGACAGGACCGGCAGTCTCCCAAGTCAGGGAAAATCCACTCATTTCTCTTGACAAAGAGTGATAGAAGATAAGAAAAACTGCTCAAGAGTCAGGTAATGTCATTTCAATGGCACCAGTGGTTTTTACCTAGCCCCCTTCCCTTCTCAGAGCAGACTGAGAGCTCTTCGCAGCATGGCTTCTGTCCATGGGTCCTGGGTCACGATGGGGGCTCCTAGATACAAGATCAGAAATGGATAAAATAATAAAAAAAAACAATAAAAGTTCTTTCAATTAACTCCTCCAGCTTTTTGCTTTCTCATCCCCCTCACTCTTGGGTTCTGCAGCAGTAACAACAGCAGCAGAATTAGAGTGAACAGAGTAACACTGTGAAGTTCAGGTTATCTCTGGAAAATCTTGCCAGAACAGCTTGAAGTGGCCACATCATTTTGGAGATAGTGGCAGGATGTCACCTTCACTCCAAGGCTAAGATCAATTGCTGGGCTGGATCCATTAACCCAGTCTGAGCTGCACAGTTCTCCAAATCTCCTGCCTCTTCTGGGAACACTGAAATAATATCAAACTAATATAAAAACTATCATCACCCTAAGCCATGTTCATCCGGTGCTGGGAAACCATTCCATGCCTTTGTACTAATTATGCTAGCTTCTTACACTACCAAAATAGTCTTTTTTAAAGAGATTTAACCAGGTTCAGAACAAATGAAAGATCATTTGGCAGGCCAGAAAACCGTATAAAATCACTACCATAAGGAGGAAGACATTTCTGAGCTGCTGTCTATGTATTTATTTTCTGCATATGGAATCAGCCATTTTGTATGCTTGATAAAATCAAGGACAATTAAACTAAATTGAGCTTTAATTTCAGACTGAGGCATACGTCTACGGCTGAGCATTTCTTCCTGCAATGTCTGGAATTACTAACCAGCAGCACAAGCTAAGCTCAAATATCAGACAAGGTGGGAACAAGTTCATTGCTCCTCAAAAAGCAGACAATGATAAAGGAGTTGGAATACATTGCATTGCTCTCAGAAAGGAAGAGTTCAAAAAAGGTCTATGTTCCAGTCGGGTCCATATTTAGGATGAGAAGCAGGGCAATGAATGTTTTAGGAGTTGGGGAGGGATAGGACAAGGTCAAGCAGAAATGACCCAGCTAATGAGGAATCTCACCATTCTGTGCAAGAGGATAAATGAGCCCCATCGAGGGCTGAGCCCTCAGTATTCATGAACAGCAGCACTAGCTGTGCTCTCAGCTTCCTGAACACTCAACATCACCTCTCCGAGCTGCACCACTGAATATCTGTGGAGAAATGATCCTTTATTTGCAAGAGCACAACTGAAACAATTATTTTTAATCCCAGTCTCAAACCCAACTTTCATATCTTAAAAAACTGAAAACATTTTTCTCTGCTTCTTATCGTGCCTTAATGTATCTGCCTCTTGCAGGGTCTGGCTCTTCTTCTCTGAGGGGCTGGTGCCTTCCTGTGAAGTGAGTGGACAATTGATCCTCCCTATGACATCTGTGTATGCAGCAGACATTATTTCCATCCCACTCAGTTTGACTCCAATTCTGAAAGGTCCCTGTTCCTGCATCTCTGATGGCAGGTCTGGGCTGGTTGTTAGCCTTGCACAAAGTGCCGTGCCTGGGTGATTTTTGATCTTGTTCTTTCCTCCCAAATCCTCATATGACCTATGAGAAGAGCAAAGCTTTTCCAAGATGAGCAGATGGCTTGCAAGGGGATACTTGTTCAGGAAGGGCAGGCTGTGCTAATGACTTTTCCAAAGTCCCATTGTCCAGGTGCCAACAATGTAATTTCCAGAAAGTGAATCCTGTGGCAAGACAACAAGGAAAGATGGTTTTAACAACGCGGCGCTATCCTTGGTCAATGTGAAAAAGTTGTTAAACCTTTATGGCCATACAAACACTGATCAAGCTGAGTTTTCTAGAGGTTCTGGATGGCTGAAGTCCTACAGAGGGGAGGTGAAGGGAGATGACTTATATTTTCTGGAAAAGCCAAGTCAGTTGAGGCCAAAGAGTCCAAATGAATCATTTAATTAGAGACCATACAGAGTCAGAAAAGGATTTAGATTCCATCCAAACCTCCTTTTATCACAGGAAGCTGCAGAGTAGGATATTACACAGCCTGGGGGGGGGGGAAATTAATATATCAAACTCTTTATTAAGTCCTTCTATTCCTCATTTGTGAAAAATCCATCCAGCTCACTGTCTGAGGCACAATGGCCTGGCCTCTCAGCAAGTTGCTGTTCAAACCGTCCCTACCCAGCGACAGTTGTATCACAGCAGAGGAGGTGTTAGATGTCTTACTAGAGATCTGCAGAGCAGCTTACGCAGGGAACTCTGGGTCCGGCCATTCGCCCCCCCTCATCTCTAACGAACACTCACGTCTAGAACAATAAAGTCTCCTCTTGTTAGTGATCACTTTGAAAGAAAAATGAGCTATTAAGATGATTAAGATACAGCTCGGGTAAGTAAAACCTTCTAATGTCTATTTCCATCTATCTTTGAAATGCAGACTGCTACACAGAGGCAACCAAATGTCCTAGTTTAACCTCTTGCGTGGTTATCAAATGAAAAGGAAGAACAGTGAGAAACTGAGCAAATCAAAGGCTTTGCGAGAGGGTTCAGGGACATCAAAACAGCCTCTTCTCACATGCAATACTTGTGAGGGAGAGCGGGAGGGAGGAAACGGTCTGCTCAGATCTTCAGTCAGTTTAAGACTTACTCCTATCAGTTTCTGACAGCTTCTTCTGATATAACAAAATTTGATCCACTTCATAGGTGTGACTTATTACCAGCTCTGTTTACAGCACAGAGTGCCAAGCAAAAAACTTCCTTACCCGGAGATCAGCTTCCTGTCGCAATCTGCAATAGCTGAAGTTACCAACTCACACTAAATCTCTTGACAGCAAGAATCTTTTTTTCTATTATTAATCTTTTGAAGGAGAAAGGACTGCTATTTGAATGATTAGGTGCCCAAGTACATCAGAGAACAGAATGTAAATAGGATTCACTTGCAAAATGGAGGTAAAACCAAGCACATGGAATATGTTGAAAGGGAGTTTAATTATGCTCTGGTTTTAAAGAGTGACAAAACCATGCCAGTGAAATTTATAACCCAAGTGTCACAGAAATTTGTAACTCGGTAAAGTTGTCAAAAATATTAAATTCTACAGTATGCACAGATGTGGTGGAGAAATTACCCGAAGATTTGTTTAAGAAACATCAAAGCAGTTAACTTCAATCACATTTTGCCTGGGCTGGTATTCTCTTTCATTTTCAGCAAGTTTAGGGAATTAACAATGGTATTGGCAAACATTTATTCAGATAAATGGGACTGCAGTCCTCCTAGTTATAGCGTGAAGACTCATTCACTGGATCCCAGTTTACACACTAATCTACCTACTCACCAGCATTTTGGAGCAAAGATCTATGCGCTGAGAATGTTACAGCAGTAGAAAAGACTAGCCCTCATAACCAATCACCTGAATGTCAGGAAGCTGAATTCCTGTTTATCCACAGGAGTAGAGGAGGAACCAAGCAAAGCTAGACCAACTCAACCAGATGTCTGTGAGGTGCCTCTAATCCTGTTTGGAAAATATCACAGTTAGAACTTAGTTGAATGATCTTCCTTTCAACAAGACCCTTCACAGTCACCTTGTTTGTGACAGCCTTCCAATGACCTAGGCATGACAAATATGAAGGAATGAGGCTGGTTTCCTATTTGGAAAATCACAGTATTTTAAATATAAGGCTGAGAATGGAGATATTTTTAGTATAATCATCTTCTAATTACTCCAGGCTCTGTGCATTTATGTGTCGTTCAGTCCTTGTGTCCTTGCGAAAATGCAGGAGAAGATTTTGGGTTGTCAGGGAGGGTAATCTTGTCCTGTGTCACAGGAGCACGGTTCAGCAGAGAGGAGCTATGGGTTTTGCCACGGGAATGGCATTACGTATAGTAACTCCTCTGGCCTTTTATCCCCATTTGCAAAACAGGACAAGAACCATCTCGTGGGAGCACAATCCAATGCCAGCGGCTGTGAGTACCTTTGTGACCCCAGGATGGGGGGGTTACTCCAGAAGGACAGAATTTTAATTTAGGTATTATTGCCAATGAATGCATTTGTGACACCAATTAAAAAAATCTCTAAAAGATCATCAGCTTGGAGTACTTTGAGCTGTGATGGACATTCACAATGAGCTTGTATAGATGCTCTCTTTCAGATTTAATTTGTATGTGCTGTATGTGCACGTGGCGTGTGCTGCTGTATGTTCTGCTGTCCCTGACACTGCACAACAGCCCTTCATTTGTGTTAGAAAGTAATTGTGGTATTCTGGATGATGATTTGTTGACTGGTTAATGGCTGTCACTGAACACACTGTATATACATTAGCTGTCCTGTTTTAATGAGGAACAGAACTCTTTAACATTCCTCTTCTGCCATTTTTTTCATTTTTAATATGCAATTAAAAAATGACAAATGCCACCTTCAAAAGGGGTTGGACTAGATAATCTCTGGAGGTCTCTTCCAACCTCAGCTCTTCTGTGTCTCTGAAAATATCCTGGAGTCTTTAAACAGCACTGGGGGTGGTGGTGGTGTATTATCACCTGTGCATGAACAGCCAGCTGAGTCACCCACACGGCCAGTAACGCAAACAAGACTGTAGTGAGTTGCTTTTGTCTCACACTGCAGCAGAAATGCCTTCACTTCATTACAAAATGTGAATGTCAGAGGCTCACTGAGAGGCTCACTTATTCAGACAGATGCTTGTTCCATGTAACATGTTAAAATTTCTCCTGAAAAGCAGGTGTCAAAACCCGCGATCTGGCTACATTTCAGCTGGTCCCCAGTCTTTCTGAGCCTTCCTCAACAGCAGCACATTGAATGTGCTCCTCTGTAACGGACTGAAAGAAAATTCCACGCTACCATCCAAAAGTGCAGGAGGCTTGGGATTAGGGATGTGCATCTTCGTGTGTGCACCTGTGGCTGCCTGTCCTCTCGAGCCCTTGGGCCAGTATCCCTGGCCACCACAGTGGTGGTGGTACAGGTTGTGGTTCACATCTGTAAGTCTAGGTTTGGTGTTTCAGCCGTCATAGCTGATGCAGGACATCCTGCTCAAAACAACCAAACAAAAACATACCTTGCTCTTCCCTGCTGTTTCATGAGGACCACTTAGGTGAGAGAAGACCAGTCTGTGACACACCGCACTGCAGTTTAGAATCATAGAATGGTTAGAGTTGGAAGCGACCTTTAAAGATTGAGTTCCAACCCCCTGCCATGGACAGGGACACCTCCCACTAGACCAGGTTTCTCAAAGCCCCATCCAGCCTGGCCTTTTATTGGAAGTTACCTTGGTTGTTTTTTACGAAGCTTTTGCTATGCTGTAACTTTATGTCAACACAATCATCTGTGTTTCACGGAGTTCATTTTCTTCTGAATAACAAGTCCCAACAAAACCTTCCATTATATCTGTTAAACAAAATCGCCGGTGTCTGATTCGAAACGTCTTGGCCGGCATCCCATAACTTAATAGAATACGTGCAAGCCTGTGTTATAAGCCACCTTTAGCCAGGGTCGTAGCACTGATCACTTGCCTGAATGTCAGAACGAATCTTTCCACTAAACGACTTGCAGCCGGGTAGCAGGGAGGTGATGTGACATGTCTGATACCATTTCTTTTAACGAACAACAGGCACTCTTTGGATGTGAATTGAGTTCCATTGTCACTTAGAATCTGTCCAGGAACTTGAAAACGAGAGTCTTAACACTTCTAGTATCTGCGCTGAAGTAATTTACACGGAATATTGCAAGCCATTTTCAAGGCACATGTACCAAAGCTGAAAAAATATAACTTATGAAAAGTGCAGGAAAAGTTTTCTGGATTCTACCTGCTATGAGGTAGCTGACTGTTGCCAATGAAGAGAAGATGGTGTTTGTGGATAATGTTGACATTGCATTGCCATTACCAACCACCATTTACCCCCCAGACTACCCGGTCAGCATTTTATTAGCAAACAGTCCTCACATGCTTTTTGCAGCACAAAGGACCTGGGTTTTGCAAGGAAAACTGTTCCATGACCACGTCAGGCAATACAGAAAGTTAAGTTACTAGTTCTTTTCAAATCAGGGAACCTGGAAAGAGCTGTTTAGATGCATGGCTCTACCCACCCATGGCCACAGCACTCACTTCATCGGGAGCTTTGCCCCGTGATTATCCACCTGTACTCGGCACTGGTGAAGCCCCACCTCAAGCGCTGTGTCCAGTTTTGGGCCCCTCAATACTAAAAAGACTTTGAGGTGCTGGAGCGTGTCCAGAGAAGGGCAACGAAGCTGGTGAGGGGTCTGGAGAAGAAATCTTATGAGGAGAGGCCGAGGGAGCTGGGGGTGTTCAGTCTAGAGAAAAGGAGGCTGAGGGGAGACCTTCTCGCTCTCTACAACTGCCTGAAAGGAGGGTCTCTTCTCCCAAGTAACAGGCAATAGGACAAGAGGAAATGGCCCCCTGCAGCAGGGGAGGTTTAGATTGGATATTAGGAAAAGTTTCCTCACCGAAAGGGTTGTCAAGCATTGGAACAGGCTGCCCAGGGAAGTGGTGGAGTTACCATCCCTGAAAGTATTTAAAAGACAGGTAGATGTGGTGTTGAGAGACATGGTTTAGTGGTAATTTGGCAGTGTTAAGTTAACAGTCAGACTCGATGATCTTAAAGGTCTTTACCAACCTGAACAATTTCATGATTCTGTGATTCCAAGGTGCATCACGAGAGGTGACAATCTCTTCCGCTGTCAGTCCATTGGCTTTAACAAAAGAGCCTGCTGGAGAGGGGTTAAAGGACTAGCACCAGCTCAGCCAGGGAATGAAGCCCTGCTGCTTTGAGGGGGAGGAATCCGTAGTACGAAATGACTTTTCGAGAAATGAGCATAATTGTGAGACATTTTGTAGCTGTAATGCCTCATGGATAGATTTGCATTTGCATATCACACACTAACCAGTCCCTCGTGCATCATTTAAACTCTCTCGACACAGGCGATGCTCTGTCAGTTTTCATAACCCAGCTGCCTATACAGGAATTGTTCTCTTTTCCCTCCCGAAACTGTGTGTGAAAGCAGAGATGTTTTGCGCTCGCAACTGGCTTTAGGGAACGAGTATTTTTCTCAAATCTTCCCTAACTCAGAAAATATTTTGCCTACCAATTTATCGGGAGCTGCTATGTGAATCTTGCATTTTATACTTGGTGAGAGCCATTCGTTTTTTCCTCTTTGAAGCCATCATTAGCAAATGTTCCAGGCTTTTGATATCTGCCGCACAGTCCTCAGCAGAGACACGGGCCTACAGGCTGAACTCTTTTCTCCATCTACACGTCCCGGTGTTGCAGGCTGCTGTTCTTGTTCCGTTTTTGCAAGCCTCATCATCACTCCCCGTTCCTCCTCCAAGCCTTAATGCGTCTGGCTATAATTTTCTGTAAAGCGTCAGGAAGCCTCAGTGGCGCAGCCGGACTCTAAAAGGACAACAGTTATTATACACAAATACACAAGGCTTTGGTACTTATGCATCTTCTCTGTGCCAAGGGTTTTGTGGCTCCTGTAAACTGGAGAGATACAAGGGATGCAGGAGTCAACGACTACAAAGCTATAGCTAATAGTGACCTCTTTTTGCTTCAGACCCGTCTGCCTGCATGTTTGTACTGATGGACTGCTGGCCCATTCCCACTGGTCAGGATGGCTCAGTCGTGCCCTTTGCCTCTCACTGGAGCTAAACACCCCTCCCTGCCTGCCCTGAGACCAACCTGCCTTCCCTGCTGATAAAGTGGTGCCCTTGGGGGAGAGAAAAAGGGGTGTCTGGTCACCCCGTCAGACCAAAGCACCCCCTTCAGACACCTATGTCTCACTTCTGTAAAGCCTTCAGCCCTGCCCTGGGGGGTGAAGAGCATGGGGGGCAACGCTCTTTTCCAATGCTGGAAATGGCCAAGCTTAGGGAGGGGACAAGGCCATATCCAGGCTCTCCAGCCCTTGCACTGCCCTGAGTTCATTATCATCCCTAGCATGATTACGTGGTTAAACTGGAAGGCTCTTGGGAACAGGGAGGTGGTGGGCCTGCCCACGCGCAGCCACAGTGCCGCAGGAGCAGCAGCACTCGCCTTCTCCATCCTCCCTGCTGGGGCCAGGGATTTAGGGAACACAGAGCAACACCTTTTCTGCAGAGCCAGCGGTACAGAGCTAGCCACACAACGGGAGGGTCGATAACAGTTTCGAGCCGTTTTTTACTTTTTCTGCTACTAATGCTGGAGGAGATCGGGCTGGATAATGATGTCAAAAGGCTCGTTTCAGATATTTGAGGAAAGGAGGGTGCAACACCAGCCTTTTCCCCTAACACAGCCCCTCACTGTGCCCGGGAGGCTGCACCACGTGGCTCGCCCCACGCAGGGGGAGAGTCCAGCGCCGCTTCTAAGGGGTGCACCGGGCTCAGCGACTGGAAATCACTGTCCTCGTTGAACTACATGCACTTCTGAAAAAATGACTCAGCTATGATACCAGAACCAAAGGAGGTTGTGTTTCTCTGCTTTTTTCTGACATTTGTAAGAGAAAGCGAATGGCCAGCCGCTAGTCAAACTGGCTGGCACAGGCTCCTCTCGGTTTCGGGGATAAAACACACAGCTTTGATGCAAGCAGCAAATGGTGAAAAGCGCAAAGCCAAACACGACTGCTTCAAACTTCAGCATTTGCCTGCCACAGATTATTTTTGCAGAATACCAGCGGGTCGCACTCACACCACCAAGTATTACCTGGCAGCAGAATTATCATTGATTTCATATGATTGATTTCTCAGTCCAACAGTAACATACTAAATCTTTTCTTTTAAAAGAACAAACTGCCATGGCAGGAGAAAGTAAATCATTCTGGGAGCCCACTGTTTTAAAGACCAGAAAACCTTTCAGAGATTTGTGTTTTGCACTACCTGATGGAGAAAAGGGACTTTTTCGCTCCTTAGTGCTTTCTGATGAGTTGTTTTATGGGTCTCAAACCTCCATATTGTCAAACTGGAATTCTTCATTAAAAAGATCTTACATAACATGATCTACAAACTGAACCAAAGAAGGAGATAATAGCTACTAAAATACACAGTGAAATAGCACTGACTGCCAAGCAAACTGACAGGGGGAATTCAAACTAAGATTGTTTTTCTATTCTTATCTTGCCTCATTACAAGTCAGAGTTTTTGTTTACTCTGGAGAGAGACATGTTTCTAGTTTTTTGCAGGCCTGCTGTGCCACTCCGAATCTGTCCCCGTGTCCCTGTACTGCTGAGGCTGTCAGCAGACTCACTTCTCTCACGGTCCACTTGCATGGAAATATTGCATCGCCACGTCCATGGCCTGTTTCTGGGGCTTCTTACTCAGGAGTTCATCAGAACTTTGGCAGAGGCAGCTGCCTGGAATTTACTCTTTCCCCTCCCTGGTCCTGGAGTCTGCTCAGTCCTTCAGCTTAAATTAACATGTACACTGGCAAAATGTGTGAATTTCTACTGGCAGGATATGAGGCAAGAGGAAAGTGGAGTGTGTAATGCCCTGGTCCCACATAGCACCCTAATTTGGAGCCCTATTTGCCCTGCTCACGCAGCTTGCTGACAGGGCAGGTGGCAGGAAGGCCAAGGGCTGTTGCAATGGTAAAATCATAGAATCATAGAATGGTTCGGGTTGGAAGGGATCTTAAAGATCATCTAGTTCCAACATGGGCAGGGACACCTCCCACTAGACCAGGTTGCTCAAAGCCCCATCCAGCCTGGCCTTGAACACCTCCAGGGATGGGGCAGCCACAGCTTCTCTGGGCAACCTGTGCCAGTGTCTCACCACCCTCACAGGAAAGAATTTCTTCCTAATATCTAATCTAAATCTCCCCTCTTTCAGTTTAAAACCATTACTCCTCGTCCTATCTCTACACTCCCTGATAAAGAGTCCCTCCCCAATCAGTAACCAGGAGCTCTCTTGGTATTCCAGCAGTGTGCATGGGTTTATTCAGCACTGATTTACCTAAAAAGAGCTCAAAAGTGTCCCTGTTCCCCAGTGTCTCACACCCGCTACTCCCAGTAGCTCCCAGGGAGCATACATGTTGCAGAGTGTAGAATTGTCCACCAGAGCTTTCAGAGTTCAGGAATCGCATAACCGCTGGGCGAGGAGAAATGGCTGACCTGCTACTCTGCTCTTTCAGGACCTCACCCCACTGTGGCTGTTTGTCGTACCTCATTGCTACTGCCCCGAGAGGCAGCCCCTCTGAGTCTTCTGGCTGAAGGGTAGGTCCTCACCCCTCATGCCAGCCTTCACTCGCTCTGTCTCCTTTGGTCACTATAATCTTTTTCTACATAAAAACCCACTGCCACTGATGTCTGCTCTCCTCTCACCTTCCCACTGGAGTCCCCTGTTCTGAGAGCCACCTCACCATCGTTATACCTCTTCCCTTCCACTGTGGCACACAAGATGATACCAGTTCTGGCTGCCTTTCACGCCCTTTCTTCTACAAGACCAAACTCGTAGCATTTGTTTGGTGTCCTCTGTACTGTTGCCTGGTCTCCAGTTGCCCTCATTGTAACTAACCACTGATTTGCAGGTGACGGAAACACTGAGCGTCCCCTCCCACACCCCTGGCACAATCTGCCCGTGGAAGTCCATACTCTTCTTCTTCACCTTTTTTCTATTGAACCATCCTACCTTTTTGAATGGAATTTTTCACCCTTTGGATGAAAGCTTCCCATCCCCTTGATGATCAAATTAGTTCAGAAAGTCTTTGAAGTATGTTTTGATAATAACAAAATTCTGTTCCTCCAACGTTACATACTCAGTGTTTATACAGACCTATTTAATATGATAACCTTATCGCCTCCTCACATTAGAGGAAGTTCTGAGTAGAAGAGTTAATCAAAATTTAATTTTCTCGAAGTATCATAGATGAATGCTCCTGAACCCAATTTGTGTGCTTTCTGCTAGTCAAATAGACACAAAGATACTAAGGGAGGAGGAGGGAGAAAGGGGACATGAACAGCATTTCTGATTAAATAAATTCCTATCCTGGGAGTTGATTTGACTATAATTTGATTTTATTTAAAAACGTTTATTATCCAGTGTTTTCTAAGACAAGTGGAAATGGGTTGCACTTAGATTTTTATTTTGGGGTTTTTTGCGACACTGGAAAAAAAGATTATTGTTCCTTCACCAAGTTCACTGAGTGTCTTCCACGTTTTCACACTTCTGGATGCACCAACATCACTGGAAGGTTCTCACACTAGTGCTGGTCACAACATGCTCATGTGCCCCACTTACTACTGACCATGGATTGAAATAAACCAGATTAAAATGAGCCCCGACTGAGGGAAACCTGTTCTGTAAAGGTCTCAATCTACCTCCTGCCTCAGCCCTTACAGATCCCTGCAGAGCTTTGGGCTTGTTGGGAAGCTCAGCAGACTCTCACCAAGGAAGCAGAAAGAGAGCTCACCTGTATTCCCACTGCAAACCTTAACTAATTGATCCAGATGTCATCGCAAAGAGTATGACTTACCTTTATACATGAAACAGGGAGACGGGGTCATGAGGAAGGGAAGGGGGAAAGGCTCCTTGCTCCTGTGATGGATCCCATCACGGCTGGCGGATGCTGCTTTGATTTCCCTGTGCATAGATCGTAGAAATTTGACACTGGAAAACAAAGGGATACAGGTGAAATCTAAACCCTGTAGGGTTTGTGAGCCTTGGAAGATGCAGCGGTCCCCAGGCAAGGCGAGAGCAAACCCTGTGCCACTGCGAAGGAGGACAGAAGTGATGGGACTACTTAAGGCGTCTCAGCCAAATATCACTCCCATGCCAGTTAACGGAATTGCTTGGATTTAGGATTTGATTAGGGAGGTCCAAAGAAAAGCAATATAATCTGTGGAAAACAAACAGCTCTTGAGCAACTGATTGGATACTTCTAATGAGATTATAAATTTGATTGACCACGGCAAGAATTTTGATGCTACAAAATTTACCCTCAATAAAAATGTTTAATACCACGCTCACAAAATCCTCATTACACAGAGGAGTAACATAAAATGATACACGTCATATAGAGAAGAAACACCAAAGACTCAGACATCTGCAGGAGAGGCGCAGGAGGAACAATCAGGACTTCTGCTCTCATTCTCTCTCTGTTGACCACAGGTAAATCCTAGGAAATTAGCTTCCTGTGCTAACACCTTTGTGAATAGTCTGAGCTGGTAAGATACAATTATGCAGTACACACCTCTTAGGCAGAACCCTGAGGAGCTGCTACTCTGAGGAGTGGGGATCCTGAAGGATCACACTCAAATGACAGCACATCAGACATGGCTGAGAGAAGCACCACAAGAACTGCACACATAACAAGAACATACCAGCAGCGGAGGCAGGATTCTGAATTACAAGGAAATTTCAAAAATCAAGATGGGCTTTTTAGTTCCCGAAAGATGCACCCTCTGCAGCTGCAACCTGAAAAAGGAAACTGCCCTATTACGATACAAGCCCAGGAGTTGGTCCAAGTAGGTGGGCTACCAGCTTTAGGGTCATGCTGGGCGATAAACTGGCAGGGAAGACCCATGCAGACCTCTTGCACGACTTTTCATGCATTTGGCTTCCTTCTGGTTCTAGTCATAGAAAGAGAAAAATGTGCTTAAAAATGGCAAAATGGCTCACAGCCACCACTGGGCTGGGGGACTCCTACCTGAGAGAAAAGCCACTAACCTCTGAAAAATGCGGATCATTTTCTTGGAGGGCTGAACAGCAAGAACACCACAGTATCCTCGTGCTTGCACTGGTACCAGGAAAGCACAGGCGCCAAAGTAAACACATCCTTAGGAAAAGTATTTTAAACCATTGACTTTATTAAAATACTTAATACACAGTTTGTAGAGGAATGTACTTACATTTTCCGGAAACTCCACTGAAACCAAATTTTAATTATATATTTAACAAATGACAAAACAGTGGATGAATTCATGCTGTACACCAAAGAATAGGCAAGTCAGGGTTTTTTTTTTTTATCATCACTATTTTCCTGGCACAGACTCTTCTTTGCTTCTTAGCTTCAATCTCTTAAATATCTAGTAGCGGAGAATGGGGGTTTGCATTTCTCACAGCATTAAACCTATCTGGTCCAAGTGAAATTCCATTTGTTTTCATCAGGTTCTTCCTTCAACCCTTCCCCGGTAACCTCCCTCTTCCAGAAAAGCAAAGGCGATTGACCTCTCTAAAAAGCTACAGGTCATAGTGCAAGAAGAGTTCGGCAACCAAACGTGAACGTAGGGGTCTAAACCTTCTCAGAGTCATGACTCTTTCACAGTAGCCATTTCATGCTGAGTGTGGAAAAAAAAGCACACTGTCAAAATATAAGGGCCACAACTCATTCATGGACTTGGTGGAACGGACGCAGACGACAGCCTGCAACTCTGAAGTTAAAGGTAAACCAGAAGCGAGGGCTGAGAAGGAGAAAGATGGAAATAACCTGGCCACATCCGTGCAAGAATGAAACGTCCTAACCTCGTGGAAAAGGCTGTAATCATCACAGACACTGCAATTGCCACAGAACCATGGAGATCAGCGACAAAGTGTATGTTACGACAATCTCAATGACAAGTATAATCCGGGGGAAATTATTTCTACTGAGCGAGGAAATAATTTACTGTGTGTTTCAATGCAAGATGCACAGAGGCTGCATAGGTTTTCACATCAAATTCATAAGGCTCTTTTTAGGAGATAATTTTGCAACCTTGCATAGGTGATATTATATCTTTTCTATAGATAATACCCAGAAACTATGTACAGTTGAAAATAAGAACTTTGATGAACTCATTTTTTTTTTTTCCCCTCAAGTTTTACCATAGTATAAAAAGTAACTTATATAACTCCTTCAGTTCTCTAAAACACACGGAATATCCCAGAAAGAGACACTAGGAACGCCATCTAAATGATGCCGTGTGCATTTATACAACAGGTTGAAACAACTAGAGAAGCCACCGCAAAGCATAGGTGTGAAGTTTCCAAATAGATTAAAAAAAAAAAAAAAAAAAAGAAAAGCAGGAGTTAATTTTGCTTACGAACATTAAAACTCACTCAAACAGAAATGCATTTTAGTTATAAGAAATTAATGAGCTTGACTAATCAGGTTGCTGAATGAATGGATGACTCACACACTAAGTAAACTATAGAAAGAGCCAGTTCGATCCCTGCTCGATGAATGTACAGCAAGTTTAAAATCTGCATTTGGTTTCCAATTAATCCCAGCTCAGGACAACTCCTCCCCCAGACAACCAGAATGCGGCTTCTCAGGAGTATCAGGACCATCTGCCAGCGCGCTGCAATGTGGGCTGTCAGGGCGTTCGTGTGCTCCTCCATTGGGTACCAAAGAGATTCATCCAGGGGATGTGCACGGTGCCACAGGACAGCCAACCCCACCTTGGAAAACGAACGTCCTGTTCCCTGGGACACTCATCCAGCCCCTTAAACGACTTTTTTTTTGCCCTGCAATTACTTAAACTGGGAGACTCTCTGTCTGGTGTGGCTCTTCCACTGAAACTACCTTCCCTTTGACACAGGAGTTGCCTGGCATTTCTTTTGCCATTTTGTGCCTGGATCTAAGACGTCATGATTAGCGCTGCTTATTACTCTTGCATATCACAGTGATGTGTACTTTTTAGCTATATTTACAATGGTATCACTGTGGAGAACTAAGCCCTGTACTAGAAACAGTCTCTTAACAGAGACCTTAATACTAAGGATTTGGTGTATTCCTTATCTACAGATAAACTTAAAAAGGCAAAGCTAAAATCAGCACACTATACATTTGGTGTGTTAAGTTCGAACAGGGGGAGAAAATAAACACCCAGCACGTTTCCTTTCAAAGGGATGCTATTTACAAGAAGGATTTGATTTTTGAGCATTTCAGCAACAAAAATCAAGCTGATTTTGAAATTTGTGAAATCTAAGGCGGCTTAGTTTTTAACCAACACGGAGCACAAACAACATTGCTGTTTGCCGTTAAACACAGGTCTCAGAAAGGCAGGGAAACTATGAGCGGTTATACTATGGGTGACAAATCGCAACCAGTTGAACAACAATAATAAAAAAAACACTTCTGCTTTTTTTTAAACATAGCCTCTAAAAAGTACAGCATCCCAATGTTTTCTCAGTTCCAGATTGCTGACATTATAAATAAAAGGTGAAAAGAGATCCGTATATAAACAAGGCAGCTTTCCATTGACTTCATTGTACTGTTCTTGTCTAAACCTTTGGGAATTTCATCTTCAAATACCATACGGTAAGGTTGAATTTATCAGTTACAAAACAACGTCCGTTCGCATGTGGAATTTGAAAAAAAAGAAAAAAAACAAACCCAAAAACTCAAAAAACCACACCCAAGTATTTACAGCAATTCAGATTTCTTTTTTTTTGTTGTTTCCCAGCCTTCACGCTTGCGTTTCCCCTTCCGCAGGGCTGTAAACACGCTCGTCTGCCGGGACCAAGGCCTTATGTTATGGTGCGCGGCCTTTTGGGTGGTGGGGGTGGCATGAGTTCAGTGTCGGGATCGAGGTGGTGTTTCCGCGTCTGTCCTTGAGCAGCTGCTGTACATCTGTCAATGAACTCAAACAGCATCTCCTTCGTGACTGGATTCTGGATGCTGTTGCATACAGCTGGGAACAAAGAACGTTATCTTCAAGTTAATAAACCCATTTGTTGTATTCGGCACTTCCATCATTTCATCCCCTCTTCGCAAAGTGAAATAACATGATTTGGCTCAAATATTCAGCTTTAAATGTGGACTTTCACAAGAGGGTTGTGTCAGGAGTCAAGTATCTCAGAGCAAAGCAGCGTAGTGGATCCCTACCTCATGGGAATCTCTTTTTAAAACTAACAAAAGCCATGTGTGTGTAGGCTTCATGGGCAACTATAAAAACACCAAGAACTGACATCCCACTGAGGCGAGCAACAGCACCGAAGGCCTTGTGAGACACGGCTTCAAAAGACTCATCAAACCCAAATCGCTAGAAACAAGACTGGCCTAATATTGAAAACCTCTGAAATAAGGTAACGTTTTTTTTTCCTCACCACTACGTACTATAAATACCATAAGCCCACAACGCATGGCACACTTATTTTAACCCATGTACCATTTTAACCCATATACCTTCATGTGGCAGAAAGACTTAACACCAAGGAAGCTTTGCGTCTAGCACACCAGACCGTACGATGGAGGAAAGGCCACAGTGCTGTGTGGTGGCCACGGCAGGCGTGTACAAGCACATCTGGATTACTCAACGTGACTCCCTGGGTCATAGCTTGTAAGTAGTGGCCCACAGGATTTTATGGAACAAATAAAAAGGCTTACTTCCCTTCAAACAAATGAAATATTTTTAATACTTTTTGTATGTAAATTTATACTTCTCTAATTAATCCTCCCAAGAGGCTTAGGGAGGAGGGAAAATTAAAAAGCAAGAAATTAAGTAGGAGTCCCACAATTATCTTGGAAGAAAGTGCAAAATGATTAGAGGATAATTTATAGCATGTAAGGATTGGCCACAGTATGGATGCAATTTCCATGCAAAACAATCTATTGACCCCCTAGAGTACTAGACAACATTAAGACGCCTTTAAAATGTATTTGCAAAATAGCATTGTTACAAATAACAATGACTCTTAAAAACACTCCTTTTTTTCCTGCAGAACTCCAGGACCATCCAAGACATTACTTTACAATTAATAAGACACCTTCCTAGAATTATTTTTTAATCATCTCATTTATTTTTGGTGAAAAGGCGCTTTCAAATTAGTATCAGTAGTTTAGGAACAGCATCTGTGGCACAAGGCAGCTGGTGTAACTCTACAGCAACTTTTAAGGGCTGTCCTGGCTTAATCACACAAAAAGCCCTTCTCTTTTCAATTTGAAAGGTACCAAAGTCCAAAAGCAAGGTAGAGACAGGTACTTATTTTGTTGCTATTTCAACACGGGGAAAAATAAATAGCATTTTTCATCAAGAGAAAACAAATAGAGGAGAAAGGATCTAGAGAAGGGGACGACGGAAGTCTCAAATGAGAAAATGCAACTTTTGGAGATTTTGAAAAGCGGTCAAAAGTGAACATTAAAGCTAAAAGAAAACTTTCTGTTCTGAAAATTTTCATAGAAAAATTGAAATATTTCTTACAAAACAGTTCTTCCCATAGCATTTAATTTTCTTTTTATTTTTAGGAAGTTCATTAGGTTTTTGGCAGAAAAAAAAAAGGACTAACATAACTGCTCTACAAATTGAGAAGATGAGAAGGGAGAAAGGGCAGCTGCATATGCTCTTAAGAGCAAAGGAGAGAAGAATATGCTACTCAAAGAAGAGAAAAGTCCAAGGAAAACTACTGAAACAATAAGGTGAAACAGAGAAGAGAAATTTAACCCATGGTGACAAAGAGATGTCACACTTGTATGACTTTTGTGGCCCATTCCTCTTTCCTGACAGGACTGCTCAGCAAGAATTTCAGCTGCATTCTGTGCTGGCTCCCTAAGGGGACAAGAGATTTATTATCTCCCGGCAAAATGACCATATTTTGTTTATTCAAGAAAATCTACTCACTGCTCAGGCAGAAACACAAGTAGAAGGGTTCAGAGAAAATCCTACATCATCTATGCATGCCCTAGTAAATAGCATGATCTTAAATACGATTAAACTTTATTTTGGCACTTAACAAAAGTCAGTATCAACATGACTATTGTTATTCAGCCTTGCACACTTCTATTCAAACTCCTATACTTCACCTGAAAGTAAAAAGTATCATTTAATTTACAACACTTGGCAAAAGGTTTTTTGGTAGAAGAACATAAAAGTCTCACAATTCTGCAGGGATATACCCCACCTTTCATTTGTTTCCCTCTTCCTTGTTTGTACAACTATTGTAGAAACTTAAAATGACATTTTCTCCTATTGATTTTCTAGCTCATCTCCCAAATAATTTTCACTGAATTTCACTGAATTTTTAGAGTTGGAAGGGACCATAAAGATCATCCAGTCCAACTCCCCTGCTGAAGCAGGATTGCCCAGAGCATGTCAGAGCATGTTACTCAGGACTGCATCCAGGCGGGTCTTGAAAATCTCCAAAGAAGGGGACTCCAGAACCTCCCTGGGCAGCCTGTTCCAATAATGGTTTTGGTGTTTTGAAGAGAGGTGAAATTATAATGGATTGGGTGTCAGGAGGATGGGGCCAGTTTTTTTTCAGTGGTGCCCAGTAACAGGACAAGAGGGAACGGGCAAAAACTTGAACATAAGAAGTTCCATCTAAACATGAGGAGGAACTTCTTTCCTGTGAGGGTGGCAGAGCCCTGGAAGAGGCTGCCCAGAGAGGTGGTGGAGTCTCTGGAGACATTCAAAACCTGCCTGGATGTCTTCCTGTGCAACCTGCTCTGGGTGATCCTGCTCTGGCAAGGGGGTTGGAGTAGATGATCTCCAGAGGTCCCTTCCAACCCCATAGCATTCTGTGATTCTGCGATTTTTTTGTTCAACAAATTCAACTCACAGTGTGCCAGCGTGCATTACAGCCCGACAAGCCAACACAACGTGATGGTAGGTAGTTAACTGCTGTTGCAATGCTACTGTAAATAAACACGGGTCTCACTTAAAAGGCATGTCCTGCCATTTCAAGTCTCTTTGAGCAAGTGTTTGCAGTTCTACAAAGACTCAGGCACTTGTTTCTGCATTACCTGTTAAACGCTGCTTCAGAATATTTGTTTAACTGACTTCATCAAATAAGCCTGAAACCAAAGGATTCATGCTATATAAAAGCTAAACATGACACAAGCATCTGCAAGATAAAGTATTGCTATAATAAGTTAGAGAAGCCAGGACTCAAAGTAGAAATGAGAACACTGAGTGCCTTTCCTCCTTAAACTAGAACAGAGTTAAAAATTTAAAATTTGAGCCTGAAAAACTTTTAAGGCAAATTATTCTACTCACCCATGGCAGTGCTGTAGGCATTTGGGAAGCTTTTGTCTATTCTCTGTCTCATGAAGACCCAGCTGTTGTTCTCAAACTTGCACTCTATGATTTTATTGTCATACTGTTTCAGTTCTTTTGTCACCTGTTTTAAAAAAAAAAAAAGATTGTTTGAGATAAACATATTTTAATTCACATTTTTTCCTTTCTTTTAGGGATAAATAACAGAAGATCAAAAGCTGCCCTGCGTTTTTCAGCCACATGCCTCCATCCTACACAAAAAAAAGCTGCCCAGGCTACATCTCCATTATACATATGCTCAGCTACTCAACATTTTAAAAATACTTTTCAAATCTGCTGTCAATATACAGCAATTATATTATGCTAAAACATCAGCAGCTCTAACAGAGGGGGGAAAAAAAGTCACTTCTGGCCCAAATGCAAATAGGTTTCCATGGGAATAAACCGCTTCCAGTGTAAGCGCTACCGCCAGCCTAAGTGCACGAAATGTATTACCCAGGTTTCATCAACCGTCTTTGTTGAAGGTCTCAAAGCCAAATGTCAGATTTCAATACCAGAAAAGAGCTCATGGAAAATCATCCCGCTCTTTACATCACCGAGTATTTTTCTTTTCTTTCTTTCTTTTTTTTTTTTTATTCATTTGTCTTTAAAAATTAAGATTGTAACTCCAAAATAATGTGGGATTTCAAATCACATATGTTCTAAATTTCCTTCAGGCCTCTCTTTATTGATTCATAGATTTGTCCGCAGCCAATATCCTGAGCGATTTGTCTTTCTGTTTGGCAACGCTGCGTGGTTTGGAACCGTAGTTTATATGCATTGGACTTCCTAGTTGTTTTGGCTACTTCATCCTATGCATCCTAATCTATGATACAATGCAAAATTTTCAAGTAACCATGGTAACCCGAGAACCTTATCTAAGGCTTTAACAATTTTACCCATATACTTCACTTTGTTCCAAAGGGCCTCTTCGGAAGTCTTAAAGCTGCATTTAACCGCTAGCTGCCTGTAGCGTGCTACAGTTGACCAACAAAAAGCTGTACAAGGTAATAGAACGCTTTGGATTCAGGATTTTATGCATAAACGCTCTCATAAAAAGGGACTGGTTATTGCAGTTCATTAGCATAACTTTTCACCTCTGTTGTCTACTTGCTCCTGAGCGGTGACACGGGAATTTACTACTGTCAGAAGGACGCCGATTTGAAAAAGGCCATAACTGTCTCCAGACAGCTTAATAGCACATACAGTGGAAAAGCCCGTGAACCTCTTTTCCATTAATTCCCAGCTAAAGACAATTAATTCATGAAAAGGTCCCGAGCGTAGACCGAGCCCTCCTATACTGCATGGTATGGGATTTATCCTCAATTTGATAAGCATAATCCTAACATTTTTCTAGTATTTACGCTGAGTACTTGTGCTCGTTCCCGGGTAGGGAGCCCTGGGATTTTACTTGTCAAATGGACATGGCACTATGAGACAATTTTGTTAAATCCGCTCACACCCGAGGTCTGACAGAGCCAAAGTCAGGTTCCTGTGTCATACATTATTCCTTCACCCATTCCATCACCCGCAAAGAGCTTTTTTCCTAAAATCATTTAATCCTTCAGTGAAGTTTGTGTCTGCTGCTCATCACTTGGATGAAATCAGCCGATTGCCCAGATCAGCAATCTTTTCTGCACAGCACATCACTTCTCCCCATCCGCATGGAAAAGCTACATACAGCCCAGATGTTTGACTGACACACATTTGCGGATGTATTTATGTTCCGTTAGGTGTGTGCAGGGAAACACAACAGCCTTTTCTAGCGCACTGGGGATACATAAACCCGGGAAGAAACTCTTGGCCGCGCAGTGCCGTGGGAAGGTGTATTCCTTTGAAAACAGCTGCCTAGCGGAAGCGGGGGCAGCGGGGGGTACGACCGTGTGTCTGATTCTCCAGCAAAGCAGGGAAACGTTAGAAGGATCACCTGCTAGAGAGAGAAATGTATAAAACTGCCAGCAGTGACTTCAACTAACCAACCGACCATCTCGTACGGCTTTCTCATGGTTTATCATTCTTCTAGTGTACAGAGGCTCAGAATAGCAATAAATTAGATGGCAGCTTTATCTGACTGTGGCAATTAAGCAGTATTATTAACTATCTAGATACTTGCTTGGCCATTCATTAGCAATCTGGAAGACAGATCTTTCCACAAAATATGAACACCTGCCAAAGCACTGACATAAATGAATTTTCCCGTTAGAAAAATGGTGATCATAGTCTTTAACAATTGCAAGTTGTAGCAATTATTTTACAAAGGAAAAAATACAGCAACTACTCTTCCCTGTACTTTGTTAAACGACCTCAGTCTTCTAAATGCACTTATTGTAACACTAATGAAATTTTAGGAACTGCTGGGCTTTTGATCAAGACTACAAGTACTCTGAGGAAAACACACTTTTCAGCATTAAAAATACTCTTCTATTATTGCATCTCAGTAGACTTTGTTTATGCACAGCATTGAACAAGCCCACAGCGATCCTTGTATCTGTAATTCACAACTTGCATCTACCTATCACTTCCATGCTACTTTCTGGTATTTCAGCTTCAAAGTGGGACAGGGAAACTGTCAAGTTTAACTGCCTTGAGTTTCCTTCCCTTTGGGAATTCATTCTGAGCTGCTCAGAGCAGTGTCTTCTCGATTCTGCCTTTGCAGTATGGGGTTCATCCCTCCTTAGCTCCCTTAAGTATTACAGTCCATAGGAATATCTGAATAATGCACCATCATTCCTCTTCCTGAGAGGTCTTTCTTCCAGCTAGCGCTTCTCAGAAACAGGAGAAGTATCTTAGGAATGATGGCAGTTCCCAGTCGAAATGCTTATCCTCATCAGCAGCAATTCCTTTGGTCCAGTGCCAATGCTTCTGCCGCACTGTTGATCCAACGTCTTTAACCAGCATTCAGCAATTTCAAGACAGAAACTCCCACCACGCTAAGGACTCCATGGAGCCTCCCTTAATGAAGTATTTATTCCCTAGCCTATTTTCAGACAGCCAGTTGGAATTAGAAGCCCTGAGGATCACATCTTGGATATGGGGCTGTCAGAGATGGCGCGCATCAGAACACTATCTCTGGTCTGGGCCACAACTGTGTCCTGGACAAGGATGAACACCAACCTCTCCACTACTTTCCTTTCAAGAGGAAGGAAATCGTTCCTCAGCAGGAACACTCGCTGTTCCTGACTCCATAGTTATCAGGAACCAGCCTACTTGCCAAAGGAAATCACTTCCCAAAAATATAGATGAGCTCTCTCTTGGAAGCTGATCCGCTACATCACTGCTAGATTGCAAGATGTGACTGGGAAAGAGTGGGCAAGAGCTGCACCCCCATTTCAGCAATAGCGCACCATCACATCAGACTGGATGTAATACAAGACCATTGCCAAAAACATGAAGATGACAGTTGTCTTCCTCTCTCTGCTGAAGAAGGCTTCCCACTGCCATCATCAACTGAGCTATTCACTAGGAAAAACTTTGGCGGAGTGAGCTTATTCCTTTTTCTAAGAATGATGACAGTTAAGGTTTAGGAAACCTCCCATTTTCCAGTCTCCTTCCATCCCTTATGTTCTGAAAGAAATTCAAGATATATTTTAAAAAGTGAAATATCTAACCCATCTCAAATTATCTCGCCTGGCAGAAAAATGGAGCCATTTTGAGATGAATCACAACAGTGTGTTTATGTGCAGCCACATTTTATGTTAATTTAGAGCAAAATGTGAAAAAAACAATAAATCCAGCTGAATAAGAGGAGAAACCATTTACATTGAATGTGGTTAGCTCCAGCCCTGTGAACATGCCCGCACCATCTCTGGTGATTACCACTGGCCAAGGCTTTTCTGTGTATCTCCACCGTGCACCTGATCATCGGACTGGTCCATCATTCCACCCGTTGAGTCACTCTTTCATTTACTTGAAGGATACATATTTTCTGTGAAGACTTCACTCAAACATTAGTCTCATCACCCTTAAACCCAAAGGAGAATGAAGTTCCTGGGCAAGCTGCTACTTTACGTAAGAGGCGTTAAGAATGAGAATTCAGATTTTAAGGTAATTAAGTTAGTATTTTGGAAAGCATGTCTACAATGCACAATTTACAAATGTATCTACCTTCCCCACATTCAAGTTCTTTAGAAAGGAAAAAGGAGCTAAGCTTTTAGATAAATGGAGACTTGACTGAAAGAAGCCCTATATTTCCATATGCATATTTTTTTCAAAGCGATTGAAATTTTTTTAGCTCAGTAAATAATCCCCTTTAAAGAAAGTGATGTTTGTAAGCAATATCTTAACACATTCTATTTCAAATCCTTTCTCTCTTTAAATGCCTTTTTGTTGCACTTTCCCCTCTATTACCAAACATTTACAGAAGGAAAATCATTCTTCAATTCACCTATTTCTACCGCTTGTTCCACGTCCCTCATCATCAGCCTATTTTTATGATCCCAGAAGAAATGACTTTACCAGTAGAGGCAGAAAATGTTAACTTCCATGAGAGAACAAATGAGCAAAAGCAGCAGTTGGAATCTTATGAAATTAAAAAGATCTTTATTTCTAAATACAGAATTAAAAAAAGGAAACGTAACACGCAGGCAAGATAGATTCTAAATGTAATGGCTTTCTATTTTCTAAGAAGAATCTGCCTTTTTATAGCTGGCATGTGCAATGAAGGCATTCCTTTTTGATACGCTCAAGTACACAAACTGTTTGTTTCCTTTTTTTAAGCACAAGTTCCAATGCCTGGAGGGGAGAAAAGTTTAAAGCTGCCATATAAAGCCTGGAAAGTAATTCTTCCTGTCTCTGATATCAGAACTAACTTTTCTCCATGAGGATCTATTCCCACAGCCAAAGCAAACAAACAAGTGAAAGCAGCTCAACCCAAATTAAATGATCAGCTGTGTGTTTATGAGGGATAAAATTTCTGGTTGCCTCCCAGTCTCCTACTGCAGGAGAACTGGAGCCCACACCTTCTGTAGCCAGCCATCCTGCAAAAATTATACCACATTTTTATAAGAAGTGTCCAAAAAACATTACATTTGCAAGCTCCTTGTCCGGAGGCTATTGGGATACGTTCAGCCACAAATGACAGTTTAGGAAATAAAACCTCTCTAGCACAATAGCACATCTCAAATCCCGGTTTCTGCGTTACTCCCCAGTGCTGCGACTGCCCACAACTGCGAAGTACTATGGACTTTACTTCTGAACTTCTCAAGCAATGTGGAATGTCCTAGACAACAGAGAGAACTAACCTGCCCATTGGTACTACGATTCCATAGCAGTAAGGGCACCATCTGAGGACCAGGGAGAAGTAACAATGACAGTCAGGGAACAAAAAAAGAACAATTACATGGGAATTTGAGGATACGAAGAGGAGTCAAGACCTCCTGAAAGAACAGGATGGAGACAGAAAAAATAAAGAAGCAGCAGTAACAAAATACCAACTTCTGAAGGTATAAAGATAAGTCAAACTCAAAATGAGGTCTTTTTGAAGTCTGAAGACTTAAAGGTGACAAGAAAGCTCCAAGGACCTTCATGTCAAACCACAGCAATTGAGAGGAAACGAGGTGTGAGAAACAGGGCTCCCGTTTATTTTGAGAATACACCTAAAGCAAAGCTTCAAAATGCACAATTTTAGCGCATGCCCAGCTTCCCAGAGGAACGTGCGTATGGGCCCAGACTATCCTGGGAAAGCGCTCTTACATGTGATTACAGATGAGGACATGTATATAAGGAATTCCAATGATTTGATTAAGAACATCTAGAGAGTCAGCAGCCATGTAGTTATTAGAGCCCCCAACACTTAAAGGGCACAATGCAGCACCTCATACAGATCCCAAGTTGTTCCTTCAGTGCTTCTTCCTAATTCTCCGTCAGCTCGTTCAGATGATTTTAAGGAACTTTTTTCCCCACTCACGTAAAGTATCTCATGTTTTCCACCGTTAAAACTTCTCCAAGAACTATAAAAATTTAAGAGATGGTTATTAAATGCCTGTTCATAGCATGAGTGCTATGGACTACAAACAGCAGGACCACGAACAGTAACACTGTCAACCAGCAAAAGTTAATCAGTTAAATAATCCGTTTCTGTTCAAGCCAAGACAGACTTTGTCATGTAGCTTCATATCCATCTTTTAAATATGATTCAAGAGATTATTTTATCAAAAACATAGATTTGTCAAAAGTAAAACAAGAGCACTGGTAACCAATTCTGTTCCTAAATTAAACGCGCTGGTTGTGTTTCCTTTTAAGTAATATGTTACCCAACAAATGGTTATCAGCTTGAGCAAACACAATGCACTTGATGTGTTTATTTAACATTAAAGAAGCCTTCTAAGTGTAACTACGCTGCTTCTTGTGTACAGAGGAAATGGAAATGCTCCAATTTTGAGATCTCATTCCTGGAAAGGAACATTAAGGAATATAAAAATGTTAATGTTAATGTGTTCACACCAAATTAAACCACAATGGTAACACCGAGCACTGGAAAATCACGGGAAAAGCCAAAAAGAAAAATAAAGTTTCAAAATCACAAGAGCGAGGTTTTTTTAAACCGGATTTTTTTTTTGGTGTTTTTGACTTCCAGTATCTAGCACTCACAGTTCATGATTTATTCTTTCTTTTTAATACATAATATTTTCTCAAAGAATCTCTCATTCTTACATGTTGCAATTTCAAATATGGATACTCTTTTCTGATACACAGAATGGGTTGGAGTCCTGGGGTTTTCCTGACAACTGACTGATGGAAACATCAGAAATATATCACTGATAAGAGGAAGGCTTTTTTACAAGTTTAATGACTTTCGGTTCCAGCTGGAAACAGATTTCTTGACGTATCCTGGAAGGTCTCCTGTACACCTGACCTTGCAACACCACCTGAACTATCTGTAAGAAACCGATGTTTTTCTGAGCTTTGTTTGGGACTCTCGGAGGAACACGGGTATCTACAACAAAGAAGATAACTGGTAACCACTAAAGACCACAGTGTGGAAATGTATCTGTGCTTGCACAAACGCTTTGCTGGATGATGCACACTCTTCGAGATATTCTTTTTCTACACTTCTTTCACTCGATAGGAAAACCTGCTCAGCCACAGCCAACCAACAAACTCTTTGAACACTTTTGGGGATTATAACTCAGGCATCCGCAGTACTCAAAGAGCAGTTGACCTTCCTGTTAGACTTTGCCATCTCCACCTAACTCCTGAGGGAACTTTAAAGCTCTTCAGAAACCTAGTTTCTTTTAATCATCGTCAAGAACGGGAAACAGAGATCCGAGGGTCCATACATGTCTTAAGCAGTTAAACGAAACAAAGTGATAAACGATTGTCTTCCTAGGTCGATATCCCTTGCCCAGGCACTCTGATCATCACAGGTCGATGGATTAAAGAAAAAAGGTCTCTCTGTACATCTTCTGTAAAAACTGAGAAATGGAAGAATTCTGTGCTGAGGTGTCAGGAACCTGGCATACCTCTGCTGCGATGAGTTCTTAAATAAAGTCGTATTAAAAAAGCAGCTCAAATAATTCTGACTCTCAGCGTGTGCAGATTAAAGAGGAAGAAATTCCAGGGGGTGGGAGAACCGCAGTAAACACTCCAGCAGTAAGAGAGCAGTGACAGAGCTCCCACAGCAAGCGTCGGGGAGAACTTACTGTCGAGAGGATGTGCGTTTGGTGGGAACAGAGCTTCACCCGCTCCACAGCTCATGAATTGGTAGGACGAGGTGAGAATGATGCTTCACCACAAGCACCTGGGGTAAATTTGCAGAGGCCAGAGACAGCCACCATAGACTTGGCACACCACAATTAATTGTGCTACTAACAACCCTTGGGGTCAGAACTGACTTGAGGGTTTTTGTCAAAGTGCCAAAGAAAGCCAAGCAGATGCAAGCAAAGGAATCAAATGCCACAGCGAAGCACAGAACTGTTCAGCACGTCATGCAAAAATAAATAAGCAAAAAAAAAAATTAATCCTTTCAGTGAAGGACAAGGAATCCACTGGAGGTTTCTGAAAAATGCCACCCCCCAGCAGGAGGGGTAAGCAACTGTACCGGAGGGGAAGATGGAGCAAGGATACACAGTGCGAGTTGATAGGAAAAGCTGTAATCGTAACGTAGAAATGATTCTGGGAGGAAACATTTCACCCAAAGCCTGATATATTTTGAGGACTCTGTTTCTGCTTGACGTGAGCTGCCTCGTGAAAGCCAGTCCTAACCCTCATCTGTGCTTTAGTCGCTCAGAAATGCTTTTGCAAAAGGGAGCCAGCCCCAAACTGAGAGCGCTGAACGCCAAGACACAAAGATGCAGAGACAGGTTATGCATCAATACTAAAGAACACACTCTGAAAACACCACTTAGCTCATTCATAAATTATGAATTTCATATGGCTTATTATTCGCAGTTTGCAAATGGGGAAACAGGGAGAGATGGTTTGTGGTCACACAACAGGGAAAGCATTTACCCCCCATTAGGTTCTCTAAACCCGATCTTAATTACCCCTCAGGTACTTACACTTCTGCTACCAAGAAATCCTGTGACACAGGGCAGCTGAGATCTCTTTAATAATTTATCAGCAGAAACCCAAACAAATCTTCCAGAGACAGAGCAACACTATCACTATTCTACAACCTTTGGCAATGCTATTTCTATACCTCAAAATAACTGAAAGATGACCCAGACGACTGTGTCAGAACAGGATGAAGAGTTTTTCTGACATTTTCTGCCATTCACATGTTGGACTTCACCTCTGTAGTGGTGTCTCTCTTGACAGATGTTTATCACACAGGTTTTACAGTGTCCTTTCCCATATGACTGTTTTTCATCTTTTCTCTGTAACCGAGCTATTGCTACTGCAGGTGTTTCAATTAATCTCATTTTCTCTGTACTTACACCCTACAAGGGGTTCTGTCACTTGCTGTCACTCTGCTGGGGATGGGTTACGGGGGACTCCCTGGGGCTGGGCTATCAGGAGCTTCCCAGCAGCCTTTCTGTCCCGTCTGAGGAAAACTACTTTTCCAAGCCATTTAGTATCAGATCGCTACCCATGTGGGTCCCAGCACCACAAACTCTCATCCTTGTAAGTTATACACCTCTGAGCAGCTTCAGAAGAGCAATTAGTTGTCAGGATCAAGCCCTAAACCTAATTCTACTCATTGCTTATCCAGCTTCTGAAACGTTCTTAGAAATCGTGATTTTTATACTCCTCCAGAAAAAACGCCAAATGATACCAGAATAAACCAAAAGAAATTTAAACTAGAACCCAAAGTAGCAAGTAATTGCAAGCGAGTCTTTTAAACCCACTTTTACTTGTAACAGCACGCAGCTTTCAAATTACAGCCATTATGAATCATATTCTTTTCTTCCATTTAGATCCCAAACAGCCGGTTTTATACACTTAAAGTTTTTTTTTTTCCCCCCGTAAATCGAAATTCACCGCTGAGAACAACTGCGTTAACGCTTCAAGGAAATTTGTTTGCTTTGTTAAATTGAGCTTCAAAAGCATGAATTGAACGAACATTGGTGATCGCAAGTAATGCCTCTTCTTATATCCATTCAAAATGTTTACTTTATTGCAGCTTATTATAAATGTACTGTCTAAAATGCAGCAGCATGACTGTTCAATTTCCAGGCCATAATTGTATGATAATCATATGTAATATATTCATATGTCTACTCCTCTGCTTAACAAAGCCCAAAACTGGTTTGTCAGAAGCTCTGCTTTCCCCGTGCTTCAAATTTCTTTGCCTCAGAACGTTGCTGAATAACAACATTAAGAAAGATATAATCAAAATTTTACTTTGTATTCTTCACTACAGTAGGCAAACAAAGAAATATGTAACATTGGAAGCTGCATTTGACGTACTGACTTATCAAATACTGGTATCTAAGCGATATGTAAATTATTAAACATGCTATGCCAGCATTATTAGAAAGGTAGGGGGCAGGGAGCAAGATTATAAATTTATAAATGTTTTCAACATCTAGAAATCCTATTAATACTTGAAAACACTGAGATCGTACAGAGAGAACATGTGCATAAACTAAGACTGGAACTAAGCAAACTTCCTTTTAATCTCCTATATGGAACGTGTGTTTCAGTTTTTGCCTAGGACATATTTACAAAAAGTAGTGATTTTTTTTTTCTTTTTTCTCACATTTCAGAGGCAATTCCTAGTTCCTCAGCAATCTGGTACTAGAAGATGCAGAGGCTTACGGGACTTGTAGGAAATAAAAATTCAAACAAACGCCAAGCACCTCACTAGCCTGAATGATTTGTCATCAACCAAGTCTCCTATGAACCAAAGGGTCGAGCCAGAGAGGAGATCTCAGTCTTGCTCATTGTAGCTTTTATATGGTCTGGGTAATAGTTCGTATTTTTAAAAGTGACAGATCTTGAAATCACACAAGTTTCTCACAGCAGAACATCTTATTTTTTAAAGAAAACTTTCAGGTTTTGTATTTGCATTATATA
The DNA here is from genome assembly GCF_964106895.1 of Numenius arquata. Lineage (NCBI taxonomy): Eukaryota > Metazoa > Chordata > Aves > Charadriiformes > Scolopacidae > Numenius > Numenius arquata. Next base: position 6,156,511 of record NC_133582.1, read on the forward strand.
AAAAACCGGGAACCTTGCATTTTCACATGCAGAATGACCAAAACCAGTCAAACCACAGTGTTTTTTTAAACCCTCGGCGTTTTGAGGGAGCATCCTTACACCTGATGGCTGAGATTGGAGTTCACAACCCTGCTGACTCAACCTTCGCTTTTGTAGCTAATGACACAGGATGAGTTTCAGGTGTCTGCCAGAACCACTTAAGTGAGGGAGCTGATAAATGCCCTGATGAAACACTGCAATAACGTAAAACAAAAAGGCAGGAAGAGCCAAACAACCACCACAAAAATCTGCTCAGCAGTGCTATAAAATCCAAATAATAAAGCAAAGATGCGTTGGGGGGAAAAAGCTGCGAAAGCCACGTCAGGGATTTTTCATTGTACTTTTCATCCTTCTAAGATTTCAATTAGAAGGAAAATAATCTTTTTTTTTTTTTTTTTTCCATTGCCGAGAATACATCGCAAGAAGAAGATTAATGGCTGCTGACTTAACGCGGACTTGCAAAAATTAGCTTTGATCAAAGCAACTGCTGTAGTGAAAGTCAACTGCCCTAACTCACTTCTCAACTGCCTTTATGGCCTTGAACGGGCTTGAACTCCCTCCCTTTCTTGAACAGTTTGCCTTAAACTTCAAAGCCTACCTGGCTTGGAGGCTTAAATCACGGAAAGCTTTTTTTTTCCTCCCTCTTCAAAAGCAATTAAAGACGTTCAGTATAATCTGACCTATAATCTAAAAGCTAAGCACGCAGGTCTTCTTGATCGTTGTGGGGTTACAGAATGGAAGGGGCCAGATAGGGAAGTTAATTGTGGCTCAGACACTGCAAATGGGTTTACGGTGCCTGCCAGCTGATGAGGTCAGTCCTCTAAAAGAAAGGCAAGCGAGGGCTAATCTATCATTGGCACAAATTTGTCGGTAAATGAGGCTATAGAGGGGTTCTTACTGCTTTGCTTTTCAGTGCAAATCCCTCCTTCCTTTCCATTCCTCGTTATTAATGAATCTGCCGAGTTAAGAAGCCAGATTTCCCAGGACACCACGGTAATGGAAGTGGGGTAGGGGGAGAGACTGCAGTAATCACGAGGCAGAGGAATGGACAATATTTGTGGACTTGGAAGAGTCACAACTGGCTTCCGAGGATTTTATGGGTTTTGCCAGGTGTGGTCTGACAAACCTATGAACTTCTTGGTCTGTCTGGGCAGCAGTGTTCCCAGACAAATCAATAAGGATTTACCCGAGTTTCTCTTTTACTCTCAACTAAACAGGATTACAACTTTGAATGATGAGTGCTGACAACAGGAGATAATTAATGGTTTGATAGTTGGTCCCGCAAAAGCCCTGGAAGACAGGAAATCTGGGAAATCCCGCTGTACACGAGCACTCTTTTCATGGCTTTGCTCATACCCTTTATTATTGTATGGTAGATCAATAACAAAATAAGTGAGCAGCAATATTTAGTCTTCATTCTTATTTTGCGAAATGACTTCACCCAGGTAGTCTGCAAGAGCTAAGGCAAGCAAAGCCAAGAAAAGCCTCTTGAGCTTTCTAACCAGGTGACCTCTCCAAAAAGAACCTCGTCACAAAGCTGTGGCCTGCAAAGACCTCTGCATGAGCCGATTCTTAAATTCTCCAGGTTTCAGAGCCTAATTTGACCACTCTGCTCAAGTGCTACAGTTGTGTTTGAGCTGCCGTCCTCCCCTGCCCGAGGCCCAGGACTGAAATCAGCTTAGTTCTCTAACAAATACAGCTGAAAACATTTGTTTTGCTTTTCCTGTGATGTAACAGCATTACAAGTAACACCATAAACTCATTCCAGAGCCAGCCAATGTCACTAACAATTCTAGCCAGGAAAAAATAAATAAATTCTAAAAGGCTCTTCTCTAGAAGAACAGGCAGCGCCGGAAAGAGAAAAGAGAAAGAAAAAGCCGGTAATGGCAATGGCAACTCTGTAACCTGCTGCCTGATAATCCCAAAGTGCGGTTTTATACATCAAAACAACTTCATTAGTTTGCTTTAGATAAAAGAGTTTTAGGTACATAATTCTACAGGTGAAAAGCCCAAGGTAAAAGGGAGATGCTTTGTCAGGCAAGAGTGCCCACGGTGGGGAAATCCATGAACTGAAACGGAAAGCCTTGATTTGTAGTTTCCTGCTATAACTATTAGCACTAATTACAGATTTTTTTCCTTAAAGTTCTGAATGAAATATTAACAAGCTAGTAATTAAGTAATTCAGAGTCTGTTTGCTTTAGTGTTAGCTTCAGTATTGTAAGTCCAAAACCTCTGACTCACTGATCTATAAATGTCCTTCTAAATTATTCAGAGATGTCCTTTGTTTTCCTTCTGTTGAAGTTAAGTTGCTCTGAAACCTCTTTCTCTGCAATAACGGCATCCCAAGTCTAACAGGTGGAAAGAGAATGTAAAGATGTAGGAAAATACAGTAATTGTACCTTGAATTATTGTGTAAAAGAACAAAACCATTCTTGCCTCTAATTCTGCTTTTGCGTGTTCTGTTACGCTGCTTCTTCCACAGGTTTCTTCAGAGGTTCTGCTGATGGCACAAAACTGGGAGGGGTGGCTGACACACCAGAAGGCTGTGCTGCCATATAGCGAGACCTGGACAGTCTGGAGAGCTGGGTGGAGAGGAACCTAATGAAGTTCAACAAGGGCAAGTGTAAGGTCCTGCACCTGGGGACGAATAACCCCATACACTGGTACAAGTCAGGGGTTGACCTGCTGGAAAGCAGCTCTGCGGAGAGAGACCTGGGAGTCCTGGTGGACAAACTGACCATCAGGAGCAATTTGTCCTTGTGGCCAAGAAGGCCAATGGTCTCCGGGGCTGCATTAAAAACAGCGTGGCCAGCAGGTTGAGGGAGGTCATCCTCCTCCTCTGCTCTGCCCTGGTGAGGCCACATCTGGAGTACGGTGCAGGTCTGGGACCCCAGTTTAAGGACAGGGAACTACTGGAGAGAGTCCAGCAGAGGCTACAAAGATGATAAAGGGTCTGGAACTCCTCTTTTACGAGGAAAGGCTGAGAGACCTGGATGTGTTTAGCCTGGAGTGGAGAAGACTGGGAGGGGATCTCATCAATGCTTATAAATATCTAAAGGGCGGGTGTCAAGAAGATGGGGCCAGACTCTTCTCAGTGGTGCCCAGTGACAGGACATGGGGCAACCGGCACAAACTGGAACACGGGAAATTCCATCTCAACATAAGGAAAAACTTCTTTACTTTGAGGGCAATGGAGCACTGGCACAGGCTGCCCAGAGAGGTGGTGGAGTCTCCTTCTCTGGAGATATTCAAAACCCACCTGGATGCGTGGTGAACCTGCGTTAGCAGGGGGGCTGGACTTGATCTCTAGAGGTCCCTTCCAACAACCCCTACCATTCTGTGATTCTGTGTTTGTATAAAAGAAATGCTCCAACACTTAGTTAACCTGCTCCTGCAATGGCCAGCAACCAAGCGTGGCTAACCATGACCCACTAATGAAATGAAGCAGAAGCTGAGTTTGCGCTTGTCTGTATTCCTATTAAATTACAAATGGGTAAGTGAAACATATGACACTGATTGGGCATTTTATTTCTTGTGTGGTGCAACATCAATACGCAGGCAATGAACAGCTCCCTGAGGCAGCGAAGACCATGATGGATGTCAACCACCTCTGGAAGACCACCTGAGTCCTGGCAGATTGAGCAGCTGGATCAAGAGGCTCTACAGCACTATTTTGCTATAGCCTCATTCCCTCCCACTTAGAGCGCTCCAAGGTCTTGGCTGACCCAAGGAAAGAAAGCCCGTGGATGACTTCTGCAGAGCTTAACTGAGAGAACCGTCACCCAGCAGAACCCAGGTCTTTTCTTCCCTTCTGTACCAACGCTGACTTCCCTGCTTCATGCATGAAAAATAGATAAGATCCTCACATCGATGCCGGTACAGGATCCAGCCCGGCATCTCATGAATCCACCAGCTGAGAACATACTCAAATATTTTTTATTACAACACATTAAGCTAAAATCAATAGATTCATTTACCGAAACGGGTTTAATACTTCAGCTAATCAAGAGAAAGTAACATTTTTTCTGAAAAGAAGTGACATTTCATTATAGCATTCGGTTATAAAGTCACTGGCAGAAATTTTTCTGTGTACCAATTAAGCAGTAACTCACTGAAGTTAGTAACATAAAAAGCAATATTGCATATTTACAGTTTCCTCCCTGGTAAATGAAAACATCTACAGTTCTCAGCAATACAAATAAAGTATCTGCACAATGGCTCTAACAAAGCTGCCACATATATGATCTTTCTTCCTCAAATCTTTCTACACTATTTTTCCCAAAGATATAACATGCTATTTTCTCTGCAATCAACTTTTTTTTTTTTTTTTGTTCCTTTGGAGAGAAGCAGAAGTGGCATTTTGAAAACTTCAATTTGCTGAAATAGAATAGCACCACCGAGCTCTGTTGTTCTTCACTTTTATTCTCACTTTACGTTAGAAAGATAAAAACGCAGTGGTTTTACTACTGTCAAACAAAAAGCAAATAAATAATGGCTTTGTTGACTATTACATAGCGAAGATACCGCATCGCTGTTATTCAACTGAGCGTCCGTACGCACTGCCCTCTCAGATGTGAAATTTTACAAATACTATAATCATTCTGGAATAGTGCCGAGCAGAGGTATACGTGACCCTTGCAATGAAAATTGCGAAAGCCAATTTGTTGAAAAAAAAAATAAAATAAAAAAAATTAATCACTGAAGTAAGTATTTCACTGTACGTCATAGAAATAGAGGAAAGAATTAAGAATGCAAAAAAGAAATAATCTCACCTTTACTGTCTACATACAACTTCATTTTCCCCCAGGATTACTGCTTTCTGGCTACCAAAGGTGTTCTTTGAATTGTACAGGTGCTATTTATCGTTTCCTTCTGTAGGAGATAAGCGTCCGCCTACTTTTAGTACAATGAAATCTCACCTCTTTGCCTACAGGCCAGCCTTTCGTGGGCAATATCTAGTTTAATTCCACCTTCGTCCTTATTTGCTGACCTTCTGTAAAAGCCACCAACTTTCTCATCAGAGGTCTAAGAGAGCCTAAACTTGCAGGACTTATCTGGTTTTACAGATTATATTTGAGGGTAGAAATGGTGGAAAAAATGGATCTCTGGAAATCTATTAGTAGTAGCTGAAGTGACATTTAAGCCACAATGCTGGTCTGTGGGGAATACTACACTGGAAATGCTCACTTCCAGTTAAAACAGCTATACAACAAGAATTTGGTTTTACTCCAGCCTTTAATCTCATAATTGGAAAAGTCCAGAGAGACAGGCAAGAGGAGTCTTTGCACCATTACTTTAGGTGCTTAAAATTGCTTAAAGTTTCGGTTTGTAATCCACCGAGAGACACCGTCACCTCCAGAAAGCAACTGAAAAGACCCAGCCAGGCAACTCTCAGGTGCTTTTCTTAGAGGTTCCCAGGCTGACCCTTGGATTCAACTGTTTTCCACTGTCTATACAGGGAGCCTGTGGGGTATACGGTGGCTGAAACCAATTCATGTGGCTATCCTCCTTTATAGATATTATAATTAGACAGGATATTATCCACAACCCCTTTTCCTTTGTAAGCTGATATCCTGTATAATTATCTCATTTGATATTTCTTCTACCTTCTGCGTTATTGTTTGCAGGCCTATTCTTTTCCATTTATCTAAATTTAATCTGCATTTGCCTTTTACCAGCCCTAAAACAGCACAGTACCTCTCAATACGATCCTTTTTGCCGTCAAATGTTTTTCTCCAATCTTATCAGTATCTGACATTTAAAATATTTCTCATTCATGAAGTTCACTATGCATTTTATATATACTATAAAGAAAGGTCCCAGAAACAATTTCCTAGTCGAAGAATTTCCCCGTTATACCATCTCTCACCCTTTACAACTTCAACATCTTGATTTATTCATGAGTAATTTATTTTAAAGACAGTATCATCTGCATTTCGCAAAGGTACTACAAGTTCAACCTCATTTATCAAGTTCAACCTCATTTGTTCAGTTTAGACTCAAAATAACTCACCCCTAAAAAGCTTAACAAATTTAGCTATTCTCTGCCTATAAATTGTTTCCAACAACAATTTGCTTTTTCTCTTCCCCCCTCACACCTGATCTTGGCTGATGTTCTCATGATACTTTAAAACAATAAACAATTATGGTTAAAAAACAGACCTAAACCACTTTACCCAAGTACCTTCTACTGTTTTATTCGATTAGAATAAATTTCTCATAGGGTCTGATTTTTATAATTGTATTTAGAAACTGGGTTTTGTATCTATTCTTTCTCTTTGACTGCTATCGATTCTGCTGCCTTTATTTCACGTGCCTACAGTACCAACAGAAGCCTCTAATGCAGAAAGGTCTAATACAGAAAGAAAAGATGAAGACTGATTTAAAAAAAGCAGAACAGATTAATAAAGAACAATTATTATAACAAATAGGAAATGAAAAGAATAATATCTGAAGGAAACAAGACAGATACCCAAATTTAAGGCACCGCTTTCCCTGAGAAGACAATTATCTACAACCAGTTTCCTAAATTGCCTAAAACTCTGAGAAGCTGCTATGCTGTTTGAGTATTGTGTTCTAGTCAAAAGAAAATGCAAATGCAATTACATTTATGGAAACTAAGCGTAGGGACGTCTACATCAAAGGAAAAAAACCAGTCCCTGCTGCAACTCAGTCGAGCACAGGACCTGGCCCCATAAACAGCTGTTGTCATCAAGGTATCCTCAATTACTCACAGCAAATTACACTCCCCGGGTGCAGAGGCACACCCAAACCAGGTTTTACAATGCAGATACAACACAGGAACAGCTGCAGCAACAAATTACCATGTTCAAGAGCTTAAAATCATCACGGACAAATCATCCTCTTCCCTAAAATGATTTCTGTAAAACATAAGAAAGCAAAACAAAAGATGGTGCCAGCCTCAAATCACCCACGTACGGGAGCCAGAACGCTCTCAAACACTGGAGCCTGGGAAAGAACAATGTGACAAAGAGGACGAGGGACAATAGCAAAGCACAACTTGCACGACAGCAGGATAAATCTGGCAGTTTTACAATGACCTGATCAGTTATTCCACTGTGACAAGTATGAGGGCTCAATGCAATGCAGATGAGAAATATCTGCAATATCTATGCTCGTTTATTGCTAAACCAAACCTCTCGTTCCCAGTATCTTTCTCAGTGATTTTTAGTTGGCGGTGAGCAATAACTTTATGGTTCAGAGAGACACAGCTTAATCCTTTTGCTTTGCCTTCTCTTCAATATGGAAAAAACCCCCCTATCTGCCTATTAATGTGTTATTTTAATGAGACAAAATCTGCATGTCCTAACGCTCGCATTTATCATGGTATGTTTTCATACCACTGGGCATAGGAAAGCTACTGGAAGCACAATCTGTTTATCACCTGGAAAATCCAGTTTTTCTGTATGACTATCCTCCTCAGAATAGCATCTGTATGGGGTCATCAGCAAATATTTGGAAGATTACCAGGAAGGTAAGAAAGCAAATGAATTCAAGAAGAAGGAATGCTGAGGCAAAAAAAGAAAATAATGGAAACCTAAAGTCTGATGACACATATATCAGCTACTGCTGCCTTCAAATCTCGTTATTTATCAAATGAAACGAAACAGGAAACTCCAAATCAACCATCACTAATGTGATAAAAAATTGCTGGTTGGCATAATCTTATAGGTATTATGACAAAAGTACTCCAACCAAAAGAACTGAAGAATAAGATATGAATGGCTTTAGGGATTAATTTTGGAGGCTTTCCCTAAGAGCAGGTCAGCGTCGCCGCTGGAAGAGGGGCTGCAGAGAAGACTGGAGGGGAAGGGAAGGTATCGATGTTCGACAGCATGACCACGTCTTCCCAGCAAGTATTGTTTCTGCAGTACTCTGGTGTCCCGTGTTACACTCTTACACGTTCGTCTTCCCTTACTAATACCCTTCGTGCACAACAGTTACACCCCGTTTCCCGCAAAGTCTCCTCGGCGAGTTTCCATCCAGGAGCTACCCACCGGCTGCTCTTCTTCCAGCCTGTTACTCTCGAGCCTTCCTACTAATCTAACCAGTGCTGCCGCGTCCAATTTCTTTTCTTCTTTACTATCATTCTTTTAAAATTAAATATATAGCTCTAAATAATCTATAAACCTCTTAAGTTTTAGAGACATTCCTAAGGACCCCAGTTTCTCTCGCTTTCAGTTATGCCCACAGAATAAAGCCAAAGACTCTTTATTCTCAACATACACCACACGCTCCCTTAAAAATCCATACTGTCTCATTACGTGAAAACAGCCGTAGAACGACTTCAAAGCAACAAAAAAACCCCAAACCCCTTTCTTCTTTTAAATAAACATTTTAGTGAAGAACACACAGCATGTTCTTTGAAAGAAGACCATAGGATCTCTGGAAGGTAACACAATTCTACCTCTTAATGGAAAAAAGATGCATCTTTTCATATGATTGATATTATGAGAAAACCAGCCACTTACAAAGGTAAACATTTAACAAGAAAAAAATGAAATCCTAAGAATGGAAGTATTGAAAACCTTGTATAATGCAAGTTATGGCTGCAGCCATAAGAAAAGATAAGGAGGAAGAACTGACTGGTATTCTGTGTGTTAATATTATGGACTGAAATTAAGCTCTATTCAATCAGTAACAGCAGAGGCTCAGAAACATCCAACTGTACAATTTCCCAATAAACACGATAAACGATGCAGCTTTCTATATCCTTTAGAACTGGTTATATTTCACAGTGGTGACTGCTTATACTCTAGAATGTCACAGAACCTGAAAAACTCAGGTTAGAAGGGACCTCCCACCATCACCCAAATCCAGCCTCCTGCTCTAGGCTGGCTTAACTTCAAGGATGAGTCAGGATGCTCAGGGTCTTTTCCAGTTAAACTTCGAGAATCCCCACGGACAGAGATTTTACAGCCTCTCCAGGCAATACGCTACCTCACCGTAAAAATTTTTTCCTTACATCCAACTGGAATTTTCCCTCTTCTCCCTCCCCAAGCATCTCTGAGAAGCATCTGGCTCTTTTTTTTTTTTTTTTCTGCAATCTTACTTTAGGTGATGGAAGATTACAATTAGTCGCCCCTCTTCCCTTCTCTTCTAAACAGACCCCATTTCTTTAACCTCTCCTCACAGGCCACATGCTCTACCCTTCATCCTGACCCCCGCAGGAATTGCTCCAGCGGGATGACTCCTCTTGCGCTGGTGAGCTCCAAACAGCGCGTGGTTACTCCGGATGTGTCTCACAAAGGCTCGAGCAGAGAACGGTGACTTTCCTTGACCTGCTGGCTACGCTCGAGCAAACACAGCCCAGGGCAGGGTTGGCTTTCACCAGTGCAAGGGCACGTGGCTGGCTCACGTTCAAACTGGTTGCCACCGGGACTTGAAGGTCCTTTTCTGTCCCCGAGGTGCTTTTCTGCAGATCTGCGGCACAGCCAGTGACGCTGCTGCTTGCTCTGTCCCCGATGCACAGCCCCGCGTTTGCTTCTCTTGGACTTCATGAGGTTCCTTTGTCAGCGCTTGTTTTTCTAGGCTTTTTTGTTGAGAAATGAGATATTATCATACTGATTTTTCTATTGCTAGGATGTATTTGTATTCCGAAGCCCAGGAAATGGAAGGCTTAAAAAACTGCAATCTGTTCGTTTTTACAATACTCATTAAAAGCATTTGAAGATTTTTTTTCTTAAACAGTTAATACAGAAGTAAATAGAAAACTAAAAAAAAACCTAATAAATTAAGATCTACAATCAATTAGCTATTATTTTAACCTTTCCAGAAGGCTTAATCTACCCTATGCTTAGAAAGAACAAACTTGGATTGCTTTTCAAAAAAAACTACGGATTGATTTTCAAAAAAACCTACTAGGAGCTGAAATAACAAAAGCTGGCCAAAAAAAAAAAAAAAAAGAAGAAAAAAAGAAAAGCATAGTCCAAAACTAAGCACCAATTATTCTATATTATTGGCAGCAACAACAGAAAACCGCAGAGGTAATCTTCCTAATTCTGTGGACTTCTTTGGAACACCACATGCTTTACAAAGAACAAATTTTTAAACTGAATTCATAGGCATAATCATGACAAAAAGCAAAATGGGGACTATCTGATCCATCAGAACAGAGCGGATTTATAAATTATAGCTCATTAACATTTTGTTCTTTGGGGCAGCAATTGTGAGAGAATACAAAATCTCTGCTTCAGTTTTTGCAGTGCTCATGCAGATTTTCTCGTTGTTATTCTTTTTCTGTTTACACCACCAGTACCAAGGCTGGATTATTTTTATTTTTTTTCTAGTATTTTTTTCCCCCCCTCAATGTGTCTATAGAGAGTAACCATGCCCACCGTATGCTGGCATGTGCTGTAATGTAAATGCACACATAAAATATATTACTATTCATTTATACTATTGGTGTCTAACATTGGCAGGCAGGACTGAGGGCTCTAGAACTCCAGGGACTGCACAATCACACAAGGAGTCAGGACCCCTTGCCCTTAAGATTTAGCAATTGCCTTTCAGAAAAGCTGCCACAAAGACTGTCAAGATGTAGAAAAAGGAAAGGAAGTCAAGGGGTAAAGAATTAAGCCGTATGCTTTTTTTCTTTCCAAAATAATTCTTAAAGTAATGGTTCAAAAGTATCCTGTTTTCCAAATGAGTTACATTTGCTACCTTTAACAAACGTGTAATTAGGAACGAGCAGCGGGTGAATTCTTGCTGGCACCTTACAACATTTTCTAACTTGCAGTTTGTTCAGTAAGTTCTCTCCAGCACCTCCCTCATCTTCTTTACAAGATATAAACTGTGTGGGCTGGGCAGTTTTTTACCTCTCAGAGTTTCTGTTACTGCTGTCACAAATTCAGAATTTTGTTTTTTAACATGTTCAGATTATTGTTTAGGACAAAACATCAAAGAAAGTCACCTTGAACTTGGGAGAGAAGACTGCGAGATGTGTGGCCGCTCCAGGTGCAGTCAGGTTCACTTCAAGTCCTGGGCTGCCCTCCCGAAAACCCTCTCTCTGCTGAAATTTAACTTTATTTTTAATGTAAAACCCTTCCGCATTGCTGAGGAAGGCAACCACAGCCTATGCCAGGTAACTTTTCATATATCCCAGACCACACGAGCACCCTGAAGATAAAAACTAAGATATTGAGTTTGGCTCGGTCCTTTATGTGAAGTTCAGGAGAAAGGAAAGATTGGAAAAGGAGGTCAGGTTCAGGCACCAGAAGGCATTAGCTCAGCATTGTATGACTTCCCACAAGAAGACTGTAAACCGTCATCTTGTAACAATATACAACGGGAACAAAGCTTAAATTCCCACTCCATTGAGATATTTATTTTGAAGGATTAGCTAGCAATCAGCCCCACTTTTTAAATGTTGGAGCTAAAACTGTTTCCGTGTGTTGATTTCTGCATGCCACGCAAAATAAAGGTGGTTCCCAGCAAAGACAATCAGAATAAGAAAAAGGAGGAGAAGGATTTCCTTCTGCAGCTTCTCAACAGCCCAACACGAGCAATTCCAACGATGCCCAGTGCAGATTCCACATCTAGAAAATCCTGCTGTAAATCCCACAACACTCTATAAAATGTTAAAGCCACCCACTAGTTCTGTTTGGAGACTGTTCACAAGAACAAATACATATTATTAATGTTGATTACTTTATCCTAAAGATACAGTTTAATCTTCAGAAGAGGTAGAATATTATACAGCTCTATCCTCTGTTCGTGTGCTTTAATTCAGAGTGACTGTGTTTAATGAAACGTAGGGACTTAGATTATCTGAGTTTATCTTCTTCCTTCACAGTCGTCAAATCATATAATTACCACGTTCCTTCTCAACACTGTAAAGGTGTTTTTTCCCAGTGGAAGTTGGACCCAGATCTGTAGCTCTCAAAAGCATTCTTCAGCTTTCAGAATAAGATTATTTCTGTCCAGCATCATCCATTTGTTCTCCCATCGCTCCTTTCCTAGTTTAAAACAATCTTCTCTGCTGCTTCTTCCCTTCACTGCCCGTGTTAACTCGGCTAATGTAAAGATGAAATAATCCTTCTCTGACAGTGTCTTGCTCAGCTGCCCAAACACGTTACCGCTATTTTTCTTTAATTTGACAGGCCTCTGTTCATCCCAGCGGTGTCTCTTCCAGTTTGAAATCATTTGTCTTCAAGGTGTGTAACCAGAATCAAACACCTGCAGATAAACCCGTATGTCCTTTTTCTCAGGGATGTCTCGCTCCAGAGGTTCTAGGGCTGAATATTTATTCAATCCGAAGGCATGTTATCCTTATGTTCTATTCTATGGCATTTTGTATCACACACAATACACTAACAGCACAAAATAATACGAAGGGGAGATAGGCAATAGAAACAAAATTCAGATTATGACTTCGCGATAGAAATCCTTTCCTGCTGTGGCAGTGAAAGCAAAAACTTCTGGAAATATGTTGGAAAGTCCAATAAGCAAAGCATTGAATAATTAGGGCACCAACGTACTCCTACTGGCTGTCAAGAGGCACAGAGGGAAAACTTTCACATGTAAAAGACTGTGCAGAGCACACAGCTGTGGAGCTCTGTCAGGACAGCAACTGAGGGGGAAAGCGAGAGGAAAGTTGGACTAATTCTCCTCCCGAATGTGGAGCGGTCTGAAGAGCTGTACCCCAACAAGGTGCTCCATACCTGTCCTCTGTGACAATACAGGGGCAGTCCACCCAGCTGCGGGATCACTAATTGGGAGTAGAAGTCACTGTCGCTCAGGGCAGCAACACCTGCCGGCTTCAGTCAGGAAATCAGCACCTAACCCTAGCTGAAGATACAAGCTCTTGAAAGCAGCAAGTTCATCGATTCATGCCTGCGCCCTCTTCTTTCAGGACAAGATGATTTGGTAAATTGTGGCCAACCACTTCAGTAATCATCTCCAGATGTTTGATGCCGCTGAAGGAGCCGCGGATGAGGTCTAGCCTGATTCTCAGACATCAGTTCAGCCTCTGGGTCTGGACGAAGGCAAAGCAGCCGCGTTGAAGACGTTTCAGCCCTTGGGAACATCACAGTAAATTCTCTGAGGCACTGATAAGCTGCCTGTGGATCTTGAAGTAAAGGTGGATGGATTTCCATCTGGAGGGTCTACTGGTTTTGATGTGCTGTGATCAGGGAACTTATTCTGGGGCGATTACCCGTTGCAAGGCCTTTCTCTGGCAGAACTTTACTATGCTTTGTCATGTTTTAAATTAAAAGTGTATTTGCCGAGGGAAAATGAGGCAGTTGTACAAATAATATCTTAGAAGCAAAGTGCATTCTCGGGGTGTGGGCGGTGGGTTTAGCTGTCTCAGCAATCAGCAATACTGTTCTCAGGTTTAATAAAACCACAGGTAACGGCTACCGAGCTGCAGGTGAGAGCAGAGAGCTCGATTCCTTGCCTGTCCCTGACAGCCAGACTGCGGGTACCACAGCAGCAAATTCCCCAGAAGCAAATTTAAAACTTTCAGAATCTTTCCACCGGGCTCCTACCATAGAAACAAAACACTAAGAACACATCACTATTTCCAAAATATTCTTTTCACCGTTAACTGTCCTCATATTCTATTAAATCAAACAATTCTATTTTGAACAAAGCAGTATTTATAATGAAACTTTTTAATAACTACTCTTAAAATACTAAAAATAAAACAGCAGTAATTAATCTTTATTTAAATGGTAATTTAATGTGTTAAGAGCCCAAAACGAAGCTAGTCATTAGCTCAATAGTAAAGACTGCCAGAAGCTTCATTACTGATTAATAATGGAGAACACAGTGTACTGAACAGTTTCCCCTAATCCCACAAGCAACTAGGAACTGAACTGCAAAAACTTTCAATCCTAATAAACTGATTAAGCAACATCATTTTCTTTATAGTTGTTATTACTGGAGATAGCACAGCAAAGTTTTCATTCTGGTCTACACTGATCAAATCTCTATTTTAGAAATGTGTCATATACGTTAACGAAGACTTTTTGTTCTGTAAACAGGTTAAACCCCCTGTAACATACCCTTCCCTCGGGTGACTACTACGTACGCTGGGACAAGGGATGTAGTTACTTCTAATACACGCAACATTTCTGTGATAAAATTTTTGCTTTAAGAGTTTCATTGTTAGTAAAAGAACAGTAACAATATTTAACATAAAGAGATTTAAGAAAGTTTGCCAGTTAATTCCAGCTGACGGCAATTCTTTATCTCGCTGATCAAGACTGTCACTTACACAAACCTTTTTTGCTTCATCCGGTTTCCGAGAGATATTTAATAAACGCAACCACTTAAGATCCAAAGAAAGAAGCAAATCACTGAATTGCTCCCAAGTTCTTTGAATGAATGCAGAAGTACCTGACAGTAACTACTACCATGAACACAGCTACTTAAATGGAAAAAGACATAAAAAGTAAACATTTATGGCGAAACTGTTCTACACCACCTTTGATCAGACACTAGAATTAAACAATATTTTAGAATAATTTCATTTAGAAACAATTTTAAGAGGAACTACCCTCTATAAAATCGATTCCTTCAATATAACCTTAAAGAACAGTCCCCTGAAAATAAAAGAAGAATTCATTGCCACAGCAAATTTGACTTTCAAATCATTAATTAATTTAGTACTTTCAGCAGCTAACTGAAACAGCTATCATTTTTATAAGCCACCAAACTTACTGAAACTCACTGAATATTACCCTAGAACAAGAGCAATCACAAACACTATGCAGTAACTTAAAAGTTGTGTATCATGAACTCTGCTCAAAGCAGCAACATACAAAATATTGCAATATCTATGGAACCGGCACACTATTGGAAAGGAAAGTTCCAGGCAGATCCTTCTAGCCAGGAAAACACTCTTTTTTTTTTTTTTTTTCCCCCTCCATTTCTTCTAATCTACCTGCTACCAGATACAGGATTCAAAAGCTTGAGGAGTGAATGCTTCACATTTCTTTTCTTTTGTATAACGAAGTACAGAGATCAAACATCTGTCAAGCACTGGCACCGATACCACCGAAAGCCAGGCAGGAGGAAGACAATCAAGTAATTCCGGTTAATCTTACCAGTTCATCTATGTCTCGGAAACATTCTAAATATCAATATATATAAATATTAATGAATTTTTGCATATGAGAAAGAAAGTCATAGAAAAATCATCCTAGAAGAGATGTTAGTATTTCAAAATCTTTTTCCCAGACTTGCCATCTACGGTCTTCGTCATCAAAGACACTGGTGCAATTATCTGCTGCACAATTCTGGAAAATCAAACTTGTTTGCTTTTGGGAAGGGATACTTTGATAAGGAATCTCTCTCTCTGCGGTTTTCTAAAGGCACATAAATTCAAACATGAATTTGTGAGTACCAGCATGGCAGTTTATATGTTTACTGTGAATATTTCAAAGGCCTGGTAACATTCCTATTTGTCCAACCGAAAGTGCACTAAAATGTACTGCTGTATAATAATGGCTCCCTTTGAGTAATAAATCTACACCGGCAGAGGACTGCAGTGGTTTCGGGCATTTCTTAATGCACACGTTTGGCAAGAAATGCCATATCTTAATAGAATACCTTAACACTTGGGATGTTTGCAAATGAACATGAGTGGGTCATTTATATAAGGAGAGAGAGCAATCCATCACACAGCGAGCAAAAGCGTATCTGAACTAAACAGGTTACAAAGACTCTGCCTTATATGTGCTCCAGGACCAAATGTGGTTCACAGGTCTCAACTGGTGGAATCACTAGCAACCAGGTATGAAAGACCTGGAGAAATGCTGGGGGAAGAATGAAAGAAAGCCATGTCAACAGTTACAGAGACCATGGTGTATCTCCAGAGTACAGAAATGTCTCTTCACAGCATCAACTCCCAATGTGAATTATTACTCCCCATTTTTGGTGCTGAAGATGTCTATAAAGTTGCGACCCCATCACTCCGCACCAGTTCCTCCTGCTGTCATGCAGCCAACATCCTTCTAGGATCTCCAAGCAATCAGATAGGAGCCTCAATTAAAAAAGCTTATTGTTTTTGTTAACTGTACGCCATTTCCCAGTTGCAGCAAATAACAGAAGCCACAGAAGAGATGACCCTGAGAGACATTCATTTACCACTTACCACCAGGTTTACCTTTAGCATCAGAAACAAAGCAAAGCAACGCTGTGCAAATACACGCCCATAGATATGCCTATAGCTCCAAAAAGAAAAATTATCTCTTACAGAGTACAGATTGTCGAATTAGCTTATTCAAACATGCCTATGTAATCTACAGTAATTTAGTGCATAACGAGCTTTGTTATTCCTAGATAGTAACTGAAGGTTATTTTGAATATCTATAATATCTATTCTGGGGCAAACACAACATTTAGGATGAGACTACACCAGTGATGTACTGCCAGAAAGTCTAATATTAACCTACTCAAATTAAATGTATGACAGATATTTATCAGGCATTGTACCATACAACGGTAAGAACAGCCAACAGAACAGAAAACACTATTGTGCCTGTATCTGGAATATTGTGCCATTCTCTACCTTAAAAAAGGCGAGTGATGGGAGGAGTACCACTGCTGACTGCCAATGGGTGAAAACGAGTGCAGTGTACGCCTCTTCTCTCAAAAATTCACCCAGTGAACTTAGAAAGTCTTCCCAGCCAGGGGGAAACTTCCCCATTTCGCCGCCTACTATTAGAAATGGATGGGGCAGGCGAGGGCGGGAATGGGGCATCATTTGGAAGGGGAGAACAGTGTGAGAAAAGTTTTATAAAGCATGTAAACAAGCACTATTCTGAAGGGCTAGCACCGAAAATATACAAGATTGATTGTGATGAAGCTTCTTGCAACACAACGTTTCAAGCAAGAAACATCTAAATTGTTTGATTATGAGCCAAAGTGAATGTTATACATGTAGGAACTGGGGAGACGGGAGAAAAGGAACAGGGAAGATGAAAAGCATGCATCTGTTCTTTCAAAGTAATTTTAAAACAGTACTAAGGTTTAAGTTAGAAAAAACAAGCATTAGCTAGATACAATTGGGAATACTGTTCTTTGGTAATGTAATTAGGGATGGCAAAGGAACACATCTGAGATTTAGAAATCAAGTTTCATTTAGGTGTAAAGCAAAACCAAAGCTTTTAAAATTCTGAGGGGCACAAGCGTGTGCACACAATGGAGGGAGCAATGCTGCCAAGAGTGTAGAACATATAGTAATTACAGGTATCATCTGGGACATGGAAACATTGCAGCATTCTAAAACAGATACCGCATTTGCACATCCAGTGTAATGGTTGACATGCTAATCCTTCTCTCTCTTTTTCCTCAGAAAAATGCCAATGAAACTCATCAAAATCAGTCCATACATCCTTGTAAAACATTTTTGTTTGCAAGTGACATGACAATAACTAATTAGCAACTGGCAATTAGAAATGCGAAACTATTATAGTTCAACTGAAGGAAAAGAAACAGTAAGTCATAAAAGACAAATGCTTTTCCAGCAATTGTATGAGTCTTTCATAATAAATCTAATAATACTGGGAAAACAATCTGTGCTTTTTACTGGTGTATCTTCTCTGTCAAGGATCACTTAAAGAATTACCAAATTCCAGAAGTGCTTTGTTTTAAAATGTTATTGGCAAGGTAACCTAAGGTTGAAAAAAAATAAATAATAAAAAGTAACGTTTTCCTTCTGATAAACCAAAGTCAAAATTAATCAAAAGACGATAGGAAAAACTAACTTCTTTCACAAGTTAAGTACAGAGACATAACTGGAAGCGAACCCAGAATATGGTAAACATCACCAAAGCAGCACTATTTCCCATTACTTTTCCTGAAGTTGTATCGCTACCTTGAAGTTCTCTAAATCAAGACTTAAATCATACAGAAGTTAAATAATTTAAATAGCCGCCTCCCCTCCCCTCCCAGCTTATTAATCATACCTTAATTTGTGCAAAAGGTCTGTCAAAGTTTCCAACATAAAGAAGACCAACATTCTGGGTGAGCAGCCTAAAAAAATGAAAAAAAATCTTTTAAGATATCACTTTACATCCATAAGGTGGTTTTTTTCTGCATCTCCAATAGCTGTTACTGAACCCCGGGAGGGTAACAAGCTTCATTTCGACAGCAAGAGCTACCTTCAGCAAAGCTGATTACACAATTCTATTTGAACGGCTACAAAAAAAGGAAAGACACGCCTTAAAGATGGATGCACATCGGGAATTTGCGTTTATGGCGCAAGCAGCTCTTCACCAAAATTATTTCACAGGATTCTTTGTGATGGATGTCACTCAGTAATATGGAAGAACGGCAGGTATGTGTCTTTTCTATTTATTAGAGAACATTAGAAACCAATGGACAAGAGAAAAGACTTGTAAACACACATTCAGAGCAACAGGCCTAAGAGTTAAAACAGATTAGAGCAAATAAAAATAGGCACAGTAACACAAAAATGACATCATTACAAGAAGACAAATAATAAAGAATCTCTGCCGTATTGTCTAATGGCTTCCTAAATAAAAAGAGCCCCAGATGCAGTTTGTGCCTGCTGTTCTCATCGCATACACCACCAAGATCCAGAGGGACAGTGGGATGAGTCGACTCAAATGACTGTTGGTACTTCTGAGAAAGAGTTAGTTGGATTTCTGCAGAAACCTTGCACGTCCATGTTATTACCAGACAAACTCCAAATCCCGGAGGAGCATTAGGGTGCCCCTGCTATCAACAAGCAGACGAGAACACCACCGGCCGGTGCAAAGGTTAGGAGAGCATCGTGCTGTTCAAACTGGACAACCATGATGTTCCTCTTCGCTAAGCAAAGGCACGGTGGTCATCCCCCCAACTTCAGCAGCTCCAAACACCTTGCAATGAAGTACGGGCACCCCATGAGGAGAAGTCATCAATGACAGACCATCGAAAGAGCTTCTGTTTTGACTAACAGTGACATTCAAACCCAATCATACTCTTCAGTAGCTCCAAGTTTTCATAAAGCGTTTGCTATTTTATATTTTCCTTCAATTTTATATCCCGTTCCCATTAGCAATAAGGCCTCGCATATGGATGAAATTTCCCCCTAACTAGAAATAACCAGAAAATAAGTAGAACTGTAGGCACCATTCTGCTCAAGTCTGACACTGAGACGTCTCTTTCTTTATATACTTTTAATTCATAGCGAGTTATATTTTTTTAATATATATATAAACTGGTTTTCATTTTCTAACTAATATCTCATCATCTCCAGGCCTATTTTCATAATCAAAAAAATCCCTGAAGCTTAAATAGCAGTAAATCATTGCTTTGCCCTTCAGTTCACGCAAGGTACACATCTTGGTATGATTTTGATTCTTCCCAGTTCTGACAACAATATGGCATATATGACCTTAAACTGGCTCCCCAAGAGTGGGAACTGGCCTAACTTGACAAAATGGCCAAGTTGAAACATTCACGTACATAAAACAAAAGGAAGAAGTGGTGTTGAACTGTGTATCACCTTCAAAAATCCTTTTGTAATTAATACCTTATACAAAAATTTTCTGGGCGTTGACAGAAATACCCAAAGGAAGGAAAGACCAGTAAGACCCAGTAAGGATCAGGGCAGATCAGTCACGGTACAGACAGGCAACTGGCTTCCTCCCTTCGCCCATCAGTGTGCCTGAATCCGTCGGGAAGACCAGTACTGACATATGGAAGTCAGGATGAGCACATCAAACTCACTCTCAGTCACAATAAGTCAAATTAATTCAGAATGCAGGTCTTCTAATCTGAAAAAGCCAGCATATTGATGAAATCTTCTCCTAGGACTGTAAAGCAAACTCGGAAAATATTTAAGGGTTTTCTAAATGAAAAGAAACATATGGGAAGTAATTAGCAGAAAAGGTTAAAAGAGAAATCTGTAAAAAGGATTCAGGGTATGTCACCAGATTTGAGAGACGGGCACTTTAAAGTGAAAAAAAAATATATATTTTTAAAAAGAACTGCACATCATTTTTGTAAGGCAGAAAAGAAAAAAAACCTAAAAATCCACTAGCTGTATTTCTAGTAAGGGACCTAAAAAGAGAAAAGACATACAGTGTGATTATTCCCACGTGGTTATTCTTCACACTGTTTTCTTTACCGGATAGAAATGTAGGACCATTAAAAATCTGAAGTAACAAACATCTAAGGAACCTTAAGATTTATCTTTCCAGAAGACCACACAGCAGTTTACACTGGTTAACTTGCTATCACGGATGTGCACCCAAAACCTGCAAACGTACTCCAGGAATTGCCTTCCTTAATAAGACTGATTCTGACACAGAAGAAGAAGCTTATCGTTATTTATTCACCTTTCATTGGCCAAGTTGGATGAGGTGTTGGAACAACCTGATCGAAGGTGTCCCTGCCCATGGCACAGGGGTTGGAACTAGATGATCTTTAAGGTCCCTCCCAACCCAACCCATTCTATGATATCAGCATAATCTCTGTATTTCAGAGACCAAGCTCACATGGAAGAGTCTGCAGAGATAAGTAGATTGCGGCAAGAGTCACTGCCGAGGCTCTGGACAGGCCACGCTACTGCAGAACAGTGAACTCGGCGTGACTGATCTCTCAATTACCATTAAGATGTACTCCTCAACTTTCAGGAAGTTCAAATTATACCTAGTCATTTTTATAGTTCTCCTTCACCACAACAGCAGGCTGCATTATTTTTAAATACCTAAAATTAACTTTATACCATAGACTTCAGCATGTCTGTCTAAATTGATACAGACATTCTCTCCTAATGCTCTCCCCTTTGCCTTTGAAGACTTTCCAATGCTAAGCAGGTTTGGTTTTAAGCTCTTATATGTCTCCTTATTCCAATGTCCTCTTTTAAAACGTCAATCTCCTATTTCTTACCTAATTTCACAGTTGCACAGTTCTGCTTTCTAAACTCCCTCAGTAGTACTCGACACCTAACCCCACTAACAGCTGGACATCGCCTGTAATTGGCCAAAATCAATACCAGCCTATGAAACGGTGGTGACAGTTTCACAGCACAATGACCACCTTTGAATTTCACGTTCAAGTAATTACCTTAAAATTATGAGAAACAATTGTCAAAAATGCAAATACCCGCTGGCACTTCAGTACATGTATTTTAATTTTACTGGAAAACATGTAGCGTTATACAAAGTTGCCCCAACTGATCATACTAGCTTATAGATTGACGTGTATGTTATTTGTGTCTCTTCCATTCAACACATCATCAACACTATTCCCATTGTTTTCTGTAAGCAGAAGGAAATAAAGGTCACTCCAAGAAGCAGTGGTTCTTTAATATGTGCTGTCCATATGGAAAATCTCACTCCCCCTACTCCTGTCCCATATACCCAAGAGAGGAGGCTTCTAGCCCTATGTGCCTATTTTGGGCTGTATCATTATGTTCCACGCAAAAAGTATAAAAACCCAAAAAGTATCAGGACGAACCATTTCTGACTTTTGCCAATAAAACGCCAAGGTCTTAAAAGCCTTGCCAGTACCAAGAAAACGCTACCATATCGTTACCACCAAATGCTCTATTTTCTGCCTCCAGAATCCTAGATTTGGTATCTTCTGGGATGCAAAACACACCCGTGTTTCCAAAATCCAAGCTGCAGGAGCCAGGCACTGCCTGCCTGTGGGGGAAGCTGACTGCGGGACTGGGCATGGACACAGAATCACAGAATGGTTTGGGCTGGGAGGGACCTTAAATCCAAGAAAAAGTAGAGGCAACAGTGATGCGAGGGGGGTAAATGCAAATAAATATAGGGGAGGATAAAGGGCTTGGGTGAAAGGAAACTTGGAATAAGGCAGAGTGAGACAGTGGGGAATGTGGGACACAAAAGGGATGAGAGGTATAAAGGTGTGACAAAGCAGCCCTCTGGGTTGGAAAGCTTTGGAGCAGAGCTCTGGGCTGGAGAAGACTGGTGGATTAGGGCTACGGGAGCAGCGAGGACCTATTTATCACAGAGGTCACAGTCCCACTACCATCACCCCCCTTCCTACCGCCTTTGGCCACGGGAAGTAGAGTGACCTTTAGATATGGACTTCACGAGGGCAGCACAATTCAAAGAAGCCTGATCACTTCATCTTCTCCACACGTGGCCTGGTCCCGGTAACTCACGAAGAGCAGTTTTATGATATGAAGGTGGGTATTTCAAGATATTCTCGTCAAAGATTCAGGCACAGCCCACCGACACACCAGTGCTCCAGCCGTTAAGTAGTACTTTGTGAAGGCAGAAAGTAGGCGTCAAATAGTTCCTCCGTGTCTTGTGGCAGGTGTGCCTCGAGGATGCCACTTCAGGTTTACCTGAACCCCAAATGCTGACCCCTTCAGACCCCAAGGGTGGCCTTGAAGGTCACCTCGAAGGTTTGCACCACGCAAACTGCGGAGCTGCAAGCGTAACTCCTGACCTGTCATACACCAACCTGCTGGGAGTTTCTTTCTGGGCTATCTGGATCCTAGTGCTGCCGTGCAAACTACGGAAGGAGGTTTCCAGAAATAAAGGAGCAGGATGGAGCCAGGAGCCGCCGCCTCTCACAGGAGCAAGTTACTGCAGATGAGCGGGACGCGGTAACTTGCTCCTGTGCGAGGCAGCAGCTCCCGCGCTTGCTCTCTCGCAAGACCGGTGGCACATGGCACGGGAACACGGACTGAGACTCGCCGCTCTAGGTGACAACACAGAGGCTTGGAAAGAAGGGAGTATGGAGTGAAAAACATGACGTGTGCAGCAGAAGGGCTGAGAAGTAATGGGTACTGGAAAGGTGGAATGAGCTGATGGAAAATGATGCACAATGGAGAGGTGTATGGGCTTGAGCTGTCTGGTTTTTCAGGATGGAAGCTTCCATGAAATGGGCGGTGGTAGGGCTGCAGAGCTGCCTACAGCAACGCTTCAGCCCTTGGCTACCTCTATGAAACAGAACACTTAACTTCTTCCTTAAATTTCCACAAGAACAGTCATGCAAGAAAACTTTTCAGTATAAGCCATTCCAGTAAAGAGTAGACAAAGAAACTGTATGTCTCATTTAGGACATTCTTCCTCAAATTAGAGCACAGACTGAAAAAAAAAGCTACGAGGAAACAGGAAAAGATACTATGCACAGCTACAGGTTACACAGTAAAAATGCAAAAAAACCCTTGGGTTTGAACTCAAGAGGGAGAAAAAGTTGGGAAAGGATACAATCAAGTGTTAAAAAAGAGACGGTAAGCAATTTTAAAATGCAAAATTCATCTCTGCAATAATAAAAACCACAAAAAAATGTAAGCAAAACCTTTTCATTCAGTGAATTCTCAATTTGCAGAATATCCCAAGCCAAGCTAATGGTGATGACAATTAACATAAAACTGTATTCTAAGTGATATTCATGGGGAAAAATGCAGTGGATGGCACAAACTACAGACTCGAATTTAACACCCTCAGCCTTCCCACATATTACTAAGCATGCAGCTTTCTGAAACGCATGCAACTCAGGCAAAAATATCAATGTTATGTGCTAACTGCCCTTCACAGGAAAAGCTCCTAATGCATAATACCTGAAAGGCTTCACGGAACTACCTCAAGTCCTACAGTAAATCACTGTCTGTCATTGACTATCGATAACAGGAATCTAGGAAGGAACTGATCCCTGAAAGACATACTTCCACGGAATAACGGCTCCACTGCTATATACCAACCCCAATAAAAATTACATTCAGAGTGCTCAAAACTGCAAAACGAAGCGACCTCATATTTGAGGTAATAGTCTGCAGGTGATTCTAGATCATGGTCAAAAAGAATAAAGTGACCAATATCAAGGTTTACTTTGAGTTAGGAGGGTTTAATTTGCATTATTTTTGAACAAGTGTTTGGTTGTAGTTTTTTCTTGGGGGGGATGTTTGTACAAGAACGCTTTCCTAGAGATGGGGAGATTTTTCAAGAAACATTCTTGCGCTTAAAAAACCACAACATTAGATGTTTCCAAAAGCACTTCCTTTTGTTTGCTGCGTTTATGTCTAGCACTGATAATATTTTAATGTTTGTCCAGGCTTTGCCTTACAGGCAAATCACATAAAGAAGCATTTTGACTACATTTACATATAACTTATCCATAAAAAGTAGAAAGGAAACGTAAGTAGAAACAAAAAGTACCCATTAAACAATCATGCCCATTCCTTCACCAATGGAATATTATTCCCTGTAGTATAACGAGCAATTTGGCCAGGCTGGCCATAAATTATCTGAAAAATGAGGCTGCTTGCCATTTCCTTTGGGAGATTATTACGTAGTCTGAGAGATTTCACTATTAGAATCTATTTCTGGTAGTAAACGTCAATTTTTCTTTCTGAATATCATCCCTTTCATCTCACTGAAATATAGGACAGGAGCTAGGAATTATTCCCAATTTGCTGAAAGACCTGCCTGACACAGGCGGTGCTGCAACTCTCCCCAGATTTATCCACGGATCACAAAACCCCGCAGCGGACTCACTGGAACGCTGTAAATCCACCTTCTAGTCTAGGACCCCATTGGGTCCTTTCACCTCAGCCATTTTTAAAAAAATATAACAGAGCCCACAATACTAGCAAATTCAGCATCCAGAATTAAATGAAGAATTGACACCACAACGTGAAGCTTTATGCCAGGAGACTTCAGTAAAACAAGAAGTCTAATTACAGATATTTTAAAGTCAAAACAAAGACATTTTTAGTGTCTCGGGAGCTACTTAAGAAAAATGGATTTCTAACAGCAAATAAGATATAGAAGAAATAAATGAGAAAATGGCAAAAATATCTTAAGTATATCAATGTACAGAACTGGTTAAAAAAATTCAGTAGATTCACTTGATCATGTGGAAATGCAAGGAGCAATGAAGGAAGACTGCTGAAAAGTTAGTGGATTTGTTTTTTCCCACTGAAAAAATAAAGGCATCTAGTCACAAACACCTTTTTTTTTTTTTTAGTTACCGGAGTGAAATCCCTACAGAAATGGAGGTACTAAAAGAAAAGGTCTGAGGATATACTGATAATTAAGGTGAAATATATCACCAAACCCTGATGCAACATATCCAAGATTTCTGACGTTCCTTAACACGGGGGGTCTGAACTGCTATTAAAAAAACCCAAGTCAATCTTTAACATCTAAATAGGGTAATTTTTGCAAGCTTCTCTGAGTCCCGTCCTTTAGCAGAGCACTGGTCAGCATGCCCACCTTGGCCACGCACGGCGATGCTGCTCAGGAGGTTACACATCCCCTGCATTCACACTGGGGCTGCATCTGCCTTCTCTTTTGATCATTTTAATGAAAGAGTGCTTAAAAAGGAGTGGGGGACAGGAGAGGCACCACACTGACATAATCGATTCAGACTGCCAAAAGGCTTCTGTTACACTCTCCCACGGTAATTTATTTTTTAAAAAATAAAACTAGGCAGCAAGTACTTTCATATGGAAGAGGCTACTTACTGTTATGGATCGAACCCTGATTAAGAGACTGGGCAGGCAGAATAAATGGTCAGTTTTCATCTTGGCAAAGGCCAAGTGACTATTCAATTTATGAAACAGGTTGTTTAATATATTTATTAGTAATCTGAAAAAGTCATGAACAGAGAAAGTTTGCTGATGAAGCAAGTTATGAAGCAAAGGCTGGCAAGTTTAGCTAGATTACAAAGTTCATCACTTTGAAAGGAAGCTGATGCCATATTTACAATCACCCTTACAACTTTAGCATCACTTTCCTCTGAGGTGAAAGATCTGTGCTCCTGTGTGTATGAATTAGGGAAAGGTTTAATTTAACCCATTTAATTAAGGAATGTATCATAATGTGTATGAACCTGGCAACTGGAAATCTACTGTTTCCTGACATTCAAAGGCTTGACTTTGAAGCTCATTGAACTTTCTTTCCACGTGAGGTTTTGTCCTTCCTTTGTCCTTGGTCTTTCCATTTTTAAAATAAAAAAAACCAAACAACCAAACCTCTGTTCTGCATAACTATTGTAAATCATCAGAGCAGAGTTCGAAATTGAAATATTCAGCAATTTTAACACAGGTTGTTACTGCTGAAAAACCAGGACAAAGAACTGGCAGGAAAGCTACCACGGGGTGGTCTCATCTGGCTATAACCTCCCCCATTCTGCCCTTCATTTCTCAGCGCAGCTGCTCCAGCACTTCTCTGGTTTTCCCAGCGCCCTGCACGCTGCCACCGAGGTGGTGGCAAGACCTCAGGGCATCCCCAGACTTGGCAGCTTACACTTCCAAGCAAAAGAAAACAGGCCACTCT
This sequence comes from Numenius arquata, assembly GCF_964106895.1. NCBI lineage: Eukaryota > Metazoa > Chordata > Aves > Charadriiformes > Scolopacidae > Numenius > Numenius arquata. The sequence continues at coordinate 6,182,799 of NC_133582.1, forward strand.
GTAGGTCGTCCAAATTTAGAGAGAATTCCTCTGCAGTAAGGTCAAGACACTTCTGTATCCCATGGACTTGACTATCATATATCAAAAATCTGATGAATTATGGATTATCACAGATGGTTATCACAGAATATTTTTGGTTGGATGGAACCTTTGAGATCATCGAGTCCAACCAACAACAAAAAAAAAAAAAAAAAAAAAAAAAAAAAAAAAAAACAACCCACCAAAACCAACAAAAAACCCCACATCCCAAAATCCCAGAACACCAAACACCAAAACCAAACCAAACCAAATGCCCACAACCACACACCACACCCACCCACCAACAGACACAAACCAACAATCTCGGGCACTAGAGCATGCCCTGAAGTGCCACGTCTACACATTCCTTAAATACCTCCAGGGATGGCGACTCCACCACCTCCCTGGGCAGGCTGTTCCAGTGCCTGACCACCCTCTCAGTAAAGTCATTCTTCCTAATATCTAATCTAATCCTCCCCTGCCGCAACTTCAGACCATTTCCTCTGCTCCTGTTGTTATTCCCTTGGGAGAAGAGGCCAACACCCACCTCTCTACAACCTCCTTTCAGGGAGTTGTAGAGGGCAATGAGGTCCCCCCTCAGCCTCTTCTTCTCCAAACTAAACATGCCCAGTTCCCTCAGCCTCTCCTCGTATGACTTGTTCTCTAGACCCCTCACCAGCTCGGTGGCTCTCCTCTGGACACGCTCCAGCAGCTCAATGTCCTTCCTGTAGTGAGGGGCCCAGAACTGAACACAGCACTTGAGGCGAGACCTCACCAGCGCCGAGTACAGAGGCACCATCACTTCCCTACTCAGAGAAATTCCCTATTTCAGAGAAAATATTGTAAACCACTCTGAAGCACAGCGTAAGGCATCCTGAGTAAACCAGTTGGCACCGGTATCCTTTTGACGGATCAGAGATATAATCAGTATTAAAATTCCCACCTTCTTATTAAAGATCCTCGCTGGGAAGGCATCATGAAAGAGCACCCTTAGCCATATGCACGTGCACTGCCAGCCCACTCCCACTGATTCTGTTTCTTCCTCTTTCACCACATCACCTTAATGATTTATTCAAAATAAATACTTTATTAATTAATCATGTACAACCACAGAAATGATCGCATTACAGTCTACAAACCATTTAGGCACGGGTTCATGAATGAAGCACGTAATGAGCTACCAAGTCTTTGTCCAGGGCTGGGAGTGATGCGCACCCAGCTGCCATCTACCCAGGCACAAGTGCCACCAGCAGAGCGCATGAACATCCACCCGTTACGAATACATCCGCCACCCAAAATAAGGTAGGGAAAAATATCAGAGACCTCATGAGCTCTTCTGAATGCTTCGCTCTCATTTCTGAAATCCGCACGGGTGGTGCAAGATTTAGCTCCTCTGTTCATGATAAAATTGAGTCCCTCGGCATATTCATTGTATGAGCTTTTTAATGAAACTTCTTTTACAGAAATTCTTAAGGTAGTAATAAACGCAGAATGAAGTATTCTGCATTTTGAAGTATTAAGAAATAGAGCTGAAGTACTTTCCTGGGTGTGACAAAAGAAAGGACTATTACCTTTTAATACCAGCTACCAACACTGTGATACCGATTATTGCGTCTGTAATCTAGAAGGCACTTGCAGTAAAGCTGCCCTGTCTTTCTGGTGTATTACTCTGCTCAAAAAAAAAAAAATCAGCATCCTCACCCGTAAGGCTCCTTTCTCTGTCAGGGAAATCACTGCTCTGCTCTCAGGGTGCTCTGCCTCATTTCAGAAGTGCCACATCTCCTCCAGTAACCCCTTTCTCCATTCCTCTCTCTTTCCTTTACTTCTGACTTTAACACTCAGCTGCCCCTTGGTTTGGTTTTGTACAGGCTTTGTAAAATGACTGGCTCCCTCCAATACATTCCCCCCCCTTCCCTGTTCTTCCTTCTCCAAACTTAAGCACCATTTATCCCAATTCCCAAATTTAGAGAGGGGAAACCATACTTTCTTGGAGCCGCCAGGAGGGGAGTGGGAATCACAGAATGATATGGGGTTGGAAGGGATCTCTAGAGATCATCTAGTCCAACATCCCTGCCAAAGCAGGGTTTGCAGTCCAACATCCCTGCAAAGCAGGCTGCACAGGAACGTGTCCAGGTGGGTTTGGAATGTCTCCAGTGATGGAGACTCCACCACCTCTCTGGGCAACCTGTTCCAGGGCTCTACTACTCTCAAAGTAAAGAAGTTCCTCCTCATATTTAGGTGGAACTTCTTATGTTCAAGTTTGTGCCCGTTTCCTCTTGTCCTGTCACCGTGCACCACTGAGAAAAGACTGGCCCCATCCTCCTGACACCCACCCTTTAAACATTGGTGGCAGAGGGTTATTCCTCCCCAGGTACAGCACCCTACACTTGCCCTTGTTGAAAATGCACCGGGATGATGGCAGCCTGAACGATGCTATGAAGCAGAGGGCAGCCAGCACACAGATGAGGAACAAAAATAAATTCTGGGATGCCTCTGCTCCACACACAGCATTCAAGTCACAGCAGCAGCTCCCAGGCCAAGAACTACTGTTCCAGCTTCTCCCGAGCAGCCATGATCTCCACAGCCATACAAACCCAACGCAGCTACTAAAAACCACACGGGGCAGTACCCAGGCTCCCTTCTTCTCAGGTACTTGGGGTACGGTCACACCTGAGCTCACAAACACCCCAAGAATTCCCACGCAGCCAGACCCCCCTGCTTGCCTGCCCACGGGCTGAGGAAGAGGACCAGGAAACATCGTCATCTTAGGGAGCTGCTTCTGCAGAATTCTGGGTCAGTATAACCATTTTGCAAGCTCTTCATACTCTATCAGTATTCCCAGTCTCTTCTCTTTTCCAAGCTTTTTAGACTTTACTTGAAATGATTAAGCTACTTCGTGACACACTCTATATAAAGTCAAAGAAGCTGAGGCCTGGGTGATGAGCAACTTGCAAAAATATATCTTTCCTATAAATGGTGGGAAAAAAATAATTGAATTCTTCATAAAAATTGCTGTATTATTATTACAGAAAGAGATCATCTTTTCAGTCCTGAATTATGAATTTTTATTATGTAGGGCACAAGTGAAAGAGCAATTATGATCAAATGCTAACTGCATAGGACAAAAAAATTAGTTACTTCCAGTCCCTGGCTGATAACTACTGATTTAACTGGTATCAGGATGACCTGCTCTGTCTTTTCTTTCATCTACTTCTGAGAAGATTTATGTAACATAAATTATTAAGTTATTAATTAACAAATGTACAGTAAAGCAGGGTGAGATTTTTTTTTTTCCTTTTTGCAATATGCCTCCAAGACATAATTTTTTACTGCAAGCAATTTTGCATGTCCTTTTGGACTATATTTTACCCTTGCCAAAAAAAGCCTGCTAAAGAATTAGTGCAACATGGTTCAGTATATTTTGATTTTCCAAGCAGAAGATCCTCATGGCAGTATTACAAGCTACCCGCACAGATAATAAGCCTGTTCAGGGAATACAGTTAACATCAATTAATTACAGGTATTGCAGAAAAAAATAAAAAAAAAAAATCACATTGTTGATTATAAACACTATGAACTTAATTCAGGTCTAATTTAATGTAAGACAAAGTCTCTAGGAGAGGGTAGTATGTTTTCTTAGAGTAAGTGATGTAGCTGGGAAGAACAAGGACTGGAACATGCAAGTTAACCTCGAGTTTGAAGAAAGACTTTGATGTCTCAAAATTTGGCTATTTTTAAAATATATATGATAAGCATAACAAAATAAGCTATTGCATTTTCCTTTATAGCCAGTCTTACCTACATCTTAAGACCATCAGAGAGAGAAACTTATCAATGGGCATACAGGAATGCAATTTCAGTCACTTCATGGAAATCCTATGCATTTTAACCAGGACTTTAATCACTCTGGAGCAGCAACTGACAGCAAATAAAAAATAACCACCTTTACTGGGAAACCAACCCTGAAGACTCACATGCAAATATGAGTGAGAGAAGGAAAGGAAAAAGAATAAAACTTTAGCAGGAAGACAAAATTAAGTTTATCTGGGAACAGTATCACAGAAGCAAAGAGAGAAAAGGGCAAACTCACAGAGCACATATTTCCCGTAACAGATGATGGGAAACCTACAATTTAACACATCCCTGCTTGAAGATTTACGCCAGCTGGGAAACCCAACAACAAAGCATCACATATCTTCTTTTACAGCCTGGTTTCTTAACAGAAGTTCAATTTAGGAGTGGCAGAAGTTATTCCATTTACCCAGGTACTACACATCTGTGCTCTGGATCTACCTGTCCCAGCACGAGTAATGCACAGCCCCTGGGGTCGACTCTTTTTGGAGGAATTCAATTTCTTTTGGATGCCAGGCTGTAACCTTAACATTCCTCAGCTACATTTTACATGCACAGACTACTGACAGTGGGACTATTTTGACAGTTCCTACAATTCCACATTTTTTGTCTCATATATTTCATTTCAAACACAGAATATTGCTCTACTTTTTCACATCCAGCATTTACACTGGAAGAAGACTTATCCACAATCGATTTAAAATGCACAGAAAAAGAATTAACTCTAGGTTTACTTCATAAGCACACACTTATTTTCTTCAACCAGTCAAAGAACATCTACCAGACAACAAGTACTACAACTGCTGCAAAATCAAGCTTTAATTGTTCCTTCAGAGATATCCTTTATCTGGTTAAAAATTAAATAGGCCATTCCTTTCTTTGAAGCTACTTTCAACACCACCTTGTTATTACGGCAGAGAAAATCTATTATCAGACAGCAAACAGGCACTTCATTCAGGTATAAATCACTCAAAGCTAAGATAGAACGTAATTATTGTATTTAACATCTGAAAACTAAAAATAAGGAAAAGAGAGCTGTTTTCCTTAGGGGCAGAATGCAGGAAGAAGGGTTTTTAGACAAGCTGAAGAATTCTTGTTCATTAAGTTGTTATGAAGACAGCCAGGCTAAAGACGTCGGAGTGAGGAAAGAGGGTGCAACCTCGTACTTGAGAGCTTGTGAGAGTTGCAAAATTATTTCTTACCCAACTTTCTCAAGCTTGCACACATGGCACAAACAGACTCTCTGCAACTGTCCCACTATCCCAGCCAGTTCTGTAGAGCTAAGCTGGTCTGTTCTCACTGCAGTCGAAACACTGGTTATTCTCCTCACTGTACGTTCTTCTTTCTCCATTCAACAGTTTTTATTTAAAACCCACCTTCATACAAGCTCATCGATGGTCTTTCCTTATATAGGAGGCCAGTAGGTACCTACAGAACCTCAGAGTTTGTAGGGCTTTTTGATGATGATCTGGTTTTTTTTAAGAACAGCAAACTTGAGTAGAAATGTGTTGTAGCTATCAGTAAATAAATAACAGATTATCTAAAACGACAGTAGAGAAAGAAGCTCTCTAGAATTAAGGTTTCCCCCACCCCACTTCTTCCCCCAACTCATCCTTTCTCACTGCTTCCCTAACTTCTGTGTTTCTATCTTTGCAGGTCCCCTTAGTAATTAAACTTCAGGATGAGGTCCAAAAAACCCCCAAACTGCCAGCTTCTCTTGTGGACACACTTGCTGTTTTAGAGCTTCAGAGAACTGTGCAATTTCGGAAAAAAAAACAAACCCAACAAAACTAAATCCGTATGAAGTTATTTTCCCTTTCCCTCATTTGAAGTTGAAAACACTATTTGTGATCCTGGAGCAATTACATCAGAAGCATTAATTTAAAATTATCACCACATTCTTGCCCTTTTGTCATATCAATTTCTGGCTTTCTGTCTGAAAAACCTTCTATGCACTTTCTGTCTTGCAACTTTAGTGAATCAAAGGAATAATTTAGGTTGAGCAAGAATAGAAATGTATCTTCTTCATTAAACAAGAGTACATAACTAGATTGCACTGTTTAAATGTTGACTTGGTAAAAAATAAAAGACAGAAGTGACTCTGCAAAGTCTATATCAATAGTATCTTTATTCTGTGGATTTCTGGATTGCTTAAAAACTTTTCTGGATGCAACTTTCATTTAAAAAGGATCATCAGTTTCGTAACAGAGCTTTCACCAATGAACATAAACGTTTGGACCAAATGCTATATAAAATCCTTTGGGAAATGAATGATCCTCAGTCGATACAACAGAAAGCAACAGAACAGACCATGCTGTAGAATTTCAATATTAGTTCTTTAAAAGAAAGGCTTTTCTGCACTAGTTCGGGTTCATTCTTCTTCCTTTGGCTTGTCCAGTAAGCTTCTCAACAATGTAAGATTTTAAATAATTTGTCCCACATCCTTCCAGCATGGCATAGCCTGTGCTAATTTATTTTTATTCAACTCAAAGTGTTTTACAAGGGGGAAGCAGACAGGATACAGGTGTGCCTCTTGCAAATGCAGGCTCTATCAAACCATAACAATTCACCTGCCAAACAATATCAGAGAAACTTAATTTTATCTCTGAAAAAGGCAGGACATCACCTTCAGAAGACACCTGGAAAATTCCTCCATAGTGCATGTCTCTGCATGTTACAGAGAGAAACAACTGGCATACCATACATGTAAAAAATTCTACGTTGTGTAATAGCATCCTCTTATTTTTAATGTAAACAAGAAACTAAGGTAAAAAACAGAGAAATCATCACTGTTTGTGCAAAACTCATGCATCGTATCCTATTATAAGGCAGAGCAAAAGAGGAAAATGACCAGTTTTGATTATCTGGTTTTAATGACATAATTCAAATAACTGAAGCTTAATGCTTCTGCTGCTAAAACAAGCTGTATTTATGACCTATCTCAGCTGGAAGGAAGCATCTGCATGCCATACCACTGCCTCTTCTAAAACCAAAAAATTAATCTAGTTTATTATGATATGCAATTCATCTTTTGAAACACAATTTTCTCAACACGTAAGTAATGTGTGAAGATTTTTATCAAAGCGAATATTGTGCAGAAACTGAGCACAAACATCTTGCTCAGTGAGGCCTGAGAGTCATTTCTGCTTCTCTTCTTGCATGAGAGGAGAACGAACAAGAGCGAGTCCCGAATCAGACCTGGGTACAGATCATTATAATCACAAATTACAAAGTCAAAAATGCTATTAATATATTAGTTGAGAAGGGTTAACCATGCCTATAGCAAATTTTCCCTTTTGGAGGGGAGAGAATAGTTCAGAGGTATCCAATCCATATTTGGGTCCCTCCACCCTGCTCTACTCCCCAAAACCAGTGATCTCCTATCACTGAATACCCACTTTAAAGCAAAATTTTATACTTCTGAGTAAAAAGGTTAAAAACTTGACAATTTGAGATTTAATGCTTTAACATTCAGCAAAAGAGTTAAGTGAAGTGCTTTTGTAAACATCTATGAGAGATGATGGGCTTGATATGCAGACCTGAGGCGGGGGGGGGACGACGATCAAGTTAACTATACTGTTTCATTCTCCTCATTCCAATCTTTGCTATCCTGTAATTAGAGGTACACGCTTTCCATTTCATTTATAATCCATGGATAAATATTTGCTCACAGTGCAATCTTTTAATACTTTGTGAAAAAAACCCTTTATTTTAGAGTATAAGACTAGTCAAAGATTACAGCTTTGAAAACATTTACTTGTTCTAAGGGGAAAAAATGCCATCTGCTGGGTACAGCTGAGGACTGTCCTTCTCTTACTGACACACCACACTGCCCTGAGCAAGTCTTCTCTTCACTTCAGACTTCATTTTTCCCATCTTGCAAACTGATACAAAAGTATGCATTGCTTTTGGGGAGTATGTGATAACAGCCTCGTTAAAACTTTATTAAAACTGTCATACCTCTCAGAGATCGGGAGGTCTGACAATAGATAGGACAACTAGCGTTTGAATAAGGATGCTTTTAATTTTTCAAGAACATTAGAATTGTCTCTAAACCTCCCAATATTTCACTTGCTTTTGTATCTCCACATATAGACATTTTGCAGTTAGGTAACTAAAAAAAAAAATTATTCAGCTTATACATATAAAGCAGAGCAAGACACTGGCGTTTCTTTCTCTATTAGTCATATACAACTTTTCTAGCATTCATAATGGATGGAGCATTGCTTGGTAGAGCACAGATACAGAACCAATTAATTACCTGTCTTAAACCCATGAAACCAAGGCATTGAAAATCATATTGCTACAACAAAAAGGACAAGTCAAGAATGTCCAGTTAAGAAATATACTTACGTGAAAAGAGCTGGGAATTGGAAGTAGCATGGTCAGATTTAATAAAATGGATAACCTTCAAAATTAAGAAGTATGACAAAAGAAGGATACGGTTCCCACGTGTAAACATGAGGAGGAAAAGAGGAGTTTTGTTTTCATTCATAGCAGCCAAGGGAATTCTTTTACATTTGTGTTTGTGTTTTTAATTTTACAACATAAAGCAACAGCTGTCACCTGTGTGTGTCTACACACAAACATATGCATATAGGTATATATATTTATAAATAAAAAAGTCTGGTTCATTTAATATGAAGCTGAAACAGCTTACTACCTTGGAAATCCAAGTTTCAAAGTTAAAATAAAAGCTTATTTCTCACATATACAATGATGCTAAAAATGAAGTAGGTCCTGTGAATGAACACATCTTCCATGTGTTTAAGATAAAAGCCTTGAAGTTGATTTCAGAATATAATTCAGTACAAAACCTTGCTTGTACTTCACACTCACTGTCATAAGACTGCTTTGCAAAAAGCAAGAAAGCATAAAAAGTGTACGAAAATAAGTAGTTCTGGCCTTAAGATCCTCTAGTAGGATGACAAGCTTACATCTGTTGTCAGATGGAACCAAATCTCTATTGAAAACTATTAAAGGCTTTTTACAAAGCAGTAGATATTCCCTGTCAAAGTGCACATGATCCATACCCAGTAGTTACTGTTCTTTTCCCGATCTCCTAGGTAAGTAACAACATGGGTTCCTCATTACCATTGACTCATCAGGCCTTGATTATGCAAATTGGTATCTCACAGACATAAATGCACCTATAGCCTCGCTGATTTTAATGAGTTCCTACAATAGGATAAGCATCTTTTCCGAGAAAAAAAACCTACAAGCTGGGTGTTAGGTAAAAAGATGGCACGTGGGAATTACCGAGCCTATGGGAGATCCTAAGTCATTAAAGTAACAGATACTAAAAAATCCAATTTATTTCCTCAGAATGCAAATGTCCCTTAAAATGCTAATTTTTAAAAACCTCATCACATATATATATTTTTTTAAATCAATCATCACAACTTGAATCCCTATTAAACCACAGATGCTGGATAATTATTCTAAAAAATAATTATGTAGGTTTTTTTTCTCATGTCTCTGAGGTTGTAAGATAAGCGCGTGTACCAAGAGTTTCTCTCGGCTATCAACAGGAAAGGTGAAACTGCTGATAATCTCCCAGTGTTTTAGAAGCCCACAGTTGTATGCGTGCCGTATTGATAACACCGGCGCGGCAGAAATGCAAACAACCTGCATCAGGGTCATTTATTTTGTTGACAGGTTTTGCCGATTCCAAAGTAATTGTGAATTCAGGAAGACGCAAAAAGCCAGGCTTCTAATTCCTGAACCCATTTCAAAACATTCTGATGGTATCAAAGCAAACTGAATGGTACTCATGGAGTTACGACTGTCATGAATTATTTTTTATCTTTAATATATTCATTATCTAGCACTTATATCTGTTCTTTTATGATTTGTGAGCTTGTTATTACCAGAAAATTAAATAATGAAATGTTCAGAGTGAGAGCCATGAAGAGTACAAAGCACATCCAGTATCTCTGGCTGTCTGGCCTGTTCTACTCTACCATGGTGATAATTTTTCCCCTTCTTAGTTTGCTTTATTCTTCTTTGAAATACAGCACAGCATGCAAGGAATTCATCTGAGCTGAGGGGTTTTTTTCCCCTTAAATACATGTTTGTTTAATTCCAAACATGATGGAAAAATACTCAGCATTCAGATCTCTAATAATTCTATACCAACGCTCTTTTCCAAACATGGTTTTAAGTGCACCAATCTGAAAACTCAAGAAAACAGACAAGAAAAACTCATTAAGCAACAAACTAAAAAACAACAACTGGATATTAATTCACACTGTAGGCAATTAATGCAGGAAAAAATATTCTGAATTAAGTTATCATTCATAGCATACTCACAAAATATAGCAAAAACTCCCTCTTCTGAAGGAGACCAAATAGTTACTACATGCAAAAATGCACTTCAAAGAAGCTCGTATCAATTTATAAAATCCATTAAAACCACTTTGAACAGGATGTTCAAGAATACTCCCTAATAACTCCTATAATTTAAAAAGTTAATTTATATTGGTGCAAAAGAAAAGTATGTTCTCGACTGAATTTCAGTAAGTCTGAGAGCAGCATAGCTATTGTTCAAGCTATAGCAAAAGGAAGATGAACATTTTCCCTATTTAAATTAGACAGTTTTTAAATTATGCAACTGGCAAACCTTTACAGCACGTAACAAAGAAGAATGTCAAATTCCTCTTTATAAAAAAATCATATTATTTTACTTCACAATTCAAAAAGCTTCTCTAAAAGGACAATCCCACAATTTGTAAAATAAATGTAGGTACAGTAAGTATTCTGAAAAATCTCTACATAAAGAAAGCATGAAGAAATACAAACATATTTTAAAAGATTTAGTAATTAAAACGTTTAACAGTTCCATATTATTTGCAAAATATTTAAAATTTGACCTACAAGTAAGCATAGATTAACTTTGATTGGAAAGGACCTTCAGAGCACACCTGCCTGATGCTCAAGACAGGGTCAGCTTCCAAGTTCTACCAGATTGGTCACAGCCATATTTGGTCAACTTCTGAGTATCTCCACAGATGGAGACTCTACAACTTGCTGGCCTACTACAGCATTTGACCTTTTCACACAATTTCTCCTCCTGTCCTTCTACAGTTTGGGTCCTTTGCTTTTCATTCTTTCAACAGGCATCTCTGAGGGGCCTGGCTCCATCTTCTCTATGACTTGCCATTAAGAAGTAGTTCTCCAATCCCCTCACTGTCTTGGTGGCCCTCCTCTGGACTTTCTCCAGTGCATCAATGTCTTTCTCATCCCAGGGAGCCCAAAACTAGACACAGCACTCCAGATGCCAAGTCGAAGTGAAGAATCATCCCCTCCACCTGCAGTCCAGTTATTCCAGTTATCAGCTGGCCGTCTTTGCCACAAGGGCTAACTGCTGCCCCAGTTTCAAAGCTTTGCCCTCCAGTACTCTGAGGTCCAGTTTGCTTAAGTAGTTTCTAACTTGAATTTCCTGACCTGATGGTAGTAATTCATTTCCCTGCTCTCTACCATGAGGTTCAGGGATCTCAGAGGCTAGAGAGCAGACCTTGCCAGTCAAGACCAAAGCAGAGGTGGCACTGTGTACCTCAGCCCTTCTTGTATCTTTTCTCAGGACACCTCCTGCTGCATCAGCAGCACTCCATTTTCTTTAGTCTTCCTTTCGTTACAAAGGTACCTATAGAAGTCCTTCATTTATCTTCAGCTCCAGCCAAGTTTTGGTTTTCCTAATTCCTTCCCTCTACACCCAAACACTGTTTTCATGCTCTCCACAAAGGCCTGTCCCTGTTTACATCTTCCGTACACTTCATTGTTCGTGTGAGTTGACTCAGGAATTCCCCACTGAAGCAAACCAGCTGCCTGCCATATCTGCTTGTCTTCCTGCACACTGGAAAAGTGCATGTCCTTGTCCATTTTGAGGAGGATGTCCTCAAAGATCAACCAGCTCTCCTGGGCCTCTCTGCACTTTGTGACTCATGACTCATCTATCATGAGATAATACCTACCTGTTCCTTGAAGAAGACAAAGCCAGCTCTCCTGAAGCCTGAGATGACTTTTCCACAGGCTGCTTCTCTCGCTCACTCCTCTTGGATTCTAAGAACCTTACAGGTGTTTAGCTGGGGATAGCATCAGCCCTCAATTTCCATATTCACAAGTAGCAAGAAATCTAAGCAACATAGCCCAACAGGAATAAAATATCTATCCAAATGTAAAATAGGGCAGAGAAGTGCACAGGAGATAAGAAAATTTGAGAAGCATATGGTCTTTGGGAGCTTTTCTTGATCTCACTTACAGATAGAAATGGATCTTTACCAGAGTGGATAATCGTTATGATAGCTGACATGAGCAACTGCAAAGACTGCTTTAAGGCAGCACCTAGTTCAAGAAAAAGGAATAGGGTCTATAAAACATACAAGGCTGCATTTACATTCCATTTTGCAAGCATATAGATAATTTTAGGATGATATGAGGCAAAGCTTTTAAAAATCTGGAGAAATGAGTAGCTAAAGAAGAATAATTATCTGACAGATGGAGATTGCCCAAGGCTGCCACTTGAACGTAGAAAAAGATGAGGCTGAGCTCGTTTTTGAAATCCAACATTAGAAATTCCAAGAGCATCCTGAGTATTAGTTGTGGAAGGTACAACATTATGTTCAGTGTACCAGAGTATAAACAGAGGTTAGATTCAAAGCCTTACTTTGAAAATAGTTTTTAAAAACTGAAGTGTTATGAAAAGATTATAAATATCCTCACGTAAGCACTATCGCATAAATACTTACAGCACACTACCTAGGTAAACTGTCGCAGAATGATAAGGGGTTGGAAGGGACCTCTGGAAATCATCTAGTCCATCCTCCCTGCCAAAGCAGGTCCACCCAGAGCAGGTTGCACAGGAACATGTCCAGGCGGGTTTTGAATGTCTCCAGAGATGGAGACTCCACCACCTCCATCTACTAGTTTCCATCACAATGTCAAATGGTGGCAGTTGCACCATGTTCTACCATGGCAATATTTGTGCTTCCCCTCCCCGTGCCACCACGCTGTTCTTCCTAAACGTACCACCCTCTCTCCATCAGTTTGCACAACCCTGCCCCCTGCATTTCTTCAGAACTAGTAAGACCTACTGTGAAAACAGTTGACTGCCTGAAGGTAACAGCTAAACAAATTATTCCTTTACTTCCATTTGCAACTCTCACATTCCATACAAAGTAAGCAACTTCGAAGCACACGCTTCTTTTAACAACAGTACAGCCATAAATGCAGTTAATATATTCAAACCTGCACTCCTCCTGCTGCCATCCCAACACTCTGCACCCTTGCATCTATTTGCAACATCTTGTCCTTATTTGTTCCCTAATTGCTGTGCGACATCGTCTGCGTTCTGCCTCATAACTCCACTGTGCTCAACAGAAAGGCACCCCCCAACCTTGACTTGTCATCTTTGGAGGCTGGAGGAATATGGGATTATTGTTTTTATCACCAGGGTACTATTTGTAAAGGTCCCATTCTGTGATGGACGGCACACATAACAACAGGTTTGTGCTCTTTGATCAGGGGCATTCTGCAAACGGGTGAGAAGGCAAAGAGCTCACAGCCCAGACCGACAATTTATGGGTCACATAAAAGGGGGAATGGAAAGAGAGGAGGGAGCAACAAAACACGGGCTAAACAAACTGTCGTGTCAGTTCTGCACATCTTGGCTGATTCAAGTGACTTCCATGATTCTTCAGCCAGTTACTAATTATTTTTCAAAGCAGAAGAGTGAGGAAGACTAGCTTATAAAGCAGATAAACCACCCCACCCTATGACAGGCACCACAGCTACACGAGAGCAAATCCAGGAACACCACGGTTATTTTGAACCAGTTGCAGCTTCTTCGCCTGAAGCTCTTTCTAATTTACAGAAGAAAAAGGACAACATCACATCTAACAAAAGGAAAACATTCGCTTGCCTGTAGTCATGATATCTGTATCTGGTTGTTGATTTGTAATTACCAGTGTATCCAACTTTTTAAGACCCTGCCGTCAAGATTTGAAGCCCCACTGTCCTTGAATGTATTGTACTTTATCTCCCATTTTTCATGCCTTGACAATGCCCAAGCTAAACAGAACTTTGCCTCAACACTGTTTGTTTCTTTTTTTCCTTAATGTGATCTACTTAATCATGGATATAATAAAAAAAAAATATAGACTTGCTACTAACAAAGAGTTCATGTCTACTCCAGATTACCTTTTTTTTTTTTAAAGAAACAGGCCTTTATTACTATTTCTCTCTTAGAAAATGAGTAAAATTTTTGATTCTTTCCAATACTTCAAGGTTCTATATAAAATTTATATTCTACCATGATTTGAAATGGTATTGAATTGACGCAGTAAGACATTAATACAAAGTAAATAAAACCCCAGCCTTGCTTGTAATTTGATTTTAGCATGTCTGATTCAGATAAAATTAAGGGACTTGCACAGGCTAATTAAAAAACTGTAAAAGGAAGCATGGACATTTAAGAAACTCTGAGTTTGGAAGCTACCACAAAGCTGGCACTATGTGGACGTTTCCAGTTGATACTTGTGACATTTAAATAAGGCTCAGAGTTGGTTTAGGGTTTTTGGATATTTTTTGTTTAAAGAAATATTCCTAGAGTCAGCCATTTTGTGAAAAAGCATCTCTACCGTTTAAAAACAGCCTTCTCCCTAATATAACCGAGATACTGCACACAGCAATTAAATATCCTCCACATTCTCTTCTGATAAGGTCATCTAACTTGCAGGTCATTTGGAATCATATCTATTGTCAATATAATTAATCTTTATCTCCCAGTTTTTATTACTTGACCATACCCGAGTTAAACAGAATTTTTCCTGAACAGTTTGTTTGTTTTCTCTATGTGGTCTACTTAATCATGGATATAATAAAAAAAAAACCATAACATAGAATTGCTACTAGCAAAGAGTTCATGTCTATCACCATAATTTAGGAAAAGTACAAGTTACTGTTATATGACCAAAGGGCTCCACTTCACATTGCTGATGTGAGACCATTATTTTAGTAAACCTGAAATGACAGAGAAGCGCTGGCACACGGGTTTACCTTTTTTAATCACACAAAATGAAAGAGTTTTTTAGATGGTGCTGCATTTCACCAGAGACAAACAACGAAGCACTTTCTTGTTTAGCTGATTTAATAAAGTGTTGGTTGTTGTTTTGTTTGTTTGTGTTTGAGCACTGTTCTTTGTTAATAAAACTATATTGATGGGATGAGAAGAGATTGAGAGAGCATAAACTGGAATCCTTGCAAACACAACAGAAAAGGAGTTAATCTAAGCATCATCCTGATGCTTGGACAGGCTGGACTATGACAATACACAGGGGACAATTACCATGGCTCAGCTGATAAGATGTAATTCACTAAGGTGCAATAATGCAATTTCTTTCAAATATGTGCACTGAACAGGAGTGTCAGGATTAGGTCACTGAGGTTACAGACACCCTGCCTTTCTTGGGGATGCGCTAGTATCTATTTTCTTTATGTTTATTCTTTGTTATGCAGTCTTCATCTTTATAGGGAAGCGTATTCTAAAAGCACTTCATAGATCGTAAGCCAAATCCTTCTTTCTAATTCAATGGCAAAACTCCCTCCGATATCAACAGTGAAATAACTGAACCCTAGATAAAAGCAATTGGTCGTTCAGCCGTAACTGAACTGCATCTGGGGTGGAACACAGCAGCTATTTTGCAGTTAACATTACTATTGCAGACTGATCAACGGATGGAAACGTACAACTGAAAGCACAGGGGAATTTTAGGTAGATGGAGAATAATCATACCGACTAAAATCTGGCAAACTCCCTGGAGGTAACACCGTTATTCATACGAAAAATGCACAAGATTGTTTACAATTGTTCAGGATCTCAATTACGTATGCCATCCAAAAGATATGTCCAACAGCTGACAGTGCTCTAATCTCATGCTACTGAATAAATAATGCTCCTATATGTTTTTTTTTTTTTTCTTCACTATTTAAGTGAACAAGGAACTATAAATACAAGGGCTGCATGGCTGGAGCTTTGTGATACAGGCTCAGCCTGCGTCACTTCAGGCTAGGCTGGAAACTGCCATAAGATCACACACACTTGTAGCACAGGTTTAGATAACGCCTGTATTTCAGGATGTAAAGATGAGCCCGTAGATCGGAACAGAGGACTTGGAAATTAGAGACAGTCCCCGTTCTCATTGTTTCAAGCTGTCAAGTATTTGAGATCAATACTTTGACTTTGGCATCTCATTTGTCAGTAACAGATCAATACAAAGGCACACCTTCTATTTCCATAAATATTATTGCTTAACTGTGCCAAAACAACACACAAATTCTATAACAGTATTTCAACCACACCTGTATTGCTCTGCTGCCAAATGCATGCTGGATTTCTACTAAAAAGAAGAAAACTTTTTTTACCTAAAAGGTTGAAACGACTATCAACGTTTGCTTTTCATCTCAGTGAGGTGGGGGAGGCAGGAAACCCAAGGTTGTCCCGTTAGAATTGCCAGTAGCAAGACATGCAGTTCATCACCACAGAATGTTTAGTTATACCAGAAATCAACCATTTTATCACGGTAGTGCTTAGAACTCAGGAACTGCCTTTTTACAGTCCAAAATTAAAGTTGCTTCTTTTAAAACCCTGGTCAACAACTTCAAAATCAGTAGAATTCCGATGTTTTCTCCAATGAGTTCAGACTTTACCAAGCGATAAATTGGATACTCAAATTAACAACTGAAGCGGTTAAACTTGGAGTATTTCATTCATTGTTTGTGATTAACTGGGCAGAAGCTACTGTTTCATAGGTCATTACTTAACATAAATACCTCTCTCCCAACAATGGCAAATTATTATTTTTCACCCAGTACTTCATTAACTTTTCTTTTTGTTGGATGAATGCACTTATGTTCCTAACAGCACTCAACTCTCACGTGGGACGAAGCAAAATGTATCTGGAAGAATTGCACTTTGTTTATCAAATGTCAGATTTCTAGGATTACTTTTTTCTTATGCATGAGAGGAACATAAAAATTAACATATTTAAGTATTGCAGCATTTACAGGCTAATACAGTTAATTATTTCCACAATATGAGCAACGCACTTGTTTTCACACAGCTGGAATATGCTAGAACTTTTCTAAATGTTAGAAAGTGTTTCCAATTCTACAACGGATCAGCCACTCTTTAATAACTTGCTACTAACTGCCCAACTTTTTAGAAATCGTTTTTTGCTGCCTCCTATTTTATAACCTTTTCATGTTCCAATCACACAATCCATGATGTAATATATTAAACATAACACAATAGCACTGGCAGTTTTGTATTTGAAATCGGTGATAACTAATCAAGCAAAAACTCCTTTTTTAATATGAAATGAAATCTGTTGTGTTTTGCTTCTGAATCACAGGCTACTACCGTATATTTATAAACTTCAGCAGAAGTCATAAGAATATCGTAATACAAATAACCTTCCTATCAAATAATGGGTAATTATAAAATTATTTTTTATTTACAGAAATCTTTTTTATTACACTGTTCTGTGACTTAAATAAAAGCCAAACAAACATAAAATGTTTGTAATGAGCTGATTCGCTGAAGTCAAACTTAATATACTCCTGTATATTCCCTGAAATAACTATGTTGTTACTCAGGACTTAATACTGCATTTTCAAACAGAAAAATCTGAACAGATAATTCTGACCTCATGAAATGCTCAGAAGTTAGCAGATGAGTATATTTTGCAGAATAAACCCCGTATCCTTAAGACACTCTCTGTTCAGTAAATATATTCATTAACATGACATGCAAATGTTTAAAAGTTTGACGGGCCATTATTAGCAGTCTGAAATTCGTAAGCAATATATGAATTAATTGTTTAATCATACTGAGTTGCCCGTGGCACCGAGAAAAAGAAAAGCTAAATGTCAGTATTTCAAACTGTCAGTTGAAATAAGTCCCAGATGTTAAAACATTAAGCAACCTAAAAATCAATTAACTGCGTTTTAAACAAAATCTTTTCCAAGGCAAGCTTTAATCTAGTGACTCAATCTTCCCCTTGCCCTCCCTGGCACAATTCAACATGGAAATCGCCCCTATTTAATATGTGCAGAGACTGAACTCAGCAAATAGTATGTAGAACTGATGTAAAGATTCGTGTCTTCTGCCATCAGAACTTGCTGGTTTTGATTAAGATTTTAATGGTTTTAAAGACAAAATAAAACAATATCTATCAAGTAAAAATGTCAAGTTACATTTTGCTTTAAGAAAACAAGTGCCATTTCTCATTGTGCAGAATTCTAAAATGGAAGAAAGCTTGAGTTGTTATTATTTTGCATAAAACCAGTGAAAAATAGTTGTTTTATAAAAGAACTTAAGCTAATACAGCCTGCCTACTTTCTACAAACATAAAGGGTAGTGCCAAATCCAAACAGGACTTTTTAAAGAAATTTTATGAAACTCAGTTTAAGAATAAGCAAATTTACATTACAAATATCTGCCATTGTCTTCAGTACAACACTGATTACAACAGTTGTTGTTTTTAATGAACAAATTCTACAGAATATAGAAAGACTTAGCCCCAGAAAATGTCAAGAAATATCAGAGGAGAGATTAACAGCTCAGGGACATTCACATTTAAAAAGGGAAGAAATTACATACCCCTCTCCACCAATTCTTGTTATCTTTAGACGAAAATCAACAGAGTTCAGGCTGGGTGGCTTCCATTTCAAAATATCATCACATCGACCAGGCTTGTATTTCTGAAGAAAATTAAAAAGCAGTTTAATTATGCTTATTGGTTTTCACTGGTTTTAAAAGTAAGAATTCAGCATTTCAGACTATATTAGCTGTCTCTAATGAATTACAATACTTAGTGACTGAAACAATGAATTCCATTACCAGGGAGGTAGTTGCGCTTCACTACTTTATTTGCTGCTCCCTTTTAAAACCGCTCAGCACCGGAGCCAAGCCATTGCATATAATAAAAAGCTGAGAATGGAAATAAAAATTAGCATACTTCATTATCTCTCTCTAGCTGAAGGAAAATTTCAAGAGAGAAAATAAGACAGCACAGTAACAAATGAAAACACTGACAGGACGTACATAAAAGCTACGTTTAGGATAATCTCAACATTTTTTAACAATTTTATGAACGCTATTTTTGTTACCCATGCTGTTGGCTGACACCACATGAAAAAGCCAGCAGTCGCCATACTGCCGACTACCAGAAAGGCCCATCAGAAACATGTTCTTTAGTACCAATGGAATTTAAGTTACGTAAAGATTAAAGTACATCATGACATACAGGAACATCAAGAAGGGAACATCTGTTGCTTAAGAGAAAGGGTACACACTTGAACCAAAAGTTGCAAAGAGCAATTTTCTCTTAAATTAGAGCTTTGGTTTCTCGTGGTCTCCTCTATCGTCCGCTTTGCTTTACTCAGCTATCAATTGGTTCATCCTCAGCTAATAGCGAGGGCCGCCCTGCTAACCCCTTCCTTACTAGAGCGTCTTTCATGGCAATGGAGAAAATCAGAATTAACATGAATAGAACGAAACCAAAAGAATAATTTGCAGATGCACAAAATGAGAATTTTTAGTTGTTAGATACTTATTAATCCACAATGAGAAAATTTATGCAATTCTACCTAAAAAACCACCAAGAATGACCAGTGTTTCTCGTAACACAGCGATCACCAGCATCACATTGCCCCCGTGCTGTGTTAAATATTTGCAAAATGCAAAATTTAGTCATGATAAACCTAACAGTTCTAGATACAAAGTGACAAAAGCAGATGAAGAACTTTGTTTTCTGATCTAAGAATGGAAAGTCATTCTTTCCAAAATAAATGCAGCATATGTTGCTTATCATTTCTTGATGAAAAGGTATTGTTTAAGCAATTTACGAAAACCAGAAAATGTTTCAGCAGTAAAGAAATATTCCTTTAGTTGCCACCATCCTGCTCTTCCTTCCCTCCTTCCTCTCGCTCTTTTCCATTCGCCAGAAATATCTTAAAATTCCAACGATCTCATCTTTAGATTCTTACAGCAATTAAATTTATCTTGCTCCTTACTTTTTTCCTCTACTTTCCCAAACTAAAAATCTGCTATCACGCAGTATGGTGTTAAAAACATTT
This sequence comes from Numenius arquata, assembly GCF_964106895.1. Lineage (NCBI taxonomy): Eukaryota > Metazoa > Chordata > Aves > Charadriiformes > Scolopacidae > Numenius > Numenius arquata. Next base: position 6,202,806 of record NC_133582.1, read on the forward strand.
AAGGATTCCATACATACTAACTGATATTAAATAGATAGAACAGAATATAAAAAATATGATGCTCAGTAAAGCATTTAAGCTTTCCAGATCATTTTTATTTATACTTTTTTAATATATGGATTATGTATTTAAATGTATTTTGAAGTATTTACATTCAATCTTACAGAAAGTGTTTATTATTTTAATACATATAGATGATATAATATTTATATATTTAATATATATTTAATCGGTTGTGTGCATCGAGCATGAGAATTACAATAAAGGCAGATGGCACTGAAATCTCTTTTTCAGTTAACTTTGCCTGCCATTTTCTTGTACTTATATGTCATATCGAGAGAACATGGAATTCAATTCTACATAACTTTTATTAATAAAATATGTCCCAGGAATAACAGGACCAAATGCAGTGTTTGCAAAGACATTATTTGTTGCTCTGACTCATCTGAAGTTTCTAATTTGGCCAAAGACAATTATACTACTGGGTATTTATTACTTAGGTCAAATAAGAGCTATGGCGAACACTTCCCTTTGTGACAAATTTCTCCAGAGAGAATTTAATTTATGAAACAACTGCTACAGGTATGAAGGAACACATGGTAGAGCTGAGTAGCTGAATTTGTTGGAACAGGTATGGATTTTGCTGTATGGAACAGAAGATTCATCTTACCAGTTGCTCTTTGGTCTTTTAGCATGACTAAAAACCATTCCATAAAAGTGACATTTGTCAATCACACATAAACCTTAAAATCTTGCATTGAGCCTCTGTTTAGCGTGGCTTCTAATTTATTGACTTGCAATAATCTTCTGAGCAAGATTACTGGAGTGTTTACAATGATGGATTTATGAATGTGTACTCAAGTAATCAATTTCTTTTTCAGCAGTAGGTCATATTTTAAGACCTTATGAGCTATTATGACCAGACTCAGTCTAACTGACTTTAGAAAAGAATCTCAGCTTCTTTAATATATGGCTCCAAACAATACTTTTACATATTATTCCTTTAAAGAGAAGATAAAGAGAGGCTAATAGTCCTCAAGACAGAGGATATTGTCTCTTTTGTACAGAAATACCAGTCTCAGTCAAAAACATCCCGTATTTTGTGTCTAAGAGGTAAATTTGGACTGCTTCTGCATTCATGAGTACTAAATATTTCCTCCCAACCACAAACAGGAGCCTTCCTTTCTGGGCAAACGATAACAGGATTGAAACATACCCGATCTTGAAAACTAAAGAACAAGATTTCTGGGAAAATCCAATGTGAGAAAATTCAAAGGCCTTTAAGGGAGGACCAAAGGCTTCTTTTCAGGATTGCAGACTCTGTCCTATTTCTATTTACTTTTGCCTGGAACATAAACCTTGAAAATGCTAGACGCTCCTTTAGGAAATGAATTCTTATTGACATGAAAAGAATGGATCAACCTCTCTGAGTCACGGCACTGAAATTCAGAGGAAGAGCTGTATCTGATCTACAGAACAACCTAAGAATGGCCTCCCAAGAGCTCTCGCGTCCTGGCTCTGACAACGGCCAAAAGCATGTGTTCAGGGAAGGTGAAAAACAGGGCAATCATATATGATATTTTCTACCACTGCTCTCTCAGAGACTATCCATTTCCAAGCTCAGAGACTTCCAGATGTGGATGTGATTCAAATGTGATTCCTACATATTTAGTGATTCTCTGCACGAGCTCACCTACTTCCCCAGTAAGACCCAGTAAACCTCCACCGGCTGTACCAGCCCCCAGCAGCGTTTCACACACAGCCCAACTACACAGCAAGAAAAAACATCACCTTTTGTTTATCTTGAACCAGCTTCTGTTGGTTCCAAAGACTTGCTCTCCCGAGGGCTCATATTAGGAGAGATGCTGAACAATCAAACCCCATTGCTTCCATGCCACTCATAACTTCAAACGCTTCCGTACACGTGGAAATACGCTCAACTCAGACGCTATCAATTTACATGTACAAATTTTTTCTTCACATACATTACTCTACATTTATCTACACAGACGTGTATGTGCTGTTTTATCCTTCAGCCACTTAATCCTTGTAAGTGCTTACTATAATTCTCCACATTTAGCACCAGCCCTTGTTCATCCAGCAAGAAAATGTCACTTTATGGTTCATCCCGTTTTTCAACTTGCTTATAGGCAGTACAGGTGACTCTCCTCCCTGGTGAGGACCTACCAGTGTCCCATCCCCTCACTCCTACTTTTTAACCAACTACTTATCTGTGCAAGAACCTATTCTTTTAAGTCTCACATCTGCTTTAGTTACTTCAAGAGCTTTTTGTTAGAAAAAGACTTTGACAGAGGCTTTCTGGAAGCCTTAGGGGGGAATACCCTCACTCAAATGATTCTGATCTCTTAGCTAAAGAGGCACAACCTTCCTTTCAAAAGGCAATTTTGTGTAATTTTCCACAGCGATATAATGTTTACCCCAATATCAATTACTATATTCCTTATTACAGTCTCTACTCCTTTGTCCAGTACAGACATCAAGTCCACAGGCCTCACTTCTTCCCTGATCTTCCACAACACCTGCCCACACCCTCAGTATTTTTAAATGGCATTGCATTTTCTACCCTCACACGCGTAGGCACCAATGTATATATTCCACGTAGGATCTACTACAGGATTTTTTTCAAACTCTTTTTTCCAAGACTGACAAGTTACATCCTCCTAAAAGTCAGTAAGAAACCACCTTCACAACAGACAGGAACAACTATTCCGAGATCAGTAATGAAAAGCAATGTTTTGACAGGATATATCTGCATACCTGTAATTGCACTGCTGGATCCACAATTTTGACTCAAGCTTAATTATAAAATTAATTGGCTGGCTTGCTTGAAGGGGAATGGGGGAGGATTTGCTCTTTACAATGGAGTTATCTCTCTTGCCTTTACCTCTAGAACCAGCACAGTGTGAAACAAACCTCAGTTAAACTTTTCGTCCCATTAATAAAAACTGAGGAAAAATTCTCTCTACCACACTTCAAGTCAGCCAAAGAGAATTTGCCTAGAAAGCAATGGCAATAAAAATACACTTTTAACACTTAGTTAAAATACACTTGGTTTTGACCATTGTCAAATAACGACATTCCCACTTCACAACAGAGTTGTTAACACCGAGCACCTGGTAAAAGGTAACGGGTAATTTACCTGTATTTTTCTTAAACAGTTAGAAAGGCTTAGATAAGCAATCAGACTTCAAAGCTCCTACCACAACAAGTTATACAGCCCCCAGACTTCTCCTGTTACCACAAAAGCCAGAAATTCACAAGAATTTAGCTTCCAGTGAGAATTCAACCCAAGGCCATGTTAATAATCCCCAAGGAGACTCATTTTTGTAACGGGTGAGCCCATACGCACGATACAGCAGTAGTAAGTTCTTGAGTTTGAATGTTAAGTGCTAAATCAATTTCTTTAAATATGAGCTGGAGCCAAACAAGAATTCTGCTTGTTAAGTATGTGAAAACTTCACCTTAGATGAATCATTGCATACTGCAGACCTGTTCTGTCTGAAGTTATTCTACATTCTAATTCCAAAACAAAATGTGAAGCAATCTGTCTGAGATCAAACTACTCCCTGGCATTTTAAATATAGCATTCATAGCAATGATATCCTCCCCACCACCTCCCGACAAATATGGATGTACATGACTACCGCTAAATCATATCAGGCCCCGTATCGTCTAAAATACAAAGTTCATGCTTCAGCCTGAAATCTTTCAACCTGGTCTAACCGCAGTAATTAGAACTCCACACCAAAAATATATATTGACAAATCAGAAACTATCTCAAGTAGGTTTAAAGGATTGGACTAAGATGACCTCCCAAAGTCCATTCCAACCTGAATTATTCTATAAAATTGTAATCTCTCTTTGGGTGCTTGGTCTTTTAGCAGCCGTACTGGGTGCACTTACACTAGCATTTCTGTTTGCAGAAGTAATGTACTTTAAAAGCAAATCGCCCAGTTGTTCCTACTTAGTACGTGTTAGCTGAGATAGCTGCTCAGATCTGGTGCACGCAAATTGGACTCCATTTACATAAAACCAAACTGGACGTTTCACTTCAGGGACACACCTGATGCAGGTCTCCCCCCAGTACGGACACTGGAGTCCGAGGCAAAGGCTGTACCACTGCAACGCTCCCTCGTACCTACCTAGCACAGATGAATCCGAGCTGTGAAGATATCCTACAACATCCTGAAATGCCAGTTTAGAAAAACAATGGTGTCAGCGCTTTCACCTATGAACCTCCAGCCCTCGAGGCTTTACAACTCTGCTACTCACTCAGCATCTACCCAATATTTCTTCTATCTTTGTTGTATTACTATTATCATTGAAAACATCCTACTTCTTGTGGTCATTGTCTTCTGGCAGAACCCCAGCCCCTTTTTTTTCCATCATTCCTTTCTTTTTCACAACGTTCCATTCCAGTCAGGCCTTCTCCCAATAGCAGTGTCAACCACCTCAGTCTCTCAGAAGACTGAGCTTGGCCAGTTGGTACTTGTCAGCTTGTGCTAGCGGACCAAGAACTCCTCCAACAGCAGAATAACTGGCAGAATCAAGAAGTTACTAACCCCAGGAGTGCTGCAGTTTACAAGAGCAGTATCAACCAGTATCACCCTAGCTCAAGAGGATGAAGGATGAAGGCCAGGGACAACAGATATGTCAGAAGTAGCATGGCAAATGTACCCCTGTTATGGAGATCTTGAACTTCAGGCCAGAGCACAATAATGAACCTAAAACTCAGGTGCACATCCAACACGCTGGGATGCAGAATCATCACAGGCCAACAGAAAGCACATACTTTAGCATCTGTCTTAGGATGCTGAATCATATCAATTCCTAACCTCATATTCACGTGGGTCCACTCAAGGGTGGGGGGTTTTGTTAGATCCTGGTGGGCCATTTTAGACTGCGGGGCAAACGGATGGGTTGCTGGTCATGTTGAACCTGACCCCCTGCCCTGTCCCAAAAGTGCTAAATCTAGTTGTCCTCTTCCACCATAGTTGCCCATAAAGGGGGCAACTCTTTGTTCCTCTCCCTTCAGGTCAACAGAAAGGCTGGCCCTCAGAGAACAAAGTTCTTCTCTCAACTTTTGCTGACACATTTCTTGTTAGGTGTGGATACTCCTCACACACAAGTTTTGGGTTTGCCTAAAGCCGTGTGTCTTCTCAGCATCTGCATTCAATGGGTGGTTCAGCAGAAAGCTGAAAGCCTGGGCAACGGGGATGGTAGTGGCCCATAATGAGGATGAAATTTCACTCCAAACAGCTGCTTTCACATAGGATAGACTTTGCTGCTTACTATTTTGTAGGAGGAAGAGTGGGGTTAGTTTCTGGGACTGCATTCTGGGCAGGCAGTCTGGGCTGTGGGGTGGTGTTGACTCACCATGAAGACACCCACCTGAAAGACTGAGTAACTTCAGCCCGATGTCTAGACAAAACAAATGGTTCGTTTCTCCTAGCGACTGAAAAGTAAGAGGTGGTGGGATGACCAAGAAAGAAGTTCATGCCTCATCAAGAGGAGGAAGAGAAAGTTTCTTTGACAAGGATGCTTTACCATCCTAGAAAGCCTCACCAGCCAGCTCTACCTCCCTAACCCTTATTAAATACCATCCTCCTGAAGTGCAGCAGCAGCGAACACAGGCCACCTTCCATTTCCCTTCCTCCACCTCTTCCCTCTCTCCTTCCACCGCCAAATGACAGGAAGCCAGCAAATAACCCAGCTCTTTCCTTACTCGCGAACAACACAGTGCTGCTACTTGTCTGCTATAATTTCCCATCAGTAAAAACTGGTCAGATCTAGCCCTGCAAGGTAAGCAGAGGGCTGCTAAGCTGGTGGCCGCAGGCACACACCAATTCAGAAAGAAGGCTGGAAAAAAAAAAGGGCACAGAAGGTTCCGGGAAGATTTGTGTGAGTAACCATGCTGGCCCAAGAGGTCTGGCAGGTGAGGTACCACTGAGGAGCGAGGGCAGTGGGGTAGAAGGAATGGGGTTAACCAAGACAGCTACTGGGAATCTACTGGAGTTCTTTTAAATCAAATTTGCCGTATTGTAATTTACATTAGCATTTAACCACTATATATTGCAATTAAGTATGCTTGAACATGAAATATAAATATTAAATATAAATCTTTACATCTCTAATAATTTTAAATTACAAAGAAGTTACCTTGCTATTTCATATTTTAACACCAAGAAGAAATTTCTGTCATTACATAAAAGATACCCTGATATGTAGTTAGACTAATTTAGCAGGATGAAGACACTAAAAGCATTTAAAAAGACATCCTAGAATGCTTCAGGTTCACAAACAGTAAGAAATATTTGTTCTGTTGTAAAATCCATGCATTTCCATTACCAATATTCTTCCGTGTTTTAATTAAATTGCTTGCAAGCAACTTTGCACGCAAGATGATGCTTTCATTTGAAAGGAGAAAGTTAACTACTGCAAATCTATAATAACAACAAATCTGCTCCTCTTTCCCACTCCAAACAATGGTTAAATGCTTTCTCTGAAGAGCTCTACTTAATTCTAAGGCCTCTTAATATCCATAGGGCAGCTGCTGCCCTACCCAATTTAATAGTTTGCATTCAGCTGTGTAAACATAAAGACAGAATGATTACCCAAAACGTGTTTTTATTTTCTTGCACTACAGACCCTGGATCATTCTAAAGAACCAAAAAGGATCAATTATAATAAATCATTTCAGGCTAGAGCTTATAGAGAGATGAGCCGAAGAAACAGAAGTTGCTAACGTTGTTGACAGGTGATGTGAATAAGTCACATTAACGGACCAAGTAACACCAAGATGAAAGGCAACCATTGACTCAATTGTATATTCATAGATATTTAAAACTGGAAACTATTACTGGGCTCATTGAGTCAGCTCTGTTGCATATAGGACAGAGAAACTTGACAAAGAATGTTTATATCAAGCTTATAATTCCTATTCAAATTACAGCATAACTTTATGAAGATATCAAACGATGAAAGAAATCACAACATATATCCAGGGACGTTACCGTGGCCATTTATTACACTTGTGCTTAAAAATGTATGCTTATTTCTACACTAAATCTTGCTAATGCCTTAGTTCAGACTGAAGACCAGCTCTCCATGTAATTACTTCCCTTTTTTAAGATAAAATGACTGAGTCTCACTGCATGGGTAATTTTCCAGTTGGCTAATGTACACATCTTCATAGTGTAATTTCACAAAAGCCTTTAGAAGAGTAGGCAACAGAACTGAACCTACTATTCCAATAATCTTTTCAATGCTTATTTATACAGCGGTACACAAAAGAAAGTGTACACGTACTTTGTATTTTTTTGCATTGCATTGAAAGGTGTTGATAACTAGCTGAAATAATTCTTTCACACCTTTATCTGGGACTTTATACGCTTGCTCCTGGATATACAGCCCACATTTGGCCATATTCAAGCACCATCACAAAACCAAATGATCAAGGTTAGCCTACATGACTGATCTTTTGGGAAAATAGAGGAGTTTGCTGAAAAAGTTAGAAATAATAACAACATGACCATAAACACAGACACATAAAAAAAAAATTCCAAACCCTATCATTAAAACTTTTCATTGTAACATACTTACATACTTATCTGTCACAAGAAAAAGAAGAAAAAATACCCAAGCACAAGACATTATATTCTAGTTGAGGAAGTGAGTTATCTCACCAGCAGTTAATCTGTAACTCTTAGCTACTTAAAGTATTCTGTTTTCTGTCCCTTCTACCTTCCCTTTTCTCAAAAGCGCCCACACAAACAACTTACATTCTCCCCATATTCCCCACAGACCATTCACTGCAATACCCCCTGTTATTCCCCAGGTATTCTATTTTCTTTGCCTGGTAAAAAGCCAGACAAAACGGAATGTGGCACCAGAATTGTCTTGGTCATTGATGGGTAAATATGATTAATGCTTGTTCTTGTTGTATATTGAAGAGGACACTGAGAACTGGAAGAGAGAGAGAGTTGAGACAATTAATTTGGATTTCTAGAATGTCGTTTACAAAAAAAAAAAAAAAAAAGCAACTTATGTTTTTGACCGCATAGGAAAAATTATTTATACGCAGGTCTTTCAACTGGTCATGAAACTGTATTAAGCCATTGAATTGAATGTTTAAGTGCTCATTATTTCTGAAGGTTGAGAAACGATGAGATGCTAAAGCTGAAGCATAAACAATATTGGCTGATCAAGTTTGGAAAGTATGAAGAATTCGGAAGCATCTTAGAAGTTTCTATCAACGAATGCAACAGATGGAACTTTGATAAATGCAGGTCAACAAGGGAAAGATGTTTTGCATTTAACTTGACTGTAGAGATTCCACTAAGAAAAGGTGCTTTAATGAAATCTCTTCAACAGCACTCAGTGTCTCAAAGATGATTAGAATTCCTTTATTCTTTAGAAAAACAAATCCAATGTACCCAGTACTCTTTCTTGTAGATGTTTGACAATTTTTGTATAAAACTCTTGAAATTTTAAAGCAGGCGGGTTTTTTATAAATAGGAGTCAACTGTCCCTATATTTATAAAGGAAAGAGAGGGAGATGTGATTTGTAAGTACTCCTAAAAGCCATCAGGCTAAGAGAAACTCCCAGATAAACACCAGCACTTTCCAAACACCTGTCATTTTTGAAAGGCCTTTTCATGGTTGAGAGAAAACAGAAGAATCTAAACACTGAATGGAAAATATGCAAGAACTCAAAATGGCTGCAAAATTTGTATCACCCCAAAACATGATCCAAACACTTCACACACCTTGTATCAAGTCCTTCACCCGGCACAACCTGTGTCCAACTACAGACAGAAGCCCATTACACCCTGTGTCTTTAAAAGATGACGACCAAAAACGACCAAAAAAGCAAATGCCTTCCTTTCAAAAAAACCTCTTTTAACTAAAAATAAAAGAAAATAATAAGTGCTGCTTTTAATGCTTAGTGTTCTAATTACTGATTCAAACCACCTGAACAATCAAAGAGCTGCGGTCCTCACCAAACGTCAACCTTTTTGCTGGGTTCAGTAATTTGATCAGAATATAGAGACATCCTGATGCTCAATAAATATTTGATCAGCTTGAAAATAAGGTCATTAATGAATCCCAAACATGATACATTGTACTGCTGTGACACCATAGAAAAAAAAATTGTAAACAATAACTTTTAAAGCTCATATAAGACGGGGAAAGACAAGTTCCTTGGCTAAGCTTAAATCATGTAGTGTCCACAACTAAGCCAAAAAGATGATAGAGAGAACTCCCAGTAACAAAGTTTTAAATAACGCATTACTTGACAGTGAAGTCACCACACCATGCTGCTTCAGCTCCATGGAGTCCTTGAGTACTGGGTGCAGTTCTGGGCCCCATAGTTTGAGAAGGATATGAAGGTCTTTGGATGCGTCCAGAGGAAGGCAACAAAGATGATGAAAGGCCTGGAAGGCATGTCCTATGAGGAGCAGCTAAGGACTTTGGGCTGGTCTAGCTTGGAGAAAAGGAGGCTGAGGGGTGACCTCATGGGTCTCTACAGCTTCCTGAAGAGGGGACATGGAGAGGGAGGTGCTGAGCTCCATGCCCCAAGTCTGGCAGTGTTTAAGCAGCATTTGGACAATGCCCTTAATAACCTGCTTTAATTTTTGGTCAGCCCTGAAGCGGTCACACAGTTGGAAGTAGATGATCACTGGAGGTCCCTTCCATATTCTTGTCTAGTCTAGTCTACTCAAGCACATTTGTGTCTATTCCTCTATTCCTACATTTTAAAAAGCAAAATAAAGAAAAATTAAAATTAACGTGTTCTGAAACACAATAACTTCGGTGTATTCTTGACTTTTTTTCCTTTAGAGAGTTAAAATACTAAGTAGGAATGATACTTTTAAATAAATTAGTACTGGTGAGCCAGAAGCAGCAGTTTTTATTGTGAAAATGTTATTGTACCGCACTTTGTCTCTTATGAAAATGTGACTTGAAGCTATATGAAGTAGAAAGAAAATGGTCATAATCAAAATGACTTCTGAAAGATTAAGCTTAACTTCCATAGCAGACTGAAAAGCAAAACACGCTACTAATATGCACTGCTTTAAATAGTGTTAGATTATGTTTCATACTAAGGATTTTAGCATTTGAATGCAAATCAGGTTTAGAAGGTTAACCTGTATGCAGAAATTAATCTGTTACTATTTTAACAGATATTTTTCAATTGCCTTTTCCAAAGGTGCCTATGGACTTCAAGTTAATGCAATATTTATATTGGACTACTTTGGTAATTATTGAGCTAAATGTCTTTCACTCTTGCGCTTTAATTTAGCTTCATACCTCCAGCTTCATTAAACATCTTGTTTCACAACTACACTAATAGCTTTTCTCAGTATTCCATTAAGCGAGGAGAAAAATATGAGGAAATTTTATTCATAACTAATGTCATTTACATATTAATCCTATTAATATTTGATAAATAAAGTTCAGTTCACAGCCAAAAATCCGTGTTTATAGCAATCAGAATGTAGCAGCCACAAAATTACTCATTGCTCTTTTCCTGCTCCCCATTTCCCCCAGAACATTACTGTAAGTGCCAGAAACCTATTCTCCATCACTTCTGTTTCTATTGGTCCTTTCATTTAATATTATGACCTGGGACTAGAAACTCCAACATTTGGACTGAAGCAAAAAGGAAAAAATAAATGGCTTCAAAGAGTTGGCAAATATATATAAATGGTCCACAATGGACCACAAATGGTCCACAATGGTCCACAAAGGGGTGTTTGCCTTTGATTCTAAATTCTACTTTTGGCAAATTAAGGTATCTGTTGAAAAGCTACATAGTCTTACCTTTGTGACAAAATAAATGTCCTAACAACAGAGCTATAGTCCCCTCGGTCAAAGGAACTGGTCATGGTCCACAGTTGCTACTTAATGTAGTCTTATATTGCTATTGATTATTTTGTAATTTTCTTATTTTTCACCATCTCGTATTTATAAGCTCATTTAAATATGTGCCGAGTAAGTCCTCAGGAAAATTAACTCAATAATAAAAACAATCAAGATACTTCAATTTGCCTTCTGTTGCTTTATTTCATTCTCTTTATTTCACTTTGGATCACTAAGTTGAACTGAGATGGCCTCATTGTTAATCTGTCACCAGGACACCAACATGACTACAGAATACTATTGTAGTTACTTCCCCAGATGGAATTTTCTTTCAAACTAAGCTCCACAACTCACCAGCAGCATTAAACAGAAATTAGTATAAGGAAAAAGATTAAATCTACATATTTTTTTCCTCAATAAACTTTAACAAACTACCCTATAGTTGGTAACACTTCACGTTTTAACGTTTTATTCTCTTTCCATTGTATGTTTAACATGACTCTATCCAAATTCACCTCCTGGGGGCTGTTTAAGACATTACCTCTTATTTCACAAATACAGAAGTTACTGACAAAAGATGAAGAGATGAGTCTGAAGTAAGCTGTTGGGCCAACCAAGGTAATACAGACACACTCCTGGCCCCACTCCTTTGCTTTCCCCCCACCCCACACTTTCAGTCTCCTAAAGTAATGGTTATCATTCTTCTCCTCTCCCCTAGGGACACAACAAATCTCTGAAAAAGCCCGAGGGGGATCATCTTCCTTCTTAATCTTCCTTCACACTTTTACTGTGAAAAACACCTTCATTGCATGAAGCCAGTGATGTTGGAGAAAACATTAATTTTCATTGCATAAAGTGCTAAGTGCAGTTGCTTCACTGCATCGCTTGTTTTATGAACCTTACTGTTCATGTCTCTTTACAAGTTTAAATCTTTGTACAAATCAGCCTAAACCTTCTCTCGTTTCTCAAAGTCCAAATGTCTCTTCACCTCCTGTTCTGTCATTTTTACTACCTCTGTCCCAACTCAAGCTTAAGTGCAGTCACTTGAATTTACACCAGACAGAGAGGGAAGTCAGACTCTCAGAGGACTTATTTCTTTGTGGATGGTTAGTTGGAGATCAAAAGCTCCTAGAAATCTCACAAAAGTTGGGTTGGATCAGCAGGAAGCATTTGGTGCTTGAAGTCTGAGAGCAGAAGCATCCCCGGTGTAACAAAAGAACCTCCATGAACCGAGCAGCAGTTGGCTCTTGGCTGACTCACTACAATAACCTGATTTGGAAGTTGGGTAATTTATCAGTATTAGAGACCACATTTGCAGGAGCTACAACCCGTAAATTTGAGGCTTCATCATAACATTGGCTTTGTTGATGTTTTTCTTAAGCTACGATGATAGTCAGTACCCCAAGAATAATATTTCAGCAAATCACCTTAGAGCTCATTAAGATTAATGAAAACTACCAACCCCAAGATATAGAGATGCAAAAGTATATTCCAAAATACTTCTTAAGGAATGCCGATCTTGAAAAGAACAAAGAAGCCTCACATCAAGAGGCAAACAGTGGGCTATAGCTTTGAGCTAATCTGTACATAAGGAGAAACGCACAAGTACAAACTAAGAAATTGCAGCACGCTGTTCTCAGACACAGTCTAATTTCTCTTTTTAATTCCAGAGCTAAAAAGCCCCTCGAGCTGAACAGATATGCATGAAAGATGATGCACAGAATTGCCAGCAGGATTTTTTCTACATGTTGCCAAATGTACGTTACACAAAATTGTCATTAAGGGCTAGCTTATTACTTTTTTACAGGGCTACAAATCTCCTTGAATTAAATATTTATGAGTCTTGCTTAGAATATTGAATCCTGCGGTATTTTATAAGAAACAACAGAAACTAGCCTTTTCAACTATCCATTCTAATATATACATTATAAAATGATGAGCTTTAATCTTATTAAATTCGTCATTATCTGTGTAGAGTAAAATAGCAAACCCCATCTTTTACATCCTTGGTTTCACAAGAAAACATTCACACAACGTGAGAGTAAATCCACCCAGTAGAACTCAGCGTGCGCTTCCCAGTGCTTTTCCTTTGCAAGTAGCCAGCTGATACGTTTGGAGATGAAAAGCAGAAAACAAAACGTACATTGAATAAATCAGTATGTATTTTCTCTTTCAAGCCTGCTACAAGACTAATACAATTTAAAACTGCATTTTCAGGAGAGTAATTTGGATAACGGGAAGGGAAAACTCCTCCTCTACGGAGAACGGAGAAAATGAAAGGGTCCTGCCCACCCTTTGTGAGAAATTAATCCTTGTAGTTCTGACTTAGGAACACGCTTACCCAGTGGCTCTGGGTAAGAAGAGGTTAAGTTGAATAGGGCAGCTATTTCCTGAGCACTGCAAGTAAATGGAAAAGAAGTGTAGGTTGTATTTTTAAAAAGTCAAACAACTCCAGTTACTGTAAATATTAGGCGAAGAGATAATAATGAGCACGCTAGTATGAAGCCAATAAACTATGCAGCCAGATTTCTGAATAAACTCTGACCCAATAAACTAGATTTCTGTGAAGTACCATCCTATTTGTGAAAAAACTTTAATAGAATCCTTCAAAAATTTTGTCTTAGGGGTGGCATAAGAATATTGAACGGTGTTTAACTCACTGCATCCCTCCTCCTCAGCACCCTCTGTACAGGAGAGAACAGGACACACAGCAGTGCTCAACAACCAGTATTGGTCCCTAACTCCTATATCCAAGCACCTGGGGATCATACCCTCCTGTATTTATATCTGCATTTGTGCAGAAAAGAACTGTGACTATATGTGACCACAATCAGAAATTTTTAGTGCAGGAGAAATGCAAGAGCTCCCTGTAGGTTACCATGATGTTGCCGTAACAGTTACTAAAGAAACTCCCCTTTATAGAGAGCTACCAAGTATTTCACATCCCAAAGCACTTCTTTCATCCCAAGAAAAAATGGCTTTTGTAATTTACCCTTAGGCCAATAGCTGATTCTTAAATAGTGAGCTACATCATGACTTGATTTAAAAATTCACTGCAATCCAAAATTCCACTCCAGTACAAGGCAGATCTCACAGCATAAAGCCATTAGCTATACATCTAAAGACATCTAATTCTTTAAACCAGTAAAACTGTTCTTCTTTACTAGCTGTGGGTTTTTTTAATTAACCAAAACATAATACAGTCGCAGTAGTATATATTCAGTTAAAATCAAGCCGGAATACGTAATCTAGACAAAAATATTATAAAAAGCATTTGCTTTCTGGATGCTATAAGTTTTAATAACTTTTTTCTTCCACTTTTTTTCCTGACCAGTCCAGTCACCATTAATATTCCAAAGAAATTAATTAATATATGTTTGCAGTGAGACACTGCAGAGTTTCAGAAGTAATGGAGTAACACCTACCAAATGTGATAGAGGACAAAAATTCTACTTCTTTTGAAGCCCTAGCAAAACATACAAGCAAATGTCATGGAAACAGAAGCTCTCTCCATGGTAACACCATCCCGGGTGTGGTAGCCAACCACTCTCATTTCTAACATCCTCCAAGACATGGTATCAGCTTAACTCGTTTTCGTTTGGTATTTGTTCCAAAACATTCCATGTATCTAGCAGCTGTAAAGATTTATTAAAAACATTACTAGTTCACAAGCACGCAGTTTCAAAGCCAAGGATGAACGTAAGTATAAGGGCAAACTGATGAACTGTGATAAAGCAATTCTGAGTAACACTGGCTTTGGGAAGAAAACCCAAGAGACTGATGACACCATAAAGAATAATTATATTCCAGCTGGTTCCCATTACACTATTTGACTCGGCGCAATAACTGTAGGATGTGTGACAGTGTCTTGCACAAAACACACAGACGGAACTATACAACAAAAAGGCACAGTTCATAATTGCAGGTAAGCAATCCTTGTTACCTGCTGTTATACAGAATTTTACATTTTTTATCAACCAACCTTCTCAAAAGCAGCTGAGGACTCCTATGAGCCCTGTAGCTGCTCTCCACAGAGACAGACCAGCTCAGTGCAGAGCAATCACAGCCACGGGAATGATTTTCAATGACCTATTTATTTGACAAATTAGGTCCTGTTTGTGAACTATCTGTATGCAGCTCATGGCTCTAGCAAAAACTACTATTTAAATTTCTTCTATAAGGATGCTTGAGAGCCTATTTTCTGATCTAATCATCAATGCTAAGCTTAATTTAGCTGACTGTTAGTGGATACAAGGCACACAGGGCTCTATGCCCATTCAGTCCAGAAACTGAAAAGGGTCAGCAGTCCAAACGTGTAAAAAAACACGTTTCCCATAATATTTTAGCAATTAAAATACCAGGTCTTGCATAAACATGTACATCAAGCATAGAAAATGGAGCTTATCCTGCAGAAGTCTTTTAAAATGTGAACAAATATTCATAAAAATAATCTACCTGGTTGTTCTGGTTCATATGCAAATTATGAAAAGTACAGTCGTGTTCTCTCCTGGTTCAAATATTTTAATGAAATGTAAAGTTTAAACCAAATCCTCTAATAACGATGAAAGCATCATGACTGTATTTCTTCAGCCCTCTGAAAATGCAAAAAAACCCTATACTGATATCCCTCATCTGAAAAATTACATACAGTCTTCAGTTTTGTTCACGTATCTAATCAATAGATGGGAGATGTATCTTTTCTACGGTCTTAGTACATGGAAATAGGACCGTACTCTATATTTTAGGGAGTGTTGTTGATTCTCCTCTCAAAAAAAAAATCAAACACATTCTCCCCAAACCATGTTAGTGTGCTGGAAAAAAAGCCTTGAAGGTTTCAGAAACACAATATACCTGATACGGTCCACTATATACATGTTTATTTGTCTAACAGAAAAATCTGTGTTATCTAAAACTAATACTTTTTAAAAAATATTCTGTAAATAACACACAAAACAATAATACTTGTGTCTACTCTTCTTTCATATTTGGCTTTGGAGCCAGATATGTAAGTTAAAAAAAACCAACCCCCAAAAGCCAGAAAAATCTGAATTTGCTTTGCTTGACTTGAGCTGATGCTAAGACTGGTGCAAAGGAATATGTTGCCTAAAAATTAGCAAAAATTGACCTCTGCCATTCTTTTCTCCAACTAAACTTTCATTTTTTCCCTCACCTTGCTCACCCCAGTACGCATCAGACATCTTGTGGAACAGATTTAGGTAAAGAAAAAAAAAGGAACTTTACATTTTATACACCAAGACAAAAAGAACAGCATTGAAACTCTTGTTAACCATGTAGCAAACTTTTTTTTCACCTGTTTTGAGCTCACCTTATGATCACTGGATCCTGGGATCAACTTATATTTGCTAAATAGTGGAGTGTTTCCAGAACTACTTAGAATTATCTTTTACTCTTCTGTTGTTCACTTTCCTCATTACCAGCAGAACAAGCCATATTTTCCCTTAACAATGGCAACATCAATTCTCAATCTGACAAGTCCCAAAGACACAAGTTTTAATTGCTCTCATAAGTTAATAGCTCTCCCTAGAGAACCCTGTGCTACATAAAACACATGTTTTGTTTCAGTGGTTGGATGAATATACAGATACAAGATCTTCTTGGGATTTCCACTGATCGCTGTTTGGAAACAAGCAACCTACTGTTTGTCAGTTCAAACTTGTCAAAACTTTCTGATAGCATTTAACAAGCATACTAATTGTTTCTTTAATGAACAATTCAAAGTGCCCATAACATCTGCATTTTGGGAGTCTAGGATATTTCCAGCTAAGACTTCTACTCATTTTCCCCTTTCAGAACAAACCAGCAGGTACGTTGCAGTTGTACGTTCCTCTATCTCGGTGGAAAGCTTCTAGGGTAACATGGAGAAGAAGAGAATTTCATTTCAGAAATACAACAACCAGCATTATGAGAAGAGAACCTTTTGCTTTAGGGATATCTGCAGTAATTACAGAAGCAGTTTTCATTTGTTTCTTATCTCTGACTTTTACAGTTGTGCAATGAAGTCGGGCACTGCTCTTCTAACTGTACTCTAGAAGAGAATAACCTGTACGATACAATCACATCTGAATTATTCAGCATGCACGTCAGTGAAAGACAATGGAATTTTCTTAAAAGCCATCTATAGCTTTCATATCTAGCTCAAGGCTTCCATTTTTAATCATACATTAATGGACTTGGTTCCCCATTTTGGGAATGTCGATAACGAGGAGAGCTGAGGAATGGAAGAGGGAGTACAATAACAACTGAAACTCAAGTTACAGGCAGCCAAAATGAGGTCAAATTACCACAACCGTGTTCTATTCTACCCCCTCAATACACAATACTCTTCTGGAGGCACCTCTGAGCCCTGCAGAGCACACCGTGTTCTGCACAGTACAATCCACGCGATTACTTTGTGTTGTCACCAAATATACACAGTTACCTTCAAAGATTTAGCTGATAATACCAAATAGCAACTAAAAGACTTATTTTGCTAATTACAAAGTCAGTTACCCAACTGTGATATTGATCCTCCATTTTCAAATGTACTATTCATAACAACAGTGACCCAGTAAACATTTCAAACTATGAACAACAGAGTAATGTAAAAATAAACCATTCTACTTTTTAAAGAAAGTAAGTGATTTAACATTAACTGGTTTGGCCATCCAAATACCACAACGCAAGTGTCGATACTCCACTGAAAGCAACCCTGTTTCCACAAATCTTAGGTATATGTGTCGTCTTCCTGAAACGCGGGGTTACTACTTACACTAAAACAGCAGGATGAAGATCTACCTAAATGTTCTGACTTATCCTCATACAAATCACTATTTTTGCTTTACTGCTACGGTCCTGACTAAGAAAAAATAAGAATATTTCATAAAGGATCTTCACGGAAACTTAAGAGGTCTGTTGGCTGTCTTGTTCTGGCACACAGAGGAGAAAGAACTGGGAGAAAACAACCATAACAAGGTAGTTCTTACAGATAATTTCCTAAATCTTTTCAGTTTGATAGAAAGAATATAGACGAATCATACATGAGGCATTCTGTTTGTTGATAACTATTCTGGGATACCTAGGAGTGTTAGTAAAATAATTCCTACTCTATCTTCCGGTTTCCGAGTCTTTCCTGATCTACCAACTTCTCAATCCTGGAAAGCTGGATGTAAAATTCAGGATGAGCAAGAACACTGCCATGGAGACAACTGACTACTTCATTAATGGCAGCCTATGTAAAGATAAAGAGCTCAATCAACTGCTCAGATGATTCAATAAAGAGTTTCACTGATTCGAAGCAGAATCTCTCCTAGATTTCCCTATCCAGCCAATAAAGACTTTTTTTTTTCCCCAAATCTGATCCACCACACATATAAATTAACTTAATTTGTGGAATACTGACTTAGTCTCTTAAAAGCTGGTATGTGTTGCAGAAGCTGAGCGATTGCTTTGGTATTCTCACCTGAATATCACTTTTACAGTATATATTCCCAATATTTATTTGTTTCTTTTAGCTAGAAAGTATGGGCAATCTGACATAGCTGGAAGCACGATAGCAAGCACACACAAGCTCCTTGGCATCCAGCTTTGAAACAAAGCGGCTATGCAAAAATCATATTTGAAAGCCTTTATGAATGATAATTCTGCCTATCCTAATACAAAATACATCTTTATTTTCCCAACATTTAGAACAGCAGCATCCAGAAAAAAGCGTATTTTTTTTTCTCTCTCCTAAACACCACATACACAGACACCACCATCTTAATGTCAACTGACAATCCTGAGGATGACTAGCACCCGGAATGTAAAATGGAACAAAGATCTTTCCTGCCTAATGCCACTGGCAGGCAGGATGATTAAACTGCACAACAGAAGTTCAAGAACCTATTTAGACAGCTCCCATAAATGCGACGTGTTGCCTGAGAAATCAGAGAGCATCAGATTCTATAGGTCATGAGCAAACAAATGAGACGACACACCACTTAGAACTAGCACTTCCCTCGGTACCCAGACTCAAGGCACTGCCATCTCTTCAGGCAGACATAAAAGGGAAGTCAGGTAAAACAATTTTGGCAAATATACATTTGCATCTCTAAATGTACTAGAGGACCAGCAGCAGAAAGTTAAACAAGGAAAACTTTTGCTACACCAGTAACTTAGTATATTCAGAGCCAAAAATGACTATTAGCTTCCCCCCCCGCCCCCTTTTTGGCCATTGTTGGTCATGTGTGCCCAGGTGGCCAAGAAAGCCAATGGCATCCTGGCTTGTATTAGAAATAGCGTGACCAGCAGAAGTAGGGAGGTGATTGTCCCCCTGTACTCAGCACTGGTGAGGCCACACCTCGAGTATCGTGTCCAGTTTTGGGCACCTCAATCCAAGAGAGATATCGAGGTGCTGGAGCGAGTGCAGAGGAGGGCAACGAAGCTGGTGAAGGGCCTGGAAAACAAATCATATGAAGAGCGGTTGAAGGAGCTGGGACTGTTTAGTATGAGGAAGAGGAGGCTGAGGGGAGACCTCATCACTCTCTACAACTACTTGAAAGGACACTGTAGAGAGGTTGGTCCTGGTCTCTTCGCACAGGTAATTAATGACAGAACGAGAGGGAATGGCTTCAAGCTCCAACAGGGTAGGTTTAGACTGAACATTAGGAAAGAATGTTTCACAGAAAAAGTGGTCGGGCATTGGAATAGGCTGCCCAGGGAGGTGGTTGAGTCACCATCCCTGGATGCGTTTAAGAGCCGTTTAGATGTGGTGTTGGGGGATATGGTATAGGGGAGAACTTTGTAGAGTAGGGTAGATGGCTGGACTCGATGATCCCAAGGGTCTCTTCCAACCTGGATGATTCTATGATTCTATGTGTGAACGCCAGGAGTTTGTACCTGTAAGAAATGTTAAAATTTCCTGGGTTGTGAATTATATCAGGAAAGTAAGTGGAAATCATAAAAATCTACTATGCTCAAAAAACATGGCACTTTTACCTATGAGTCTAACAATTTAATTAAATAAGCTCCAATTAATTTAATTAGACTTTACTTATTGGTGTGAAAGCTAGCATTTCTGTTGTTATTTTTTTCTTTATTTTCTAGTTTTCTCATTTTCCAAAGAAAGAGAAAACAAATCGGCTCAAGACAGCAAAGGCAAACTTGAATTGGTATAAAAATTTTACTTGTATAGTCACAGAAAAACTCTCAAAGAAATACTGTGCACCGTTAATAAATTTGAGTATGCTCATAAAGCATATGATAGAATGGTATATTTGAGATATGGCTAGCTATTTAAGAGACGAACTGCGAAGAACATTGCCATGGAAATTGAATATAACAACTATTCATAGGCAGAAAAGAGTTGTAAAGCTCCGTGGCATTTCAGGAGATTGACAGCAAGTTCTCTGTTAAAGGAAAACCTACAACGGCACAAAAAGTGCAGGCTGACATGACAACAGCATCCCCTGACTAGTAACAGATTCCGTCTTCAACATTCTTCTTGCAGAGGAAATCACATGTAGCAATGAGATATTCTAAAGATACATGAAAGGTTTATTAGTGTGGGGCAACACAAAGTGATGAAAATTATTCTCTCCAGATTCTCTTCCTTTCTGCTGCAAATTCTAGACAGGAAAAAAAAAAATCAGGCAATCTTAGCATCTACTTTAAGGAATCGGGGCACTGAGCTCTTCTCCCAGGTATCCAATGATAGGGGGTATGGGAATGGCTCAAAGTTGTGCCAGGGGAAGTTTAGACTTGACATTAGGAATCATTTTTTTACCAAGAGGGTGATCAAAGACTGGAACAGGCTTCCTAGAGAGGTGCTCCATGCCCCAAGCCTGGCAGTGTTTACGAGGCATTTGGACAATGCCTTTAATAACATGCTTTAACTTTTGGTCAGCCCCAAATTGCTCAGGCAGTTGGACTAGATAGATGACCGTTGTAGGTCCCTTCTAATTGAAATATTCTATTCTATTCCATTGCCTCCAAATCTTATATGAATCACAACAAAATCAGAAAGCTAAATCCAGAAACCTGTATATTTCTTAGAAGCAAAAGTTTATGTTATTGTATGATTCTTCCTAATCCTTTATATATGAGCTTTGGTATTAAGATTATATCGGAGCTTACCTGAAGCCATTACTTGCTACTGCAATAGAAATATTTAACAATAACTGATGTCCCATCACTGGTAAACACGAGGGCTGAGTTTCAGCAATATGCCACCAACTGACCTGGCCTATGTTTAAAAATTCACAGAGGATTCAATAAAACGTATACGGTGGAACAAAAGGCTTTAAAATTATATAGGATTATTTTGGAGATAGTGGCACTTCTTAATGAAACAAAACATGGCCTTTTAGAGAAATTCTATTTGGTGGTATTTTTTGGAGATATTTCATTCCTTGTTAACTTCAGTGATTTCGAATGAACTTTCACAATGACAGAAAATAACACAGTCTATTCTACAAAGGGAATAGCACAAATAATTAACAGGCAACCAAGCATTTCAGATCATTACTAAGACTGCCAAGGGAGAGGAAGGAAGGTATATTAAAAACTCATGCAATGTTAGGTGGTAATAAAAACCTGTTCATTATTCTCCTCTCATTTTAAAGGCTAAGCTTTTTGTTAGTATTCAGTATGGAGAGTTATGTGTTAAATAATTCAGCCATTCTTTAAAATAACATTTATCTTAGAAAAACAGAGCTCGGCAACTGCTCTTCTCCCTTTCCCGGAAAAATCTCAAACCCACACAACTGGACTTTATTCCTCATCCAAAATAAGAGCACAGAGAATATCAAACAGAAATCAGCCTGAGCCAACGAAAACACATCACAGAGCTCAGGAGGCAAGAAGATGGAATAGAACAGAATAAATTTTGATACAAGCTATCAACAGACGCTTAAAAACTGTCCTTAGGCCTTCCTAACTAATGGCCAGTGAGCCTTCTTTTTGGTGGCTAAAGTAAGAAAATAATTCCTACACCCTTTTCCCCAGCAAGGGAAAATAATAGTTCTAGGCAGCAAGAAAGTCAGTTATTAAGAGATTGCCAGCATAACAATTAGGCAGTCTGAGATATCTAGCAAAGGTATGATTTACAAGGCAGATAACAAAAGTAATTTCACTGATGAGTGGGCATAGGTCAGAGAGGCGATTCTGCCATCAGAAGATAAGAGGCCACTTTTTGAGATTTCCATTAAAAACACACAGGTTGGCAAACTGCAAGTGTTCTAAAACAAGTGTAAGAAGCTGTTCCCTGTTTTGAAGTAACCTTTTAGAAAACAGGACTGAAAGCTTTCAGTCTTTACACAAGCATTCAGAATCTGCGGATAAGGTGTTTGGTTTTTACCTGCAAACTAATTCACTCATTGTCTGGGGCATGATCACAGGGTGACATACCTGTCCATGAAGTTTCCTTCTGGCCTGTTTCATTCCTCCTAATTAGCACTTAGCTTCGGTCCCTGCTCTGCCAACCTGTTACACGTAGAGGGATCAGAAAGCTGATCAGATGGAATGGAGCTGACTTAGCCACATGGGATTTATATCGGCTGAATCTTAAATGGATAGAAAATGATGCAGGGAAAAGAAGAGTTAGGGAGAAGCGACATAAAAGGGAAATCAAAAGGAACGTGGGAAACGGGCTATTGGATAGAGGAGGCATGAAAAGGAAAAGAGGATAGGAAAAGAGTACAAAGGGAAGAAGAGAAACAATAGTAAGAAAACATTGTCTTATATTTGTCTCTCACCATGGAGTTGTTAGAGAATGGTAGGTTAATGCAGGGGATGCAAAGGGGGGCACTAGGAAGCACACATCACATCAAATCACCTACAAAGCATTCTTCAATTATAAACGAGGCAAAACCTGCCATCACTTCCATCACTCTTCTCATGATCTGTGAAAGCTTGCAGTCTCTGGGAAGGGAGGAAGGGTGAAGAAGGATGGAGGCCTCAGTCATTGCCTTTCAACTGTCATTGTGAAATTAAAGCATTTGTATACCCTTAGCAATAACCAGTAAAAGTAAGTCAAGTAACTGGTGAATTAGTTAGGAATAATAATATTCAGTTAGCGTGACCTTGCAAAATAAGCTAACCTTCACAGGCAGAAAACAATCTCCCTATTCCTTGCTTCTACCATCACTAGCCACAGTGCAAAACGAGTTCTGCTTTGATACAAGAACCTCGCTATTCATGATATGAGCTTGGATAGGAAGACTAACAGAAGAAAATAAACCCTGTTTTATCTAACCGAAACCCTAGATTCGCTAGTAAAACTTTTTCACAAATCCCTTTTCATTAAAGCGCGCCAATTTCTCAAAACTGAACTAATTCACAGGCACTTGGTGCCAAATCTCTTTAAACCGGAGAGAAAAGTGAGAAAAGCCAGAGCTCTTAGAGGCTAAAAGTATAATTCCTATTCACAAATAATTTCGGGCATTTTGATTTTTATTATAAGTCAGAACTAAACCAAACTTCAAAACAACAAAATATTCTTTCTTCATCCGTGTCGACTCCCAGTACCAGTGTTGCCTGGAGCTAGTGGGAAATATATGAATATACTCAGGTCCAGATGCCTGTGTCTAAGACCAGAGCTCAAAAGGAACATCTCTGAGTAAATGGGGAAAAAACCAAACAAACCACCAAAACCCACAGAAAAGAGTTTCAAACAGACTGAACTAATAAGGTCAACATTCTTTATGTTAAATAATTAGCTAACTTCTGCTTTAACTATTAAAAGTATGGGAAGTGTGCGTATGCTTCGCCAAAAATTCTCCTGTCTGTACATGGTCACATTCCGTTCATCCTCCTCTGCTGCCACTTCATCCTTCTTTGGGATTTTGCTCCAATTCCTGCCTGCTTTTGTTTTCTTCTCCTCAAAACGCACATGAGACTTCAGGAGCTCCCAAAAGACGTTCTTAAATTTCCCTGGCCTTCTACAGCCCAGCATCATTTCTGTCTGTCTCTTTTTCTGCAAGATCAAATATGTCAATGAAAATAGCTGCTAAGAATTGTTTTCTTCTGGGTATGCCATGGTTTCTTCAGTCGAGACAAACTGGTTTTATAGAAATCTTTAAGTCTCACGATGACCAAAATTCAGGCCTCTACCCTAATGAACAATACGCATCTTTCTCTGTGAAAAGCTGTAGTACGTCACACATATAAATACAACTACAATACAAAAAGAAACATGATTTCAGTCTCAAGGTATCAGTTAGTATTCTCAAGGTATCATTTATGCCTTGTTATACTCTGTTGCCCTTGTATCGTTGCCAATTAATTTATGCCCTCTGTACCACATAAACTAAAAAAGCAGTATCAGCTATCTATATCAGCTTCACCCCTTCCCGTTAATCAGCTTTAACACTTATTTCCCAATTAATAGGTCTACACTAATGTCTTTTGCTCAAAATATATTCTTTATATTTTTTTTCTCAACTACAAAAGCCATTGAGAAAACTGCACGTTGCTTAATCTAGGAATATCAATTTAATAACAGATGCAACAAATTTATATTCCATAAAACCTGAAATAATAAGGAAATTTGAACATTAGACTAAACAAGTATATCCCATATTTTAAAGATGTAAAACCTTCGTAAACATTTTGTAAGAAAATGAGTATTTTATTGGGTTATAAACTTCTCAGTATGCTAAATCAGAAATCACAAGTTCTAGAAACACAAAACATCAGATATTAATTTCTTGTAACGACAGCACAGAGACACATTCTTCAGTTATTTCATTTAAACTAGAAAAGGTCATTTCAAATTTAGCTGTAGTAACTCCACGTAACTTAAACTCTAATATTCCAGAAAGTAGTTCTGAGAAACCTTTACAGTTGCTTTAGATTTTAAGAATATGCTAAGACATCATCAGCACTTCTTATGAAAGTATGAATTTTCTTTACCCTAATAGCTTTGCTTTGAATTTGAAATAGCTATCTATATAAAATAATTTTTTAAAAAAGAAGCATGTAGTCTAATTGCTCAGTTCTTTTGTGGTCAGCAGATGTAGAACTTGCAACATAGACCAGAGGTTAATCTTATTTCCAGATGGGAGTGTCATCACCCTTGTTAAAAACTACAATAAAGGAAGTAAACTAGAAAAAATTGTTTTAGCTGGAAAACTAAATACAAATGTTTTCCGTGAGCAACTATAAGGGTAGGAATATTGAAATATTTCAATATTTATTGAAATTTGAAATAATAAAAAACAGTTCCTTGTTTTACAAGATAAGGAAAAAGTCAACATGGATGATGTTACAGTCACTATCTGTGCAAATATACGATATACATTGCAGTGTATGCATTGTATCAGAGTCAACAGGAGCAGCAGTAGGATGGATGAGGCCGCGCTACTAACCTCCTTTAAAGCCACCCTTCCTGCTTGAGAAACATTTATATTATGTTTTCTGCTTGTACACAGTTCTTCTGATGACTTCTCCCCATCCCAGTCATATACCAGAGAGAGTTTGAGAATATATCATGCTTGAATTTCACTAAAACAACACAAGTCACAAATTTTACTAAAGTTTTAACGTGTTTACATCCTTGCAAAAGAAAAATAATCCCAGAGTTCAAATCAATAGCTGAAAGATTCACGGAACTCATGCAATCGGAAAAATATCCCTCCTTACTTAGCATGTCATAGTACACACACGTGAAAAACATGAGCTGATTCCTGAAAACTACCCCCATGGATGAATCCAAAGTCACACTTACTACGAAGTATATTGCAACTAACTGAATTTAAGTAGTCTGAGGAACTGGAAAAATCACAGAAACAACATTGCCAAGTAATCCTTACCGAAACAAAGATTAGGTAGGAGATGGGAGGATGAGTGGGGAGGGAGGGTGAGAATTTCATTTGAGGGTGAAGGGAGAAAAATCCGGTTTTATGCTACTTACTCCTGTAGGCTGAAATATCAGTCCATCCACTTCGTGGCTGACTTCTCTAGCAAAGCTTCCTTCCAGGAGCTGTAGAACAAAAGGAAAATAAATCTTTTTTCCATAGGGAAATATTTCACTTAGAAGACTGCACATCAAAGCAGATGATACGCTACTGCTGCAATCATTGGCTGGTAAACTGCTTATTTATGGTTTAATGTTAGAGCTTGGGAAACGTCAACACAGAAAGCTTCAACAAATTAACAGGTTTTACAAAAAACATTTAAGTTTAAAACAAGATTCGGGGAGGCTAACCGTTACAGTGTCATTCAAGGAAAAAGCCTTTGTCCGAAAAGTATTGAGAAACCAAGATGATTCAATACAGTAAAAAAATGAAAAAAAAAAGAAAAAATAAAAAAAAGAAAAAATCAGTTCCAATACAGGACACCACAGTCATTTGTGGACTAATTAAAGAACACATTTGCCACTTTAACACGCAAGTAGCACTTACTTTAGATTGAAAATATGCACTGAAAAAATATTTCAGGGCATCATTCAAAATTGATGTTTGGCAGACTCCATAACTAGGGCATAACCCAGTAACACAGCTCCGCTACTGCCAAACAGCTGCCTGAATCCATTTGGATCTTGAATATTCTGTTTCCCATTTCCAAAGGTTGTGAATTCCATATGGAGGTGGATACACCCGTCAAGATGGTATTTGCCAGAGAAAAACCATCTAACTAAAACTAATGAAACCAGCCAGTCGACAGTTACAAGAATTGATGATACGCTTCCGTGTTAAATTATGACTCGCCTAAGGAAAAGCAAATACCCAGTGAGAACTACAACTGTGAAGTAATAACAAAAACTAGGAGAATTACCAAAATGCCTCTTTATTAATTTCAATTTATGTTTTACTCTAGAGATGAAGAATTTATCCTGACGTAGGTGCTTTTAGTAACAGTTGAAAAATTTTGATGTGTAACCAACAACGTGGTCATAAAATAGCAAATACAGAACTCGGTAAATCACAGTCAGTTTTAAAAGCAATATTTTGGCCTAGATTGTTAATTTTGTGCCATTTCCTTTGTATAGCCCAAGTTAACTCAATGACCCAGTGACTAAATTATTCAAATCAAGTATCAAACTCTGCCCTCAGTACATGGCAGAAGTACAAAAAGAGTTGAGAATTAACATTTGTATCATCCTATAGGCTGTACAACTCAAAGCAAGGCACTTAAAATGGATCAAAAGCCCGATGGCCAAATATTTTAAACAATAATAATATAACATGGTATTTCGCTGAAACCTGTAGATGTTTGCACAGAATAAATACTCATTTTGCTATTAAAAAACCCTAGTTTTTTCCTTAACCACATATTCATTAGCATATTTGTGCTTATAACTGCATCTACAAATACAGCTTCCACTGTTCAACTTTTAGACACAAATTAATTGAAAAACACACTCTATGAGAGTAATCTCAAGTGGTAAAATACCTCAAGAATATTTGATTCTGAGAAAAAAATCACCCAGCAAAACACTGTATTTCAGTACAGAAAGCCCATACTTGGAATGTGAAGCTGTAGCTTCCATTTCCCTATTACCCTTTTGGAATTTACAGCTGAGGCTCACAATCCTTTACCAACTATCTATACAAAAAAAAAAGAAAAAATAATCTTCAATTCTTTTAAAAGTTCATTGGTAATCTTTGCTTCAGCAGAGAAATGAGTACATTGGAAAATATTTAAACAAATGTTTAAAAGTTTGGGCTTTTAAATTTTTTTTCTTTAATTTCTACATAAGCTAAGCCTTCTGTAGATCCCTTGCAAAGTCACTGCACAGCTCCAAACCTGACAGGCCAGTGAGAAATCCATAATAAGAATACACTTGATATTTACAAAAATACACAGAAAAGATTTCATTAAATTCAAGTACTACAAAATACTTTCTTCAAATACAAAAACCTCCACCTTTAAAAATAAAAGACAAACTTTAAATTAGCCGAGACTATACTTTTTATACATGTCTAGCTATCCTGTTAAAAGGCACTAACCAAACTGGCAAACAGAAACCAACCATCTCTGTTTCTGCTTATTTTAAGTTCTTAAAGGCATTTGACATAGCTAATTCAATGTTGGAACTTACATAAACTGCGTTATTTACTCTTTCCCAAAATAAAACTTAAGAATATAGAAACAGTCTTTTAATTTGGAGTGTGGGACTCACCCAGGCAAAGCATAAAATTATTAGCATGCACTGTTTTACCTGTAGCTCTCTCCACTCTGGTCTACAGGCAGTTCAACTTCATTAAAGCACTACTACAACTTCATAAATCGTGGAAAATGCAAATTCAAAATTTACTGTTTCAAAAAAACCCCAAACATTCTGGTATTCTTTTTTTTTTTTTTTTCCCCACTACTCCACCACACTTATAAAACGCAAGGGAATCCCTCTGAGCAACCTGATACCCAGTTTCAGACTTGAACTTGTTCTCATTTTGGAGGTCCAGAGCATCCATATTAAGGTATCTCCTCCCGAATGTCAATTAGATACCAAAGATAAAAGGATTTTAAAAGCAGAACAAGACTCAACAGCTAACTAAACCTCTTTGTGCAGTTATTCTGCCTTCATTCTCAGTTATTCTGCTTTCACTCTCATTAGGTCCATTACAAGAATCTCAATGACAACATTCTGGAAAAGAATTTTTACTAGAAAAGATGAACAATTTGGGAGAGGGGGAGTGAAGCGGGAAGGAGGGAATGGAATTTTTCTCTGAGCTTCCTCCCATACTTACTTTTGTGCAAGTTAAACTATTCAGAGGATGTCTGTGAATACTGCAGAATCTACACCCATTGAATATTGCAGAAAGTTTGGAACGACAGGAGAATGAGCAGAAAAGAAACATTTGACATAAGCAAATATTTTTGACGCTAAAAATATAGCTGTTAGAAAGTTTTTAGGTTTATGAACTTAAAATGCAGATATCACGGCTCATCTTTTAAAAAAACGATGTTCAATTTTCCACACATATTAAAATTTCTAATTAACTTGAACAGTACGGTCTTTTTTTTTTTTTTTCTTTTTTTTTTTTTTTTTTTTTAATCGGCACCATGATAAATGGCACACCTGCTTGGCTGGGACGACTGCCAGAGATCAGATAAAATGCAATGCATCTCAATGACATTTTATAAAAGATGGGTAAATGATGCATGCCAGCCAATTCTGCCGGCCTGCTATTCCTTGTAGCCTCGTGGCATCCATTTCCACCTGTGAACCCCTTTGTTCACTTCTCGCAGCTTCTTCCTTCCCCACGCCGCAATAAACCACACGCTCATACTGCAGCTTATTATTCAAAACTTTTCCTTTTTTACTTTGTAATTAAATCAAATTAAAAATTATTGCTACATCTAATAATAGTCCTCTAATGAAAAGAATGGTGTAATCACATGGAACGAGCGGGGCTGTGTGATGAGTAACGGGATGAGCTGAGGAGCAGTAGGTCACCAAAAGCAGGATTAATAACCTGCTGAAGCTGATTTTGCTAAAACACGGAACCAGTCAGCAGTTCTTGAGTGGATAAATGAAAAATCACGCTTTGTAGATCCCTCTATACTTATCAATAAACAAATCACTTGGCTCCTCCAGCAGGAATAGGAGAAAATTTCGGTGCATGCATATTCCATACAACACCGGTAGGTTTTTATTAATGTTTCTGTAATCCTGAGGCATGATTCTGATGAGTTTTCAGATGTTACTTTATTCATAAAATAAATACATCCAGTAGGTACTACTGTGCCTTTTCCTTTCCCTTGCAAAAAAAAACCCCAAAAAACTCATGCAACAGAACATGCTGCGAGAGCAATGTGGATTCCTAAACATAATAATGTTTCTGCAAAGTCATATTGACTTTCTACAAAATAATGTGGCCAAGGTTCTTGCACACAACTATTATCAATCTGCTGTGTCACGACTTGTTGTCTTGGTGGACAACAGCATGCCCATGAGCCAGCAACGGGCCCTTGTGGCCAAGAAGGCCAATGGCATCCTGGGTACATCAGGAAGAGCGTGACCAGCAGGCTGAGGGAGGTCATCTTGCCCCTCTGCTCTGTGCTGCCCTGGTGAGGCCCCATCTGGAGCACTGTGTCCAGTTCTGGGCTCCCCAGTTCAAGAAGGACAGGGAACTGCTGGAGAGGGTACAGCAGAGGGCTACAAAGATGATGAGGGGAACATCTCTCTTACGAGAAGAGGCTGAGGGACTTTAGATTAGATATTAGGAGGAAATTCTTTACTGTGAGGGTGGTGAAGCACTGGAACAGGTTGCCCAGAGAAGCTGTGGATGCCCCATCCCTGGAGGGGTTCAAGGCCAGGCTGGATGGGGCTTTGAGCAACCTGGTCTAGTGGAGGTGTCCCTGCCCATGGCAGGGGGGTTGGAACTCGATGATCTTTAAGGTCCCTTCCAACTCTAACCATTCTATGATTCTATGACTTGGGTCTTTTTAGTCTGGAGAAGAGAAGACTGAGGGGGGATGTGATCAACTCCTATAAATACTTAAAGGGTGGGTGTCAAGGGGATGGGTTGAGTTTTTTTCAGTGGTGCCCAGTGACAGGACAAGAGGGAACGGGCACAAACTTGAGCACACTGTAATTCACAGCCTCAGAGAGCAGCATCTTCACTGGCTTAGACTTCAGCTCAACTCACAGGACAATCCCCTCCCCTGATTTCAGCCCTCACCATCACACTCCGCAGTAATTCTCACATCCTGACATCCGTCAGGTTTTACAGACATCGGCTCATAAATCTCTGTGCGGATACTGCAGATTCTTTAAACTTAACATATAGCCTTCAGAAAAAGATTCCGAAGTTACCAGCACCAATAACCACCTTTTTTAAAAGGAAACAATTATTCTGGCTCTTTCCTTTCACTTCTCTAAAAGAGATGGACTATTCTTCTTCCGCAGAGAAGGTATCAAGAAATCAACAGCTGCTTTCAGTCTCAAAGCAAAAAAGTATCAAAGAGCAAGTGAGTAACTCTATAGTGGGGATGGGGAGGAGGGTGGAGTTTCATGTATTATTTAAAAATAAAACTAAAAATCTCAACCTTCCCCTCAACCTTCCAACAAGTAAAAGTTGGGTAATTCACATTTTAAGAGAAATAGAGCCCAAAATAAATAAACCCTTAAGAGAAGATTTGATTTTGGTTCGTTGCCTGGAATTATTACAAATATATGGGAAAACTTTCAAAGTAGTCTTTAGTGACTCTGGGGAATGCACGGCTTTGGGAATTAAAGGGAGCAAACCATCTGAGAAATGGAAAAAAAAAACAAAAAAAACCCCCACACCTCAAACTGAAGCCTTTTATCTTTTTCATACTCGGGATATTGCTCACCTCATCTAGCATTAGCAGTTGAAGTAAGACAGCTGACCTAAACAAATCCAGTGTAAATTAACATTTGGGGGCAAGATGGGAAAGGATCAAAGGCTTCTGGCAGTTCCAGTGCTTCCTTCCCTCCCTGCCCAACCCCAGACACAGCCAGATCAGCAGCTCACACTGACTTTCAGACAGCTACGGGGATGAGATGAAACCCTCTCCTCTCATGCATATTTAAGTTCCTCTTCAAGTGATACGCTCAAGTGCCAAGTAATTTTTCGGAAAATTGTGCAGTCTCAAGTTAGGGCATGCTGTGATGGAGCATCTTCGTTAAGTTGCTCCAGTGAACTATGTCATTCGCAATTAAAAAATTAATGCCTATTTCTCAGCAGTTTTCTTTCTTCCTTCAACTTCTCTTCTTTATTCATCTATTTAATAGGCACTAATCAAGTTCAGCTCTGAGAGATTTTTTTGGGGCAAATAAACCAGCTCCACATTTCAAACATTTCAGGAGGAAACGGCTATAACTTTTCAGTATTTCAATAAAGTCTCTTCTAAACTCAGAGTTATCATTTTGTTCATCAGCTGAAACCATCCCAGCCAGACTTGACAGCATATTCCAGGACAGCAAGAAAAAAATGCACTCCCTGTTCTCCTCTGCACAAGTCTCCTTTTCAAGGAGATCTCTGGATACACGAGCACTTGCCAAAGAAGAATTTCAGCAGCCGATGCCTCGTTACAAGTGGCTCCTTGACTCAAAGCGGCTCCTTCCAAGTCACCATGAAGGTCCTGAAAGCAGGGCCGGTGACACCATGAGCGTGACAGCCCATGGCCATACAAGTAAATGTTTCTGCTTGCACCTCGTGATTCCAAAAGCTCTAAGTAGTATTTCAGCATCACCATTTACTTCCCTCATGCAAACATCAGTATCCATCCCTCATTTCTATGATTTCATGTTTTCCCCCAAATCACCTATAAAAGTGTTGAAGAGCAGATCTTTAATCAATGTAACATGACCCAGTTTCCTCTGCACTACTCTCATTTCCTAATAAAAATACGATATGATACCTAATATCAAATAAATGAGGTAAAAACCATTATTTAACATATTAATTAAAGTGCATCTTTACAGCAGGGTAAATTCTATAATACAGCAGGTCCAATTCTATAATGTATCCTCAATTATTCATTGTATTTGGCTATATTTATCGTAAAGATTTTCAATTTTTGTTTGCCGGGAAACCAGCAACAAAGAGGCAAAAAAGGAAATGCAGCAGGATAACGGAGAGCACAGTCAGAAAACCACAGCTTATACTAAATATTTTTAAGCTAAAAATACTAAAAGTATTAAGCTAAGTATACTAAAAAAATCATGAAGTTACAAAATATTTCCTGGCCCATGCTAACAGCCTTAAATATGCATAAAGGAAGAGCAGGATCAAAAACTGTAGAAAATAAATTAAAAACTTAACTCCTTAAGAAGTAATTATTTAAAGAAGATTTATGTGCTCATTAAGAACCAACACATATTGAAGAATAACAGCTACATTTTCAGTAAAACAGTGGAATGATCTACTTTGCCCTAACTGCATAAGGAACACAAAGTATAAACTTCTCACTTGCTCATTACTTAAAAATAAATTTCATGCTCTTGGGTTGTAAAATCAGTGTATAATTCAAATTGCATGAAAAGCCTTTAAAAAAATTTATGCTTAAAGCTCAAAATCCTAGCTTTCATGCAGGCATCCACTCAAGATTCTAAGTCAAGATAAAAACAGAGAAAAGCCATAAATGTTATTTTGTCTCTATGAGTACCTACGTTTTAAAAGCACTTGACGTTAGCCAATAATTCAGTACTAAACAAGAAGAGTAAAAGTAAACTCCGAAGGTTCATCTGTTTAACAAAATCACCACTATTTTGAACTGTGTAATTTGTGGCAACAGCTGAATCACATTGTGATGAAAATTATATCAAATGACTGCAGAAAGACACATGGGAATTTTCTCAGTTGATAAAATTAAAAAGTACATACTTTTTAAAAAATAGTATTTTATGGGAAGCCTTTCAGTTTGTTAATTTACTAGAAGCTCTGAAACCAATCATACTGAAAGGCTAAAAATAACCTCTTTGCCAAGTTAATCATACAGAACATTTTGGCTCAAAAGACATTAAAAACACCTAATTACTGCAATGGATTTGTTCCCTATAAGAATGAAAGCAGATAATGGCAGCAATGTGAGACTGATGTTCACTAATATGATCAAGAGACTAATTATTATCCATGAATCATTTGTAGCATTCAAAACTTGATTAATGTCAGGTCAAGTTTAACATGTGATAGGTTTTATTAGTAATGCTTGGCTATCCCACAGCTTGTCAGTCGAAGCGAGTGCCATCTGTTAGGTGTGGGAATAGCCAACAGCCACAACAAAAGCATAGTGGATACAACCGGTCACTGAAGAACGTTTTAAGAATTCCATAAGGGAGCTACCCTAATAATTTTAAACACACCAGACCAGAACCCAGCGCAAAAAGATCTGCTAAAGATAGGAAATTTGTAGCCAAAAAAAGCCAAAAAAGCCAAAAAAAGGTGGGCTTTTCTCATTTTCAAGCTTGACCAAAGGCATGTTTAGTGCAACTGAATTCAGCTTCACAGATTGACCAGCCTCTAGTCACAAAAATTCTTTTGCAAGAGGAGCACGTGTAGCTTCCCTTCCACACTCCTTCATCATCTTCAGCAAGCATTCCTGTACAGAATACTCTGCTTTATCCTTGAAAGCATCACTCGTAGTATTCAAGTACATATGGCCCTAGCCAGTAGCTCATGTAGCTTTACCAGGGGTCACCTCTCCCATGTAGAGCCCGTTCACAGCTCCTGCAGCAGGACGGGAACTCAGCTGGTACCAGCGGAGCTCACCTGGGCACCTCCACTGACCCTTGACGAGCTCTGCACTAATAACAGTAGGAGCAGCAAGGCTGAAATAACCTCAAGAGGCAACAGACAAAGGAAGGTGATCTAATTCTACCTGGGTTTGCTCTGGCACCTACATACTCTCCTCCGGTCTAAAACTAGTTAGAAACTCAGCAGGAGCACTGAAAGAAACATTTATTTATCTCGCAGCTATCACAGCTACAACAGCCCTCTCAGATGTATTATAAATACATTCTCATTTAATGGCTCTCTTGCATTCTAAGTGGATGAAGCCGAAAGGCTGTGGATTCAGGCTGCCACCAGCATAATTTGCGATCTCTACTTCAGCTCCAAGTGTTCGGTTTTCTGGCTAAGAGCATGATGTGCAGGGCTCCCAGACTCCTCAATGCCTTAATGGAAAAGCCAAGTATTCTGAAGACTTGATGCTAGTAGGCTATAGATGATAAATAACATCATAATCCAAAGAACCATAATTACTCTACAATATCATCCTCAACCCATACAATTTCAGAGCCAATGACTGACAAGGACCTGAACTACTAGTGCCTAGGCATTAGCATTCTAACTAACGAAACCACTTTTCATCAATTGCCTTTCAGAAGAGCAATTTTGCAGAAAAGTCCTTACCAGGGTCTATGTATTCTTTCCAGAACAGGAAGGCAATAGAAATTCCTGTTTATACTCATGTGATGGGGAACGAGCAACATCTCCAAGCAAGAAAGCCAGAGACTCTCCCTTCTATCTGCAACCCGATTAGTATCACGATCGAGGCACCTCTGCAAAAAAACAAGTTATTCCACGCACTGGACTCTCAGAGCTTTCCCAGCCCCTACTGGAACCGCTGCCACTTTCACAAGGAGGAACTTAAAGCAAGAGAAATCATATGTATCATCTTTTGAAACCTGCTTCTTAAATCTTTTCTACTACCCCCCTAAACAATTTAAAGAAAAGCCATTTCCAGATGAATGATTAGCTGGAAGTTACTGCAGTCTGTGATGGGATGCAACCTCCGATACTGAGAAGGTGGAAGAACAGCACTGGCTTGATTTCATCACCCAGTCACAAGGGAAAAAAATGCTGTAGTGAACAGCAATAAGATATATTAACAGTGGTAGCAGGGAATAAATGGTTCTATTAATGTTTCTATTTTATTTTTAATCTTTTGCAGCTAATTCATTAACTGCACTCTTTAAAGATGCTACTAAGGCTAGCTATATGCCACGTTCCTTAATTATTTGGATAGAGACATTTTAGAAAAATGTAGATCACGCCGCAGTAAGAGTCCCACTGAGCTATCACCAGCTTGCTGGTTCTGAGCGAACAACTCCAAAGGTCATGTACCTAATATATGCAAAACAATACCCAAGAATAACAGGAGCGCTATGTGTGTTAATGCTTAATTTGACAGCACATCTGCATTCCTGAATTCAAAATAAGCATTAGGCATTTCTCCCTGTCAATCTCTTCTCAAAAACACAATTGAGAAATTGACAGCAATTAACTACGATGTTTTCAAATGCTTCTTTCAAATAAGAGAAATAGGCTGCTTCAAGAAACTTTAATTGACTTCTGTGATAGCTTCAAAATGGGAGAAACATGGATTCCTCGAGGCTCTGAGGGAACGCCACTGCCAAACAGCATATTTATTTTACCTGATGAAGAAACAGAGCAATATATTTCATAGCTTGGCCATTTAATTTACTGTGCTCTTGCCAGTTCTCTATTTCAACCTGCAAGGTACCTTCAGTTTTTTCTTTTAGGGATTGGCATTTTGTCCACATCACTTTCCCCAGAACAGACCTGCCTGAGACTAGAATCCTGCTGGAGCTGGAGGAGGTTTAGTTGGTGCCACTAGCAAATTCTTTGACCTATTTACAAATGATCTACAATCTGTGATATTCCTGAATGGACGGCAAACACTCAGTAAAGTCTGTTACCCATCTCCTCCACTGAGCAAGGTTCTCCCACTAATGGTTAGAATCTCCCTAATATTCTGGGTTTCATCAAATACAACATTCAAAAGTTCTTCTGCTGTGAAAGGAAAAACTGACGTTGAGTTGAGTGCAATGGGCTGAGTACATTTTAATTTGTTCTCTAAATGATTTTCCAATGTTACAAACTTGATAGGGTTTATCTGCTATCCAGCCCCTGTGTAAATGGCTACAACATAATCCAGTCTCTGGTTGTCAGGAACTTGTACAGGCCTGTTTTAATTAAATCAGATAATTAAGGATCATGTTTATTAAGCATTTCCACTAAGACTCATCAACAAAGACAAATCTGTATATACAATAATTCAATTAGACATAAAACAGATATCCAGGAATATAAAATCTTCCTTCATTTACTGTTACAATGTCTGATTCAAACTGGGCTAATGTATTCTACTGGGCACTGATGCAGGAATTTTAACACAAAAATTAAAGATTTAACATTATATTCTGAATGTTTAAAAACATCTGATTCTTCCGCTATGCAATGGCACTTGAGAGCTTTATTTGCTACAAAGTTGAAATTAAAACTTGCCACTGCAAGGCCATAACAGTAAAATCCTAAGATTTTATTATTTCTTGATTTTAAAGAAAAAGGATAATTTTGCACAGCATTTTTTTGCAAAATTGGGCATATCACAAGAAAAGAAAGAGAGAGCAGGGATGTCCTATAATCTTGTATCATAATAAGTTGCTTTAAATTTCACCCCCATCTTTACAATTTTCTTTGTGCTCTTATTCATCTTATCCAAATGAAGCGCATGTCTCTTGAACATCATTCCAACACGAGGAGGCTGATGGCTTCCCTGCAGAGCTGTATTGCCAGGAGGCAGTTTGGGAAGTGACAGGCTGTGAAGTGGCACAACGGACAATATTAAACAGTTGCCCCTCAATTAATGAGTGGAGTGACCTACTTAGTCACCACAGCTGAGTCCTCCAACTAATTCCAAAGATATCAAATACACCAATTCAATTGCCCATAATGGGATACCAACTGGTAATTAGGTCCAAACAGATTTTCATTTTCTCTGTTTTGGTAATACACCACAAAACTGAAAAGGGAAATCACTGTTAAGACATTTTTCCTACTTAGAAAGGAATATTATTTCCATTGAACAAAATACAAAAGAAATCATTTACAAAAATGTTAGCATTTTCAAAGTTAATGTTAAAAGCTAAATTGAACATCTACTGTTCTGATATTTAAACTTACAATGTGCACCAAGTATAATGCTTCATCCAAATGCTTTTATTTTTCCACGAGTTTCATTGTTTTCTTTCCCACACTGCAGTTTGGCAAGTCAGAATTCAATTATGTATTCCACTTACATATTCCACATCTGAATTTTTCTACATTAATTTAATTCGTACCACTAGCAATATCCAACATGGCCCACTAGTTACGAAAACAATCTTTCATGGGAATGTTCAAGACTGTTTTAACTTCAGTATATAATTTTCAAAAAAATGTGGAATGTAACTAATCTGTGAGTAATTTCTTAAACCAAAAGCAAAAAACTATTTCCCTCTTTCCCTAACCAAATAGCCTAATGTTCTTTTGTTAAATCTAGGAAATGAACACAGATTCTTGTTCAGGAACGGGTCTCCTCAAGTGACTCCATCAGAGCAAAGGGGCTGAAAAGTCAGCCGCAGCTGAGTCATTTTCCTCCCCCTAGCAGGAGGGAAAACGTTTTGGTGTAAACCAAATCTAACCAAGTAACTGCAGCCTCCCTGCCCCACAGAAAGCAAACGAACGCCCAGAGGCAGCTGGACACCCCACCAGCCCTGACCTACAAAGTCCTTACCCTCATCATCCCACTGCCAGAAATTACATTCAACGAACAGTATCCAGCCAGTGCTGTAGCTGGTTGCACGAAATAGCTCCAGTTCAAGCACCAAATCCTAAGTGGTAGTTACCTACATTCAGGTCAAGAGCCACAGTTTGGTCTTCTGTTTCGTATTACAATTTACAGAGCTTCCATTTGGTCTGGCCGACTGTCCTTACCTTTAAAATTCACATGGTAAAACCATTTTGAAAAATAGGCTGAAATACCACATGCTGGGATACAGGAAAGCTGCCAAGTGAAGATTTCAAATTCTAATATACGCATAAGGTAACATCTTTCCAGCTTCTTATTCACTGCTTGTTTACTAGGTTCCTCAGGTCAACCATTATTTGCATTTACGGGAAGAAAAGCACTTCAAAAACAAAATTTTTGTGAAGATAACCACCAGCACAAAAGCATCTAAGGGTGGAATAAGGCAGAGTTGCTTTTACAACATTTGACTTCTCATTTCTGGTGAGGAAGAAATATACAAAGTAAAGAAATAAAAGCAAACAGAAACAAAATGGTAGAGAGGAGATGGGTTAGAAGATAATTAAAAGGAGAGGAGATGATAAACAGGCCAAAAACCTGGAACAGAACAGATGGAGCGAGGACTATTGGTGTAGGCCAGACACCGAAGAGCGACTGCCAACTCTGGGTCAGGAAGCGCAGGACTGAAAGGTGAGCCGAACAAGCTACTCCTTAAGGCACAGAAAATAAAAACAAAAATAAAAACAGGGGAAACAAGTCTTTTTGGCATTAAAAACCCTCCAGATGGTAACATTCCCCCCTCCACGGAGATGCGGAATTCAAAATCTCCAATAAATAGACATATTATTTGACGCTTCTGCTGCTGCCATTGCTGCTATTGAGTTCTTTCATTTCCTGTCCCATGACTGCAAATCTTCCCCACATTTTTGTCTCTGGGCTACTTGGCAACATAAGAACAGGGCTTTGTGGTCATTTGCAGTCAGTTCTGGGTTAACAGCTCTCTCGGCAGACGTGGATGAGCTATATTCCACATATACTGCCTTTTTTCTGGGTTCATTTTTTCAGGCCATGCAAATACTGTTTTTTGGGACTGTTTTGGGACTGTTTAGTATGAGGAAGAGGAGGCTGAGGGGAGACCTCATCACTCCCTACAACTACTTGAAAGGACACTGTAGAGAGGTTGGTGCTGGTCTCTTCACACAGGTAATTAATGACAGAACGAGAGGGAATGGCTTCAAGCTCCAACAGGGTAGGTTTAGACTGAACATTAGGAAAGAATTTTTCACAGAAAAAGTGGTCGGGCATTGGAATAGGCTGCCCAGGGAGGTGGTTGCGTCACCATCCCTGGATGTGTTTAAGAGCCGTTTAGATGTGGTGTTGGGGGATATGATATAGGGGAGAACTTTGTAGTGTAGGGTAGATGGTTGGACTCGATGATCCCAAGGGTCTCTTCCAACCTGGATGATTCTATGATTCTATACCAGCTTCCAGTTGCCTCAGCTGCAAAACACTTCACACCACCATCAGCAAGTTGTGTACTTACACAATCTCCTCCTTCCTCAGAGGTCCACAGCCACTTAATTTTCCAAAGCAAACCCCCTCAACAGTAGCTATACATTTATTGGTATAAACTTTTAAACATTCCACCTCTCCTAACTACAATAAAAGCAGTTTTAAAAAAATAATATTCAAATGTCAAACTAGGAGAACAAAGTAAGTCATCTGTCAGTTCATAGATTTGACTGAAATGTTTCAAGATGATCCTAAGACCATGTAATCTTCTAGCAGAGATTACTCACCTTCATTCTAATCCCTCTAGGACAAGCTGTCATTTTAAAATCACGTGATAGTCAAAAACTGACAAGTCACTGACGTACAGTGTGCTAACATTTGAAAAAGGCTGTTCATTTGACCTGTATCATTGTTTAACCTTTAGCCCGATTGTTCCACTGAGAGTGATGGGCACAATTCTCCACGGGACCATGGACCGCAGAGAAAGGAACTCCTTTTCTGCTCCTGCTAGACAGCATTTTCACTAGACAATAGGCTTTAGAGATGACATCTGAGCTCAAACCATCCACACAAAAAAAGCCTTGTAAAAGAACTGGGAGTTGGTTTAGGCAACGAAAGCCAAGGCTTGCATCATTTCCAAGAGTTTGATTATTTCTATGTACCCGTATTGATTTATTTCCATGTTCCTGTTCAATATAATGAAGATAACGACCTTGTTGAAAATCCTAAAATATTTGTATAAATTAAAAACTAAGGCTCCAAGGCTAAGAATATGCAGCATATAAAGCATTAACCTCACTGGTCTTTACTACTTTAGCATTAAGGAAGCCTAAAACTCCACTTCTTCCACAGACTGCCGCTACCCTTAGGTGATGGGTGGGAGCGCTGGCAGATCTCACCATGTCATCTCCTTGAATTCTGACGCACGCTAATAAATGAAAACAAAGCAAGCTATGCAACAGAAGTGACCAATCATACAAGTGTTCATGACAAACAGCAAAGAGTCAGCATTCCTCAAAAATACCTTTCTAAAAGAATCCGGAAATTACATTAAAAAGCAAAATCGCTCACAGAGTACGTGTTCCCAGCTGACACTAAAAGAGTAAACTGTGTTTAATGATTCTTTGATTATAGAGGCAGACAAAGTTAGGGATGCTGCTGTCTCCATCAATACCAAAGTTCAACAAGGTAACATTTTTATAGATTCCCAGAATATACAACGTGTCCCCAGGGGACTGTCCCTTTCTGTTCTTCCTCTCACCACCAAAACTCAGTTTTACAAAAAACAAAGAAAAGCCCACCAAAACGTCTTAAAATAACATTCAAGACAA
Source organism: Numenius arquata (assembly GCF_964106895.1). Taxonomy (NCBI): domain Eukaryota; kingdom Metazoa; phylum Chordata; class Aves; order Charadriiformes; family Scolopacidae; genus Numenius; species Numenius arquata. Next base: position 6,243,521 of record NC_133582.1, read on the forward strand.
CATTATAAAGATAAAACATTGTAAAGATACAGCCGTTATTTCCAAAATCTTGTACCAACAACCAATGTCAAGGCACAACTATAATTGCTGCTATACTTTATAATTGCACTTTTAAAGTGCATTTCACTTCACAAATTGATTTTGAGATTAGAAAAAAAACAAACTAAAACCAAAACCCAAAACCAGCCAGTACTCTAACTCTGGTATTAAAGTCCCAAATCCATAACTCTAAGAACAATTTCATTATTTGACATATTATATAACACAGTACAAAGTTTACTGCTGTTTCAAGTAATTACTTCCACATTTTCACTGAAAATAACTAAAGCTGTGTGGACAACCTTCATTTTTTCCAGGTATAATTAAAAGTTTTAGCCATTTATTCTGCTATTAAATATAGCGCTGAGACTCCTGGGCTTTTTGAGTAATCTTCCTACAATCCACCCAAGCTATCACACACTTACTGACACGGGCTATTGTTAATAAGAAGAATGGCCAACAAGGGCTTTCGATTTGGAGCACTATGTCTTAACTCGGGTCCTAGAAAGGACTGATGGAGGGAGGGGTCTACAACATTCACTTTTGCGAGGTTCAAACTGCGCCCTGGGAACATTTTTCAAAAACTGAAGTTTCTCAAAACTTAAGTAAGATGTGATGTGTTGTTCCAGCTGCAGTTATTCAGAAGGACACTTGATTCTTTTCTTGACCCTAAGCAAAACCCAGCTACACTTCAAAAAAAAAACCAAAATTCAAGACTTATCCAAAGAATTCTGATGAAACCCATTCTGACCAACACAATGGGTTTTCCACTTTTTCAGTCTGGAACATGCTGGTGCAATCAGAGATCCGCCTTATCTGTGACCGAAGAGTTTCATGTCCATTGATCTTTCTTTGAATATAACTAGCCTCGGGGGTGAGCTGAGAAGCTACATCTTCTGTCTGTGAAACACAAGAACTCAAGGTAGGGAAGAAACCCAAGCTTAAGAAAACACACAGCTTTTCTGAGACCACTTAAGGGTGTAAATCTTTAAGGACCTCTAGTCAAGAAAGAGAGGATCCTTTTTAAAGATGAAAGATCCTGCTGTTCTTAGAGAAGAAGAAGAAAAATGGCTAATTAAACATAAGGAAAGGATCTACCTAAGTAGGTCCCATTTGTCAGCCCTTTAGCATCCATTCAGCTGCCGCCATCTCTGGAGACTGACTGACTGATACGCTGAGTCAATCTGAACAGGAGCAGACTTAGAAGCTGGATGGAATTCCTTGTCTCCCTGCAGACCTTGCTGTGCTGCACATGGAGCTGGTAAACCCTGTCGTGACATTTGTCATTGATGCAAGAGAAACCCAGCTCGCTCTTTCAGCTACACTAATGAGGTGTTAGTCGTCACGAGTACATGTGTTGCTATAGCTGCAGAGATGACTGAATTAACATAGGAAAAAAATCTTTTGGGCAAAGCAATACTATTTTTAAATACTCCTCTTTCAGAATAGGGAAATGCTTCAAAACAATAGTCTATTCTGACCATATATAATGAAAAATTATGTTCATGAAGTTGTGATGGACATGAAGATGTAATGCCTGTTTCATTATCCTAAGGAAGTGTTACAGGAAATCACACTCATCAAGCTCACAGAAGTAATGAATCAAAACATGTATTTTTGAGGTAAGTAAGAGCAACAATAATTCGTAGTCTACATATTATTCAGAATATATTTTTATGAATGCTATTCTTTTCAGCAGATAAAGATTTGAAATATATTTTGAATCCATAATGATTTCCCTTAAACATTTACCAATATTGCCTTAGATAAAACTCTACATCAATACTGGTAGTATTACCTAAAACTCCTTACAGTTACCATAGGGCATACAAACAATTCTTAAATACTGACATAAAACTTCTTACTTATTGAAAACGATAATCAGATTTAGAGCCTATTAAAAGTTTTGTTTTACCAGTGGTATAATGAACATGTATCACTAGATAACAGTGACTTTAAATGAGGACAAGGATTGTTTAAAACCTATAACATACACTGTTCAAAAAGAAAAGTTTAAAAGCTGTGGTTATTCCAAACCCAAAATGTAGAAAGCTTGAGAGAGTCTGCCCTGAGTACCACTTAAAACAACTACCCCAAAACCAAACACACACCAAAAGAAACCCCAAGAACAAAAATCCACCAAAAATCCCACACCAAACCCAAATACTCCAATAAATTAAAAACATATAGATACTTTTATCTTAAAGATGTTTTTAAGGTAGTGATAACACATTAGAGTGAGAATTAGTTCACTGAACTGCATTTGCAACATAATAACCTCAAATGCAGGTTGCAATGTCCTAAAGTTTTACCTGGTACTGCAGACTTACTGACATCTTCAAATATTGATTTTAAAAGGTTGAGGTAAGTAAGAAAAAACAAAGAGATAGCCATGCTTCATACTTTCAGATGCCCTGCTCTCTCCAACTCCAATGGTATATTCATCGCACGTAAAAAAGCAGGAAAACTCTCTGAGGAAAAGGAACCCTCAGAGAAAGAAAATGTGCTATATAACTGTCGTGCAAACCGGCCGTTGACTTTTACTCACTCTAACTTGGAGGGAAAGTTAACTGACAAAAAGAGGCCTAGTTAAAGAAATAATCTTTCAAAACATACAGTTTGATAAAACTCAGGATATTACTCTTCATCGATTCGTTTTCCTACCAATTTGATCTAATACACACACTGAGTAGATAACTCATAAAGATTTGAAATGGTTAAAATAAGAGAAAAATATCACTGGCTATTCGCTCTGCGCTGCCAGCCACTCTAACCCTCTCCTGCTCTCTGTGTGCATCTCCTACTGCTGCATACAGGAATATCCTTCACAAAAGCGAAGAAAATTGGCCAGATAACTGCTTCATTCCATAATTCACAAGTTAATCAAACCTGGTGGCAAAGGCAAAGACAAAATAAAGGACTATTGTCCAAGCATTAGTGTCAAAAGCAATTATAAGTCTATTATGAAACAAATTCCAGCCATGTGTAATTTTTTTTCCTTGCCAACATATTTGATGCTTTACTGCTGGGTAATAAGAGAGTCAATGTCTTAAAGAGTTTATGCTCAGAGTTCTGAGAAAGTCAAAGAAAGACCAGTAAATAGCATCATTTCATTGCTGACTAAGAAGCGCCGCAACCAGAAATGTTAAAATCCAATACACTGGAATGCACGTGGACAATTCCGAAATCTCCTTTAGAAAGGAAAGAGAAAGACGTTGAGCATAATTTTGACTTCCCAGGTTTGGGGAAGCAGAGGACCATTTCAATAGTCATGTCATGCTGGCAATTAGATTGAACTAGCATGAGGTTTGTATACAGATGTGTTTTACCTAGAAATTTTTCTAGGAATGCTTCCAACCATGTTCTTCCTCTGATTTTTAAATGAGGTTAAAAAACTTGGAACTCCAGAACACTTCAAGAAACTATTGATTTATGTAAGAAATCATTTTAAGAGGTGTTCCTTTTGGTCTAGTTTCTTGTAATTGCAAGCTCAAAATTACGTGCCCTGGACAAACGGCCTTTTTAGCACCATGAATAATTTATTTCAAATTCACAATGTTGATCTTAAATAGACAACCCAAAAATGCAACAACACAAATACAGACAAGTGATCAAAACATTTATAGTGCTTTATCCACACAAACTTCTCATAGAATTGTTCGTGACTTCAGCTTTCCAAAGACAGCTACTCTCTGCCAGGCAGTTTTTTTTGAAGTCCAACTTATGCCTTATCTCTTTATTTATTTTTCAGTCGCTCTCGGTTAGCCAAAATACCATTAACTGCTCCTCCTGGGGGGAGATTCGTTACCTGCTGCAGGGTCAAGGAAATGACAAAAGCAAATGGAAGCCAACAATTTGATGTTCGTTGCTCTGTGTTGATGAGACACGGGACTACTTCTAACTGCAGTGCTGAGGAACGATGGGTTCCTCTACAAGAAAGTATTATCCAGGAGCCACTTAATTCACAGAAGAGAATGAAAGTATTTTACAGAATGTTAGGATACATCTATAGTGAAGAAAAGAGTGCACAATGAAAGACAGGAACTCATATACATATTTGCAAGTCATATGCATTACTTCAGAAGACCCAGGGCAGTATTTTAATAATTAAAATGTGGAAACTTTAACTAGAATGGGCTCTTAGTAATCACTTCTGAACATGATGTGGGAGTTCAAGCACAGCTCGTGATTCTTATACTATGGCCAAATGGGGACCAGAAGTAAAAAGAACATTATATTCTTACCTATGAAGGAGGACAGTATAAATACCATAGCTCTCAGACACTCCCTTCAGAACAGAGACATTTCAGACCTAAAGCCATGAACTTCCATATCATCATTCAAAATTACAAAACTAAAGAATTAGGTTTTGAAAAAAAAAAAAAGGTTTTAAATATGGGAAAGAGGTAATTCAGAAGAAATAGGTAGCCTAAAATCAATTTTCAGAGTATCCCACACTACCAATCAACCCCCAAGCAGTGCTGAATGCTCAGTTCCAGCAAAGAAACTCACTGGAATCTAAAAAAGCTGAGGGAAAAACCTATACCCAACACTGCTTTGCTGCCTTCAGTGCCACAACATAAACAACTGAAATCAAGTTTACCTTTCTTGAAGCATAGATGTCGAAAAATGGTTTGTTTCGAACACTGAATGGTTCCTGTGCTTTGTCGATGAGACCATTTTTCATCTTTTCATGTCGTGGAAATATAATCTCTTTCTCTATACATGCAAGTCGAACGTTAAAATCACAGTCTCCAACAGGCTGTCCCTGCCAAGTTACAAAAATCGGTATTAAAATCAAACACCAAATTATTTAACAGTCTAATTTTTCCTTACACGATATTTAGAATCATACAGATACATAAAAATATTATCAAATAACTACATGTTTTTGCCAAATACTTGGTTTTCAAGCATTTGTCTTGGGCTGCAAGAGGTTTAATCAAATCAAAGTTCATAGAAAGATAAAAACCTACCATAGATATTCAAACATATACGAGTTAAATATCTAAATACCTTTAAAAGTAAGCAAAATAATTTAAATATTCCCAAATTATAGCTTTGGATATAGCAGCTACATACTTTTCCACATAGTTTTCCTCGGAAATCATTTAGCCCATTTTGTTCATAATACTTTAAATGACAATGCAACAATGTGATTTACACAGTTAAGCAAACTCACTGCTTTAAATGTACTATATTAATGCCTTGAAAGAAGCATTAATTACATAAATGTTCACTTTCTGTCACAGAAAAGAGAAAAATACAGCTGCAGTTGGAAAATGTGCCAATAAACAGTGGCTGCAAAAACCTGCAAGATACGTGATGGCTTGGTCCCAAAAAGGTAGTAAAAGCCCTTCTCTAGATCTCAGTAGTGTACTCTCACCTTTCAAGACCTGAAATAAAACAGCAGCTTTACCTTGCTCTTTATACATTTGGTGCGTTGCATCAGATCAGTATGAGCATTCAAAATGCGCATTTGTCAGATTAATAAATGCCCATAATGGAATTTATTATATTTTGAGGATTAGATAGTGAGGAGAACATACCGCAGATACCTCTAAGAGAAAATAAGCAACTGGCAACTTATGAATTCTAAAGTTAGTTTCAATCAGACACGCTACTTTCATAGCAATAAAGCACAAAACACCTAGATTTGCATACAAGCATAATACAGCACTGGAACTTATTTACATGAGATCATCCCTCATTTTGCCACCCCATTCACACACAAAAAAATAATTTTCAAAAACCATCCCTTTCACAGTCCACAGAGAATAAGCTCCCAGAGCTTTGGCTTCCAAACTAGAATTTTTCAAAAGTTGAAAGCAATGAGCACAGGACACTGGGAAGACATGGGACTCTAATCATCAACGGCAGCAGTACGGAGGAGCAGGAGAACCAGCAACCAGATATTTCCTGTACTAAACACAGCTAGAAGAGAAATGGAAAGAGAATCTAAAAGGAAAAAAAGCCCGGCTCTAACGTGCAAAGAGAATCAGAAGTGGTCAATCTGAAAGAATGCAAAGGAAATCAATGACATCTTGATGATGTATACAACAGTAAGAGATAGAATGAGTAGTATCTGAATAGATACCTTAATTAGGAGAAAAATGGAATGCCATTTTTAGACCAACATGAGTTTAATCAAGTTCCTCCCAAACTCATCCTGGTCTTTCACCAGAAACTTCTGTATTTCACGCTCATTAAGTTTCTCTTACATTTCTTTCCTAGCATTAGATCCTTGCTACATCTCTATCAAAAGTCCTCAATTGCTCCTTGCAACAACTTTAAGAACTATGCATCGCCCCCACACCACATGTAATTCACAACCACCTTCTTACAGGACTCAGCTTCAATCTCTAGGAGAGGCAGCACAGCCACCATCACCTGGGGGCGAAGGACATTTTGCACAAAGCCAGTGAAACATGGGTGAAACGTCTCCTCATCTCTGCTCTTTGATCCACGATTGTGAAGAAGAAAGCTGGCTGTTAACTTTGCCTTCACCACTGCTTTACTTTCATATAGTAAAGAGCCATTCAAATGAATGGAAAACTAGAGCATGGGAAAATCCGAGAGGCAAGAAAGCAGCTCGCTCTTTATTCATTCATTGCAGAACACGGCTGCACGATGCACAGATTTTTTTAAGGGCCATACATCAAAATTCTGCAAAATCGTTCTTTCTTTCTTTCTTCCCTGTGTACACCATACTCAAGAACTCATCTAGACAGTGATTGAGCTTGTCCTGTTTTTTATATCGAATCAAAACACAAAAAACACATCTTGACCTCTGTAACAAGTGGCTGAAGAACCGATGGAAGAATTCTTTCCTAGGAAATGTGTATACACATTGTTTATTATTTCAATGAACACCATAAACTGTTCTCTAGGTAAGTTTCAGCAAGATCTGGTGCACAAGCTCTCTCCTCCCTACAGTAGCTTTTCCACTCAGCCACGTTTTATGAGTAGGTCTGAAAGAGCAAATGAACTAATTAATGTTTCAAATATTTGAGCTTCCAATAAGCAGTAAAGTTATTTAGAGACCTTCTTTACAACGCTTCATTAAAAAAATGCTTTCGCATAGTGACTTAAATTTATTTCAATCCCTTAATAGTTAAATTAAAATCTGACGACTTCATATGCACCATAAACCAGCTGAATCACTTTCTTTCCCTTTACATAATCCTTTCACTTCTCACATCTACTCGGAACTAATTATTTCCTGCAGCTCTGCCAATCATATATTTTTATTTCAAAGCTTGTTAAGCAGAAGGGTATATTACCACTAGGTTCCATCATCTAAAGGTCAGAGCTGGGCTGACATAAAATTATATGAGATGGGAAAACACAGATAATGCTGCCGAGCAACTTCTTCATCAGTCAAGTAAACTCAGAAGTCAAGGAATTTTTCATCCTCCCCAAAGCACAGGACATTATCAATAAGAAAATTAACATAACATTGAATTTATATCCAGGACATACTGAATAAAAGCAATATTGAAGGAAGAGGAGTTTTTGTTATTAGACACTTGCTATAATTACAAAAAATGTTGCTAATATACAACGTATTTATCCTAGAAAAGTGTTGCTAATACACAACATATTTATCCCAGACAGATCCAAAACCTTCAAGCGGTAAAATCCAAGCTTTTAGCAAATAAGTAGGAGGGTAACGTCGGCTGCAATAAATAATTCACAGACCTTGACAAAAACAGGAAGAGATTATTTAGTATATAAACCACACATTTAGAAGTTGTCCAAAACCAAGACATTGATGCGTGTATAATCTAAACCCAGGCAACAAATACTAGTATGTTTTTAGGCAACAGAGATGGTTTTTTAATTTAAGCATTCAGATGTTTGAGATTTTATTTCGATACGCAAGTTTTTACTTGTCTGAGAAGGATGAAGGCCACCACTGCCTAACAGCAGTTACTGGAGCGCATTAGAAAATAATTTCTGTTCTAGACATTTTTAACCTAAAATAAATTCGTCAGCAAAGGATAAACCAAAAGTACCATGTGTTTCCTATCCATGCTAGAAAGTTACACTTCCTCCTCACAGTTATTAAAAGTAAGCAAAATTTTGTTTAGGCAAGCCTCAAGAGAGGAGCCATCCGTTGGATCAACAGCTCTTCCTTGGGCAGCTGAATCCCCTTCACCTGTTGAAACTGTGCGTTGCACCAAGAGGTCACAGCATGAAGTGGGCTTAGAACAGATGTGACATTTTAAAATATTGTTTTGATTTTAAACACAATCCTCAAACGTAAAATGAGATCTCTACAGAACTTTGAAATCCACCCAGGATTGAACATTTCTAAATTTAAACTTACAGTATTTCAAGTCAACTTCCCAATAGAAGCCATACACAATTAAATCACAGAACCCAGCGTTCCACAAAAGAAATACATGTTTAAAAATACTGAAAAACAGGGTCTGCAGCTTGTTTAATATCCATTGTATATTAGCTTCCAATATTCCATAATTGGAAGGCAATTAATTTGCTGTAAGGAGCTAAAAAAAATATAAAAGAACAAAAAAAAACCTCCACAGTCCCAAGAACATTCCTCCAGATGGGTGCTGACAGACTGGATTTGGTCAATCCTCAGGCCATTCCCCTCCTGTAGCTCCTGCCCACACTCAGTTCACAGAGACCTCTGTGTTGAAGTCACAACCCCATGCTGATACGGCTACAAGGGCTGGTAACTCAAATCCCAGGTCATTAAATACAGGAAGACAGCAGGAATAGCTGAGACGGGTGTAAGAGGGTAACAGGATTTCCAAGAGGGTAATGGGATTTCTGCTGCACACCCAGTCACAGAATCATAGAATGGTTTTGGTTGGAAGGGACCTTAAAGATCATCAAGTTCCAACCCCCTGCCCTGGGCAGGGACACCTCCCACTAGACCAGGTTGCTCAAAGCCTCATCCAGCCTGGTCTCGTCTCAGTCCCCTCTTTCTCCGCAAGAAGAAAGGTACCCCTGGAGAGCCGCCATCACCCTCCGGGTTTAAGCCTTCTTTCCCCTGTCGCCAAGGTTGACCTTGTGGCTACAGCTCAGGAAATTCGGTGAGACTTACATGGAAAGTCCTTTACCTAGATGGATGCAGCACAAATAACAAAAAGGGGTACGTAGGTGCTAAATCCCAGAAAAGTACTTTCTCTTAGAATTTGATGCTTATCTGGCTTTTTCCCAATGCAGCTACAGTAAAAAGAAAACTAATGCCTGGGCCTGTGTATACAGCTGATAACTGGCTCGGGCCAGGATAAACTGAGAATATTTATTCTCTCCCTCCGTGAGATATGGTTTGAAGTCTACCTGCCAGCAAAGCGCGCTCCATTTGCTTCCCCAGAGCAGTAACGTAGACATGAATAATTCAGCACATACACGCAGATACGTTCCACGCACGTCTTCACTTATTGAGCCATAGCGGAACACATGTCACAACTGTCTTAGCTTTAATGATTTTGAGAGAAGAATAAAAAATAAGCTCAGGCTGATATTCTACCCTGTGGTTAACATTATTAGTGACAATTCAAGGCACCCGCAGCTGACATCTGCATCTCCAACGAAAGCCCATTATTAGTTCTCCCATCTTCTGAAGACCATGCAGTCTAATATTTTGCATTTTATATTAATGGTCTGGCACATATTTCTTCTCACTGCGGTTTTATAGATGCTGCTATCTTTTTGATAGACATAGCTTTTATATAAAACCAATCTGAAGGTGCCGTTTCATTCTGCAAATAAGATTACTATTATATTCAATCACTGAAGGTATTTTAACTGCTGATGAAGCTTTCTTTTTAAAACAGGATTAAAAGTAAAGTATTAGAGAAATGAACAAATTTCTAGAATTACAACTAAGTTTTTCATTTCTAAAAGGCAAGACAAATATTATAATCTGAAAATACATTATAAATTTTTTTTCTAACTTTTATCACACAAATATTCAAAACGGATATAGTAACGGCAGGGAATTTAGCAGTTTCAAAATAGTTTCTAAAATTTATCTTGCTACCAATGAGGTACAGCATGTGAAATACTGTTTCAATTGTAACAATTCAACCAACGTGCTGCAGGAACATAATTACTATTTATATGTTGTCAACTTATACAATAGAGCATTGCTTTGATTTATCACAGAAAGAAAATGGTTTGGGAAACCAGACCTATTAAAAAGATTGCTTAAGACACGTCTTAAATTATTTGTATTTCCTTTAAAAGAAATCACTGAAAACAAATTCAAATATGCATGAATCAACAAAGGAAAGAAGTCTGTAGCCCATGCATAAACATCAAGGCCTAACAGAACATACAAATATAGCTCCACACTTTTATTTTATTAGCAAACATAACTTGAACGAAACAGCAGGACTGTCAAAACTGTGACTAAACAGATATCTAAGATCAAAACAGGAAAAGTAGATTGTACTACAAACATTGCTCCCTTCCTCACTCTTCTCCTCCTTGGATTGCTCAAAACAGAGTACAAATAGTACAAATTCAAGATAAAAGCCACAAAAGCTTACAACGACAAGCGGATGGTAAGTTTGCTTCACCAGTGTAAAGGTAACATATATAAGGCAGAATATTAACGATCAGTTGAAATGACTGAATTACAGTTCTCACCATCTACGTTGTGCGATAAAGAGGCAGATTTATGGAAACAGGGATCTACCACGGACAAACACCTAAGTCCTCTCTTTTGAAAACAAAGCTCCCGTCAGGCACCAAACGCTTAGTAGTTGCTATTTTGGGAGCACAGACAACTCAGTCCAATTCATTGTTTGATTGCATGTACAGTGGCTTCATTTAGGATCTTTATAATCCTTATAAATCCTCCTGAGCCTTCAAAAACAGAACTCAATAAGGGGATTTTACTGCATCGAAATGATTAAAACCAAAAGGAATTATGTTCCGTCTAGACTGGCTGCCTCCCCTCAAGTAATCTGAGGAATAGGTGAACTTCCCATTTTTAATTACAGAAGTAAAAGTCATAATTCTAATAACTCACGACTATAAAACAGATTTGCCATCATCATCATTGGATATTTACACACAAAAAGATTGCATTTGGTTCTCACGGGGGAATAGAAATTTAAATACTTTATTTTGCAGTAAATTTAGGTTTTTTGCAAAGTAAAAGATCGAACACAGGGTTTTACTGCTTCTGTTTTTCTCCAATTATTTTTCCTAGTGCTGTTGTTGTGCATCTTACGGAGGCATTACCACCTTAATAGCAAAATACTGGATGGTCCAGCCAATATTTTCACCTTCTGCTTCTACTCTCCTCACACTCTCTTCCTTTCTACCAGCCATTGACCGTGACTCTTCGTACGAGTAGTCAGTGCCGGGTTTTTACAGGGCTGTCTTTACGATAAAGAATTATCACTCCAGAGAATTAAAGAACCGTGGGAAAATTTCTACATCTTAAAGACATTATTCAAGGCATTTCATACTTGAAAAGACTGTGGCACTGATTTTTTTAGTATATAAATCACTTCATAGTATTTAAAATAAGACTGCCTATTACAGTAATTATAAAGTCTCCTACAAAGTAGAAAAGAGGAAAAAAAAAAAGTAGCAATAATCAGCACTGATTCACAAATACTATCTTAGAAAAGGAACCCCCTACCTAAACCATGATAGAACCTTTCCTAAAGTTTAGGATCTGCTTGTAACAGATTTTATATTCCTAAAGACTTACAAAAGATCTATAACTTCAGTACACAATCTGTCTTTAACATATCTAGTTCATCATATGCATGCTTAGCTTATGAGTGAAAAAATACTGATAAACTACTATTATACTCATTTCAAAAGAAAAGTGGCATTTCTCTTCATATTTCTTTTAAGTAAGAGAAATATTCTCTAAAGGATAACAATATGGCCTTCACATTCTCTCCTGGACCAAGACATGCCATGGAAATGAAAATATTACAGAGGTCCTGCTTTCACCTTCATAAAACACATCCTGAATTATATAGTTATTTTAGATTTGGTACCTCCTTCTGATTACAATGATTATTTTTTTCCTTTAGTTCTTTTTCCCTAGAAACAGGAAAAAGATGGGAAGGCAAGAGACAGAGAAAGCTGAAAATATGAAATTTTATGAAACGGCTAGATTAATTCTAGAAAAGAAGGAATTAAAACTAATTTAGGAAAATAAGACATGAGAACATTTGAACACACTCCCACTGCTTCCATATGATATCCCTCCAACCATCCTCTATTTTGCCTATAGTTTTTCCTATTTTGAAATATACTGGACAAAAAAAGCCCTGTGTCAGACTTCATTCCCAATACTTAGGAAACTCGACATGATAACGCAACTGGAAAACCTGCCCCACTGTAAAGTTTTTCACACCTTCCACTTCAGTTGTGATCACTGCCAGAGCTGAGTACTTGCCTGAGACAGAAGTTGGGTTTAACTTCACTTGGCAGTTCCTATGAGAATGACTGTTAAAAACTGAGGGATACAGTTTTTCTATTTAATTATATGTTACAGCTCCTAGCACAACAAGAAGATAAACAAATATTGCAAATAAAAAGTGATGTTTTTTAAGGCTAAAAATGTGAGAGGTGGAAAACTGTTTAATAAAAATACTGAGAAAAACTTTTTAAAAAGACCTTCTAAGAACAAAAAAAATGATTTATTATCATGGCAACTTCTAAAGCTGCTCTTGGAGAACTACTCGTCCCCGTATCTCTCTCCCAGGAGCAATACTTTGTGCCTCTTCCCCTGACAATTACACTAGCGATAATCTGCCATTCAAAAAGGTTCTTGTGAGACATGCTTCACGTCAAGGTATGGAAACACTTACCTATGGGGAATAAAACAAGACACGACAAAAGTTAATACACTGCCTTCGCATTTATATAATATTCCATTAAGGATTCTTTATTTTGGCAAACGTGGAAAACAAACGACCTTCACTACGATCCACAGTGCCCCCTGGGCTGGGGAAAGGAGGATCTAACTGAAAGATGCAAGGGAAAGGAAGAAATCAGATGTATTTTTCACAACCGGCAAGTAAAACAGTCAACCTTCAAACTAACTACAATGCAAAAGAATGCTCCCCAACAACAAGCTGCTTATTAGGTAAAAAACCCCATAAAATTAAGAACATGAAATATGATATCCTGGTCAGTATGTACTAGTTATCACTCTTCAGCAATAATTTACTTTTTGTAGGCATCACAGCAAAAGAGAGTTTTGAAAAGAGAGATGCAAAAATGCAGAAGAAAGCTACTTTTCAGTTGCATATGCCCTTTACTCAAGCACAAGGAGCAACAGAGAAGAAAACACAAATTATCTCCTTGGAATTTTACAAAATAGGTAAGGAGATTTGCAAATTTTGCTGCTCAGATATACGTCAGGTTTTCAATGCTGAATAAAAGATGATCAAGAGGGAAAGGAAATAAGGCAGGAAAGCCAGTTGTCTTTTTCAAAGTCTAAGATGCGTTTCTGTCCATCCATCTCCGCAGACCCAAAAGCTTCCGCCACACCACTCCCTAAGCTCTCCTGCCCACCATTTGTTCCCTCCCAAATCTGTAATGCTACTCTATTCATACAGCCTGAAGAACACCAACACATACTACCGGGCCAAGTTGTTCCTGCTCTCAGTAACCTGCATTATATAAATGGGAGGAGGAGGAGGAAGCAGCAACTCTATCAGCTGTGTAACCCCACAAACTCAAACAAGAGACGTGGGAACAGCGGAGAGGCTCTGGAATTAAGGTGTCAGAGCAGCACAGCTACAAGCAATCTCAATGCATCTCTCCCAGTGCAACACCAGAAAGCAAAGCCAGAAACAAGTGAGTAGATGTTCTGTATTTCATGTACTCGACACCTCTTAACCATGATAGAATGAAGTTATATATACAGATTTTGAGAACATAACACACAGTAAGAGCACTGTTACAAACATTTGGGCGCTTATTAGCTATGTCTCATCAAGGAGGAATAGAAAGGATGTAAGAGTAAATACATGCACCACATCCTCATTTCCCTGGGCACTATTAGAATCATAGAATGGTTCAGGTTGGAAGGGACCTTAAAGATGATCTAGTTCCAACCCTCCTGCCATGGGCAGGGACACCTCCCACCAGACCGGGTTGCTCAAAGCCCCATCCAGCCTGGCCTTGGACACCTCCAGGGATGGGGCATCCACAGCTTCTCTGGGCAACCTGTTCCAGTGTCTCACCACCCTCACAGGAAAGAATTTCTTCCTAATATCTAATCTAAACCTCCCCTCTTTCAGTTTAAATCTGTTACACCTCATCCCATCGCTACATTCCCCAATTAGTAACAAAAGCATTTAAATCTGTATTTTGAGGTGCTACCTTTTGAGAAATCTCAGAATTAAGAGTGGAAGGGTCACTGGCAGCCAGAGGCGTTTGTAAACAGAAAAGATGCAATTAAACGCTTGCAATCTCTGGATTGTGCCCTCGAAATTTTCACGGTACATTTTTAAGATAAGGTTAACAGGCTAATAAATGAGAGACAGCATGTACTGTGAGCTTTACATCACTTTAAAATGTGGTTTGTAATGGGAAAGTCAGACGCGGTAATATTTTACAGGGATTTAAAACAAAAAAATTTCATGCATGAATTCAATGAGCACATTGGCTGTGGGCAGGATTTATGACCAGCAGATCTGTTTACCATGACAAATTTTATCTAATAGCTACAGCATTGTTACGCATAATGACAACCAAAGAAATCTTGATCTTGACTTAATTTAATGCACAGAGTATTAGGAAATTTAATCAAAATTCTCTCTCTTCTATTCTTACCATTGCAATCTGGTCTCATGAAAACTTGGCTAGAGTTTAAAAATTTAAAGGCTGGGGTTAGAAAGGAAAAGGAAAGCACTATTCATTTCAGCATCTTTGCTAAGAATGCATTAATTAGACCCTACATTATGCCAGTGTTGCTTTTTATTACTTAACTATGGAAAAGAATAGTTGCTTAAATTTAGTGTCTGCACATCTACATGCAGCTAATGAATCTAAGAGAAAGCTTCTCAAAACAAGGTTTCTCAGGAAGAGCTGTCTCAAACATGATTGGAAAATGAAGACATGTTTTTGTGGATTGTGTCTGATGAACAAGGATTTGGATTTACTTGTATTTGCTTCTGGGACTGCTAATTATCCTATTGACAGCTTCCTCTGTTAGACTAGAATTACCCACCAAATTTGAACCTTTTATTCACTATTCAGGTAAAAGAGGTAATGCCATACTGTTACAGTTATTATAATAATGAACTCAGCTACACACAGACACAAATCAGGAAGCCACAAAGTAACAGGCATCGCAGGGATTTAGCTCTGTACTCATTAAGACTAAACTCTGTAAAGAATTAGCCTTTTATGTTCAGAGGAATATGAAAAATCCAGATCTCGTGTGCAGAGCACACATGCAACCAGTGACATAAATGTGGACAAAAAAAACCCTCAGATAGAATTTTAAAAGCCAACTATTACAGGAGCTTGACCCCTACAAATCAATGGGCCTTGAAAATATCCATCCGAGGGCATTAAGAGACCCGGCAGACATCAATTCTGGGCTATCTTGTCTAGACTGTGCTTTCACCAAGAAAGGTTGGACTAGATGATCCTTGAGGTCCCTTCCAACCTGATACTCTATGATTCCACGATTCTATGAAATAAATACAGATATGTTGAAATAATGGAAGCAAGTGAATAATTTCTCATTTTTCAATGAGAAAAAGATTCTTCTTAGAAAAAAACCCACCCATTTAGTTTGTAAGAAAAGAAAAACTGTGTTACAATTGATTTCTACTTCTAGAGACATTTCACATGCCAAACACAACTTGACAGGATAATGACATCTGTCCCATATTGGTGACGCCATCTCCATAGATAAGCAGAAGTGGCATACTGGTTTTGACACTTCTTGGATCTTCCTTTACTCCCTGTAACAGAATTCTTCTGTATGTCATGATATATTACTATTTTTTATTCCACCTTATTTCCTCTCTTCTTTTCAATATAAGGAGCCTTCTTTTCTTCTGCCCTAAGACCCTAAAGGCATATTAATATCAGAATACCTGGCAATTCACAGAACAGCACTTTCTGAACTTCAGAGAGGAGAGCCCCAAGTCCGTGAACTACAAGACGCTCTGGGTACATCTACACTCGTCAACCAACACAGCAAAGGCCTCATCTCTACCCCTGAGGCCACCAGCTGTGTGACCACATTCACACTCTTGTTCTCCAAAGGAGGATGACGACATCTCAGAACGCCTGCTGAAAATGGTCCCTGAGCAATGTCAAACTGTTCTTGAGAATTGCTCAAGAGCACTGTAGCCAGCCAGGGCCAAAACTGTGCCAGGGACCATTTTAACCACTTAAAAAGAGGACAAAGTTTTAGCAGCAGGACCCCACACCTTGCAAAGTTTTATTTATTAGAATAGGTGTTTGCAGTCTCTCAGACGGGCTTTGAGAGTTGATTTTACATACTCTGAGTTGCTCGTTATAGAAAGAACCAAGCAAAGCAGAAAAGAAAAAGCAGGGATTGCTCTGGGATTCCTCAAAGAGTTGAGGTTGAAAGGCGGGCTTATTTCTCTAGCATATAACTTCCCTTCTATGCATTTGATTTTAGCATGTGGGATGAAAGCAGTGACACAGCTATGTCAGATTTTGAGTTGCTATTAGTAATAACCAGCATCATGATTCAGTCTGAAGATGACAACAAAAATGATCTTTCTTAATCTCCCAAAGAATCATTTGTTTTTCCTGACACAGGCAGCTCTTGTAACACAATGGGATGTGTTACCACCAGCTTCTAGAAACGAGCTGTCACAGAAACAGTGATTAAAAAAGAAATAAAGTCAAAGGGTTCCATCAACAACCCTGAAGACTGACTTTTGCAGCAGTTATAAGGAATAAGCATCAGAATTCAATACAAAATTTATCATGGAAAGAGAGAGCCAAGATAGGTTATTTCCATGCTTTCCCTAAGAACTCCAGTCTCTCCCAAATCACTGAAACTCAATTTTTATTTTCCATTCCTCCTAAGACTTTTGCAGTGTAGACATCTAGAGCCAAATACACACTACATATTTCAATCAGTCTATTCTCTAAGTTTCCTTTGGTTCTTTTGAGAAGGCTGTTGTAGTTTATTCCTGATATAGCACAGCAAAATTGAAAAGCTAAGTAACAATAAGCCTCACTGATAACAATGCGGATCAAAATTTGTAAAAGGCAGGTCTTTGCCCACTCACTTTCTCTCATTTTTCTCCCTTATTATTTTCTTATTATTTTGCCCACAGCAGCTGTGGCTGCCCCATCCCTGGAGGTGTTCGGGACCAGGCTGAATGGGGCTTTGAGCAACCTGGTCTGGTGGGAGGTGTCCCTGTCCATGGCAGGGGGTTGGAACTTGATGATCTTTAAGGTCGCTTCCAACTCTAACCATTCTATGATTCTTTCATTTGTTTCTATAGCCTCTACTTACTGTCAAGTTTGTGTTACCATTCTCTCCTGATGAACACATCACCCTTGTTTAAGGAGACTTCCTTACCTCCCCTGGTTCATGTTCAGGTGAAATCCTGACTAAGTCTGAAGAAAGAACCCATGATGTGCTGAGACACTCAGCTCCATGATTCCATGATGTTCTCCCAAAATCATAGCATTGTACATAAAATGAAAACCGTTACTTTTACTCCCAGCTGATGTGTTACAAGCAGACTGCTGCTCCTCTTAAATCTCAAATTGACATTGGTCTCTAAAACACTTAACTTTTTAAATGCCAGAGATGCCAGGGACAAATTGAACACAACTATTTATAGTTTGGGATCTTTTGGTTTTTAGGCTGAAAATTTAAGCATACAGCTTTAAGAGTAAACGTGCTCTCACAATTTCTGCTCATAAAAGGCAACAGTCATGGGATTTAGTTAACCTAGACACAGAGAAGCCAGGATAAGCTTTTTGGGCTTCATTTAGGTATCCGTCTTCAGTCCTGCATGTCCCCTTGTTAAAAGCCAGAGAAATATGGCATAGAACAGACATAAGGTCACCCTGTCTCAATTGCTACACTTCCAAACACAAATTTTAACCCCCTAAAACCAAGATAATGAAGAACTATAAATAAATACAAGAATGGAGTACACTGCAGTTTTGAAGCACGACAATAATGCTGGCCAAATCACAGAATGAGTTATGAAATTCTCAGAATTTATGAATTATGAATTCTCAGAAATACACTGAGAATAGTTCAAAGTGATATTGTGGTAAATGACATATGGACATTTTTAATTATTATGACATTACTTTGCTGTGATTTAAAATTAAATTCCATGATTTTTCTGTATATATGTTAACAGCTTTCACCGTACTATTTACAGTCATCGTGAGAGGCACAAGTTGACATATATCTTACTATAAATACATGGTGTGTTCTGAAAAAGTATATATTACCTTATTTTAGTACTAGCTTCTGTATTTTTGCGTTAGTGCTGGTCATCCTAACACACAAATTCTCAGCAGTATTAACAGTGCACATAAGTCTTTGGGACTCAATGGGGAATTTGTGAATGCAGTATTTCATAGAATCATAGAACGGTTCGAGTTGGAAGGGACCTTAAAGACGATCTAGTTCCAACCCCCCTGCCATGGGCAAGGACATCTCCCACTAGAGCAGGTTGCTCAAAGCCCCATCCAGCCTGGTCTTGAACACTTCCAGGGATGGGGCATCCACAGCTTCTCTGGGCAACCTGTTCCAGTGTCTCACCACCCCCACAGTAAAGAATTTCTTCCTGATATCTAACGTAAATCTTCTCTCTTTCAGCTTAAAGCCATTGTCCCTCATCTTATCACTATTTCAGAAGGAATATTCCAACAAAGTCAGAAAACTTTGTAATGTTCAGTTAGAATGGGATGGACGCTGCACAAGCAAAGCAGGTTGAGCATTTGAGAATGAAGTCAGCTGAAAATATCTCTAGTTCCCTAGACCTGACTAAAAAATGAGGTTTGCCTGGGCACAGGTGTTCATATACGGGCTTTGTATCCGCATGTCCCCAGCTGCAATGTCACGTCTCTAACAGCAGAGCACACTGAGCCACTGTGGAGGGCGAGACAGGGGACAAGGGACATGCTGGAAATGTTGTAACTCACCCGATGGACAGTGAGTACAGTAACTCCACCCTTCACCTTCAGAAGACACAACTACTTTCAAGATCAACAGGGGCGATGTTGAATTCCAGAGCACCTCCCGTAGCTGTCTGTCAAGTTGTTTGGGGTATTTTTTGGGAGTGGGGGGATTATTTGTTTTGGGGGGATGGGAGAATGTTCTGTTTTTCAACAGGACTGATGGTTTGTGTAATTATTTGATTTGAAGCTCTGCAAGGAAAATTTACACAAATCTAACTTATGCAACTAAAAAGCAGCTTATCCTTTCTTGCCAGTTACACAAGTTTTCAATACATTTACCTCTCTTGGTGATAAAATTCTGTTGATCACTTCTTGCCAAGCCAAACATCCTCGGGTGCCCATTTTTGTAATTAAGCTTCTAAAATTAACCTAAAAACCACTGTGATTTTTAATCTTTGCAGTAGGACTGTTGCTAATGACTTCTTGCAGCTGAAGCCCTGCATGTACTCATACTGATAACATTATCTTAATTTGTCCTTGACATTAAAATAGTATTACGTAGTAACTAACTCCTCTCTCTCATTCCCAGTGCATTTAAAACATAAACAAACAAAAAAAAAACCAAACCCCAAACAAGCTCTAATGCATTTACAGCCCTGTTCAAAAGCAGACTCTTCCCAAACTTTAACAATCCTCTGGAAATCCTTTTATGAATTTTCTTGTTTGCCAAATGGGGTTCTTCATGTTAAGTATTTGGTACAATGAGTTTCTACCCCTTCCACCCCAAAAAAATTTTTCATCAAAATAATTATAACTTTTGGAAAGCGTTATTTTACTAACACAGCATATGAATATCCCAAACTGGGGGGAAAAAAGAGACTGTACACTTGAATGGCAGGTTAGACACAAAATGAGAGAAGAGATAAGGAAAGACATGAAGGTAAACAAACGTTGAATCGCAGGTGGAGGAACAAGTAAGAAAATGTAAAGGAAAAATGAGAACCCAGGTGTGGTTTTAGAAGACTATTTTTCAGAAGTCTATAAGGAATTTTTGCTTACTGAAAAGTCCTAACCACAGGAGGGATCCAGGAAACTAACACCTGCTCTTCAGAAAAGGTTAAAGAAAAGATCATCAAGATCACTCTGTCCCAACCAAAACCAGTACATGCTTTTTGTTTTCACAAAATTATTTTAAGAATTGTTTTAAAAAGACATACAAGGTTAAAATGATCCTTCCTGAAGGACATTTTCTCTTCCTTAGACATAACAGAGAAATCATTAGAAAATTTATTTCATCATAAGAGTTAACAAGTAGAACATGTTGTCAAGGTTAGTTCTTCAAATAAGCTCCAGTAGGACACCCTGCCGTAAGACCCCTGGCTAACTTCAAATTCCACATATATCACGACCTTTTGGAGGAAAACCCAAGAAATAAAAAATAAAATCTATAGAAGATAACATACATATATAACATGGTGACGTTCAAACCTTTACCATATTTGAGAGCTGCTTTCAAGAAAAAAAGTTTCTCTTTTTCTTGTGACCACGAAGACTTTAACTGTGGTTGTCAACAAAGCCTTCTCCTTTTCCACGACTGCTACGATATATTTCTTTATTACATATTTGGCCTACAGTCAGTGAAAAGAGGAGAGCTTGCTGTTGAGGACTTTACGGAGGACCAGTTGCCTGGTTTCAAAGAGAAATTTGAGAAGGAGGTAATGGAGCAGCCTAACAAGGAGCACTGGGATGGCTCTGGTAACAAAGACACGACTTACAGGCCAACTTCTCCGTCCCCTCTTGATTTCACTGCCTAAATAGTTCAAACATGCTCTAGAAATGGGAAATCTTCCAACAGTGTTTACCAGACTGTTTCAAACCGCCATCTTTTCTTGAGCAGGTAGAAATAAATCCACATCTATTATAAGGCCGTTTTCAATCTTAATTCTGATGCATTGCTTGTTATCAAGCTACAAAATACCCACACACTTTTGGTGTTCAAATTTACTCTGAAGCTCTTACTTAGACAAATAAGATTAAAATAGAAATGAGAATCAATAACTAATGATAAAAGCAATAAATCCGGAAGTACTTACATTAAACTTAATAATGTCATATATCAAGTACCGAGGGACAACCTGTCCATTAACCTTGTCGATGATCATCTCCTTAAAAGAAAAGAGATAACATTTAGATTTATTTCACGAATACAGAAGAATGTCAACACTTTTATATTTAGTGCATGTACCTGCAAGCGGGATGCAATCAAACACTGGCCACATCTTTATTATCAGAAAGATTTTACAATAGGACAAGATTATAAAATTATTATTATGGTCTTAAATCTCTCCTGAAGCATTCAGTAAGAAGCCAGGAAGCTGTACTAAGGCTCCACATTCTGATCTGCAACATTTATACATCAGTTTCCCCGCAGCTTTCAAAATCACTACGTTTCTTGAGTGAATAATGAGCTTTTAGAAACCGTAGTAAGAACTGCGATCCTAAGTCAACCAAGCACTTTTGGAAATCTTGCCTACAATAAGAATTACAACAGCAAGGAAGTAAAGAACAAGCATTAACATCCATTTTCTATGCTCAGGTTGAATCTTTTCATGTTAACAGCGTCCTAGGAGGCAGCACTGACAACTGCAATTTGCTTGAACGTTGCATTGTGACTAAACAGTAGGGTTTCCTCAAATGGAAATACCACAGATGCTATCTGTATCACATGAAATCAGTCAACTTTCAATATATAAACTGGTAAATCATCTTAAAAATCATCTTGCCAGCTAGAAGAAAGACTATTAACAATCAACATCCAAACACTAAAGTGTTTCCTGAACTTAGTGTTACATACAGAAATATATATATATATATATATATATATACACACATATATATATAAAACATGCGGGTACTTATATCTGTAACTCGGGTTTCCTATGATATGAATTAGACATAGTCTATTAGTTTGATAAAATAATTAAAAATATTTAGTTTCATATAAATTATTCATGACTGAAAATTGTAACAATAGCCAATCGCTAGATCTTTTTCAGAGACAGCTTTGAAATATTCACTTCTCTAAATGCAATCAATCTTCTCCCTAAAAGAAGTTAAAGCTAAAAGTTAGTTGTGTCAGCTAAGGATTTTTTGCTGCCAGTATCAAATTGAAATTCCAAATTCACCCATACAAGATAAAACAATTGGAAATGGTAAAAATATTTCCCTATAACATTACGAAAACAGAATTGTGAGCTCAAGAATTATTCCAAAAGAGAACCTTACGTCAACTTAAATTATTTTGTTTAGTTTGTTTCTTGCCAGGTCAGTAGCATTTTTACGTTTTACAACTTTTTAACTTCTCTTAGAATCCATAACTTCTACAAAGTAAACCCAAACAAGAGTCTCAATGTAAGATTGATTTTCCGTCTGTGCACATACCAAGCTTCTTGAATCTTACCGAGTATTTAACCACATTGGGCTTTGAAAAATAAGCAAGCAGTTGTAAAAACACAGGATTCTTTAAAAGCAAACAAAAAGCTTGAAGCATTTAAAACTAAACTAGAAGACGTGAACCTGTTGTTCTCAAAAGCCATCGGGAACTGTAAGTTGCCCACTTAATCAGGGTCTAGAGAACAAGTCATATGAGGAGAGGCTGAGGGAACTGGGCATGTTTAGTTTGGAGAAGAGGAGGCTGAGGGGAGACCTCATTGCCCTCTACAACTACCTGAAAGGAGGGTGTAGAGAGGTGGGTGTTGGCCTCTTCTCCCAAGGGAATAATGACAGGACCAGAGGAAATGGTCTGAAGTTGCGGCAGGGGAGGATTAGATTAGATATTAGGAAGAATGACTTTACTGAGAGAGTGGTCAGGCACTGGAACAGCCTGCCCAGGGAGGTGGTGGAGTCGCCATCCCTGGAGGTATTTCAGAAACGTGTAGACGTGGCACTTCAGGGCATGCTCTAGTGCCCGAGATTGTTGGGTTGGGTGTTTTGTTTTGTGGTTTTTTTGGTGTTTGTTGGGGGCGTTTTTTGTTCGTTTGTGTGTGTGTGTATGTGTGTGTGTGTGTATGGTTGGACTCGATCTCAAAGGTCCCTTCCAACCATGAGGATTCTGTGATTCTGTAATATTTTGGAATCTCATCTCTTGAGAACACAACACTGAGATGGAGACTGGGCTTTCACAGCGAAAGGCAGCATTCGCAGGTGGTGTGAATGACTTCCTGAAGTGACCTTACACATCTTGCCACACCATTAAAAAAAAATAATTAAAAAATCAATTCCATGAGTGAAAAAATATTCTTTTGTAACATTACAATTTCTTATTCCTAACTCTAAAAAAATCATTTAGTTACAGGTACTGTCAAAAAACATTTGCAAAAAGTCGACATATAAGTGATGTAACAAGATGGTGTTCTGTTCCTCTCCATAATTTAGGTAAGACACGGGTGAGCTATCAAAGGAACAGCAGATGCAACGCTGCAATGCCTTCTTTGACGATAAATTTTATAACTAACTGCCAGAACAGATGGAGTAGGTAAGAGAGAAAGAAGGCAGAAGGCATGATGTTCAAACTTGGAAGACTGTGTAAAGATATAATGCAAAGAAAAAAAAAAAAAAGAAAGAAAAAAGAAAAGGGCAAAAAACCCCACCCAGAATTCCTGATAGGAATCAGGTGAATTGAATAACAAAGTAAAACTGAAACAAAAGAATGCTACCATATTTCTTTACAGTTTCAACAACATTAGCAGGTGAAACAATTTTTTAAAATTAATTTAACTGAACATATATTTAAGGTTTAAGGACTCATTTCCTCAGCATGCATATTCAGAGCCTCAGCTTTGATGCAAAGGGAGCATTTGAATGCAAACCCCTGAAAACATTTCAGGGCTGGTATTACAAGATTTTACACCTAATTTTCAAAATCCGAATCTCTGGATATTCAGTTTAAGAAGAATTATAAAATACAGCCAAGAGGACCAAGAATGATTTTTTTTAAACCTTCTCTAGAATGCTCAGTTTTAACACAATATGAATTTTATAATGAAACTTTTTCTGTACTTCAGACATGTATAAACCTTTTTGAGTCCATTACTGATAAAATCTTTCCTCACATCCTCGCTTCTTTTCTTCCTCCCCAGCCTCTTGTTCCCTTTTCACATCCTGACTGAAATCTCAGCCACCGGAGCAAATAAACAATGGCACAATATGCCTTAGCAGCAGAGATGACAAATTCCTGCGCTGCTCATCTCCATCATGACAACAACATTCACTGCTCCATTAGTTACGCCAATAGAACTGTCACAAGGCAAAAGCTGTAAAGTGATCATACGAATGATTCGGATTAGAAATACTCTAACACATCATTATTTAACGGCCTGATTTCAGAATCTTCCTTGAAATTATGAGAATTGAAAAATGACTCAGGGAGTAAACCTCAAAGGCAAGTTCATAGACTGGGGGGAAAAGGTAGTATTTGAGAAACTGGTCACATCCGAACTCACTCATTCCCATCTGAGTAATAAGCTGATACTATAAGGCTGCATTTAAGCCAGTTTTTAGATAACTAAAAACTTAAACCCAAACCCACTCTCATGACATGATAATAGAACACAAAAGTATCCTCAAGATGCACCTGCACCTTTGCTTTCCCTTTATAGACCCCATGTAGATTTACAGCCACCACAGTGTGTTTTAAAATTACCGCTGCTAGTAAGTATGATCTTTACCACTGGTCCATTAGCTGCTAGTTTAGGTATTATCTTAGCCTGTGGGCTTGCAGAACAAGGTCCAGTGGCCAGTTTCTTCGATGTAATCTGGCAAAACTGTGCTGATATTAATCTCCTTTTCTTAATCTTCTGGTGCTGCAGAGCACCAGTCTTACAGCATATTAGAAACAGCAACTGCGCTAGGAGCTTTTAACTGGACAAATACCAAAAGAACAGCGCTCATGGACTTTTTCTTTCCTTAAATCATGTATCTAGCAAGCAACTTGGACTTAAAATAATCCAAAATTTAATTACAAAGCAAAGGATCTCATTTTACCAGCCACTTGCAGAATGTATTTTTTGCTGAGACAAAGTATGGAATCAGACCTAATCACACATCTATTTGTTCCTATTCCTCCCGTGCCGTGCCTTGCCTTTCCCTTGTCCGTTTACCTTCAACACAATTCTAGCCACTGCTATCTTTCAGGAATGAAAAAGAGTTATTGGGTTTTTTTAGATCGATTTTGCACCAAGTGTCAGCCTTTGCAAACTCAAAAAAGTTATGCCATTTCTGAGAGAGCTCACAAATAAGTGAGGTCTGTACTGATACAAAACTATAAATCAATCTCAATCTCGCTCGTCACTTTTGGAGTCCTTGGCCATCCTAAGTCTTCAAGTGTGACCAATATTTTATATATAAATAAAATATATATAAAATTGTATTAAAATTGTAAGAAGTATTCCAAGCCTAAGAATGCCTCTGCACTATCTGCTCAGCTGTTCCAAAACTAAGCAGAATGCCAAGAAAGTTCCTGAAAATAACTAATAAGTTTTCTTGCACAACAGCCCAAACACTTGAACAAAAACCTATGCATTCATTCAGATAGCAGTACATTTGGCTTCTTAAAGGAATACTTCATATTATACTTGTCACCTGTAGGTAATATTCAAATTGGCTGTAATGAGCTTTGCAGAAAACTTCCTTCCATGCCAGGAGAACAACCACAACTGAAGAGCTGGAGATGAGCACAAGGGTATTATTGCAGGAGATCTTTCATGACCCAGCTGGTCACAGGAAGAACTGTTGGCAAGTAATTTCAGCCGGAAGTGAACCCTAAATGCATATGAAATTCTCAAAGACAACCACATGAAAGGCTTACACCAGAAGCCTTACAGCAAGTTAATAGATCACTGAATGAATGGAAATTGCCTTTATGAAAGTTTTATATATGCTGTCATTCTAAATAAAGTTAGGGGAAATTACCTAATCTTTTGTATTCTTAACCCAAGAAGTTGTTTTGCTGCACGGTATCAGATATCTCTGTTTTGTCTTTCCTTCTTTCTCATAGTTTTTAAGATTACTGTAAAGCAATGCAAATTGAGCCACCTCGTTCTATACGTTAATTCTCAGAGAGAGAAAGCTACTTCAAGGGTAGAAAGTATGAACTACTTCAACCTGTAATTAAGGAATTACCTTCAACAGCCCTTCAGCACTAATTAGCAAAATATGTTAATACAAAAAAGCCAAATTTTTCTTCCTAGGGATTAAAAAAAAAAGAAAGGAATCACGCTTATATCCAGAGTAAAGGAACAGTCATGGAAATTATCACTTGGCACCAACATTAAACAAATATTCAATTGCAAAGTTAAGCTGTTCTGATGCTTCAAATAATAGGCAAATTTCATTCTCAAACCTGTTGAAAGGAACTTCAATTGAAAAGAAAAATATTCCATCAACAGCTTGCCTTTTTTTTTTTTTTTTAAGTGACCATACTTAAATAAATTTAGAAATCTGTACTATGGAAAGTATTTATCCATTGAAAGGTTTTTTTTTTAATCTCAAGGTACTTCATTCGACCAATACTTGTTCATTTAATGTCATTTTGCTTTCTACTTCATGAAAAACTAGGGGTAGGGGAATCACAATAAGACTAATTTATGCCAATATGGTGAAATACTGAAATCCACTGTAACAGTCAAGCTTTTACAAAACAACAAATTAAAGTGAAGTTATAGTTCATGTCCTGGGTAACTGAGAGAACTTCATTTATTCTTAAGAAACTAATCTATAAATCTGGGAAACACAACGCACCAGCTCAGAGCCCCTCTCCCACGCCCCACAGCCACACTTATGCACATGTCTCAATGTATGGGCGTCCCTGTCTTCCACCAGGTACACGTTAGCCACCCTGACTAAATCATCTGCTTTGACCCTCAAAAAAAAAGAGCAGCAGTTTGCTTGAAGAACACCTAGGATTGCACCATACGGACCATTACTTTCTCAAGAACCTCAGAAAGAGCAGGGGGGAAAAAAAAAAAAAATAGTACCAGGCTTTTAATCTCAACAGTATGGAACTTAATGTACATCATTAAGAATACTATTATGTATGTCATTAGGAAGCTGCCTGGCTGAAGAGGCTCCTACCAGACATGACAGCTTGCGCAACGACTTTTGAGCTGACAGCACGGCATTTCTTGCATTACACTCTCAATTTTTCAGTGAAGTAGAGGTGGTGGAAAATATTCCATTATCTCCTCCCCTGTCCCTGAGACAGTACATTGTTCTGTGCAATAATTATCCTCACGGATTCGATTTATACATGCTTCACATGTAAATTTGTGTTCAGTAAGACAGATTGTTCACAGAAGTGACACTTCAAGAGGGATATTGACAACAAAGGCCTGAGAAAGGAAAGAAAGTTAACAATGACAATATGATCTCCCGTATCTGAAAGGTGCATCAGGCTTCAGAAGACCAACATGGAAGATCATCTCAGATATCCAGCACTTCAGCGAGGAAGAGTGACAGCAATGTCGTGATCCTCCATGCAACGTGACAGGCAACTGCGTTCATCTACATTGACAGGTATATAGGATAAGAGCTAATGAAGTTCCTTTGCTCATCTAAAACAGGGAGATCAAAGAAAGGAGTAATCTCTTCTTGAGGCTACCATTCTGAAATGTTTACCAAGAATACTCCAGGCCAGTCTTCAAACAACAAATACAGATGTTTTACAGCTTGTGTCACAACTAGCTTACAAAGTTCGTTAGCAAGTTTACATAACTTAAATTAGCATGATGACTTAGAAATGTTTTAGTCTTAAACAAACGTAACTAAACCATCTCTAAATCACAGTCAATAATTCAGATGAGCTGAAAATAAAGGTGACAGACACAAAGACATCAATTCACAAAAGACTATCAAAATATGATGGAAATTTTATTCGTTTTTAGGAATATTTACATTAGCTGGATTAAATTGACCACGTTTATTGTATCAAAATATAAAGCTGCAAGAGATGAGGTTCTGCATTTATTTCTTTAGATTCTCTTCAAGCATTTTCTCATATTCAGAGAATGTCATCTCAATACCTTGATTTATTTCAAAGACAAACAGCTCCCCCCAGAGTAGTCATCATTGCTATTCTGTAGATAAGAAATGACTTATGAAGTGAGATTCCCACATTCAGCCAGTGACTGCATCTATATTACACCTGAAATCCCATGATTCAGTGATCCAGGCCTAAAATCTTGGCCCCGTTTCTGAACGAAAGCAAAACGGCACTGAAATTGTTACAATAATTACACAGCATGGTCCTTACCCCATCCAGAAGAGTGTTTGTTAGATGTGTGCGAAGATCTTTACGAAACGGAAATTCCAGATTAGATACGTGAAAAATCGAATTGTCTCTATCAATCATATAAACTTCATTCTTGCCATCAATCAGCATCATGTACCTGCAAAGGCAATGTTAAGATGTTATTCTTAGAGGTATATCCTCTAAATCTCTACTGTTTTGATTTATATTAAGTGCTAAAAAAAGCAATCATGACAGATGTTATAAAAAAAAGCACGTTAGAAGGATTTTTTTACAGTTAAAAGTTTAAACCTATTTCTTCAGGAAAACAGACAATTTAGTTCAATGCAATTATCACAAA
Source organism: Numenius arquata (assembly GCF_964106895.1). Taxonomy (NCBI): domain Eukaryota; kingdom Metazoa; phylum Chordata; class Aves; order Charadriiformes; family Scolopacidae; genus Numenius; species Numenius arquata. The sequence continues at coordinate 6,272,320 of NC_133582.1, forward strand.
GAAAATACTTCAAAAATACAAGTTCAGAAAATATATAAGTATATTGCTGTGTCCAGATAAAATAACGCCTGAAAATCTATTAAAAATAACAGAGGTTTTAATGCTGTAAGAAATACATGAGGCTAATTCAGTTAGATTCAGCTAAAAGATCTTCGACTCTGGTATGGTAAAGGAAGATAGAAATTGTGGGATGCAGAAGGCTGGCAAAGCAAGAAAGATCACAAAAGTGCCTTTTTGCAACCTTCAAGATGTGACTGTACTTAGTAAGGCCAGTGAAGAGGACAATATAGTTACCAAGATGTGACTGAATGATCAGACAGGGAACACCATGGCGTAGCAGCAGCGCAAAAAATAAGCGTACGAGAGACAAAGATAACATGAAGACTCAGAAGTAAGTCCAAGTTCGCTGTCTCAGTCAAACCTGAGTTATGTCAGCTTTACTAATTACTACTTGAGCTGCCGTAATTGAACTTATGCCTGATCATGCCATAACTAACCGTGTTGGTGGTCTGCCCCAAAAACTGAGAGCATGACTCTAAGCTGAGCTTTATTTCGTTGATCCTTTCATTTCACTTTGCACACACGCGCCAGAAGAACAATTGTTATTACAGTTCGACTGAGAAAAGTCGAAATCACAGAAACCCCAGAAGAGAAGAAAACAGGAGCACCACCAACTGTCAAGATAGTTCAACGGTTCTAAAAGTTCACAAGGTTTAATGTTCTTGAATAGCCTCTGATATAAATAGCGAAGGGACACAAATCTTCCCAGAGCAACTACCCATTTGGATGGCAGCACAGCTTCTTTGACAACACAGAATAGGGAAACACTTGATTAAAATTAAAAGATTATAGGAGTTTGACCATCCACACCAGAATATTTTGAAAGAAAGCAAGCGTATTTTGAAGATTCATTCGGCAAAGAACTTCTCATGCTTGTATAAGTTTTTGGATATATGGGGGATGGAGGGTGGGAAACAGTACTTTTCATAATTCATCCATTTCTCCTTGGAAAGTCTTAGTTGTGAAGAAATAACAAGCTATGAGTAGTCTTTTCTAAAAATCACCATGGCTTTTACAAGTAATGCCCACCGGATCTCTGCTGTCAAAACCCAGCAGCAAGCATCCCCCAGAAACCCCGCAGGCAAATGCTCCGCAGGGGCAGCAGAGGTAGCTGTTGTCTGCACAGATCCTGCCTCCAGAAACCAGTAGATCTGACTACGGGAGCACAGCACCGTCCCTACAGCTTAAATAAATACTTTCCTCCAATATTATGACCATAATCATAATTCACTATAGATCAGCTCAACTAGCATTTCTCCACATGCAAGATGAGTATTTCTAGATGTTACAAATCAGTTAAAAAAAAAAAAAAAAACCACCCAAAACTCAATATAAGCAGAAAAAAGTCGGGACAGAGAATTAAATCAATGCAACATTAAGAGAACTGAAAGCTGCATGTGAGATGCTTTATGGAAAAAAAAATATAATTCAATATACATTCAACTAGATAACTTGGCGCCAGTGCTTTAGAAGCAAGAATAATCTACAATGTTCATTTTCAAGCCATGTAAATTTATTCAAAAGTAAAACTAAGTAAAAAGAGCATGTTGTGTTTTTCTCAAAAATTAAAGAAACCATGGGGAGGGAAGAAGAGGTGTGTAACTAACAAAAGTAAAGCAGTGTGCATATTTTTTTTACAAATAAGTTTAATTGGGTTGCTCTGCACTCCCATATTCACTGCTGTTTTAAGTACATGCTTTCATTGTAACTTGCTTCAATGACAAAGCATCATCTAATGCTTCAAGTGACCTAGCACTTAAAAAACCCCATACTTGCATCATCACTACCAATGTGGTACAATAAGAGATCTTGCAACTTCTTTGAATCAAAAAAAACCCAACACAGTTAAAAGCTTTGTTTTCAGCCACCTAAAACATCTACAGGTTCAGGCAACGTACAGAAGATTTCATGAAAATCTATTACTCGAACATCAAAACTAAGACTAACACACCAGTGCTTTCTCTAGATCTTCTACTCAAATCAGTATCAGTTGGTTGCTGGATAGCCCATCAACCACTAGTGCTTATTACTCCCTCTTTTAACTCCACTATTACTCCCTCTTTTTCAAATCCCAGCACTAAAGTTACATCTCTTCTCCCATGATTTCTCTCTTTCCTTTTTAAGATCTGTCACGGTTAGCTCTTTATTCCATAAATTCTAAATGACAGGGACCATGGTAAGTCTTAAAACTGCTTGCAAAAGATTTCCAATCAAAGATCACCAGGAATCACAATTATATCCTGCTTCAAGAGAACTACTGAGAAACAGCATGGGCTTAAGTTGAAGAAAAATAATAATAATTTGGTCTCAGGACAATAAATTACCTTAACATAGCCCATTAGGGCTACAAAGATGATTAGGGGCCTGGAACGTCTCTCTGATGAGGAAAGGCTGAGGGACTTGGGTCTGTTTAGTCTGGAGAAAAGAAGACTGAGGGGAGATCTGATCAACGCCTATAAATACTTAAAGGGTGGGTGTCAGGAGGATGGGGCCAGTCTTTTTTCAGTGGTGCCCAGTGACAGGACAAGAGGGAATGGGCACAAACTTGAACATAAGAAATTCCATCTAAACATGAGGAGGAACTTCTTCCCTTTGAGGGTGGCAGAGCACTGGAACAGGTTGCCCAGAGAGGTGGTGGAGTCTCCATCTCTGGAGACATTCCAAACCCACCTGGACACATTCCTGTGCAACCTGCTCTGGGTGACCTGCTTTGGCAGGGAAGTTGGACTAGATGATCTCCAGAGGTCCCTTCCAAACCCATATCATTCTCTGATTCTGTGATTTGTCATGGGTCTCACAATAATATATTTCCCTAACATAGAAAACATAGAAACTGAACGAGTTGTCTGCAGGAGGACATTAGACTGACCCAGATACGTCTATTGTGAAAGGGGTTAGTTTTTTTCTTTTTTTTTTTCAAGCTGAAAGACTCAAAACACCTACACCCCAGAATTTAATAAACTATTGAAAAAAAATTCTGAATTTGTCAAAATTCTATTTACCAACATAAGACAGAAGAAATTTGGTCGAGGATGGACTGACAACCAGAAATGCTCTATGAGTGGCTGATAACTGAAAATGTGCAAGAAGCAAAAGAGGTATGCAACAACGGCAAGATTTTGGTGAAACTGCATTTATTAATTAATGAGAGGGTTTGGTTGGTAGGTTGGTTTTGTTTGTTTGCTTCTTTAGCTCAAAAAGCATAAGTTCACATGCTTAACATCAGGCTTTAAGTTTTCTCCAGATGACACTTCTTGGAGAAATCCCGTAGACTGCTGATGAGTACATTTCTGAATATTATTTGGATATGCCCTGACCAGATATAGCTGAAGAAGTTAATTAAGATATTAGCAGCGTAAGCACTTACAGTGGAATAGAGAGCGCACCACTGGGCAACGCTACGTAGCCAAGAAAGAAGAAAGATGATTTCTCAAACACATTCAATAGGAACTAAACCAGCACACAGGAGCTTAACTGTCACGCATTGTATTGCACACTGTGAACACTACTTGCTGTTACAGCTGTACGTTTATTACTAATTATCTCTATTGTGTGAGCACCCAAAAGCTCCAATTAGTAACCAGGCCCCATTATATTAGAGTCCGTGCAAGTACACAAGGTGACATGGTCCTGTATCAGATGGCTCAGCCTGAATTTAAAATGAGACAAGTGAATAAAAGAGCAAGAGCAGAGTAGCAATGAGAGCAGTAACAAAACTGCTCGTTCACCTTCGATAACTACACAGGAAAGCAGAGAATCCTGTTTGAACAGCAAACATCATCTCTTCAAACTCCAATCCAACCACTGCAAACCAGCCAGCTTCCAGTGCAACAAAAGTTCTGGCAAGCGAGGTAAAGAAAAAAGGGTCACGGTGTCCGCACAGATTAATCTCACAAGCAGATAAAATATCTAAAGTCATAGAAATGGTAAAATCTAAGGTTTCGTTAGAAGCTATTTTTCATTCACTTCTGGTCCTGAGGCAAGGTCTGTTATTAATTCTAATCGGACATTAGTATTAACACGATAATTCAGGAAATAGGATGAAAATTTCATTAGCAAAGAGTTACGGCTCTTGGCATCAGACAAGCAGATCTCCAAATCACCTACCAGAGTGTTAATAACTTTAATCCTTAAACTTCAAAAAAATGTCAACCACCCAATATAATCTTGAAAAGTTTTATCTTCAGAAATCAATTCTTTTTAGCATACCCAAATAAAGGCAGCTGTTTCAAAGGCTCGTTTGTCTCCACGTATATCTTCTTCCTGCAGTCCACATCAGTTGGCCCCAAAATACATGTTAGAGGAATGATTTTATCAAACTTCCTTTTTCAGTTTAGTCTGGGGGGGAGGTTCTTGAGCAGGGTGGTTTGGGGTTTTTGAGGGTTTTTTTGTTGGGTTGTGGGTTTTTTCGGTGTTTTGAGGAGTTTTTTTGTTGGGTTGGGTTTTTTATTTAGTTTTTAGTTTTTTTGTTGGGTTTTTTTTTGGTTAGTTAGGGGGTTTTTTTGTTGTTTTGTTTGGTGGGGGTTTGTTTTGTTTTTACATAATTCTGAAGCTTACTTGAGCTACATTGAAAATTAAAAACTGAGGTTTCTCCTTTATGCAGATGTTTAGTATTTTTCACCATTAAATCTGATAGTACATTTCAGGAAAATATTATTTAAGGCAAGTTATTTGGTCTCCCTCAACCTACAGAGTCAGGAACAAGAACAGACCTGTGTCTCCCAAGCTCCAATCCTGCACCCACCAGCACACGCAGCCTCTGTCCTCTTCCCCAGTTCATTAGGGCTCATAAAGCCAGCTTTGAAAATACTCCTCAATACATACACTCACATGCAGCATAGCGTTCGCTTTACATTTACGGTAAAACTGATCTCCTAGAAGTTCACAGGTGTTTGCCACTGACTTCAATTTTATGACGTGTCTTACCTACGTTTAATTTATTTCCCTCAGCCAAAATCCCAGCAACCTTCCTAGCAATAAAGTTACATACGCTAACTTTGCACTTTATAGGAGTTTTAAAACCTTAAGTATAGCTTCCTCAAACTTTGAGACCTCATCTTCTGAGTTTGAGTTCAACACAAAATTAATTTTCTGAAAAAAAGCTACAAGTAGCATATGGATTAGCATGTTTTTTAAAGGAAGCTTAAAAATTCGGCTCCTGCCGGAGCTTTCTTTGCCCCACAGTATTTCTTTAGATGGGCTATATCAAAGAAGATTATTTATTTCGACACAGTATCATTGTCATCCCTTTGTTTTTTTTTTAAGTTCTTTTTAAAATATGTGTATGTCTATATTACTACATGAAAGAATGCAAAATGTATGAAATTCCATCATCAACTCTTAGCGCAAAAATACACGGCAGCTCTCTGTTCCCAGGGGAGTTCATTACACAGCCGAGAACTCAGTCTTGGGAAAGCGCTGCCCTCCCACACAAATAAGCATTACCCAACTCAGAGTAGCAATTAGCATCACTAATAGTTTGCTGACGCAGAGGCAGCAACGAAATCCTGCTGCAGATATCGCTTTCCATTTCTTAATTTCCTTTTACGATTGGCAACGCTTCCCCATCACGAGCACGTCGCCGCTACATAGGTCGGTCACCTGGGACGAGGCCAAGCCACTTTACTTTGGACCGTGCCAATTCCCACCTGGCACAAGAGCAGCAACTTCTGGCCAGACGCACCAAACGCTGCTGAAAGGGCCAGGAGAATGAAAATTAATGACTGCCCTCTATCCACTGACAGTAGGAGATCATCTATCTGTGTCACTAAGCAGTTCCATGTCCTGGCCTCAATCCAGGCTGCGCCGGATCTGGAGTAACAGTTTAAATGAGACGGAGTTTGAAGTTGGCCTGTGGCAGATGGAGCAATACACCCCAACGTCCCCATAAATGGGGGAGGCTCAGCTTGCTTTCTTCTCCTGTATTAATTGCTGCTGGCAATGCTCGTCGCTTCAAACTATGTCTCGTGAAAGATGACAAAGCCTGGATACAGGGATACTATCACAGGAAGTTATGTGAAGACTCATAATATTATTTTCAGTGTGCAAACAAAAGGAAAACGATGTCTTTTTAATCAGCACACTGTCAGCTCCGTCGCAAATACCATTTTCAAACTTGTACACGTGTTTTCATTTGCACAAGTACACAGCGTATCAGCCAGCAAGAGACACTGCTACACATAAGCAGCTGTACAATTATGTATTTGACTTGATAATCCAAATTCTAAACAAAATTTTTTAAAACCAACACACACAGGCCCTTGGCCTGCTCTGAATATACCAACACTTTATACTTCTCTCACATACTTCTAGGTTAAATTCTGCCACCAACAGTCTCCCCAGTATTTTAAACCAAGAAAAAACAAACCCTTAGATTCTGACTGACGTTCATTTCCAATTAACAGCCTCCAGCTCCAATATTTCTTATTCATGACCTTGCATTTTCTACAACTAAATATCCTTCCAGTTTTATTATTCTGCTCCTCAGTGAATTCATTTGTTTGCCAGAACAGACTTGGTTTCTGTTTCAAAATTCTTAATGACAATATAAAATTAATATTCAGGATCTCCGCTTGTGGCTTTCCATACATTATCTTCCAAAACCATCCACTGCCATTTTCTTTCAATCCATTCTTTGCCTGTCTTACAATTTGAGCAATCTTCATTAGCCTCAGTCTTTATAATAAATCCAAATTTTGTCAAGTCTGGAAGCATGAAATCCACCACTATTACTGTGTCCGAAAGACTATTTTCCCTTTACATGCACACAAGTTCTTACCAAAATAGTTCAACTCAGAAGAAATGTCATTCTTCATCTAAACTGAAGACTCTGTTCCTCAGTCCTTCTAATTCCATTAACGACTTCCCTTAATTTATGCAAATCTGTCATTTTAGAAAGACAGAATCTACATTATTGATCTATTTTTACCTCTCATTACAATTATAACGTTCTAAACGTAAAGCAAAGCCTTCTTCATCAGTGACCCAAACTTATCTTCTACAGTGAAGATTTTTTTCTCAATATTAAAATACTGTGTAATTAGGCTGCTGTTTACTAAGTACCTCTTATTAAATTCAGAAGCACCTGGATTTGTCACTGGTCAAAATTCTCCACCAGTTCTCCACCCCTGAAAGAGGACAGAATTCAGCTTCTGATAAAGTCCATAATTGTAAGGTGTCCACTTTAGGGTGAAAGAAATAGTTCCCCAGGCTTCAGTGACTGTGCTGCCTAAACTCTTATTACATCAATGCAGATCTAAACACTCAACTTGCATTAGATGTTAAAGTGACAGAGATGTTAAAGTTACAGAGGAAACGGGCACAAACTTGAACATAAGAAGTTCCATCTAAACATGAGGAGAAACTTCTTCACTTTGAGGGTGGCAGAGCACTGGAAGAGGCTGCCCAGAGAGGTGGTGGAGTCTCCGTCTCTGGAGACATTCCAAACCCGCCTGGACATGTTCCTATGCAACCTGCTCTAGGCGGACCTGCTTTGGCAGGGAGGTTGGACTAGATGATCTCCAGAGGTTCCTTCCAACCCCATATCATTCTCTGATTCTGTGATCCTGCTCATGAGACCACAGAACTTCATTTCCACAAAATTCATTAAGGTGGTAATCCCCACATACATACACTTTGTGCAAGTGACCACTGTAGGGTAACAGATACCCCACAGCTTAGAGAGGTATTCAGTCTTCGATTCTTTACTACTCGCCAGTCTCCTCCACCATTACCTCCCTCAACAGCAAATTCTTTTTCTTATTCCTGCCTGCCACTACTCTCCTTTAAACTCTGAATGCAGGTTTCTCTTTTCATTTGCTCCCCTTGACAACCAAAGGTCCAGAGAAGGTTTTTTTGTGTCTTTTATGACCCTGAAAAATCATCATAAGTGAGGCAACAAATCTGCAGATGACAACATTTACTACAGAAATCTTCAGAATGCCCAAAATACAGTAACAAACAATGCAAGTTTCGATATCCAAAAGGTACCAAGACACAGGCAGGAAGAAAGAGATATGACCACACTTCTCCATCGTACAAGGTTCTAAATTAACTGTCAGCTGAGAAAGCTGATACAGCAGCTACTTTTTAGAGGTCAGCGAGAGCACAGAAATGCACCTGCAGTCAAAAACAACAGCAACCAAATCATTAGGTCACATAACCAATAGGATGGTATATAGTACAGAAATAACATTGCATCATTATACAACTTACTGGTGCCCCCTCACCTCAGATCCTGTGAGAATTAATAGGGAAGTCAGTTTTGAATAAAGGAGGTAACTGTAATACTGTAGGGCATGGAAAAATGCCTAAGTGTGAAAATTGGTATCATTTCTCCTGCTAAAGTAACACAGTTTAGGCTGAGCTCAAACTTTAGTTTTTCCTGTTTTATAAATCAAGGACAAAGATGCCTTTAATTAATTTAACAGATGGCAAATTCAAAACCAATGTAAGACTACATTTTTCTATCCCAAGTATTATTAGAATCTGAAACTCTGCAGCAGAGCTGGTAAACCCAAGAATTTAGCAAGGTTAAAAAAGACTATCCAGTTACAGTGTTTTTCTTGACTGTTTTCCAGGGTTTTAATTAAGTTAGAGTGCTGTGGGGGTTTTGCTTCTTTAGCTCTAAAAGGATATTAAACCTTATGGGTTAAATTGGAAGTTGTCTTGTTACCATTATTTGACCTATAACAAAGGGTAACTTAATCTACAACTACTATATATTGAAGAGTACTTACAGTGTATTATGATATATCTGGTGTAAAACAAAAAAAGAATTGTTAACTAGCTAGAGAAGATGTGACTCAGTAAAGGATCTGTATACTAACAGACATTTTAAATACTAGATTCCTTTTGTTTCACCCAATTTTTAATGATGATAAGTGGTCAAGTACATAATTAAAGTACATTTCTACATTTGAGGGAGGAATACTATTGGAAAACAACTGTGCAGTCTATTGTTCTGATTACTTTTTTTAAAAACTGTAAGATTAATGGAACAAATTGTATCTCAAGCTTGACTCAACTACAGAATTGTCTTATAATTTATTATTATCATTTATCACAAATATTGAGCTTCAAGCTTCCTTGAACTTGTTTGACTCCATCAACCCTCCACAAATCTTAGTCTGAAAATATCTTAGAAATTTAGAGGGAAATTCGTGCCTGAACCAATGGGGTCAAAAAAAAATACACAAAGCAGCAGTCACACAACAGTATGAGAAAGAAAACCAAATTAATTTAGTGTGAGATGACAAGTAGTTCCACTCCTTCTTTCCCCAAGCAAGAGAACCATCACATCTCTCACAGAGACCCATAACGTAGCAGTCAAAAAAAAAAAGAGTATCACAGCTTTAAAAAAGGAGTTAACTTTGAACTGATTTATGCCAGAACATACGCTGGGTCAATTCTGCCCACGTCACAGGCACAAGCCACAGAAGAGCACAACTGCCATTTGTGCTCACAGATTAGATCATCAGCTCCACGGGAAAGAGCTGCCTTAGATATTTGTATAGTTAGACTTTGCAAACTGAATGTCATTCTTCCCAGAATAAGTTTAAGCCATTACACTTCATGGATGTGCCTGTAATCCCCACAAGACAACCGGCAGCACAGGACGCTCTGTTCCACTGTCAGAAGTGGTCTGGGAGAAAGGAAAATAAATAAATAAACCAGTAATCACCGATACTTGTCGCTTGAACATCAGGTACACACACAGGCACACCATTTATCTTGTTCTAATTAGAACATTTTAGGACTACAGTTGAATACTCTAAAATTAGTATTCACAGCACAAGGTACAAAATAAGCATTTTAATGCATTAACTATTTATAAATAAACAAAAGAGCTTGCTTAGAAGACAATCTGTGCAAATATTCAAACAGTTATATATGAATTATCAGTTAAGTAGTACTTTTCAAAAAGCTCAGAATTGTGAACATAAAACTTTGTGAGCTGCCAACAGGCTTCAGAACTGTGAAGCATCAAGCCTGCTGCTCCGCAACATATCCCTTCCGTACGGCATCACATCAGGAGTGCTCCTTAACCACTTAGGAAAGGGACACAAAAACAACAGCTTCCTTCTACCGCTTCTTTTCAGAGTCTTGATGCTGTTGCAAGCACATCTAAAGGAGAAACCGCAGCCCAGAGTAAGAATGCCGCCTTTGGCCATTCGAGTCCATTTGGATCCAGACTGGGGATGGCGTGTTCTATCACACCTATTTACACATTCCTCTACATTGATCCAATGATCTTAAAAACAGACTTCAGGTGATGGAGAAGCAGCAAAGTGATACGGATGTGCCTTAGTAATAAATAAATAAATACACCACCACCACCTTCCCAAATAAAAACACCCCCCCAAACCACCTGCTCCAAACACAGTATTAAGATAAAAAACAAATTTCAACCTAGCCCAACAGCTGTGAAACTAACAGACCTTGTCTATAATATACATATGTCCCGGTTTGAAGTAAAACCGAACCAATTTTCTGTTCTGTAACTTTCCATCCTAGCTAGGCCTCCTCTAACTCTCTGAAATTAACGGCATATTGTGGAGAAAACTGCTCGTTCTCAGAATGATAAGACCAATGTCTGTGCTCCATGCCAAGGGATGGTGTGCAGGGAGGCCCTTGCTTATCCTTATTGCCATAACAACCAAGGGCAGCCAATTTCGTTATTTGCCCCCTTAGGGGGTCAGAAATGGAAGAAACGTAGAGGGGTCACATCGGTGGGGAGGAGGGGACAGGAGAGGTGACCCAAACCTGACCAACTGGGGTATTCCATCCCATCTGCCCCATGCTCAGTATAAAAGCTGAGGGATCAAAGGGTCAGCCCCCTTCCTGCGATGGCCGACATCCAGAGAGGACTCTGTCTGTTCATCTGTCTTTGATCCCGATCCGTGTGTTCCTGACTCCAGAGCTGGAATCCAGTTCCCATCCGTCACTGAGTCCAGTCTGGAACTTCCCCAGTGCCTGCCGGTGACGTGACTGTCATCCTGGGAGCTTGATACGGTTTTGTGTATATTGTATCTATTTCATTATTTTCTTCTTTATTTTAATATTAATTCTTCATTAAAGTAGTTTAGTTCATTCTAAACTTCTGAATCTCCTTCTCTCTTTCTCCTCCTCTGTCCTCTTTTGGGGGGGGGAGAAGGGAGAGGGAAGGGCCATCTGTCAGTTCGGTTTTGGTAGATTCGGCCGAAACCACGACAACATCTCTACTTGAAATAATACAGCCTTGGAGGAACCTCTTAGGAGTAACAATATTTATACCAAATAATTCTAGATATTAATCTAACATCTTGTGACACTGTGCTGTCTCGTTTCACCTACAGCCTCTCGGTCAAGAGAGACCTCTCCTGATTCACAGTCAATACAGTTAAACGGGACCAATAAATTATCTGGTGATGCCCATGTGTCTGGCTACCAAAATCTGACAACTCCTTTTCTTCTGCTATGAGACCACCAGAAAGCCTAGGCATGGTCTCATCCCCTGTACAATAGGTAAAAAAGGAGAAAAGGACAACAAGCCCTTTGACAACACGTCAACAGGTAGAAATGATGAGGCCACCTTGTGCTAGAGCTTCTTCACCCTGAGCTATAATGTCTTTACCCTGAGATAGAGGACATGCTAAATGTGCTGGAAGTGCCCTTAATCTTACTTCAATTCACTCTCAAGCAAAAACTCAAGTAAGCATACAATATTCATGGGTTTTAAAGCCGTGGGAAACAGGCTGGTATCAGTCTTGTAATCCTAAATTGATTGCCCACCACAACTATAAGGGATAATTATTAAGATGCAGAGTGAGCAAAGACTCACATCACAGCTATTAAACCCCCGATTTTCTAGTCCCAAAACACGTAACTCCTGTCCCCCCTCCCATCTTCTCTTCCTCTCCTACCTAAACACACAAAATAAAGCCATGAATTAGGCATCTGCTTTTTTCAGGAAATTAAGAGGAATGCTGTTCAGAGTGCTTAGCATCTATTAATTGCTCTTTTCAGCAATCATTAGAAAGGCAGCATATACATTATAACCCAGAATCATATATATGGCCTTTATATACTTTTGCAGAAGCTTGACATTAACTTTATCATTGTACACTTCAAACTAAACTGCAGGGTCCTAACAGCTGGTTAGTACTGTAGTCTATAATAAGTATTTATAGCTTTTAACCTCGACTGGATGGGGGAAAAATGCTTTATTACAACCGTTTCAATAACTTTCACAACTCCAGTTTCCAGCCAAAATAAATGCCATCTCCAATTAAGTACGTTATTCAAAATGAAGTCAGTGAAATAAATCCCATGTGGATTCCAGACTCGTACTAAACCAAGGCTCTTCCTGCTGTAAAAGTAGAACTACAGAACTAGTTTAAATACGGGCAGCTTGTTTTCTTTTAAAGAACTAGTTAAAATAATTATAAAGAAGGAACACCAGGGACTGTGCCGTGTAAACAAAAACTGCATTTCCCTTCCAAATGCTGTAAAATTATAGCGTGAAACAAAACATTGCGGAATTAGGGAGAGGGGAATTAGCAACAGCCACTTCACCCTTTAAATTAAGGGTTTTTTTCCAAGTCTTCTCTTTAAATACCATCCCATTTTGACAGTTTCATGAAAATAATAGAAAAACCCTTACAACTATTACTTTGAGATAATAACAAATGTCTGAAGAGTAGCTGTCCTACACACATGAAGGATGTATAATTAGCACTCAACAGTTGAGGCTTTGCCCATTGCTGATAGTTCCATAAGTACATGCTTTGAATAAAACTCATTTAACTTGGAATCAAAACACTTGAGTTAAGCTCTGTTGTTCACAAAACCTGACACTCCTATAAAAAAATCCATTTGGTCCTGAAAAATCTGATGGGTAGATGTCCAAACCCTTGAACATTTGTGTCCTTTAAAGTGTCAGACCACAGAAAAGTGCCCCAACCACAGAGGAAGGCGATACACAGCGTTACCAACCAATGCTGCAGAACTGATAAAGATTTAAGTATTTAAGATAAGTGGGGAGAGAAGGAAGGGAAAGGAAAGGAACGTGTGATTTAAAAGCACCCAAATGATTCTCGTGTGCGTTCTTCATCCCACCCTATCATGAGGAGGCAAATGCTCCTTCCTGACTCCAAGACCATAAACATGTATAATCCTAAACATGACTAAATGACAAGACACTCAAAACACTATATATAAGAATTCATTTACCTACTATCTAGGGTCAGAAAGTAAGGTGCCCAGAAAGTTGATACTCATACCTTGAGAAAATCTCTTTACCCACAAATGCCTTGCAGTAATGAATGGCCCTAAACCTTCCTGTTAGCACCTCTTCCAAAGCCATCTGTCAAATCTGAACATCCTACATTTTTGTCCCCCTGCTCTAAATTAGGAAATAATCCAGTAAAAATTGTGTAAACCTCCACTTTGGGCATTTTCCACTACTGGGCATAAAATTCCACATTCACAAGAATTTGGTCCTGTCATTTGTACCAATCTGAAAATTAATCTATGTCCTCTTTCTCATTCCCAACAGCCTCCTTCAAGTTCAACTCCACACTAATATATTTGCTCCCAAGAGACAACCTCTCTGTTCTCTAGATCTGGTTTCTTGTTCTTAATAATGAGTTCTCAAATGCATAGATTTGTTTTTTAATTGGAGTAGTACAACTCTCCAATCTTCTCTGTCCTCCTTTGTTCTCGTTGTTGTACCAACTTTCTCTCTAATCTCCCCCTTTTTCTCAGGGATCACAGTTTTTCCGTGAACCCATTCAACTCTCTCTTCTTTAATCCTTTGCAGACAGACTACAATTTTTCTTCTTTGCCACCTAATTTTGTGCTAGTCTTTTTTACCTCTTAATTTCTAAAACAATAAAATCTGTTTCCCAGTTTTCTCCATTTTTTTTTTTAGAGCTGCTCTGTAGCAATGATCACTTTTTCACAAGTTACTCTTGCCACAAAGGACTTTTGGACAGCCTGTCATATTAGGGATATGCTTCATCTCATCGTGTAAAGGATCAAAGAATTGGGAAAGAAAAAAGTATTTAGTCATGCAAATTCAGGGAGAAACTTTCACCTCATCTTCATTGCATTTTAAAAATATGCATGAAAAGTTAAAAACACACCCAGTAGAAATTCCTTCAAGTAATGGTCACAAATATGTTTCTGAGGTGGCTGCAACTGCCAATAATTTTGAAGTTCTTAACAAAAATAGAAATTATCTTCAATTTGTACAAAAAGCTAAACTAAAGAAACCTAGGAAGCTATCACAAGTTTTATAATATAGTGACTTATGCTCTTGGGTAAATTAATTATTTGATTAATAAACACAATCCAAAAATTTGGCCAGCAGTTTTATCACAAAATTACGTGTAGCTTTACTATTTTAATTTTGCATTATGATACCAAGAAGATGAGAATTATTTAGGCAACAGGCCTTCTTTCTAAAATGTAATTTGCTAATCATAAAAAAAATAACTAACTTCAGAGATGTTCCTAACTATTTTGATACAAACACCTTTTAGACAATTAGCAGCAATTTTCAAAAAGCCGCTTTACATTCTGTATCTACTTGTTCGCATTTAGGTATCTGCAAGCCATCAAATTTGCATGAATATTTTTCAAACATAATAGCCTTTGGCAAGAACTAACTGTTCTGCATTTTTTTAAATAGCTGCCTTACCATAATTGGCATAGCCATAGTATTATGATCGTATTTATCATTTTTTACTAACCCTGCATGCGTACAGATGTGAAAAATAAAAAGGTACTCATGCAAATGTAGGAAAATAACTTACACCCCTTAATAGCTTGCATTTAGTTCAGGTCACATTTTACCATTATAAAACCTAGTCCCGTTTGATTGTATTAATTTGAATTATTCCACAGACATTGTAAAGCTTTTTTATTATTCTAAGTGGTAACAGCCTTTTTTTAAAAACTGGTGCCTCATTACTTTACCAACCCTACTCCTGCACGAACATTCAGCTCCACTCATTAGAACAAACATCTGCTACAAACACTATTAATGAGATACATATCAAGGGATAGAGCAAGCCGCTCACCACCTGGGTTAATCACTTTACAGCACCAAGTTGATGATACAGAGTCATACAGTATGTGCTGGTCACACTGACACAAGTACCTTATTCAGAGAGCAAGGACTATTTGGGAAACACAGCACTACACAGCTGGATACAATTGTAAAGCCATACATTCCTCCTAGCTACGGTTAACACACAACGCATATTTTGTCTCAACAAAGCCAAAAGGCATGATTTTAGAAGTGGGAAATTTGCTCTTTAGATTTCTGTGCCTTATGAATAGATTAGCATTAAAATTATTTTTAAAACACCAGAGGTTTGACAACTGTTCCAATAAATATACAGGACAGAATTCACACCAAACCAGTCAGAATAGCTGCAGACTTGAGTGATTTAATTTTTCATAATAATAACTTAAAGCAGTACGATTGTAGAGGTGTTTTTTCCCCCAAAACAGAATGAGTGGCATGTAATTTTTTTACATACGCACAAACAGCTGGCACAAAGGAAATACTTTTCCAAAGAGAGCCAATGGTAAGTGAGCTTCAAAGCTCATTTAATTTAAAGTCCATTTGTCTAGACCTGAGATGCAAAGGTACAAATCTTTACACATAGGCAGGACACAAACAGGAGGGAAGCAGTGTTTGTTTGAAGTAGTATTTTGTATAGTCAAAAGATTTTGAACTCGGGGCTCTGGGAGAGTGGAGAAGGATGAGTTTTGACCCAAACCAGACTCAGAACCCACACATTTACAAAAGTGTGTAAGACGCTGCTGCAGTAAGTTTCCTCAAAATATTTCATAGAATCACTGTCAAATAATTTAACTGATCAATTTCATATTATTTAGTCAATGCAAGATAGTAAGTAACACTTTCATTTAGGGAAATACTTTCTTTTTTTTTTTAAATTGTGGACAGAAAAATACAACAACACTAAGAGAGCAAGAAAACATGCACTGTTCTACCAGCAAAAAACAAACCACCAAAAACCCCACCAACGACCCAGCTGTTAAAGCAGGAGGGTGAAAGTTCAGCTCCAGCTGAAATACAGGAATAGCAAATGCCTTTGGAGAAAAGTAAAAGACCTCAATGAAATTACTGGCACTACACGTCAGTTAAGACAATCTACAAATAAAGGCTTCAGTCATGAAACCTCTAGAGAAAACTACTACTGCAGAAATAAAATGCAGATATTTAACAAGGGTGAAATTTAAGAAGTTTGGCTCAGTTGAGCAAATATTGCTATTAACCAAGATGAGAGTGTTTTATTTAAGTGAGAAAGTATAATATAAAGTTATGAGCTGAGCATCTGCTTTTCTCTAAGTCCAATCAGGTTGATGAAACAGCAGAGCCTTTTTAAGCAGAGAGAGAACAAAACAAAACAAAAGGTATTCCGGCCAAATAATAATGTAATAGGCAAATCCTAGACTGCTGCATCTAAATCACACTTAACAGAATAGCTTCAGAGATACTTGATGACAGCGGTTTCATCTCCGGATAAAGTAAGCAAGGGATCCATAAATGGATCTGCGCTAACTGATGTCTTAATATTAAATTCAGTAAGGTCACGCCTGTCAACACCAGCATTCAGAATAATTAATGAAAATCTGTTTAATTGCATATGGAGTCCGGATCGTTGGAGAACAACAAAATAATTAGAAGCATGTCCAATGTAGAAACTGCCATAGTCATTTTTCATTGTTGATTAGGGCAGCTATCATGCACAGCCCCTAAATGTCCAAATAATAGCTCGGGTTTTCATCTTTAATCTCTCTTCCGCAACATTCCTTCAGCTGAATTTCATTAACACTGCATCTTTGTAGCACCATTTTCTTCTCTGAATATACCTATCAGTCTGTGTATCTCCACAATCAACTGCAAGTTATTATGTTTTGAGAATATTTAAAAGAGCTATTTAGTTCCGTCGGTTTTATTCTTCATCCATCCTGTTTTGTCACCATTCTAAAACTCTAAAAAGCACAGGATAGAATGTCCAAAATACTGAAGGTTCCTATAAAAAAAACTACATGTGCACTTTTATTTCTTGCACAAAAGGCAGTCTTCCAGGTGCACTACTACTCAGTAGCATTCAAAATATATACATCCTGTGTATTTGAGCAAGAAAATAAGAATATTCTATAAGATTTCAATTTTCCTAATGAACAACATAATACAACAAAGATAGACTCTTCATATTGAAAATACAAAGAGAAAAAGAAATGCAGAAACACAGCTCACAACCCTATAGAATAGCACTAATTGTAATTTTACAGCATCTTAGCATTTGTTCTAAGACATATCAGTCCATATTAGTGAACGACCCAGTTTTGAACAGATTATTCTTCAGTGGCAACACACAATACAGACACTGTAGATGAAGCAATTTTCTTCCTTTAATATCAAATGGCCTTCTCTAAAGAATTATCTTAAAAACAGAATTATTTTCTGCTATTACTATTTCTTGAAGCAATAGGCTTAAATGATACAAAAACATTTCCATAAACCGTCTTTAATACATACTGAAATACCAGAGTAAACCAATCCCTAAAACAAAGGCTTCCCGAAGGACTAAGCTGTGAAAAAAAGGCAAGGATGACCAATATCTGCACTGCACAGGACATTAATACTTTGTAAACATCTTTTCACAGTTTTACAAGTCAAGTCCAAGGGCAGTACATCTAGACTGTGGATTAAAAGTATAATGAATGCAAAGACTCCCATCTGGTTCTTCGGATGGTCAGTTTAAGTTGGCTAAGGTTACCTGCGTAGGCTCAGCAGCTTTTGAACACGCTGCACTGCTCTGAGAATAAGCCTGGATCTCCCGACACCGTGTTTCTGTAACCTCACATCCTGAGAACACCCGCAGCGCATCACTCGAGTGCCTGTGCATACGGGCAGACAGTGTTAATAAGCCAAATATTCCCACCCATTTCTTAATGCTTGGATGCCACACTGAGTGCAAGCCTTCCTTTGTATTTTTGCACCATGCCCAAGCTGAGAAACCCTTGAAGCACAAACTCCACAGATGAGAGACACCTTTTTTATAGGAGACAGCTTAGTCTTGCTGGATTGTGCTGAATCCTGACTGACTCCATGTGGAGCCACTTGGCAATTCTCCTAAGAGATCCAGTTCCCCAGTTTCCAGGCTTTTCATTACCTAGGCTATTCCATTTTATTACTAAAGATAGCAAGCCTAACAAAACAAAGAACGCAGGAAAAACTGAACACGACAGCCTACACCATTTGTTGACAGTATCAAAACTTTACTTTGTTCTCTCTGCATATGGAAGGGAGAATGCTGCTTCTGCCCCCGTCTGTACACAAAACCGGTATTTTAACTTCACCAGTCTGAAAACAATTCTTACCTCCTCCTTTTGAAAGCACACTTCTCATCCACACAACTGATGCCTTCTAACTGACAGTGTAGGACACTGAACTCTCTTGTTAGTCTAAAGCACTATGCACAAATGAGCATAACAGTCCTCCTCTTGCCGTGTGTACATTCATGGTAATTGTGCTTTTTCTGATCAAGTCAAAGCAGGTTAAAATTTATTAATTTGCTCCGAGCGAATAAAACCTAAAGTCATTGCACTTAGCGCAGATTTCAATTGCTTAAATACTAGTGTATGCAAAGAACATCTTTTAGAAATAAAATTTAAAATATTTAAAATATAAAATTTATTTAGAAATAAAATTTAGAAATTTCTTGAAATTAATGAGATCTGTCACACAATTTAAATTCTTCCTGTTACTGAGACACTATTGACTATGATGTAAGAAATTACATTATTAATTACCTAAGATAATGCCCACAACAAAAGGAAGATTGCAATCTGAATGCTATGAGTAGGGTAAGTTAAAACCGGTTCCGTTAGTATCTGGGATTCTTGATTTTAGTTTTGAAACCAGAAATACTGAAGAAAAACAGCAGGTTAGAGTATCAATCCCCACTGATGATGATTTCAAAACCTCAAGAAAATGCTTGTAATGTCACAAATGTAACAGCCTAAATAAAACCTAAAAATATTCAATCCTATGAAAATAAGCACGATTTCAGAGGTCTGGAATTTTACTTAAGAATGATGTGTTTGTATGAAGAGCCACAGTACCTCTTTGCAAGAGTACAAGGAAACTGGGCACTTGGGGTTTTATTTCAATGTGAATAGCAAATACTTTCTATACCTCAATCCAAGCTGCTGGGTGTAGAGGCAAAAGACCCGGTGTGACATGGCTTTTTCATACAAGACAAAGTAACCAAAGGATACCTGATGATACTAGATGCACATTTCAACAACTGAGTTTCATGCAGTTGAGACTAATCTATAACCAGTCACAATCAGAGAAAAAAGTGTTTTGTCATTCTGTATTTGATGACGTACAGCATTTCTCCCACTTTGAAATGCTAACATGAAAATACTGGAGAAATTAAATACAAGGTTGCATTTCAAATCGGAAAGAACAACACTGAAGAGGTTCAACACACCAATCCCATCGGGTTATAGTCTGTTATTAAAAAAAAAAAGTCACCCCTACAAAGAATGTAAGAGAAGTGGCTGGGGAAGATGAAACCATTGACTCTCTGGCTGACCAGAACTACAAGTTTGAGCAAAGGATCACAGTACAAATAAATCAAAAAACCTATGAAATTTCTAGTCAGCTTCTGAGGGATCAACTAGAAGTTTTAATTTAGCTTTTATAAACAAATTCTTTAGCTTAACAAACTCTTACTGTTATCTAAGATTATTCTAAGACCTCGGTGGCAGGTCTTGGCTGACAGGCAAGGCTCATGGAAAAGAATAAAAGTTTGTACATTTAAGAGTCAAGCCAACAAACAGCTGCAACAAAGAAACTTGGCCACAAACTTCAGCAAATGTTGGGTACCACGATAGCAAAAAAGTTAATCTCTGGAGTCAGTTCAGTTTTGTTGTTAGAATTGCTTTGTCCTTTGTACAAGCAAATTCACTTTCCTCAGAGAATACAAGCGGTTTACCCAATTTACCCAGTGTTCCTTTTTCATTTAAAATGAACTTACCGAGTGCCGTCTGCTTTCCAGCTAACTTTGTATGGCTTCTGCTCCAAAAATTTAATATTTTGCTTGTCCATGGAAACAGGCTGTGCTCCAGGGAATCCAGACCTTAAAAAAAAAAAACACCAAAAAAATGATGGTCATTAATGTTCTGCAATAAACAGTCACAAACATTAAGTCACACCTTGTAGCAGACTTGCTACAAGGTTAACTTTAGAGTTAGAACATCTTCTCCAATAAGGTATTTTGTAAGAAGAACCAAATGCCTGTCTAGCAAGAACAAGGATATTTGTTCATGACAAAACACTAAATTATGTTTTAAGTCTGGAGGAAGAGATATTTGAAAGCAAAATTACAACCACTAGAAGAACTATAAGCATCAGCAAGTTAGGAAGCACCGTGAGCAACTGGACCGTCAGCTTTGGAAAGGAGGACTTCAAAATCTGAGACACTAAAACCAACGTTCTCATTAGCATTGGACAGAAATCCCAAGTTGGCTATAAAAATGAGTATTATACCTCAAGGGTAACAGCAGCTGTATAAATAAGTCTACTGCTTGAGCAAGCACTAAATTTTACACAAATACCTGGCCTAGACTATGTCTGGTATTTGCACGGCAATAATTAACCTGAAAACATCTTGTCACCTCAATGGAAAAGCAGTTCTAGAACCTTGTTTCTTAGTATCAGCAGTTGATCATTCCATTACATAGTACAACGCAAGACTCATCTGTTTCACTGTTGAGTGCTTTTGAGGCTTGCTTTTTGTTCTAAACAATCCATCCAAAACTACTCACCTTTTTTTGTTTTTACAACGTGCTGTTTCCTTCTGCAAAACTAGAAATGTAACACTTATTTCTAGACAGTATAAATAAACAAATTCTAAATGTTCACATACCCTTCCCATCCACAGAACTGCTGACATTTTTGCTGTACTCCTCCTAACTTTGGTTGCGTTGTCACCTGGGTCACGCATTTAACTGTTATTCCTTCCAAGAAAATTGCACCCTAAATAAAAAAAAAAAAAAAAATTAAAAATTAGCGTTTAAGCCCTCAAAAATCAGATCAGAACATGTCAATACAAGATTAAAGCTGGTTTTACAACACTTGACCTTCACGAGCTTTAATATTCCTTAAAGATTCTCCCGCAAATACTAAGATATATCTACTGAGCTTTGCCAGTAAACTCACTGGTAAGCCTTATTATCAACCCAGGAACTGAAAAAAAAAAAATTAAAAAGAAAAATTAAAGGAGGTAAATAGTAAGGGATAGGTACCGTTTAGCTAATACTCTCAAGAAAAGTTCCCACGTCAAGCTACAGCATCAGTCTGACTCACTATTTTTCATTTGTAGCCAAAATGTTTTTATTTAAAACAAATTAGGCTAGTATCAAGTATTTAACAGTGAATTGGTCACATATGGAATTTGCAGGGATCAAATTAATCATCCTTAGTACACACAATATTATATAATAATAAGGTAGTATAAGGATCCATTTGTGGATGAGAACCTGAACCTAAACAGTATTGTAAGCCTGGAGCAAATCACTGTACATTAAAGGTCCCAAAACACTGTCCGGCAGAAGCCTTTGTGACATCACTTTTAAGCGTGTCAAAAAGTATGGCCTTAAAAATAAGTAAACTGGAAACTAAGGACAAAATTAACCTATGAAATGTTAAATTATTTTTTTAAATACGTAAACAGCATTTCTAGACCAACAATTCCATGCTTTCCTTGATTCATGGAAATGAGAGCTGCTCACTAAGAGTAGAGATCTAACGTGAGAAAAATATATGTAGCTTGGTAACTAATGAACTCAAGTCACTGGAAAACATCTTTAGACACAAGATTTTTGTTGGTTTTTGGTTTTTTTAAAACAAAAATCTCAGCAGATGAAGACATTAAGTTTTATTTTTCTCCCTTCAAGCTTTTGAGATGCATGTTTTCAATTAAATGTTAACTTTATCAGACCTAGATGGTAATTCCAGTACAAGAAGTTCAATCACATGGATCTACCATGTTATATGCCTCAAAGGTTAAACTTACACTGCAGGGAAAACAACTGAAAGAATGAAGGCACTTATGCAGCAGCGAACTTAAAGGGTTCTCAGTTGATCTAGGACAAACTTCTTAACAAAAGAGAAAACATCAACAGCTTGTTTGTAACAAAATATTTGTGTAAAAATATACTTGCATAATTTTATTCTCAATCTAAACCCGGTTACTAAAGTGGAGGTGCTATCCTGGATGCCAGTGAAAAGCCTAAGGAGAGATCAATAAAAGAATACTTTAAAAAGAACTTTAAAACAACTTGTGGATTCCAGAAAAAGTTTGACGCCAAGTGGAATAAAAACAAATTCTGCACAACGGAACCCAATAAAGCCACCAGGTCTACAAAGCTGAAAACTGCAATAGGGATCCCAAATAGACCAAATATTTCAACAGCACCTCAAATAAATTCTCAATGCACACTAAAGAGATCAAAGTATGAAGTTTCCACCTGTTGGACTATGAATCCTGCAAATGGAGATACAAGTATTTCGTATCTGTTCTGTAAAAATGCTTGAAGCTTGCCTTAACAAATCTAGCTGCATGCTACTGATGAGAGGAGCCTTTTTGCTCCCTTCCCTTTCCACATGCCGTGGCGCTCATCTGTTCTACCTGTCAGGAGTCTAGGAACTAAGCTAACAAAAATAACATCATAAATTAGTAATTTTCTGCCAAATTACTATCCTAAACTAGCTGGCCATGAGTCAGCAGTAGCACCAGCACAAGGGAAGCAGAAGGAACACAAGGAGTGCAGGGAAAGCAGGACTGTAGTTTTCAGCACAGCATGCATTTGGTTAAGATTGGCTCAGCTGCATCACCAAATCGTATTCTGAGAACAGAACATCCTAAGGAAATCAGCTACATCATAACTTTAATTACCTTAAGCTCCACAGACTTTCACTTATCCCATATTACGTATGTGGGCACCAGCAGGTACAAGAGCACCCAGGAGACGGGGCGAGGAAGGCAGGCAGCTACACACGACTGGCCAGAACAGGGTCTGAATTCTGAGTCAGTGCTTAAAAGCACCACAAAAATCAAGGAAGATGGTTGTGCTCTGCTTCTCAGAATAACGGCAGAGTGTGACGGCAGCACAACTGCGAAGATTAAAGCAAAAGACAGTACTGGAATACTGGGTCCAGTTCAAGGACAGGGAACTACTGGAGAGAGTGCAGCGAAGGCTACAAAGATGATTAAGGGAATGAAGCATCTCTCCTATGAGGAAAGGTTGAGAGACCAGGGACTGTTTAGCCTGGAGAAGAGAAGACTGAGAGGGGATCTCATCAATGTTGACTAATATCTAAAGGGTGGGTGTCAAGAGGATGGGGCCAGACTCTTCTCAGTGGTGCCCAGTGACAGGACAATGGGCAACAGGCACAAGCTGGAGCACGGGAAATTCCGTCTGAACATAAGGAAAAACTTCTTTACTTTGAGCGTGACAGAGCCCTGGAACAGGCTGCCCAAAGAGGCTGTGGAGTCTCCTCTGGAGATATTCCAAACCTGCCTGGATGCATTCCTGTCCAACCTGCTCTGGGTGACCCTGCTTTGGCAGCGGGGTTGGACTCGATGATCACTGAAGGTCCCTTCCAACCCCTACCATCCTGATTCTGTGACAGGCAACAGGAAAGCCTTTCCAGAAAAGAAAAAGTCCTATACACCAAACTGGTGCCTGCCATTTGAAAGGGTCTCTTGCAGATTTTCTGGTTTTGGTGCCACTAATGTCAGGGTGCGTAGTACAGTCAAGTTTCCCTACAAACCAAAATCATCCACGTGCTGCTTTCACGCTTCATACAATTTTAAGCAATTTAGAAAATTCTCCATATGGTAAGGAAGGTAAAAAGTTAGAATAAATTATTCAAAATTACAAAACATCAGCTTCTCATAACATAGACATTATACATCCTCATTTAGTTCTAGTAACTTCGCTTTGTTTGCTGGTTTCTTGTAACAGCTTTTAATTGTTTATTGATTTTAAACACCTGACCAAACACAACACATTCTCTTGCACAGGCAATATGCACTTGATGTATATAATTACATACATACATATATATGGTTACAGGGGGGATGAAGGGGGTAATTTTGAAAGAATTAAGGAAACAAGTACAGCTTATAATTTGACAAACAAGCCAAGCTTTTGTGTTTTCATACAGGCTTCTTCATTCCCCTGATTAGGTACCTTGTAACCCCTCTCTGTAAGCCTGTCAGGTTGAAAGAAGTAGAGGACAAGGGAGAGCCAGGAACAGAGCGAAGTGCTGAGGACACAGGGTGAAAAGTAGGTTATCCCAGGTCCTCAGCACTGCTACCAAGCCAGGAGTTATAAGCCCATAGATCTATGCTCTGCACAACCTTCACACCACCTGTACTAATCAAGCTCTCCTCACTTGCCACCATATCCCTCCACCCATCACTTCACCTGAAGGAAAAGCGGCAACGTGTATCATCTTGTGTTGGTTCAGACCCTAAACACCATCTGGAGGAGTGGGTGGGTGGAAACAACCTCAGCCACGCACCTCTCTGACCCTAGTGGCTACCACCAGGCCTGGGCGATAGCCACCTTCAACCACTCAGACCTGATCGAGTGCCAATATGCTCAGAGACTGCCTTCCAGAGGGCAAGAAACATCCTAAAAATGTATCAGGTAGAGAGAGAGTCTGCATCTTCTAAAAGAGGGAGGGAGAGCCAGGGAGTTACACTGATCAGCTCAGATCAATACCTAGAAATACAGGATCATCACAAGAACCGCCTCTAGGCATTTACAAGCAAGAGAGATGCAGCAAATCATACTGACTGACACTCGGTAGCAACGGTGTTCAACTTATCGTTTGGGTTTGGGGGTGAAACAGGCTTCACAGCATTGGGAGAAGCAGGAAATACCTAATCTTTTGAGGCTGGCTTTTAGCCTGGCTTGTCTTTTGTTTGCTTGTCTTGTTCTCATAGAAGAACAAAAAAAACCATGGGGTAGATGTAACTTCTATAAAAGAAGAGCATCCTGCTTCAAAACCAGGTTTCAGAGGAGTTTATGTTTCACTAACAAAATGGAAGAATATATTGAGGAGGATCTGCAGGGTCTGGTTTAGGTGTAAGAGAATTAATTTATTTTCCCTAAATTTCCTCATAGCATTTTTTTTTTGTTGTTACATCTATGAATTTAGTATCAGGGATACAGACTGTGATGGTAGCTTCAGAATTCAGTGTTATCCTTAAGAATGGGCTGGAAAAAAACACTGTGCATTCAGTATAAACAAAGTTCTACTTACTCTTAATAAGGAATAAGCAATTATACAAGCACACACTGATAGATAATTAGAGAAAAAAAATAGGGAGGCAGCAAGAGACCAAAAGCTGAATTAGTATTATTGTGTCTTGTAAAAGGCAATTATATTGAGATACATAAACAGAAGTATTAGCCTGAAGATATCTGAAATTAATTCCTCCCTATTAGCCACTAGGATGGCTTCAACTAGAGGATGGAGTTCAATTATGGACACTGCAGTCTCAGAAAAACGTGGGTCAACGTGAGAGAATGAAGAGAATTACAAGAATGGTCAGAAGTATAAAAAATATGGACTATAGGGAAAAAGTGAACAAATTGGCATATAACGTAGAAAAAGAAAAGGCTGAAAGTAAATGACACCAGTATTCAAGTAGAAAAAATGCTGCTGCAAAATCAGATCCATCAAGAGATGCCCATGGGCAGAATAATAAGTACAGGGGTTAAACTCTGGGGAAAAGAAGTACATTACACAGAGAAAAACAAAGTTACTAATAGTTAGAATCAAAGTACTTCGATAGTTAAATAATAACTTTCCTCGCTGTCAGCCATGAGGTTTAGTGGTTTCTCTCTGTCTTGCAGATGACCGCAAGACACATGCACTCAAAGTCATGAAGAAAAATCATTAACAGCTACAATCTCTTCCAGATTGTTTGAGATGTAACCACCCATTTTAGAAGCACTACATATTACACCCTGTACTTCCTGTGAAATACGCAGCTTACATCGGACTAGAACAGATGGCATTCCTTAATAAATAGTAAAAGATCCGGTTGACCCAAAAGTTTGAAGGTTCTGGCTCAGAATTATAACTTTTTATCCTATTTGCAAAATCAAGTATTTTTTTCCTGAAGAGTTTTTTTCCCTAAAGTGAGGTTTTAAGTGTCCACTTACAATGTTGCTTTGATGCTACAATCATTATAGCACACACTGACAAAGTCAAAACGTGTTTGGATTTCCTGTGTAGCATCCAAGACTACAGAATCATGGAATGGTTTGGGTTGGAAGGGACCTTAAAGATCATCCGGTTCCAACCCCCCTGCCATGGGCAGGGACACCTCCCACCAGACCAGGTTGCTCAAAGCCCCATCCAGCCTGGTCTTGAACACCTCCAGGGATGGGGCATCCACAGCTTCTCTGGGCAACCTGCCCCAGGGTCTCACCACCCTCGTAGCAACTACTGCTGCTGTCAACTACACTCACACAATGACAAAGGAAACTGTGATGGTATTATGTTCTAACTGTTCCCACAGTTTCTGTAGCGTATTAAAAAAAGACTGTCAAGACTTTTTGACATAAAAATATGGAAGTTTTAGAGAAAGACGCTGCAGTAAAGTTTCTCACATCCAGGACAGATTGCTAACTGCACTTTGCAGGCCAGCTCAGCAGTTGCTTCTGACTATTCATTATCCCAGAGAGATGCCTGGGAGAGGCTTCCTCCTCTACCCCTAAGTTTTTCTTTTATCTGCACAAAGATTTGGATCAAAATGAAAACATTTCAGAACATCTCTATCACAACAACCACCTCTAGTTTGGCACTGTCTACCCCTAGGTGTTTAGAGGATGAGTTGTATTTGAATGCTGAAAACATCTGCCACAGGAAATCAGCTGTAACGCTGAAAATTTAGCCCATCAGACAGTAAATTAAGAAAATCTAAGCAAGAGGTATTTACCTGATAATCATTCCCCCTGTAGATCGCATATTTACAAGGAATCACAAACAGATTGTATCCATCTCTACTCAGTTAAGAAGCAGTCCAATCTGCCAGCCAACAACCATGGTAAAGAATTCTCCCCGTTCCTCCTCTTCGTGTCAAAGAATGTTCCTCCAGAGCTGCAAAACTGAATTATACGAATATGCATATTAACTAGATGATTATTTCTTTCAAAAATTATCTAACTCATAACTAACTTTTAGTTATTAATATGCTTATTCGTATAATTTAGCTTCCAGCTTTCAAAAAACTATGTGGGCAGATAAGAAAAAGACTGGGAAGCCAGTATCGTGATTCCTGTTAAACAGACCAGTTTAGTTTTATACTTGCTGAAAAAAGGCCAACATTGGACCTCACCATCACACCTCATTCGCTAATACATCAAAAGGCAAGTCAAAACAAATAGTTTTGAGGTATCATCCCAAAGAAATTTTTTTAGATATCAATGTTTTACTGCAAGGCTAACGGAGGTGGCTGCCATATCCTGAATATATTTCTACTACAGATTTTTTACAGTGTAAGCAACTTTTTTATTTCAGCTGATGGCTTATTTTAAAGTTTTCAAAGTTCATCTTGCTTCTTCAGATGAGATTTCACATTCCTTTCAGGCTAATTTCTTCCATACTCCATCTGTAAACGATGTTGAACAGCTGCAGTAACAACAAAATGCATTTTCACAGCATATTTCATATGAGGATTTCCAAGTGTTTGCAAACAAACACACCTCAGCACACAAGGAAAATAATTCAGTATTATGCAGGAACTGAATCTATTTTTGCACTCAGCAATATTCTCCCCTACTTTATCTGCAAATAAAAAAAAAAGTTAGGAATTTGGAAAAAACTGAGCTTCAGACAATTCAAGCACTACTCTTCAGACAATTCAAGTATATTCTTTGTATGTGAGTATTAGTTCCACACTATAGTAACTACAGTAACTTATTTCACCAGAATTATGTGAATTTATGTCAAAACAAATCAGAGTAAGTGATAAGTCTTATCTCTTATCATTAAACAGTTTAAACAGCTTTGAACAAAATATAATTTCACACCTGCCTTGGGGTTTTTAAGCTCAGCTTGCTTTTTGCTAATCTAATTCTCAATCTTTCAAAATTTTCAAAAGTAAGAATATTCACCAAAATGAGCACTGAATTGAAAGAATGTTGAGTTTCATCCACATGGCTACAAAAATAAATAAAAACTGTTTACACACCTCTTCCATAACATTTCACCTCTAAAGACAGTGAAAAATTAAAAAGCACTTTATTATCTCAACTCAAGCTTAAAAAAAAAAATAAATAAAATGTTATATTAGAAAACCATTAAGTCATCGCTACAACTGGAATAGTTGAGGTGTGGAATATTAAGTTCAAGGTTCATATAGGAAACACAAGAGTTTACAACGAATCTATCTGGTTTTTACCTGTTCAAGATAATACCACCAGTCCTCATTTGCAAAATCACTGACACTCGTGTCGTATGTATTATGTAGTAACCGATGACTATGAGTTTATGAAATTAAGTTTAAAATTAGAATCTAAAGTTCTTAATCAAAAATACCAGTTTTAGACGTTCTTTTCTCCTCTTGCCAAAGGAAGAGCTTGATGATCCAGGTTCTGATTCTGGGCCTCCTGTTTTGCCATTATCATCCTCCTCCTCTTCATCTTCATCAAAGCACCATTCTGGTAGCTCAGGTGGTGACGGTGCATCATCTTCATCTCCATAACGACGAAATAATTCCTTCAAATAGTCACCTTTATAAATACCTGGTGGTCTAGCCTGAGCAAAAGTAGCCACAGCAGCCTCAATACTGTCAAAAAAAAATTGAAAATTACTCTGGATGATTAATTTACATGTTTTAGTTATGTTATGCCTTAACAAACAAGATTTATTTGGACTAAGAATTTAAAAAAAAATTCCAAACTGGTAATTGCTAAAACATTCCTTATATTTGAAATATCATGCCTGGCAACAGTTACTCTTGCACAAGAGTCTGCCTAATTATGCAGGCGCCGCGTATGTTCTCAGAAGCAACTGTAGCTTGCACTGCTTCATCTCTTTATCGTAGCTAACATGGTCTGCTGGTCACCCAGGTAAAACTTTTATTATTGCTACAGAAAAGGAATGGGTGACACATAGGTAAGTACTTAAGGACTGAACGAAGACAAAAGAGACCAAAGAACAAGATGAACAAACTCAATGAAGAAAAATTGAAGTGTTGAAATTCAAATACGGCTACATTTTCCCCCCTATGAATTATCTTTCCTTTCACTAGAGGTTTTGGCGTCACATTGGGAAAAAGCATCCTAATCTTTTGAAATTACTTCTCCTTCTGGAAGTTTCTCATAAAAACCTGTAATTCAGAAGCCTTTTTACTATGCAGCTAACGCTTAATCTTAAGAGCTTTAATAAACTGGAGGCTGGATAACAAAAAAAAAAAGAAACCAAAACTAACAGTCATGCACCTTTACTAACCAACTGGAAAGCACTGCGAACTATACAACAGCGAGCACAGCACAAGGGTTTTATTGTGGCTATTTTCATAGATCCTATGAAAATGTTGAACAGAAAGCACTGGACATAATTCTGTCTTCAATTTAGTAATGCTCCGTAGACCAATGTTTAGAAATCTTGCTAAATAAAAAGAGATGAGAAATCACAAAAGGTACATGCCCCCATAAAGCTCCTTGACAAGCACATATCTTAAAGCTGGAACAAAAGCACATATGACATGCAGTAAAAAACTTTTTTTCAGATAAGAAAATAGCCTGCTACTGGAACAAGGGAAACATATGCCTACAACGGAAAAAAGAATTTAAATACAAAATGCATTTTTTGTCTTATTTGTACAGTATAGGAAGGAGCCTGAGAACTTTATGAGGCAAAGAACCACTTCCTCAGAACCAGTAAGTTTGATTCTGTTTTCTGATCTTTGGTAAGAGTAGAAAACAAAACATTTTCAGGAGTGAGATTATCAGGTGGTCAGTCATCAGATCTCAGAAAAAACAGTTTAAGAAACTGAGTTATTTAGAAGGATCTTCCTTCCTCATTCTGTTTTCTAAGACTCTTAATTTCATTCTCACCAGACGTTTTTTATTTTGGTATCTTTCTTAAATTGTTTCACATCTTCTGTTATCAATGCCATTGAAAGGCCAAAACAAAGCACAATGGATGGGCCCTGAAAGACACTCAGATTTGTCCTAGATAACATTAGAAGTCATCTATACCGCTCTGAAATAGATGGCAACGAAAGCCAAAAGAGGCAGCACAGATTTCAAGCACAAAAACCTAATTGAAAGAAAACATATTTTGCAAGTTCTAGAAACGTAACAGTCTTTGGTAAAAATGAGTTGTGAAAAAGAGAATCAAGTAAGGTTTTTGATCACTAGCTGGAGAGCCTTCTTTAAACTAACTGCAAAATATATCTCAGTATTCACAATACATCAGCAGCACTCCTATATCATATGCTTAAGGAATGAATATAGATGGATTTTTCCATCAGGAAAATCTTATTTCCTCATCAGCAAGTAATAGTGCCTTATTTTAAAGAATGATACAGCAAATTGGATTTATCTTGATACAATGCTCAGCATTAACTACCACCTTGCCAAAACCCATTCTTTTGCTGTGGACATTTTTCCCTACCAAGTGATAGCTGGGTGTTCTGTTAAAATAATCGGATAGAGATGAACAGAATTAATACAATTAACTAGCTGAATGAAGAAAAAAAAAAAAAGAAAAAAAAAGATATGGTTGTTAAGTTTTACGGCTTTTCCCACAGAGGTTTGAAAATAAAGAGAGGCTACATAGAAGCTGGAGTTTCAAATAGATTCAAGTGCATTTCCTCTTCAGAACAAAGGACTGATTCTGATTCTAATATTGCATCCTGCTTTTAAGTTGTTAGATAAAAAGCATACAAATTTGCTAATTCATAGGAACAACTAGAATCATACCGTAAAGATACTTGTATCTGTGTCTACTTCTTATACTCAGCTAAGATTCTGTTAAGATTCAGCCACCTGCTTCTAACAGTGCTCTATCGCCATCACTCCAATGCCTTTACTCCAAGTTTACTAACAGACAGCAACGACCTAGTTATTCGCAAACAGCTCACACAGGCATGCTAAGCGCCACATAAACTGCATCTCCAGTCATAAGAAAATGCAGCAACAGGTGTAGGATTTTCTTTACTTAAAGGACCACACAAGAAATATCACCAGAAGACTTAAGGGGCTCGTTAAGAAACGAGTCTTGCATGGGACCCTGTCAGGCAGGAAATAGTGTTTTGTGAATACTACCAAACACAAAAAAGGCATGCCCACCGGCATGGTACAGGCAATTTTTCTCTTTTTTACACTAATGCTATTTGAAAAAGACCACTACTCTTTACGAAGAACATTTTTAAGTCATAAAACCAACAGGTGAGTGTGTGTAGAAGCATGATGTAGACTTTAGTCAAACAACAAGCTGGAAACAAGGACTCTGTCTCTCCCTGACCCTTCAGAAGCAAGGTGCTCACTCTGCTGTTGCTCTGGCTGATCTCTCTAGAACTCAAGAAACCAAAAGAGCTTACATGCAAACCTACATGAAAAAAGGTAAGAGAAATAATCTTTCAGGCATCTCCAAACTCTATAGTCTTACTCAAACTGTGGGACATGTCACAGGGAAGAGACACAATACAAGAAAAGCCCCAACACAGCAGGTACAGCTGAATTTTGACCTACGGGACCTGGAAAGCTCGACAGAGACAGGCTAAACTACCAAGGGATATGAATAATGTTAGTACAGGTCCTTTGCTTAAGATCAGTAGGCAGTTTTAAACAGTGAATACATTAGAATGGCTGTCAGGACAATGAGTGAAATATACTGAAGAAGATCCTTCGGTCACTCCCCACAAAACCCTAGGAATTAACATGCAAAGTTACCTCCAGTCCAACTTCTCAACCAAAAAGGCACAGATCAGAAATCCAGTTCTGTTGAAACCATGTGTGCAATGGACACCTAAACAAGACAAGAAAAGTGCATAATCATTTGCATGTAGTTTTAGCAAACATGCTTTAGTTTCACAAGTGTGTTTTTGAATCCTTCTACTTTCATCAGTAACTTTAAAGAGTTATCTCCCTTCCCATCCCGTAAGGCACATAAGCCCAAAAAGCAAATTATTATATACTTTCTGCAAATTATTAGCAACAAGAGTATAGGATACTTCAGTTTATCCCAGCTCAAGAGCACTAACTTTAATGCAACTGAAATATGGCTAATACAGATAAGATTCAAAGTATTTTTTATTGACTGCTCAAATGCTTATCAGAGACAATACAATCAAATCCAATAATTGTGTTTTTAGTGGATTCAACAAGCCTTACATTCATGTCACATCATCAGGCATAAAAAAACCCATAGCCAGATTACGCTACCTAAACTTGAAAGAGGTGTCAATAAACCACAATTCTATTTCAAATTTGCTATTACCATGCTAAGACCTCTTATTAATTCGGAAAAAAAAAAAAAGCCTACAAAAAGAAAACTATACGACAGTATAATCACCCTGAATTACTTATCTTTTCAGTCTAAGAAAAAAAGAATTAAATCTTCAGCCTCTATTTTACTGAATTCATCCCCCAGTGGAAGGAGGGGAAGAGTCAAATGCATTAGAACTTTTTTTTTCCCCTCAAGGCAACAGCACCATCTAGTGATAAACAAACCAGGCTGAAAATTTGTGGTGTTACAAATGTTGTAAAGGATTCAGGCCGGATGTTGCCTCTTCCTCATACTGCATTTTAAATTATAACTATCAGATTATTAAAGTTTCCATTAACTCCAAACATAGGTATTCTTAATATTAATATATTTTTCAGTTGTGACCATGAAGCAAGTTGCTTAATCTTTTATTAATTTCCTTATTTTTCTACCACAGTTAGAAAGTAAGTTTAGCAACAATTCACTTGATGCTTATTCAGACAAAATGTCTATCTTTTGATGAATATCTATCTTTTCTTTTATACGCTCCCCTATCATGTCTAATGGAAATGAAATTCCACTCAATTGATAACACTAAGTCCTGAGGCTGTCACTGCTACTGCTAGAAGGTCAAGTCAATAATTTTATACACATGACAAAGATAAGAACCATCTCAGCAATGAACCCAACAGCTCGGAAGGGAAAGATCGCATGGAGTGCAGCACTATCACCGCCTCAGGCTGCTTTTGATAAAAATATCCTCCACACCAGTTTGTCTGATGCTCTCTCAGAGGAAACAAATGTCCAGAACCAGAAACAACTTTTCAGTAAATCATGGAAGGGAAATGAAAAATCCCAAAATTTCTCTTTTACTATGAAAGCCTAAATCACTGGTTATTTAAAAGCTTATTCAACACATTCTTTTCTTCTTGACTCTGACTTTTTTTCCATAGAGGTGTAACAATGTAAATAATGGAAGAACATTCCAAAAATTAATTGAAGTCAAAAAGTTAGTGACTCAATACTAAAAAAGGCATTTTAAAAGTTAAAGTAGCAGTTAAATGGGTCTGCTATTTATAGGATATCACCATGCTATCCATGTTCCATATAAATTGCTGGCCATAACAATATTTCAAGTTCTGAATTATTGTTGGAGGACCAAGTGGAGAAACTGCTAAATGAGAGTGAAAAATGAGGAACTGCTCGATGAGAGTGAGATCGGTCATCAACAATATTTCAAGTTCTGGTGCAAGTGCTGAAATATTGTTGACGACTGACACCACTCACGCTCATCGAGCAGTTCATCACTTTTTACATCACATACTTGTATAACTTTTTTGAGAAGAATCATAGAATTCTTAGGAATTCATAGGGAAGAATCTCCCAGTC
Source organism: Numenius arquata (assembly GCF_964106895.1). Taxonomy (NCBI): domain Eukaryota; kingdom Metazoa; phylum Chordata; class Aves; order Charadriiformes; family Scolopacidae; genus Numenius; species Numenius arquata. The sequence goes on from NC_133582.1 coordinate 6,306,335, forward strand.
CCTGCCTTTGCCTTCTGCAACTTGACTGCAGTTATGAGTAAATATGAAAGAAATTAACAGTAAAAATTAATGATGGATGTAAGATGGATATAAGAAGACATACCTATAAGCTCTGAGGGATTCTTATCGCTGAAGTGTTCACATACACGGATAAATGTCTCTGTATTCTCTGGTGTAGGGCACTCACCATGCCTGAAAAAACACAGGAACACACAGGTTAGGAGACAACTGCGTGAAAGGGAAGAAAAAAAAGATTAATTATTTCAGTGTGATGTTTCAAATTAAAAGCTAAATATTAACAAAGTGCGGACAACTTACCCCTTACACTGGAGCTTTATATATTTAATCCCTTCCTTCTCTATATCATTCCTGTCATAGAATCTAGTGGTGTTGGTCAAGTCTACCAGTAAACCCATTTTAACCTAAAAAAAAAAAAAAAAAACACCAAACAAAAAAAAATTCAAGTAAACTTACTTATGTGGTTCAAATATCAGTGCATATTAAAAACAATAGTAGGCTACAGTTGCAAGTTTAATAGTCCTCAAATATTGCATTAGTTCATAAAATCTATATAAATTTGATTTTACCCCCATCACAGTCATCTGTGTCTCTTTGTGAAAGCTGGTGTCTGAATTAGTGCTAGCCATCAATTCAAAAATTTCAGTTTGTTCACACCAACGTTTCTAAATAAGAAAAATCTGCTAACAGCAGGAAGGTATCTGATAAAGAATAATTTTAGCATGTTAAAAGACAAATAAGGTAGAATCATGTGCTCTTATGTTTTCATTTATCAAACACCGGCACAGTGGAAGTACCATAAGAAAAATTAACTACTGAGACTCATATACAAGTATACTCTCAGAAATAACTCTTCATTTACCCATCCACTAAATTAGAGTTCAATACAAACAAACATACTTTAAAGTTTAAAACAAAAATTCACTTAAATTCTTAGAAACATTTTATTCAAAGCTAAACATAAACGAACTTGAAATCTTCAAACACTCTATCAGTAATTAAGGTGGCAGTTTCAACCACCCAGATGTTAGGAGGTACCTGAATCCAGGCTGCCCTTTCCATTCTGCCCTAATGTGTCCCCTTGTGCGTGAACTTACTTTTTTAGTCCTTGTTTTTTATAGCTGTAAAATACATCTTTTAAAGTAGCCTTGCAGAAGCTACTGTTTTTAAAAAGCAAGATGGAACGCCGAAATTCCACTGGGTGGCATCCAACACACAGAGAACATCAGTGAAGCGCATCCTGTTGATCCTTGATCCAAAGAAAATTTCCACCAACATTACACCTCCCAGTAGTACCGTTCAAAACCAGCTCACTGACACACGTGTACTCAAAGTATTCCTGGTTTCCTGCCTTATAATTGCAAGTAATTGCTTTTGGTCAAAATGCTGAATGTCATGCTTTCAAGTAGGATGCTCACCATGAAACCAGGTGTCTTTTTAAAAGGTATTTTAAGAGTGGTAGTTTAGCAAAACCCTTGTTCCTTAGCTTTTTCTTTTTTAAAAGTACACCAATAGTGCACTTAAAAATACATTAACATTGAAGCATGTTACGCTCGCGAAAACATAGAATACTGTATCTTCAATATATTTAAAACTCCAGCACATACTCATGAACAGGATTTTGATCAGCTTTTATTTACCTTACAGTCAACAGGCTGGAAATAATTTAGCAGTGCAGTTGGGAGAATCACAAATTAAAACACTGCTTCCAGACAATTCAGAAAAGATAAATTCTAATTATTATTGGAATACAGTTCAGAAACAGCTGCTTCACATGGAGGTGTTGTTCTGTAGATCCCAAGGGCAAAATTCCAATTATCTATGATCTTTGTACCACCTCCATTCTGCTCATACTTATTTTGGCCAGATTCTCCACGTCCTCTTATGGTTACGAAAGCCTTCCTCCTCACTTTCTCACATTCCAGCTACCTCCAGCTACTAATGCCTTATGCATGCCTTTGCTGCTGCTGTGCAATTAAATTGGCTTAGCAAAGTTCCCCTTGGATGACCCCAGAAGTTTCTCATTAGATGTTGGAACTTGAAAATATCCTCCCCAGGAGGGAAAGAGCATACTACAATACTCTGAATTTTCTCCAGACCTGGGATTTTTTTTCTTGCATTTCTTACTTGAGGAAAATAGTTTAAATCAGTGTCTGAATTTATCTGTGAAAACAATAATGTGGCTGAAAACTGATAATTAGTTTTCCTTATAAGAATATTGTAACTTGAGCACGCTAATTGCCTAAACATTCTTTTGAGTCAACCACTGTCCTAGCTCTTCAAAACAGAAATAAAACTACCTTTTATAAAGCATAAACAGTACTAACGTACCTACTCGAGAAATAAGAAAATTTTTCATTGTCGCCAATTGTTCCTGCAAATTTTTTATGACACCGATAAGATACTATGACAATATTGACAATCAGAAGAAAAAGAGGGTTGCTGTCCCTCATCAAATTGGTTTCTAACACTCAGATTTTCGGCAACCGGTTCCATGAGTAAAAGAAATCGCATGGGAAGCTTGTTAGAGAAAGTTCCTCACAGACAGATGTTGCCTTAAATGCTGAACTGGTACCCTCAAAAATCTGTGGCAGCAGCAATATCTCACTATTACCAAAAGCCATATGTAAAAGTTTCTGCTGAAGTCTCTTATTTGGGAGATAAATTATATGGACTTAAGTAATAACCAGGTTTCAGAAGTGATTCATTCTGCAAAGTATTAGCAGTAAAATGGTGAGAACCATGCACAGTGAGCTATTTCTTCCTTGGGAAAATTCATTTGTCAAGATCTCCTCAACTGCACATTCACCTCATGCCCAGATTGTTGGCAAACTGCTGTTCTACAAATATAGCACTCCAGTAGCCCACTGCATATCTCAGCAAATAAAAAAACATGTTTTCAAATAACAAACATTCAGCAACAATACCAGGGATCAAGACAATATAATTTGATGAAAACAGGGAGTTTGAGAGAAATTGTATGTTCTCCTTGTTAACCAAAGTTACCAAAATAGAAGTGGGAATCCTCATGCTAGTAATTGTACTATCAGTTTCTAATCATCTGATGGCACCGAAGACATCACGAATTTCTAGTATTGCAACTAACTGATGCGCCTACTGGAAAGGCTATGAAGGCTCACCGTTCTTCTTTGGTGACAAATTACTAACAAGCAAATAGTCAGAAATTCTGAGTAAGCCTCTTAAGTTCTCTATAACTTCAAAATATACGCAGAATTTTAAGTTACTTTTAACCATGATTAAGATTGGTTTTGGAAAAATTCTAACAGGGTCCATTAAAGCCGGTCATAGTCAAAAACAACATAATGCATAAAAGAGGGACTCAAGCAGAATTTAAATGCATAGATCCAAGAATTCTAACAAGAAAAATCCTACCAGTTCAAGCACCTGGGAACAGACACATCTGCTTCACTGATAGTACTTTCTTATCACATTAGCCTACAGGTTATCACAGCTACACTGAGTAGCTCACCATCTACTTCATACCTAAACCTAAATAAGATTCATAAAATGAAGATTCCCATATTTTAGTCACCTGATGATTCTGATGTTTAAGCTCTGATACAGTTAAAAAAGCTCAGAATTAATTTAAATTAGATCAAGAGTAAAAAAAAAAAAAGAAAACAAAAAATGCCACTAACAATTAGTTTTATAAAACACATAGTAAAAAAAAAAATAGTGCTAAAATTCTATATAACAATTTAATAAACAGATTAAAAGAATTAGGTTTTAGGTCCTCCTTTGCCTGGGAGGTTCAAAATCCCATTTCCCACATGCACTGGACCGGGCACAACATTCCACAGACCTCTACACTATGTGAAAGGATGGAAAAGTCCTGTTTCCCACCTTTATTGCTGAAGTTGTGCTACGGTGCAGAGCAACATGCAAGTTGAAGTAGACAAACAGAAATGGGCTAAACAGAGAATGAAGAAATAAGCCAGAAGCAGAACTTTCTAACCCAATGATAAAGGCATTCACCCACCTTCCTGGATCCCAATCCATGCTCCTAATTTTTTTTGTATTTATGCATTTTTTTTTTCCACTAAGAAGCTACTGGATAAAATCCATAAGTTGTTTTCTTCCATCCTTGGATATGACTGGTTAGATACCTTGAATGTTTTATGGTATCAAAAGGATAAAATTATGCACTGAAACTACAGAATCATTCTACAAAATTCTCCTGTCGCTTTTAAATGCTTTCACTCCCGTAAGCAAAATTGCAACTTAACATATCCATACGCAAGAGTCATTTGTAAAACTACAAAGTCAGACTGTCTGAATTTTGACAATGACATCTCTTCAAGATGCAACAGTAATAACAGAGAAGAGTGAGATTCTTGCTGCTAATACAGTGAATGAGCTGGAGGACTTTGCACAGTTCTTGTCTACAAGAAAGTACTTTTAGAAATTCAGCAGTTGGAGAGAAAAACTGAAAATGTAAAAAAAAAAAAAAAAAAGAATTCTGTACAGGTGTCCCAAAGGAAGCCATCAACCACTTTTTTCTTAAATCTGAAAAGCAACATTTGAATAACATTAATAATGAAAGTAATGTTTCAATTAATAGAAAATTTAACTTTACCTTCAGACTCTTTAAGTAGTTGGATAACATACTTGGGTGAAAACGATTTTCTTCAGCAACCTGATCATCATATCTTGGTCCTAACATTGTCTTCAAGGGTAAAAACTTCCCTGTGAAAGATAATAAAATTTTGCAGTATTTTATGTATACTCATGTATAAGTACACATACAATTTAGTGATTTCAAACCAACATGCTGAGCAGACTTAGAGTTCACCTTCAATAAAAAATAATAGCAGGAAAGGTATCGATAACAGTTGAAACTACCCTTAATTTAGCTTAATTTTCTTTGATATGAAGCTATCAACTCCATACATGACAGTAGCCACTAATCATTTATGACTACAGTATGTTTAGATTGAGCACTGGTGAGGAAGGCTAGACTGTGTGAAGTGTACAAGGTTAAGAAAGGGAAATTCCAATAAGATGAAGTAGTAAAATCCACAATTTATAAAAAAAAAAAAACAAATAACACCCTAAAAAGTAACAGCCTTTTGTTTCAAGAACTGCTATGCTGGGTCAAAGCATCTGTTTCATCTAGAAACTCATCACCAAAACAGGTCAATAACAGATGCCTAGGAAAGAGTATAAAACCGTGACAATGACAATCCATCATCAGATTATTCTCCCCAACTGCAACAAGCTACAGCTCAGCAACTTCCTGACCCAGAGGAGTTACTCTTCTGTTTAAGGTGTTCTCTCTATAATCATATGCAATATGGATGTTTTTAATAGTATTTCACCATTCTGCATGCCGCAGGTACGTCTAGAACAGGATTAACTAATGTGAATCAATAGAAGGAGACTGAGAGACACTGCCAAGACAATTCTCATGTCTTTTTTTCAATAGCTTGCTAGCACTCTCCATGGCTAAAGCAAAGAGGACTGGGTTACAAAAAGTGCTTATAAAAAGCAGGTACCTGCAGAGATGGCGATGCCAAGGCAGTAAGGCTGAAGCAGCCTGACGACTTTAGATCTAAGAGTTCAGGGCAAGCTCTTTTCATAAAGTACGTGATTAAGGTGCTACCCCAATGCAATAAACATGAAAATGTCCCATTCTGAACTGCTGTGCAATAAAACCAGTAAGTGGCAGCAAAACACCAATGTTTAAAGAAGTCAACTGGAAAGTAATGGGAAACACATCAATTCACCTCATTCAGAATGATGGGTCCTGTTAACCCAACAGAAGAGCTCCAGGCCTCATGAGAACCTGTATTTGGTCAACAAGAAATTCTAGATACTACAAACATAAGACAAGAGGGTCATGACCAAACACTCGATGAACATTAGTCCACAGAAGCCAGACAAACCTTGCTCAGCAACATTATTATTATTATACTATCAGATGGGAATCAAGTCATATACAGATGCTTAGAAATTCAATTGAAATGCTAATTAAACTAGAATATAACACCTCTGGGAGACCGCACCAACATCAATAAACTCTAAAAATTATGTCTCAATAAAACTGTTAGATGCCTTTGAATGTATAACAGAAAAAAGGAGAGAGAGCTGACTTTTGGCAAATTGTACACACAAAACCCCTAAGAATCACATGAACTAATGTAAGAATACATTACAATAAAGCAACCAACAAAATGAACCAAGCCCTTTCCTTCATTTTTAATGCAGTAGCTTCTTGTGCTCGCACAAGAATGAAAATGATCGGACTGAATGGAAAAGAATTACCTTGCAGTTGCTGAATAAACAAACACACAAGCGGTGATGGCACAGCAGATGACATGCTGATGAACTGCATTCTTGCTTACTCTGTGCTACTATATTTGAGAAGCCATGGCTTAAAAAAAAAAAAGACAAACAAGCAAAACCAACAACTTCTAGAGATCAAGAACTTGCTGAGTAGAAAAGCAAAGAATAAAGATTCATTGGTCTATCTTTGCCATGGCCAAAGGCTAACAACTTCGGCTATCAAATCTCTTATTAGAAATTTGAGGGAAACCAGTAACCCACAAAATGAGCAACTGAAATTAAATACTGATAAATGCCAAAGAATGCATATTGATGGGAAGATTACGCCTATTGAGATGTCTCACCAGGTTCTAAATAAACCTGTAAACAGTCCTCAGTGTCTTCAGTTCCACAACAAACTGCCATCAAAAAAGCATAAGAAGACGATGTAGAAACGTGGGATAGAAAACGCAGGAATTGTAACTGTTAAGCAAATTGTGGTACAGTGCCATCTAGAATAGCACGCTGAGTAGCATTTGCTGTGTTTTGAAAAAAAAAAAAAAAAAAAAGACCTTTAAATTATCACATATAGGAAGACGAAAGGAGTGAAAACTAGAAGATATTGGGGAAAAAAATCTGGAGTTTGGAATTGCTTGCCTTAAAAGGAAAGAACTTGAGAAATCTAAAAAGAGCAAAGTTTGTTTACTTTATCTCATACTAGGTAGCAAGGGAAACATTCATCTGAAGTCATTACAGTAGTTAACTCACAATCAAAAAATGTGTGTTTACATGATACTTAATTCACTGCCACCAGGTGCCAGCAAGACTAGATACCTAGCAACAATCGAGACAGACAGCATGTTACGGGTAAGAATATCAAAGATGACAGCAATTACTGACAAAACCTGAAACACGCACACACACACAAAACTTTAGGAGCACTTAAACTCATCCTCCAGCTAAACAGCTTAGGAACACACCAGTGACTTACAGGTCACTGTCAGTCGGCTCAGTAACTGATCAACACTGATAAACATCAGAGCCTTCAGGGAAAAAAAAAAACAAAAACAAAAACCAAAACCAAAGAAGGAAGAGGCTGCTCGGGGGGGACTCTCGTCAGGGCTGAGGTGCGCTGCTGCTCTCTCATCAGACGTGACGGTCGGGAAAAGTTTTAGCCCTAAACTTAACCAGTGCGAAGCGAGAACCCAGCATTAATGCTCCCGTGGGCAGGAGGGGGCTGGTACCCCGGGACAGCTCTGAGACCAACACCGGCCCACGGAGCCCAGGGGGCAATGGCCACCCGGCGCCGGGACAAAGAGCCCCGGCCGGGCCGGAGGGCGAGGGGCCGCGGCGGCCCCACGGAGGCCCCCGCGGCGCTGAGAAGGAGCGGGGGGCTGAGGGGCCGGGACGGACGGGCAGGGGAGCGTAGCGAAGGGGAGGGGGCCGTCCCCGCTGCCGCCACACAGCCACCGCGGGGCAGGGCAGGACCGGGCCGGGCCGGGCGCTCACCTGCCACGGGCTGCCCCCTCCTGGGGCAGTGGAGCCAGCGCGGCGGGATCTTGTTGTAGGACATGGCGGGGGCCCGGGCGGCCCCCGCCCGCCCGCGGGGGTGAGGGGAGGGAGGGGGCGCGGGGTGCGGGGCGGGCGCGGCCCCGGGGCGCTCAGCGGCCCCTCGCCCGCGGCGCCTTCATTCAGACCCAGCTCCGCCTCAGCCGCCGCTATCCCACACTGCACCGCGGCCGCCGCTTCCGCTTCCGGGTGAGGACCGGAGGCTCAGTGGGCCGGAGGTGGGAGGCCCGGCCCCGCCGCTCCCGGGGCAGCTACCGGGCCGGGGCCTTATGGAGGGGCTGGGGGTAGCGGGGAAAGGGCTCCGCGGCCAGCCGCAGGCCCGTCAGTCGTTGTGGGGGTAGCGGGGAGAGCGAAATAAAGCGCTAGGCCGGTGCTGGGCTGTGCAGCTACAGGAGCCTGAGGCCTTGGCTGAGCTGTGTTTCCCCCGTCTCCGAAAAAGGAGCGTTGGGGCGGGGAAAAGATTCCCGGTGGGAGGTTTTTTCACTCGATGAGGTGAACGTGAGGAGGCGTTTACATGCGCTTCTGGGGAAAATGGGCAGGTTTTTGAAAGAGAAAGTAATTGCAGGCTGTTAAAGTAGCAGTCTGCGTCAGGCTTGGGAAGCGTCCCGAGCTACAAATAACTGGAAGCTTGGACATACATGCACGCCCTGCTTCTAGTTTTCCTTGAATGTTCCCTTACAGGTGGGACTGGAGGTGGAAACAAATAGATGGATCCCTGCTCCAGCTAATAGTGCAACCATTATAGTCTGCAGGTAATAGGTTTGCTCGTGTAGCAGAGATGCCTCTGTACCAGGCCTTCTCTTTTGTAAAAGGGCAGAAAGATTAGGCTTGCAGATAGGTCCACGTAACAAAAACTGTGTTTCTGTACAGAATCCCAGTGAAAATTTTCCATGGGCTTAAAGCAGTCTACTGTAGCCTGGCAGTGTTTTCCTACATGAATATTTAAGATGGTGGTGTGGTTTAACTCCAGTAGGCAGCTAAGCTTTATGCAGCCACTTGCTCCCCCCCTGCAGCAGGATGAGGGAGAGAATCGGAAGGGTAAAAGTGAGAAAACTTGTGTGTTGAGATAAGAAAAAATAAGGAATTCTTTCACTACTTCCCATCGTCAGGCAGGTGTTTAGCCATTTCCAGGAAAGCTGGGCTTCATCACTCACAATGGTTACTTGGGAAGAAAACAGCGTAACTCCAAATGTTCCCCCCGCTTTCCTCTTCCTCCTAGTTTTTATTACTGAGCACATCATTCAGCCTGGGATATCCCTTTGGTCAGTTGGGGTCAGCTGTGTCCCCTCTCAAATCCTTGTGCGCACCCAGGCTGCTCGCTGGCAGGACAGTGTGGGAAGGAGAAAAGTTTTTGATGCTGTTCAAGCTCAGTTCAGCATTAGCTACAACATCCCTGTGTTATCAGCACTGATTTGGTTACAAATCTGAAATGCAACACACTGTGAGCTACTGTGAAGAAAATTAACTATCCCAGCCAAAACCAGTACCGGTGGTTTCAGTGAAGCGTTAGGAAACAACAGCAACAGATTATGTTTATTTCATAGCTTATTTTCCAGTTACTTTTCAGTACTGTTCTGTCTGGACTTTATGGTTTTCTATAAGCATGGTTTCCTGCTGCATTTTATCACTCTAAACTTTATTGGACATAGTTTCTATCCTCTAGTAGTAATTGGGGTAGTCAGTTAAGTAGTTTGTGTATCTGAGTCACTAGATTCTTATACTACATTAGAAGTTTCTGACTTTTGTCCTGTAAGGCTCTTGTCATCGTCAGACATTAATCTTCTCATTCTAGCTAAAATTAAAAGTCTTGCTACTTTTATATTATTTTCCCTAACGGTTAAATAGACTTCCATTAAAACATTACTCTATGCTGTTTGAAATCAGATGTTGATTTTTCCGTTACAGAACGAACAAGCAACAGTCAGACACCAGGTGGTGCTGAAGACCAGCCAGAAAAGAAAGTGAAATTCGAGTGCAAGGAGTGTTCAGAAAGAGCAAACAACTGCAAGATACTCAGTTTCTGATTTCAGTAAATTAGGAGCAATGTACAGTAACGTCAGCAGTATGCCAAAATTAGGAACGAAACCATTTGCAGAGGTGAAGAATAATACAAAAATATGTAATGAATGAGCAATAATTTCTGTTCTCGTCATATAGCTTTAAAATTCTGATATGTTTTTAAAACAAACTTAACAGCTCCGGAGCAAAAATAGCATGTAAAGATGTATAGTTAAACTGGGAGGATGTGTACATCTGGTGTGTACATCTGGTTTTATTTAGCAGTGCGCAAGGCCAATAAACTGTTTGAAATTTTAAATGTAAGGTAGGGAGTTAAAATGAAGCCTACAGCCAAAATGAGCTTAGCCAGGCGTCGTCCATAGTTTAGCCCTTTGGCTGAGCGGAATTGGGGAAGTCCCTCTGGCAAAGCAGGGTAATGTTCAGCAGAGCCCCTTCTCCACCCTGGAGGGTTTTTCCTGACAGGACACTTAGGACTGTTTGCCACACACCGTCTTGCTCCACATCAGGTACCAAAAATCAGGACAGTTTGAAGCCGTTCGTTGAATGAGAAAGGAGGAAACAGGTTGTTCCTTTTTCTTTTTTTTCCCCAACAAAACAGTGTCGGAGCTGCTATTGAGCAAGAGGAGTGGTGTCCTGTAGATCAGTTGATGGTGACTGGGGATTGGTGGTTTTCATCTATTTAAGAGTGAATATGCTATAAATACGACATTAAGAGGCGGAATATAGGATGGGGAATATAGAAGCAGGGAATAATCCTGTCATCATTGTTCAGTGTATTCCTTAGGGAATTTTATGTTGGGAAAATTGAATCACCCAAAAATACCAGTATTCTCCAGCAGAGTAACAGAGTATTCCCATGTTTGAGAATATGTTGCTGCATTGCCCCTCACAGATACAACGCAGATTCCAAGTGGCTCTGTTTACTCTTAGCTTGCGCTAGTGCTGCCTTGGTGAGGTGTTCTCCTGGTCTGGAGAACTTGGTTATTCACAGCTGACGTTATGGTGTTCTGCATGTGTAGTTTACACTGGACTTTGCCACGTTGGACTCTGGGAAACCATTTATGCTGGCATAGGATGATGTTTGCATGTGACATCAGTCTTGGGGAACGGACATTTCCTGCTGTACCAGCAGAGGGCACCGAGTTCCTCGGGTCATCATGCGACTTTGAAAGCCAACATAGTTGTCTTTGAACAAGGAAGGCAGCGGTGGCCTTAGTGGTTGTTTTAAGGATTGCTTTGAGAAAGCAACTGCAAATGTTTTAATAGTCTGTGATACAACGTTCCCTCTTTTCTGCCTATCGATTCTCTTATCTGGAGGCATTCAGATGCCTGTATCCTTACTCGCGTTTCTGCTCACCAATTTAAATCCTTTTCCTGGCAGAGCAGACACTATGATCAAGAAGTCATTTTCCCAGGATGCGGTTCATCCTCTGTGCCACACGCATGTTGACTTCTTTGGTTTCAGCTCAGCCATATTGTTTCGGGTAGTGGAGAGCTGCATTTTTGTTCTACCTTGATTGAAAACCATAAAAAAAGAACCCACACCAACCCCCCCCCCCCGCACACTTTAACTCTTTTTTTCTTAATTACAAACTGAACATTTACCGACATTGTTGCTGATGAATAATCTTTGAATGGCATATATTAATATTGTAAGTAGCTAGATAATGGAAGTTACTTGTTCTACGCAAAGTGGATAAATTGTGTATTTTGCCTGAAGGAAGAACACATGGCGTTGCCCTTTTCTGTATTGATAGAGGTCAACAACCCCATTACTGTTCTGTTTCAGTATAACATTATTTTCCATGTGTTCATAAGGTAATAATGAATGTAATAAGAAAATAAAAACTTCCCTCAGGGTGTTCAACGAAACAGACACTTCTGACTCTATCTAGTAAATACATTTTCTTTAAAAAAACAAAGATCAAACAGATTATTTGCTAAACTGAGACTACAACAGGATTTACTTAAGTGAAAGTAATTGTGAAAGAAGCTAACTGTATCCAAACATGATTCATACAGTTTTGTTTTTCCACTTCATGGTATAGGTGCTCACCTGGAAAGAAACTCGATGCCATAAACTTGTAAGTTATCGTATGTGGAACTTATTTACTGATTCAATTAATTGACTCCTTGCTTATTGGTTTTAATGTTCATGGCAAACTGACTTAGGACAAAATGTGTAACTAGTACGGTGTTCCTTTATGACTGATTTATTTTCAGTATGTGTGAAGCTTTTGTAGGGAGGGGTGACTGCTGTCTAAATCTGCATAAATATTTTAACTTCTTTGTTACTGTAGTCTTATTTTATGCCAATAGTACTTAGTTTCTAATAGTATCAGAAGCAAAAAAACTCCCAACAACTAAAAAACAGTACAATGAAAACACTTTCAGATTTAAGTGAAAGTTAATATTATGGTTTCTTATGGTTAAGTTCCCTAATACATATGTTGGCTTCTACATTTAAAAATGCTGAGTATGCACTGACTCTTTTAAAAATCAAAATAAAATGCTAGGAGTTCAACATTTTTTTGATTCATGCTTACTTGTGGGGTGTCAACAAATAATTAGGAAACTAACTTCTGAGACAAATTATTTTTCCAGGTTTGAAAATGAAAATAAGATTCAAAAAGAAAGTGATTTTATTCCTTAAGTAAATACAATACCAAAAGGGATTTTGAAACAAAGTTTTGAGTGCTGCAATGTATTTTAGAAACTAAAATGTCATTTACAGTATTCTTCCTATAGAGAGCTTTGAGAGGAAGCCAGCAACAAAATTATCAGTCTTTAGTCTTCAAGACATTAGGGGGCACCACAACTTCACAGACTTAAAATGATGTAAGTTAAAGTACAGTTACTTTTCCTGTCCAAAGTAAACAGGAAACAGCACAAGACAGCAAAATCAACTCCTGGAGTCATTCCCTAGTGCGAGATTATGATACAGTTCTCAATAAAATTTCCAACAGAAGATAACTGTTCAGATTATCTGTTCTATATAATTCTATGATTCTATGATTCTATAACGCAGACATTTAGTAGAATATAGACTACACCCTCCTTTCTGTAAGAGTAATAAAGCTAACATCCATAAGACTAATGGATGCAATATCAGCAGCTTGCTTTCAGGTCTTTATTTAAATCTCAAGTTTTCCTTCAGGGTTTGATTCTGGGAATAACGACATTTTGAACTCAAGCCTCTAAGGTGTTACAGCGTTAGTTCGACCTGTGGAGTAAATCTCTGTATGAGCATGGAGCAGACAGTGAGCTTGGGATGGAGCTGCTTTAAATCCAGGTCCCTGAAGCGGGTATTGTGTTTGGGGGAGTCACCATAAGGTACCAGACTACGCCACCAGACACGCGTGTGCTCTCGCGGTGACGTGTAAACCTCACACCACAGGGGACATTAACAGCCCTAGCTCTGACGTGCAAACCTGGCAGGTGATTTACTTAGCAGGAGATTTACTTGGCAGATCCACCGTCTGGGAAGGAACTGGAAAGACGTGTGTCCGTGCAGAGGGAAGAAGGTGTTTGTCTGTCCAGAGGGTTGCTGTTCTTGAAGAGGGACGACAGCTGTGAGTTCAAGCACTGACTTGTAGGCCTGGAAAACAAGATGCCCTTCCTCTTGTTCCTCTGCAGCCGAGATGATGCTGTGCTTGATGTAGCAGGGATAAGCAGCTGGACAACGAGCTTATAAGCAAGATATTTGCCATTCCTGGGAGACTAAGGCTGGGCCTCCTTAGAGTTCTTACCACTTGACCTAGACACCCGAGGCCTTACTCACATCAGCTGTGAAGGGTGATTTTTCAATGGAAATCTACACTAAAAAATACCCAGATGTAACATTTAAGAATATATGGTCTACTGCATAAGATGAAATCGTATTGTAGTAGTGTGCTTTAGTAGTATTTCAGTATGGATAAAGTAATCAACCACCTAAAATTTCACGATGGAAAATGACTAGCAGTAGGGAAAAGCATGACATAATACACGAGAAACTTATCTAATTTACGCAAGTGGAAAGCGTGACTCACAGTCTTTGGAGCTGGGCTGGGGAGTGACTGAATTCCACAAAGTAAACCAGCCTTCTATTGCTACACTTTCTAGTTTCTCTACTGCCCGAAGACGGGCACCTTGCTAAAAATCTTGCCCTGAATGGAGGCTGTGGTTAAAGCTAACGGGGTAACTGAGGTCCCGGTCAGCGCGGGAGGCAGACTGGGGCAGGCAGTAGCTGCGAGAGGGTTATCGCTCCTCTACAGCCCAAAATAGCCAAGAGAGGGTCGGTATCTCAGCCTACCAACCTGCGTACGTGACGATCAAGTTTTGGGTTGCTCTGCTGGCAGAAATCTCTTTCTCGTGTGATCAGTCACACAAAGAAATGATTGTTACCCATAGGCACTCTCTCAGACCTTCTGCATCGTAAGTTTGTGCCTATAGGTGTGTACACTATGGATATATGCGAGTATAAAGCCTGTGAAGAATAATACATTTATGAACTATAATACGGTACCTGAGAAAATACACACAGACCTGTTTTTGTTTATATGGCTTTATTATACAAAATATGCGTAACATACTGTACAAATGTAAATGAAGACCAGAGTCTCTCTCTTGAGGTGTTTGCAGTCCTGAAAATACCCCAAGAAACTGGCCAAAGGCAAAGGAAAGTAATACAGAATAAAGCAAATTGAGCAGCCTGGCAGGCACACAGGCTTTTTGAAAATCAGATCTGAATATATATTTATATTGTATACAAACTAAGGTACGGTAAAATATACGTATGCAAATGTATATATAAAATCAGATGCTCAGTCGTTGCCCTTGTGAGGGTAGTTTTGCTTTCTGTCAGTATGCGCTGTGGAACAAGATTTACAAGAAGACTTGCGACTCTTTCCCGAAAAAGCCTCACTCGGAAGGAAGTAGAGAGCAAGAGGAATACCCCAGCACATACATCTGCAGCATCTCTGATCTAGGGAACCTGAAGAATCAGTTGGCAAATGTCATTTCAGACAATGTCGTCGTATAGGTTGTAAATTCATGCCTTCCAAGTATTCCTTAGAGAAAGGAAAAGGGGTTTTATTTTCCATTAGAAATGCTTGTCATTCCCTTTTTCACATTCTTACCACTGTAGGCTTCATAGCACAGTGACAACTCACAGTGAACATTATGGAATGGACTTTGCCTCAGAGAACGTAGTGCCTGTGGTCCATTGGTGTTCGTAGAGCTACAGTTGAAGTCCATGCCGCTTCTTTCCACGGCTGTTTTTACCCACTGTAACTAAGTTGAGATTAACGCCAAAAAAAAAGCTATTATCCTTGTACTCAAAGCTTTGCTCAGAATGGGTATGAAACCATCCTTGTCCAGATGGGCTTTTAGGGAGTTACTCAGAGAGATTAAGGTCCTTGAGAAAGGGAAGGAGGTACAAAGATGACTCTGTATTTGCCTGAAATGGATTTCCTAGAGCTCTGAGTAGTTTGGAGTTTTGGGGTTTGGCTAACGATCTTTATGCACTGAAAGGGCTGTTAATGGAAAATGTTAACACTTCTGCAGAAAAGTCACTTTGTGAATTCCTGTATCTACCTCTGCTCTACAGAAACTGCTTTTCAAAAATCCCTTTGGGGAGAAAAATCTCCACATACCCTTCCACGTACTGGGACTCAGATCTGCTAAAATGAGTTTAGTATTGTATTTTTTTTACTATAATTGGATGTTTTGTCAGAGACCTGCTGCGTGACGCATTCTAAGCTTTCTAAACTTCAGAGAAAGACTTTTATCAGTCTTGGCAGACTGACTCAGGCCCTACCTGTACATGTTCTCTAACACGGAGAATTAGAAAAACAAGCCAGCAGCACAACAGCAGAGAGTCACGAATAGAATTAAAGCGATTTATTAAATGTAAATTATTGAACGATGACACAGAGAGAGAGAGTCACAAATGAGTCTAAACACTGTGGACACAACGCTGGTTATAAGCAAGGGTGTGCTGGTTTAAAATGGGGAGCCTGTTCTGATTGCTTGTCTCTTAGATGCAAAATTTGATTGAGTACCACAGAGGGAACAGGTAGAATGAAAAGACAGGGCATTTTGTTCCTGAAACACAACCCACTTCATTACTTGCTCTTTCCTACCCTACCGTTTGTACCAGCTTTGAAAAGGGTAGAGCTGTTGCTAGGTAATCTTCTTTACCCACTTGGTAGCTGAAGTTTCAGCCACGCAGAAATGAGTTTTGATATATCTTACGGCACAAAATTAAAATCTAAGGCATTGTTTAATGACTGCTTTCCAGTGCAACCCTGCTTCTAGTTACGGGCCTCTTTCCTGGGAGGAACCCAACCACCGCAGGCTGTAGGTCACCATGAGTTGAGCAGCAGCAGCTGCAGACCCTCCCTGAGCTCTCTCCTCATCTGGGCTGAGAGCATCGGGCTCGGACACCCTTTCTTCTCCGCGCCGATTCCTCCCTCGAGCTGAGCAGCAAAACCAGGCAGGGAATCAATGGGGTCGAAAAGCAAACAAGCCTCCCCCGTCCCTCTCTGCTGGGCTCAGCCGGGTCCAGTTCCTCGCCCAGGTTCGTTATGTGGCTGCAGAAGCAGCACTTGGATAAACTCAGAGGGAAATGCGGTGGACGGTCGGGAACAAATGGGCAGGGCTGGGGCAGGAGAGGAGCTGGTCTCAGTTTCTCTTAGATATGTGATCTGCCAAGGATCTGAAGGAAATTCAGGTCAGCTTAACGTGTGAAGCTGATCTAATAAAAGTATACAGCTGACGTGATTAATCCTGATCTTCAAACACACATTTCACTCATACTTTAATAGAAAGAAAAAAAAACAAAAAAACAAAGGTGTGGGAATTTTCTTGCTGTATCTTTTAAGATTTCCAATGTGGAAAAGATAATCTCAGGACAGCTCTCAGATAACCACAGTCAGCAAATTATGGTCACATCCACCGTTGTTTCTGATCTAGCTATATTCTTTTCCATCTGTCATTGACACCCACTGTCGCCATAAAGAAGTTTTTTTACCTTCGGGTGGCAAAATCACAACGTACAAAAGCTGGCAATTGCTTTCTCTTTTTTATGGGGTGTGGGCTACAAAGGATGGTTCGATGACATTCGTCATCTGTTTAACGTTAACTATTATTTCCTTCTACCTGAACCATGACATCCAAAAGCATGAGAAATAAACGCTTATCCAGTTCCGACAGTATTAATCACCTCAGAGATAAAGTAATTTCTGTCATTGAAGGAGATAGCGGCTGCAGCGAGTACTTGCCAGCCTGGCAGATGCGTGGCAATTCAGGCAATCTAACACCTGGCCTATTTATCCTTTCCTCTTACTTCTAGAGAAGCGACCTGGAGCCAGGCTTGTAGATCTCCCCGTGGGATCCCTGATCCTTTTCTGCCCTAGGGGCACGCCACTTCTACAGTGACTCACAAAACCGCTCTTCTTCTGCAGTGAAAATTCACTTTACGCCATGCCTAGCACCGAGGAGGTTTCTAAAATAGAAGTATTTCAGCCTACTGGCACGCTGGCTGTGCCAAGACGGTGTGTGCACAAAGGATATTTGTTGATTTACATTGTTAGAGGGAGTTTAAAACAGCAGCGCTGCCTAGAAAAAACGAGCTACTAAAAGATCTACTAACCAAGGACTGCGGGGAATGGAAAAAAAAAAAAAAAGGGCTCAGTCGTGGCATTCCCCGAGGGAAGTAATAAGAAATGAAAAGGAATCAGAAGAAAAAAATCCTAATAAATAAAATGGTGTAACAGAGAAACCTTTGGATATGACTCCCCTGTGTTTGCATCGTCCAGCTGCTTTTTCACAGAAGAAATACCAATTAAAGATACGCTATCTAGCAGGCAGCAGTGGCAAAGTCGTGCTGCTGAAGGTACGTTGTGTAACGAGAAGTCGACTGCCTACCTTCGACCCAGGAAACTTTTGTTTCCAAAGAATTATGCAAATGGCTACCAGCAAGGCCTTGAAATCAAACTCTCACTTACAGATCTGTAGAGTAACAAACGAAGTTTTGTCCCACTCTGTGTTTCTTCCTCTTAGCGAAACCTAACTATTTCTGAGACAAAGCGTTCATCCCTATCTCGAAGCGCAGCTCGTAAATAATCAAGGGCAAAGGCTTATGTGCCTGGGATTTCACAACCGTAAATGCTGATGAATGAATACCGCAACCAACAATTTCTACAGCGCTACATAACTTCCAGTAGTCATCAACAAGTTACACAATTTTTCTGGTTTACATTAACACGTAAGGGAAACACGTTCCATGACTCCTGCTTTACTGAATGTCCAAATCAGCTACCTCACTCACTCACGGTTCGGTTAAAGTGTAAGAAACAGACCCTGGCGTTTGGTCGGACTGAAGTCTTTGCCGATAGGTATTTTAATAAAAAGATTATACATACTTATTAAGAACTGCCTAGTTGGCCACTATTAAAACTTGAATTTTAACAGCTTTCAAGCTTGGCTTTTTACAGCTATTCAACTAAGTACAGCTCAATATTATTTTTTGTTTTCAAATGACATTTTAACACTTAGGTAGAATTAGTCCTTTGATTATGACTTGCATTTGTTCACTGACCGTGCATCCCTGAAAGTAAGGGAAGGTCCCTGAAATGACCGTGCATTCCCTTGCTAAAAGGGAATTTATTTGCCATACTAAAGTATATACACTTGAATCTTGGTGAACAAATGGGGGGGATCTGCTTTGGCATACCCTGTACTCCTAATATTCAAGCCCATCCTTCTTTACCGCTGTTCCTTTCCAAGGTTTGCTGCAAGTAATAAATATAACATATCCTATTAAGTTTTGTAACTTCCGCATAAATACATTCAGCTCTTGGTAAAGTCAGTGAGAGCCCTGTGTGTGTACACGCCGAAAGGAAGGCAGGGAGACCTTCCACAAGTCCATTTAGCAGTAGCCTTATGCCAGTATTTACTTAAACTTTCTATGATTAAAAGGAAAAACAACACAGTTTGCTTTGGGGACTTGCACGTATTTTATAAATATTGCATCACCTCTCCCCGTCCCGTGGTATTTGGTACTCTGTATCCCTGTATCCCTCAAGAGCCTCTGTAAGCAGCAGCTGATTGACTTTCCCGTCTCTCACCAGATACATCGCAGCACACGCCGTTATACCAGTATTATTTCGCAAGTAGTTTGTTCAGTTTTATTTGCATGTGTTGGCGTCTTATTAAAGCAGATCAGGACCAAGTAGTAAGTCCTAGCTCTCTTCTGTTACAGGTGTTTAGTTTTCCTGTAATGCATTCTGCTTAGCGTAATAAGGAAGAATCTGTAGTTTCTGAGTTGCCAGCCCCCGAGGGCTGATTTAAAATCACGAGTGGGTATTCTGGATACAAGGAGCTCTGTAGGAGGCAGCAGCAAGGAAGGCACAGCGAAAGCAAGCATAAGGTAATTTACCACGAGATTTTAAAGAAGAAAGGAATGGGTGACATCAAAAGAGAGCAGGTCGGGTAGGCAGCCAGGCCTTGCAGATAAACATTCTGAATTTGAGGTAGAATACGAAGGAAAAACAGCAAGGGCAACCAAAAGAGGACATAACCGAGGTAAATAAGAAGACTGGGGCCCTGGCAGTACCGTAACACCACTGATGCAGTAAGTCATGCAACTGAAGACAGAAGATAAGTGGGATGATACGATAACACTGATGAGGTCCAGAACCAGGTTTTGCCAGGGGAAACGCGGTACAGCTTATGGCTGGGGAAAATGACGAACGGGGAGATGGCGGGGGGGGGGACGGACAACATTCTTATCACTTTCCAGTTGCTCTCAGCAGACAAAAGAAAGCCGCTGACATCAGAGCAGGAAAGATGAAAGGCTTGTAGTTGCACATCTCCTTTTCTTTAAAGAGGGAAACAAAACCAAACTGGACCGTATCATCAACTAGAAATGGCACGCGGGAAGAGTTCTGGAAAATGGAAAATCCCAGGGTTGCTCAACGGTGAGAAACTCCCCTCTCCTTCCAGCTGAGGACACGTCACTGGAAAGTCCCGGCCTGAAAAAAAAAGAAGCAAAAAAATCCACCGAGTAAACAAATTGCGTAGGCAGTCAAAACAGAAAGAGGAACAAAGTCAAATGATACTTCGACTTTAAAGGAGTTTATTTTCAGGTTAGCCGTTTCCTTGAATGGCAACAGTTCAAGTTCAGACAAGAAAAACCTCATTAGAGTGAAGACAGCTGGTTAAAGTCTCTGCTGATATTAGGCCATAGAAAGCGAGCTCGGTTATTAAAAAGCTAAGATTTCAAATCGGGATTTTTTTTGGATTTTCCGCTACTGAGTGTAGTCAGACAATCCCAGTGCCAAACCAGATACCCAGGATCATTGCATCACTCTAAAATTAGAAATGATTGTCTAGCAAGTTTGTGGAATTTTTTCCCCCTTCATTTACATGTACTTCCTTCCAGACAAGGAAGCTGTGCTTAACGAAGCACTTCCTAACAACTCACATGGCTCTTTGTCTTACAAGCAAGTTCAATGCTGGGAATTTTTCCAGTGCTGTCCATAAAGAAAACAAGGAAAAACCATGGTTGGTCACACCGAGACAAGAAATACAGTCTTGGACAAAATTCTAGGGTTCTTCCCTCTATAACTAGCATTCATGAGAATAAAAATATTGACATAAATTATTACCCTTCTCTGAAATAAACCAACTTTCAACAAATGTACTTCACGGTAATTAATCACAGCAACATTAACTCAAATTCTGGAACCAATTACAGTGACAGCGCTTTCTAGCTGTAATCTCGGAAAATAATGAAGAATAATTTAACCATGGAAAATAATTTAACTCTGCTTTTCCGCTCTCCCAGTTAATGACTGTTCCTGCGACCGATGCACGTGGCAGTCCAGCCCTGCTGTAGCAAACAGCAGATGCCAGTTTCGCAAGTGTTGTGTAGACTGCCCCATCTCCAACCCTATCAATATTACAATTAAAATGTAGTATTTTATTGTCTTTAAATTCAGGTTCTCTTAGGTCTCATCAGGATTCAACAACACTACTGCGAGACCTGTCTCAAGCACGTTATCCTTGACAGCTAATAACTATTATCATTTATGAAACTGCCAATCTATTCACATCCTTTTAGATTTGGGAAGAAGATCAACTAGCACTCCGGGGTGTGTGCGGGGATGTGTTACATTTTTTTTAATTTTGGTTTGTTTTTTGCGTTGTTCCTAATATGTATAAATAGTAGGAGGGAACCAGAACTGCAGGAAAGTTTGAGATTTTGATTATCGTTTTTCCCGCTACGAGATAAGGGCATAGTGCTACTGTTGTCGAGGCAGGGGGCAGGAGGATCTTGACTTCTAAGGTGGAAGCCCAGTACCCAGCTCCATCCATCACGTCTCTACTTCTGGAGCCTTGAGCAGCAGAGAATAATGAGGACAAAAGCTTTCCCCAGGCACCAAGCCGGAGCCGTAAATGCGAAACCCAGACGAGTTCCTGTTCCTGCATCTGATGCAATAACTGCATTAAGTTTTCTACAGGAGAAATCCCCCTCTCTTCCATGCGTGCTCCTACGCGCACGGCAGGAGGATCCAGCATATGTTTCCTGGATGGGGCCACAGGCGGAGACAATATCCACAAAAAATGTACTAATTGGACCCGCTGTGATTTTTACAGGAATGTCCTTTTCTCAAAGAAATTTCCTAGCAATAAAAGCAAGCTGTGACAGCAACATAAACACAGTCTGCTGATCTTTTAAAGGCTTTTTTTTTTTTTTTCCAGGCATAGACACCAGTGTGGATCAGGAGGAGGTGGAGTGGCACCTGACAGCAAGAACCCGTCTTATCTTGGGTGACACCCATTGCAAGAGGCCTCCGTCTCAGCGGCGTTTCAGTTTCAGCTAACAACAGTTTGCTGCAAGAGCTGATCTACCGACTCCTCTGGAAAGCTGCTGCTAATTTTCAAGCTTTAAAGTTAAGTTTTTTGTCTTCTGTTAGTACAGCCATGCTATCTGAAACCCTTTCAAAACAGCTGCATCTCTGATGCTACGCAGTAGCATGCTCTCAGATTCACCTCACATGCTGTTCCTCGTGCTGGTAACTCAAGTCATAGATTCATAGAACGGTTTGGGTTGGAAGGGACCTCAAAGATCATCGCGTTCCAACCCCCCCGACCTAGGCAGGGACACCTCCCACTAGACCAGGTTGCTCAAAGCCCCAGCCAGCCTGGCCTTGGTCCAGACCTTACTCATGGGAGTAAGTACCACCCTAAATCTGGACATTCCAGCCAGAAGACTTGGGTATTTTAGTGGCTGGCTGGCAGCAAGACACACAAAAAGTTGACATATTTACTTACTGAATACCTGATGCGATTAAGTAGCACTGAAAAAAAAGGCTTAAAGGTGAAATGTCAGTGATGTTCGCTCCTGCTGTCGGGGACTGATGTTTGTTTCAGCTGGAACGAGGTTTTATCTGGTAAAGCTCCTTTAAATAGCATGGGTATGGAATCAGTTCAGAGTCAGGGAATATAAAACCTCCTGAAGGAGGGAAGGGAGAAAAAGCCCTGAATGCGGTAGAACCAGCCACACCTTCATCAGAAAAAGGATTTCCATAGTCAGATCCGACACTCGCCCTGAAGAAAAAAAAAACAAAAAAAACAAACAAACAAAAAAAAACAAACAAAAAAAAAAAAAAAAGAAAAAGAATTATCAAACTAACCTAATTCTAACAGAGTAACCTAATTCCTAACAGAGTCACTGGCAGTTACCGGAGCAGGGAAGTCATTCCTGGCGCATGGCTAATTCTGGATCTGGCTTTGCTTAGTGCTCCGCACGTCATCTGTTAGTTTTCTTCTTTGACCTTGCCCATGTTGTTACAATGAAAGGTTCACTTGGCAGCTGATGAGGAAAGGAAAACAAGACCAATTGTAAAGCTGAGTGACTAAGCTAGAAAATACAGGCCAAGCCATTTGAAGCTCTTGGAAAACCCAAAC
Organism: Numenius arquata; assembly: GCF_964106895.1. Lineage (NCBI taxonomy): Eukaryota > Metazoa > Chordata > Aves > Charadriiformes > Scolopacidae > Numenius > Numenius arquata. Next base: position 6,329,186 of record NC_133582.1, read on the forward strand.
ATGGATTTACTCTGCTCACTGACCGATTAAGCAAAAAAAAAAAAGGCTAAAAGAACCCGAAAGCTTTCGTGTTCAACATCCAAAAGTTGGAAAGTGGCAGAATTAGCACAGAATATGCGCAAGAAAGCCTGGACTGGGATCAAAAAGGCAGTTCAGAAGTCACTGGCTGGAGAAGGACCAGGTGACTACTGAGGTGCACGTAGCTCACGAAGGGTTCGCGTGGGACTTTGAGGGCCAGGGTGGCACCAGAGCTGCACTGACACAGACCTGGCAAAGGTCACCATTCCTGCAGCAACGGAGGTCGGCATGGATGGGGGAAGGGGCTGGAAACCCAGAGAAGCTGTGGATGCCCCATCCCTGGAGGTGTTCAAGACCAGGCTGGACGGGGCTTTGAGCAACCTGGTCTGGTGGGAGGTGTCCCTGCCCATGGCAGGGGGGTTGGAACTCAATGATCTTCAAGGTCACTTCCAACTCTAACCATTCTATGATTCTAAACCATAGCAGGAACGCAATGGTATCGGTCTCCACCGCGGTGGCACAGAACAGGCCGGCATCACATCGGCCGTGCCTGCCCCAGGGACGGCAAACGTGCACCTGGGAACAAGGAGCCGCTTCACCGAGCTCAGAGAAGCCTTCCCCCTTCAAACAAGCTGAAGCTTTCAGACAGATATTAAAAAACAAACCCAAACAAGGTAATTACCGCTTCCCTCATGCTTGTAATTCACCAGTCGTCCCTTTTTCATCACATGAATGACATCACTGTCAGAAATTGCTGCCCGAGGACCTGGACTGAAACCGGCTCTGCAATCACATTAATGGGTCTCCGTGCAGATGCAGCAGCAGCAGAGTTTTTTTTAAATTAGCCTTCAAATTATTTTACCAAATAAGAAAAGCTGTAATTAAGAAGTGAAACGCTTCAACAACAACTAATCACTAACAATTAAAAACGCAGAAGGAATCGTTTTATTCTACGGATTTGACAATTTTAGCAGGGGATTAGCATCGAACGCAGGTGACTGCAAATAAAACGCTATCGAAAACCAATAACGTCCTGAAATGCGTATGCTTTAAAGGCTTCACCATAGCCCGTATGAATAAAGCACAGCTGTAGAGATGTCACTGTACAAACACGCTCGCAGGTCTTCCCTGTGCATTTCAACAATACTCTCAAGTTAAGCAAGATCAAACTTCGGTTTTCACTCTTGACATATACAAAACATACGTAGCGAAAGTCCTGCATCTCCACGATAGACAAGTTCAAACTTCCCCAAGAACGACACCCCAAAACTACTAAGATTTCAGCTGTTCCTTGTGATGTTACGAAATCTTTCGTCTCTTCCAGGCCCAAGGGCAGGAGCAGTTAAGTTCTCCTTTTTCCTCCGCTAACCTCTATTAGACCTCTGGTCCCTTTCTGGAGCCACAGCCGTTCCCCAGAAGACAGCACCACCCACCAGAGCTGTTGACCGCAAAGATCGTGACCTTGGCACCACCCGATTGCAGCCTTCTCCCATTGCTAGGGCTGGAAGGCCACACACGAAATACATCCCCCTGCCAAGGGAGAGACGTGGCCACGTTGAGAAGCCCAAAATCGGCCAGAGACGGGTATTATGCAAAGCAGGGTGGCATAAAAACAAATTATTTTATTACAATTTAATATTGTCTACAGACAGAAGCGCAGTCTATCCCAGCGTCTGCCCCTCCCTCGGTGTTTTTAATGAGATTGTGGTGGGGTGGCAGCTGCACCCAACATAAACCTATCTGCCCTCCAAGCGAAAGTTACAGGACTCACGTAGTATTTCTGGCTACCTTTGCTCCAAGGGTTTTAGGAGCCGCCGGTCACCGAAAGCACCATTACGCATACATAAGATCACAGTGATCATTTCTCTGCTGAAATCTTGTTACCAGGACATTTGTGACCTAAATGGATGGCTAAGAGCATCATCTAAGAGGCGAGTTGCATAGGAACCGTAGCGAGCAGAGAATTCGGCTACTCTCAGGCCTCAGAGGAAATACTTACTGATACAGCAAAATCACTTCTGCATACAGTGATGCATATACAAAAGCTTCAAGTTATACAAATACATTCTCCCAAAGTGCCCATTTTATGTCAGTCATACACCCATGTAATGCCATTACATATTCATGTGCCTCATCTAATTAAATAGGTATTTTCCCAATTAAAAAAAAAAACCCAAACAAAATCACAGGATGTCTCACAGTGCTGCTGTTTTAAACTTCCACACTGTGAAAACTGTAGAGACTAATCGAGGCAAAGCATATTTTATCTGAAGGCTTTTATTTAGGACTTTGCAAATAGATTCGTTCTTATCTGAATCTCCAGTTATATTCCACGGATTTTATATTCTTCTCAGAAAGCGTGTGTCTTTGCTATATATATATTAAATTTCCTCTTATCTTCTCTTACATCTCTGTCCTGCATGAGACAGCAGTGCTCTCTGCGTGTTTGTTTGCTGTAACAGCAGAAGTGAGAATTACTCGTCAGGCACCGAGTCAACTACAAATAAGCATGTATGCCTGGAAAAGCATCGAGCAAGTATTCACAACAATTTCAAATCCGGTTAAAAAGAAAAGAAAAAAAAAAAAAAATATATATATATTAACAGCTGCTTTTAATTTAGATCGGTTAGTTTTTCCTAGACCTCAATAAATAGAAAGCGTAAGGCATGTGGAATCCAAATTCTTTAATGGAACTGAAGCTAAAAAGCACCGTCTGCACCATTTCAACTTCCAAAGGATCTCTTTCCTTCATCGGTTGCAGAGAATTCCCCTTCCTCCAGGTTAATGCCAGCGAACTGGCCGGCCACAGGTGTTGGCTGGTCACGGAGCGGGGCCCGGAGAGAGAGGAAGGATGCGTGAGGTGAAGAGCTGAAGATGCCGTGTGGGGTCCGGCAGCGGGGGCTACCGGAGAGGGAGAGCAGCAGCCCCCGGGGGAGCCCGGCGGGGCGAGTAGCAGCCGAGGCCGGCCGAGCCCCGCTCCATCGCCCGGCGAAGGCCCAAACGGGCGCCTCGCCGGCACGAGGGCCGGGGCCCGGCTTTTCCAGCCCCGGTGGCACCGGCTGGGCACGCCGGCGGCAGCGAGAAGGGCGGCGTTACTTGCAGAGCCCCTCCAGCCGTTCCAGGGTGCCCTTCATGTCGCGGATGCGCTTGGCCAGGGCGGGCACGGGCTGCATGGCGCGGTCCAGCTCCTCGCAGCGGGCCACCAGCGCGTACATGGCGCGGATGCTGAGGTCGGCCGCCTCGCCCAGGCTCTCCACCCCGTCGCGGTAGGTCTGGATGCAGCCCACGCTGAGGGCCGTCAGGGCCTGCAGCCCGCAGTGCACGTTACGCAGCAGCTCGTCCACCTGCGCCGCCACTTGCCCAGCCAGGGCCACCACCTCCTGCAGCGCTCCGGGGTCGATGGCGGGGATGGAGCTGCCGCCGCCGCCGCCGCTGCTGCCGCCGCCCCCCGCCGCCGCCGGTTCTCCCCGCGGAGCGCCGCTCAACCGGATCCGCCGCTCCAAGTTGTTGGCCACGAACTGGGTGAGGGGCCCTTCGCGCAGCACCGTCCCCTCCAGCTCCAGGGCGCTCGCCAGCGTCGCCCGCCGCCCCTCCGGCACCTGCCGCCCCGCCGCCGCCCCGCTGCCGGCGGCGGCCAGGCTCAGCGCCTCCAGGCTCCGCCGCCCCGCCGCCTCACGGCCGGGTGCCTCCTCCTCCGCCGCCGCCGCCGCCGGGAGCCCGGCGGCCGCCGCGGGCCGCAGACCCGGCACCTCCATGGCGGGCGACGCGTGCCTGCCCGCCGGCGCGCCGCCGCCCAGCAGGGGGCGCGCCGCCGCCTGTTTACCTCCCCTTCGATTGGCTATGAGGGGTGCGGGGGCGTGACCGCGGGTGTTTGTGTGCCGCCCGATTGGCCGGCAGCTCTCGCAAGGAGACCCGCCCCTCCCCTTTTGCTGGCTTCGCACTGCGGGCCCGTGACTCGGAGACTGGGGCGTGCCCGCTGTTTGTGTCCGCCCGGATTGGGCGGCCTGCGGAAGCGGGCGTGGCCCCGAGTGTTTGTGTCGTTTCTGATTAGCCGAGGCGGGGCCAGGGAGGCCGGTGTTTCGCCGCGATTGGCGGAGCCCGCTGGAGAGGCGCGCCGCTCGCGCCGTCCTCGCACGGCTATTGGCTGGGGGGCGGAAGGGGGCGGGCGCCGCTCGGGTAACAACACCGGGGCGCTGCTGGCTGCTGCCTTCACTCCCCCGCCATGTTCTCCTAGCAGCGGATCCGATTGCGCCACCATCTCAGCCCACAAAGCCCGGGCAAGACACTCCCCAGCGACCCGATCCGCTCGTCCCCGCCGCCCGGGCTCGACCCCTCTCCCCGCTACAGCTCTGGGTACCCACGTCCCACCATGGTCACCACCACAGCGCCGCCGCCCTTCCTGGCTCGGATCTCGGCAGGCACCGAAGACCCCCGGCGGCTGCCCTCCGCTCTCCTCCAGCGCCTCAGGCGAGGAGACAGCAACTGTGAGAACCAGCCCAGCTGCTGCCTGGCGGGCCCGGGGGGCAGCGCCCGGCCCGCGCTGAAGAGAGTCCGGCGGAGGAAGGGAAAGATCCGGCCCAGCCCCGCGGGGCTCCTGCCCAGCCGCTACCAACAGTACCAACAGCACCGCGCCGGCCTGGGGAGAAGGACCCCGCTGGGAACGCACGGCCCGGGCGAACTTCTCCCTCGCCCAGCCCCAACGGTCTCAGCCGCCGCCGGCCTGGTAGCGGCCCCGCCGGAGGAGTCCCCCGCACCAGCCCCCTCCAGACCCGCGCCCAGCAAACCCCTCAGGAAGGAGGTAAAGACGGGGCTCCGCTACTTCTGCTCGCTCCCTCCCTTCCCCGCGCCCCATCTCCCGCACTCTAGGAGGCGGGAGGCCGCCATCCTCCCCGCCGAGGGGGGCGGCCCCCTCCTCTCGCCCCCCCCCCCCCCCGTGAGCCCGGGGAGGGGGGCCGGTAGTTTCCGTTACGCCCGTTCGGACGGGGCGGGGGGAGGGAGAGGAGAGTGAAACGACAAGCGGTGATTGGCTGCGGGGCTCCACCAATCGACGCCCGCCGATGCCCCCAGCAACAGCCGGATTTAGCCTGTTGGCCGCCCGCCAGCCGTTCCCCCCTCCTTTTAGCTCTCCCCCCCCCACTGCGCGCGCAAGGCGGGACGTGCGCGGGGTGCAGCGCCCCATGGCGGCGGTGGCGGGAGGGCGGCTGAGGAGGCAGCGGGTCCTTCCCCCGTCCCTCCGCCGGCGGAGAGGGCTCCGTAGGCGCTAACGCAGGGGGTGTACAAGATGTGGGATAGCTGGGACGGGGGCGGCGGGCGGCTCATTACCCTCCCGGCCGTAATTACCCCCGCCTTTCCCCGGGGTGAGGCGGGCGGGCGAGCCATTGGAGTGGTACCCCCTGCCTGTGCGCTGCTGGAGGCACCTCCTGAGGAGAGGGGTGGTGTGTTGACGCGAATTCTTTTGTCTCTGCAGTTCTTAAAGAACAAGATGGGAAAAACTGAGAAGGCTGCCGTCTCCTACAGCCAGCCTGTTCACGGTTTACATCTGTGTGAACAACCAAAGATAAACAGGCAGAAGAGTAAATGTAACGTGCCGCTGACAAAGATCACCTCGGCAAAAAACATAGAGAACTTTTGGCAAGATTCTGTATCGCCGGAAATTATTCAGAAGCAGGAGAAAAAGCCACTTAAAAACACAGAGAACTTCAGAAACGCCAAGTCCAAGAAACCTATCACCCTAACCGAAGCGAACCAAAAAGAAAATTACGCTGGGGCAAAATTTAGTGACCCACCATCTCCTAGTGTCCTTCCAAAGCCTCCCAGCCACTGGGTGGGTGGCACAGCTGAACCCTCTGACCAAAACAGGGAGTTGATGGCAGTCCATTTGAAAACTCTCCTAAAAGTTCAAGCGTAGTTTCCAAGATCTCTTGAGTAATTGGCAAAAACTCCATCCAGGAAACTCAAAAACATGCCTTGTTGCAACAAAAATTGCAAAAGACTGTCAAGTCTTATAATCACATAAAAAAAAAAATAATCCTTGTATTATATTTTTTATGGTTGTGTAAATAGTGTACATCATGTATTATGTGTATATTCTTGTTCATACTTTGAGAGGTACATTTTAGTTTTGTTATGAAAGGATGTATTTTGCACTGCCTGAATGGTAGATGTCTTGTATATAAAATATGGACAATTTTAAGTGTGTGCTTGACACATGAAGACTTGACTTGATTTGCACAAGGTAATGAAAACTTCGAAAGGAGAGTACAGCTTTCTGATTTTAAGGTTCCAGATCAAATGTGAATGTTTTACTCATGCACTACTGACAACAGTTCTACATTCTGTGTCCCAGTCAAGTATAAACATGGAATTTTTCATACAAATGTGAAGTTTTGCTCTCTGCTTTGGAAACAATATCTGGAATTCCTGTTCATCTGTTTGTTTTTAAAATTAACCGGAATTTGAGAAAAATTCCAACCCGTCTATTTGAGCACTGCTGATTTCTTTAAAGAAAAAAAAAAAGGAAAAAAAAAAAGCAGAGCTTTCTGCCAACAATCTTAATTGGTCACTAAAAAATTAAATAAAACAATTTGGCCTCCCCTTAAGCATGTCTCTGTTTTTCTTTTGTGTGTATGTGTCTGTTGAAATTTAAGTACATGAACTTAAAAATACTGGCTTGCTTTCTAGTGCATCAGTAGGAATATTTTGTCCTTCTCAGCCTTTAACTATCCAAATAATTAAGAGTTTTGATAGCTCTCTAAGAATTGCTTGTGTTTTTTAAAAATATTTCCTTTGTCCCTATGTCATTTTAGGTTCCTTATCCTTGTGCCATCGCTTTCTTCTGTGCCTGTGGATTGACCATATTCATTAACACAGCCCTGAAATGGGACGGGTCAAAAAACAGAATTTATTTGCTTTGTTTATAGAAATTAATTCTATAGTTGCAGAATTTTTCATCACAATGCTATTAGGTTGTTGAACTACAAAGGCTCTAAGGTAAGAGTGCATACAGAATTTTTTGGTCCACTCTAAAGACTCCAGGTATCTTGCAAAATACACCTCTATTTCTTGATTAGGTGGTACATGCTGAAGGGAAATGTGTGGCTTCAACAGCCCCGTTTGCTGCCTAATCTAAATACTCTATAGTTAAGCATGTCTTCTGAAAATGAAAAAAAAATCCTTCTTGTTTAGATTTTAGGGCAAATTAAAATTCTGGTGGAATCTCACTACGGATGACTCAGCCTGTGAGCCCCAGTTCACTCTATTTAGTATGTGCTGTATTGATCTGCTGGTGTGTGGGGTTTTTTACCTTTTTTTTTTTTTTCTCCTCTTTTTTTCCTAAATATCATCAAGCACGAAGGAAAATGCCTTTAACAGTTCCCTGTAGCTTTAGACAATAGTTAATTTTTTCAGATGACCTTTTGATCGCCTTGATAACCAGCTTGACCAGAGGGAGTTTACATCAGCCGTGGAGGTTGGCATCGCATAAAAAGAGGTATCCTTTTTTTTTTTTCCCCCCTCTGATGATTATCTCTGTTTACCAGCCTCTTTTCTTCCCTGCCCCCTTGGAGCTGACATCAAATGAGGTGGTTTGAATCATGAGTGATTCTCCACAAAATTTACCAGCGTAACGTACCTCTTTGTTTCACCCCGATTTGCTGACACGTCCCTGGGGATTACAAAATTCATTTAAATGCAAGCGCTGATAGTTCTTGGCTCCTCATCCCGTTCTCTTAAGGCTGTTGGATGAGACTTCTGAAAGTCTTGAAAAACTAAAAAATTTCCATACCTTGTTGGTCCATAAAGGTTATCAGAGTAAGATAACAACCTACAGTCTGGTGTTTCCAAACAGTGCCAAAGAAAAAAAAGCTTATTTAGCTTATTTGTGCATCAGTACAGCTGGTCCTGGTGTGATCTGGCAGAAGCCTTGGAGCACTTCCATGTTTCTATCTTAAGGTCTTTGAGTTGAGTCCCTTCCTGGCCAATGGTCTGGATTATAAAACCAGGCCTACGTGCAGTGCACGCTTCAACAAGATTGTCTGAAAAATCAGGACGTCGTTATCTCTTGGCACTATGTTCTGCACTTAATTTGCTGCTTTCCAATGTGTTTTTTTTTCCTTTATTTTTCTACAGGATTTTCACTTTCGTTTCCTTCACTTTGACAGATTCTCATCCCAGTTCCCTGCAGGCGAGGCATTGTATTACATGAACATACTATTTGAGTTTGAAGCCAGTAAGTGAAAGAAAAACATTAATGTTTGGAGGACTTCTTTGCAATAATACAGTCTAAAGTCTTTAGAAGTGAACAGCATTTAAGGAAGCAAATGAATAAACTTCGTGGATATTTGGGAGGGTTGGACTAGATGATCTCCAGAGGTCCTTTCCAACCCCTTATCATTCTGTTTTATGATCAGATGCTCGTGTGTCTGCTCTACAGGAGTTAAATAAACCGTCTGTTAATGAGTTCAGTCAGAGTAAGGAAACTGAAGGTGCTGCATTTTGGTTAGGTAATGAAAATCTTTCATGCATACTGTCCTCGGTGCAAGGCTCTGCAGAATGGCAGGGGAATCAACTGTGAGTTAACGACTATAGTCCTGAAAAATTAGCTTTCACGGAGCGCAGAAGGATCTGTTGTTGGGTTTTCATGCGTGGCTAAGTCTCAGTCCATTAGACAGCTTCGTTAATTACGGCTGGCTTGGTGCTCAGCTAAAGCTAAAATGCCTCTGTATCCTAATGCAACAGGAGCTAGAAATCCTGTGTGCATTTGAACTCCTCTTACGCCAGTATCTCTTCAGAGATGCTGTTAAATTCTTAAGTAGCCTCTGCATGAGGCTGGAACTTCTCCATAAATTGAATTTTATTTCAGCTGATTAATATCAGGTGATCACCAAGTGGTGTCATTTTAAGCAGTTCTTGGGTATTTTTTTAGCTTTTGCATTATAAAGCATTTGATACCTGCCACACTTCAGGATTTTTTTTCTGCTTTACCCAGTTTTGAGATCAAACACGAAGCCTATAGATTATATGAAGCCTGAAGATTATAGATTGGTTTTCACTGTAATGTTGGAACTAAGTTCAGCTTCATTTCTGCATAGAAAGTCTTGATACTTCCATCATGCAATTAAACACATTCCTTATTTTTTTCTACAACCCCTTGTACTCTTCGAATTTTGGTTTCACAATGCATTCTTTAATTTTTTTTTCAAAATATGTGCCTGCCTGACTGAACTATTTAAGGTGAATCACTTTCTGTTGTAATTTCTAAGGTTTTATGTATACAAATAGGCTGGTCCTTGCCCTAAAGAGGCTGAGGGGTAAGCAAGTAAAAGACAAAGGCTGTAAAATGTTAACATTTAATATGAAAAATTGATGCTACCTTGTTGAACAGGAACCACAGTGTTAAATATTTTTGATAGCAGGAAATCTTTAGTTGCCGATTCCGTAGAAAAGGTTAATGAAGGGAACATCCATCAATTAAGGAGAAATACATCATCCAATAAAAGGACATAACTACTGGAGTAGAGCAGCAGAACGTTATCAGCAACGCAGAGGGCTATGAACTTACTGTTTTGCACTGAAAATGTAGAAGAATGTTATCAGAGCTACGGCAGGAAGGTCAAGAATTCAGCTGAATTCAAGAAAATAATCCTCAGGAATTAATTTGCACAGCGAACTCGTCCTGGCAGAGGTAGGTCACTTCTTCCCCTGTACTGAAGTCAGCATTCCTCTCAATAGCTTCTTTTCCCAAGAGGTGACAAAATACCACTTACTCAACTCCCAAAAAATAGGCCTTTTAGATTTTACAAAGCCCTGACTCTGCTGGAAGCACTGCTTTGGTATTTTCATTGAAGGTTGGTCTAGTGACACTACTACAAGTAACACATATTCAGGTTTGTGTGTGGCAGACGTGCTCATTTGGTCCCAGTGGTTGATAAACCCTTGCCTTTGCTTTGAGAATGACACTGGTTATTGGACTTACGCTGTAGGTTGCCACTGGTGGGCGAATTGGTGTGATTTCTGTAATTTATACCAGAAAGGGGAAGTATTTTGGGATCAAGGACTCTTCTTGTATTTATAGGACTCTCCTTTTGTTGTAGTTCAGTATACGGCCGTCTGTATTTCAAGAAGTGGTGTCATCATCATTGCCATTTTGCCGTTCCTACGGTCACGGAGCATAAAGTTTTGAGCAGATGCTATTTCTATGAAATATGTCATTTGCTCCTGTAATGAAGCGGTGTGCTTTCATCAGGTGGGTCCGTGAGCCTTAATTTGTGAATGTCCTTGTAAGTGGTGACAGCAACAGCCATCAAAACACAATTTACTTTGGTTTTTATTCCCTGAAACAAGGCCTAGAGCTACATTCAATGAAGGGCTTAATATAAAGAGTCAGGCCTTTCTCTTGTCTCTCATCACCTGAATCTTGTCTCTTTATTGCCCGGGGACATAGCTGCACGAGAAAGAACAAAGTGTGCCCTTACTTAAAATAATATATAGCTTGAGATATGTAATTTGTTTATATGTGTATATATATATAGCATGAAGCTTTTGTAAGTTGCATTCGTAGCATCAGAATATTCAGAAAGAGCATGTTGTCATATTTAGAATATCGATAGGTCATTGTAGGAATTAATGCAGTAGTAAATTGATAGACCTTGTCCAGATTTGTAGACATTCTTTGTATGTGAGCACCAAAGAAAGTGCTGATACATTTTTTTACTACGAGTGATAAGGAAAAAATTATTGATGAAACAGGTAGAAAAAAACACCCCGAAAAACAAGGTCAACTAAGAGATAAGAGAGAAGCAGCATAGATGTCGCCATTGAATTACGTGGGAAGGAAAGATACTGCAAGAAAAAAATTCTCTTTCAAAATATCTGATGTTACTGCAAATCTGGGGAATTTTAATGACTAGATGAAATGCAACTTGCTACCATTTATTGACCGGGACCATCTGGGAAAGACAATATGAGCTGGCAGGTCTTGTGACTGAGTTTTTCTCTCTGATCAGTACTTATTATTCATGAGTAGAAACTGCACCTTGGCGCAGCATTCCTCATGGCTGCCACTGCTTTCCATGTCTCAAGTGCTGTACAAGTGCTCACTCGTCTCAGGTTTCCACAGGTTCTTAGAAGTGGCCAGGTAAAGTATGTAGGTGCATGATAGCAGCCTTCACGTTTCTTACAGCTGGAAAAACGGGTGTTCAGAAGGGAACTAGCTCACTTTGGATCACTCAGCAGGCTCTTCACTGACCCCAGGAAGAGAACCAACAGCTCCTGGAGCTGCAGCCAGGCTTTTCCTTTGCTAGCACACATGGTTGCGATGTGGTCTTCAAGTCTTCCTGCTGCCTAGTATGTTAAAATGCAATTAATATAATGTTCTGGTGAGATAAATCGGACTACGTTTAGGTGTTGTGTACTGTTTTATTACATGACAGCTTGAGGAATTTGCACGTGAAAGTTTGACTATTCTACTTTTCTCCCTCCTTGCTTTTGACCCTTCGATACAATATATAATCTATCCACGCACCGCTGTCCTTTTCGACTCATCCTCTCTGTCCTCTCCCCGCAGCCAGCAGGGAGAAGGCTGATGATAAGGCAAAAGTTTCGGCTTGTTGCCTTCTGCTCTCTGCTGCTCTGTAAACCCGCTGCAGCCAGCAGCTGGCTCAAGAGGGCCATGGGCGTCCCCGTGTCTCCTCACAGTTTCTCAAGTTTACATTTGCTTTATCTTTAGGCTCTCATGAGATCCTGGAAGACAGAAAGAGGCCCAGTCTTTCCCAAGAGAGAGGATCTTCCCACAGGAGGACAAGGTGAAGTTTGTGGGTGACCCAGTCTCTCTCTACCACCAGCCAGTCCTTCTTAAGACCTCGAGCCTTCTCATCCCCTTCCCCAACTATCTGTTTTCTTTAGTCTTCACTGCAGCTGCAAGTTTATCTTCTCTTGTATTTTCCCCTAAAAACAGGTTGTCATTCTCGGTTTCCCTCACTTCCCGGCAAATGTTCATACATGTAATTTTTTTTCACCTGAAAAACCAATTTGAGTATGCCACATTTATCTGCTGTGTTCAGAGGATGTTTCCTCCAAGACAGAATGTTTTGTTTTGTTTTTTTTTGAAGGACAGCTAGATTTTTACAAGAAGCAATAATTCTCATGAGATTTTTCTTATCAACACAGTATGAATTGACCTGGCAAGCATGTAGCACAGCCTCAATAACCATAACATACCCTGCTTGATATCCTGGAGGTCTAGAAACAGCTCTGATAAGCTGGTCCACACAGATACCATGGAATTCATCTGCCAAACACAACTCAAAAACCCCAAACAATTAGAGATTAAGGATTGTTTCATCAGAGATCAGGAAGTCTGAGAGGTCTGACCTGGGCTGGTTGCTGGCAGGCGGAGAGGCCAGGAAGACAAAAATGCAGTCTGCAGCTCTGAGACTCGTGAACTGAGGCTTTTTATCTCATTTGCCAGGCTGGGTCTACTGATCGAGAGCTTATCACACGTACAGCCCCTGCTCGTTGCATGTGTCCAAAACCCCTCAGTCTCCTGCTTGTAGGATGGAGCCCTTCTGTGTGTTCGGTGATGGTTCAGGGGTTAGCTGTCATTCCCGACCTGGCTGTGACCTAGATGATTTAAGGTAAGAGTTTACACCGCTCCTTTGAGAGGATCTTATGGTTTATATTCCTTTTTTAATTCATGATTACTTGCAGTCTTCCAAACTGTTGCATTTTTATATCACTTTCTAACACAAACATGCCTTGCTTTTCAAATGCTGCAGAGACACAATGTGAAGATGTTGGGGCCAGGGTCAGAGTAACCTTGATCCAGCCTTGCAGTCTTGATCCAAATGTCAGCTTAGTCACAATTTTCTTAGGAACAGCTTTGCTTACTTTCAACATTACTGAGATGGTTCTGTGGGCTGAGCCCTAAGGACGGTGCTTTCCCTCTGGGCAGACGTAAGATACTGAAGAAGATGAAGGAGCAGAAAGCTGATACTTGATGACCAAAGGAAGAAGTTCTTTGCCCGCTTAGAAACCTTTCTCCATATTGTCTTCCTCGGTTACAGCCAGCCCCCCCGACCTCACCTTTTAAGGACCTCTAGCAAGTTTCCACCCTTCCTTAATTTCCTACTCCCAAGTCCCTTCCTTGCCAGAAATGCAAGGAACACATTTTACACACCCACTGGTAACCAGGAGCACATTCAGTCACTTTTTGGTTCACTTCCAGAGAACATTGACACCACGCAGACAAAGAAACGATGAGGAAATAAAAGAATTAAGGGAGAAAAAGTTAAAAAACTGCATTACACTAATAGAAAAGATGAAACACGTTGTGTGTGTGTGTGTGTGTGTGTGTGATACAGGAGAACTCTGGTACATTTGCTTTAACGGATGGAGTTACCGTGGCAGGTGTCTTCAAAGCATATGCATATAGCTTAAAGGTCCAAGTAAGTCAGTAGTAGGGAAAATGCAGTGCCAGGGTCCGGTAGGGAGCGGGCCGAGTTCCCTCTAGTGGCTTGCTTTGGCATTTCGCCGGGGTGGCCCCAAAAGGACCCATTTTGGGAGCTGCGGCCCATCACTCCTTATTACATTACAGCCTTGCACAGAGCCCAGGCTTGTATTAGGTAGCTGGAGGGTGTAATCACGGAGTAATTCCTGGTGAGGGACTAATTGCAAGTTAATTTAAAGTGAGTTATATAAACAGATTAAATCAATCCTTCCCGGTATTTATTTTTCATTAGTTCACAGGCAGATGCAACCACCGTTAATAATTCCCCATCATCTGCTTTACTCTGGTGCTTCATGGACTTGGTGCCCACTGCTAATACCTGCCTTAAGCAGAGGCTTTGTGAGACCCCCGTGAGTCAGAATAATCTACGGGATGTCGTCAGGCAGTTTTAGGGAAAGGCTCTGCAGACGGAGAACAGTCAGCCGTGTATCACAAATCTGTATTTGTGGCTCAGTGTAATACATTTATTTTAAGTGAACATCAGGCATTAATTTATTAGGTTAAAATATTGTTGAATTATTGTTGTGCTGCTGCATTAGAACACTGAAAAGATAGCAAACGAGAAAGAAGAAAACAAAACAAGTTAATGTTTTGGTTTTCTTCAGCTCATGTTTTACTAAAAAGGCAGCTGGAAGATGAAGACAAAATGGATTAGGCAAGAAGCCTTCATTTCCAAAAGAAAACATCCAGTGCGCTTCTGGCAGATAGTGTATTTTGTAAAACAAAAACTTATGACGTATTAATTACTGTGTCCCTGGGGTTTTAAAAATATAGAAGAACATATTTCCTGCTGTGAACTTATGAACTTTGGAGGAAATTGCAATAACTAGGAGTAAAACTCTATGTTGTTCCTCTCTATCCTGTGTTTTTATCATAGGATACACAGTGTAGAATATGCCATAAACCAAGGGTCTGAAAGTTAAACACCTCTGTCTAACTTCAGCCCCAACTTAACAGTCAGCAAACACAAAGGGGCACGTTCATTTCTAGCAATTATTGTTACAGATTTGGAGGAGATAACAAATAATTCTGTCTCTCAGAATTTCACTAGTTTATCTAGGCTGGTACCTGCCATTGTCAGTACTAACCTAGTCACAGCACAGAGGAGAGAGGCACCAGGTCATCTACCTCCAAAGAAATCTCTACGCTCTGAGAGAGTGGTATAAAATCTGATCCTTTTCCATCTCTCCTTCAAACTCTTCTTTTCTTAAAAAATATTTGTAATACATTTGGTTAATTATGGTATTCATAAATATAAAAAAAATTGTGATACTTTTCAGTCCTGCTGCATTTTAGCTTTGATGATATTTTGCAGTAGTATGTTCCATAGACTAGATAACCATTAAGTAACAAATGAGTTTTAAAAAAGATTAGCTGCTACATGAATTTACAGGCAACCTATATAAAGCAAGCCATGTCTCGATTGGCAAAAATATTAAGAAAAAATGAGTCCTTTCAAAGTTCCTTTACTATTAAAAGCATCCTAATTGTTATTTTTAACATACCATCTCACTCTATATGAATTTAGAACTAATCATACCGTATTCTCGGACTGTGCCTGTACTGTATAACCAACACCACCTCATCAATACATTTCAGCTAAAAGCCATACATCATCACACCTGAAAATCCTCCTTCACAGAGAATTAAAAAAAAAATTATTCCAGCATATCAAAATGTCCTGAATACTTTTAACTGAAGAAGAATCCAATATCCCTTATTTTCCCCCCAAAAAATAAGTCCAGTTGGTCAAAACCAAAGTGAGGTTAAATATAAAATCTGTTTCTGGGACAAATTCCTTCCCAGTGTAGAGAGGTTTGCCTTCTAATGCAACAGCCTTTCACAATACAGTTATAATATGAAGAAGACATCATTGAGCAATATGTAAAAGGGATGTGTTCAGACACACGCAAGGTTTCATTACAGCAAAATATGACTTTATATGCATAAATACACTTTTTACTTAATTTTGACTTTATTTAAAGAGTTTCTATACAAGATGCCAGATGGATACTGTGTTTGCTTTACCTCTGCATCACCTTTCACTGCGCTTAACGCAAGGTTTTTACTAATATGCTGTGAAACAAGCCTGGCTGTTCGTCTAACCTGGACGAGCTAATTGAAGTTCAGAGCATGGATCACGTTTCACACTCACTCGGCCTGGCCTTTTGCCGAGTTAGCTATTTTTATTTTTTTGTTTGGAATTGGCAAAGCTTTTGACAGGTTTTGCAAGACTTGACAGTTTAGCTTCAGCTCTGTTCCGGATGCACTCGTGACTGCTTCAGTGTCACAGGCACTCTAAATCTCACCTAGACACAGAAAAATGGGAACTAGGGTCTTCTTTATACTCTGCTTCCTCACATGAGCAGTCGTTCTGATTTAATGGAGTTCTTGTAGCATCACTGTGTCAGGCCAAATTTTCTCCTGCCAGTGGAAAGACTTAAGCATAAGCCCAAATTTACAGTTCTGAGAAGGGGACAGACATCCCCTTCAAATGAAATACCAAATATTAGTGAGATTCTTCGTTGTGTTCATTTCACGACAGCGAATGGGTTATCATAAGGTTATTAAGTCTCGAACAACTTTATAATCTGTTGTGTTCTATACTCCTGAGAATGCCAGGGAATCACGCTAGAGAGCCTTAGAGGCACCTGCTGCTGGGGAGCCCAGATTAATATTACCGGCACATACTGAGTAGGCTACAGAACAGCCAACACCTACTAATGCTGCCAGGGCTGCGAAGTCCCCTGGCAGCCTCAGGACACCCCATTGTCAGTCCCCTGCGCTCCCCAGGCGCTGCGGCTTCCCAGAACCAGCACAGGCTCTCCTTGCCAGAGCAACTTTAGCCTCTCTTTTTTTTTTTTTTTCTTTTTATTTTATTTTTTCATTTATTTATTCCAAAGTATGTCACCCTGTCCCATCTGTTGACACTTAGAAGTTTCCAGTTTCCCTATGGTATCCTGCAGTTTAACATATATTTTTAATACCCTTTTTCTCTACCTAGCTGTTGTATATACCGAGAATGCTAATCGCAAGAGCTCATTCAATCAAATAATGTTTTTGGCAACTGAGTGCAGGTCTTGGAGTTAAGTACCAGAGGTGAGTATAACTGAGTGAGAAGGGAATGCAACAAGAAGGGCCTCTGTTTTTTGCTGGTGGTGAATCCTGGGCAACACTGCTTTCAGCAAAGGGGTGCCTCTGTCTGTCTACTTTCTGCTTCTCCAGCCGTCTTGTTGAAAGCTTAGGGCAGCAGTCAGTCCCAGATGGGTATATAGCGGGTCCAGTTAAATTTGCTTCTCTTGTTTTCCGGTGGTGAGCATGTGAAATATAGAGCATTTCACGTCCACAGTTGTGTGGACATGAAATTCCAGACTGTACCCTCCCGCATGCCTGTTGGGGATGGATTACCCACACACTGCAAGGATCAATTTATTTATTTTTTTTAATAGTGCTCTTGATTTGAAGTGATGACATCTGAAGAGACTTCTGAAAAGGCGCCTCTCAACATGGGTGAATAGGGGATGCATGGCTGCCACCACACACCAGCCCTAACAAGAGCCTTTGGTACGTGGTACAGTAAACTGCACCGATAAGGGAGGGGGGGTCACGTGCATGTGACGCAAAACATACATAAAACATACTACAGAGCACACATGTACCTGCTGGTGCCTGAACATTGTGCATGAGAATGTAGGAGATGAACTTTTAAATTATTTAATTAACCTTGCTACTAACTGGATGCTGTTTGAGGTATAGCCATCTTCCACCTGCTAAGGGTGAGCCACCTCTGTCTCCTGTTTCATGACAAGATTTGGGACAGTAGAAGGAGAGTCAGGGCTCTATAAAGCGTAAATGCACAGACCAGTTCTGAGATTTATAATGAACTATGAAAAGGTAATAAGGTTAGGAAGCACCTGAATAAACTGCAACTGAGATTCTCCGTGATGTGCTTAAAAAGGAAAGAAATAGCCTAACTCCAGGCAACGATGAGCAGGCTGGGGTAACTAAAGATCAACCTCTCTTGCACTAGAAACAACTAGAAGACATTATTACCCAAGTTTGCCAGATGTCATTGGACAACGCGTGACTTCATCTCGAAATCATTTTAACCGTTAGTTGAAACCAAAATGGATTGGGCTAGTTTGCTCAGGGATACAATTTGACCACAACTGTTTGCAATTTCCAGTGCTTTTTTACAGCTCTCTGGATATACTGGATGTCCTAGTTTCCTCAGATTTTAAAAATACGAAAACACACTTGTTTCATCTCACAGTGATGTATATGACTGCACATGTGCAAATGGCACAAAAACTCTGGCAGAGTTCTGCACGTGTGTGACATTGACCTGAAAAAATCCAACGGCACTCTTGTGAGTTACTCATATGCACAAGGTCAGCAAAGTTTATAGCAATGCAAACTGGAAATATGATTCTTTTTAATAACCCTGTAGACAAATTTATTTTTTTTCCTTTTTCACTTATCTGCTTGGGTTTTTTTTTTCCAGAAAACTGATATAAACTCGAACAAATCTAAAAATCCGCTATATCTGTAATTGTCTTCTTGTCAGCAGGAAGCCCGGGAGTGTATGTGGTGAGTGCAAACATATTCTATAAGTGTTTATTTAAGTTTGTGATATCACACACATTAAATACGGACTAAAAAAATTCATTGTGTGTTATAATAGCTATTGCCAGCATGTTATTGCTTGGCATACTCCCACTGTGAATAGATAAAGTATCCTTTTGCAAATATTTACTTTGAAATGAATACCTTAAGCAAATAAGGGTTATTAATGAACACCCACAAGGCTTCTTGTGTTTGTATTTGCATGATTGGTACAAATCTGTTCAGTAATAGGAGCAAAAATAATGACTCTTTTTAATGTGATTTCCTAAGGTATTATGGAAAATGTCAACACTTAATACAAGTGTATTTATGATTATGCAATGTATCATACTTCAGATTTAAAAAATTAATAACAAAAAAGCTTTGGGGATAAAGAGATTTGCAATTAGACACAGTAAGCTGCTGGTTTTCTGTCTCAATAGCTCCTCAGTGCCACTAAATCCACGACGAAGTACTTAATAGTAATTTGTGATGCTTTAAAGTAATCCATTTAAGATTTCTGTGGAATGTAAATATATCACAATTTTGTTGCCTATCTGTAAAATAGTATGCTCGTATGAAACAAACTAGAGGCTTTCACATATTTTTATGAGACAAGAGTCTCCATCTATATGTAAACTGGAATTAAATAAAATAGGAAATGGAATATTTAATTGTTTGAGCAGCCATCTCCTGTCTGTTTAAGCCACAAAAAAGACACTGTCTATGAGCAAACAGCTGTGATGCTTTAAAAAGTCAACGGATTAAAAATAAATATCTGTAAGAGCTGAAAAATACTATTTTCCTCCAAGGGACTAAAAGAGCTGGGGTCTGACTGTGGTTCTGTTTGAATCAATAGCAGAATTAAACTATATTTCTAACAACATAGGATGTCACTGTAAATAACTGGTGGCATATATACATTAGTAAAGGGACATTTTAACATGAGGAAAGATGAGACTTTTTTCCTTACTTTAAAAAGCTTAGCACAGGCTAGCTTTCATTTTTTTACATACATTTGCACTGTCATAAATATTAAAAGTATTACCAGCCGTTTTTAAAATTGACAGAGGAGAGCAGCAATTAAATGTGTGGAGGTTCGTGTAACAGCGATTTACTTTCTCTTTAGCTGAATAAAGATTTAACAGGGAGAACACCTGGTCTCACAAATACAGAGATGAATTAATTGTCTCTTTTGCAGATAGTAGGGGGAGTTGCTGATGATGAGCAAAGGGCCTGCAGTTTCTGACCATTATACCCCTGCCTGTTTTCTGTGCGCTTGTTTTCTGTGCTGCCCGCAACACAAGCAGTGTGTCAGTCACCTGGCAAACGTACAGCAGGAAAGCCAGCAGTGACTGCTGATGTGCCGGCTCCTGTCCTTCCTGGGGGTGAGGTAGCTCGTTCCCACAGGATTTGGCAACGAGACTTAAGGTTTACATCCTGTGATCACTTTTTTCCTTCCCCTCTGCCCACTCAGTAAGTCACGCTATGAAATGAATAGCAGAATGTACCTAACTTTAAATAAGCAAAATCTGCCTTTTAGAGGGAGAAAGGAACTAAACATCTAAGACACAATCAAATGACAGAGCTCCTAATAGAACAAATAAAGGCTCGTAGGGTCAGTAATGGAGCTGGTTTAGCACCAAGTGTCTTGATGGGACATCTATGGGATCAGGCCATTTCCATCACAGATTTTTTGAAGCTGGGATAGCATTATAAGGCTGCTACTACAGAAATCATACAAATGTAACATTTGACCTATAGTATCATGTGAAATACCTCACCATATTAAAAATTATTAAATAGTTAAATGATTAAATGGATAAAATAGAAGTGTGAATTTAACAGTGTAAGAAATAAACGGGCATAGTTGAGACAGGATTTTTTTATTGGAGGAGTGGGAGGAGCTCAAGGCATTTTTCTCCAAGGTTAGATCTCTCGTATTCGACACTTTCCTTGCTGTTAAAAAGTTAAAGAAGTTTGAATATAGAAGAGAGAGCAAGCAGTGAGTAAGCACTGTGTGTTAAGAGTATTGGATATCAGTAACACCAGACATTTAATTCTCTGTTTACGTTCTGCTGTTCAAACTTCAAGGAACCCCATAACAGCTGATAAGTTTCATGTAACTCTTCAGAGAGCCAAACCGAAGAAAGAAATACAAGTTTATCTACCCTGTCTTTTAAACAGCTCCCTGCCCTAATTGGCAATACTTAGGCAATTTCTGAACTCTTCTTGAAGTTAACAAACGTTTCTTGTTAAAAAATTGCGCCCCAGATCAGCAAAAATACAGAATACAAGAAAGCCGTGGCTGCATACTTGCAGCTCTCAGAGTGCAAATGAAAATCTGCAGCAGATAAAAGTGCACTGTTTTGTTAAACCAGCCTAAAGCCAGCAAAGCTTATACCGGCCTCTGTGGCTAATGGGGCACGGAAGCTGTTGTTTGGAAAATAACTGTGTTGGTTTAAAAACATTACTGCCTCTCTCCCAGAGGATACCACCCACACAATGGAGTCAGCAGACTGAAAACACAGATAATTCTAAGCTGCTTCAGGATAAAGTCCAGTGTTTAAAGCATAAAATGCCAAGGCAGGGTGGGGGCAGCTTGAGTTAAGCCCTTAGACTTTGCACTGAAACAGCTCAGAGACACTTGTGCCTCATTCTGCCACCAGAGCTGGGGCAGGCATCTTTGGCAGGTACAAGGAGACAGGGGCAGTGCTGTCTCAAATAGCCACGGCCGCCTTCTCAGTGCATGTATCTGAGCTCTAAGCACAGCTTCTACCTTGCCCTTTTGGGTACAGGTTCACAGCATTTGGACAAATGGTGAGGACTCAACCACTAAGTCAAATAGCACAGGTGACTGGGAAAGGGAGATGAGAAAGGTTGCGAGGACTAAACACACTGCGTGAGGAATTTCAGATTTAATCCCAAATTTTGTACACCACGTAACCAAATCTGAGGGGAACATTAAACTCATATTTTCTGACTCGGTGTGCTCTGGACAACGAAATTTTGACCAGACTGGGATTAACTCTTAAGTGGTGGGAATGATATGTCTATAGGGAGAAGGCTTTGCTTTTCTGAATCCACTTCCCTTGCATTTCTTTTCCCCTGATAAGAAATGTGTAAGACGTAATGGCATCCTTGATCCATTAACAGTTAAATAAGACAACATGCTTCAGTGACTTAAGCCATTTCTTTTCCTGAGGTCTTTAAAATTCTTCTGCCCTATGGTGATATTGATATTGTGATCTGAGCAAAGAAGCCCTTATCATGCTTTCTTTTTAAACATACAATAGACTTTCATAGCATTGTATGTCTGGATACATACTTCCTAATATAAAGCTGTTTGTAAACCAGACTGGAATGTTATTTTAGGCAAGTCCGCGTATAGCTCCTACACACAGCAACAGCCTGCTTTTGTTTTTAATATTCACTTGTGCTATTGTTTTAAAAGCTTTGGATTTTGGCTTGAAATCCAGGCCACCCTGAATTTAACAGTGAAACTTTCACCGAGTTCAGTCTGATCTGGATTTCAACCTAAATGCCTGACGTTGCTCATGTGGGATGTGGCAAACTCGATCATCAAGTTTTTTATGGCCACAACACATGTTCCTGCTTTTAGACCAATGGAAAGCTACCGAACCTCATCCACCCTCTAAAACAAAAATACAAGCATCTGTTTACAACTTGATTCCAGGAATATGAATTGAATTAGCAGCTGCGAAGTTTGATTTTGTTTACTTACAAATAAATATATGAACAATTCTTGCTTTTCCCAAAGAACGGTGATGTTGTCTGGATTGCTTTTCCTCTCTGTAGTAACTATTTTTAACAGTCTAAACTGCATTGTAATTTGTTTAACACAAATTATTAGCATAGTATTTTTGACATTGTTTTTAAAAAATGCATTTATTTTATTTTTCTTTCTTATGTCTAGTAGACCAGAAAAACATGTTTTGGGTATATGTTTTGCATTTTGTAGACTTTTAATTTATATTGACTATAATACAACATTCTCATAATCATAACCCAAGGCACAACCTATAGAAAATGAAAATTCTGAATATGAATGTTTTCATCCTACTGGTGACATTCAGTGAATTTTCAAACTAGCATAAAATGTTGAAAGACTGGTGTCTTCCCCTAAAGTAGGAGAAAAAACCATGACAGTGTAGTAACTGTGAACTGAAGCTTTCTAAAACAAGGAGCAAGAAAATTGTTGCTTGATTTGAGAGGTACCATCCCATCTCTGGGGTAAATATCCAATAGTTCTTCCATACAAACAGTAAACACATATGGAGGATGAGACAGAATTAGAACAAGACTAGGAAGTCCCATCAAACCTGACCTTGAGCACCTCCAAGGATGGGGCATCAACAACTTCCCTGTGCAACCTGTTCCAGAGTCTCACCACGCTCATAGTGAAAATTTCTTCTTAATATCTAATCTAAATCTACCCTCTTCCAGTTTGAAACCATTACCCTTTGGCCTATTGTTATATGCCCTTGTAAAAAATCCCTCTCCAGCTTTCCCGTAGGCCCCTTTAGGTACTGGAAGGGGCTATAAAGTCTGCCTGGAGCCTTCTCTTCTCCAGGCTGAGCAAGCCCAACTCTCTCAGCCTGTCCTCACAGCAGAGGGGCTCCAGCCCTCTGAGCATCTTCGTGGCCCTTCTCTGAACCTGCTCCATGAGATCCATGTCCTTCCTGTGGACTGGAAGTATCTGAGGGCCACTATAAGGCCTGGTATCTATATATCAGGAAGAAATTCTTTCCCGTGAGGGTGGTGAGACACTGGAACAGGTTGCCCAGAGAAGCTGTGGATGCCCCATCCCTGGAGGTGTTCAAGGCCAGGCTGGATGGGGCTTTGAGCAACCTGGTCTGGTGGGAGGTGTCCCTGCCCATGGCAGGGGGGTTGGAACTGGATGATCCTTAAGGTCCCTTCCAACTCGAATCATTCTATGACTCTGGGATCTTGCACTTGAACGCGATCTCTGAGAAGTGGCGCACAGAGGGCAGCTGAAGATCTACATTAGCTTGTTTTGATGGCAAATACTCATCTGAGCAAGGCGTGTTTGAAGGCAGCGGCAAAATACAGCGGCTAAAAGTGTGAAGTGGCAGCGGGAAGGCCGCCCGCCCTCTTACCACAGGGTGGGAGCGCGAGCGCTCCCAAGCCGCCCGCACCTCACATCCCGGCGGCGCCGGCAGGGCTAGGGCCGCCCCGCGGGGCGCGCTGGGGCGGGTAGTTCCGTCCTGGCGCCGCCAGTAGACCGTGTATTGGGGGATGAACTACGTTTCCCAGCGTGCCCCGCGGCGCGAAGGAGGTTATAAAAGGGGCCTGCGCCGGCTTCTGGCTCACACACAGGTGAGCAGGTGCAGGTGGTCGGTAGGTTCTGGGCCCGCTGCGCTGCTCCCTCATGAGACCGCAGGACCCGCCTGAGGACGGCCCGGCCGCCGCGCTGCCGGCGCTGGAGACGCTGAAGCAGCGGGCGTGCGACAGCGTGGAGCTTAACGCGGAGCGGCTGGGCGCGCTGAGCCGCCACATCTGGAGCCGGCCCGAGCTGGCCTACGAGGAGCACCAGGCGCACGACGCCATGACCCGCTTCTTCTCCAGCGGGGAGCTGCCGGGCGCCGCCTGGGCCGTGCAGCCCCGCTATAAGCTGGGCACGGCCTTCCGCGCCGAGTGGGGCACGGCTGCCCCTCAGGGCCCGGGTCCCGGCCCGCTCCGCGTCGCCTTCCTCTGCGAGTACGACGCTTTACCCGGCATCGGCCACGCTTGCGGGCACAACCTCATCGCCGAGGTGGGAGCCGCCGCCGCGCTGGGGCTGAAGGCCGCCCTGGAGAGCCTGCCGCAGCCGGCCCCCCTCGCTGTCCAGGTGAGAGCCCTCCTGAGGTCGGAGGCTGTGGCCCCGGCCCCCCGTGGGTCCCCCGGTCGGCCCCTGAACTCTCTGTGTTCCCGCTGCAGATCACGGTGCTGGGGACGCCGGCGGAGGAGCAAGGAGGGGGCAAAATAGACCTTATCAACGCTGGAGCGTTTGACGGCCTGGATGTGGTTTTTATGGCACACCCCTCGCAAGAAAACGCGGCTTACCTGCCCGATGTGGCCGAGCACGAGTGAGTGAGCAGTGGAAAGGGTTGGCCTTGTTGTTATTCTCCTTTTCCCCCCTCCCTGAGTTGAGCTGCTTGGGAAGGGGCTGAACTTAGGGCCAGGGACTTTTCAGGTGCCCTTCAGACTAAGTATATGCAGTCAGCTAAGGAGCCAGGTCAATGTTCTGGGTATTCTGAGCTGTTCTTCCAAAGTTCAGCATTCAGGATTCATGACTACTCTGAGATAATCTTGCACGTGTCCCCCAAATCCATTCTTTCTTCTGATGTTTTTAGGTGTTTCTTTTTATTGTGAATATCTCATAGATTAAAAAAAAAAAATGTTTTGTTTAAAAACCACCTGTCCTTTAAATTTTAGAATGTGCGCCTGGAGGGTGTCTGATGGATCATAGTTCCTTGCCTTCCTGAGCACTAGATCATGTAGTCCTCTGTATGCATTTTAATCAGTTTTGGAAGTGTTTCAGATTTTCTGTCCCACTTTCGAAAGAGACAGCCAGCTGAGCCAGAACGCTATTTAGATCCCTGTTAACTTCCAGCCTAAATTTAACCATGGCCATTTTATATCTATTAACTTTCACATGAACTTTTTGTTTGATTCAGTGTAGTTCTTGGCTCTCCTTCATGTTTACTTACTATATGTAAGTATGGACAGCAGTCATGCCCTCACTTGGCTCTTTTTTTTTTTTTTTTTTTGCCAGCTAGCCATATAACTCTTCAGAAATTATGCTTTACCTTCTTTTGATTAGCCCTGCTGTTCAGCGTCAGTACTTGTTCATTTGTACTTGAAGTGACTTAACTTGTCTTGAAGTACTGCTTCCTGGATGTGCATAACCAGAATTGTACACGGTACATGAGGTGGAATTTCCTTAGACCTTACTCAGCTGACGCTGGGACCATAGTGTCTTTCTGTCATTTTGGACACAGCTGGCCTGTTTGGGGCTTCCTCTTCAGTCACTTTCAAGCAATCAACTCTTAGACAGATGCTTAGTCTGTAAGTACATGATTTGTTAAAATATTTTTGAGTTTAATTCTATTCTTGCTCTGCCAATCTGCAAGGCCATGCTGTTCTCCCTTTGATAGTATAAACCTCTTCTGTTTTCATAACGTCCCAGCAGTAGTCTATCAGCGGGTTTTGCTTTTACATTTTATGCCACGGTTAGTAGTGATTCTTGATCCCAAGGTCTTACCTTGTAGAGACTCCACTAGTAACCTCCCTCCAGTGTGACACTTTTTTTCCAACTGTTATGTTTGGCTGTCTCCGACTAAATTTTATAGTACTTAAATAACTGGTTTTCCAGCCATTTCTGACTTGTACTGATTGCTGTTTTCATCTTGGTTGTGCTACCTTCCAGCACCTGTGTGCTTGATTTTATTGGCCATTTTGCTTTCGCCAGTGCTGTTCCTGGTGGATAATTTTGCTTTTACAAACTCTTTTACTGAATTTTACAGTAGAAACTGACAACATTGGCAACACCTGGTCTTCCTTGCCTGGCTGGCCCTCTGCTGTATTTTGTCGTGTTTCTGAAGAGTCTTAACTGGTTATTGTTATATCCTTCAAGACTTATCTCAGCTTGGCTTTTGGTTGCTCTACCTTATGATTATATTCATAATCTTCAAGGCGCAGTTTTCAACTTTTGCGATAGCCTTTTGAGTTGGATGCAGTAAGATCTGGAAATCTCCCTTCAGAGATGATGGTCTGCTGTAGGATAAAGTCCTCAATAGCCTTTAAACCTTGAGTATGGAGGAGGCATGGAACTGAAGTACTAAGCCAAAGCAGTTTACTATTTCCAAAAGCTTCAAATATTCAGTTTATCTCATGATTTATATAATTATGAGATTCCAAAGGCACAGACTGTTTTGATGATTTGTAATTGATCTTTTGGTTGTTTCCAAGAACACAAAATTGCTAGTATTACTGTATCTGCGAACTTTGGAGCTGTCTTGTGCTTGAAGGAAAATTAACATACCGGGATAACTGGTGAATACATACCAAAATTTGCTGATTCCTACTCACTTATCCTTCATCTAATCAGCCTATTTATTGTTGGTGAAATAGGATCCACATTCTTCTGCTAATATTCTTAAACTGGCTTAGGGTTTCGTTATTCACCAAAGTCTGTTGAGTTTTTTCTGAGAGTATGTGACATTTATGTAGCAACAGCAATACAAGAAAGAACATTTTTTTTTAACAAGAAGCACATGTTTCTTGTGGGGGAAAAAAAGATTGCAACATGACTTTCTGCTTTACGCTGCCTTCTCGCCATTTTTTTGAGAATATCCAGGGATCTGTCCTGCCTTCTTTGTGAGTTGATTTGAGGGGTTTTGATCTAATACTTGGGATGTTAATGGATAAGGTTTTTTTATCTTGATTTCATAATGATAATAAATTTTAAATAAAACTCATACTTTACAGAATGGGATGTGTGGTTGTCTTGGGGGATGGAAAAGGCCACAATTAATTTGGATTGCAGGCAGTAGCAGGAGGCATTTTCTGCTGCAACAGTACACTCCATTGTGTCCCTCTTTGCTGTCCAGTATTTACATTCTGGTGTTAACTTACAGCTGTGGTGTGGTTCAGAGTGTGAGGGGTCAGTTTAGGACAAGTGGTGAAGTTGGCATCTGTACAAGACAGAGGGACAAGCAAGTGAGGCTTGTCCTAGCTGGGTAAGAGACAGCTTGTGTGTCTCGGGAGCTCTCTAGTTAAAATCTCTAGTATTGGTAAAAATCCTAATATTTGTGTATTTGATTAGTAGTAATACCTTGTATAGTTATCAGTATTTCATATTTACTTCTCATGTGAAGAGTTTTCATATAATTTGAAATGCTAGATTACTTTGTAAGGCTAATATAAAGGGCTCTCATAAGATGAAGCCAAGCATGATTCTTACTGGATGTGTTGGAGGCTAACCTTCCTTGTGGCAAGCCCTTCTACCAGAATTTTTGAGGTGTACAGGGAAAGAATATCCTTGCTGTAGCATGGTAATGTGTATTTTATACTAGGCTATGCCTTTACTGCACTGCTAAAACTTGACTTTTGTTATTTAGACATGGCTTGTATGTGATCTTAGCAATGTGCTTTTGCTGACTTACGTACTGTACACATTTTATTGAAGTTTGACAAGAATTAGGACAATCAACCTCTAATTTTGAATCAGAGAAAAGGGTTTGTTATCCTCTATTTGAGAAGAATGCCAGTAATGTCAAGTCTCAGAACAGTCAGGAGGTATAAAAAAAGTGTTGGAGACGTTTAATTACTATGTGAAGCCTGTACTTCTCAGGAAAAGGCTGTATAGTGATATGTTACTGGTAGCTCTTTTGTCTGACGGTCTTGATATTTTTTTGTTTCATTGGTTTTCTAGAAATCTTTCAGCACCTTCCTGCACTCAGAGATAGTTCAACTTTGCAACAGTGTAGTGCCAGGTAAATTGTTTAGTGTTCTGCACAAAAATAACAAGCATTTGTGTGAACAAAAGGAACTTTTTATTTTAGAGGTTTTTTCAGCGAATGAAAAACAAATAAGCAATGCCTTTTATTTCCTAGTGTGACTGTGAAATACTATGGAAAAGCTTCTCATGCTGCTGCTTATCCTTGGGAAGGAGTTAATGCATTAGATGCTGCTGTTCTTGCATACAACAATCTGTCTGTTTTAAGACAGCAAATGAAACCGACCTGGAGAGTTCATGGTGAGATCTTCATTAAATTTAATGTACAGCGAGTAAGAGTTTAGGCTGTTGAAATACTAACTTAAAAAATCCCACAATTTAAAATACTGCATTGTTGCACTAAATTAGTATAGTCACTTCAAATATTATAAAATAGCACCATTTCATTTAAATAGTTTGTGTATAATCTTTAAAATCATGTCAGTGTCCAGAACTAACTTCTGAAAATAGGCTTATGGGTCAGATTCAAGAGAGGACACCAGTACCTCGGTAGAGGCTGGGCAAATTTTAAGTCTTTGCACTTGAAGTTACAGTTCAGAAAGGGAAAAAGAACAAAAGTGAAGTTTATTTGCTGAACTTCAAAAAA
Source organism: Numenius arquata (assembly GCF_964106895.1). Classification (NCBI taxonomy): domain Eukaryota; kingdom Metazoa; phylum Chordata; class Aves; order Charadriiformes; family Scolopacidae; genus Numenius; species Numenius arquata. The sequence continues at coordinate 6,357,443 of NC_133582.1, forward strand.
GAAAGTGATGGGAGAAGCCTGTAGTTCTGGTTAGTAGCCCAATCAACTAGATGTGCATTGGATCCTAATATTTAATATCTAGTAGACCTTGAAATAGAAAAGGTCAATTTGCAGTAAGACATGTTAACCATTAAGCTTGATTTGTACTCCTTCAACATCATCTATTTCTTTTTTTGTACAGTGAGAAAGTTTTAGAAGTTGAGATGGAAGCTGCCCTTTAGCTATAAACCCAAGTTTTCCATATTACACCCAACACAACTTTTTCCAAGTTGAAATTAAGAAACTTTGCCGTTTTTACAGAACTTAGGAACATAGAACTGTTTACTTGGAAAACTTGTTAAGAACTTAAAACACTTCCAGAAGTTCTGAGCTAATGATTATTATATGTCTTGGCTGCTTGCGCTATATAATATATGTGTGTATTTCTCTCCAGGATATCTGGATAGAGTCTGGAACCCCTAACGCTTTTGCCTGTAGATGAAGATGTTTGCAGTTCTGCTACGCAGCACACCCAAACGAATTTCAGACAGCGGGCATACCCTTAGTTCTCTGTCTTATTGCTCTGTAGGAAGCAAGGCACTTGATGAGTTTTGGTGTCCAAAACTCATGTGTTGCAGGTTTAAGACTGGAGGTGTCTAAGCCACCTATTGGATCTAAGCCTAAATCCTTAAATACTACTTTTTTGGTGGTTTCTAAAGGCTACATGGGTAATGTAAGAAAAAACCCCTAAGTATCTAAACAGGCCTCCTAGAGGTAACACTTCCCGAACCACAGCAAAACTGAAATTACTCTGTTGATACAAGTGCTGTCATAAACCTGGTTTTCAAACTGGAAATATTTAAAATACCTTTGGGAAAGTATAAGCAGCCGGAATGAGATTCACTTTTAGGAATGCTTTCTTTACAACAGTGTGTTGGAGGTCTTGTGTCACAGGCTTGGAGTGACAGCTATGGCTGACTTAACCATCCTAAAAGTCTTAATGTTAACCCACTAACAAGAACTGAAATGGTTTCCATTACTTGAAGTCTAGAATTTCTAAGCAATATTTTTTTGTATTTGAACAATGTTGGTTTGAGTCTGTCTAATATTTGATAAGTTTGTTTCTTCCCTGCTTATGAGTGGAGTAAATGTTCCCTGCTTGAAAAATAGGAATGTGGATATTTTTTTTCTGTTCAAGAAATTGTATTAAACAGGCTGTGAAAAAAAGTTCCATCTAGAAGCAGGGCAAACTGGGTGCTATTGGTAGTGTGCAGGCAGCCTTACTTTTAAGCTAGATCTGCTGTCCAGGCCATATTACAGTTGCTTTGAAATTTGAGTGTAGGCATACTCTTAGACTCTATCCAGTGCCATTTACAAATGTGTTGGAAGACAAATGAGAGCTCACTAAGCTGCTTCTTTTGAGAATACTTACTTGATTCTTTTCTGTGATGTCTGTTCCTCTCATCTGAGCTGTTCCTTTTGTTATGGGCTAGTACTGATAGTGGTTTAATTCAGCACTCTGTTTACTTCGACTGTATTCAAGACTGGAAAGGTTTTACTTGAGAGGGGAGTTCATAGTCTTAATATGCACCAAAAAGTAAAGATTTATTGCCTGTTTGCATCCTGATAGTGCTGTCTTTTCAGGCCTCAGTCAGTAACTTTGTGCAGTATTTCCGCTTAAGGTAGATAATTTCTCAGGTTCTACAGAAAACAATTCTTATTCCACATACATAAATTGAGGATAGGAGGCCAGGGAAACAAGCAGCCTGTTGAAAGCAATGAGCTGTTAATGCATTGAAATCTAATGTAGAATTAAGGTCTACAATGGGGTTTTTTTTGTTGAAATATGTACGTTAGGGTTTTTTATGGTAATGCCTCTGATCCATAGTTGAAAACTACCTAGTTGTCACACTTTTCCTTAAGGGAAAAAGTTGTCGCACTTTTCCTTTTCAACTCAAAGTTCACTCTTGAATAAAACTGTACCTATAGTATACACCCCAATATGTCTGAAGAATTAGTATGATGAATCTAATGAACTCTCCGTACAACTCACTCATTATTCCAGTATTGCTGAGAAATGCAATTTAATCAATTTCTCTCCAAGCTGGTAAAACAAGTGGGAAACGTTCTAGTTGAGGGGACCTTTAGAAGTTGGGCTACAAGATAGCCTTTATAACATTTTTTTTTTTCCTTTTCCAATGGCAGCCAAATTGCTTTATGACTCTGATGCATTGAATTTCAGGGGATTAGTTCCAAATGCTAGTTTGGTTTGTCTTTAGGTTTATAACAGATAGCAAAAGAATGTAATGAAATTGTGCTAAAAAAACCATGTACATGTTCCACTTAATCTATGTGATGAAGAAACTTTGTCCGTGTACTGTATTTTTGACATTCTTTGTATGTTTCATGCTCAGCTGATGTTTTGATGGGGTTTGTTTATGTATTTGGTTCTTGAGCAAGGAGTTTCATGACAGGTCTGAAGATGCCAAGTATTTATATTTTAAGATTGGTAACATGATTTTCCCTTTCTGCAGGTGTAATAAAAAATGGTGGTGTGAAACCTAACATCATTCCTTCTTACACTGAACTAGAGTTTTACTTGCGCGCCCCTTCAATGAGAGATCTTTCTGTTCTGACAGAGAAGGTTGAGAACTGCTTCAAATCTGCAGCGCTGGCCACAGGATGCAAAGTAAGAATCTATTCATGGTCATGTGTTTCTATTACACTGGAGATAAAGTAGGGCAGAATAGGAAATCCAGGCTTACAGCATTTGTCTGCATGGTGTTTACCTGAAAGAAATCAAAATGTCAGTGATACTGTTTGCTATTCTATTGCTTTGTGTCCTGAAAGAAAGCTTTATTTTATAAATAGAATGCCACAGAATCATAGAATAACCCAGACTGAAAGAGACCTCCAGAGGTCATCTACTCTGACCCTCTGTTCAGAGCAGGACCAGTGAGAGGGGATTGCCCAGTGCCATGTGGACTTCTGAGTATCTCCAAGGATGAAATTCTGCAACCTGTCTCAGCAGTGCTCTACCCCCATCATGGTGAACAAGGGTTTTCCTGATAGTTATACTGTGATGAGTGAGCACTGGAACAGATTGCCTGGAGAGATTGTGGTGTTTCCATCCTTGGAGATACTCAAAAGCTGCCTTGATGTGGTTCTGGGCAACCAGCTCTAGGTGATCCTGCTTGAGCAGGGGAGTTGGAGAAGACGACCTCCAGAGATGCTTTCTGACATCAACCAACTTCTGTGATTCTTTTGTATCTAATAGGAATTTACTTTGTTGCCTCTCATCATAGCACTGGGCATCTCTGAGAAGTCTGGTTCTGTCTTCTCTCCATCCTCCCCATCTGGCAGCTGTAGACAGCTTAACCTTCTTCTCTGAAGGCTCAACAAACCAAGTTTTTTCAGCCTTTCCTTGTATCTCATGTTTTCCAGTACCCTAATCATCTTGATGGCCTTCCCCTGGACTTGCTCTAGTCTTGAGTTCGGGACGCAGTACACCAGATGTAGTCTCACAGCAGTTGTCTACATCAATAATAAAGATATTAAAGCAGTAAAGGCACCAGTATTGATTGCAGATGGATGCTACAAGTAACAGGCAGCAATTTGGATTTTTGTGCCACTGATCATAATGCTTTGAGCCGGAATGTCTTCTGTGTTCACTGAGCCAGACCTGTCATCATGAAAAGCTAAGCTTGGTCATGCACCATCTGCTCTTCCACGAATCTATGCTGGATAGTCACAATTGCCTTGTGATTTGTGTGCCTGGATGTGGGTCTTAGGAGGATTTATTTGCTCTATAATCTCCCCAGGAGCTTGAGGGTGGGATGGTCTGAACAGTCTGTACTTTCTAAGATCCTCCTCCTGGCCCTTCAAGATGGATGGGACCTTTAGCTCTTTTTTTGGTGAACTGGAGCATCCCTGTGCTTCCTTTGTCCCATTAAACAGCAGGCAGCAACCAGATGTGAAAAATCGAGTGATTTTTTTGATTAGCGTTCTTCTTACTTTTTTTTTGCTTTCAGTAAGTGGCAGTGTCTCTCCTGTAGCTGGTTCCAGCAATGTCATTACCTTGCGAAGTATTGCTAAGATACTGAGTGGTTCTACCTGCTCTGTAGTTACAGGTCAAAGGCTAGCACAGCTGTGAAAAGAATGTCTATGTTCATCAGAACAGATAGGTATAGTGTGTATGAATGTGAGCCAGTGAGTTTTAAGGTCTATTTGAGGCATTAGGTGCTGTTTTTCTGGTATGGCCCCTCCACTCTAATTAGAAAAGGATTTCATAAAGTGTGCTTTATGCAGAATGAAAGTTAAGATCTCTTTTGAAATTTGACATTGGTATGTTTTTTCATTTGTTTTCAAATTTATTGCCTGTGTGAAACCATTTCATGAATGGGGCTGTCGTTACTGGAAGTGTTCTGAACAAAACCAGTAAAATAGAATTTGGTGAAAGACTGAATTGTTTTCTACATAGTTTAATAGTACCTGCAGTGGAAATCATTAGAAGCTGTTACTGGAAATGCTTGCTTACTATTTTGGAGATGTGCTCTGTGAAATCCACGTGTCTGGAATTTGCCTGTCTAGCGCAAGCTTGACAGAACACCAGCTGTGTTTTGATCAAGGCTAATATTTGGCAGAATGCTATGTTTTTGAAAGAGACTTAGCAATTATGTCTGTTTTGACACGGGGTTGATGTATGGACGTGTATTTAACTTTTCCGGGCTTTAAATTGTTTACGCTAAACTGGCTTAGGTTGGTGAAAAATTTCTAATCATTTGGGTGTTTTTGTCTAGGTGGAAATAAAAGGTGGTGAAAATGATTACTACAATGTGCTTCCAAATAAGAGCCTGCAGAAAGCTTACCAGGAGAATGGGAAGAAGCTCGGAATAGAGTTTATATCAGAAGACGCTATCTTGAATGGTTTGTCAGGTAACTCGATCAGTGGTGTTTTTTTCGTTATGACTTAAGCTTAGATTGATCAAGTGTGTAAAATAATGGGATAGAGGTAGGTTAAACATAGTCTGGTCAGAAGAAAAAAAGCCAAATTAGAAAAATTGAGGCTTTGTAAAAGGGTCGTCCTTCTGGCCTGTGTTTCTGTATTTGTTGTAGAAGCTGAGAAATTTTCCCAACAGGTATGAAAAGCACTGATCGTTTTCTGATAATATTTCTGAAAATATTTCAAGTAGGAAACAGTTTGGTTGGAGAGGAGGATGGAAGGATGGAAAGATAAGAATTGTCTTGCTGAGAACATGAAGACGTGGAATGAATTGTGGCTCATTCTGTTGTTTTGAATTACAGAATCCTGGTTTATGCTATGAATGAAGATGAGATTTATTTTTTAGGAACCTTGCTTAACAATATTTTCCAAGTTTGCATGGAAACAAGTGTACTAGCATCTAACTAATATTCTAGAGGGAGTTTTTGAAGAGATTTTTAAATGGAAGTTTAAGCATCTCATAACCTTAATTTAAACCTCTTTCCATTAACAGGTAATACTGTGCCTCTAATTTTAGTTCACGAGTTCAACAGATTAGTTTTCCAAAGGATGCCGTTCCAGTAGATGTTCACTTCTGGGTCTTGACTATGTCTCAAACTATTTCACTTTCTTGTCTCTCAGAGCTATACTAATAGGAATGTGAATTCTTGAATACTCAGGTGGGTTTTTCATTACCCTTAACAGGTGGGGTTTTTTTCACCCGAATCTTTCTACAGGAGCTCTGTTCAAGTCTTATAATTGCTGCTGATACTTCATAGCCTTCACTACTGATCATAACTGTATATATAAATATTTTTATTCCACTTGTGAAAGGTTTTTCCCTTTGTTGAGAAAGAAAGATTGTTTTCAGTAAAAAAATGTTATTCCAATTAGTTTGATTGTAGTACTGATCTCTATATTAAATACAGATTATCGTTGAATAGTTGAGATCTTAGTATTTGGCGATAGATTTCTCCAAAATTTCATTTGCGTGGGGGAGACAGCATATCTAATGGTATTCTGGTTGGTTTTTTTCTTATTTCTTACTTCCCTTCCAAATTAAGGCAACAGTAGCATATTTTTCTCTAATTGATTCATTGTCTTGGGTTTAAAAACAAATTATAGCTAAAGGCAGATTTCTTTTTTCTTTATTCAGTGTGGTACAAGTAAGACTTACTACATTGCTCATTTAGCCTAAGAAGGGTGCTGAGGAACCTCATTTTAGAATGTTTACTGCAGTGAAACTTCCTGGAGCTTGGTGCTGCTTCCCGCAAACCATTGTATTAAGTGTGAAGATCATGAATAGTGGTCATCATGCTGGTTCAGAGGACTTTGAATTAACTTAGTAGAAACACCTAGTTCTAATAGTGCTTTCTATGCAAGTTACATGGTATGCTAAATGTTAAAAATTAACTCTTGCTTAAACTGAAACTATCCATATGCCTCTCCTGTCCTTAAATTGCCTATCGAATGTCAAAATGTGCTTGAGCAGTCATGTTTTCATTGCACACTGCAGTAGGCCTTACTGAATTTTCTTTCCACAGCTGCTTCTCTGAATTTTTTTGCAGTGGGGATTCAGGAGTTGATGACAAAGCCCAGTCTCCAGAGACATAGTGGAATTTTGTATGCTGCCCTTTTTGGGACGGGTGGAGTGGTTTGTCTCGTCTTTTTCAAGACCTCTATTTCTGTTTAGTTTTCATACGGTTTTCAATGTTTTCTTTTAGGATATCAGTTTCTTCTGTTGAAAGGGAAGGAAGATAGCTCAGTTGCTTCTCCATGTCTGTGCAGCAGAAAAGTCGTTAACAGATGAGCGTACTCGCTGCCACCTCTACCATGGGTATTAGTATCGGTCTGCTTACAGGTATCGCTCTAGGCAGCTAAGCGTTACGAAGAATTCCTTTAGTCCATCGAGTCACACTATTTTGTGTGTGCCTTGTGCACGCTCCACTCCTTTGGCACACAGCTAGAATGGTGTGAAATAACGTGAATCCCAGTTAGCTTTCACCAGGTACTGTGGTACCATGACCTGTTTCTCCTTCTGCTGGTGGGGTACCTCTGCTACAGGATGTCCATCACCTCCCACAGCAGATGGCTTAGTTTAGTGTGCCTTAGTTGAGGCACCCACGCTTGTGGTAACTTACTGTGATATTTTTAGCATTCATGGGGTTTATTGGCTTCCTGCGCACCAGACTGATATAGATAATCATAAGAAGGAGCCAGTATGTTTTGAAAATAGCACTTTTGAAGCTTGGGGGTGTATGTAAATGCTTTCTGGAATCTTTTGCATTTTCCCCTCCATGTTTGTGGTAATACTGGCTTCCATTATGTGTTCAGTGACTTGAAGAGGCTTCAGGATAGTTTTTTGAGAGGCTGGAGCTCCCACTACCTTTCTGTTGAAGACAGTGCACAAGTCTGTATATTGCATTGATAACTGTGCTTCATGGTTCTAGAAGGAAACCTGATCCATACATCTCAAGCATTGTATGGAAACTATCAGAACCCTTGATGTTTTAAACATGCCTTTTAAACATTCTGCTAGGTATGATAGAGGAGAGGAGTTTTTTATGCTTCTAGAAGGAAACTCGATCTCTATGTCTCTAGCAAGCATATAGTTCCAGATGTTTGTATGGGAACTATTGGAATGCCTGATATTTAAACGTGCCACTAGGGGAAGATTGGGCTGTCATATTTTTATTAAAAGCTGCCTGGATTTTGGCTTGGTAAGCTCTCTACCTTAGTAGAAAATGCCAAGTTGAAATCCATTACGTTCAGCAAAAATAACTTGTAAACCGGTAGCAGATTGGATATATATGTAATTTTAAGTGGAATTACATGACTGAGAGTTGGGATTCACTGAAATTGCTAATGCTGCATTTGCTGGGTGAGAGGAGGGGAAAAGGCCAACACAATCTTTCCAGGAGCTCATGTATTAGGACGTAGTAAAGCAAGTTAAGAATTCTGGCTTTCAGTCTGGAGTAGGCAGAACTTGTAGACTTTTGATTTGTCTTTCCAGACCAACCAAAGAATGGATCAATAGTGTAGACTACTGAAAATAAAAATAACTTATTGCTCTGCCAGGTGTTGGAGTTTCTTCAAATGCATACTGAATTTATAGGAAAAGTTGGGGTTTTTTTTGGGACAAGCACTGCAGCTTCCATTTGTCTGTAGGCAGAGCAAATAGCAAGCTAGTCTTGTCCTCTTTGATCGCATAATGTAGGCTCTGTGGACTCCCTTTTAATAACTATAATCTATATTCTTCAATCACTTCATTACTAAGTCTTAAGGCATTAGCAATATCTTGTTTACATAAAGTATCATGGTATGGAGGCTACCTAATGTGTAACAAATAATGCTAAATGTTTGGAACAGTCATTTTATATACCATTGTTAAAGAAAAAAAATTCTTACAACTCTGGCCGGAAAAAAGTTAATTGAGGTCTTAGTTGGTCATCCCTATTTTTCCCTGCTATGAAACAATGCTTCCTCTGGTATCCAAATTTCACAATAACTGGCATGTCGATTTCTCCAGCTTCTAAATGTCACTTTAACAAATACTGAATTTATTGCTTGTTTGGGGGTTGGGGGGGAAAGGCACTCTGGAAGTAGTTGCAGACTCTTGGATGATTTACTATGAAGGATCTACAACTTCTGGATGGTATCCTTAAATAGATAAGGCAGTACTTGGAGATGGGTCCCATCACTAGCTAACATACTGAAAGTGCTAGTCAGGCATGAAAGAATCATCATCAAAATCTGCTGCATTGCTGTCAAGAATATTTTTTGTCTACAGAGCACTAGCGTTTTATCTGAAGTTTAGTTCTGATCTTGTTATTTCAAGGGTGCTTGTACTGTTAAGGTTTCCATAACTGAGAATAATCGAAAAACAAAGGAAAAAAATAGTTGTCTTCAGTCTGTTTTTGTTTGAAGATAGATTGTTCCTACTTCAGAGTCCCCTACCTAATGCTGAATACTTGCAGGCTGGTAGAAAGCGGTAACTGTTGAGACTGGTTCTAAGGGCTGTTGCAGGAAAATAGCTGGACTGCCTAAAGCTCTGAGGTTTGCAGCTTTCACTGTTTCTGAATTAACAGTTTACTGTCAGGAGATGCTTGATAAAAAATAAATGGTAAATGGAATAGGAACATGCTGATACGTCTTCCTTGCAGTCCAGTAAATGATTATTGATCAGAAGCATCAGCATTGATCAGACTATAAGTCTTATGAGGAGAGGCTGAGGGAGCTGAGGGTGTTCAGCCTGGAGAAAAGGAGGCTGAGGGGAGACCACCTCGCTCTCCACAACTCCCTGAAAGGAAGAGGTGGGGGTCGGTCTCTTCTCCCAAGTCACAGGCGACAGGACAAGAGGAAATGGCCTCAAGTTGCACCAGGGGAGGTTCAGATTGGGTATTGGGAAATATTTCTTCACAGAAAGGGTTATCAAACCTTGGAATGGGCTGCCCAGGGAAGTGGTTGAGGCACCATCCCTGGAGGTATTTAAAAGACGGGTTGACATGGTGCTTAGTGACATGGTTTAGTGATGGTTTTTATCAGGGTTAGGTTGATGGTTGGACTAGATGATCTTAAAGGTCCCTTCCAACCTAGACAATTCTACTATTCTATGATTCTAAGCGCACTGGAGAGCAGCATCTGAAGATGGCTAGTTAGGGAAAACATCTCGGTGATGGGAGATTTTTGAATGGATAATGACTCAGTAGAAATGTATTTATTTTAGTATTTGGGGCAAAGGATATTCTGTTTTAGATATGGGCTGGAGATACCTATCATACATTTTCTTACAGCATTCAAAACTCTTCAATGTTTATTCATTAAGAAAACTTCTGTGCTGCTTCTAGGTTCCACGGACTTTGGAAATGTTACGTTTGTAGTCCCTGGGCTTCATCCTTATTTTTATATCGGCTCTGATGCATTGAATCATACTGAGCAGTACACAGAAGCTGCGGGTGAGTGGAAGTGAAAAGTTAGAGATTTATATTTGGAACGATTATGCATGTTCCTGGCCCTACACTACAGCAAATCTAGAAATTATAAATATTTCAAATTAGAGGATTAAGCTTTCGCGTGCTTCTGTGGTACTCAAAGTTTCTGTGTAGTAGGTGTATAAAAGTGTAAGTACTAGATCTGAAAGTGGCTGCATGTGAATACCTGTATAGAAATGGAGTTGCTGTCTTCAAGCATGATGGGATGTGAGCTGAATATGAATCCTGAAACAATTTACTTAGTTAATTGTAGAGTTGCAGAAAAAAGCTGGGAAAATGTAGAATTTCGGGTTTTGTGTTTGAAGTTAAATGTATATGGGAAGAATGACCACTCCTCGTACTAAAAGCCTGACTTAGTGTACCGTCTAGTCGGAAGGAATGAGAAGGATTATCCCTAGCAACATATTCAGAAGAGTTTCTAAACACGAGCCAAAAGATAAAAGTAACTGTTACTCCTAAAGCACAATACTCTGGAAGTGTAATAGAAATAACGGTATAAAACTCTGCATTTTCAAAAAACAAAAATATGAACACTCATTTTCCCATTTACCCCAGTTGCAGATAGTTAAGTACTTCCATGTGAAACTTTGTTTTGAGGAATCAGAAAATAGACATGCTGTGTTCATGCAAATTGATTTTTTTTTTTTAAGAAGCTGTTCTTGCAATTGAAACTTGAAGATTTTTATTTTATAGAAAATGCCTTATGTGGTAAGCTAGTGGTTTGTATCCAGTATTAGTAATCTAACCTGAAATTTGTCTTTTTTTTCTGCAGGGTCACAGAGTGCTCAGTTCTATGCTTTGCGCACAGCAAAAGCTTTGGCAATGACAGCGCTGGATGTCATTTTCAAGCCGAGTCTGCTAGAAGAAGTCAGGGAAGACTTTAGACAGGTGAAGCTAAAAGAGGAGGGACAAATAAATCCAGTGGAACCTAACAAAGAATCTGGCATCGGCGTAGGAGCGTGCGCATCGCACTAAACTTGATTAAACCCCTCTCAGTAGGATTGACTTAATGGAGATGCTGTATTTAAATCCCAGAAGGGGCTGGATAAACACATAGCTGAAGTAATGTTGATGATTTTTTTTTTTTTTTGGACTTTAGGAGAAACAAATAGCATCATTGCTTCCAAAAATGTGCAATTTCACCTAGCTGTAATGTTTGGTGTATTCAATATGGTGATGAATTTCAGAGAGATCTCAAATATGCTGTCTTTAAGTTGCAGTGTTGAATAAATGATAGATCCTTTGTCAGTGATTTTCTGTGTTGCTGAAGTAATCTTCCTTATAGGGGAAATATGGCATTTACATGGAAAATTTTGTTCTAAAATTAGCACTGTTCACTCGGTGATCATAGGCCAAATCTGATCTGTGAAACATTTTTCTCTGGCCAGTCACTTGTTCTTGGGACAAGATAGAGGCTAAAAACCTGAGCTGATTCCACTGGAGAGAAGGGTGTGTGTTTGGAAGGGTGCTTGGTTTTGACAAAAGTAGCTTCTAGCAATGGAAGAGAATGGTTTGTACGGAAGCGTGATCTGTAAAGGTTGGTTTTCCTGAAATGTGTTGATCTTCCTCCTAATAAATTTTGGAGGTGTTGTGGAGAAGTTGTTGATCCAAAAACTGGAAAGCGACTAAATGTTTATTTGTTTAACACATTTAAACTGCTGCAGGAAAATGCATGTGCATCTTTTTTAAGTTCTGCTCTAAGGCAGTACAGGTGTCCACACAAGGTGTTGCACTGCCTGAACTGGTCTGAAGGGTGTGCATAAATTCAGCTAATCCAGTAGAAATCTTTTTCACGAAGATGCAAGCGTGGTACCACGAAGCCGTAAATGAAGGTACCCTTAAGCTGGTTGCATGCAAACCCTTGTCGTAAGCTCTGAGAAGCCTGCCCTGAGTGTTGCTTGTGCAGTAGTTGTCTTCTCAAACCTCTTTGTTCCCACATCCTAAGCAGCAGATCCGTTAAGTCTTGCAGGTTGTCCTTTCTGTGCGTTGTGTTGTTAGTCTCTTTAATCCTTGTTATTTTGCTTCCCAGAGACATTAATGTTGCAAATTTTATCTAGGTGGTGTTCTGTGTGTCCAAACCTCTTAGGAATGTTTTGGGGTTTTTTTCAGTTTAGAGAAGGAACTAATCTTTTGTTCAGATACAAATTGCTGAGTCAACGGACAGGCTGGGTGAAGAAGCAGCTCACTGGTTAACATTTTCCTAAGCATAGGTATTATAGGAAGCTTCTGAAAATAAGTCAGGCAAACTGTATTCCCCAGGAAGTCAGAACACGCAAAATGATTTCAGAAACCTTGTTTTTAACAGCACTAGTCTCTAAATGGTAAACTCTAGAATTCTAATTGGAATTTATATTTTATTACTTTCTATATTGAATTTCTAATTTTGGAAAAAACGGATTCCTTATCTTGGTTTAACTGTGCACTCCCTCTGTGTTTCTGTTTCTGTTGCACAGACCTCCAGCTGCTATTGAAGAATTCTGTTGAGACTTTCCCTTAGAAGGGAAGAAGTCCGACCAGGCCGGCTTGTATCTCAAGTAGACGTTGTAGACAACCTACTTTGACTTTCAGGTGCTACTTCAGATACTCTGTGCTTGTAGTAATAGGGCACAGACCGTTAATACATGAAATGCTCGGTGTCTTTGGAGAAAGGAAGTAGCTGCAGATCTGTTTCTGTAAGAACCAGAGGCATAAGTTTCAACAAGGGCAAGTGCCAGGTTCTGCACTTGGGCCACAACAACCCCGTGCATGGCTACAGGCTTGGGGAGGTGTGGCTGGAAAGCTGCCTGGAAGAAAGAGACCTGGGGGTTCTAATTGACAAGCGGCTGAATATGAGCCGGCAGTGTGCCCAGGTGGCCCAGAAAGCCAATGGCATCCTGGCTTGTATTAGAAATAGCGTGACCAGCAGAAGTAGGGAGGTGATTGTCCCCCTGTACTCAGCACTGGTGAGGCCACACCTCGAGTATCGTGTCCAGTTTTGGGCACCTCAATACAAGAGAGATATCGAGGTGCTGGAGCGAGTGCAGAGGAGGGCAACGAAGCTGGTGAAGGGCCTGGAAAACAAATCATATGAAGAGCGGTTGAAGGAGCTGGGACTGTTTAGTATGAGGAAGAGGAGGCTGAGGGGAGACCTCATCACTCTCTACAACTACTTGAAAGGACACTGTAGAGAGGTTGGTCCTGGTCTCTTCGCACAGGTAACTAATGACAGAACGAGAGGGAATGGCTTCAAGCTCCAACAGGGTAGGTTTAGACTGAACATTAGGAAAGAATTTTTCACAGAAAGAGTGGTCGGGCATTGGAATAGGCTGCCCAGGGAGGTGGTTGCGTCACCATCCCTGGGTGTGTTTAAGAGCCGTTTAGATGTGGTGTTGGGGGATATGATATAGGGGAGAACTTTGTAGAGTAGGGTAGATGGTTGGACTCAATGATCCCAAGGGTCTCTTCCAACCTAGACGATTCTATGATTCTATAAATAGTGATTTGTATTACAGGCCAGTTGTTGGAAGAGTTGACCACAGCCGTAAGTATTCCAGGTTACGAGATGGTCCATCCTGACAGCAGTGTCTGTGCTTTCGTTAGCAGAGCGTTCTGACAGACCAATGTGTGAAACAGATGAGGGTTGGACTCTGAGCTGTAGGTGTGTCCAGGATAGTGAGCTGGATACCAAATCCAACTGAAATTTGGTCCAAAGTTGGTCAAAGGAAATTTCTCCTTTTAATTTAAACTCTGCCTTGCTGGTTCTCAGACACAATTATAATTCATTACTTTCTGGGTTACCAAGCTAGTTTATGAAATTCCTTAGCGTATGTGGGTTTTTATTTCCTCCTGCATGAAGGGCTTAACTTGCCGCTTTGCTGTTTTTGAGATGGAATGTTGGGATCCCCGTGACAGTGATCTGCGCTGTGGTGGTGTCTTCTCTACAAGCTGATGTGTGTGACAGCCTTCTCAGTGCTCTCTGTCCGGAGCTGTTGGCTGCATCGTGTCCAGGATCATTTAATTAAACATTTCTGTGCTAAAAGTAGGTCTTAATTTTGGTGTAATCATTGCTGGAATTAAAATGAAACTGAAGCACTGATTAAAGATGAGTTGATACCAATAAAGCAATTTAATTGTGCCTGAATTTTCTTGTCCTTTGGTGAGTGTTGGGACGCTGCATGACTTCATTTGAAGAGCACGTTTGATTTTTTTCCCCGTAGTTTGGTCTGATTATTTAAGAGTGAGGGCGTTTTAAGCTTTCCATTTCAGTCTGCCATAGTCAGCAGGGTTTTGTGAGGGTTAATGCTTTTCAAATACAATATTTAATGGTAGTCTTTATAATCTTAGGCCTGGTTTAACTATTAATGCATGTTAGCATTCATAGAATAATAGGAGTGGTGCCTGGGAGGGCTCTCTGGAGGATCTCTGTTAGGCTAAACCTGGTCCGGGCTCCAGTTTGAAGTGGGATTATCACCAGCACTGGTTCAGAGCTCGGCTTTTTGCTGAGTCCTGGAAACCTCCAAGGACAGAGACTTCTCAGCTTCCCCAGGCAAGTTAATTCCCATTTGTGTCTCAGTACATTCATTCTTCAGGTCCAGAACTAAAGCAGTTTGGGATTTAATGTTAGGATTTTACTATCACAATGATATTGTAGATGAGAGAAACGAGTGAGTAAAACTCACTTTGATTGTCATTAATTTGTGCTCATAAATCACACGTATATGAAAATATCTGGCACGGTTTTTTTAAGTTCCCCGAAGTGCAGTCCTTCCCCGAGCTGTTTGCAATCTAAGAATATTGGAATATTTATCAAGGACAGTACTTCTAGCAATGAATCAAAACGTGCGAGTGGCAAACTGTAATTGCTGAAATGACTCTGAAGAGCTGACAGCAGATGTCAGCTGTTGAAGGATGAGGTGATTATGTCCAGGCTTTGTGAAGAACTTGCTCAGGTGTGCAGTGTTGTAGAAAGAGAGACCTCCAATGATTTGATTACTGTGAGAATGTCCTTTTACCGGGGTGGGGGAGGGTGGAAAGAGGTCCTTGATCTTTCTTCATGCCTTCTCACTGTTCTCTCCGTTCCTGACTGAAGTTTCCCCCCTTCCTGCTCCACCCTGTGGGTGATCATCAGTGTCCTTAAAGACTGTTAAAGGCTTCGCTCTCCAAAGCTCTTAATCTCGATGTGCTCACAGGCAGAACTTGTGTCTGTCTATAATCCACGCAGACCTGGAAATACACTTCAGCTTCTCCAACCAGCAGCATCCCAGGCTTTGGTTTAACCTTCAGGAAATTGCCCTGAATTATATTCCAGAATATCCTCCTAAGGAAGAAGAAGGAGGGCTGTAACGTGCACAGTCTGGGGTGGAGAGCTCAATGTCCTCTTCTCGGCCAGTTTGAGTTTGGGTGCAGGCTTCCCAAAATCTCAGGGCTTTCCGGCCCTTCTAGCGTCATGGGATTTAAGGACATTTGGTATTTGACTGGATCAGGTCCTGAGCAAAAAGGACAAGCGGAAATGGGCACAAACTTGAACATAAGAAGTTCCATCTAAACATGAGGAGGAACTTCTTCACTTTGAGGGTGGCAGAGCCCTGGAACAGGCTGCCCAGAGAGGTGGTGGAGTCTGTCCCTGGAGACATTCAGAACCCACCTAGACATGTTCCTGTGCAACCTGCTCTGAGTGGACCTGCTTTGGCAGGGGGGTTGGACTAGATGATCTCCAGAGGTCCCTTCCAACCCCATATCATTCTGTGATTCTGTGACGTTTCTACACATACGTGTATAAACTCATGGAGATCATTCTTTTGGAGGCAGAAACCACACGGTGCTGTACAAATGTGAAGTTTTATTGCGATTTTGAGTGCTTCTAGAAATAAAACCAAAACCAGACAGATCACTTTGATTTATTGTGGAAATGGAAGGGAGCAGATTGTGAACGATTGGATCTGAAACCATACACTGGAAGGTTAAAAAGCCAAAAAGCTCCGTATGTAAATATGTTTAATGAGTGCAGCTGTTGATAGCAAACACTGGCTGTACATGACATATCCTGTACTTAAAGAATACATCTATATACACATTTATATAAGACTGAAAAGGCACTAGAGTTTCCCAAATAAAACACAAGTGATTTAACCATGTAAATCCAAATACAGAGGTTGGGGAATCCGTTTAGGGAGATGCCGGAAGGAAAACTTTGAAAATCACATGGGAAATTAGAAACCAGCCTCCCACTGAGAGCCAGGGGATTCAAAAGTCCAGCTCCCCTTTGTGTCTTCAAAATCTCCCTCAATAGGCTGGTCAGATGCCAAATAATGTATGTAGTGTGAGATTAATGAGTCTATAAGGGAGCGTACAGCGCTGCGGCCAACTACATAGCGTTAAGCTCCTTAGGAAGCTGGAGAGCTTACTATAGAATCTGGCACTGCTGTTCTTCTAACTGTAGAAATAAATGGGTTCTTTACAACACGGAGAATCTAAATACGTTCCTGTGCCAGTGGTGCCCAAGAAACCTTGGAGCTATTTGTGGGGGAAGGTGCCATCGGGATAAGGGAGGGTGGCCAGCCTTTCATCTGCTTTTGCCGGGATCACCTTTCTCCCTTCGTTTGACTGAAATGTTTATGGTTTAAGAAAATATGTATTTTGATTTTTTTTTTTTTTTAATCTTTTGAAAAAACATCACCGGAAAATAATATGATAGGAAGGAAACTTGATAAAACCAAGCTAAGAAAATGTGTGTATGTGGAAAAAAAAAACCACAACAAACTGTGTCGAAATGAGTAACGAAACGATCTTACGTGGGGGGTGTCTGTTAATGATTTGAGCTGTTGTGGTTTCGTTGCCTTTACCTGTGGGGCGTAGGCTGTAGGTGCGAGATGAGCGTGGGTAGTTTTGCAGGTCGTGATTTGAGCAGTTGGAAGGAACGCTGGGTGTGTTCGCGTGGTGTTTATTTACACAGGAAATTAAAGCCACAACCGGCACTGCTCCGACAACTGCCATGTCCGTGTCACGAGCGTTAAGCACAGAGCGGCACGTCAGCCAGTCCAGGGCAGATTCCGTGTCAGAATATTCTCTTTCCTTTCGGAAACACAACTGCTTTGGTCTGATTCTCGGAGCAGCTACACCTGTAGAAGACAACAGCGTCTGCTGTGCAGGGAGTGATGAATTTCGTAACTGTGTGCAAAATCATGCGTGTGTTTAAAGTCCTGTCACCCCCACGCCCTGTGTGGATGCGGGTGACAGCAGAGCAACGGAAGGACCACGCTTTCTGAGACACCTTTGGTGCTCCCGTTATTGTAAAGGCCCCTGATTCCACCAACCGTTGCTTTCCTGAAATATTTTGTTAGTTCTACGGTACAGATTTTGCCTTTTCCATGTGGAGCATTTACGCTGGCTTGGCTGCTCTGTAAGAGGCTGTGATGGAGGGTTGGGACTTCACGCCGGTTGTCCCCAGCTCCAGCTGTGTACTCTGGCTCCTGCCCTGGGAGGTGCTGAGCCTGCCCTGAGAGCAGGGGGGGCTGCAGGGCGCCGGGGGCAGCCGAGTTGGTCAGATGTACCAGGGTCTGTAACGGAGCTGCTCCCTTAGGGTGGAAGCTCCTTTGTACTTCATTCCAAAGTTTTTGGCGTGGTATCCATAGTAACTCAGATATGAAGTCCTGACAACTGCTGCGTTACCTGTGGAGCACCTTTCCATTATGCGTGTACTAAAAATGGATGGACCAGTGCAGTTACTGGTGGCTTCAGCAGGGATGAGAAGTTACAGGCTGCAGCAGGTTCTCAGGCTGTACAGACCAGTAATGCCCAGACTGTCTCAGACTCAGAGAGAAGTGGCGTCTCCTATAGCAGCTTTAGTCTTTTTGTAGACACCCGATTGTTTTCACTGGATCATTTTGTCGAGAAACCTGTGTTCTCTCCCAGGAAATTCAGCAGCAAAACTCCCACCGACCCAAAGAAGGAGAACTCCTGTGTTTCCCGGAGGATTTGGTTAGCGTCGCAGAAAGTCCAGCTCTCGTTCATTCCTTAGCAAGTGTGCATTGCAAGTCATGTTTTAAAAAGAGAGTCAAAACAGCTTGGAAAGGTTTCTTGGTTTTAAATACGATCACAAATCTGACAGTGCTCCTAGATGGACCTGCCAGTGCCGAGCCGGCAGCACGCGTTTAGCGGCGTAAGCGAGCCTTAGCTGGCAATGACTCCGCCAAAGCGAGGATATTTTGTGTTTATAATGACCGTTTCTGACCTCGTCCCGCAAACACGCGAGTATTTGCATATTCTTTCTATTTATTGGTATCATATGTGATAAGTTTGTTTGAGTTGGAGAGATGGATGTGCAGAGAATCAGGATCTCAGGGGCGCAGAACGGAGGATGCACCATGTATAAGCAATTATGGCGATTATAGTCACTTGTTAAAATAGTTTACGGTGGCCTGTGAGGCACAAGAAGGAACGTAGCACAGCTTTAAATAAGTATAAAATTTTAGATTGTATATCCTATATTTTGCTGAAATGTGAAACTTGCACAATTATTTATGCCACAGATGAGTTGCATCTAATTTTAAAAAATCCTGAAAAAAATGTATCAATCTTCCTTCTAATTAAAACAATTCTCCATTTTCTCTCTGTTAGCCTGTGAGCCGGTACTTTCTTTTAACGTCACAATGCTCTGTGACTACAGAACTTACCTAGATTTATGAAAAAATGGACCAGTATATCAAATTAAATAGAATGTATGCACCAGGGAATATTATCCTGGAGTACTTGTCGATGGCGTGGGTGTCGATCCGCATGCTGACGTATCTCTGGTTTTTCCTCCTGCCCGAGCCCCTCTCCGACCCCAGCGCCAGCTGCACCATCATTCGGTCCTGTTTGTCTCCGTTCTCCGACACGTAGTGTCCCAGTTCGCTCACGTCCCCGTCGTTGAAGCTGCCGTCCATCATCATGGGCCGCGGCTGAGGCAGGCTGCACGCACAGGGAAGCTGCGGACACAGGGAAGCGCAGGGTGGGGTTGAGTTGTGTCTGGATCTACGCAGACATCCCTTTTTTCTCCTGACAAAAGCAAAGGAGGGGACAAGCCCGGGGAATCCAGGCTGCTGGGATGCAAAAGGGAGAGAGAGGGAGGATGGAGCTGGGCAGCAGCTTTTTCCTTCTCCGTTTCCACGTCTGCAAGACGCAGCGCAGAGCGGGGCTGTCTGTGGAAAAGCTTTTCTGGCTTAAGGTCATTGGACCTCTCAGCCTCCAAGCTGAGACAATCAGAGAAGAGGGCAGAGGGGAACCACAAGGAGGAACGTATGAGGCTTGGCCCGTTTGAAGAAAAGAGCTTAGGCTGAAATTGTGGGTGGTTATAATTTAACGTAACGAAGGCAGAAAGGGGAAGTTCGGACCGTTGTGTAAGTTTAGAGTGTGCCTGGAGAAAGGTGGGGGATGTCTGCCGTGTCATCTGAAGCCCAAAACGCGGTATCCATCTGGTGCTATTCACAGGTTTGGATATTCAGTATAAAAAAACATTTAAAGGTAAAATCGTAAAATCATAGAATGATTAGAGTTGGAAGGGACCTTGAAGATCATTGAGTTCCAACCCCCCTGCCATGGGCAGGGACACCTCCACTAGAGCAGGTTGCTCAAAGCCCCATCCAGCCTGGCCTTGAACCCCTCCAGGGATGGGGCAGCCACAGCTTCCCTGGGCAACCTGAGAATAAAATCCTAACGTACAGGCAGTGGAGGACTATATGTAGAGGGAGTGAGCGTCCTCAGACTCTGAAGAAAGAGTCTGGAAGTGGCTCGGCTGTAGCAAATCTTTATAGCCTGGAATGCCTCTTTTTACAGGCACTGGTTTCTCCCCGGGCAGCTGAGCGCAGCACTCTGGAGTTGCAAACTTTTGAACGCTTCCAGACATTTGCCAGACCTTTTCCCAAGGGCATAAAGCTGCATTGGAGATAGAAAAACCTCACCTTGTCGCGCAGTTTCCTCTCTTTTCGCTCTTGCACCGTCGTCAGGTAATTCACTGCCGCGTATTCCAGCACCGAGAGGAAGACAAACACAAAACTGACCCACAGGTAAATGTCCACTGCTTTGATGTAGGAGACACGAGGCATGGAGGCGTTCACCCCGGTGATGATCGTGGACATGGTCAGCACGGTGGTTATCCCTGGGAATACACCAGCAGAGACAGCAGAGACGGTAAGACACTTTCAAACCAGACTTTTCATCACAAATACAGCTGTTGTTACAATTTCCTGACATCTGGATTTACCTTGCAGTATTGTTTTTTACCCGTTTGAGCAACGGGTTTCACTGTCCAGGCAGCCCTCATTTCTAACTGGGCTTTTCTTGTCTTTTTGGTGAAAACAGCTCTAGTTCTGGCCTCGGGGTGTTTCTAGCCTGGTTCCTCACCACACCACCAGTCTCCCACCCCACGGCCAGGCAACAGCACTCTGACTCCGTGCTGGCTGCACTCCACCTCCAGGCTCAGGATAGTCCCTGGAGGGGTAAAAATACATTGAGTTGAACTTGATGATCCTTATCGGTCCCTTCCAACTCAACATATTCTATGACTCTATGATCTGAGTATCTCAGCTTCTATTTCAACCCCTCCACCAGGATGGGCACAAGCAAAGCCCATCTGCTGCTGCTGCTTCCACCAGTTTCCCCAGGCCTGTGTTTTCCATCTGTTCCCGGGAAGTCCTGCTTCATTGGAAGTCATGGAAGTCACCAGCTGGCTCTCACACCTTCCCCAGAGCAAGAGCAGAGACTAATGGGGCCCCACAGGGCAATGCTGCCCCACGTTACACCATGGGTGAGCACAATGAGCTCTACAGCACCTGTAGTTCGGTGTTATCCTGGCTCTGTGTTTCTAAACACAGACATGGAGAACTGCCCCGTTGCCTCCATATATCCTCTCCACTGAGGAATATGATTTTAACAATAAATAAAATCCCGAGGTGCGTTGCCTGGAATAAGCAGAAGCAAGGTCGGGCTCAAAACCACAAACGGCACTTTGCTAAGGGCAAAACATCTGCTTTAGAAGAGGATTTATGTCCATATCATAGCTCTGTTCCCATAGTGACTCCTTCAACATATGGCTTCATCTGTCTGAAAGATGCTGCAAAAGGGGAAGCTAAATCCCTCCTGTTGCGCTGTAACCTCATGTAACAAGTTGAACAGCACAGCTCAGCTGACTGTGTTACCCCCACCCTCCCTCCTCTAGCAAAACTCAATAAACCCAAAGTTTTGTCAGGGCTCCTAATACCAATTTTCACCTTCTCCCTCACTGAAGTCTCTGAAGGATACTGACACTTCGGACACATGTGACACAGCTGATTTCCATGCCACAGGGCAACGTGAGGGCAGCACATGGCACAGGGGATTGTGTCTTGATGGTCAAGGCCACAGTTGCAGCAATTGTCTCTTAGGTCTGTCTGTGGGCTACAAGTTTGTTTTTACCTAAAGGGACTCTGGCAGGAACTGCTCGGCGGTCGATCCAGAAAGACACCCAAGACAACATCACCATGAGGGTGGCAGGGAAGTAGGTTTGGAGCAGGAAGAAGAAGATGTGTCGGCGTAAAGTGAAGTTTATGTAGAGGCGATTGTACCACCCTGTATAACAGAGAGAAGGAGAAAGAGAAGTCACTTCAACATCAAACATCATACTTTCAGATAAAGTGGTGTTGCATCAGGGGAATAGCCCCTCATTTGCTTTTAGAAAAATGCAGGTAATGACCACAGTTAAGAGAAAAGACTCCTTACTGAACCAGCCATCAAAGTCAAAGAACTTCTCAGAACCTTATCGTCCAGAGAAGATAAAATAACCTGTGCACCCAGAGAGCTGAGCCAGAGGGATGGCCTGTCAAAACTACATAACCATCAAGGTAGAAGTCTGTGTCTGGGACAGCAGCCTCGGCATGGAAGAGAGGCAGGTCTGATGGGCTGCAAGGAGACCTCCCAATGGACAATCCTCCATGGCCAAGGTTGAGAGGAACAGTTTGCACCCCTTCTTCCCCCAGCCCGCTCTCTGGCAAGCACGTCAGTACCCACCTGTGCTGCTGTAAAAGGCGAGTTTTGTGGTGGTGTGAAACTCCTGGATCAGGAACTGGGAGAGTGATATCCTCTCATCTGTTTTTAGGGAATCGTTCCCATTCTTCCAGTAGAGCATGAGGTCGTCTTCGGTGTAGGCATCTAGGGAAGCAGAGCAAACCTCGGTGCAGCGCACTGAGCCAGCTGCTGTCGCACCCACAGCCCAGGGTGAGCCCACACACCCTCCAGGCTATCTTTGGCGACCTGGCTGAAAACGTCAAATGCCACCGCCCCGCTGAGAGCCGTGCTGACGGGGGGTATGGTTGTGGCAAGGAGGGGACTGGCTCATTGTCACAGGCCTCAGGCCTGATGCCTGGTGCTATTCATAAACCCTTCTGTTTCTCTAATCGTAATTTTGTACACATAACCCATGCTTCAGGTAACCCATCAGAACTTGAAAAACTGTCCCTTCTAGTCATCCTAAAATCAGAAGCAAAGGAAAGGAGACTTAGAGGAAAAACCCTGCTTGGGGTAATGGGAGGAACAGGCTATTAACAGTCTGAGGTATGTGGGAGGACAAATTCTTGGGTAAACTTTCTGCCTGTGATGCACACATGAAAATTAGAGGTCTTGGTTTTTTTAATAGATGTGGAAATATAGTAATATTAATCCTTTCAGATGGGATTTAGTAACAACTATTCCCAGAGAGGGAGAAAAAAATCACACATCAATATATTAAAACAGAATTAAGATTATAATTCCTTATTGTAAGCTTAAGAAGGAGAAGTAAAAAAAAACCTCCTAAAAAGCTAAAAGTTTAAAATGTCTCTGTATGAAATCCAGTCAATTCATGTGTGACATACTTGGGACAAAGGAGCTACATGTGGGTATAAGCTGGATTTATCTGTCATAGGTATAAGAAATGTAAGAGGAAGGTGATTAATGTCACTGCCCCGTCACGGTTCCTACACCGCAGATGAGCAGATGATGCAGGTGAGGGGCACAGGGCCATTTATTTATGTGCTTGACGGCACCCGGGCAAGCAGGTGCTGCTGGGGACAGACAACCTGCAGGCAAGCAGCTTGGGGTCCTCTGGGGACAGGGTGGCAGTGGGGCAGCCTGGCTGGCTTTCGGGGACACTGGCGAGACAACCCTCACAGCTGGTGTTTAAAAACACCATGTCGTTGGAAACATCATCTACTTCTAGTGAAAAAAAATACGGGCAGGAAATTTTTTAGTGTTGAATTCTGCTTTGGTCAGAGCTTCCATGAACGTAGCAGCAGTTTCATTATTGGTATAATTGGTATAATTATTGATCTAATTAAACAAGTTTGGGTGCCCATGGGGTGCTGCCCTCAGCTCCCCTATGTCTCCGCTTTACTTACAGCTTTCAATCTCCAGGGAACATGTCTGTGTGTCCAGGGGAAAGCGACTAAAATCCATGTTGCACATTGCTGTTACTGTAACTCTAGGAGTAATAAAGACCATCCTGTTAAAAACTTGTATTTTTACGTGACTGAAAAATAGTAAAGCTGCAAGTTTCATATTTTATTAAGTAACCATCTGGGCAGTAACAAACCACTGAAAATAAATACCTTCCATTCAGCTAAAGCCATTCCACTTAACGCCATTTCTTCAGCAAACTGGTGTTAGAAAAGATGACTGGAAAATTAGACCACCACAAATTGTTACTAGATGACAAAAAATAAGAGACGAAAATGGGAAAGAGCAGCGAGGGCACTTTTTCCTCTTTGACTGTCAGCAAACTTCTCTCTGCAGAGATCTGTGCCCTCAACAGGTGCTTTGTATGATAAAATAATTTACATTTATCAAAGCCATCCTCGTGCCATGAGGGATGCAGGTGATTTCTCCACGTACTGCGAATTTCACAGAATCACAGAATCACAGAGGTTGGAAGGGACCTTTTAAGATCATCTAGTCCAACCAATGAAAAAAAAAAAAACAAAAAACAAAAAACAAAAAAACAAAACAAACAAACACAACACAAAAAAACAAAAACAAAAACCACCACACACGCAACCCACACACACACCACCACACCACCCAACACTAATCCATATTCCCAAGCACTATGTCAACTCCTCTCTTGAATACCTCCAGGGATGGTGCCTCAACCACCTCCCTGGGCAGCCCATTCCAATGCCTGACAACCCTTTCAGTAAAGAAATATTTCCTAATATCTAACCTGAACTTCCCCTGGCGCAACTTGAGGCCATTGCCTCTTGTCCTATCATCTGTAACTTGGGAGAAGAGACCGACCCCCGCCTCTCTACAGCCTCCTTTCAGGTACTTGTAGAGAGCAATAAGGTCTCCCCTCAGTCTCCTCTTCCCCAGACTGAACAACCCCAGCTCCCTCAGCCTCTCTTCGTAAGACTTGTGCTCCAGACCCCTCACCAGCTTCGTTGCCCTTCTCTGGACCTGCTCCAGCACCTCAATGTCTTTCCTGTGGTAGGGGGCCCAAAGCTGGACGCAGTACTCGAGGTGGGGTCTCACCAGTGCCGAGTACAGGGGGACGATCACCTCTCGGGTCCTACTCACTACACTGTTCTTGATACAGGCCAGCTGCTCAATGCCCAGCTGCTCAATGATACTGCTCTTGATACAGGCCAGCCTGCTGAATTTCCAGCTGCTCAATGAGAACCCAGTGATCACACCTGGGTATCAGCCACCAGAGGGCACAGGCAGTGCCTCGTGTTAGGGCTGGAGCTGGTGTGCAACAAGAGACCACTGAAATGCTCTGCCTCATCAATCAAAAGCTCTGGTCTTGCTATAGTCTGATTATCTCATCTTTAATAGCCTAATTTTGTGTTTGGACGGGAAGCATCCATAAATCTTGGCTCAACTGGCTTGAACTCTAGGGAAGTAAATGAAAATAGAAGTATAAATCATAATGGGGAAAGAATTAATGAATTATAGCAGAGCTAATGGTAGACAGACATCTGTCACATAGTGATAAAAACAAGATGCAGTCTCTTATGTTACTCCTTCTGCATGTGTGGTTTCCCATTGGTGTTGCTTTCCTGTCTGGATTTAGTCTTTGAGTGAAAGTGCTTGGCTCAGATTTGCTGTTTAGGTGCCAGTGAGGCCTACAGTGGTTTCCAAGACAAGAGAAGACAAAATCTGGCAAAGAAAGAACCTTAAAAAGGCAGACACCAATGAAAAATATAATCTACAGGCAAAGGCATTCAGCAAGGGCAGGCAGGCAGGAATGACCTGCTTGCTCTTAAGGCAAGACCAGCATTCATACTATCCCTGCATTCGTAAAGCACTCCAACCTGCAGTCGCTACTGAATAAAATAATGAAACTCTGTCAATTTGCTATTCAAGACATTTGCCACCATTTTGTACAGGACAATTGTTTAAGTAGGAGACTGTGCATGGCAGGATCTGAGTAGTTTGATATTCTTCTGTTCCTATCTTCTTCAGACAACCATAAATGCTTGCAACACAGATGGTTGCTATCAGCTAAATGAAAGAGTGTATAGGCATGCATGCTATAGCTGAACATTATGTCATTTTATTGTCCTTTTTTTATTGTACTGAGGACCCGAGCAAACTTTGCAATGGCCTAAGGACCACTTGAACCTTGTCTAATATGCTGAGTGAAGAAAAAGCTTTAATAACAAGAAGGTAGACACTATTCAGGCTGTGGATGTCAATGAACAGTAAGATTAAAATATCAGAGAACAAGAAAACTCTTGTCAAACTGATATGCCACAGGGAATCAAGAATTGCTTTGCTTTCCGTCCTTTCATAAAGTCGTAAAACACCTCGGCAAGCTGAGAAGTTGATCTCCTCACCTCATGGCAGGCTCAGCTCTACCTCTGCCACTCCTAAGGTCACTGTCTAACATGCCCTTAAAGACCCCCCACAGCCTTCCCAAGCAATGTGTTCTGCAACCTTATCATGAGTTAAATCTATGCATCTTGCTGATACTGACCTCCTATCAGTCAGATTTTCCTTCTTTTTTGTCCTTTAGAACACATTATCATCTGTTGCTTTGTTTGTTTGTCATGTATTTTGCTATTTCATTGCTGTGGAGGTGATGTCGACATTCTTGCATCAGAATATCGTACAGCAATTTCCTCTCTAATAGGTTTTTATGGGTCATTTGGCAATACTTATTTTCTAACTGGATGGATCTGCAGCCAAGAAAAACAGAAGCACCGATTTAAGTTGCTTTTGGAGATTGACTGACGCTCCTCACTTAGCATCTCCAAGTATGAAAGTGTTAGTTATTAAAAAGAAAAAATATCCTGGTTTAATAATGCTCAGGCATAGCTCAGCAATGTTCCTCTCAAATCTGATCGAGCAGTTGGAAAATAAGGGAGAAAGCCAGGGCTGGGATCACCCCTCAAACTAGAGGACAAAACAAAGTTTACCAAAAATGTCCCCTTCAGGGAGCTTTCATGTATTTCACATGAAATGTGAGCAAAAAGCAGGAGGAGTTGAAGTCAAGTGTTTGGGTTGCCCTAGCCATCCATGTGAGCCACCAGGAACTATATACCCTTGCTCTGAAGCTTGTCACTTCATCTGCTGAAGGGTGTTCCATCTGTTTTGTTGCTTATCGTAGAGCTAAAGTTGCACTCAGTGTAATTTATTCTTCTTCATAATTACCTACAAGAATAGAATTTGCACAATTTGCAAATTTCCATAGGTTGCAAATTCCTTAGATTGTACCTTGCCTCTTCAGCAGTGCCTGGCAGGGACTGCAGCCCACTGGTCCCCGGTGGGCTGCCCCAAGGGACTGCCACCTCTGGCCACAGCTTCCCAAGAGCAGGAGCAGGGGCTAACCATGCACGCAAAGTGGAAAGACACCGGTGGAATCACCAAATTTGGCACAGAAATTGGCTTCCTGCGACAGGCACTTAATGAACTTGCACAGGGACTCAGATGTTGGTGGATAGTCAGCACATTCATTCTTTTTTATGGTTTTTTTTTCAGTACGAGGTCATGCAAAACCACAATATGGGAATCAATTAAACGGCTTTCTCTCTCTCTCCACTAATAGCTCTCATTGACGGAATGCAGCTTTACCTGAGGCTATAAAGTACCTTCCCATCTGGCTGGACCCGCAGCATGACGTTGTCAGTGGTGGTGTCGTGGATGAAGGAACGCTTGGAGTGGACAAAGAACATGTCGGGGACCCAGATCTTCTTCACCA
This sequence comes from Numenius arquata, assembly GCF_964106895.1. NCBI lineage: Eukaryota > Metazoa > Chordata > Aves > Charadriiformes > Scolopacidae > Numenius > Numenius arquata. The sequence continues at coordinate 6,384,558 of NC_133582.1, forward strand.
GCCTGCCGTCAAAGGTCATGCTTTGGTTGTTGGTGCTGGGGAAGGACAGCCTCTCGTCTTTCCAGTAGTGCCTCAGATAAAGCGTCATGGTGAAGTCCTGCAACAAACAGGCTTGTGTCACAACTTACACTTTATCGGCATAGCAGTGATTTCTCCTCTCTGGGACAAACCACAAGCTGCAAAGCACCATTCCTGAAGGCACATCCACTCCCCGAGCTGCAGTGGACACGAGCGGCTGCAGCTTGTCTATTCCTCAGGTCAGACTGACTTACTGGGTTCAGAAATCAGAGGCCATCCAGGTGGTGAATCTACCTCTGAAATGCAAATGTCGCATTTTGGTGTCTGCGAGGGACTACAAGGCAGATATGCCGAGGCAGCGGTAGGTGAGAGTGCTGCCAACCACTTAATCCCCCAACCATATGATGCTGTGTTTCTGGAGCCATCGGTGAAGAAGTGTTTGCTGCCTGCATTGCCCTTCACACTGCTCTGGCAACTGCCTTCCCCCAGGCAGCTGGAAAAGCGTGGGAGAGTGGGAGCTCTTCCTCCAGCACAGCCACTGAAATCTTTTTGACTCGCAATGTGACTAAAATAGGGATTTTTTTTTTCTCTTTCTCCCCACATATTTTATTCTTGTATCTGAGGCATGCTCCTTCTCTTTGAGCTCTGTGGTATTTGGAGTCAGACCCAGAGGCATGTACACTTGGGTTTGCCGCCTTCTTTATTTCAAAGGAAGCCCTCACATATGTGAAGGTAAGCTCACTCACAAGTGTTTAGAAGCATGATCTCTTAGAGTGTAGCATAATATATCGCCCATAAACTAAGGGAAGTGTCTAAGACTGGCCAACCTGCCCTGGTGTTTGGGGTAGAGGAAGTCAGATGGGTTTAGGGTCTTTTTTTTAAAAAAACTATTTGACATTTGAATTTTTTTTCCCACAATTTCCAAGCATTTTGAAATATGGGGTCTCTGTAGTCTTTTTTTCAGTTGAAGTAATTTGCTAATTGCAGTTTGTGCTATTATTATACTAGAAGCCAATATATTCTTGGAAGTGCTTAATATCGCATCTGAATTTGTCGTGGTCCTCAAACAAGGACAGAAGCTCTGAAGCTCAACAGAAGCTCCCAAAGCCGCTGACCACATAATTTCTTCTTTTTCATTTGATCCATCCTAGAGTGCTCTTTAACATCTTTTCCCTGTATCCAAATTGAAAGATCGTTCTGGGAAACATTTTACATTGACTCCTGTGTGTCAATGTGTCCTTTAAACAGTAATAAATTGACAGACATTTGTTCTTCAGCAAGAAGAAAATGCCTCACTTTTTTGCATAATGTTATATTTATGGTTGCTGTGGAAAAAAACCCAAGTATTGTCAGCTTTCATTAGGAAAGATTTATTAATACTAGTTTTAGACTATTAAAGTAACCACAGTATTTTACAATGCATCATCTGAAAATGCCTCAAGCAACAACCATATAATATCTCGCTCTTCTTTTGGTCTGTTTCTCAGAGACACTATTAGCTCTCCTGTTATGTTTGCAAATGAATTTCCAATCCTGGGTAACAATCTGGTTTTTCCTTCTTCCCATCTTTCCTCCAGATAAAAGAGCTGCCCCACACAGCATGCAAAAGCTCTGTTAATTCCAGGGTCAGTGGCCCATAATAGATAGTCATAAATTTTTAAATTAATTGGACAAAAAGAATCTGATTTGTGACATCCTAATGAAGTTTTATAATGTCCTCTATTTTTTACCACTTTCTTGCAAACAGTTGGAAAGTAGGAGAAAAAAAGGAAAGACTGATATTATCTAACTCCGCAAGCTTAAATTTAGTCGAGTCTCTGTCACTGATGTCTCTTCATTTAAAAAGCAAGTAACGATCTTGCAAAGCACCATGGCCCTTTCCTATAAAGCTGCACAAGTTAAAAAGGATTGATTCTGACAATATAAAGTCTTCTCTATCATTATTCTGCAAACATCCAAAACTGACCCTGAATGTTTTTTTTTTACCCGAGGCCATTCAGTGCTTTTCCCATGTTGCTGAGTGTTGCAGCACGATGTTACATGAAGAGCAGGGGCAGTATTCAAAAACCAGGGGAAGATGTTCAAAATCATAATGCTTGCTTAAAAAATGAGTGGGTTTAGTTTTTTCTTATTTTAAAATCCTCAACGTTAAATTCTTTCCCTTTGCTTTCAAGTCCCAAAGCTTTTCAGGGGCCCTCTGGGCACCTTCACAAGCTTTCTCCTCGACAAGAAGGGCTGGCACCAGCCCAGGAGAGGCAAAACCTTGGAGTTCCCACAGAGGGCCCTCAGGGTGGAAGATCACCAGAGAAGTGGGGGGGACACACAACTGGAAGGCTCCCCAAGGCTAGGGAGAATGTACAGCCTGATGTGCCTCAGTACAGCTCTCAAAAGCTGGAGTAGCTGCAGTGAGACGAGCCTGGAGTGCAACCACAGTGGCTGGTGAACACCAGCTGCGCTGCCACACAGCCATGTTCCCGGCTTAGACATGGGAGGAGGTTGGGTGCAGTCTCTTTAACCCTGCAGCTGTTAATTAGGAGCACAGAGAAAAGCTGGAGCTTTCTCAGAAAGTATTCTGCATTGGGCTGTGATTTATTTTATTTTATTCTCTTCCCAAGCAAAAGCTGAGCTGCTGAGAGACTCTGGGGATGCTCTGACAGGGCAGGTCTGACAAGCTCTGGGTTTTAAAAGGGTGAATAAAATTGGAGTAGGTCTTGCAACGTACAAGCAGGGCGATCTCCCGTTCCCCTTCTGTGCTCCTGCTCTCCTGCACAGGCTGATGTTTACCGGCCATGTATGCATGGAAAATCTTCCCGTGGAAAATCTCCCCGTGGAAAATCTCCTGCAGAAATCATCCTTTACTTTCAGCAGTGTTTTGTGATGAAAAAAGCCCCACCAGCAAAAATCATCAAGATCTGCACTGCTTTGAGAGCGCTTGAAAACTGATCGTTTTCACATTACTAATTATACTGTAGGAAACAAAGGACAGGGACTTAGTAAGGAATTTAGCCTGTGCAGAGCACCAGTACTAGTCCTACATGCCCCTGAAATCCTGCTTCAGCATCAGTGTGAAGATACAGGAAGGACCAACAGAGCCTTATGCTGGTCCCCGGCACACAGCAGGGGTGATACAACTGCTAACGCACCAAAGGCAAGTTCTGGAGAAGCTTCTGCCTTCTGAGCTCATTCTGGCTGCCCTGTCGAGAGCAGGACTTACCAGTCTGAACCAGTGTTGCTCTTAGGGTGCCTACATGGCTTCTAGTTGGGAGCTACCTGGCCCCTGACCACCCCAGAACTGGTCAATATATCAAAGTGCCTTAAAACTAACATGTTAATTGGTCTCCTCGGAGCTTTTAAACATGTTACTACGTCTTAAGAAAATGTAAAAACCCAAATCCTTTGGGACAGTCTTGGCAGCGTTGTGTCATTTTGCCCTAGAGAAAAGAAACTGTCAGATTTCTTCCTTCTGCTTCAAGGGAGATGAAATGGTAGCATGAAGTCAATAGAAGAAATTGTCGATAGATTCAGATCAAACCCAAATCTGCCTTCCAGAGGCTGTGGAGTGTCCATCCTCGGGGGTATTCAAACCCCACAGACACAAACCCAGGCAGCCTGCTCTAGCCAGCCTTGCTCCCAGCAGGGGCTTGGGCTAGATGGTCTCCAGAGGTCCCATCGGACCTTAGCCCTTCTGTGACTCTTACCATGTCCACCTCAGAAATGCTGTCCAGACTTTCAACCTGGACATCCACCCCAACAGGAATAGCAGGGCCTGGAGGAAAAAAAAAAAAAAAAAGTTGAGAAAGTATAAATGTGGTGAGACAAAGTAATCCTCTGACTTTCATATCGTAGAGATAAAAATAGATGTTCAGAAATAGAAACATGAGTAAACTAATTGAAAATAGAAACAATCGGAATTCATAACAAAAACCTCCTAATAACAATCAAAATCAGCACTGAGACTGACCTGTTACTGACTTTCTCTTTTTATTGTGTCATCCTACACACGTTCCTTCAAATTTTAAAAGCCCTGTCTCTAGCACTTGGGTCCAGGGCACCCATTCTCCATATGGAGAGCAGCAGCAGTGCAGTTAAGGGGATGTGGGAGGGTTACTCCAAATTTTTCCCTCACTTCTGCTCACCTCTCAGGCTAACAACATCCCTGAGAGCTACTCCACATACTTGGCTTTCACAACACTCAGTGCTCGGCTGTGGAAAGGACGGGCTGAGGGAAGAGGATGCATTACAGGACACAGGTATGTGCCACTGAGCCTGGGGCTCCCAAGGGAAAGGGTTGGGCTGTGACCCCCTGTAACAGAGGTTTCGATCTTTTTTTCCTCCTCCAGGCTTTGACTAGCCCCTCACATACCTCTGGCAATTACAGCACAGGAGGTCTGTCAAGATAAATAGTGCTCACATTAGCAGACTGCTATGAAACTGAAACCTTTTTAAATTAATTGAACATGCTGGTATTTGGTATATTGAGCATTTAGCAATAAAATCTTCCATCAGAGTATATAATGGTATCCTGGATTTGAATGACCATCTGTCAGCCAGAAAGGGTAGATAAATTACAACATTCTCTAATCCGATGGGCTGAAAGAAAATGTGTTCTTCATCCATTTCCGTGAAAGCTTAGGTTGCTCTAGCACACAGCCACAAAACTGGGAGCAAGCATTAACACACGGTAGTCAAATGATTTTCTTTTGGGTTATAAATGAAGTGGCTGGGTCAGTAAGCGTCATACGTGATTTGATTATGCACACACATCACCATAGTAAGACCAAATCTTAGGATTTCCCCATCATCTGGGAATAAACATAAGGTGTATTTGCAGATTTTTATCAGAAGAAAGTGTTGCTGAATACCAGGAATATTATATTGCCTGTAATCACATTTCCATGCCTTTGACTAAGCTATTCGCTCGTTTGAGGAAGATGGCTATTTCATTGCACCCATATCCCTGAGAGCATGTCATGAATTCACGACACAAAACAACAACCATTAGAGACAGAAAAGGCTTTGTTTGTCAATCTGCTTGTTTGCCTGACTACACGTTACAGTATAAAGGAGCGACAGTGTAAAACAGGACCAGTGACAAATGTGCACATTTCATACCTCCAAAACCTGGTCTCATGCTGAAGTCGTGGTCGTCTATTCGCAGCAACTGCTCTGACTTTGTCAGGGGAGATTTGGTGATGTCAGGGCTTCGTTTTAGGATTGGGCTACCAGGAAGAGAGAAGCACAGCTATGAGTCCTAGGCAGTGCCTGTGGAAAGTATGTGCCCACTTCGCTCCATTACCCCTTAGACCATAGTCGTGTGATTGCTTGCAGTTGTTGGCAGCGTGTCATTAAAAAATGATTCCTGCACTCAACATACAGCTCAGGCACCTGTGACAATTCTGGCACTAAGAAAACATTTGTTTGGTGACTTTTTGCCACTGTAAAATTATCTCTGCTTATAGCACAGTTTGGAGACAATCATTCAAAAGTGTGGGCTGGAGGAATAGTTGTGTGTGGATAAGTGGGGAAATGGAAGCAGTGGGAAGGGGCATTTCTGACATTGAGTTATGACAGGGCATGAGGCCAAGAATTAGGGGAAAAAATATATCAAATAAGCTACTGGCTGTTGCCCAGAAACAAAATGGAGACAGGCTGGGAACTAGGCCAGGAGGCAGGCCATCCCCTAACTTGGGATAAAATGATTAGTTCCTGCCCCAGATTTCTAACGAGGATAAAAAGGAGCATTAAAGACCTGGGAGGTCTCTGAGAATTAAAGAGCCTGGGAGGGTCATTCCAGAAGCTGCTAGAGTTGCATCAAAAGCTGGGCAGAGGATGCTCTGCTCCTCCTCCACATCCAAGATGCAAAATGCTGTTCAGCACTCCAGTGCTTCGGCTGGGATGATGGTGGCAGCAGCTCCTCAGTTGCCCCATCATGTAGGTGAAGCTTTGCTGCCCACACACCAGCCGCTTGGGCAGCAGGGGGGCTCAAAAACAGGAGGAAAGGTTTTGCTGGTTCTCGGTTTGAGAAAAGATGGTACATTCAGAGGCACTTGTCTGAATATATGTCTCCTTGTCTGAAGGAGGCTCCGGGGAGACCTCATAGCGGCCTTCCAGTACCTGAGGGGGGCCTACAGGAAGGCTGGGGAGGATCTGTTTACAAAGGCCTGCAGCGACAGGACGAGGGGCAATGGTTTTAAGCTGGAGAAGGGGAGATTTAGATTGGATATTAGGAAAAAATTCTTTACCGTAAGGGTGGTGGAACACTGGAACAGGTTGCCCAGGGAGGTGGTTGAGGCCCCTTCCCTTGAGATATTCAAGGTGAAGCTCGACGAGGCCCTGGGCAACCTGGTCTAGTAGGAGGTGTCCCTGCTGACTGCGGGGAGGTCGGACTAGATGACCTTTGGAGGTCCCTTCCAGCCTGGACCAATCTATGAATCTATGAATCTATGAATATACATAGGACAAGTCGGAAATAGATTAAAGGAAAATAGGACAACAAAGAAAACTGATAGGGAATCTGGTCCTGAGATAAAGCTCCTCCTAAATGAGACTGCTTAGCCATGATGTACCTCTCACACACTTGTGGGCAGTTGTGCCATGAGAAGCCAATACAACAATCTCCTAATAGAGACCAGTGGTGTTATCAGTGACTCCTCTCTCAAACCCAGAGCTTTATTTGACTACAGAGTATCTTAGAAAGATGCTCAGTCTCAGTTTAATAATTTCTAGGAGTGGCAAGTCGTCTGCCTCCATCAGTGAGTTCTTCTAGACACGAATTATCCCTCAGGTATTTTAAAAATTGGCCCCTGCTTCTCCTTTAAAAGGACCCTCTGAAAGACCTGTGGCATTGTGAGCGTCCATCATTAAAGCATCCATCTCACCTGGCTGAGATGGGGGAGTGATATTAGCAGGTCACTGGCAAAACCTTCCACAGTTGGTGGAAGGCTTTGACCGTGCTCAGAAAGGCTTGACCATGCTCGGAAAGACGCTTTCTCCCTGGCAGTGGCAGAGGGAAGGATGAGCGGTGGGATGGAGACCCTGTGGCCCTGTGGAGGGGAGCTCAGCTCTGCAGAAAGGACGCTTGAAGGGAAGGCACCTGCTTGCGCATTATGGGTGACATAATCCATGCAGCCTGGGGGGCTGTGGAAAATGGCCACCTCCACAAGGTGTCAGGCAACGCGGCCTCCTCTGGGACCCACTGGATCCCGCTAATGGCCCGACTCCTACCTAAAGACTGCCATGCTCGAATGGCGTCCCCTTCCCCTGCCACAGCCTCAGCCCGGCCATGGGGACACATCTGGCGGGGCAGGGGCCAGAGGGTTTTGCCTACCTGCCTTGCTTGTGCGCCTCGCCGTGGGCCTCCCTTCTCTGCCGCTGTGGCCGGCTGCATGGAAACGACAGGAAAAGGGAGAGCTGAGACAGGGCAGGTGGGTGAGGACATTGTGAGGGAAGCGAGGCGGGAAGCCCCGGGTCCCCGCGGCGTTACCTCCTGTCACACACGCGAAATGGCTCGTACCTGTTTGCCGGAGGCTGGAGTCAGGCTGGGCATGGCGGAGGGTGCACAGGCGGGGGTGCCAGCGGGGCTTGTGGCCAGGACAGGGCGAAAGGAGGGGAGTGATGGTTTTTGTGAGGTGGGACACCACAGGTTTTGAGCGCCTTGGCAAAGGAGGCAGGCAGGCGGCTCACCTCCCTCCTTCCGCAGCCATGGCCGGCGCCATGAGGGGCTCTGGAGAGAGGCCATGTTGCACAGGCCAAGGCAGGCTGCCCGGAGGCCTCTGCCAGCCATTACATCTACTCACCACAGGCAGCTGGGTGTTTTCATGAGAAGAAAACCTTTTCAAAGTATGCCAGGGAAGGGGGGAAGGGGGCAAGGGGAAAGTAAAGTAAAAAAAAAAAACAACCTGTGGAAATATTTGTTTCTGGTTTCATACTGTGTCCCAGCTGGCTGTCAAGAAAGCTCCTCTCAGGTGTTTGGCCGATATTTTATTTGATCATTAAAGAAAATAATATTGCTTTTAGCAATGTAAGTGCCAGCTTGTGCAAAAGTAACATTTTAAACATTTAACAGTTCTAACTTGCCTTTAATTAGAAGTTAAAAAAACTAGCTTCTCTCTGTAACAAACTCTAACTCATCACCTCTATTAATGAGACTTTTTGCCCATTAACAGACATTTCAAATCCCTCTGTAGAGGTTTGCAGAGGCAAAACACCTTTTGCAATAACAAGCGTCACCGCCCAAGAGCCATCATCCCTTTGGTGAGTGGTGGCCAAACCCCAAGCCTCACAGGACGCTTTTTCCCTTGGGCTGGGAATTGTCTGAAAGCTGATAGTGTTGGAGGGAAATTCAACTTTTTGCTGCCACAGGGAAGCGGAGAACCTCCACATTGCCCAGATAAGGGGTGGGCGCACGGATGTATCACTGACTTGCCCTGAAGCAAAGAGTTGACCAAGTGGGACTGTTTTTTTTTCCCAGGATCTGCTCTGTGCTTCCCAGAGGAGGGCTGGGAATAAGCCCACTGGCAGACCACTATTTGGGGGAGCCTCGGGCCATGCAGCACCATTGCTATTGCAAGGAGCAGCTTCTCTGGACCTGGGCATCATGCAGCAAAATGCACTTGCAGATGCAAAATGCACTTTCTGGAGTCTTCTGCCTTGTCGAAACGCCCTTGGGCTGCCGCTGACGTGTCTCGCTGCTGCCTGCTTCTCATCTGCTGGCTGTCAGGAAGTAATTTCACATGTTTTGGGGATAAGCAGATTCTGGCGACAAGCTGACCTACTTACATGACTTTAAAGTGCCCTAGTAAACTCTTGGCTGTTCAGGAATAATGCTGGTATTCAAACAGGGATGAAGCAGGCCATGTTCTTGCAATTTCTAATTTTCATTTTTCTTTGTAGAGCTTATCTAATACTTCATGTGGGCCCTGGCCCTATCCTGCCTGTAGAGAGAGCCTTCAAGGCATGGCCGTCAAGGATTTGTGGCCGAATCCTCCCTCTCTTCTGCACCCAGGAGCCCTGGGTGGTTCCTCGTATTTCTTCCAGGAAATTCTCTGCTCCCTCTAAACTAAACTTTATTTCCTTATTGCAAACCAGCATAAAATGTCCCCCATGCTCTACCCACCACATGGAGCAAGGGAACTGTATTCATTTGTGCTTTAGTTTAGCACCTTCACTTCTTTTGCCAGTTCCATTCCCCTTGTCACAGCTCTGATGTTACCGAGCCTCCCTCACTTCCCTGCCTCCTCCTGTGGCAGCAAAACATTTTTACCTGTTGCCGATCATTCCCCAGTTACTGCGATTTGAAGCCCCATTTCTTTCCACTCAATAAATAGCTTTTCTGGTCCAGTTCCTGGGGAGTGCTCTGCTGGCTAAGTGATCAATGGCAGCTCCATCACGGGACCCCATTAGCCTGCCCCTTCGGGCTGTGGATTGATGGCAAGCTGCTACGGCTGCCCCTCACACGTCTGCTGTTGCTGAGCATTTTGTGGCAGACAGCCACACTCCAGAGATTCAGTCCAGATATTGCTCACAAATTGCTCAGTGTGACTGTTTGCCACGGTGGCCACACAGTGTGACAGTATTGCTCCTGCCTTCACAGGGGTGACAGGCTGTCTTTAAAACTAACCGATAACTCCTAAGGTAAAATATACTGAATAATGAACAACCTTTTTTTTTTTTCTTTTTTTTTTTTTTTCCCCAATGTCAATATTTATCTCCTAAGAGTTACAGTGCCGAAAGGCATTTCAAGGCTCATGAAGCTCACTGGGATGCTTCGTGAAAAAGCAACAATTGGAGCAGAGTGGCATTTATTCCCAGTGCTCCCTGTGACATTGCTAGAGTAGCTCTCAAGCCCCTCCTGATGGCTCCTGGGGTGATGTAACCTCTCCAAAGGCATCATTGTTCCCCCAGATCCCCCCACTGCTTCAAGGGATCATCAAATGTCTCTGCCCCAAAGGTTGAGGCTTGCTGGGGCAGGGGGGAAAATGAAGCAACTGAAGTTTAGGATAGCTAGGGAAAAAAAAGTCAGCAAAACCAGATTTTCATTACTATCACTACAGACACAAGGAAAAAATCAGTTACTCTTTTTTTTTTTTTTTAAAAAAAGCACCTTTTAAAAAAGATTCACTACAGCACTTGTAGTCCCTCCAACACAGCAAAAAAGGGTTGCAGAGTTAGGGATAACCATGTCTGATTTTCAGAAGACACAGTCCAACCGTGACATCTGAATGTCCCAGCAAACATTTCCGAATGCCCAGCTTCACAGGACATGTGCCAGAGGAGTGTCAGGTCCACACTTTCAGTGTGTGCCAGAAAACCCACAGTATTCTTCATCTTTGAAATAAGAGCTTTTGGAAGCAACCACAACAAATGTGAGAGAAGCCACTACCCATCTTAGCATTTCAGTTTGTAATTACTTATGCAGCATACACTTCCCACCTATAAAGCATACGTTCTTTTCTCTACAGCAGGCAATATAGTGACCTATTTTACACTGTTATTAGGATAATCTCATTAGGATCTGAGAACATTTCTTCCTTGAGGAGTTAAATCAAAATACAGTTTCAGTTCTTCAGGAAAAAGCAAGATCCGATGTATCTTCCTCAAGAGAAAAGTGAAAGTGTGTTGCTGAAGTAATGGACCCAGGTTCACATCGTCTTTCCTGGGTCCAAGGGGTGGCATCCTCGAGGAATGGTGCTGGTGAGTTTGGCAGATTGGGCTAACACTAACATTATTATTAATGTTATCAGATTTCATTAAATTCTGGGACAGTCTCTTCTCTCCATCCCTTACAATATTCTTAGGTCTGCAAAGAGCATGGCAGATCAGAGAAGAGATGTCAGAACAGATCCTGCCTCAGGAAATGTTGCTGAGATGTGGCTGTGGCATAATCTCTGTCCTTTGGTTACTTGTGTCGTCAGCAACATCTTGGCCAGGAGCTGGGGCTGCAACTGACCCCAAACCTCCTACCCTGAGGGGAGGTGCCTGTCTCCCTGGAAGCCTGACAGCCAGCGGCTGGGGCAGAGACACCCAGGGTGCCCATTTCATCTCTGCTTATCTTGTGCCTGGGTGATGCCTCCACCTCTTCTCTGGTGCAGAGACTCTGGACTTTCCCCCCTTACCCTCTGAAAGCACCACGCACTTAATTTTGTCAGATACAAGCTCTGCAGCTCACGCTGTGCTGCAGTGCAGCCGATCCACAGCCTCTCCTACTGCTGACGCAAGGCACGGGAGGGTGCGGAGCTTGCTGAGCCAGTTTTCAGCAGGACCTTTAATTGGAAAGATATGGAAGTGATGAAAACTCCCTCATGGTGCTTGGCTCTGGGCTCCCTGACCCAGAGTGGACACTGGTGGGCAGCTTGTGTGGTGCCTCCTGTCCTGCACCTTCTGTGCTGCACAGCCTTCATGCCATACTGGGCAGGGAAATGGCAGGAGCTGCGTTCTCCTTGGTCTGCCCATAAAATTATGGCTGGGCAAGGCCCTGGTGAAACACTGCCTGAGGCAGAAGGACCAGGAGAGCAGGCCAAATCCCTGCAGGGGATAAAGTTCCCCCTGCAGGGAGGACACAGGTTTATTGGTACTACTAAAGAGCTGCGAGAAGTGTAGAGGTCTTATCAAAGACTTATGCCTAAATATTTGATTAGGTTTTGTTTCTCCCTCTGTTTTATGACCAGTCAGTGACTTGGGTTCATACCACATCAGCATCATGTTAAAGGCAGAAACTAGGTGAGGGGTGTAGGGCCAGGGAATGGGGGAGAGGCAGGAAGGGGCTGGGGATGGTATGCACAACCATACAGAAGGTTTCTGTGGACAAAAAGTGGAGCAGAGGCAAAGAGTCAACAGAGGCTGTGCATTGGGTGAGACTGAGGAGAAAAGAGGCTGGACAGGCAGAGATGGGAAGGGATGGAAAATGTTGGGTAAGGCCAGAGGGGAACCACTGGGTAAGGCCAGAGTGAAAATGTCAGAAGGAGCAGAGAGAAGACATCAGGCTCAAACGGTGCCTCATCCCATCACCAGAGTGGTGCAGGACAGAGATGCTGCCTGGCCCCTGGAGACGCATGAGTCTCATTGGGCTAAAGAACCTCTCAGACTGTGTCCCAAAGGAAGGAAAGAGGTTTTGGGGCAGAAGGTTCGCAGAAAGTTCCCCCATAACATGCCTTTGACTTGCAAATGAATGGGGAAGACCTTCTCAGCAAGCAGGAGATGCTGATGGCACGTGGTGCAGCAGGTCTAGGTGAAGACTGAGAAGTAGTCCAAAGCCCAGAGAAATGCTTTGTGGAAGGAGGCAAAGTGAGGTAGCTTAAACCGGGAGAAAACCCACCCAGTATCCGATGGAGGAGAGAGCAAACTTTCAAGTGGAGGAAGCTGCTCTTATCCAGCAGGAGACACGATCCGCTGTGTAACATGTTAATTCTCAGGGATAATGTAAGATAGAAATCCGCTAATTTGTACTCAAATTGGGAGAGCTACAAAGTTGTGAGCTGTAAACAAGCCACTAAAAACTGAGGAAAATTAATGACAAAATGTATTGCATCTTGGCATTTGGCAAGCCCTTGTTTGCTTATAATTATGTTGGGTCACATGTCCTTATGATTATTAGGCTTAAAAATGGTGAAGAAAGGTGACCCGTTGCTATTATAGGTGGTTAAATCTATGCAAAGAAATGGGGAAAGAGCACTATTTTCGATGTTCACATGACAATGTCTGAGAAACAGTGGGATTCAGAGCTGTTCTAACATCTTATTTTTGAGTGACACGAAAACTCAATGATAACCCCATCTTAATCCAGTATGACTTGAATATTGGTCAATCTCAGAATGCAAAATACACAGGGGCAGGAGACATATATACATCCCTTTAAATTTTGCCCTTCCTTTGTTCTTTGCCTGGACCTAAACACTGGCAAAAGGAAAAAAAAATGAAACAAACCCATGCATAGTGATTATTCACAGGAATGTCACGCCACCGGAGGTCTTGGCGCTATACCTCATGTTGCAGAAATGAAAGTGGCAGAAATTGCACCCAGTATGTGTGTGTGTTTGTTGGGTTTTGTGTTACACAGGTTGAAAGGAAGGGTTGGAGGAAGCAGAAGGAGCGTGACTGAGGTCTGTCCTGCCGGCTGAGGAGGAGGCATGCACGGTGCTGGGGCTCAGCTAAGTGAAAAAGAAAAATAGATGAAGGGAAGGGGAGCAACTAATGGGCCAACGTAGTACGTGCTGAAAGGTTTCATGTCTGCCCCAGTCTGCAAAGAAAAGTTGCCTTGTAAGCAGATGTCAGCACAGTGCAGATCAGGGAAGGGCACATTAAGGTATACTTAGGTAAACTGAAGGTATTTAAGTCAACAGAGACTGATGGCCCTTCCCTGGCGGTACTGGGAGTACCAGCTTTTACAGTCTGTGAGCTGTAAACAGGTACTTCCGAGGACTCCTCACAGATGGGTGATACCCCTGAGAGAGGTTGAGGGTGAACACAAAAGCTGGCTTTAAGCAGGGGACAAAAGAAGGATGTTGGAGTTTTGACGTTTGGAAAGAAACTGGGACAGACTCGTGATCTGTTTGTCTGCTCTCCCCCCCCGCCCCCGCCAGAGTTAACGAGATTATAAAGATCATTCGATGTGAATCTTTGCAATAATTGACGTCAAACCAGTCTAATGTCCTTGCAGACAGTGTAACTGGCTGCCTTAGCGTAAGCAGGAGGAAAAGTAGATTTGAATTAAGTTTTTAATTTTTCATTACTAAACTAGGGAAATGTGGTTGGGATGAAACTGTGACTTTGAGCATGGTTGAAGACCAAAGAGTAAATGCCATTACTTTGCTGTCAAGAGATATTAAATGACATCTCACGGATTTCATCCTGGAAACTACCAGTCAATACTTTCAATAGTAATGCAAATGACAGAACTATAAAACTCGTGCATGACGGCATGCTTGAAAGAGTAACAGAAAATTTGAGGTCTGGGATCAGAATTGAAAGTTCTCTCACCACATTGGAGAAATGGTCTGGTGTCAATAAGAGGAATTTCAGTAAAAGAGAACATAAAGAACTGCACGGAGTACTGAAAAATAATTGTACAAATGCAGAAAAGGAAATAAGTAGCTAATTATCAATACTACACTTGTCTTAGTTCCTTATTTACAGCAGGGAAAGCACTCTGTCTTCATAAAGGCAATCAAAAACATCAGCAACTAAGGAATTTGTTTGCATTACCAAGACTACAGAATTCTAACGATTCTGCTGTTGGGCCAATGTTAAGAAATATTCATATTGGCACAGGACCAGAGACAGTTTTAAAGTAAATGGACTGAACCGTAACAACTCACCAGGCTTTCACCCAGAAGAAAGCCAAATGAGAAACTGTTGAACCAGCATTTACATTGTTCTTTGTGTCACAGCAGTGGAAGGCGACAATTTTCCAGTTCTTTGGAAAAAGAGCTGCAAGTGGAATCTGAGAAGCTACAGACCACTCCACTGGACACATTAGCTACCACCATAGTAAAACCACATAAATATAGTATATATTGAAGAAGAGAGAGAGACAGTATGACTTTTCTTGAGTGATGTTATGCACTGTAAGTATAATAGACTTCTCTAAGAAGTTAATGACCCTGGAGATGAGGGTGATCAAGATGACAGAGTTGTTCTGGTTTAAGGTAAAACAGAACCAGCTTTCTATTCAGTCACTGAATTGGAGACACGGATTTGATGGGTGAACCACTCGGTGGATAAGGAATTGGCTGGATGTCCACACTCAAAGAGTTGTAGCCAATGGCCTAATGTCCAAGCAGAGATCAGCAATGAATGGTGTTCTTCAGGGGTCAGTATTGGGACATCTTTGTTGGCGACATGGACAGTGTGATTGAGTACACCCTCAGCAAGTTTGCCGATGACACCGAGCTGTGTGGTGCCATCGACACAATGGAGGGAAGGGATGCCAACCAGAGGGACCTGGACAGGCTTGAGAGATGGGTGTGTGTAAACCTCATGAAGTTGCACAAGGCCAAGTGCAGGGTCCTACACATGGGAACAGGCAATCCCAAGAACAAATACAGGCTGGGTGGATAATGGATTGTGGGCAGCCCTGAGGAAAAGGACTGGGGGTGTTGATTGATGAGAAGATCAACATGAACCAGCAATGTGTGCTGGGAGCCCAGAAAGCCAACCACATCCTGGGCTGCAACAAAAGAAGCATGGCCAGCAGGGCAAGAGAGGTGATTCTACCCCTCTACTCCACTCTCATGAGACCCCAACTCAGTCTGCATGGAGTACTGCGTTCAACACTGGGGCTGCCAACACAAGAAGGACATGGACCTTTTGGAGCAAGTCCAGGGAGGACCACAAAGATGATCAGAGGGTTGGAGCACCTCTCCTATGAAGACAGGCTGAGAGAATTGGGGTTGTTCACCTTGGAAAAGTGAAGGCTTTGGGGAGACCTTATAGCAACCTTTCAGTATTTAAAGGGGGTTTACAAAAAAGAGAAAAGGAAGTTACAGAATAATACAGAATTAAAAGCAACTGGAGAAATGTCTGTGCCTATGGTCAAATAAATGAGACAGATGAAGCAGAAGGCAGACAAAATCCGGGACAAAAAAGGGAAAGAGCAATTTGGAGAAGAGGAGGATCCTTGAATGAGGGAAAGAAAAGGAGTGAAAGAAATGGAGGTGAAAGGAGGGAAGGGGAACACAAGTTACCAACAGGGGAGTTGGAGAGACTCCATTGCGTTGGCCTGAAGCCCACTCTGGGCTCCTCACTGCACTCCTGATACCCAGCACTGCTGGTGTGTACGGTGTCAAGTCACAACACAAACTGCTGGTCTTAAAAAGGAGTGCCTTGGGACCTGAGAGTGCTCAGTGCTCGCTGTTGATAATGTGCTCCTATAGACAATGCTTTCAGCGGGCATTTTATGGGCTTAGCGTGCACTCTGAAGATCTGATCTAAAGACAGCTTGCATTAGTAAGCTTTGTTCATGCAAATAAATGCTTTCAGGATCAATCCTGAAGATAAGATACAAGAGCAAAACTCTAGGACAAGAGAACAGCTTAAGGACTTCTGGGAGGTAAAGGAAGAAATCCTGTTAGGGATGAATTTATGAGGCCAGAGAAAGCATTTGGAGGGCAAGAAGGAAGAAGCTGTGTAGGAGGCAACCTCAGTGAGGGTACCAAGATAGACATTTTGTGTGATTTACAGAGCATAGAGAGCTTGAACACAACGTGGCTGGGGTACAGAGGAGCTGACAGCACAGAAGTCCTATCCAAATTCAACAAAAGCAAGGGAAGGTAACTTCAATGTTGCAAATGTTCAGAGTGATGCTGAGCCTTTGAGAAAGGACTGGACAGGAACCATGGCCATAATGATGCAAGGTGGCTCCCATCACTTAAGAAGAGTGTTGCTAATTGTAATAATATCTGAAAACGTCATAAAGCGAAAGATCTGTGGCCATGAAAGAGACCTTGTGATAACAAGCCCAGGGCTTATTGTAGAGGATGTCATGCAACTGCTGTAAAAGATAGTTCTTGCTGACAGAAACATGCACAGGGAGCTCTGGAGGAGTGGAAAACGAGTTGCTATTTGGAGACCAGAGTGAAGCAAAATGATTATAATGTGCCCAGGGAATGGTAGGGACATGACTGAAAACATGAAGAGGGTCTCTTAGCTAAGATTAAACAAACATAATCCATAAATCTTGTACAGTGAAATCTCTTCTGCTGAGAGTTTTTTGTCTGAAAGGTGGCTATAATGCTGTCCAGGAAGATTTTAGTGTTAAAAGAGATTTTTTTCCAGCAATTAGCTCGGGCAGAACAACCCGGGCTCGACTCCAGGCCAGTTTTTTTCCTATTGCTCATCCTCTCTAGCAGATTCTGCAAGCCTAATTAGCAACACAGGCTTTGGCCCTTTTGTTGGCATAACGATGCTGTGACCTTTAGTGATCCTTTGTACCCTTCTAGTGACCCCCATGCAGCCTGGTGGCTTTCCAAGAGCCTGAGCAGTTGGGAAAGCAGCAGACAGCCCTGTTGCCGATGCTCCGGATCTCAGCTTCTTCCTGTAGGAGTTTTGGCACCATGGATTTAGCAGGAGTAAAAAGCTTTGCAAACCCCGCAGGATTTGCACCCGGCTGACTGCAAACTGCGAACAGGTCTGCAAGGTGAGAAAGCTTTTATTTTTATATTGCTGCTCTTTGAAGTGAAATTCCTCTGAGGTGATTTGTCCTGGAGATTAGCAAAAATAAGTAGTTGAGTCTTTGACTGGCACACAGACATTTTTACAGTGAATTACAATATTGGAGGGCTCTGTAGTAAGTCCTACGCAATAAAGCTATCTACTTTGCTGCTTTCACTATGACTGTATGCATACTATGCCTACACTTATTTGCCATTTTCTTGTCACTGTGTCCCAAAGCTTCATCAGCTTTATTTCAGGAATTATTTGGGACCTTTTGCAAAGTTCCTGTCGTGCCAACCAAGTCCCCAAAAGACTGTGGTGCGTGCATGAACTCTTGTGGGAAAAATCATGCACTTCTGCTCACCCTTCTTCAAGGTTGTTCCATCTCACTACAGAATGACTACCTCGGGGTACCTGCAGTGCCAAAAATTGTGACACAGAATGTGTCTGACCCTGCGGCCCTCCATTCACCATATCAGCAGGGGTGCAAAGGTTGTGGGGTTAGCTGGACTTGGGTAGGTGAAAGGAC
Organism: Numenius arquata; assembly: GCF_964106895.1. NCBI lineage: Eukaryota > Metazoa > Chordata > Aves > Charadriiformes > Scolopacidae > Numenius > Numenius arquata. Next base: position 6,402,253 of record NC_133582.1, read on the forward strand.
AACCCCTGGTGCTAAAAATGGCAGAGCAAATGGTGAGTTTTTATTTGAGAGCAGAGTTCAGAGCAAGTGAGTCTCCTTGGAAGAAACTAACACTTGCAGAATGGCACCATACAAATAAACATGCTTAAAGTCTGTGTATTTCCTTCATCAACAGCACCATGAGAATCAGGAGCAAAGCTGGACACGTCTGTCGACGACAGCAGGATGCTGGCAGCACACCCAAGGTGTCAGGTCTCTACAGCAGGTGCCTGCATTGCCTGCCAACACCAGTGGCTGGCACTGAGCCCTGGCAGTAGGGCAAGCGGATGGTCTTGTACCCCTAAAGGGCTTCTGGAGGCTAGGAAGGCCATGGGTGCAAATCAAGCCACCCTGAGCATCCGGTGGTGGTGTGGAGCCAGCCTTTTCCACTTCAAATAAATTTCCCCCATCAGCCTCCAGTGAGGCACGTGGCTTCTTCAGAAGATAAAGGCTGCAGTGAAGGGATGGACTTCCATCCTGGTCCTTACCACAAGCCTTATGGAGCAAGAGATGACAGTGCTCAGAGAGAAGTAACAAAGTCAATTGCTGTAACGTCTTCTGCATAATGGATATTCAGGACTGAGTCTTGAAGCCAGGGGGAAACAGTCAGTAACAAAATGCTCAGGAGCAATCTTCACTGCAAGCTTTTTCTGATGTTATATAGCATCCCCCTTTGCTTTGTTTTGCTTCCAGAATCTAATTCTGTGATGGAAATTGGCCTTGACTTTGACCGAAATGCAAAGGAACCGTGTCTGCTTCAAAACCGTCTGATATGATCAGCATCTTAACGTATAGGGAGCTACACATGAGTGCAAAGAGGACTGGCTGTATCTTTAAGACAAGGTGTCCTGTCATACACAGATGCTGGGCAAACATGATCTCCCACTGCAACGGAGACAGTGACCACAATCTCAGGAGGTACCTGGAGTAACTCTGTATACAGCACCTGTGCACCAGACTGTGCGAACACTGCACCCAGTCCTGATGTCAACCCTGAAAAAGCAGTGAAGGGACAAAGGAAAACAAGCAAATGACAGCATCAAGGTTTGGGAAACATCCTACCATGAGAAATACAACCAGCTTAATCTTTTTAGTATACCTAGGAGGAGATGAAGAGGGGGCTTGATCCATCTGGATGGAGAAGAGACAAGCTATCATAGAGTAGGAGAAAATGGATGGAAGCCAAAGTTAAAAAATACTTGCAATCTATTCTGACTTTATCTGACATTGTAGGTAATTATCAGAAATTACATGTTTGGTGTACAATCCATACAGAAGACTTCATTGCTTGTGCTTAGCAGGAAATCAGATGGATGACCATAATTGTCCTTTTTGGCTTTACAAATTGCAAGACTATTAAAACCATTGGTCTCTTGTGGCTTATGCCGTCGTAGGGGAAAGTGAGCGCTGTAGCAGGTACCACGCTGCTGATGGACAACCCTACGACCACACAACCAGCATTGTTCCTCTCTCCCCGTCAGCCCTCCTCAGCGTCAGTACTGCCCTACTGAGGCAGAAATAGGCCAGAAATGACCTCCCAGGCCAGCGTGGGCACGTTGGGAGGGCTGTGGATCCAGCTTCTCAAAGCTGCGATACCTCAGGGCTTTCTGACGGGCTTGTCCTGGCACAGTTACACCATATATGCAAAGCACAAGGGAAGAGGCAGCTCCTAAGTGAACAGAATAGGTATTTCTTTTCCATTTTCACATATTTTTAACACGCTTCTCTGCTGTGACTTATTGTATCGTCACTTAATTGCACTGACACTGTTAAGGGTTTGGTGCAGTGGGAGTTTTTTGTTAAAGATGCTAACCAAGGACATGGCTGTGTGTACGTGTTCTTCTCTGCTGGACACTTTTCAGCTCAGACTGTGGTTCCTTGTTTCTCACCCCTTTATTTTGCTACAGTCAGCACATCACCTCTGCTGCCACTGTCATGAAACCTCAATGAAAACAGAGGTTTCATGGCTGTCTTGCATCCATACTGCCTCTGGGAACGCGTGTCCAGAGGGCTGGTCGTGAACACAGCCACTTGCATCCATTTTGCCAGTTGTACCTCCACGAAGGTGACGTCACTGCTAAAGCCATTTCCTGTGTATAAGATGGCTCATGGACCCCTGGTTGCCTGCAATCACTCTGTAATGTAGCTCTGACTTCCTACAAGGGAAAACAAAAAAGCGCTGTGCTTTCTATGATTCTTTGATTCTTCCCTTCCAGCTTTCATCATTTTTTCTGAAGGCTAACAGGAATGGTTTGAATTTCTCATGACCGTGACACTCCTGCATTTCCATCCCCACACACTTTGCAGTATTGATGGTGATGCGGAATCGTTACAGAACAGCAACAGTGAATATAGCAAAGAAGGAATAACATAGGTTCAGTCTGTCACAAGCAGAAGTACACGACATTTGAACAGTGATCTAAAAATATGTCAGCTATATCCTCCAAAAAAACCCAAAGGATTTTTTCCTCCAGGTGTACCTTGTTATGTGCCTGAGTAGAAAAATCCTCATAAAAAGTTCCAAATATTCCCCAAATAGAATATAAGTAATCAGAATTCAGTTGTAGCAAAAAACCTTCCTCAAAACCTCAAAACTTCCTAAAATAGCTGTCTACAACATAGTGGGAGAAAAACGTCACACAGCCTTTTTTTAAGAGACAGAGAAAGAGAAGAACAGACAATATTTTAAATAACTTTAAATGTCTTAATTCAATACACTGGATGCTCTGTTTCCTCTGATAACTGACCACAGCCTTGAAGTTTGCAGAGACACTTTCATTTTTTTCCTCTCAAAAGGTCTATAAACGAATAGTATGGGAATAATAAAATAAATTCTGAAGGTCTTAATCTGAGATCTCAAGATCTAAGCTTCGGCGAATGCAACAGTCCTCATGGACCTAAATTTCCTCTCCGTTTTCATGTAAATACACTACCACATTTTAACTACAATAAATATAAGTAAATGCTTCTTTTTTGCACCCTTTCAAACTTTGAGATACCTCACAAACTGATTTTTTTGGGGGAGAGCAATGATTTTCACTGCAGAAAGTACCTTAAAACTTACTCATTGGCAAAAACAGCAACAGAAAATATTTTTGACTGAGAGATCACAATCTGCAAATGCAAACTCTAATTATCTGTTAGTCATTATATCTTCACCTGAAACATTACATTTGTCCAAACTGTAGCAATTTGAATGTAAAAAAAAAAAAAGAGACTCACCTGCCTTTTTTGTATACCTCATGTATTTCTTTTCCTTGCCGGTGGGCTCTGCATTCAGTGGATAAAACCCATCCCCACAACAGCAGGAAGATGCTAAAATGCATTTTATGGACAGTCAACATGTTACCTGAAGGTTCTGTATCCAGAAATAGTCCATATAAGAAGAAGAAAACCAAAATGAAGATCCTGTTCCTCTTTTTAAGACATTATCGGTCTGATCGTTATTGGAAGGATGTTTACTCATAGAAAAAATCATCCTGCAGTATTTAATCTGGACACTGGGGAAAGCAATTTCCACTAAACCTATAAATCCTTCTACGTCAGATGGCAGGGATTTTCTAGCAGTGTTGAATTCACGTATTCTCAGAGAACAATTATTTTTTGTCAAAACAGGCTATTTTATTAATTAGTTTAAATTGAACCCCTTTCGAGTACCTGTGGGAGATGGTATATATGTGTTTCTGCCTGGTTAACCAAAGCAGCGCAGTTAGTCAGGCAGGTGTCGTTAGTTGTTCTTTAATCACTGAACATATCTGTGTGGCAGTGATGTTTGCTACAGGCATCCCAATAGATTGAAAAGTGATAAGTGTATCGGTTTCCAGCGAAAACTGATTTCCGTTTAGCTCTACAGGACCACGTTCTGACCCTGTGTGTTTTTCTACGTTACTTTAATAGAGGGTGGTTCTGTGGCTGGAGTGGTCGGTGCTTTCAGAACTTGCAGAGTCTCCGGAAAGCTTCCTGGAGTACCGAGGGATTGGGAGAGGACAGGATGGGGGGGAAATAGCTCTCCTCTCTGCACTGGGATGTTTGAAGGGACCCTGGCGAAGCAGAGCAGCAAATGCCAGAGCTGCAGGAGAGCTTCAGGGGCTGGTGTGTTGGGTCTCACGTGGCTGACACAATTTAGCATTGGTGCTAAAGAAAACAAAACAGCGTGGACAGAAACACACGGTCAAGCCAGACACATTGCCCATCTCATTGGAGCTCACCCCCCTTCCTGCATAACCCACAACTGTGTTTACTCTCCTTCTCCTCCATGCCTCCCCACAAGGCCTTACAGCTCTGGTCCCACTTATGTCTTATCACAAAGACGTTGCCCACAGCTCTGCAGACACCACCAGCCCCATCCCATCCCTTTGCTGACATGGCTCCTCTTCCTCTGCCTGTTACCCATGGATTTCTCTTTTAGACCAGTTCATCAAGTCACCCATCTCTTTTCATGAAAGCCTTTTCTAAAAACCCTGGGGAGCAGATCTCTACCTGCTCTTAGCTGACAAAGCCTTACTGACTTCAGTGAGCATTTACACTGCCCCAGGATCCACGGAAACAACACATCAAAAGCCACTGAAATTTCAATCCATCAACCAAGATCCAATTTAATGATTTGCTGGCCTAAAACATTTCCTACACAATGTCATGCAGGCTTCAAGAGATGGGCGATCAGTCACCAGCAGTTTGTTGCAATGGTTAATCGCTGTTGCTGTTCAAAGGAGTTGTACCCGTCTTATCTTTGAAAATTATCTGCGTTCAGTTTCCACTGATTCACCTATTCCTTCTCAAGGAGGATAAAGAGTACCTTAATAACTCTTCTTTTCACCTGTACACTTTTTCACCTGATGCACTTCTCTTCAGTCTTTGCAATAATCTATATGAAGTTTTAGGACATCTTACATCAAAGGAATTTTTTCTTCTCTTTGATACATTTTTGTTACTTCATACACCTTTAGAAAAGAAATGCTAGTCCCTAGAGGAGCAAATGGGGATTGACAAGCAAGGGATAACTATGAATTCATTTAGCTGCCCTGGAAAAGCTGGAGGTCTCTTGGTACACATGAGAGGAGGGAAACACTCATCTTCTCACTAACGGAGGGAATTTCCTAAAAGAAGACATAGAGAAGGCCAAAGAAAGTGTGTTCAATTCCCCTTTTTTGGATCATTGTGTGTAGAAAAGTTGAAATATGAGCAATTCATAGAAAAATCCTGGAACAAATCACCAGACAACTTCTAAACTCCTGGGAGATATTGACTGGATGAGGGATAGACACGGACTCATGAAGAACAAACATCTCACAAAGAACAAACACGTTAAACTTAATTTCTTTCCCCAACAGGCTTCATAGCCTGGGGAGAAGCAGTAGATTTAGATAAGCTTTCAACACCATCTCACACAACATTCTCATAAGCAAGACAGGGGAGCATGGGATATTCGTAGGCCTGATGCAAAACATGGCTGGCTTTAGCCGGGTTTATCTTGCTGTACCTCAAGAGCAGTTATCCCTGACTCCATGCAAGAAGTAGCAAGTTCTGCAAATGATCCAGAAGGAAGCGGTGAACCATCTGGGTGCACAACCCAAACTGAAGGCTTGAAAGGGTAGAAATGGCACGGCATATGTCTCGAGATATGCAAAAGTCACTTCAAAGAGAAAAATACTCTATTCCAAATGGTCACGATATACAGAACAAAAAATAATGGGCTGAGAGATTAGTAAGGGGAAAAACGAGGTTAGATACTTGGTTAGATTTTAGGAATATTTTCTAACAATAAGGACAGTGAAGCATTGCAGTAGATTACACGGGCAGAGTGTAATTGCCATCATTAGAAGCAATTAAGACAGGTATTGCTAATCCTGGTTTAGGACAAATAGTTAGAGTATATTACTTCTCAGGGTCACTTCCAGCACTATTTCTTTCTAATTCTCCCAGAGGGAAAATGGTGGGCACTTGGCATATGACAATTAGAACAAATGTGAAAAATTCAAGTATCCGGGGAAAAGATAAATGATGGCTATGTGCCTTACATACAAAAAATAGAAGAAAACAGAAAAAATTGAACAAAATATATTTTTCAGTGTTGTCCTCAAATTTTGCTTAGTCTTATATGCCACCCTCAGCTCCTGCTGAGCTCGATACCCACCAGCTGGCACTGCTTTGCCTGCTCCAGGGCTTTAGCTCTTCAGTCACTTTGTTCCTCAGGGGAATTCGATGGGACCATGGGCTTTTACTTAGTTACTGAGGACATCTAAATGCAGGTTTCCCAGGCTACTTGGGACTCTAATCCTGTGTTTCCTGGGGTTTCATTGACAAAGGATGATAAGAAATGTCACAACAGTAAACATTTCACTCTGTTTGACCCAACTATGTTATTATAATTTGTTAAATAAACAAGTTTAGAGCCAGATAAAGATACATTTTTTCCATTTGGCCACAGAAAAGTCAGCTATTTGCCTGATTCTATTTAAAACCTGTTTATTTCCTAAATGAGAGCCAGAAGAAAAAATTGAGACTTGTTTTGCCTTTAAGTCAGTTGTGTCAGATACTGGTCAGATGCTGGTCAGATGCTGACCAGAAGTAGAAATCCAGTCTGGAGAGCAGTCCCTCAAGCCTGCAGCCACCATAGGAAACCAGAGATACTTTCAGTGCCTGAAAGGGCCAAGTCACAATGCCATGTAAGTGTCTGCCACAATGATAACTCCAGTCAAATCATGAACCCAGCCTTCTCTTGTTTAATTAATTACCCAAAGCTTCAAATTGTGCAGTAATACACAGTATAGATCATGTAAATACCCCTGGAGCTATAATTAGACTGCAGCAGCCACGCATAAAAGACCCTATAGTATTTACATGTTCTAACCTCTTCCTAATGGGTGTCTGCCTTTAGATAAAAGCTTTTCGTGCAAACATGGATGAATGTGTCACCGTATCTCTGTTGTGATTTACATTTGCAGAAGCTGGAGGAGCACAAGGGTACCTGCGTGATTGATAGGATGCTGATTGACTTCTGGAACATTATTTCCCCTGTCCAGCTCTGTGTCTTTCAGAAACACCACGCTGTGTCTCCAGGGCATGCTGGTCAGAGTATTGTTTTTTAATTCTTTAGTGCCTTTATTTGTCAGATACTTTAAAAATCAGGCTTAATATGAAGCTAGTGGGTTTTCTGAATCCATTACTTGTGTCCCTTTTTAACAACTGTACTTGTGCTTTGGGACGTGCTCTGCACAAGATTAAATATGTCAACTGGATCCTTCATGTTTGTTGGATATAGGACCATCTCCAAGGAGAATATTAGTACAGATGATTAATAGAATTTGAACAACTTGGGGATAAGTGGTATATCCACTCAGTTTCACTCTGGTGGTGTCAGCAGAGCTGGTGGCTATCCATAGCAGTTGGTGCTCTGCTCTTGCACAACTAGAAATCAAACTCCCCAGAAAGTTGAGAGGATGAGAGAAGCTTGAATACATATATTTACGCCGAGGTGATTAAAACCAAAGGAGTCCACACAGAAAGGGAAAGACAATATTTCCTCTGCAGGCACAAGAAACAAGGACTCTCCAATCTGCAACTCAAAGGGCTGCATTTGTGAGGAGCAGAGACCAGGAGCTGCCAGGAGGAGTCAGGCAGGTAGGAATGTCCCAACAAGGATGATTTTACTTTTCAGTGTTAAAGACCTGGCATAAGTGTGCACCAGGATGGGAATCACACCACTTTATACTGGGCAAGGATTTCACTGCAAATAACCTTTGTGCTTTATTATCATATTTGTCTTTATCTCCCTGCTCCTCTCTGGTTTCTCTTGCACCCCTCACTTATAACATCACATGAGAGCAGGTTCACGTGCTCTTTTGTGGAAAACTCTGGGACTTCTCCAGGTAGTAACGAAGACATTAATGGACCTTAAGAAATCCTGAACACTAAAGAATAATTAGATTTCCATGCAAGATGAATGGCGGGGGGGAGACAAGTGCCAACGAACCCATGACCCCAACCCTTCTTATCACAGAATAAAAATCAGATATAGGCAAGGCACTGTACATGTGCCTCTAAGCCGCTATAAATCCCTAAATGGATTGTGCACTGTATGAAAGGCAAGGGAAATAGGCCAAGCCTGTGCTGGGCAGAAACCTGAAAGGCTACAGCACACAATGTGCTTGAGTGAATTGCAGTGCTTCAGGACTAATGCATTCAGCTGCTGTTTCTTGCTGCTGAAATGAATAACAATGCTACAGCACCCCAACGAGGCCCATCTTTAATACCATTCTCATTTCATTAGAGCTCTTTGCTCAAGGATGTCTTTGTCCACCGGTTGCTTCTTTTCTCCCAACATGATGTGTCGTTGTGCCCGTGGGGACATATTTGAGCTCGCAAGTGTCTTTACGTGGTCTTACACTCTGCCTGAGAGATTATGTGCATTGCGTGCTGAGCTCTGTCCTTTTGTTTCAGCCTGTTCCACAATTTCCCGGAGCTGCATTAGCTGGATTAGGCGGCTTTGTGTGTACTCGGCCGTGGGGCACCGGACTTTTTTTGCAGGGAGGTTCTGCTACTAAAATTAGAAAAAGATACTTTAAAAAGTAAAAGATAAATAAAAGACAGAAAGACACTTTCAGAAGGATACTTTATTCTTAGCAGATTAAGAAGGCCAAATTAAAATACTGAAATATGTACATGAGTGCCTGGTGCAGCCCATTGGGAAGTACTTTTGTCTGCTACTAGCAGATATACTAGAGGAGGCAGACATGGGATGCTATGAGTGTAAAGGATTCCCCTGACACTCCCCCGTATGTCCTGATCCCCAGATCACACAGTATGCTCATTTACCAGGAGGGACTGCTCTCTTAAAGGGTGTGAGTTTAGCTTTGTTGGAAGATCCAGAGCTAAAAGGTATGAAAGCATTCAGACTGGATTGAAATTGTGCTCTTCACATTCTGGATAGGGACTAATTTCACTCTGACGACTAGATTCTGGTCCTCAGCCTTTCTATCAAGCCCACATCATTCTCATTTTTTTTTGCAATAAGTACATTTCTTACATCCACAACCCTAGCTAAAAAGGGTTTCCCAGTTTCCTCTACAGTTCTCACAGCCCATCTGCACCATCCCCAAAGGGGAATTTGATCAGTAACACGCTAAGAGCCTCTGCCTGTCAACCAAGAAATAATTCAAAATGTTTTTCAAAAGACAGCAGCAAAATGGAACAAAAAAGAATGATGACGAGATTCTTACACACAGCCACCAAGACTCCAACAGGGCCATCTTGAGGCAAAAGCTAACGCTGGTATGAATAACAGCTACAGAACTGTCAATAGCAATTCAGAGAAGGCAGAGGTGCTTAATAAGAGAGTTGTTCTGCCAATATTCAGAGAGGATTAAATGAACAACTGGAGTAATTACAGCCCTCAGCCTGACACTGATCCCAGGCAAAACATTGGAATGGCTGATATGACACTCAATAAATAAAGAGTTAGAGGGTAATTTGATTAATGTCAATTAGCATTGCTTTAAAGAAAAATAGATCTTTCCAAGCTAATCCTTTTTTGATTAATTTAAAATGTGTTTTCTGGAGGAAATGAAGCTATGCAATGTGCTTCTGTAAGGCATTTGATGTTGTACCACATGGCATTTTGATTAAGGAACTGCCACAATACAGTATCAAGATAAAATAATGACAATATTTAAAAATTGGATAAAAACCCCCACATTAATATATTACTGTAAATGGCATATCTTCCTCAGGTGAAGCAAATATCTGCCCAAAGAGACTGTGTCTTTATCCTGTTCTGTCCTGCTCAATGAGCAAGAATAAAACGCAAACTGCTTCCTGATTAGGCCTGTAGTGACATGAAGTAGATCAGAAAAACTGAAGGATCACTCAAAAAGGGTACATGGAATAACTTAGGGAAAGATCCAGAAACTACTCGTGTCACTGCTCTGTTGCTTATGTCCACCAACAGAAAAAAGACAAGGGGTAATGGTTTAAATTGGAAGAGGGGAGATTTAGGTTAGATATTAGGAGGAAATTCTTTACTGTGAGGGTGGTGAAGCACTGGAACAGGTTGCCCAGGGAAGCTGTGGATGCCCCATCCCTGGAGGTGTTCAAGGCCAGGCTGGATGGGTCTTTGAGCAACCTGGTCTGGTGGAGGTGTCCCTGCCCATGGCAGGGGGGTTGGAACTAGATGATCTTTAAGGTCCCTTCCAACTCTAACCATTCTATGATTCTATGATTTCACTACAGATTACTGGAAAACTACCCACCTAACAGTCAAGAAAGTGGGTTATAATCTTAGGACAAGGAGAAGTTCTGGACATCAATAGAGAATGTTCTCGGAAAACTAATTGGACAGTGCCTTCCCATACAAAAAAGTGGCCAAAAAAATCCCCACTTTTACTCGCTTGTGTGTTTAAAAAAGGGGATATTGTAAGAGTATGAAGGTTATATTACCTCTTTGCATAGATGATGCAAACTGTCTGAGTCTTGAAAGCAAGAGCTCTCCTCTATCCAGAAAGCTAAAGATTTATTAAAATAGCTTTATTAAAGCTCTTACATTTCCAGTGGCTGGAAGACCACAGATGACAAATTTCAAATAGAAATACATATGATTTATTTTTTTTTAGCAGCAACCAAGAAAGTTTGTTTCTCCACTAGTGTATTTTTTTAACTGAAAATACTATAATTTTCTGAAGGATGTGGGCTAGTTCTCAGGGATAAATCTGGGGAAGTCCAATAGCCAGTGCCATAAAGAAGAGCTGACTAGATGATTAAATAGTCAACAAGCCAGTCTTAGAGCCATCAGTTATTGGAACCAGCTGATGTGGCAAATTCTAACAGTGCTTTTGAAAGACAAATTTGTTTGGATCTGACAACCTTTGCTGAATTTGACAGTGATAATTAACTTTGGAGGGAAGTTATAACAGTTATAACATGTTATAACAGTTAAGGCCATGTTATAACAGTTAAGTTTTACATAATTATTGGTCAAAAAGAAGTTCTTAAGTCCCAAATTAATAATAATTTGTATTTTTTAAAATAAAGAGAATCAAATATCACAGTGTTCTCCTTTGGTAGATGTACTTTGAGGTACACAGTGGTTTTCAGCAAGCTACTCCTCAGAATCACCCAATTCCCTGGGTGGCCATTTGATGGACCCACCAAGCAGCCACAAACGGCCTGTCTGGCCAGCACTCACAGGACTCACACATTTCAAATATGGCTTCAGCATCACTTTTAACTTTTTCAAGTCAAACACTAAGCATCTGACAGAATCTCGTATGTTGAGTGTCCGTGGTCAACCTGTCCCAATGGTTTCCTACATGTTTACCTTCGCTGGAGTCACTGCAACTTTTTCATTTTGGCACAAAGAAATCCAGGAGCTTTTATTTTCCTCTGTGAATATGCTGCAGCATCTCCAGCTCTGTCAGTTCTGAGATATTTCATGGTTTTGCACTGACATTGGAACACGACTGCAGATCCAGGCAGCTCTAATAACAATACTCCTTGAATTTCTGTCCTAAACGATATTAGTCTGACATTTGGATGTACTGAAGCTCTGTGAACTATACACGGTCATTTGGAAAATTACCAGTTGGCTCCTTTTCCTCTGCTACTGATCTTCATCACTAGAACACTGATTCCTCAAAGCAGCAACAATAAAAAAACAAACTGAAAAGGTATTATGAACTGCAGAGAAACTCACCAGGAGGAGAAGAGCAAACAGGAGCCCCAAATCTCCACCACGCAATCCTGATTTCAGTGGCCAGCTTCTAAACGCTGCTGGATGGGTTATTGCAGGTGACCCAAATCGCACAGATAAACTTCTCTGACACAGTTCTACCACCACAGCTGGTACTGTTTACCGCCTCTGGATCTCAGACTGCTTGCAGTCTTTCTAGGTCCTCAGATCTGTGACAGAACAGAAATCCCACAACACAGACATTCCCCACTCTGTCTCCCTTTAATCTGTTGCCAATAAGTGCAACCCCACCGGTGTCCGATTGCTCTGTCCTCCAGATTCACACAGGAGAACTGGACTAATTTTAGACCATTTTCTCAACAAATTAATTCTCTGACAAAAATTCTTGTACTGCATACAGCTTGGATGTTCTTTGGATGTTCTCTCTTTTTTAAATTTTTATTCTAACTGAAGCAATTGCCTGCTTTATTGTCTCCCAGGATCTCAATTTAGCAAAACATTCGTTTGCCCAGTTTGTTTTGCTGCTGGTGTTAATGTCTTTATACAAATAGTGGGCTAGATCCACAGTGAAGCACATTGTTTATCTCCACCAGCTTAGTTTCTGCCCCTTGTCTGCAGATACCATATGGTGTAATATGGGAAGACACAAGACTGTAATTAGTAGAACATTAGTCTAATTGGAATAATTAACTGAAATAAAATACTAATAAGGGGTCTTGTTTGCAGCAGGAGACTGCAAGTGTACAGGAATCAACAGATGACTATGTAGCATAGAAATCACTGCCATTGGCAAATGAACAAGCTTAGTATGTCTGTAGAGCTTCTCGAGTGTTAGAGCATCCTACTTCTCCGTCTGCAGAATGAGAGGGTTTCTTCAGGTGTCAGCACTGACTATTCTTGGAAATGGCTCATGTCACAGAGGGAAACAAGAACAAAAAAACACCCAAGGAAGTCAAAGCACATCAAGCAGACACCTAAAACCTTTTCCAGGACAAGTCTGAAGAGGACAACTCAGTGCGTAGTGTCCTGCCTCCATTTTTTGCCAAGTTCCATTGTACTGTCAAAAATAAAACCAAAGCCCCCCTGCCCTTTCTGTCACCCAAGTGGCATGTCTGAAGAAGAGCAAGTGTGGCAGTGTCCCAGCCTGTGAAGGTGACCAGTTCAGTACTGAAGAATGCATCTTAAACCCATGTGATCCAAACAATTGACAACCATCAGCTTCCCTCACCACCAGCCTTCTTGCAGCACCCTTGTGAAGCAAACAAGAAAATGGATGCCCAAAGCCTATATATTCATCTCCATAAACTCATCAAACCCCATCTTGCAACACTTTAGCTTCTCTGACCTCACTGCTTGGTGAGTAACACAGTTCCTCAACATTAGTGACAGAAATATTCTAGTTTCAAGTTTTACATTACACATGGCCAGTTCTAGTCATGACCAGTTTACCCTTTGACACCAATAATTCTCCTTGTTTGATATTTATCCTTCCTGAAGTGTCCACAGGACAATCTAGGTCCTTATGGGGTGTCTCTCTAGGTAAGGGTGACATGCACAGTGCCATACATCCCTTAACAGGTGCTGCATCAGGGTGGGCCTTCTCGCGTTGGGCGTCTTGCAAGCAGTTAGGAGGTGCCCCTTTGCCTACCTTAGCCTCTTCTGCTCCTAGTGTTACCTCCATGGAGGCTGCTGAGATTTCTCAGGGGTTCAGCAGATCTACCAAGTCATGACTTTTAATCCTGTCATTTCCCAGACTGCGTGGCCAGAAGCAGCTATTAACTGTCACGTCTTAGTGGCATCACAGATTTGTGTTTGTAACAGAGCTTTCATTAATTTCAGTCTTGATATCATTTACAATTTTTTATTAGTGTCATTTTGATGTTCCTTTCTTTTGAAACACAAATTATCATTGATCTCTTGAGACTTTATTGAAGTATTTGATAGGCTCGTTTCAAATCAAAGTCATAAAGCAATGGGACCTGGATGTGAGACCATCGGCCTCAGTATCTGGTTTCTTGCTATTCCAAGAAATTGTTTGGGAGCCAGACTTTTTATTAACACAACCACTGTCTAGAGCTGATATATTTATCCCATGCCCTGGTTTTAATTTCTTTTTTGGTTTGCGAGGATATTTTAATCTTTATACAGGTATGAACTGAGCCTTAATAGGAAGTCTTGATTCTTCGCATTTCTTTTCTGATGAACACACAGCGAGGAACAGGCTTGTTTTCCTGTACAATCTACTAAAAAAGTGTTGGTGGTACTTTCTGCTCTTAAACTTGGGAGATCCAACTTAGACCAAGCTTCTCAGGGCCCTGTGAATTTTGGACACCTCCAAGGGTGAAGTTTCCACAGCCTCTCTCAGCAGCTTTCTCCTTGTACCTTGCTGCAGCTTGTGACTAGTTGCCACTTGCTTTCCACCGAGCATCACTGAGAACAGGTCTGCGCCTCCAGAAAATATAAAAGCCTCCTGAATGTGCTGTCACTGTTACTGGCTGAAGCACTGCTTCCTGTGCTGACCTGGGAGCAGTGATTAAGCAGGGGACATCCAGCTCAGCAAGGTCACAGAGGCCTTGACCTGCTGCAAGCAGAAGCTGTGTAGGAAAAACAGAGTGCCAGATGTTGAAAGGGAAGGAGTACAACATCAGGATTGCAATGTAGTAGGTGAGCTGCGTTACAGACAAAGCCAGGGGTTTTTTTTGTTTTTCTTTTAACTTCCCCACGTGGTTTCACCATTGTTTCTTCTTTTACCTTCCAAACCAGGTCAATGCCAGTTCTATGAATCCGTGCACGTCCCACTAAAACAGTCACATGCTGAAGCCATTGAAAAGAGCCACTGGAGTGTATGAGCGAACACGAGGCACAGCGCCGGGGGGACCAGGGCACAAAAGGTCTGTCAGAAAGGTCTCAGCAGCTCACTGAGGGGGAAACAGATAGAAGAGGCAGTGTTTATCTTACATGGCTCTATTTCCAGATAAAATAAAGAAAAATAGATGTATACCTCCTTGCAAGCACACTAGCAGAGTGGTAGAGTTTAAAACATTTTAGATATACCCATAAGAGAGGAAAGCCTTGACAAAAGCACAAACATAATTAATATGGTTCTTCCTATGAGCATTTTGAGTTCTCACATCATTGTTTTCTGCACGTTTGTCCTATTTACCCTGTCACAGCCAGCACCTTACTTCCCTAATTCAACCTCTTGCTCTCATTTCATTGCACGTTCAAGCCAAGGTATGCAGAGGCAGATGAGCTGCAGCAGCACCAGGACAACGCAACCCTGAGCAGCTGCCTGTCCCCCAGGACACGTGGTTACATTGTGGGTTGCCCCACTTCTGACACCAGCATCCTTTGCTTGTGTCCCACCTGGGACTGGCCTTGGGGACCTTTGGGGGTGAGATGGGATGGGAGATGGGCCTTACACCCAGTGCTGAAGTCCATGGATGCTCCTGTAATTGCAGCCAGGGGAACAGGATCATCTGCAAGTTTTATTTCCGTTGTGGTGCAGGGACATAGAGGGTAAGGAAAAGAAGGGGAAATTTTGTTATTGTTCACTCCATTTTTCTTGTGCATTTCCATCTGGATTTACCAGCTGGGTACTTTTTCTTTGCCCGAGTCACAGTGTCTGCAACAGCCAGGCTGGCTCTCTGCCTCTCGGAACACAGTGCAGGCAGTGGTGTGGGCAGTGGCATGGGAAGCAGTGGGGACAGTGGTGCAGGCAGGCAGCAGCAGTGCAGACAGGCTCCCACCTGCTGGAGACAAGCAGCTCCACAGCTACTTATCCCGGCTGCCTCGCAAGAGGATTCCCAGAGGATGGGGGCCTGGCAGGGATGTCCACGCTGTGCAGCCCCAGCATCATGGCCAAGGTGGGTCCAGGAGGAGGGGAAGGGGGTTTGGGGAGCAGCTCAGGGCTGGTTGTGTGTTGGTCACCCTGAGCAAGCTGTGGCAGGAGTGGAAAGGGAAAGAGGCATAAAGCAACACAAAAAACTCTCCCTAAGGGAAGGAATCATTTTTTCATGCAAAAAAAAACCATCACCAGGAGGGACTTCTTTAGTACATGTGTGGTTTTTGAGGGTCTCACTCATGCAATTTGGTGTGTCGGGGGAGTTTAACCCCCAATGAAAAAAAGACTGTAAGCAGATGTATAGTTGTACCTGGAAGGAAACGACATCGTTCTGGTACCCTCTGGGGAAGGGAGAGGATTAGGGAGGTCCCTCACGGCCCATAAAACTGCCCAGGGTGTGGGAAGTGGGAAAAAATCCAGTTTGCTACAGCCCACAGACCCCCTAACATGTGGATAACTGGAGACTTCAGGGGAGCCAGCTGAGCAGTTCCCACGGGTGGTAAAACTCACCCAAAGATGCAAAAAAAAACCCAAAATAAAATATATCTCTCTTTTCTTCCCCTTCTATCTCCAAAAGACATCACTCTCTAATTATGGAAAGCTGCCTGGCATTAGTGGGTTTGTTTATGGCTTTGGTTTGAATGGGAATTTCACTGAACTCTCAGGCACTTGAAAATGAACTCTGATTTCTTAGGCCAAATTCTTTCCCCTCCCTCTCTGGCAAGAGTGAATTTGTTATCGGAGGCTTGATACTAATAGCATTTGAACAGTTTATCTTTAAAGAAAAATAATGTAATTATTTCAGAGAGAAATCCAGAACAGAGCTAATAGAAGGGAAGACAGTGTTTTGAGATGCTCTGGGCAACAACCCAAAAAGCAGACTGTGGGCATGTGTAGTTGCAAGTTTATGGTTTTGCAGCACCGCATGATGATGTCAGCCCAGAAGTAGTCCAGGAAAAGCATAAATCTCCTCTGGAAACTCAGCCCATGGTATGTAAGAACATGATGGCTGAGTTTTGTGCTGAATATATAAAGTATAACATGTCTGGGAAAACAACATTCCCTTGCAAAAAGAAAATATATTCCAAGACCAGACTTGAGTTTTGGTTTTAATAGGAAAACAGTTGGTTTTTCCATGACCAAAAATGTAAATATGACACAATTGCATTCATCCATGGATTATAAACCTGCAATCACTCTAGAAAAGGCGAGGCTCGATGGGGCTTTGAGCAACCTGGTCTAGTGGGAGGTGTCCCTGCCCATGACAGGGGGGTTGGAACTCAGTGATCTTCAAGGTCCCTTCCAACCTAAACCATTCTATGAAAATGGAACTGCACATTTTTTCCAAATGTGGGCACTTTCAAAGTATAACCAAGAGACTCGGGGTGTCTCACTGGGTTCCTGAGCGTACCCACCACTGTGAGTGTGTACCCCTTTATGGCCATACTCCGCTCCTCTGTGCAGATGGTGTCAGAAGGAGATATGTTTCATTTTGGCCATTGCACTGAAGACTTCCCTGCATAAGAGGTGACTCCCTATGGGACAAACTTGCTTTCCCCTGTCTACAGTGGGCCCCAGGTAGGATCGTGATATTTCTGGCAGAGAAAAAAAGGAATGGTAGAGATAGGTGTGGGAGGGAGATGTGGAAGAACTGCCCTGTGTGCCCATGGAGCCCCAGCACACACATTATCATCAGCCATCAGTGTGTGGTCTCCTATCCTACCACCCAGAGCTGAGCCCTGAGAATGCTGCTTCTCCACCACTGCAAAAAAAAAAAAAAAAGAGCAAAAAACCCCCCCCAGAATCATCTCCATTAAAATATTTCTGTAAGCCTTTCAAGCTTTTTCCTTTTGTTCACTTCCTTCATTTCCCTAGCCTCTTTTGATAGCAAGACTGAGCAAGGAAACGCAATAAAACCGGAGATACTCCCAAGCAAACACTTCTAAAGCAAAATGTTTTGAGATATAGAAAACGGTGGTGAATTTTTTTTTAAAACTTGATTCTTTTAAAACCCCAAGGCCCAAGAATGTATTGGCATTTCTGCAAAACCTTGTCTGCTCTTTTTTGGCTTTCTCTAGTGCTGAAGCAAATAAAAAAATGGTTGTTATTAATTTGTACATGCTTTTTGCACACGGCTTCTGCAGCTCCTTGGAAGAGCTCATCTCTCCATTTGCCATTAAGGCATTGCTCAGTGTGCCAGAGCCAAAAAAACCATTAACAATCTCAGGCTGGCATCCCATTAACAGTAACTTCTTTCATAGCCCAGATAAAGTATTAGAAAATATTCAGCATTTTTGAGAGGTGATTAAGATGGTCTAATGGGGCTGTTCCATCTCTGATGTCAATAACCAAATGTTTTCATCTCATTGCTCACGTTGTATTGGTGTCACAACATTTTCTGATGGTTATAAACGTGGCCTGTAATTTCCGTTACAGCACAGGCAGAGTCACCCATGAGTAAGAAGAAGCTGGATTTTGCTTGGTGCTGAGAAGTATAAAGCTGCTGCTGGACTTTGCTGGTAAAAATCTGTGTGAAAAAGGCTCAGAGAGGGGGCAATGACCATTCTCTCTGGTCGCATCAGTACCCGACCCCCATTGCTTGCACGGCAGCCTGTCACGAAGCCTCCTTCACACAACCAGGTAGCATCAGCTGATAGCCCTTTGGTGATTGGGGCCTTCTAGAGATGTGTTCCCTGAGCAGCAGCCCCAGTGGTGTTTCCTTTTGCCTCTCTCATCTGCCACAGTGTCTAGTTTAAGCCGTGGAGTGGTTGCAGGCTGCAGCTGGCCAGGCTGTTGCATGGGCAGCCCGATCCCTCTGTGGTGGTGCTCCTGCCCTCCCATCTCCAGGGCTCAGGGAGATGGGAAGCCCTTAGGGGCAATGTCGTGCCCCCAGACACAAGAACGGGACTCTTCCACACCCCCTTAAGATGAGTGTAGGCAAATGGCAAAAACTCAAAGGAATGAGGTAAATAGAAATTTGCAGCGTTCAGCCTCGCTCACGCAGCCTGCGTACCTCACTCCAGCTGCACCAATTAGTTGCAAAGTTAATCACCTGCTGCGCCTCTTTTGAAGTCTCTGCCTATGACTATCTCCGCCGCCAGCCTTCCTCCCCATTTGAAGTCCTTTGCCTCCACAGAACTTACTTTGTTCTCACACTTCTTACAGATTTAATCTGCTTTCTGCAGCTTGCCATCACTTGGTGGAAAAGCAAGGCTAAACGGAAAGGAGATGGAAGAAAACCCCAACATTTGAGAGATGACGTTTTACCTGCGGAGGACCCACGCTGCTCAAGGAGGTGCCAGTCTTGTTTGTCTTCACATGTCACAGCTTGTGGGGTTTCTCCCACTTTATGCACATTTATTTTGTGTAAGTCAAGATACAGTAAAATATAAAATGCTCAAGTAAACAGAATAATTCTTCCTTTAAGCTATAATTGTAAAATTCCTTCCAAATTTTTCCTGTGAGACCATTAGCAAATCAATATGGAGAGTCCTGTCAGATCGTGAGTAAAGTTAAGTATAATAAAAAAATAGTCCTCACAAGTACTAATCACTTTTCTCTGTGTGAATCAGTTTTATTATAATCAGTTTTATTTTATCGGTATCCTTAGGTCACAGGATAACCATAGCGATTTTTTTTTCTTCACTGGTAGAGTAATTATTGACACTATTTGTTGATGTTTCAGTGGATTTGGCTTTCCGGTGAGTTTTGCTTTTGATCTCATGGCTTTGGGAGAATATCTCAGAGCCCCTGCCAGGCAGGTGCCTCTGTAAGTCCCTCTGTAAGGGTGACACTTGCACAGCCTGGAGAGATTGTGTCCCCTGCAGAGGAGCCCAGGAACCAGCTCCTAAACCCTCATCTCTAGGAATGTCTTAAGGGAGGGAGAGGAAAGTAAATGAGTCGGTGTGAAATGCATTGCCTTCTTGTAAGTGGAAATAAAGGTCCCAGGAGCCTCCTCATGGCTGGAATGGTGAAAGCCTGTGTGTGCGTCACAGGTTTCCGGGTGGCTGTGTGGTCCTCTGCCAAAATCCCTGGTGCTTAATCTGGATTTGACCTCCTGTTTTTCACAGTCGGTTTCCTTGTGGCTGCTGGAAGGTGAGGGCTGGCTACCCCGACCTGGGTACAAGCACAGCACAGCACAGCTGCACCCCTGCTCCTCGCACCTTCCCAGGGTGATTCCGTACAACCCAGTGTGCCCCAATGCCACCAAGCACCCGTGGCTGTGGCCAGGGAGTCAGCATCATCCTGCCGGATGCGAGAGCCCTGGATGCACAAGGCCATCTCCTGCATCCCTGGGGCGCGGGGTCCATGCGGTGCCTGCCTCACACCGCCTCCTCTGCCACATCTGCATCACCAGGCTGCGGTGCAACATATTGTACTCTTTAGGAAACAAGCTCAGCACTCCTGGAATTAGGATCTGAGTGACGCTGGCTGAATCATAACCTTTAAAAAATAGGAGATCTTTTTTTTTTTTTTGGGGGTCTATTTTTCCCGCAGTGGAACAAAGCCGGATTTAAAAGGTCTACCGTGGGTGGATGATTGCAACCCTTGATCCCCAGCCAGAAGCATTACATTACATAAAGAGTTTTTTCCTTCATTAGGAATTAATCTGTGCTAACCAACTGTCAACTACTGGTAACGACCATTTATTAACATGCTGCCCTCCCCGGACTAGGGGCATTTAACTGACTTATTACGTTAGATGTAATATGAAAATGCACTTATCCATATCCCGGGCATGCAGGGGGGCCCAGCTTTCTGCCTGTCTGCCCACGCGTCTGCTGGGGCAGGGGAGCCAGGACAACCGGGCAGGGCAAGGGCAAGGGCTCAGCCTTCCTCCTGCCTCTCCCCTGCCCGGCTGCGGGACGTGGTGGCCTCAGCTCATCAGAGCTTCCCTGCTGGAGAGTAGAGCTAATAAAAGAGACCCATCCTATGGGAGTCCTGCTTGGGATTATACTGGAGGCATTATTTGCCACCATGGCAGGAACCGAAGCTTGCAGCGATGCAGAAAGCCTGGAAAAGCACTTCCATGCATTTACGGGATGCGTGAGTTTATTGATGATTAAGGCAGGGGAGGGGTTTATTCTGCTCAGTAGAGTTTTTGTAAAGGTTCAAAGCTAGCCACTTCTGGGCTGCCAGGCAATCGCAGCAGGCGTTATGGTAAAGATGGGGTTGTTGTTCATGGATGAGTTATCACCTCCATGTGGCATAATGAGACATTTAATGAAATAGCTGAAAAACAAAAAAAAATAAGTCAAATTCCAGTGCCAAACCATGTCACTTCTTCCGCAGAAGGAAATGGTGGGGCTGAGCAAGGCTGCTGTAAGGCTTCTCTGTAAACAAACCAGGGGGACTTCAAGGAGGGCCACAGGCCTAGTCCAAAGAAGTGAAGAGCAGAGGAAACCTGATAGATATCTGCACAAACTTAGCTACTCAAACTTTCCTTCACACCCACTGCAGGTAGCGCAGGGTGTAACAGGTCCAAATTACAGCAAGGGAGATTCAGCCTGGCTACCAGTAAGCGCTTTCTAATTTTAAGGCCGGTTAAACACTGGTATAAACTGCCCGGGGACGCTGTGGGATTGCAGGTTTTTAAGAGCAGGCTGCACGAGCATCTGTCAGAAATTATTTAAGTGCAGTTGATGCTGCCTCCAGGCACGGGAGCCGGCTGGCTGGCCCCCCCACAGCCCCACCGAGCTGGTTTTGCATGGCTGCTGTGGCAGCGCTTGGCATGGTGGCCTTGTCCTGGTGGTGTGGACATTCCCTGAGTCTACCTTTCCTTGGCCAGCAAGGTGTCAGTGTGGTAGCCAGGCTGGGCTTCACCACACTGTGCCAGAACCCCATTGCCCACCAAGCCTTTGTGCCATACGTATGCCCAACGACCCAAGAACCAGGCTCAGCAGCTTCACCTTCTCCAGCCTTCCCATCCCTTGAGAAACATTTTTCAGCCTCTTTCCCTCTCCTCAGCTGCCATCGGCTTGTTTCCGAGAGGTTCCTGATCTCCTCTCGCAGCCTCATGGCGAATAGAAATGAAGATCAGGATGAACACCAGAAGATGGCTGGAGGAGTATCTGCTTGGCAGCAAGGGCATGTAAAGTCTTCGAGTCTGTCACCTGCTCTAACGACAGCAAAAAAGCCAGGAGGCTGGGCTGAAAGGTGCTCAAGGTGTTGAGGTACGTCCAGGTTCAGAGAGACAGCTGGGAAATGGCACCAGGGACAGCTTAACACCACAGCACTGAGTAGGTTGAACCAGCCTGATGAGAAATGAGCATCAGAGCATTCAGCTCCATCCAGGGTGAGCCGGGGACCAGGGCCATGCCTCAGAGTGACCACGAGGCTTCAAGCCAGCCTCCATAGCCGGAACGGTTGTGCCTGGAAGCAAGTGTGAGCATTTTAGGGTTTAGGCAGCAGCCCAGCAGCATGGGATGGAGAAGCTGAGGAACGAAAGTCTGGATCTAAAGTGCTCCCTGGGCGGCTTCACCAGTCCTGGATGCACTGGTGGGTCCTCCTGCAGACTGCCTGCTGGCCCTGCACCCACCAGCCATCCGGGCCAGGCCTCTCACTACGTTGCTTGACACCTAAAGTGTTGGTAAGCCTGGGACTTCTTTCTGAGGCTGCTTCCTCCTCTATGAAATCAAAAAGAATATTTATTTTTTTTTAATTTGTACCAGGTTGTTTTACCTCCTCCTAATTAAATCGTTTCAACTAATTGTTTTATTGGATTCACAAGAGAAGAAAACAGCCTTACAGACGGGGTTTGTACTTGTAAAATAGCCTCGATGGTTTCTTCCCTTGGCAGAGCACCAGCACGAAGGTGGTTTGCAGTGGAGCTGTTGGTCACATACTTTCATGGCTTTTGTCACCAGCTGAGACGTGGGAAGAATATCGACGTGCTGTAATGTTTACGTCAGCTGCCAGAGGACTAAGGAAGGGAAAGCACATACATTACAGCCATGATTAAAGAAAGGCTGGAGAGGTGAGGAGCAGCCTTTGGCACAGTCACAAAAATACTTGCTTTCATTGGGGGAACGACTTTTTTCCTCTTCTTTCCTCTTTCCCATTTCCTACTTTTTTTCTCCTTTTTAAGCTAAGCACCTTATGGCTCTGTCATTTAGGACACAGAGTGCCCAAGGGCCTGGGACAGACCATTTGACCCAAAATAATCAGCAGGGCCTCCCATTTCCATCCTTTCCCCTGCTTTCTGTGCCATACACCAGCCCCTCTCCAGATGAACCGTCCCTTTGAAGCAAGGACTCCTCCTCCTCTCCTGGGCCACCACTGGGATGAAAGGGAGGTCTGATGTGGCAGAAATCTGACAGGAAAACCCCTGCAAACAGCCACCACATCTGCACACCAGGGCACCAACCTCCCTCAAGGACAAAAGACACACGGAGAGCCCCCACCCCAGCCCCGGAGGAAGAGAAACGTTTCCTTTAGTGTGCCATCCTGGGGCCAAACCAGAGCCGTTTGGGGCAGGCGGACACTGACCCTGCAAAGAAAGGGTCTCACGGAGGCACAGCACGTGGGACCAAGCCCTGAGGAAACGTCCTTTGTCACCTTCCCTGGGGTGGCAGGTTGCATCCATGTCACCATCGTGGCTGGCAGTGATGGTTAGGGTGACAACCATCTGAGGTGGTTAGCGTCACCAGATCTGGCCCGAGCAGGAGTTTCCTTTCCTCCCCACGCAGTTTTCCAAAGTCCTACTTAGAACCCAACAACATGCATTAGATGTCAAAGCTACTGTCTGTGCAAATGATATGGTCCTTCTCTTCTCCAGCTCCTTGGAGAGTGTCTTGTCTCCCTGATGAATGGCTGAAAAACTCTCCTTTTCCCGTTTTGCAGAATGGCAGCCATCTCTCCTGAAACTCCAGGGGAAAAAAAGGAGCGGTATTTTTACTTGGAGGCTGCTGCAATTACAATCTGTGCGCGGCACTGAAGGCCTCCTCCCAACTCTACCTATAAAAATATGGTCATTATGCACCTTAATAAGAAAGGTTTAAAATTTCATGGTCGAAATAAATTTGGATCCTAATAAAAATCCAGATAAATTGGAAAGAGCCAGGAGGCTAGAGAGTTTTACGGCTCTAATGTTCTGTCCCATTTCCCAAAATATATTTGTTCAAGTAATTCAAACTGTCGTTACAATTAACTTGTCCTTTCATTTCCCCCTCCGAATTCCCTCTAAGCTAAACACACAATTTTCTTCTATAAATCTGCGTGACAAGTAGAGCAGTAAAATCTTTTTTTTTTTTTTTTTCATGTCATTTATATGCATTTTCCACGGATTGAGTTGCCAGGCACTTTCCCAAGCTAATTTCTATGGTTGCGAGTGCACATATCCACACTCCGAGACCCCTAAAAGACTTGTGGGAGACGTCCAGTTGGGACAACTGGCCATGATAAGTCTTGCGCATTTCCTCAAAGGCAGGAAATCTTAAAAATCGGTCTTCAAATTCTCTGCTAAGTGCTTTGCTGCTTCCTCTGGGGAAGGTTCGGGGGTCTTCTTTTCCGGGTGCAACGGAGGTCAGCATCAAAAATGGGTGGCATGTGGCACAATTCATTTGGAGAAAATTTTGCGGACAGCTGTGGGTGCAGACACTGCTTGTCTTTCAAGGTCTCAGGCCCCAGCCCATAGCCAGCCTAAGCCTGGCTCCCAGCAGAAGATAGCTTTTTCTTGCCCAAATTAAAGAGTGCCACATGGCGACGTGTGATGCCCAGGCACAAAGTGCTTGGGAAAGCTGGATCCTCCCATCCTCGCCTCCGCAGGGGGCTCTGCTCAGCCTGGGGTCCCCTCCTGCCTGGCCACAAGAGCCGGATGCCAAGAGCAGCACCTTGCCCCCTGCTCGTGCACCATTTCCCTCCCCACCCTTCTCGCTTCATCCAGAATGGTAATTCCTCTGACCAGGAAAGTAATGACCCTCATACATTATTTTAAATGTCATTTTTGCGAAGGAATTAATCAGCTTAACGTGAGGCTGGATTACATTTTAATTTTAATAGTGCTAGAGTCTCGCTGTTTTTTGAATACATTTTTCTGTTGTTTAGATTTCAGCGGGGCAGGATCTCACTTATTTAGACTGTACCTTGCTGTAATCTCTCCATTGTGGAAATTTGACAGACAATAGCCGTTATTCAGTGGTCCCGGTATCAGCATCGCCTGTGCCCGTTTCTTTTAGTCCCATTGTCTGCATTAAGGATAATAAGATGAGATCGGGCAGCCGGGACCTCAGAGGGGTTTTATCTTCCCTTGGTAAGTGTGGAGACAATCTTTTCAAAGGCACAAAGGAGGAATTAAATGACAAGTTCTCATTTATAGTCAAATGGAGATTGAGAAATATACCTGCGATCTGGGCTTTTGAAAGTGTGCCTTTAAATGTAAAGTAATGACTAAAATTTCCTCAGTTGTGGGCTCCAATTTTCACAAAAGGTCTCTGTAGCTTATAGCTGTAATTAACGGCTCACTTTTCTCAAGGAGCTTTGCATACTTCAAAGTACTTGCATGCTTCCACTACATTTCTCCCACCTTTTGAGATGCTTTTTATTTAAAATAAATTACGAATGAGGTGTTTATTCAAATCCTTTACCGGCGGACATCAGCTCATATGTAACAGAACTCCAAAGAGAATTAAAGTCACATTTTAAAATTCACACCATGAAATGGACTCTTTTCCACTCTTTCCATCTGTTATTTTATTACCAGGTTTGATTACAGCGAGCAGCACAGTGGGTTGTACACATTGTACAACCAGCTTAGCATCAGCCTTCCTTGCAAACTTCTCAACACTTCCTTCTTCAGGAGGAAAATGTGAGAGAACACGTAATTTTAATTTATGGAATAACTTGCTGTACCTCATTTCTTGGCCCTTGGCTGACAATAAGAGCCTTTTTTCAATTCAACACAGCATGTTTTCTGGGCATAATAAATGGTAATTTACATACAATATATTAGAATTTCACTTATGTAAACTATTTAACATAGGTACACGTCCCAGTGTCTTCCTCTGTTATACGCTATCTGCATATACATTATACATATATAAAGAGAGTGTTGCTTTCTTTCAAAGACATGATTTGGTTAGAAGCAAGTAAGAGTACAGTGGAGCCAGATGCGGAACGAGCAGGGCTGACATTTTCTCTCCTTGCTGCTGGATCAGGTTCCTTGGAGAAGGCATATTCATCACTGGGCTTCCTTTGCCCAAATCCCTTATGAAAATCCTGTCCTTCGGTAGGTTAATTGTCCAGAGGCTTTGCGCTTCACAGAATTGGACCATACCCATCAAACAGTATTCAGGGCCTGGCTTCGGGCGTTGTTTCTCAAAACATTGGTGGGATCTTGCAGGTAGAAGTTAGACAGTGCTCGTGAAGTCTCTTGTAACCCAGGGGAGATGAAAGGTGAAATACATCCTCAAGACCACACTTCACATATTTGTTCTAACCTCATGCCTAGCCACTCTCCTCTTAATAAGCAGAAAAACACGATTCAGACGCTGCCTGAAGGAGATGTCTTGGTTTTATTTGCACATATACTTTTCATCTATTGTTTTAATGAATAATAAGTGTAAGTGGTGCCCAAGATAAAGACTTTTTTTTTCCCTTTAATGGAAAAATACCCTCCTTGATGGTTTTATAGGCTGTGTAATTGTGTCTGGTAGAAACAGACATCAATCTCTATCAGTTGTGCACACATGCATATAACATAAAGAGTAAAGTAGCCTCTCCAAAAGGTGTTTATTAGGGAGCATTCAAAGTACAGGCAGCGCTAGTGCAAAAATGATGGGATCTAAAGGGCTGTCCCTGTCGCCACATAACTTCTGAGGGAACAGGAGCTGTAATAAAAACAAATGGCAAAAAGTGAAACACTAGGACTTCTTTTTTTTTTTTTTTTTTTTCCTGTGCCAGAAGGCATTATTCATTGACAATGTTCACCTTTTGGCTGTTGGCCTACATTTATCTCCGGTTTAATATCATTACAATGCGGGGGAGTTATCTGGCTTAATGTCGTTATAAAGCAGGGGAGATACCCGCTTTCTTCCAGCTGGACTGATTCAGAGGACACATTTGAACAACTTACTGGTAACTAAGACAAAACCCTTTGGATTCCCGCTGGGTGACCTGCTCAGAAATCATAACCGTGCCCCACACGCGTGCCAGTTAAGCAGGTGGAGCCCCTCGGCACCTCATGAGGTAGGTAAACGTTATCGCTCCCCACTTCCCAGCTGGAGGAGATGAGGCGCTGAGAGGTTAGATGGCACGTGCTGCGGGTAAGGTGGGAAGACTGGCAAAACGGGGGGGGTACAGGAACGGAGTTTCTCACTCCCCACACACCATGCCTTCGTGGTGCCCTTCTGCTGCCTTCCCCCAGCAAAGCTGCCCTGCTGCCAGCCGTGGCGTTGGTGCCTGGTTTACACTCAAAAACTGCTAATACTGAAGAACGCACACTGCTATGTCCAGGCTTTAACCTCTCAGAAGACAAGCAGGTGATTTCTTTAATATTTTTTGCCTCTGTATTGTAGTGATCTCTACCTGTCGATGTGAGAAGCGTACAGGTTTCGGCTCCAGGAAGAGCTATGTGGGGTAAATGCACTGACCTGGTGGCTCAGGAGAGAAGTGCCAGGCTGGGATACAGACATCTGGGATATCTCCCTCTCAGATACTGCCCTTCCACAGCTCCCCTTCTCACCAGCGATTTCAGGGCTGCATTTTCATAGCTGTATGACTGCTCAGAACTCCTGTTAATGATGTCAGTTATTAACATGGCTGATGAAAGCAGAACGGAGTTGTTATCTTTAGTTCCTCTTATCAATTTTCTTTCCAGTAAATCAGTGTCACAGCAATATTTGAGGCACAAGAAAAACTCTGGGTATTGTTGACAGCCTGGAGTTGACACTTCTCTGTCATCTTCTACATGCCTTGAGACTTAAGACAAGAATTACTGCTATGGTAAGCAGAAAATTTTACACACCAACAAATAGGTACAGTTTTATTAGTATTTTTGTTTGCTTTTTCTTTATTCATGTGATTTATCTGAACCTTCATGGCCCAACCCCAGTCAGATGTGTAACTGAATCTTATCATTGAGTCAGCTTCTAACCTCAGTCCTGGGTCTTCACGCTTCAGGCTCTGCTCACCCTGCTGAGTTTCAGCTTGGTAACCAAAAGTTTTGTTGAATGTAATCTCCACCGAAGCCAAAAAGTCATGGTGTTCTCTAAAAATAAGGAGCACATAAACCCGGACACTATTGCCTTGCTGCTATCATGTTTCTACATTTGGGTTTTGCTGTCAGCATTTTTAGCAAAGGAAAGGGAGATATCACAGGATGAAAAATGAAATGCCAAGCACAGAAGCTCGTTACAATGCTCTCCAGCAGCTTCAAAGGACTTACACTGCCCTTGGAGCCAGAGGCCAGATGGGATCCCATTGAATCCCACAGTATTATTCTTGGCCATTCAATCTCTGACATGCCTGTGTTTCTGCAGAGGGAGGTTCTGGCAGACATCTGTCCCTCTTGATCCAAAAACACCTGAAGAGAAGAACAATGTCTGGATTGGGAGAGGCACATTGGGATATACAGTTTCTCTGTGGGCTGCACTTTCCTCACAAGGGTGAGGAAAATCCTCGAAAACCATCAGTGCTGTGCTCAATGTTGTTTTCTGCTTCTGGAGAGAAAAAGTGACAGTCCCAGAGATGCTGCCCATCCACCATGTGCTGACTGTACTTACTACACCCCATTCTTCCCCTCTCATTTTAGAGGGCAGGTGCTACGTATCACGTGTTGGGCTCAAGTTCTATGGAGAACACATGCCTAACACCCCTGTTTTCATTACTTATTTACCCTGGGAGCCATCTTCTGTGAGTCTGTGGGCTTCTTTGCTTTGCTTCATCATCACTCCTTACCTCTAATCTAGAAAAAAAAAAATACCACCAATTCAAATTTACCACTTGTACTCTGTAACCAACGCTGTTGATCCCGACCAGTCAGCTGTCCTACAGGTATCGATGAAGGTCCTGTCCAGAGAAAGCAGAATTTGGATCCTAAAAGGGGATTTTGTTCATAAACCAATGGAAAGAAACATGATGTTCATACACCAAAGAAAAAAATAAAAGGATTTGCTCGAAACCAGAGATTTTGAAAGGCCTCCTTCAGTTCCCTTACAGGAGATGCACTGTCCAGACCCCTCCTTGTTGTATTTGTCTAGTCCCTCAAGAATGCCTATGTGAGCGTTGTGTCTGGCTGTCCGTTGCACAGCAGGCACCACCAGCATGGCCGGCCCCAGATGAACATACAGCACCTTTGGGTGAATGGTGAGCACGTATTTTCAAGTATGAGAAACGACATGTTTCATAAAGCAAACAGCAGGTGGGATGTGAGTTGGCAACCAACCAGCACAGAAGGTTTCTCCATGATGCCTGTGCATGGAGTTGCCCGCTGGAGGATGTGTCCTCCCCTTTACCCTCCAAAGAAGCAATAAAATAATCAGTTTTCTGGCTTTGCATCCAGATTAGGTTGAAAAAGAACCAACAAAAGAGAGTTTTGTAAATGTCTTCTGCTTCAGTCACTGCTGTGCCAGCATGCCTAGCTAAAGACAGACCAATATATCAAATTAAAAAATATATAGGTGCCTGGAAATATTAATCTTGAGTATTTATCAATTGCATGAGTGTTCTGGATGATGCGCAAGCCCATGTGGCCCCTGAGGCCTCTCTTCCTTGATGAATTAGATTCATTGCTCATAGCTAAGTGCACAACCATCTTTTCTTGTTTTTCTTCCTCTGGGACCATCTGGTTTCGTGTATATCCTGCCAGGCTGTTGGCATCAGATTCACTGTAGTTTCCATCCAGCATCATAGTTTTTGAATGAGATATTCCACACGTACATGGAAACTAGGAACATAAACAAGAAACATAGCTGAACACTGGAAGAACAGAAATGATGCCTTTCTATTAGCAGACAGCTTTTAAACAGTTGAGCTTGAAATTTTAGTTGAGATACTATACGTTTCTCTTTGACCAAAAAAGTCACTTTTTTTTCTTGTATTCCAAAAGGAAAAGGTACAGTTTAGCTACACTGCTATATAAATAAAAACTAATCAAAAGGTTTCATTAGCTAGCTCTGTTCAGCCTTGCTGTCTTGAGATTCTTTATTTTGCAGTCTTTGTGTTTATAATTACTCAAGGACAAGAAGCAGTTTCATCTGTGGAAATGGCTTATTCAGTACAATATGGAAAAAAAAAGGGGCTAAGTTCTGGTTTCACAGATACAGATTTCCTTTGTAAATCTGATTTTAAACTGAGAGGATCAGTTAAAAGCCTAGTGTAAAATTCCAGCTCTGTTGACCTTGATGTCAAAACTTGCATTGACTTCAGCAGCACCAGCATGAATCCCAAAAGTCTAAGAAAACCAATGAATACAGGTAGGATTTTGAATAGTAAATACTGTCTTCTACTGTTTAAAATCTGCAGGTTTTCTGTCTCAGAATTACGGATTATATATTTGTATGTGATGAAAATGGACTCAAAAACCTCCTTTCTGCTAGGAGTTCGTGCTTCTGATTCCCCACAGACTTTTTTCCTTACCCAATATCACTTGGCCCCAAATTCCCTTCTTCACCAACTGTGATGTGTGCATTTTCCAAGGACTTGTTTTCAAGGATAAGTTCAGCTAAAATAATTATGCATACATACACAGTAGCATATATATCCTGAATATATGCATATATAAAATATATATATAAGAGGTGCATATACCTGAATATGTAATATTCGGGATGCCACTGGAAAACTCTGCACTCAAGACTTTTTCTTCAAATTATTTAACCAACAGATCACATTGTTTACTGAAAACCTGAAAATCAATTTAGGAATTGTTTTCTGTGTTCTAGTCATAACCAAATGATTCGGTATCAGCAGATTGTGTGCAGAAAAACATGACAAGTTTGTAGCCCATTGGCTCTACTTGATAGACCCATCACTCCAGGAATTTTTTGGAGCACTCCATGGATGCAGCTGAACATCAGTTGGGTTTTAAGGCGTATTTTATACTAAACAGGTGTACCTAAAAAAACAAGCCCACCACCGAAACAACATAGGGAAGAATTACATCAAGCTCTTTGTTATCAACTGACGATGGGTCTGGGAGATGGTGGGTGGGCGGGTGGAAAGGAAAGCAGTTAATGGCAATAAGCTAATTGCTGTAGAACCCAGCAGAGAAAGAAATTCTGCAGATTTACTCTTAGTTCCCAGATCAAAATACAGTTCCCTTGGCTTTGCGTACCTGTGACAACAGTCACCCCTATGGACAAGGGAGCCTAATGTGCTAGAAATCCACCTCCGCAGAGTCTTAAATTTCACCCGTCTTCACAGAGGCACACACATGCAGGAGTATGCTACGTAATTTCACCCTGCAGTGATTTTAATCTGTGTCTACACTAATAAATTAAACATGGCCAAAGAGCCTCCCTGGGCACGGGAACTCAGCTGACAATACCATTAGAGTGTCACAAATGTCTCTGGCTTGAATTTTGTCCAAGCCAACAAGCACCAAAAGTTCCCATGTACAGTTCAAGAATTAGCATGGGCCACGGACTGTTTGCCACAGGCTGTTCACAGAAACTACGCCAATTTTGAGGAAAAGAAGGTTTAGTCTTAGACAGTCTGTGTCCATCAGCCTCAGTCCTGGGCATATTTAATTTCTTAACGTAGACATAACATAGAGCTCTTTTCTAGGAAGCCTGACATTCTTACTCAGATTCTTTGGGTCTTTCACAGGGGACCAGCATTGGCTGGCAAGATCTACATTTACAGTGAGAAATGTCTCTTCTGCTTCTTCAAGAGCACGCACTTCACTATTACATCCATTGAATCCAGTTTTCAGAGTAAAGCTGACTGTAGAGGGGGGAAATGAATTTGCTCCGAATAACATCTTCAGCTTAAAACTATAGCAATTGTGGCAGCTGCAGTGAAGTATCAGATTTGACACCTTTCTCCCCACTATGATCTCCACACAGTCCCGGGTTGCAGACTTCCCCAGTTCAGGTCACACTCTCCTCTTCTCTGATGTTTCTACAAAGACCCATGAGACCAACTCCTGGTTTTCTGGTGTTAACAATTCATAGAATCATAGAATCATAGAATCGTCTAGGTTGGAAGAGACCCTTGGGATCATCGAGTCCAGCCTGAGGTGGAGCCGTCTAAACAGACTCAATTATACGTACCTGGATGTCAGTGTTTTCCCATTTATAGACACAAACCAGTCAATATAAAGACCAGATCAGATGTAAGGGAAAAAAAAAAAAGAGTAAATGGATGAACAAAACAAAAGTTTTCCTCACCCTTTCCCGCAGTTTCCTCTCTTTCCGCTCTTGCACTGTCGTCAGGTAATTCACTGCCGCGTATTCCAGCACCGAGAGGAAGACAAACACAAAACTGACCCACAGGTAAATGTCCACTGCTTTGATGTAAGAGACACGAGGCATGGAGGCGTTCACCCCAGTGATGATCGTGGACATGGTCAGCACGGTGGTTATCCCTGGAAAGAACCAAGAGAAATAGATATTATTGACTGATACAGTCCACAAGGCTTTTGCCTCAAGAAAAACAGAAATGCTCTACGTGATACTCTAAAAGATGTTAGATGTGAAATAAATTTGTGATAAGTATCTCTCCTGCCAATGCAGAACTGTTCCCCTGTCTGCACTTTTGTGCATGTTTTACATTATATTAATCATCGGATAAAACAAACATTTGCTTGCCCAGTAGCTTTAACCATCAAAATGAACCCTTTCCCTTTCCTGCCAAAACTTTCACGTTCAAAGATTTTCACGCAGTCGTGGCTTGTTGCAGCTCCTCTCACCCAAAGAGACCCTGGCAGGAACTGCTCGGCGGTCGATCCAGAAGGACACCCAGGACAACATCACCATGAGGGTGGCAGGAAAGTAGGTTTGGAGCAGGAAGAAGAAGATGTGTCGGCGTAAAGTGAAGTTTATGTAGAGGCGATTGTACCACCCTTTGGGAGAGGAGGAAAGCCAGAATCAGCGAGAACAGCCTGGATGGTAGGCACAGAGAGACAACATCTTTCTCTTGATTTTTTTATTTCTAAAGGGTAATGAAAAGAGAAACTCATCTTTCAAAACATGTACTGTCCAGAACGTGGAGACTACATTTCAGTGACATAAAACCCCAAGAGCTCTCTCACAAGTAGTTAATGCAGCAGTAGCTTTAGTGATAAATCAGAAAAGGCCATACCCGTGCTACTGTAGAAAGCCAGTCTTGATGTAGTGTGGAATTTTTGTATCAAAAACTGAGACAAAGAAATCTTTTCATCGGTTTTCAGAGATTCATTCCCATTTTTCCAGTACAGCATCAGATCTTCATCAGTGTAAGCATCTTAGGGAAAGAGGAAACATGATGTGACTTTATCTTGGAGGAGAAGCAAAAGTTAATACATCCACACAAAATTAACAAACACAAAGGCATCTTTGGCATGGAGTAATGCCACAAATAAGTTTGCTAACAACGCTGAGTTAAAAAAGATCTTGCCATATTCTATACCATGACAATAACAACAACAAAAATCAGACCATCCTCATTCAGGGAGATAAACATACTGATGAAATGACAGCTAGACCGGTCCTTTCCTGAGCATCACATATCAAAAATCATAGGCAAGTAATTGCTAACTGGTAAGAATAACTCAGGAAATAGTCATGGGTAAAATACACAGGTACCTCAAATGATAAAAGCAAAAGTGACAGGTATGATTTGAAGCAAAAGTCTAGAAATATTTGAGGAGGGTAAATGAAAAACTTTAGGAATTAGTTAGCGCAGTAGGTAGCTGGAACGGGGAATGAAAAAAAGGGTTATCATGATGGCCAGGGGGCTGGAGCATGTGCATAGGCTGAGAGGCTGGTGAAGCTGGGTTTGTTCAGCTGGAAGAAGAGTCATCTGTGGTGGGGTCTAGCTGCTGCCCTGCTGGGGGTCATACAGAAGATGGAGACAGGCTTTTCTCAGAGGTGCAGAGTGAAAGGACAAGAGGAAAGAGATGCAAGCTGCAGCAAGGGATTTTTTTTTTTTCCCAGCAGGTAAAAGGAAAGTTTTCAGGATGAGGGCTGGAAAACATTTCAACAGGTTGCACAGAAAAGTTGTGGAGCTATCATTACCTTGGAGATGTTCAAAACCCAACTGGACACAGCCCTGAGCAACCCACTCTAAAGGTCCCTGCTCTGAGAAGGGAGGAGTAGCTGACCCCAAGACCAACTTAAAACTCTCCTCTAAATTACCCTATAATTCTGTGATTCTGCTGTTTATAGAGGAAAATTTCAGTTAAATAGCTGGGAGGACCTCAAAACAATTAGATGTTAGTCTTGGCACACCCTGGGGAAAGTTTACAGAACAGCCGTGAAAATCTTACTCTTCAATCAATTTCTCTGCAGAATAACTCCTTCCCAAAGAAGCTGAGCCCAAGTCACAGTGTTTGCAGGACCAGAATTATATCATACCTAAACCCCTTTGGTGACGAAGTTTAGAGAAAATTAATGATGATTATACTCAACTTTTCACTGGGACACTTGAAAGCACCACCTCCCTGTCAGAAGCAATGAACAGAGAAAAACTTCTCCCCCAGATTTCTCATCAGCGAGCTGCTGAGGCCCAGTATATGTTGAACATTTCTGTTGGTGGGTTTTTTTGAAAGTGCCGTCTATTGAAATGCTTTCCTTGCAAATTCCCCTGTCTTGCAGCATGAGGGCTAGATATACAACACGGTAAGTCAATAGAAAGACTTCCTGTAACTCTGGTGAACTTTGTTTTCGGGCTCTAAAATAGACTGCAATCTGAAATGTGTCCCGCCTATGTGTGTGCAGCCAGGCGTGGAGCATGTCTAGCTAGAAGCACAGATACAACATACAGCTCTCCAGCTCCAGAGAACACGTCTGAGAGTCCAGGGGGAAGCGGCTGAAGTCCATGTTGCACATCGCTGTCACTGTGATCCTACAAGTCAAAAGATGAGAAAGTTTGGTTGCTATGAGGAGCCAAGAAGGGAGAATGTTAACACAGATAAATCATTCTGCAACTTTAAAGCCAGCAAATATGCAGAATGTTAGCATAAAATCCCCGGGAAAATGCCTACCGATTCTCCAAGTCCAAGTGAGATGGACACACAGACACTCCAAAGGAAGCTGTAACTTCCATACCTATCAGGGAATTAAAGTTCTGTTTTGGACATTACAGTAATACTAATGTCAGTATGGATACTTCCACCATGTTTTATATCCAACTATTTCTCTACAAGACAACAACATAAAATGACTCCACCATTTACACGTGAAGGTTGCCTTATGTCCAGTTTGTTTAAGGTTTCCTCATTTTCCCCATTGCTCATTTCCCTCCGTAGTCATCCCAACAACAACCCAAGCCTGAGGAACACAACCAACCTTCTTTCAAGCCACAAAATTCCTCCAGTATATACATTACTAAGGCAAAAGTAGTTCCTCACAGTCCTCAATCAAATTCTTTTCATCTGGGGAGCGTATTTCTGGGGCGGGGGTTGTAAAGCGGGTGCAGCTATTTCTCAACAAGTGAGATTTGCCTCTCTCGAGTCCGTGTCTGAGCTAAAGAGCTGCAGCAATCACCGCTCCCGGTTTTAAACGAGTCCAGTTGTTCTCATTACGTAAATAGTCTTCCAGTGGGTCACTGAACTTTTCTCCTGTGGACAGATTTGCCGTGGAGCTCCCGATTTAGTCGGGGCAAATCAGCTGTGAGTCATCATTTCAGAGGCCGACTTAGGCCGTCCGTGACCATTTTCTAGATTCGTTGCAGATGTTGATAAAGAACTTTTCTTCTGTTCAAGGGATTGGTTTCCAAATCCTGCTCTGACCTACACACTCATCGCCCCTGAAAAGCACATGCTGTTCATTTTGACTATAAAATTAGAGTAGAATTTTGCCGTATGAGCTAAACTTAAAGAAGCTTTCTGGGGATATGCTCCAGAAGGGGTATTGTAGCAGTGACCTCCCATAGTTGCACTCAGCATTTAAACATTGCATGACTCAGTCTTATTACAATTTGCTATTTTCTTTCCTTAAACTGTGGCACAACCTGTGGTCATTAACAGTTTGTTAGTCAGGGGCAGCACAGAAACTCAGCTGGTCAATAAGAAATTCCTCACCTAAAGCCCAGTTCAACCCCATGCAGATCTCTCAGGACATCAAGAGGACATTTCTAATGCCACTGGACACCCATGCTTGGGCAGCCAGATCACATTCTGAGTGTCCTAAACACCACTAGACCCCAATATCATGCAGATTCTTCTTCTCCTTGGATTTTATGAATCAAATTAGCCATTTAACTTTTGTGCAGTCAGCTGTGGTTACTCATACCATTCTCTCTTGTGGGGTAACATTAGAAAGTCACATCACCTCCTCGACAGCTCACAGAAAATTTTAAAAGCAAAAACTTTGCATGTGGGCAAATTAACAGACCTGAGTAGAGATAATGTTTTCCATTAAAAATACTTATTCCTTCATTTTGGCTATTGAGCGCTGCTAACTAGTGGTGTGATGCTGGCTTCAGCGCACAAGAACTGTGGGATGTGAGCAACGGAAACTGATATTCAGTTACAATCTGTTAGAGAAGGTTTGTGCCCTTCTCCTGCTCTTGTCCCCTTGGTGCTGACCCAAGCTTACAGCTGTGTGCCCAGGTGGCCAAGAAGGCCAATGGCATCCTGGCCTGTATCAGGAATAGTGTGGCGAGCGAGCGCTGGTGAGGCCCCACCTCAAGTGCTGTGTCCAGTTTTGGGTCCCTCACTACAAGAAAGACATTGAGATGCTAGAGCGTGTCCAGGGAGGCTGGTGAGGGGTCTAGAGAACAAGTCTTATAATGAGCGGCTGAGGGAGCTGGGGTTGTTCAGCCTGGAGAAAAGGAGGCTGAGGGGAGACCTTCTCACTCTCTACAACTCCCTGAAAGGAGGGTGTAGCGAGGTGGGGGTCGGTCTCTTCTCCCAAGTCACAGGTGATAGGACAAGAGGAAATGGCCTCAAGTTGCACTAGGGAAGGTTTAAATTGAATATTAGGAAAACTTTCTTCACTGAAAGGGTTATCAAGCATTGGAACAGGCTGCCCAGGGAAATGGTGGAATCACCATCCCCGAGGGACATGGTTTAGTCGTAGACTTGGCAGTACTAGGTTAACAGTTGGACTTGATGATCTTAAAGATCTCTTCCAACCAAAGAGATTCTATGATTCTAACCTCCTTCTTCATATTTCTTTCTCCTTCTTGTCTCTCCTGCTGCACGGCACCGTCATGCTCATCCAATTCTAATAAAATAGACAGTGTCTTTACGT
Source organism: Numenius arquata (assembly GCF_964106895.1). Lineage (NCBI taxonomy): Eukaryota > Metazoa > Chordata > Aves > Charadriiformes > Scolopacidae > Numenius > Numenius arquata. The sequence goes on from NC_133582.1 coordinate 6,439,133, forward strand.
GCTTAGTTAAAGTGTGAGTAATCAGACCTTTCATGCAATAAACGGATTTATTAAATGGGCTCAGAACAGGAAAAGTGTTTCTAAATGTTTGGTCAAGATGGGATTTTCATCATCAAGACCACACAAAACAAAGTGGCCATATGGTGCATAGTCTCTTTCTTACACACACACCCCTTTCTTTGTGATTTTAATAATTTGTCCAGGGTTTATAAAATAAATTTGGTAGAATTATACCTGGACTATGAAACCAGTAAACTTTAGAGCCCTCTGGTTTGGTGGGATATTGTCCTACTTGGGACAATATCCCACCAAACCAGAGGGCTCTAAAGTTTGTCATACTTGGGACAATATCACCCACTATGCTCATTCTTCAAAAAGAAATAGCCTCCTGAATCAAACTTTATAAAAAACTTTTCCTTGTTTCTGAAAATTATTTTACCATAGCTTAAGTGAATAAGTTCCAGAAAGATCCTAAACCAGAAATCCTTGTGTTTGTTACAAAAATTTCAAAGGTCACTGTGCACTGAGAGCATGTTTTCTGTCCTGGGGAAACGGTCTTTTGTCTGAGCTCTCAAGTTTTTCTCCTCTGGCGGTGTATTTTTCTCTGGACCTCTTTTCTCATTCTTCTGAAAGAAATGAAATCTGCTGGGATGCTGATAAAAGCGGCCTGGTTAGAAGGGGAAAATCACTGAGCAAAAGAAAACATCCACTGAAAAATACTGACAGAGAGAGGCCTGCCAGACAGGGAAGATGCAGCATCCTTGAGAAGCACAGCCACCCTCTTTGAAGTGCAGCCGGGTACACAGAAACCTGAGACATCCCAAGATACCATCAGTAAGCACAAAAACAAGGGACTGTAACAGCAACTTATTGTCCAAAAAGGTGGAAAATGGTCTGGAAAATACAAATTGGTCTGAAAGAACAAAAAACATTATCTATTGGCCATTTCAGGTGAAAAACAGAAATGAACAGCACCTATTGGCTGCTCGAAGTGGTGGTGTCCAATGCCCTTTTATGTCTCTGTGATATAAGGAGGAATTAATTTTTAGCCAAAATGGAACCTGAACTTCCCGAGTTACACTTTTCCATTTCTAAACAGGTTGAACTTGCTGCATGAACTTTCTGCCAGCTCTTGGACTCTCACTGGGGACACCCGGCTGACTCCAAACCCCAATGACACGGAGCATCTCTGAAGTGAGACTGTCTGTTGTCTCATCGGTTCCCCTCCAGGCCCGCTTTTGGGGTTGTCCTCCCACTGGTGGGATGATTTGGTTCACTTGATGAAGGTATCACTTGGTACCAGTATGGTACATCCATATAAGCCTATCTATCATAAGTATATCTTCTGTTATATTGTTGATGAGTTGCCTCACTAATGATAAATTTGTAGTAACCTGTAATAGTATATTCCCACTTTGCTATTGGCTGTTGCTGTATGATTTATTGATGCTAAGTTATTGATCACTGATAGCAATTTGTAATAGCATGATACATATATATTCACTTTATTAATCATAGGTATACTTGCTAGTGGTGATTTTGTGGTAGTTAACTTGCTAGTGGTGATTTTTGTGGTATTTTTGGAATCTGTAATAAGGTAGAGAAGTTTAGAGGATAAAGCCTCCATGTCCTTGTGTATTACAGAATCCTGCAAACCCACAGTCATGATCTCTGTACCCCTGCAGGCCGGATAACCCCTAAGGTCATGACAGACATGCCTCGGGGTTCTTCCAGCCAACAAACCTGTTGGAAAATCAGGGACTACAGGGGATATTTAATGGTGCCATTTCTGCTTCAATAAACTAAATGTAAACCTTTACATCAACATGAAAATGCAAAAAAAAAAAAAGTTTTTTCTAGACAAACAGGAAGCAAAATAGGATAATTATAGAGGTCACCATCTGGTATATCAGCAGCTTCCAGTTTAATCACACACTGACCCCGGGATGAACATTCCCGCTCGACTAAGCTCTCCTCTGACTGCAAAGAATTAGGGGAATGTTTCCCCCCAGGAGATTATCCTGTTACTGCCCACAGCATGGTTTCTCGCAGCTTCCTGCAAAGCATCTTGTACTGGACATGCTGGGAACAGGGCTCTACATCAGCGGTGGGAGTAGGAGGGTTGGCAGTAGCAGTCCTGGTGGTCACCAAAGCCACGATGGGAGTAAAATTGGCAGCTCTGGGGGGTGTCCAGGAGTATCACCGGTACCTCATGCTGTAGAGGACATGACCATCAGGGAACACTCGCAGCATGATGTTGTCGGTGGTGGTGTCGTGAATGAAGGACCTTTTGGAGTGCACAAAGAAGACGTCAGGGACCCAGATCTTCTTCACCAGCCTGCCGTCGAAGGTCATGCTCTTGTTGGTGGTACTGGGAAATGAGAGACGCTCATCCCTCCAGTAGTGTCTTAAGTACAGAGTCATAGTGAAATCCTTCATGAAAAAGGAAAAGACCCAGAGAGAGAGCTCTGTCAGTGTTGCTTTCTACATCTAGGAGACACCAAAAAGAAAACTCACTCCTACTAGGTAGATGAAACCCCTCCCCTCTCAACTCCTGTTTCTTCCCTGGACCAGTGCTCTTTGTGAATAGATTCTTCCTGATGAAATAATTTCAGCCAAAATAAAACATAAACCCCCAATCAATGTATCACAGTATTCAATAATGTTCGGTCCTAAAAAGGACATAAATATACCCCAAGAGAAGCACTGCCCTGCAGAAATGATTCTTCAATACTGGCAAAATTATCTTGAAGGACTATGTTATCAATAATGTGTTCAAGAAGGAAAAACTTAATGAGAATAATAATTCTAATAAGAATTATCTTAATGGTCAGGCTAAACACTAAGCAATTTATCCCCAAAATAACTAAATTGTTGCAAACAGCAACCAAGTGAGGGAACTGGTTTTCCTACTGTACAAGCGTATAAATAAAGCTCTTTTTTTAAGCTTGTTGAGGGGGCAGGAGCTTCAGTCACACAAAGGAAAACATCTGTTTGTCGATCCCAACCTGGCAGCTGCTGCTTTCAGAGCTGAATCTACTCTCTCATGCTGAGAGATCAAATACACTCCTTTTCTTCATATTCCCAATTAAGCCAGTGGTTACGGGAGCCGCAGCTGCCAAGCCTGGGCAGGCAGCAGGACAGGCTGGGATCTCTTCCCAAACACTCGGCAACTGCTTCCAAAAACCTCCACCAACTCCTCATTTTGCTTTGCCGATGATAAACCACCGGTTAACCCGACTCTCTCCATTTCAAAGGGCTGCCCTGGCAACAGCCTTACATTGCCAGTGGGTTTTTCATGCATTTGTTCTTCCACCCCAAATACAAACCAGCAACTGCTGTGGAAAGTACTTGTCCCGTGCTGGGAAAATAGAACTGCGGAGCCATCTACAGCAAAGGGAGAGAGAGCTGCCCTCAAATCTTTCTGATGGGCAAGACTTTCGTTGGAATCAGATGCTCCTGACAGAAGGCATTGCAAGTTATTTACTTGCACTAATTAGGCCTTTTTGCTGCTACGACATTATCTTGATATATCGGAGCCACAAGGCTCCTTGTGACAGCCATTTCCTGGGCTGAAAGCTCCCTCCCGCCCACTTCATCGCAGGCATCCCCCCAAACCCCCTCTTTTGATACCCAGGCAGGCAAGCTCCCTTCTTTTAATGAAGATGGAATTGCACCACAATAAAAGCTGATCAGCCTAAAGCTCTTCCTTTAAAGCCTTTATGTTGTGCCTAGGCAAGAGAAGGTGCCCAAAAAACAGGGAGAAAAAGGCAGAAGGACGAAGGAATCAAGAAGCTTCCCCTTCTCCTCTATGTTCCCCTTTCCACTTATCTTTCCAGTGTTCTTATTCCATTTCCAATAGTTAAAAAAAAAAACACAAACAAACAAAAAACCCACCAAAACCCAACAAAACCAAAACCAACAAATAAACCAACCCAAACAGGAAAATGCTTGTGAACACTGTTTTCTCTGGGAACACATTGAAATCTGTTGAGGGTTAACAGCAGCATGTATTTCTTCCTGTTTTTTAATTAATTAAAAAAAAAAAAAAAAGATAGTAAATCACAAGTGAACTTGGTGCAAATTTCCTGAACAGCATCACCAGTGACCGAAAGGCTATTCTCCCACACCAAATTCCACTTTGGCAGAGGCAGCTCAGGCTCCCCCTGGCAGCTCCCACTCACGGGCCCCAGTGAGGTTACTCCCAGTGATGAAGAAGCAGAAGCGGCTCCTTCTCATTTACGTTGCCAACTTAATTTTCTAATGTGCCTCCCAGAATCATGCATTTAAAACAAATGGACTCAACAGTTCCCTAAGGAAGAAAACTCTTGCAGTAGGTGCAGCTTATGTGAACTTCACCATATACCTTCAAATCTTCCTAAGCACCTGCTTGTATTTTTGGTTGTGATAGATCCTTCACAGCACTGATTATTCTCTGATTTAAGGTCCCTTTTTCCTTCATACTTTACCTGAAGATACAGAAATAAGCCTTTAATCACCTGGTTTTATCAAGTCTTTGGTTCTGAGAATCAGCCTCTTTGAATTTGCCAAATTACTTTCATCTGACCAATAACTTGAAAACCAGAGGTTTCCAGTGGGAAGGACTTTTTGTGACTAGGAATAATTGGGGCTTAAAAGAGGATTACGTACCATGTCAACCTCAGAGATACTGTCCAAGCTTTCAACCTGCACATCCACCCCAACAGGGATTGCAGGGCCTGTAGGAGAATGAGATTTAGATATGTAAATAACTGTTCTTTTATGTCATTTGCATTTAATTAGCACTATAAGGTAGCATGCAAAACATTTCTGAGCTTATGCTATACTTTTCTGTCCATGATTCTTCACGAGGGGGCTCGTGGAAGAGTCAGTGAATAACCATGTAAGGCCCCATTTGAAACACTGAATTATCTTCTGCAATGCTGACACCACACAGCTAATCCACAGCCTGGATGAAATATTTGCATGTCTTTAGAAGCTGAGCCATCCCATAGATTTTAGGCCTTTATGAACAAATTTCGCCCCAAGAACAGGAGACTGATAAGAAGAAACTGCAAGCAATGAAGTCTTCTTTGTGGATTTCTCATTTCTTATCAATAAGACAAGCTACATTAAACTCTCAACAGCCCATCACCATTTTCATTCATATGACTCATTGATGATGTTAATAGTTTTCCACAGCAGTTTTAAATTTAGCAACCAGAAAATTCGCAAAGAGTAAATAAGCAGAAGACATCCCATAATAAAGCCATAATCCCCTATAACTAGAAACCCTGTATCAGAATTTCACTGTAAACTGCTGCTCATTAATGATCATCCAGTGGATTCCTTCCCAGACCATTGTAACTCATCGAAGAGAGGCAAATCCATGGCAAAGCCACAGATATCTTTTCCTTGTCACCCTTGCCATTAGTCCTTTCTTTTGACTGGCTCCTTGCCCCAGGAGGAGGAGGAGACACTGCTGATGTCCAAGGCAGATGTGTCCTTCCTAACGTGCAATCCAGCATCCAGCAGACAATGACTAGCACATTGTCCTTCTGTCACCCCAGAAATCCATCATCTTCTGATTTGACCAGAGGAAATGGTGGCTTCATTAAGTGGAAATACTGTGGCAATGGCTTTGCAGTATTCTGCTCCCCTTCATCCTCATCAGTTGAGTAGTTGTGGAATATGACAAAATCTAACAAGCTAATTAGCTAATAGAGTGCAGTTTTTGAGGAGGTGGTTTCTTACTTCTGGTTCTTTCAGTTGACTTAATAAGTGATGCTGCACCTCACTACATACCCTGCCTGTCTTATATACAGTATTTAAATGCAGTCCTTTTCAATCTGAAATCACTCTATGAGTTTGCACCTTGGTTGCAGCCACACTTCCTTCTGCTCTCTATAATTATTTAGGACATTGAGTAAAGAAAAGTTAAGAACACCACCACGAGAAAGGATGTCTATATGACATCCTCCTCAGTGCTCTGCTTTTTTTAAACAAGGCAGCAGAAAGCACTGTATCTGTGGTGATAACAAGCATTTTGATGTGCAGTATAATCAACAGGGAAACAGCACAAGCCTGCTGATAGGCAGTGCCCTGCTGGTAGCCAATTAGCCTTTCTTTGCTCTGATACCTCATGAAGCCATATATGGTGGTCAAGAAGAGCCTGGGCAATGATTCAAATATTTATCTATTCCCTTAATGTCTTTAAATATCTAATAGGTCTCCAGGGCAGTCATGTTTGTGATGTTTAACTTGGGCCTCTGCTACAGCAAGGCTCAATGCTCAGAGTAAGCCACTTCAGAAAGGCTCCACGGTCCAACACAGCCCACGTCAGGACAGGCACAAGGCTGCCCTCGGCCCTTGCCAGAGAAAGCATTTATAATTAATATTATTTGTTGGCACACACAGCTGTTGACATTGCAGTCGTGCCCAGAGTGCTTCCGGACAGCCACGTCGCGGTGGGCACCGCGCTAACAGAGAAGACGCGCTCTCTGCCAGGAGGGCTTCCCAGCGCAACCGGGTTGTGCCAGCAGAGGAAGGCAGCGCTCGGCCGTGGTGCTCCCCACTGGGTCTCCCTGGTGCCCAGGGGCTGCGTGCCCAGCACATGCTGGGCAGCACCCCCCCCTCAGCTTCCCGACCGCGAGAGACACTCTCTGTGCACCAATGCTTAATTTAGCCTTGATACAGGAAATCAACACCCACCCGAAGTCTATTTACTGCTGCAATTTCCACGCTTGTCTGAACACTAATCACAGATTTAAAAAAACAACCAAACAAACAAAAAAACGACCCAAACCAAAACATGAAAACTTAAACTACAAACAGAAGATCACTGCCAAGTTAGTATTTGTCCCTCCTATTCCTTCCCTATCTGTTCTTGAAGATAAAAAGCTATGTCCGTATTCTTTTTTTCATGTTCCTGCATCAAACGCTCATTTGGGCTCCCAGCTATCCAGTAGTGCAAGGACAAAGTCTAAGGTTCAGTCTGGAGCTGCCATGAAGCTTTATTAAACGCAAAATAAGGGGTGTTCAGTGTAAAGCTGGGTGGTCTGGAAAGCCCTGGAGAGAAGAGGCCTGAGGCTGGGTTAGGTGTCTTGTACGTCAGTGAAACTGCTGTCACTTTTTTTTTTCTTTTCCGTAGTTAATCATAAATTAATCATAAAAGTTAATCAATAAATTTGAGGGATGATAAAACAGTCAGTATAATAGAGAGAGGGAGAAATAATTTGAACTCTGGACTCAAACATGAAGTTCTTCATACAGAAAGTATGAAGATGAGACTGTAAAACTTACTTATCAGTGGAAATATTTACCCTGCCTTTCTCGGGCAAAATCCTACTACAATCATCAGGAGCAATCACCGCTTTTCCCTTCTCCCGGCTCCTCACTCAGCACCCAGGGCCGAGGCAGTGAGAAAGCACATAAATGGGGATGAGGGAACGTTGAGACACCGAGCCCCTTTGGAGGAGGCTTGGACAAGAGGTTGGGCCGATCAGGGAAGAGCGGGCGAAGGGCCAGCGGGGCCAGCCCAAATGTTGCTGCCTGGGAGCAACAGCAGCTAGCGGCAGGAAATCAAACAAACACCAAGTCCTGCTTTAGGCAATGAGCATAACTGATAACAGTAATTGCATATTCACTTGGCACATCACTCTTTGAAACGTCTACTAAGACGCCATTTGGCAGAGGCACCTGATGCGAACACCGCCGTAAATGCGTGCAGTGTCTGAAGCAAAACAGAAGCCCTGTAAAGAAATGCCCTCAGAAACAAACTCTGGGTTTCCTTAAAGGTCACTTTGGCTACAGCACACGCGATTGAGCTAAACGGCTGTTGATCAGTCACAGAAAGTTGTCAAGAGGTCTTTGGTCTCACTAATCCTTGGAGCCAGTAGGGAACTGCTAGATTTTTAATCCTGTTCCTCTGGAAACTAAACTGTTCAGCCACTGGGACTGCAGACGCTTTGTCAAATTTCCCATCAAATGCCACTACAGAGGAACAAACAGAAAAAAAAAATCTCTCTTTATTGAGAGGGAGCAGAGGATGAGGAAGGTGTGAATGGGAAGGGAAAAGAGCAGTTGAGATGGTATCTGACACACTGAGCAGGTAGAGAGAGGACAAGTAACTGAGATTATAGCATAAAATGTAAATAAGCCCTCATCAACTAGCTTTTCCTTGTCATAAACAATATTGTTTTCAATACTCATTTTTTCTTCAGGGAGAGGAAATAGAGAAGGATGAACTTGGAGAATTACAAGCAGGAAAAGACCTGAATACTGTAACACTGGAGAAACCTCGAAGCTCAGGCTCCTCTCTGGGATGTTCACTGCCGGACGGGAAGCTAAACGGATCCCTGCGAAAGCTGTGGATTTGGCTGAGATGAGGAAGCAGTGTTGCCTTGCTCAAAGGCTGCAGGCCAGAAAAGCTTTTCAGCTCATCCTTCGGGGTCTCTCTGAAAAGCGTCAGCCAAATTCATGGAATTATTCAAATTAAACATGAGCTCAAGTATTTATAGATCAAGGTCTGGAGAGAAACTGTATAACCGTCAACTGAAGCATTTCTTCCAGAAACAGCCAACATGTCAACATCCATTATCTCCATCACTGTTCGCAGCAATATCTTGCAGAACACAAATCCTAATTCAGCAGGACTGGTACAACCAGAAAGCAAAACCTGGACCCTTATAAAACTTCATAAAAGTCACAGACTTCCGCTTCCAACACAGAAACGAACCCATCAATAAACTATTCCCCTTGCATCTCAGACACAGCACAGTGGCAGCTTCCAAGCCAAGCTCAAGACACTCACAGTCATTAGCAAATTTGACGATATAAAAATTGGAAATGGAAAATAGGAATTTTTCATTTTGGGGGAGATATTTATATTTGCGTGTTGAGAGAGAATTTAAGTGACCAGAAGCACAATCCGAGGCTGATGGGAGCACTCCTACTTTCTCTCTTATATCGGGCAGTGGCCATTAGCCCCACAATTTCTGTATGAGATTTACAAGTGATGTGACAGAGCACCCTCGCATCTTCTCACTGTAAAGGAACCACCTTCTGAAACTGCATCAGCAACACCTTATTTCTGTAAATTCCTGCATGTCAGTGTCCTTGCCTCAAATCGAAGTTGAATATTAAAAAGATACTCAGGGACCAGCCTGTCAAGGTGTTTGTGGCTTTATAGGTCTTTACTCCTTTGCCAAGTTCCCAACCCGGTGTCCTGAGAATCAGTGATAAGAGTGCGCCCTCTTTTCTCTTTCCTCTGCAGTGAGCTGCTCTGTTTTGTGACCTACTCCTCAGTGAAAGATATTACACACTCGACTTAGGCGCTGCATACAGAAAAGATGCTGTACAGGTTACCTTTAGAGAAGACTCACTTTGCTTCCGTGTTCAGTGGTTGTGCAAGTAGAACAGACGGACCCAACAAGTCTCCATTTCGGGTGGGTTCTGACACCGGGAAGACTTTGTGGCTTGTTTCACCTCACAAAATCTCCAGTTTAAACACTAAACTCTGTCCCAGGTTGTATGGGACGTCTGATCTGGGGCTAAACCCTCTAGGGAACCCAGGAGGTTTCCACAAGTCCCATCCAGGAATGACTTCAGAAGGTGCCCAACATTAAAGCCTGTCACATCCCAGTGTGTCTCCCAAAACCACCCACTGAGGAGCAGCCAGGAAAGCTGCAAAGGGTGAGTCAGTTCCCAGTCAGAAGCAGGTACTGAACACAAACATGGGTTTTATATATTTATGGGGAGGGCGTACTACTGTGAAAATGCCTGGAGTCAGTTCTCCAGCTCTGAGACTAAAGGTTTGCGACATCTCTTTCGTTTTTCTCTTTGGCAGTGGTTTCAGAGGCTCATTGTTTTTCTCTGAGACAGCCTCCCTGTCCCCTCATCTGTCTTTGAAGGAGTGAGGCGGATGAGATAAAAACATCTATATAGGAAACAAGCAGGTTTGAGACTTCTTTGCTGCCAAATGTTTTGTGCACACCCAGAGAGCCTTGCAAACGTCCAGGAGAGAGCCCATGTCTGCAAGCTACAGAGGAGTCTTCAGTGTTTCTGCATGTGTGTGTGTGTACATATATATATTTTATATATGTTTGGGATCTCTTAGGTGTGGGCAGCTTCCAGGTAGCCACCACCAGGATACACTCATCAGCTGCCCCATGCCTGCAAAGAGCTTCGTTCCTCGGCATCTCCCTGATGGCTGGTCACCGAGGGAGAACCGATTTTTATTCCAGCCCTTGATACTAACCCTAAATGAACTACCTATGCTTCATTCACCCCACCATTCATCCATCCATCCATCCCGACAAAACCACTGCCCGGAAAGGGCAGCGAGGACCAGCTGACATTAGGCTATTAGGCTATGAAGAAATATAATAAAAGTACAGCATTAGGTTGTTCCTCAGCAAAGAAGATACAGCTATTTTAAGTATCAACTAAAGCTGCTTATTCACAGGCTCCCTGTAAAATACGAGATGTCATAGAGGAAATGCTTAAAGTGGATGTTTAAGGAAGGCAGCAAAACAAACATTTACATAATCTTTAAATATTAATATTTGTAAATAATACCTGAACATCTGCTAGCTAGAACAAGGTCGCCGACATGGAGATAACTCCCTAAGGGTCAAAACAAACAGAGCCTATTTTCGCTTACGCAGGCTACTTTGAACATCAGCAAAGCAAAAATCTTTGTCATTACCACCGTACCCAACAGCCTGTCTCTAATGGGCTGAGAGCAGGGAAGACAGCCATGTTTATTGGGCTGTTAATAACACAACTTACACAACATTCGCTTGCTCACTTGCTCTTTACAAAGATACTTTTTCTTGGAAAAAAAACCCTTCACCTTTCTCTAATGATTTTCTTCCACTTCACCTCGCATAACCCCAGCCTGCTCTGGCCAGTGGCCACAGCTCTGTTGGGCTGGCAACCTGCTGGCTCTCCTCTGCGGACCAGCAAGAGTCACTGTGGCCGCAGTAGAGCAGCTGCAGACCCCATCCCCTTTCTAGCTTAAAGTTGTAGACTGGTCCACCAAAAACATTGAAGGTTAGGAAAAATTTCTTCGCTGAAAGGGTCGTCAAACACTGGAACAGGCTGCACCCATTTAGTGGTGACTGGTGTCTCGTGAGCTGGAGAAAGGCAGTCCTCCTTCCCACTACTGTAATGTCCACTCAGTGCCTGCAACTGCATGTGATGCACACGGTATCTCTTCTAGGGGCTACCAGCCTGGGGTCCTGCATGCTTTCAGATCTAAGCCTGTCTCTACACTTTGCTTTCCCCCTCTTGTTTGCTCCAGGAGAGCCACTGGAATGACCAAACTCCCCTCCTGACGTGATCGGGGCGAGCAGGGATGGTCTTCAGCACCAGAAAGGCCATCTTTTCTTCTCTGAGAGAAAAGGAATGATTCCAGCGCAGGCACCCACCTCGCAGTAAGGAGTGGAAATGGTCAGAGGAAAATTTATTTGCAGGCAGATTTATTATATGATAGTGGTTCCTTCACACTGGTGCAGCTGGCCAGAGGCTTCTTTTGTCTATTTTTTATAATTACATGGTTAATTAGATGAGCATGAAATCAAAAGTGAACTCTTTTATTCTCACCTCCGAAAGCTGGCCGCATGGTGAAGTCATGGTCATCAACCCTGAGAAGCTGCTCCGTCTTTCCTCTCCGAGTTTTGGTCACGTCATGATTCTTCTTGTAGATGTGACTGCAAAAGACAGCACAAGCGTTGGTCTGATGTTTCTGGGGGCCCAGTGGCACTCTGTGGCCAACTTCTGCCTGCCCCATTTCAGAGCCGCAGCTTTGCGGGCACAGCCCCACGGAGGGAAGCAGGGTTGCTGCCAGCACCACTTGGCTGGGTACCAAGGTGACATTATCATGAGAAAGCTCTTTCTGACAGGGGTCACACAATGTCATAAGCTGTTCTGAGACTATCTGCCCCACGAACATCAGCTGAGTACCAGCAGTTTGTGTGGACTCGCTTTGCCTTTTGACTTTTAACAATGACAAAAATCACCCGTTTCCCTCCACAGCAGCAGGAAAAGAAGGGGTTTATCTAAAGAAGTCAGCAAGATCTGCAGTCCTTCACTCTTCTGAATATTAGTCCCAACTTTTTACTTGAGAGATCATATCACAGTAGAACAAGGGTGACAACAAACCCCTAAGAAAAGCGTAAGAAAGTCGCTAAAATGGCATAAGTGGGTAACTAAACAGCAGACAGACAGACAGACACTGCATGGGCTTGGAACTTGTTGACACTGGAGGTGTTCAAGACCAGGCTGGATGGGGCTTTGAGCAACCTGGTCTAGTGGGAGGTGTCCCTGGCCACGGCGGGGGGGTTGGAACCAGATGATCTTTAAGATTCCTTCCAACTCTTACCATTCTGTGATGATAATACAAGCCTTTATGCTTCAGGGCACGTGCTACGTAGGAAAATTTGGATGCCCCCTCATCATCAACCATCAGGGAAAGGCCTAAGTACCAATGAATGTTCAATCAAACCTCTCTAATCAAAGAATGGGGTCGGAGGTGGGGAGGAGGGGAATCAAATTAAAAATCCAATAAAACTTTGGATTGCGCGCTGTACGAGGAAATAGTATGGAAAACCCTGACGGTATTACAATGCCATCTTGTCAATCGATGGCACAGCCTCACTGAAACGCCAGGCTCTGATCAATTAGCTTAAAAATCATCAAACAGCAAATAACACACAAGAGAGTTGCTAAGAACAAGTTTGTGGCTGCAGAGGCTTCAGAGGGCTGGTGGGGGACACCAACCTCGCCTTAGGGAAAAAACAGGTTTTCAGGAATTTCCTGAGCCAGCGGTTACATTCGATAGGCAGCATTTAATCACCAATTCATGCTGAATCCTCCAGGTACATGACAGATAATTCTGAATTTACAGAGGTCTGCCATTTAATTTTTAATCGATTTAATCCATTTCCAAAGATTTTTGCACAGAGCTGTTTTTAGTGACAGGCAGCCTACACAGCCTTTGAAGCGTGTAACTGGTTTTTGCCAATTTAATCCAAAAGCAAGACCAAGTTTGTTCATAAAAACCACATTCTTTATAACAGTGCTTGGCAACAGCTATCCTCGTATCTTCTGACGCTCTCCGGCGGGTTTCCCATGCCACCCCCACCACTCCTTGGCAGAGGAAATATCTCATTCTCTGCAGCAGAGGTGAATACAGCCTCCAGCGCCTCTGCAGAGCTGAGGGATGCCCTGAGCACTCCCGCCCATCGGGCGCCTTTACCGACAATCACCGGTATCTCGTAAATCCTCCCTGAGGTACTTATTCATAGATTCATAGATTCATAGATTGGTCCAGGCCGGAAGGGACCTCCAAAGGTCATCTAGTCCGACCTCCCCGCAGTCAGCAGGGACACCTCCTACTAGACCAGGTTGCCCAGGGCCTCGTCGAACTTCACCTTGAATATCTCAAGGGAAGGGGCCTCAACCACCTCCCTGGGCAACCTGTTCCAGTGTTCCACCACCCTCACGGTAAAGAATTTTTTCCTAATATCCAATCTAAATCTCCCCTTCTCCAGCTTAAAACCATTGCCCCTCGTCCTGTCGCTGCAGGCCTTTGTAAACAGACCCTCCCCAGCCTTCCTGTAGGCCCCCCTCAGGTACTGGAAGGCCGCTATGAGGTCTCCCCGGAGCCTCCTCTTCTCCAAGCTGAACAACCCCAGCTCCCTCAGCCTGTCCTCATAGCAGAGGTGCTCCAGCCCCCTGATCATTTTGGTGGCCCTCCTCTGGACCCGCTCCATCAGGTCCATGCCCTTTCTATATTGAGGGCTCCAGACCTGCACACAGTACTCCAGGTGAGGTCTCACCAGAGCAGCGTAAAGTGGCAGAATCACCTCTCTGGATCTGCTGGCAACACTTCTTTTGATGCAGCCCAGGATGTGATTGGCCTTTTGAGCTGCGAGAGCACATTGCCTGCTCATGTCCAGCTTCTCGTCCATCAGCACCCCCAAGTCCCTTTCCTCAGGGCTGCTTTCTAACACCTCATCCCCCAGTCTGTATTTATACTGAGGATTGTTTCTTCCCAGGTGCAGAATCCTGCACTTGCTTTTGTTGAACCTCATGAGGTTCAACTGGGCCCACCTCTCCAGCCTGTCCAGGTCCCTCTGAATGACATCCCGTCCCTCCGATGTATCGACAACACCACACAGCTTGGTGTCATCTGCAGACTTGCTGATGGTGCTTTCAATCCCTCTGTCTATGTCTTTGATAAAAATGTTAAACAGTACTGGTCCCAGGACGGACCCTTGAGGGACACCACTCACTTATGGCCTTTAGCGCTTCTGATCATAGATTTGTCGAGGTTTCTTTCAGCTTTATGTACTTTCTGCAACTCGCCACTATTCATTTATAAGCCACACATCTCTTTTTTTTGCCATATTTATATATAATACATATATAATTTTATTGCTGTTTATGCTTTGCTCACGTGAGATGATTTTGATAAAGTTGTCTTTTGTGACGACTTGTTCCTGTTCACAGAGGAGAGAAGGGGACAGGTTTCACATTAAGTTTCTGCAAAGGATTTTCCATTATTGCCCTAAATTTTTTTTATATTCTTCTCTCCATCCATTTTTAGTCAGAATTGTTCTGAATTGCATAAGATAGATCTTTTTTTATACTGCCAAATATATCAAAGAAAACTAAATTTTGATGGCGTGAGAAATCACGGATAACAGCTGAGCAGGACTCAAACCAGCAGTGGATACCTACGCAGGCAGTCAGACCTTTCCAGAGCAAGATAAAGAACTTATAAAATTGTTAAGAGTGTTCAAGCTGTAGGGAATAAGGCAGTGGGTAAGTGGTGAGCCTGAAAGGAAACGTGATTCCCAGCCGGAGCGCGGTGCAGCTGCCGACAGCCACAGTCCGGAAGGTTTCTGCACCTCCCTCTGGAGAATTCAGCGTTGACTTTGGTCATGAGAAGATGGTATCTCATAGTCATGGGACATTGGCTCCTATTATCCCATTTCCTATTGGGATTTGGAAAATATTTCTACAGTTTCAATGAAAATCTTACCGCACTTCAGTATATTCTCTGGGGAAAAAGCCCAGAACGCATTTGTTGAAGGTGTCATTTACTTTGTGTAGCAGCCACAGCAAGCTGGAGGAGATGCACACTGTGTAAACCGAGCACCAAGAAAGGTACAAAACCTGTTTTTCTAACCAGCAAAGTATATGACTGCTGCAAAGATGCCCAAGAAGATAAATGAAAAAGGTGCAATAACAGTTTCTGACTGTCCTAACAATTAACTCACCCCTAGATGAACATTCCAAACTTATTGTCTCTGCTACTCTATGAGTGTACCCCACATAGAAGCGTATCTTTAATATTAATGTTCACAGATAACATGGGATCAGATACGACGGAGAACTTTCTGATAGGCTGGGAATGCCAAGGTCCTCGATTTTGGGGAGGTCTCCTTCCATTGCCTGGTAGGGCCACCAATTCAAGGGCTTGACGAGTCCCAGTTGCCTCTCTGGAAACTTATTCCCTGGTGCGCAGGTAAGGCCGGGGCTGACATCCGCTGCCCAGCAGCCACCCAGGTGATTCCGACAAAAGGTTTCACTTCACAGTTCACTTATCACTTGATTTCTCCAAACAGAATGAAATGTATCATTTTTTAACCGACAATTCTGCTAGTTATGAGCCCTTGGTGTCCTGCCCCCTGGCTTGTACCTCAGCAAGAACGCTCACAACGTCAAGAGGTGTCACCAATGTCCTTCTCCTGGTTCTGCAATATAAGTGATGGAGACTGCATCCCTGGGAAATGTAAAAACCCTGCCATTAAAGCACCAATTCCCGAGGAGTACACACCAGCTTCCCCGGCAAAGCCCGGGCTCTCCAGCCTGCGCCAGCCCCCGGAGACGGCAACGCTGCGCAGGGGCAGCCACTTCTTGAAGTCACACCTCGACTTCTAGAAGAAGCGTGGCATTATCAGTGAGGTGGGGGGATGCAGGAGTAAGGGAGAGATAAGGAAGCTTAAGGAAGCATTATCCATTGAGCGAGCTGAGTGAGGTACCACTCATGGAAAAAATAACGTGTTACAGCTCAATATTAACGTAAAACAAGGGGTGTAATTAAGGATGCACAGGCAACCCTTAACCTGGAATTTCTTAATTTGGGTTCCGAACCCCACAGCCCTAACCTGGCTTTTTCCTTGTCCATGAAGGCACAGGCTCAGCTTCTCCGTGTAGCCGTGGCCGAGAGCTGCCCGGGCGCCCGCGGGACCAGCGGCCCCTCGCCCTCAGAGCCCCTGGAGAACCTCCCAGTGAAGACATTCCGCGCTCGCACAACCCAGGGTACCTTCTGAAAATCAGTAGAAAGACCCTTACATCCGGTTGATGTATCGCCTTAAAGGACACAAAATACCAAACTTTCCAAATGCAGATTCCCAAACACAGGAATAAATTTTCTTGTCTAATACATTTACTGTGAAATTTACTATATTTCTTGTAAGTCAGCAAAAGAAACACTAAACAGAAAATGTGATGAAATTATTAAAAAGGACACTGTCTTCATTTCTCTTGCATGGT
Source organism: Numenius arquata (assembly GCF_964106895.1). Classification (NCBI taxonomy): domain Eukaryota; kingdom Metazoa; phylum Chordata; class Aves; order Charadriiformes; family Scolopacidae; genus Numenius; species Numenius arquata. The sequence continues at coordinate 6,455,681 of NC_133582.1, forward strand.
TAGAAAACCAGTACAGGAACTGGTTTTAATTTTCTTTTACTAGAAGTGTCCACTATTAGATGCTGGTTTAGAGACAACTATATTTTTTCTACGTAACTGGAAATTTAAAATATCGATGCCACTGCTCCAGACACTCTTTTTTATTTTTTTTTCAATACTGCAGAATTCTCTGTTTTTAAAATGCCATTCACATTTGATAGTCTCCTAAACTTGATTTTCTACTCCTATACTTGATTTTTTTAAGTAAGTGCATTGTATAGCAAATGTGTGTGTGTGTATGTATATACATTTGTGTATATACATATATATATAAAAGGCAGATAGTTTCTCAGTTTCTACCTGGTTGGAAAACTGCTCATTAAAATCACTATTCCACAGGAAACCAAACAGTATCACTTATTCTTTGCAGTAAACTTCTTTATATAAATAATTTTAGCAGTGCTTTGACTTCCACTCTACCACAGCTTCACAGAAGTAACAGCGCTGTAGAAACTGCAAATTACTTTCACAATGTTTAAACGAAGTACGAAATATTCAACTTTTAACCCAGAGAACAGCACTACTTTGGGGCAAAATCATGTTTTAAAGAAGGATTTATACTATTTTGTTACTTCAAAGTAGATGATCTCCGCTACACGCGAACGGTTTTTGTAAGATAAAGCTACTGTTGAACACCCCGTATTTCCCAGAAAAAGACTTGGAAAAAACGTCAGTGTTAAGTGAAATAACGGAGATGCAGAGGCAAAACTTTAGTTGGCTTTAGGATTTCAGAATCAGGCCCTTGCTGTTGCAGCTTTATAACATTTCTGTCACTAAAAGCATATGCTACTGCATTTTCCAGTAAGTAAGATAAACCCGGGAGCGTATCAGGTGTTCTTTGCTTTCAATTCCTCCACAACATTTCTTTGTAAAACGCTCAAGTCACAGCACTCCCCATAAAAGTGTTGAGAGCTAAACCAAAAACCCAACAAAATAAATGAAAAGAGGAAGGTTTACAGCCCACAGCGAAGCCCTTTAATAAGATGGATTAACCCGATTTTATTTTTGAGCCCTTCAAACAATGAACAGTCTTGTAAGATATAATTGCCACGGGATGACATAACTACAAAACAGGATAACATACTTTGGACCGTCTGACAGGTTTGGAAGATTATCTTTTCCAACGTAAACCTCTGGTCAAATCTCAGCAACAGTAAATCTAATAAACTTTGCTAAGACCTTTAACTCTTTCTTGTGCCTTTACTTAACTTTAAAATGCACAGCCTTGTAAAGTTTCCACGGACTTCTTCAAAATACATTTTTAATTTTACAGTCCCCGAGTAACTTCCAGGGATTTTTATGTTATTAATTAATACCACGCATGCTAACCAACACCCCCGCCACCCCAAACTGTTAGAAAATAACGTGCCATTTCACGTCAATGTAAGTGGCACAGACACTTCAGCAAACGGGGTAACTAACCTGCTCTCGGAACTCTGCTGGAGCAACACGCAGGTTTGAGCATCTCTATTAATCGCAGCTTCTCTGAATTCTCCCTGTAATTCACACACAGGGCTAAAAAATATTTTTACGGAGCAGAAGTAGACAACCCATCTGCGAAACCTGCCTCGTTTAAGAGTTAATTATCGTTAAACCGGTCCATTTACAGTTAAAACCGAATACGGTGTCAGACACGATTCAAAAGACGTGCCGTTCGCACATATAATCCCCACAAAGACACTGCCAAGGCAGATGTTTATGTCTGAGTAGTAACGGATTTATAACACTCCAGGGAAAGAAACCTGCGTGTTTTAACGACCCTTACCTTGCCCTCTGCACCTCCAGCTGGCTCGTCCACCTCCTCCTCCGGTGCTTTCTGCCTTCCACCAGAAGAACTAAGCAAAAGATTAATAAAAGGAGTTTTGCAAAATCAGGCATCTTGCTGGAAGCAGGAGCAGGGAGCTCTGCGCTCCGGAAACCTCCCGCAGCACAAGTCCCCCCGGGTTTAAACATCGAATCCACTCTTAATTCCGGCAGCGGCGGCGCATGTTGGTCGGCGATGGGTGGTGGGGACGCTGCTCTCCCGAGGTGATGTTTCCCACAGGCTTCCAGGGGCTTCTCGCTCAAAGCTTCTCCCTCATCACCGCTTAACGATTGGCCATTACTCACCGAACGTTTCCACTGGGTCCTAAAGGATATTTACTAAAGCCAGCACATAAAAACCCGCAATTCTGCACGCCGGCTTTTTGCTCAATCCCCTAATCTCAGGACAGCGCTATCCTTCTGCCAGACGACGGAAAACCCGGCCGTCCCCTTTCATCAGGCTTTCCAGATTTTCTGTCCCTTCGCAGGGCAGCTTTTTCCACTGGAACGCGCCTGTGCCAGGTTTCAGGCCCCTAAAAATGTACATATTTCGATGGTTTTATAGTTATAGGTTTTATAGGTTTTATTTTCCAGTTCAGTCGGGCTCTTTATGCTGTTGAAGATAAAAGATGAGCTATTTCCTCTGAAAATGATGATTTTTATTTACTGTTAACCTTTAAAGGAAAATTAAAACACAGTCACGCCCCCAAAGCAGCTATACATGCAATAGACTTTTTACATAAATCAAGTCACCGTGAATATTTATTTTTTTTTCAAATAGCTATTTGCACAATGAGGCATTTTAACTTTTTTTTTTTTTTCTTTTTTAAATAGAAGTCTGAAATAAAAACGGAAAGCTACAAAGCAGCTATTTCTTTAAGCACAAGGAAGAGGCTGTTTTCAGAAACCGTTCAAAGCTTATTTTTCCCACAGCCCACTCAAAGGGCAACGGGGATCGCGTCTTTGCAAAAGACTTCACCGCTCTGAGAGCCAGCGTGTGGTACCGCGGGAGAGCGGCCGGGCTCTAGGCAAAAAAAAAAAAAAAGCACATGGGGAACAGAGCAGTCAAAAATCCAGCAAAGTCTTCTTTTGGGTCAGATCCCTCCCAGGACTCTCCTCTGCGGGCCCAGGTTGGTGCGATACCTTGAACAGAGCAGGTACTCAGGCAACACAGCAACTAGGAAACACCCTACTTTGATTTTTTTAGAGGCTACAGGATCTGGAAAGAGGTTTTGAGGGGTTTTGGCGAGGGGTTTTCTGGTTGTTGTGTTTTGATTTTTTAAAATTTCTAATGAAATAAACATACCAATTAGGTTAAAACACATCAATTAATCTATTGGCATCAAATTGTTCTGCAGCGGAATGTGGAAGAAGTAACTGCTGAACAAAATATAAACTTTTGTCTGAACTTAAGAAAGCTACTTTTTAATTTTTGTTCCATTCTACGAGATCATCAACATTCCAGAAGTGCTAAAAAAGAACTCAGTTTTTGTGTGTTGTGGTGTGTTTATTTTTAAAATTTCCACATTCCCCTTAGACACACAAGGGGCTTGCTTTATTTTAGAAGTTGTTATACCCGCTTCAACGTTTCAAAACATACATACGTTGTATATGTAACAAATTTTAGGAAAGCTGTAGGTAGCCTGAAAAATACTTGCTGAGAAATGAGATGAGAACCTCGCTTAAGTCAGAGCAATCACAAAATGCAATTTACCTAAATTTCATTTGTCTTTGAAATAAACGTACTAGAACACATTTAAATCTGAACAATAATACAAGAGGAAAATTATCCCACTGATTGCTTTCTTCTACTTCACTGCAACACTTAAACATTCACAGACAAAACTTCTCCAAACCCGAACAACTGTAGCTCTATTGCTTGTAAATGTGATTTCACAGCATTCATTAATATTACCAACTGCTTATTTTTTTAGTAAACTAATAATGCAGAAAGTCTCTGGGTCCAATATTTATTTTAGGTTTAAAAAAAAAAATCCTGAAATGACAAAAAAGCCCTGAAACAACAACACAAAAAAACCCCAACCAACCAAAAGGCCATGTGGTACTTGAAACATAATTGAAGACTGGCTTGAAGCTCTTTATTACTACCAAGTTTTTAATAAATATTTCTCTTAAGCATGTTCATATAGATGAGGGTTTAAGTATAATAAGGTTTAAATTTTCTTTAGTAAATAAAACCACATATGAAACATTCAGTTCAACACATTATGTATATTTCTGGTATAATTAAAAGACAATAGCTCTGGGTAAATAATTATATTACATATTTATAACTATTGCAAGAATAGACATGTTTTATATAACCTTCAACTTTAAAAAAACAAGATATACAATTGAGAGTATTAGAAGAGGATATTCAAATCTTGCAAAAGATTATCCAATCTTTCTTCCAAAAAAATAAAAATCAGAATAATGCAAGTAGTTTACTGGCCCCTTCTTTCCTCCCCTGCTCCTTTCCCCCTTTCACACACACAAAGCAGCATCGCAACCAACTCGTATGTGTTCTCCCTCTAGAAATGTGTCATGGTCAATAAAAGTGGTTACAGAACCGTATCCCCTCTAAATTAAGAGGTCACTGGACACAAACACACAGTTGTGTTTCCTTTTACAATTCCTTCTCCAATGTCAAATGTTACACTAACTTAGAGGGGGTGATTAATTGCATTTATGTTCCATTAAAAAAAAAAAAAAAAGTGAATCAACCACTTAATTTTCAAACTGTCTTTTTCTAGTTGATAAATTACTCCACTCCCACATGCCTTAACATCACTATTCCACTGCACTGTTTCTCCAAGTGTCTAGTGGGCATCAATTAACACTTGTTGTAGTTAAACGTCCAACTTCACTTTTCTGACAAGTAATGTATCTGCAGGTACATTAACATTCATAAGGATTTAAGCGTAAATACAAAAAGTAGCCTTTGTAAACAGGTCTCATGTCATACCCAACACAGAATGTTCAACGAAGCATTCGAGTCACCGCTGTTACGACAGAAACAAATTTATAACTCAAATATATACTCGTTAGCCAAACATATCCTACGGAATATAAGAGCTGCCAATGCGAAAGTCAGCAGGACGATGAGAACAGTCGAGCCGGTGTGGTTCATGTTGACCCTGGGCTGCTGTACCCGGTTGAAGTCAGCTGAAGAGGGCGGCCGCCGCTGACTCTGCTGCTGGGCACGGCGCTGCCGAGGGCTCACAGACGTGTTGGTGACCACCGGCGGAGGGTGCTCTTGACCGGCCGCTGCGCTGCTGTTCTGAGTTTCAGACTGAAAAAAGGAAACACAAAGAGTTGTGAGGCAAGACGGCGCATACGATTAGCAAGGAATAAAATCATTAGGACTAAAACGTACTCCGCAGCCAATTGTTAACACTTGAAAGCCTGATAATACATGTCACTAGTGGTTACTAGATCATTATAGCCATCAGGCCTTTTTACCCTGGAGAAGACAAGACTGAGGGGGGATATGATCAACGCCTATAAATACTTAAAGGGTGGGTGTCAAGAGGATGGGGCCAGTCTTTTTTCAGTGGTGCCCAGTGACAGGACAAGAGGAAATGGGCACAAACTTGAACATAAGAAGTTCCATCTAAACACGAGGAGGAACTTCTTTCCTTTGAGGGTGGCAGAGCCCTGGAACAGGCTGCCCAGAGAGGTGGTGGAGTCTCTGTCCCTGGAGACATTCCAAACCCACCTGGACACATTCCTGTGCAACCTGCTCTGGGTGACCTGCTTTGGCAGGGGGGTTGGACTAGATGATCTCCAGAGGTCCCTTCCAACCCCATATCATTCTGCGATTCTGTGATCATTTTTGTCCATGGGCTCTCTTGAGAAGTCTATTTCAAGTTGCAAATTAGCAGTTCTAAGGACAAGAAAAGTCTGAAGAAAGTCTGTCAAACAGTATTTGAATTCCAGATGTGTTCCAAATCAAGATGTTTCAAATATCTTTGTCTAGGATTTGCTTAACGCTTTTCAGTTCAAGAAATCTTCAGTAATCCTCCAGACAGTTAAGTCTCTTGAGGATTTGTGATGTCACCTACACTGAAGGGGAAAAAAAGTTGGGAAGGGCAACAAAGGAAGGACAGAACTCCAAAGAACTCCAGTTAAGCAACGCTGCCCCTGCTTCCTGTGGACAGCTGGGTCCAAAATTCAGCTCTCACCACCACCAATGGAAAAAACAAAACCAAACGCCTGAACACGAAACATCCAAGTGATTCCAGCACAAGTTATTGAGCATTGTACCTATGCAGGCACATACCCATTGCCCTCTACTGGTCAAACATTGGTCTACCATTATATGCAGTAAAAAAAAAATGTTAGCAACTGATGTTCAGCTGAGAAGACTATTCTAACGAAAATAATTTTTCAGTTTGTAAGATTGAAGCAATGGGTTCCGAGATTTCACTGGCCTAATTCTGCCTGCAATGCTAAATGACCAAACTGTCAACATTTCAATATTAAAGATAGTGACACAGCATAGTTGATGGAAATACACATTTTGACGAGGTTCAATTTTAAAGTGTTTTTAAAAAAAGTAGCTCTGGCAAAAAGTTATTTTCTTTAAGTCTTCTTTTTACTTCTCAGAACAATTTGCAGGTGTTCCCACTGCAACCTGCAGCTGTTTGTTCCAGAGTACATTCTCCCCGCTCCTCCTTTCTTCTAAAAGACTGATCATGGTTACAGCTGGTAAAACTATTCTGGACATTTTGTATTTGCTTCCAAGCTTTGGCCACATGTTCTGCTCTATGTGGGAGAGGAATCTCCAAACCTTCATGCCGTCAGTGATTTTAATAGCCCAGGGAAGAGACCTTTCTTTCCCACCTCCTCATCACTGCTATTTCCCACTGTTTACTATCAGCAAGGAATTAATGATGTAATTACTCACCACATTTGACAACTTGCCTGTTTACATGGGTTTCTTGCCTAAGCAAGCAAGCAGCTTGGGTAGCTTCAAATAAAAAAGTTTTTAAAAGATTTATTTTATCAGCAGAGACAGCCAAGAACACCACAAGCAGCTTGTCATGGTTTCCACTACACCGCAGAAGAAAGTCATTCTGCTTCATACTGAAGCCACTTGAAAGCTCCTCATGCCAAGCAAAATAAAGACTTGAGAAGCTGAGCCTTTAAAAATAAAGTTCCTAGATTCATCAACACTCCCATCTTTCAAAAGAGGAGAGGAAGAGAAGTGAATTCAGGAAGCAAAAACTGCAAATTCAGCAGCCAAAGTGCTGTTATTCTTAAAGTATTCTTAAAGCTTTTTAAAAAAGGAATTTAAAAAAAAAAAAATCTAGAAATATTCCTGATCCTTCATGCTTCCTAACTAAAGTAACTATCACTAGTTGTCACATACCTGGGCTTCTACCCAACGCTGCAAATTTTTAATTTAAAAATAAAACAAAAAGCCCCTGTTCTGAATGCGACAAGGTGCCATACACTGACATGAACAGAGCTGTAACTCAAGAGAAACCTCACCCACAACTTCAAGGCTTTAAATTACTTTTTTTGGAGGAAATTATCCAGCTGCATCAGGGCAGCAGAAGGCTGAGTGCTTCACCCAAACCCACTGCCTTGGGATTCCCAACACAATCAATGACCAAATATCAGCAGACGTGCAGAAGCAAGTTAGAAAAAAAAAAAAAGGAGTGTATCTTAAATAATATATATATATCTAGAGAAAGGTATTTTTGTTTGAAGACTTAACAATTAAGAATCCCAAAAATGGCAGATGGGCTGTATTATAAATAAATAAACAAAATAAAATAAAATCTTCTTGTCCTCACTTAACAGCAAGTTTTTTAATTCTTCTTAAGATTTTTAGACTAATGCAACACTTCACGTGACACAATTTCCATCCAATTTTAAGTCATTTTCTGCCAATCTATACTGTCAATGTTGGGGATTAGGGCTTAATAAACTAAAATTAGAAATATTTAATAGGAGCCACACTGTAGCCACCTTTAGCAGTGAATGAATGCACACTTTATGTGTCATGTTATTACTGAAGCTTCTGAACCTGTTGGGACTTGTAGAAAACTTTGCTCCAAGGACATCTGAGTTTGATAAATAAGGCTAGTTTAGTAAAACGTACATGTGTGTATATATATATATATAAGTATAACAAAATGCAAGTAAGGAATTCTACACTATGTTCAGTCTACTGCAGAACACTAGCATTCACTGCATCACTTATGTCTCCAGGCCACTATTCTATGGAACAGACAATTCTTGCTGGAAAGAACAAACTTGCCCATGAAGCAGACTGTAGACTGGTTTTTCCATAGTAAAACAGTCTACAGATTCCCTCTTCACCTACAGGCACTTTCCTTAGCACCTATTTACCTATGAAGACTGGTTACAACTTCCATGAGCAGAAGCAAGCTAACACTGCATTATTCCTGCGTGATTACTGCTATATTTTTTTTCCTCTGTACTGTATAGCAGCATATATGGCACCATGACTTCAGAATCAGGCACATTAGATCTACTGTACAGAAGGAATTATGCAAGCTAATACGAGGATTCAGCATTGGGTCTACCTCTGCCCTTTTTATTCTCAAAGGGCATAAAATTTCAAGTTCACAACAGCAGATTTTCTACAATAGCTTTTAATTAAATTAAACATGCGTTTGTAGAGTAAGTGGTAAACATTTTACCCAAGAAGAGAAAAAAAAATAGTTTTGTCGGGCATTGGAATAGGCTGCCCAGGGAGGTGGTTGAGTCACCATCCCTGGGTGTGTTTAAGAGACATTTAGATGTGGTGTTGGGGGATATGATATAGGGGAGAACTTTGTAGTGTAGGGTAGATGGTTGGACTCGATGATCCCAAGGGTCTCTTCCAACCTGGATGCTGCCTATGATGTTGCCCACATCCAATGCAACTTAGTAAGGTAGAATTACACAAGGAGAACTAACCCAAGAAACTGATTTTACACATGCAAGAAGCCCAGCTGAGTAGAAAGGGTCTGAGCTCTGCATGGATACTCTTTCACACCTGTTGGCAGTTCAAGGCCTGCGGTCCCTTACTTCGGGAATATTTCTATTAACTTTCGCATGAGTAAGAACACAAAAATAGCAAGCTCAGATTCTTTACAATAGTCTTTCCTGTTACCCACTTCTTTCTTTCCACTGCGTGGCTGTGTGCTTTCAATCCCCAACGGCTCCAGAAAATGCCTAACACTCAAAATGTGGCAGCTCAGAAACACAGGTATTGCTTCAAACTCTAACAACTGTGAGCATGATGGTCTGATCCCTTAAAACATTAATGCACTTTTCAGTTTATCACATATAAATATTTGTACATACATTTATATGTCTCATTTCACATGGGACTTTTCTGCTGAAAACTAACTTAATCATTATTCATTAAATGAGAATAATTTATTAAAACAAATTTCTTAGAAATGGGATTAATAAAAAAAAAAAAAAATCAGATTCTTTTTCTTCAAGGAAATGCTGGCAATGCCTTGGTATTTTGGCTAGTTCTACTTTATTAGCCAGGATTTGTAATAAGAATAAAATAAAATCGTTTATTAAATCCTGAGCAATCTGGAAAAACCCTTATTGTGGGGAACAAAGTATGCTATTAGCATGTTTATATTTCTACATAGCTTGAAAATATGTTGCAAACACGCAACAGATGGTCTGACGTTATTTGATGTGTTTTAGTTTTTTTAACCGATCTGCCGCCTCATCCTCTCTAAAAAAGACAGCTTAGCTGGGATTTGCCTGCAATTTATCAGTGAATTGAGATTGCATTTGCCACAGTCACACCAGCAGCTGCCCTGGCCCACCACCAGCCCTCGGGCACGTCTGAAACCATTACGTAAGGTCTACACTGAGAAGTATTAACACATAAGTGTCATACTTCACATGGTAAGAATATTTTATTCAGATTTACTTAAGAGGTTATAAAAAAAACACACCCCAGAAAGATACCCTTAATTAATATTTAAAAGTTGCAAATTATCACCGAAACATTTTTTGCCTCTAGCTAAGTTTTCTACTGCAAAAAACTATGACATATTACGCAGATGGTAAACTGTAGTGCTTCAGACACCATAATATTTTAACGAACTGTTAACCCACATGTTAAAAGAGCTACTGGGTACAAGAATTGCTAAAAGAACATTATTTATTCTTTTTAAGAGAAGGAAGCGAAAGCCAAGAGAACGCTGTTTCTAAAAGCGATTTCAGCACACTGTTTGCTAAAGTTTACACACATATTTTATATAAACATATGCAGAAGTTCTAGAAGAAAAGTATGAACTACAGATTTGTAATGAAGCCTCCAATCAGCTTAATAGTATTGATTTCATGTTCAGACTATGCTTGTACTGGCACTGATAAAGCTCAAAGACAGACCGTACCGTTGTGCCTGTTGGATCCTGAACTGCTCTGGCTGCACCGTCCTGCTGGGGCTCCTGTGAAGCGGCAGAGTAGTTCAATCCCGACACGTTTGAGGGTCCAGCATCAGACTTCCTGGATGAATTGACTTCTGCCTACAAGGAGCACAAATCGTACGCTTCAGAGACAAGATCAAAATTGCTACGGAGAGATTTGGCTTATTCTGGAACGTGTATTTTAATGTACGGAGAATATGAGGCTTACTGAAATGTAATAATCAAGTACGCCAACTGCATTTCGATTACACACCAACTGGTTTAAAAATTCTCATTCTTTAGAAATAAGAGTATAGATGTGCAAATATCAGTCTAAAAAACAATTTTAAGTTTGTTTGCACATAACAAGAGGTCTAACGTTCCAAAAAACCACACAGATATATAGAGTAAAAAAGAAAATTCTTTAGAAGATCCAGGGCAACATTATGCCAGAAATAACACCATTTTTTAAAACTTCTGTTTCTCGTGTCCTTAAGTGAGTGCTGACCACTGTTGTTACAAATGAACTTATATAGCCTGTTTCTCAGCAGGGCTAACGAGCCTCCGGTAAGTGCTAATTTAATGTGGCTATATTGGTCCTAGTCCCAAAGCTGCCTCACAGCCAGAGTGGGCGTATATGCATGGCACTACTCTGTGCCATGTATATATGCACATATATATGCACATATACCTCAGTTTCCACTGCACAAGCAGAGCAAAAGTAAAAATACAAGTCTTATAATACTGCTTTTGTATGCATTTATAAAATGTCTAATAAGCATCAATTCCCAGAATTCAGGTTTCATGCTTTTAGAAATTTTAGACAAGCCATCAGTAGTGACACATAGAAGATGATGAACAAATCTCTTGTTAAAACAGTACATATGCCTACAATAATCCCTTGGGAATGGAAAAGGACATAGCACCATAGTCCTGAAGTAAAACACTTCAAAATTTATACATATTTGAAAAAAAAAAAAAATTCATGACCAGATCAATTTTTTATCAGCAAGCAAGTCACCTCCCAAGTTATGTATTTATATCTCAATTTATTATATATTTATTATTTTTATTATAAAGATGAAAATTCCAAATCTAATACCTGTCTTCAAAGCAGACAGAAGCAGTGGTAGTAGTAACAAGAAATAAAGTGTATTAGAAAACAAGCTGATAACATCATAAGATAACAATATTCTTTTTCATGATGCAATTTTGTGTGAGGAAATTAAATTCCCTCTTTCTTGATGTATATTATCTCAAGAGAATCCAAAAAAAATATACAATTGAAACAACCTGAAGATGAATTTAAGATTTACAAACGCTTATGCTCTGACAACACTGCTTTCCTTTTGCACTTGACTATTATGAACTCTAATGTTAGACAGGACACGTTAGACTCAGATATAGAACAACAACAAAACACAGAATTACAAATAATTTAGGCTGGAATGGACCTCTAGATGTCACCTGGGCCAACTCCTTCCTCAAAGTAGAGTCGCATTCAGTGAAGTTTAGAGCATCTCCAAAGCTGGAGGCTCCACAGCCTCTTGGACAGTCTGCTCCAGCATTTGACAAACCACAGGGGAAATCTGCCTTTCCTGCATCCAGTTGCAAGTTCCTTCCCCGGAATCCATGACCACCACTTTTCATACTTCTGCTTTTATTGAGAAAAGCTCATTTCATCATTCCTGGTAATCTCTATAAAGCACATACTCTACAAAATGTGCATTTGACTTATTTTAGTTCATGAAAGGACTAAGTCTAGGATGCTAGAATGAAGTCAGACTAACATTCAAAAAAATAAAGCACTTGAAAGTTCCCAAAACTGAAATATTCTTTTTTTGTCACCTAGTCTCTCTTCTCTCCAGCCCCTACCTCTGCTTCAGAAAAGCTGGAGTGAACACAGAAGATCAACATATTTAAAAATAATAATAAGGACAACTGTAGAATTAATTTTACTGCAAAATATGCCTTGTGATGGCAACATGTAGATAAACCATATTGTTTTACAGTACTGCATATGCTATTAGTCATCTTTTATTTTTTTAAGTGGACTAGAATTTATTGTATTTATAGCACCTTAAAAAAACCAAAAGTAATTTTCTACTAAAACAGGAACAAAAAGTGGAGGTTCACAGACGCAGAAAAACTGCAATGTGAAAATGTGGTTTGGGATTTTTTTTCCTCCTGAATTTCATATTCCTTTTTCAACACTACACATGGATGTTTTTTTTAAAGTTACCATTTTGCTTAAGACTGGTATTAAATAATTTCTCATAATCCCAGGATCACCTAGAAAAAGATCAGAAATCTCTTCTTGAAAGATCAAGATAACGTAGAGATCGCTAGTATATTTGCTAGTAGAGAGGCTCTCTCAAATTACGCACTCAATCAGCAATCTGATGTTAAATCTTACTCCATAAATTGACATGGAATATATCCAAATGATTAAACACTGCTGTATTACATAAACTGTTAGTTTACTACAAACACATCAATCAAATGCCTCAGCCTAACATCAAACAAATAATAACAAAGCAAAGCAGAGACACATGAAGCTTAAAAAACCTAATCCCTAAAATTTGATTCGAGAAAGGGAGGGAAGTGTGCACCAGAGGACAGAACTGATTTACCTTGTAAAAAACCCACAATGGATTGTAAAAGACTGTAGAAACCTGAGGCTTTTGTTCATTTTGCCCTTGCTTAGTGTTTGTTCTTAGGAGGTGGGATTACGTGGAACGTACCAATATTCTTTAGAGATTGATGTCCCTAAGTCATTCCTTTTAAAACTGAAAAAAGTGTGAAACGTAAGTTAAGAGTTTTCTAAAAAAAAAAAAAACAAAAAAAAACACCACAAAAAAACCCACCCCTTATACTCCCTTATATATTGTATAAAAGCCAGGAGCAGGCAGTCCATTGCTTCTCTGAGTAGCTCAGCTTTAAACTCCATCCCTGTACCTTCTCATCTTTGTAAAATATTTTGAGATATTTTTGTCATAAGTGCTGTTACACACAGACCCAACTCTGTCAACATGTCTGGATGTGAGACCACGCAGGAATACACAGGTCCTGCAAAACTGACAGTAATGGTCCATAGGAAGCAATCTTTACTCTTATGGCACACACACACACACACAGAGTAGTGTTTAGGACAAGAAGGAGAACAATGGTGATAAAAGAGGACATCCCAGCATCCCTGACCTTAGCAAGGATGCATTCTGCACCAATGTCACACTGTCATATTTCACTGTAGCTCCCTGCCTCATGCACAGCAGTCTTCCTTAGTGGCCGATTTAAGAGTTTAGTGGAAAACCCAGTGAAAAACGACACTGTGCATGCAAGACATGCAATTTCCTATGGCACATGTTTGGCTAAACAAACCTTACTTTCACTGAAACACAAGCTAGAGAACACATTTTTGGGTAACAGCAACTTCCATACCAGAGTTCAACTTTCAGTATCTTCAGCTGCAGAGTAGTTCAAAAGAATTTGCAACCATTTTTCAGTAGGAATATGTTTTATTCCTTCCATAAGCCAAAAAGAGAAAAAAAAAATAATCACAAAGGAAAAAAAAAAATCAGGTTAGCTTTGCCCAAACTTTCCTAACACTTTAATGATAAGACTAATTCTGGAGAATTTAATCAAGTTATTTGTGACTGAAAACATAGAAGTAAAACCAACACAGATAGGCAGTTCTTACCACAGTGCTCACCACTGAAATTAAAGCTAATCAATTCGTGCTTGAGATGCACAATTTAATAACTGGCACATTGCAAAAGATCCACTCCTATTTTTCTCTTTCAGACTGTCCTAAAAAAAAACAGGTTTCCACGTAGTGATTGATGAGGATTTATGAAATGATGAATGTTTCTGCAATCCGCAAGTTTTGCCTCAATAGTTTTTTAATTCTATACAACAGAGATAAAAGTTTAAACGGTGACTTCACCTTGAAGCTAATTTGTCTGGCAAGTTCCTTAGCCTCCTTGTCCGCCTGGCTTGACACGCTTCCGGATGTTAGTGGTAAGAGGGCTGTCTTCATAGATGTGCCACACATTTCACAACAGAAGTCCTGTGACCTGGCCAGAAACGACACAGCTCAGAATAGCATGTTCTCATCATGTTCCCCTGTGCGCTTGTTTAAACAAACTATTTGCAAAACAATCTACAGAAAAACAAGTGGTCTCAAGACCAATAGCTCAGAAGTACTTCTTCTCACCTCAAATCACACTATCTTGAAAAAATATGTTGAGAATTATTTATACTACAAATACATGTTCTCTCATGACATTTAGGAATATATTAACAACTGACTTGCTTTACTAATTGTTATTTTACCATTTCAAAACTTACTTTAGATCTGCAGCAAATTTACAATTGCAAATTATAAAGATCTAACTATTATTACAAATATTAAATTGTACCCAGGAGCTTGCATCTCAAATCCAGGAATTTCAGCTTCTACGAGAGTGTTGCCTTTCCTCTCTAGCACACAGAATTTGTCTATAGGGCACACCGCAGGCAGCTTTCCAAGCCAGCGAGGAACCACACCACCTTGGTAGTACAGCATCAAGATCAACCCAGTAAGGAGGTGCGGGAAAGCTGCAGCTTCCGACTGGCTCAGAGTACAGGCAGAATAAGCTCACAGCTGCCTTTAAAATAAGGTACTAGTTACAACTCGGAATACCGTAACTTTGCTTAGAAGATAGGGATATGGTCTTTCAAATACCTTCTCCTCCCCAGATGGGGAAAGGAGAAAGACCCAAAAAAAACCTCCACAGGTATAAGAGTTCATTTAAGGATAATCACACAAGAGTTGAGGTTGGGAGGGACTTCTGGAGACCATTTAGTCCACTCTCCTTGCTCAAAGCAGGGTCAAACAGAGCACATTGCTCAGGTCTGTTTCTAGTCGCATTTTTAATACCTCCAAGGATAGCGACTCCACCACCTCTCTGGACAACCTGTGCTAGTACTTTGACCATCTTCACAGTAAAAAAGTGTTTTCTTGCATTCAGATTTAATTTTGTAGGTTCCAGTTTGTGCCCATTGCCTCTTGTCCTGCCAATGGATGCGACCGAGGAGAGCCTGGCTCTGCCTTCTTTACATCTTCCTTGCAGATATTTGTACACACGGATAAGATCCCCTGAGCCTTCTCTTCTCCAGGCTGAACACTCCCAGCTCTCTTAGCCTCTCCTGGTATGAAACACGTCCCAGCCCCTCCATCACCTTCATGGCACTGCATTGGATTTGCTCCAGTAAGTCTGTATCCTTTTTGTACCCTGATCTGGACACAGCCCCAGACTGGACCCAGTGTTCCAGATGTCTCACCAGTACAGAGGAATGATCATTTCCCTTGACCATTTGGCAATGCTCTTCTTGATGCAGCCCATAATACCATTAGCCTCCTTTGCTGCAAGGGCACATTGCTGCCTCATGATCAGCTGGGTGTCCACCAGGACCCCCAGGTCCTCCCTTTCCAAGCCCCTTTCCAGCTGGTCAGCTGGTGCTACTCCTCCCCAGGGGCAGGACTTTTGCTTTTCTCTTTGTTGAACAACAAAAGAAAAATCATTCAGAAGCTTTTGCTTCAGTTTTTTGTTGTTGTTGTTTCATTATTATTATTATTTACTTAAGGGAAATGACACATCATTGTTTTGGTTGTTTTCTCCAAACACTTACACTTACTATCAATTCCATCACGCTCATTTTCCCTCCCCGCTGCAATTACCACTGCATCACAATGTTAATCGTATCTCTAAGCCTGAATTTCAGCCAAACCTCTAATTTGACCACACAATGCTGGAAGGAACACAGCCCTCCCAAAGTATTTTATTTGACCGTAAGTTCTGAGTTTGCATAATGTTCAGGAAACAAAATATATATATATATATATATAAGGCATAGAACTTTTTTTATATTTGGAATAAATGCAAGAGAACAGACTGAAGTGACTTACTTTCTATTCAATGCTTTACCCTAAAAGAGAGTGTATGTGTATATATATGTATCTATATGTACCTACGGTAACAAACTTAGTGCTTACTTCTTTGCAAGAGCTCTTCTTTCTTCTGGTGTATAATCTAGAGATCCTATTGCTCCTTCACCTTTGGTTGGCATAAATCCAATAATGGCTAGTAAAGCTGTTCTTACTAAAACAGGAAAACAGAGATACAAACAAGGTTGCAGAAAGAACTGTTATTTCATCTCACTCCACACTCAGTACAGAAAAGTTGCAGTTCTGCTCACAAGACTTTATTTTTTTCCAAAGTAGTAGTCTGAATTCCATACAATAAGCACTCTTTTTTGGTACACATCAAGGCTTTCTTCATTTTTTTAAAATTTCACATTATAAATGAAAGGCAAGGCCTTATTCTACCATGAGCCAACACAGAGAAGAAAAGACAAGCTGTCACAAAAATGCTGCATAAATACAGAGTTCCAGACTTTAAAAATGGATTCTGAAGAAATAAAGGTAAGGCAGAATTAACATATAAGTGGGGAGGAAAAGAAAAGGAAGATTTGTAAGGCATTCTTCTTTTTGCGCGTGTTTTCTATTAGACACGAATTCTGCAATTTAGCACACATAAGCTCAGTGGTTTACGTTTAATGCAACAAACCACAGAATTCGTTCCTTTGTTGCTGGGGAAGGAGCTTACTTAAATGCTAATAACAACTCATAACGGAATTGTCATCTAAAACACCTCTTTTGACAATATTTATCCTTCAATTTTACACAGTCATGAAATTTAAGAATTCAAGACTCTTTGCTAGTAGATTTGGTAAATAAATATCATATGAAAATAAGTACCACAAAACAGAGATAGGATATTTACACCTCCTACTTAGAAGAAAGTATTTTTTACTCTTTAAAAAAACCTAAGAGACTTCACAAAACCTGAAGAGGTCTGCTAGAAAACTCCTAAGATCTTATCAACATATATTAAGAGTGAAACTGATATCCAAAGAAATACTTGATGTACTGTACTCAGCAAAACTAAAATTATATAATCACAGAAATATTGCCTTGGATTAATTGTGTTAACTCTCAATTTCTGTGATAATGTAACTTTAAAAAAAAAAAAAAGGTAGAAAACATTCAGTTATTCTGAACTTAGACCACACTGTCTTTCCTCTTGAGTGTTCAGAAGTACAGCATCAGAATTAAAAGCTGACTACATTCCTCTCTATCAATATTCAAGCTGGTTTTAGTGATTATACAAAAACAGGGGAAAGTAACAGGATTTAAAGTATTTTCATAAGAACAATTGAAAAAAAAAAAAACAAAACCAAATAATATTCTAAGTAGTCTGAGAATTCTTGATGCTTGTGCATCCAAATAAATAAGAGCTTACCATCATTTCTCAGTTTCTCAACCCTTTCACCCCACATTTATTTAATACCATTCCCAAATCCTCCCAGTTGCTCTTTCATGACTTTACATTTCTCAAATTCTCCCACATTTTTACTCCCTCAAAATCTAATTCCTTTTCCACTATAAACATTCTTTATGAGATTTTTTTTCAGTTTAAAGATCTAGTTGCTTGATGGGGGTAACATTTTCCAAATAATTGCTACTTACTACTCCATGAAGGCTGCCACGTTTCAGGATGATGCCCTGAGATGCTTAAACAAATTTTCTTCCCCACTTCAAACCTGCCGTTGGCCTTCAAAGGAAGAAGGAGGATATAATAAAACACGCTGAAGTAAACTACTGGATTTTGGTACAAGTTGTAAAAAAAAAAAAAAAACCACACCCAAAGAAATCTATATGCAAACAATACTTGATAATTATATTACTGCCAACCCCATAAAATTAGCATTTAGATTTCTCAACACAGAAGTCTGCCCTCTGCCTCTATTCATGCATGAAGAAACCCTTAATTGATACCTCGCTGATACCCAGTGTGACGTGGTGGCTTGCCTGTTGTTCCTGTAAATAACCACACAGGCAGAGTCTGAAAAGCTGTAGCTCTGTGAAAATATGCCCAAATGTGGGCTTCTGCCTCAAACCATAGGTCTTGCCTTCCTACGTGTGACCAGTGTCTCCAACAGAGACCAAGAGGGCCCATGGACAGAACAGAAGGTTAAACAACCACATCAGCAATATGGCTACTCCCAGACAAAACTTCCCTTTATTAGGAGCAAAGCTTTGTCAATTGGCAGCATTAACAGTACTATGCCACCTCTCTTACAAAAATAAAATTACCTTAAATGCCAAGAATGTCTCTCTGACACCTACAGTTAAATTGATCGCGTAAAATGGAAAAACGAGTAAACATGCTTACCGTCAGCAAAATAATGCTGGGTGGTTTCATGGGATATTCCGGTGGTAATACTATCCGCCCGTGATAAATCCCTCCGTCGAAATCTGAATCTGGAGGGCCTCTAACAGTAAAGTGCCATTCAAAAAGATTATCCTAAAATGTCCCCATCAAAGGGAGAGGAAAAATAAAAAACAAACAAAATGAGGGTGTCAAAGTAGTAAACAATTAAACACCATTCTCTTGAACAAGGACAGGGTAAAGAAACAGTACACAGCTGTCCCGGTTTGAAGTAAAACCGAACCAATTTTCTGTTCTGTAACTTTCCATCCTAGCTAGGCCTCCTCTAACTCTCTGAAATTAACGGCATATTGTGGAGAAAACTGCTCGTTCTCAGAATGATAAGCCCAATGTCTGTGCTCCATGCCAAGGGATGGTGTGCAGGGAGGCCCTTGCTCATACTTATTGCTGTAACAACCAAGGGCAGCCAATCTCGTTATTTCCCCCCTTAGGGGGTCGGAAACGGAAAAAACGTAGAGGGGTCACATCGGTGGGAAGGAGGGGACAGGAGAGGTGACCCAAACCTGACCAATTGGGGTATTCCATCCCATCTGCCCCATGCTCAGTATAAAAGCTGAGGGATCAAAGGGTCAGCCCCTTCCTGCGATGGCCGACGTCCAGAGAGGACTCTGTCTGTTCATCTGCCTTTGATCCCGATCCGTGTGTTCCTGACTCCAGAGCTGGAATCCAGTTCCCATTCGTCGCTGAGTCCAGTCTGGGACTTCCCCAGTGCCTGCCGGTGACGTGACTGTCATCCTGGGAGCTGGATACGGTTTTGTATATATTGTATCTATTTCATTATTTTCTTCTTTTATTTTAATATTAATTCTTCATTAAAGTAGTTTAGTTCATTCTAAACTTCTGAATCTCCTTATCTCTTTCTCCTCCTCTGTCCTCTTTCGGGGGGGTGGGGGGGGAGAAGGGGGAGGAAGGGCCATCTGTCAGTCTGGTTTTGGTAAATTCGGCCGAAACCACGACAACAGCAAAAGTTTTAACAAGTCAAAATGACATAGAGAGTAAGACAACCAACACAGTACGAAGACTCTGGTTAAAAGGATAAAATATTGTAGCTGTCTGGTAATTTTCTTACACAATGGTTTTGCTGCAACCCTCAAATTCATTATTCAAGCTCTCCATTCTAGTTGTATCAATTATGACAAGAGTTTTATTACCCGACAGATGGAAAACTGAGTCAAGTTAAGGGAACATTGGGTCTTTGCCCCAGTGATTAATCATTTCTTGAGAACAGAGGGGAGACTCACCCCAAGAAAAAAAAAAACAAATGAGTAACAGCCTTCCCAAAACCCCTCCCATGCCCAAGCCAACACAGCAACTTGACTCACACCCCAGAGAATTCCCATCCTTTTGCTTCTCCATAAATATATTGGGTTTGCATGGCAAGGTTTTGGTAGCAGGGGCTACAGGGGTGGCTTCTGTGAGAAGCTGCTAGAAGCTTCCCCCATATCCGATACAGCAAATGTCAGCCGGCTCCAAGATGGACCCACTCGCTGTCTAAGGCCAAGTCCATCAGCAATGGTGGTAGCGCCTCTGGGATAACATATTTAATAAGGGGAAAAAAACCAACCTGCACACAGCAGCCAGAAGGGAGGAGTGAGAATATGTGAGAGAAACAACTCTGCAGACACCAAGGTCAGTGAAGAAGGGGGATGAGGAGGTGCTCCAGGCACTGGAGCAAAGATTCCCCTGCAGCCTGTTGTGAAGACCACGGTGAGGCAGGCTGTCTGTCCCCTTGCAGCCCATGAAGGTCCACGGTGGAGCAGATACCACCTGCAGCCCATGGAGGACCCCACACCAGAGCAGGTGGATGCCTGAAGGAGGCTGTGACCCTGTGGTGGATCCATGCTGGAGCCATCTGTCCCTGAAGGACCGCACCCCCTGGAAGAGACCTACACTGGAGCAGCTCGTGAAGAACCGCAGTCTGTTGGAAGGACTCATGTTGGAGAAGTCTGTGGAAAATTGTCTCCCATGGGAGGGACCCCACGCTGGAGCAGGGGAAGAATGTGAGGAGACCTCCCCCTGAAGAGGAAGGAGTGACAGAGACAATGTGTGATGAACTGACTGCAACCCCCGTTTCCCATCCCCCTGCACCGCTGGTTGGGCAGGAGGCAGAGAATTCCGGAGTAAAGTTAAGCCTGGGAAGGAGAGAGGGGTGGGAGAGAGATGTTTTAAGATTTAGGTTTTACTTCTCATTATCCTACTCTGATTGTGATTGGTAATAAAATTAAACTAATTTCTGCAAGTCGAATCTGCTTTGCCCGTGATGGGTAACTGCTGAGTGATCTCCCTGTCTCTATCTCGACCCACGAGCCTTTCATTCTATTTTCTGTCTCCTGTCCAGCAGAGGAGGGCAGTCATAGAGTGGCTTCGGTGGGCACCTGGCATCCAGCCAGGGCCAACCCACCACGCTAAACAATTTTGAAATAGCTACTGTTCCTTAATGCACAACAGGTGCAATTTCAAATTTGGAATATTATTTTCATTGGACAGCTATAAATAACTTCTCTTTAAGTATTACTTCTGTGGGGTTCTGTGCTTGGCTTTGTGTACCAGATCTTGCGATGCCCACAGCTTCCTGGATATTTACAAACCAAACAGCTCCTACTGTTAGGACAGAAGTCCAAACGAGGTTTGCTGTCAGTGAGCAACACCTCTCAGCTAATGCTGAACATTGGTGTCGTGGGGTTGTGACTGTCCACCTAGTTACAATTTTTTCAAGGATGGAGGTAACTGTCAACATTTCCAGCATTTCCTTTCATCTGCCACTGTCCCAGCGAGCTGCTGTTCTAGCCCAGAAATAATACCTTCACATAAGTTACAAGTAATAGCACGAATTAAACTCTACATTTCACCACAAGAAGGTGAAACACAAGGTACAGACAAAAACTAGTCGATAATAAGGTGTATTTTATAGCACCTGGGAACATGCTATTTTCTCTAAACATGCTAAGCGTGCTCCGCGTTTCTGTGAACAGCTAAATCAAACCCCTGAACTGAATGACACAGAACACTGACTTTTGTATTATTCCACTGAAATCAGATGGGGTTTCTGTTTCAGCTTATAACCAGCAGAACTTCACTGTTCTCTCAGCCCAAAAACTTAACTGGGTGTGCAGAAGACTTCACAAAGCTACTATTTAAGTGGAATCTAAGCATTCTCTCTTAAATGGGTGCAATTCCAGATGCATTGTAAGTTTTTCACAGTTTTTTTAATGCAAAATAGTGGATTCTCATAGATCACCTAGGCTGAAGCGTTTTGTTGAGCAACTCAGCAACTGAGGCAGACGTCAGGTTTGGGTGTAAAAAGCTTAACTTAAACATAATGTACTTATGTAGTCTCAGGGAGGAAGAGGAGGAATAAACACATTGTAGCCGTGCAATAAAATTACTCAGGTGCAATGTAAAACCACTATTATGTACTTTCCCTCACAACCTGGAACTATGATACCATTGAAGTGGAATTCTGCTGTTGATTCCCAGCACAGGAAAAAAAGAACTGAATCAGTTCTAAAAGGTCTGCTAGTATCTAAATACATACATTTTAAATACATATGCATACAGAGAACTTTGAGTATATATTAGTAACACAGCCTTTGCAAACATAGAGAAACAAACCTCCAAAGGCTGTGCATGGTAATGATCTGTAGGATCCTTCAGCTCTGCAGCCTCTTTCATCAAACGTTTGACAGCTGAAAAAGCATAAGACATGAAAATGAAGAAAAAAAATTAATACACATTGCATACAAAAATACACAAACATTTCTTGAAGAGCTCCCTTCAGCTAACTGATCTGTCAGCACATCCCAGCTTCTTCACTGGAGTTAACAATCCAAGTCACAATATAAATTACTCATGTTGAACACATCTTAAATGAGTTATACAAGCACAAAGTTATGAAAAATACATTGCATGGTCAGAGTTTCTCAACACTAAACACTGGGACTAAATTAGTTTTACATTATTAATTGCACCAAAGACACGAGGAAAAACATGGGTGTCATTAACGGAGTTTCAGACTTTAAATACAAGGTGTACAAGACTAATAACCTCAATATTTTATTATTAAGGACATCACGTGCATCTTTGAACAACTGTTGAAAAGCTTTATCCTGACACCTCCCATGACTACTACACAACTACTCCCTTAATTATTCCAAAGGAGGTCACAACGCAATTTGAGAGAAACCAACGCAGCGGTAGTACGGGGAGATGAAGTTTTATACTAGATTTGAAAATGCATATGCCATAGGCAGAAAAATTTACCCAGGGCCTTTGTAATTTGAACCTTCTGCTAAGTGTGGACACGCAGGTATTTTTCTATCTTAAATTCAGGACAGTCATTAGTTACCCTCTCCAATCTTCTACTTCAGAACCACCAGCATCAGCTCTATTTTCTGCATCCCCTTTTTCCTTCCCCTTTAGTGAGTTCTGTTACATCACTTGTCCTGCCAGGTGCCCTCATGTGCATCATGCATTAACGCCTGACAAAGAACTCAACCTAACTGAAGAGCTGACTACACATAAGAATTACAGAAAGGAAACTCAAGGATGCCGCCTCATGAATAAGGTTAGGTAGAAAGGTCTCACTCCCTCCTACTTACTGGAAAAAGTGCAAATACCAGTTACCTCTTTAAGCAACTACATAGGAACAGGATTCCTTAACCCATCCTCCACACTCAGTTCAAACCATGGATGTCCCTCCCACTACGTAGTTACCTAACTACGAAAAACAAAGCCTGCCCAATTTTCCTTCTACTGTAAGCGTAAAGATATGGTCAAAGCGTGAATCGTAGTTCCTTGATTTACAAGGCCTGGCATCACCAGCTGTCTGAGTGTGCTACACAGCCCACAGTCTCCAGGGCTTTACTCACTTTCATGATGCTGTGAGGGAAGCTACTCTAACCTTCCCACAGAGGAACCTACTGTGAAAAGTTCTTTTCCTCCTTCGCACTTCTTGACAGCTATAAACAACAGCTCAAAGTTTGAGAATTTCACTTCTTACAATCCAAAAAGCAGACAGATTATGTGGAGATTTGCTGCTGCCAGTTGTCCCAATTCTGCTGCTGCCAGGGGGAGGCGTCAATTAAACACCCTGCAGAGCCCACAACGTCACATCACCGGCAGCAGCGCCCAGGCTCCACTGAAAAACACTTTGCCTCTTTCATCTGCATTAAGGTTTACGAGTTCATTAGCGAGGAATAGTAAGAAAACCAGCCTGGATCAGAAAGGTCTTCAGACCCAGCATTGCTTCACAGCCAACAGGCCTGGGCACTTGCCTTCAGAAGAAGAGTGGCACGTACCCAGATGAGCTCATTCAGGAGTGAACACCTCATGAAGCAAAAAGGTTACCATGAGAAAACTAAGAACGTATAGAAGGAAGCCTAACGAAGACAGAATAGTTGTGGACAAGGCAGACAACTCTGTTACTGAGATTTCCCAGACAAGGGACCAAGATAGAAAATAAATACAGTTCCCCCTCTATCAGCATCACATGCCGTTACCAATGTTAACTGAAGGAAAGCTATTAAAGCAAAAAAAAAAAAAAAAATTTAAGACTGTTCTACAGAAGTCTACCAACACTCAGTCTACCAGCCTAAAACTGGGCACAGGATCTTTGGCAGTGCCCATCAGCACTTCGGATTCGTCCCAAAAGAAATAACCTTTTGACCGCTTTAGCTCCAAGGCTGTTCCCTGGGTGCCGAGTGCCAGCAGCTGGGAGGCAGAAACAGGGAAACCAAGGGTTTGCGCTGAGAAGTAACCGAGACAGCAGCCACATGGGGACAACAAGCAGGTGGGCTCCTGTTTGGTAGAATTTAAAACTGAAGCAGTTTAAAGCATGTTTTTTTTAACATATTTATGTATTTATTTAACAGTGACGGTGACACTGCATGTATTTTTCCATAGCATTACCTTATTCTCAAGAAGACAGTCTACAGGTATTTTAAGAATCACAGAATGGTTAGAGTTGGAAGGGACCTTAAAGATCATCAAGTTCCAACCCCCTGCCATGGGCAGGGACACCTCCCACCAGACCAGGTTGCTCAAAGCCCCATCCAGCCTGGCCTTGAGCACTTCCAGGGATGGGGCAGCCACAGCTTCTCTGGGCAACCTGGGCCAGGGTCTCACCACCCTCACAGGAAAGAGTTTCTTTCTAATATCTAATCTGAATCTCCCCTTTTTCAATTTAA
Organism: Numenius arquata; assembly: GCF_964106895.1. Lineage (NCBI taxonomy): Eukaryota > Metazoa > Chordata > Aves > Charadriiformes > Scolopacidae > Numenius > Numenius arquata. The sequence goes on from NC_133582.1 coordinate 6,480,446, forward strand.
AACCATTACCCCTCATCCTATCACTACATTCCCTCATAAAGAGTCCTTCCTGTCTCTCCTGTAGCCCCCTTCAGGTACTGGAAGGCCATTATAAGGTCTTCCTGGAGCCTTCTCCAGGCTGAAGTGAGCATAAAATACGCTGAAAGAATATGAAATATTATTCCATGCTTGGAGCATGAAATACACCAAAATATACAATTTAGGTTTTGTATACCATAAAGATAATTTGCTGCTAAGAAATTTTTCAGTATTAAGCAACCTAGGATATCTTAAGAAAAAGAAGCACATGCATATGAAAACAGGCTGAGAGAGCTGGGGTTGTTCAGCCTGGAGAAAAGGCTCTGGGAAGACCTTATTGTGGTCTTCCAGTACTTTAAGGGGGCTTGTAAGAAAGATGGAGAAAGACTTTACCAAGGCTGTTAGTGACAGGACATAGGGCAATGGTTTTAAACTGAAAAAGGGCAGGTTTAGATTTGACATTAAAATGAATCTTTTAATAATGAGGGTGGTGAGACACTGGCACAGGTTCTCCAAGGGAAGTTATGGAGGCCTCATCCCTGGAGGTGTTCAAGGCCAGGCTGGATGGGTCTTTGAGCAACCTGGTCTGGTGGGAAGTGTCCCTGCCCATGGAAGGGGGTTGGAACTAGATGATCTTTGAAGGTCCCTCCCAACCAAAACCATTCTGTCGTTCTATTTCCACACTGCTGAAAAATGCCAACTGTCAGGCTCCGAGTAACAGCCTGGGATGTTAAAAGTTCATTCTGAGAACGTGTGATCCAGAGAAGAAAGCATTAAATGGTTTCTTCTTTAAGCATAGCTGCAGCATTCATGAACACAGTCCCTCCTCTGGCTACTGAAAACTGCAATGAAAGAAACAAACGTAATTCACAAAGTGCCTGCAACAAGTACAGGACGTTCTTATCCAGACTTCATTAAAAAGAGTTTTGATGCAAAATATGGTATTTCAACCCACTTAAAAATCACACTGAGTCATCTGAGCAAATGTTTGGCAATGGCAATTCTGAAAAAAGAGAACGGTTTGTGCCCATTCAAAATAAAGAATTGTAAACTGTCAATAAAGTCAAGAAGTATCACTAGTTCAGCCAAAAAAAAAAAAAATTCAAATCAAGACACTCAATTTGTCAAAGTCAGGTTTTAGAGACAAAATAAAAAAGGTATTTTTTAACGCAGCATGACTGTCAGCCTGAAAAATAATCATGCTTTCACTGGTACACTTGGCAACAATTTATTGTAATGTTCACTGACATTAAATACTGAGGAAATTAAGTTTCTGGGCTAGTTTCTATGCTCTAGAGAGCACAGGAGAGCTCCTGCCCTGGCAGGCAGAAGGCAGGCAGGGGGGGAAAGGAAAGAGCAGGTGCTACGGGGCCAGAGGCTCTGCCTGACAAGTTGCGACTCCCTCCAACACTCAAAAACCAGGACACCGTTACAAGTTTCCTGAAGATCTGCCACAACTTGTCTACAAAAGGCAACGGTACTCAGATACAGGAGCTCAAGAGGAGAAACAGGCCTGGCGAGGGGAACGGTAAAGTCGGGGTTGGTGACACTGTCACCAACCCCAAGTCAGGAAGCAGGAGGAGGGTGGTCTCAGTTCAGCAAGGCACAGCCCCTAGCGCTTCATCACATGAAGAGACAGCATCTCGTGCACACCAAGATGATTGCAGGATCACCAGTGAAATAAATACCTATTTAAGTGATATGGGTTGTGTGTGACTGTATCTTCCTCAAATGGATAGCAACCATTTCATTCCACCAATTTTCAGTTCTCTTGTTTGAAAAAGAAAGTACATAATAAACAAATAAATAAAGGAACCTGAACCAGCTGGCATAAAGCTAGAGATCTCCTCATCTTTCAAGTTGACTTATTTGATATGGAAAAAAAAGGAACAAAACAACCTGACAGCTTTTATTGCTTCAGCAAATGCTTTCTACTTTTTTTTTTTTTTAATGGCTGCTTGTTGTTTTGTTGTTTGGTTTTTTTTTCCTTCATTTTAAGGAAGATTTAGAGGTCTACTCAGGAGAAATACAGAAAAAGTAGTAATTTTTTCCCATGGTTCTGCTGACCGAGACAGCATAAATAAGGATGCAATTTACTTACCAAATCCAGGTTTTCCAATGAATTAGTAAAACTCTTATAAAAAGTTTCTCTGGAATGAAGGGGCTTATAACTACTCAGCCCACTTAAGCTATTAATAAAATATTAAGTAATCATCTTTATGTGTTTGCCTATTAATGATGCTACTATCTACATTTAGGAAAAATATTAGACAATAACATTAGAAAAATAGGAAAATTGAAACCATGCAATCAATTTGAGACAAGCATCAAGGCCCTTCAATTAGATGGTGTGTATGTTGGGGATGACATTTTGGGGAAGTTTTTTTTAAATCCAGCTGGCTTTGGTTTTTCCCCCCTCTGCTCAATACCCGACTACTGAGCCAAGAGTGCCTGAGCCATGGCTGGTATAACCACCGAGTGACTTCGGAGCTCACAGTGCCCCGTATCACCTGCCAAACCACCACCACCAGTCCCCTCAGCAGCCCAAAGCACCCAGGAACCCATTCACCCAAACTGCCTGTATTTACATTCAAAAGAAAATCCCGTTTACTAAAGGTCAGTTTAAATTTCACACAAGGGCAAAAATAACAGGAAACCACAGTCAGTCAGTAGCTCAGCTGCACAAAGACTGGAACACACCATAAAATTAAAAAAAAAAAAAGTCAGGATTAAATTTGTATGTAAAGTACATAGGTTTTCTCATAAGATGACAACACTCAATGAGCTTTGACAAAAAAAAAAATCCTTTTAAGTGATGTGGTCACTAAAGTATGCAAGAAAATGGAGAATTATCAAATACTCTTTGATATGCAGGATGGCACTTTCTTAATTAGTGTTGCACTCTCTAGAGAATAATTTATCAAATCTATGCATACAGAGACTTGAACAGGTTCACAGCGACCTGCACAGCATCACTAGCTGTGTGCCACCTACTCCACTGTGGATCTGATTTTCCTCGACAATTTAGAACCTATGAATGATATGCGATCATTGGTGAATTAAAAACAATAAAAGGGGGAAAAGGAGACCTTGAGACAAAAGTACCCGGAAATATAAATTACTATCCTTTTGAAGAATAGTCTAAACCAGTATCTGTTTTAGAAATAAACCCATACTACCATACTTCCAAGTGAGCTCCACATTACTAATGCTATTCTCCTATATCTCTGCATTTCTTGTCTTCATTCACTTTGCCCCCAACTTTCTTAACCCTTCTGAGTTCACATCTATCTTTAAATACATTTTTGATTTCCTGTATATATTTTTGTATGTCATTTCACACAAATGTGACTATATTTTCACAAAAATCTGCATAGCAGTTTATAGTAATTTATTTTGAATCAAGACCACATTTACAGTTCCATTAGGACCAAGATACCCAATCTTTCTTCATTTAAAGAAAAACAAACACCAAACAAACCACACATCCCAGTCACATCCATCCAAATTAAAATCCCTGGAAGACACACGAAACTTCCAGTTGGGCAAGTCCTTAAACCAGTGATGAAGAGAACATGCTACATAGCCTGTTTCTTTAAAGCTCTTTTCCAAAGCTTTCCCTACTGCTTCTGTCTCCAATGGGACAGCGGACTACACAAATCTTTGCTCTGACAACTCAGCAACAGAAGTGTGTAGAAACAGACATACTTGCAACAGACCGTGCAAAGATTTCCAGATTTTTCAGTCTTCTGGAACTAGAAAGCCAGCAGTAAAAGCAACTCCTAACGCTAACCATCCTCCCCATACTGCCAGCGACCACCTTATCAAACCTACACCCTCCAGTACTAAAAGAATGAGTAAAATTAAGAAGAGTTAAAACTTCAGTCTCAGGTGAACAGCATCACCATTTTAAAGTCATATCGACTGAAATCTACTTTAGTTTCAACATTATTTTAAACACCACAATCTGTGGAACACTATTTTTCCACACTAGAGAAGCGACACTTCTCCGTCTAAATAAAAGCAGAGACAACGAAGCTGCTCATCATTCACTGCTTCTCTGATGGTCTCCACTAGTCAAGTTCCCTTTTTATGCTGACCTCATGGAACAAGACAAACAAATTATTTTTACAAAAGGGAAATGTGCAATTGCAGAACACTAACAACTGTCTGGGGCAGCCATAAATTGCTTTTATTTTAAAAGGTTCCTTTGACTTCTGCTACAATAACAAATGGAAATACTACTTCCCAAGAGACAGGCCAGCTGCTCTACATCTTCAGGGTCTCAGATACTTCGTTTCCCAACACCCACAAGCCTCTCGAATAGCAGCTTTATGCCTCCACAGCCTCACGTACATACGTATATCCTTTAGCAAGACCCACAAGCCTCCTGCACTCATATAAAGTATTGAAAACAAACAAACAACAACATAAAAAGAGAGAGAATAGTTTTAATAGTCTATTCTCTCTTTCCTCTCACCCTTAGAAATGACAGACCTTCCCTCAGAGCAGCAGGAAGTACAGGGCTCTTTCTGTAGTTACAATTGTGTTTTCACACCTGTTCAGTCAACACAAAGGGAGATAAAACTTATCAAACCTGAGGTGCTTGTGAACACACTAAGATCAAACAACGTCTTCAGCTTTAATTTTTAACATCCACTCAACTTTTTATTTTTATTTCATACCCGGAAGATACTAAGCAGCACAGCACCTACTGGCTATTTTCCATTAACTGGTTTTTATTAACAAAGAACTGATGCATGGTTGTTGACAAGGAATACTTCTTACTTGTTAAAAGTATAGCGTGGAAAGAGGAGTGTAGTTTGTAGGAAAAGCAGTAAGTGTATTGAAGATGACAGCTAAGAGGATCACAATCTCGCCACGTTATGTTCCCTGTGTATCTAAGATCCAAAAGCACCATCCCTGGGCAGCAGAGGCAGGACACGCTCCACGCCTGCCTCCATCTGTGTGCTCTCCCTCCAGTGCCCTCACTAGCCAAATTCGAGATGAGGAGGCCCGCTGAAAACAAACAAGAAAACCCTCCCAAAACAAAATAAAAAAGCATTGTTGTTCGCGGACTCCGTGTGAGTGACTGTAAATAGCTGTTCGTAATTCTTCAAGTGTGCCTGTGTTAATACCCTCTCAGAAGACTGGTAACAACATCCTACGTGAAAGAGGGAGACTGTCACTACAAAAAACAGTGACTACGAGATTTGGTGTCTGATCCTGCAGCAGGCTATGGGTCACAGCTCTTGAGGAAAAAAAGTAAAGAGGTTATTCCAAGTAGCTGTCTTATAAATTTCAGAAAATGGGGATGTTCCTGAAGCATGAAGAGGATGAAGCCTGTGCTTTAGTCAGATGAGCTTTAATATTGATGGGAGAAGTTTATCAGCCATATGGTAGCAGGCTGATATACATTGACTAATCCATTTTGAAATCCTAAGACAGAAAATAGCTTGCCCTTTTACAAGTGCCAAAACAAGACATAAAAATATGAAGCAACAGCTTAAAAAGCTTTGCCTCATTGAGGCAATCCAAAGCAGCTTGAAGCGTGGAATGTGAAATTTCTTCCCTTCCAAAATTAATGGTTTTTGGGGAAAAAAAAAAAAAATAAATAAACACGCAAACATGTTCGTAGATGGTGTGAGGAGCCAGCTTCAGGTGAATGCCCCCACACCTCCTTGCCCTTATAGAGGGTGACAGGAGCCAGCAGCAGCTTAGCACAGCACCCTCACCAAGCCCAGACCTGCAGGACATGTACCTATGGAAAACCAAGAGCTGCCAGAGCACCAGCTGCGCTGCCTCTCATCAGCAGAGACACGGCGTGCAGGGGAACAATTTGTTCCATGCTGTGGAGAGTTACTGTCTTTTAGATATATTGTGATGAACCAACATTACCTGGAGAAACTGGGATAAGGAAGAAGGTGAATATATTGACTAGCAGCAATTAGCAGCAGGACAAAGCTCCGTAGCAATATTGCTCTTGATGTGGTCTACGTGAAAGCACACAAAGAAAGGCACTCTAGAGCCTGACTGATCCTCATTGATCAATCTGATCTAGCACACCTACTCACAAAAAGAGGGATCCGGGTAGCAATGTATCACCACAGAAGGGCTGCAGCTCCTCTACAGCAGAATTTGGCTTAAAAGGAAGATCAATAAAAGCACAGGTTTCTTTTAATGAAATCTAAACCATGTTTTCCTCTACGATATCTAAGTATCTAAAGGGTGGGTTGAAGGAGGAGGGAGCCAGACTCTTTTCAGTGGTTGCCAGTGACAGGACGAGGGGCAACGGGCACAAGCTGGAACATAAGAGGTTCCACTCAAATATGAGAAAAAACTTCTTCACAGTGAGGGTGACAGAGCCCTGGAACAGGCTGCCCAGGGAGCTTGTGGAGTCCCCTTCTCTGGAGATTTTCAAGACCCGCCTGGATGCAGCCCTGAGTAACGTGCTCTAACATGCTCTGGGCAATCCTGCTTCAGCAGGGGAGTTGGACTAGATGATCTTTATGGTCCTTTCCAACTCTAAAAATTCAGTGAAATTCAGTGAAATTCAGATATTTCTGATATAGCCTACGATAAGCATTAAAATAACTTATACTAAAACTGTAAGGAGTATTTGCTCTCTTTAAAACTACTGAGCAGACAGAAGTCACCATCTCTACCCAGAGTTTGCTCAAGTCCAAAAGCAGATTTCAACAGGAGAAGTCTCTTGTGCAGGTACAAACCGATTATTTTCTTCACTCTGTCTCCAGACAGCACATTCCAAATCCCTAAAGCTGACCAGGACCTTAAGGTTAGCAGCTGGATTTTTGCTCTATTCAAGTCAGAACAAGAAGAGCAACAGGCACGAGGACAGCTACTAGTTCTAAAGCCTTAGAGGGCTCAGTTACCAAAATAAACCCTTCAGTCCACAGATGACACAACTATTTGAAATAGGAATTTGTTTTTAACGTATTTCAGTGCATTTACATTAATTGAAACCACGTTAATATTAGAACACTCTACACTTCCATTTTAAGCCTTCAGTTGAGTGGCAAGTGTAAGATACCATCATTAAACTGCACGTGTAACTGTAACAACATAGGAATTTGTAAAACAATTTAATAACTGTTGGAGAAACAGTATTTCTTTTCAATCTGTTTTGGTATTTATTCAATACCTTTTTGCTCATCTTTTTTAATGAAAGATTTCATCATGCATATTAAGTTACTATAGAAATAAGTGTTTTAAATCATATTGTGAAGATTTAAAAAGGGATTTAAATAACTTATAGAATTTCAGCATCCATGTGGAAAGAAATAATTTAATACATTAATAAGCTATAGAGCATGTTTAATTTAGGGAAGAAATATCGACCCACTGTATCAATCATTCACCTTTGCCAAGTAAGGTTCATTTTGCTACGGAACAGCACAGGTACTGAAAATCAATTCCCGTGAAGATAATTTTCTCTTGAAAAGAAGGGGAACTAGTAACAACACAGGGGAAGGATGTTTCTAAATTAAACCACAAATATTTGCCCTCTCCACCCAGGTCCCAGAAGCACATCATACAGCACACCACTACTATTTCCAGTGACGTGGCAAACCATAACTAGCGAGCGCGTTCAAGTGGCCTTGTAAATTCACATATACAACATTGCCAGCGCATCTCCTTAAAAAAAAAAATAAACAAAAATCTTCTTTCCCGGTATTTTAAACTATAGCGAGCACATCATTTGCATTGTGATCTTTCTTATCTTTCAGTTATGCAACTTGGGTGTGAGGGCAAGGGACATAATTTAGCAATAGACACATCATCCAGGAGGCATGTTTTGTAAATAAGCTTGTCATTCACCTTTGAAAGGCACAAGTCATCAAAACGTTAAGTTTCTCCCCACCTCCCACGCTGGTTATAGGACAGTATGATGGAAGAATAAAGCCACTACTCATCATAATAACATGAAGCTGATAATACCTACTTCCCAAAACCGGATTTAGGGGAAAGCAGGGGCAGGACAGCGACCGACACACAAACTCAAGTAGCCCTTACAAGCTGTGGAAGAAGTTTAGCTTCAGCAGTGACGAGCCTCTGGCTGTGTCTGCAGCTCCCAGGAGGGGAAGCCTCCAGGGCGATGAGGTCCCTGAGGGACCCCACCTGTCCTCAGTTTCCCTTCCTAGGAAACAAAACCTTCCCTTCCAGCGCTGTTCCTCAAGACATCTCCCACACCTCTTGAGGCATCCCTCTCATTTCCAGGGTTCAAAAGAAAGCCTAGGAGTTACGAGGCATGAATTTTAACACAGAACCCCAGGAAAACCACACACACGTGCCTGTAAACACAGCATGTGCAGTGACACTTGTGTAGAACAAACTTACGCCACATGAACCAAGCTATCCTTGGCAATCTGTCCCCTCACTCGCACCTACTCGGAAAGGAGGCGATTCCCAGGGGAACAGGGCACGGCCACCAGACCAGAAGTTCAAAGGTAACGCTTCCACGAACCAGCAAAACCGCGTGGGCGCTGACACACACACACCCTCCCCAGGCACCCAGAGTGTTTTGAACCGAATTACAGCTCGGAGGGCGTTTTCAACACTGGGAAGCTGAAGGGACCCAGCCGGCCTCCGCCTGAACGCCGACACCTCCCCGCGGCCCAGCTCACCCGCGCCCGCGGGCACCGCCGCGGCCCAGGGCCCCCATCCCTCCCTCCTCCCCACCGCGGCCTGGCCCCGGCCGCCGCACCTGTCCCGCCGCCCCCCCGGCAGGCGGCTACCGGCCCCGGTAGCGGCCCCCGAGCCCTCCGCGAACGGCGGCAGCCCCGGGGCGGGCACACCGCGCCAGAGGCAGCGGCCCGGGCAGCCCGCAAGGCACGGCCGCGTACCCCGGCCCGGCCCCGCCGACCCCCGCCCGCCCGCGGCCTGCGGGAGAGGCCGGCGGCCGCCTCCCCGGGGCCTGCCGGGCCGCCTACCCGGGCTCTTCAGGTTGTAGCGGGCCTCCATGGCAGCGGGCACCGCTCGCTCCTTCCGCGGCGATTCCGGCAGCGGCGGCCGGGACAGGGGGCGGAGGAGGAGGAGGAGGAGGAAGGCCGGGCCCGGCCCGGCCCAGCCCAACCCGCCTCGCCTCGGGAAACTCCCCTGACGTGGCAGCGACGGCCCCGCCGTGACCGCGGAGGGAGGTACCTGCCGCGCCGTCTCCCCGCCCCGCGGCCTGGCCCCTCAGCGGGGCCCGCCCAGGCCGGGGCCCGGAGTAGGCAGCGGAGGCGGGGGCGGGCGGGTGAGCCGCCGGGGGTAGGGCAGGCCATGGCGAGGGGTGGAAATGCGTTAAAATTCACCATCCTTCTCTGCCGCAGCGGGGAAGAAGGAGACAGTTTCCAGCAGCCGTGGTGTGACGCTGGGGGCCCCGCGGCAGAGCCGGGCCGGGCCGCCATGCTGCAAGCACCAGGCCTCAGTTCTGCTCGGTGCCTGCGACAGTGAAAATGCCTCCCCATCTCCCCTTTGCATTGAACCGCAGAGGTCATGGGATGAGGTGCCCCAAGGCCTCACAGCACAAGGAGGTTGGTTTGAAAGCTGGGGAGATTAGAAAAGGGGCTTCCAGGAGCCTGCAGACCCACTGCCCAAAAGACTTAACCGTGCTGTCAGGCTTAGTAGCATCTTGTTTGGTGGTTTTCAGGGTCATGAGAGGCTGAAATAGTGTCACACACCAAGGACTATTATTACTTAAGGCAAGAATTAATCAGCAAGAGCTTGACTTGATGGGCAGATCCCCTCGTCCACCCCCCAGTGCCAGAGGAATTGTTTACATGTACGACTTCGGTTTCTCTGCCACCTAGTCACAGCTGCAGTACACTTGAGACAGCATTTTTAACAGTTTATAGCTACAGAAATACGTAACAAATTAAAATGGTCATGTTCTCAGCAGTCTCAGTTTCCCTTTAATTCACTACAAGATGTAAATAAACATGTCTGAGCTTTTACGCGCTTGTCTTCAACATCATGAGCTTGAAACTCTTGTCTCTAGCTCATGAATTATCCTTAATTTCATCTATGTTACTTTTATATTCTTGCTAATCATCTTTAAAAAAATATTTTTTTCATGTTTTGATAACTTAGTTTTCTTTTTCATTCTTTGAACAGCAATGGAAAACAGTGGTAAACAAAAACATCTGAGTAGGTTTATTTTTTTCACCTCCTCATGTTCTCAGAATTGCAAAACCAAGCGTTACTCTTCCCTTTCTCGTTGTGTTGCACAGTGATGTGGTAACGGCAATAAGTAAATAAAGCAACTTCACCTTAACAAGTAGCTGAATTTTCGGAGGGGCAAAGTGATCTTCCTTTTTACCGGACAAAGCACTACGAATAATGTAAAGCATAAATAACTTATATAGCAGAAGAGAAGGGATGGCGTCAGACCTTGGGGTTGCTTCTTACACCAAAAGCACCCCAGGGTACATTTAACAGCCAAAACCTCTTGGTGGCATCTCAGCGTTTCTGGCTGACAGCGGCTGATCTGATGGCTCGAGATGATGAGCTGCAGGTGCTGGGTGTCATGTTTACAAACTGTTTTGGTCCTTCTTAGCAGGTATGTCCCCTTTTTCCTCATTTGCTGGGGGCCATCTTGCTGTGCAAGTGGGAGAAGGTCTCTGGGACCATCTTGTGACTCAGTCTTGGCTTTACCCAAAGTGGGAGAGCACTATTTTGCATTTGGAAATCTGGATTTGCATGTAAAAAGTTCTGGGATCTATTCTGACAGAAGATAATTTTTAAAATGGTATTATAATGTGAATAATGGCATGAATCAAGCAGTGAATTATGAACCAGTTAAGAGTAATGTGGAGTTCAGCTTTCCCTTCTGGTCTCTGGCTTTTGACCCCGGCTGCATTTACAATCTCATTTTGTATAGTTCAAGGGGGAATTTCACTGAATTTCACTGAATTTTTAGAGTTGGAAGGGACCATAAAGACCATCCAGTCCAACTCCCCTGCCGAAGCAGGATTGCCCAGAGCATGTCAGAGCATGTTACTCAGGACTGCATCCAGGAGGGTCTTGAAAATCTCCAAAGAAGGGGACTCCACACCCTCCCTGGGCAGCCTGTTCCAGGGCTCTGTCACCCTCACTGTGAAGAAATTTTTTCTCATATTTGAGTGGAACCTCCTATGTTCCAGCTTGTGCCCGTTGCCGCTTGTCCTGTCACTGGGAACCACTGAAAAGAGTCTGGCTCCCTCCTCCTTCAACCCATCCTTTAGATACTTATAAGCATTGATAAGGTCTCCCCTCAGCCTTCTCTTCTCCAGGCTAAAGAGTCCCAGCTCTCTCAGCCTGCAGGAAGCACCTGCAGTTCACATGAAACTCAGGCTTTTAGCTAAAAAAAGAAATACACAGCCACTGTAACTTCATGACAGCCAAGCACTATTGAAAATAAGCTGAATAGACTTAAATCGTAAGTAACAGAAATTCCCTGATAGGACGTATACGTTCTCCCTGTTTAAGGAAGCTACATCGTGGCCTGGCTGGCTGCTGGGGTCGTCACCACATGGAGTTGTGCAGAGCTGGCAAGTACGAAACTGCCTTGATTTTCAGCCCTGTTATTAGTTAAAAGTCAGAGCTGCAGGAGGTAAATGCTGCCTGCTGAAACCCCTGATTCCTGGGAAGTAGTCAGCGTAGGGGTAGAAATCTGGGGATTAATTCCCAGCCCCGTGTGTCAGCAGCTGCTCGGGGCAGACGAGGAGCACAGTGTTGCCAGTCCCGAGCAGCAGCATCCCTCCTCTTCCCAACTCCCCATCAAAAATGCCCTTTGGATCAGTGTTTTCATCTGCCTTTTGTTTCCACTTTTGACCGGAGAAGCCATTTTGTGCTACAACTTGTGCTTTTTTAAAACCAAACGCCAAATATAGTAGCAAAATTGCAGTCAAATCCTGCATGCTGGCAGCGCTTGATGTAGCTTGTGTATCCTGTCATATGATCTAACTTGGGGAAAAAATAAACGTGGTCAGCTGAAGCAGATAGAAACTGAAAGTTTGCCTGGACGCTGCTGCAACAAAGATTTCGTTATTCGATACCACGTTGAATCCTTGCAGCAAGATTTTGTACAACTTCACCAAGTTGGTTGCAGGACAGCAAGAATCAGCAGTTTTGACAACTCAAAATATTAAAAATTGTGTGGCTTTAGTAAATGTTTTACATTGAAGTAAGGATTCCATTTGACCAAAAAAAAAAAAAAATCACTAATAATTTCTAATATATTTTTTTTTTAATTTCTAGTTTCCGAGAAGATGGTTTTGTCCATGTTTCTATGTACTTTGCAGTTGTGGTATACTGATTTTTCTGATTTTTTTTTCTTTTGGCTGGAAATGGAGACTCTCATACAGCCACTTAGCTTCAGAGCAAAGGAGCACACATAGGCTCTTGCAAAAAATATTAAAAAATTAATGACAATCGTAAGGTCTGGTAAAATGCATATTACAAAATTAATGACAATCATAATGTCTGATAAAATGCATAATTCTTCAATTGCAGCCATTTCTACCGTGAAAGAAAGGCCAAATCAGAGTAAACACAGGGGCAGAATTCCGCTGGACAACTGCAGATCATGGGTGTACATTTCTGAGCTGATTACCAGAGTCTCATTTTACGGCTAACGGAGCTTTTACAGCAGGATTCATCTTGCCTGGAATAAATGTTAGCTGTAGATCCAACAAATCATGCTTTAAAAGTTCCTGGATTTCTCCATTAGCTGCAAAGGGTGATTAGGCTGTCATCTGTGTTCTAGACCATCCTCGTTAGGTATTTTCATATGTCCGTAGAGCTGCATCTGATTTATAGAGCTCTCTGTAGCTGGTACAGATTTGTCATGTTTCCCCTCAGTTTAAAAGAATTACAAACATTTCAGTCGATAGAGCCTCTTTATTTTTAACAGTTAAAACTCACGATGAACTGACTTTAAAGGTCCAAGAGGGGAGCTCAGCAGGTAGGAACGGGAACGACAGAGTCCAGCGTGTGGAGTCGGGGGGATGGACACCAAGAGGCCTCCAGCAGGAGCCTCCAAAGAGGTAGTTCCTCACGAAACCTCCCCTTTCTCTTGGAGGCAGGACACCTGTGTGACACAGGGGTTTGGTTTCTGCACTTGGTCCTGAGGCGTCAGTGTATGTTCTTGCAGATCTCGGGGAATGAAGCTGGGTAACGTGACATTGAACTGTTATTTATTTCTCTGTGCAGGTGATGTAATTGGGTGAGGTAAGGTACGTTTCAACACTGTCTGCTATGCATTAAGTGATTACCTAAAGTCAGTTCAGTGTGGGGTTTGTGTGCTTTGTTGGCCGCCTCATAAACTCAGCTACAAATCATTCCTTCGGGAGAAGGTTTGAGATCACAAAGGCTTATGACAATACAATAGTTCTTTGTACAAAGCATTCACACCCTGCTTTCACCAATTCACAAAATGTAGAGCGGTTTTGCTTCATTTATAACGCTGCCCTTTCAATACAGACAATTAGCTGCAGAATTAAACTCTAAGGGAATTAAGGAATCTAATATTAATATGCCTATATTACCAGTGGGAACAGATATGACTCACTTGGAAGAGAAGTCATTATTGTGCTCTTTGGTGACTAATACAGTCTCAGCTTTTAAAATCCTTTATGTGAATTGAGACCTGGTAAATCTGGATTCAACAAGTGCACCTCCTCCTCCTCCTCCTCCTCCTCACCAACGAAAACAAGCGCGGCGTTGTGTAACCAATGCCCCTGTAGCAATGGCACAGATGCACGGTGCTTCTCAGGAAAGCGATTACTGTCTTTTCTTCAAGCTTAGTTCTAAAGCAACCCGTCTCACAAAATGGGCGGCTTTGCCAGCTGACTTTTAATTAGCCTTGTTTCAGAAATGGAAGAAAGAGAACGAGGGAAGAAGTTACCTAATGGCTTTAACTGCCCAAGCCAGCAAGTGCCTGATATGGACCATCAGCCCAGAGCTTGTGGAAGATCTTGCAGTAGCCCATGCTATGTGAAGCCAAAATAAAGGTACGTGGTTTTCACCTTTTTTTTTTGCCCCCCTGAAGAACGGGAAGAGTCAGGCCAGTCACTTGACTCACCCCCCTCTGGCATCATGGTTTTAGTAGTTCAGGTGGTTTTCTGGTTCAGAAGAACCGTGCAAAGGCACAAGCCAAAGCTGACGCTGCTGTCTGAGCGACAGCTGTTGGTGTCTCTGGACTGCCCTGATGTAGTGACTCTATCTTTAGCAACTACAGGTAATGGCAGAAATTTTCTCTGGTGCATGTTCTTTACCATCCAAACTGCAGAGAGAGCTAGGTAGTTGGAGAGTAGTTGTGAACTATTCCAATTAGAAATTATTTTGCTCCCATGCTATATTTGGGCTGAAAATGCCAGGCACAGCCTTTGACTCGCGCAGACGGTTCTTCATGATCCTCCCTCTTCAGGCCTTCGGCCCCCAGGTTTTCTTTTTGTCGCTTTTTCCCCCTATGTGAGTTGCTCCCCATGGCCCTTCACTTAAACTTACTCCCATAAGCTTCCTTCTGGGAAGGGAGACTCTGTCTTCACAATTACAAGGCAGCCAGAGGGAGAGCAGTCAGGGTTACGTCTGTTGGAGTGCCATCAAGCAGTGTTTCCACCCCATCCATTCCGAAAGCGTTACTCATGACTCTCATGTGAACTTGCGTGTACCTGCTTGCGTACAGCTGCTTGAATACAGCTCCTCCTGACTCAGCAATGGCAATAAAGGATTTATGAGCAGGTTCTTAATTTAAAGCTCCTCAAAATAGTGTTTTACAATCGGCGTAAGGATGATTAAAGCTTACCGTGTCATTAACCAAGATATATTGAGTTATCAGTCGTCTCTGCGAGCTCCCTGTAGGTATCTGGGACACCCAGGAGTTTCTCAGATGGTTAGTGGAAATCTAGGGCTTGATTCAATTGCACACCCGTGAGCATTTGATGCCGTATGAGGTATCCTGAGGTACAGCAGACAGCAAAATGGAGCAGAATGGTATGGTATGGGATACTGCAGCCTTTCTGAATGAAGCAGTAGCTGAAGGCCAGGTGGAGTGCTTAGAGCACCTCCAGTGATGTGAGGGACCAATGCGGGCAACTGGACTAAACCCCTAATGATGACAATCAAGAGAGCCCAAAGCGTGGCTCTGCTGACTTAACAGGTCTACCCTCTGGCAAGTTGCATCGCTCTCTGCCGACCGCATTAACCCGCTCTCCAGCACTAGCAAGTCACCTCCCTCTGCAGTTCCAGCTGCTTGGGCTCCAGAGCCCAGCCCCATCGCCTTGGTCGAGCACCCCCAGGGGATCGCTGCACCCCAAGAAAGGGCTGCACAGCAGAGCCAGGCAAGGTAAGGCGGCACCGGAGATGGAGGTAGGGTTGTTGAGATGAAGCCCAGAAGAAAAACACTGATGTGAAAAGGTATAAAATGCTGAAAGGCAGAAGTGGAGAGTCGGAAAAAGGCAGTTTGGTGACACTGGCCAGTGAAGACTCACCTGGTGTCTTGCAAGGGGAGGTGAGTGTGTTAATGCTCAGTCTAGTAGCTTGCTAGTCATAGCCACCTGTAATAAATCAATACATTATTACTTTACACTTCTAAATTGTGTGTATCTGCTTTCACGGGTTTTTTGCAGGTGGTGGAAGGTGTCTAGCAAAGTGACCCGCGAGGGGTGCAGACTGGCCCGGGATGAAAGCTGCAGAGGAATTTTGTTATTCTGAAAGAGGAGTAACAGAAGCTGAAAACAATTGTGCGGTCTGGTGTTGTCATAACTATTCAAATTAGAGATTTATAGGCTGGATTTTATGGAGAGTATTAACGGTAGCAATATAAAGAAGGGAGAGAAGAAGGGAACGAACTTCTCCCATCCTGAGGAATTTATAATCTGTCAAGAGAATGTTAAATTTAAAAACAATGCTCAAGTTTCTGCATAACAGGCTTTACGAAGAATTGCAGAATTTGGAATGACGACTGCTGCTTGATAGGTAAAAAACCGTGGAATTGAAATAACGAAATGAAATTGCTGAAGGAACAGGAGTGGAAACAGTGCTGAGCCAGGGGACCAGGACTGGTGGGAGGGAGCCGATTCGCCTGCCTCTGCTCCGGAGCTCGCGTTCAGCACTTAGGGTGTGAGACCAGACACGCGTGATGAATGGCATATTGGCAGTCAACAGAAGTTCCAGCAGCTGGGAAGGGAGTCCTGAAAGAGAAGCAATTTGTGGATCAGACCATTTGGCTCGCCAGAGGATGATTCAGTTGTTCAAAAGAGCACTGTGGGAAAGCAGAATATGGTTCCACCTCTCAGTGCGAGGTTTAGAGACAATGATGTTGGCCCCTGGGACCTTCTGATTTCGCTGAATCCTTTTGATTTGGCTCTGCTGGATTTCCCAGAAGGCACACCCCTGTTCTCTCCGTATGCTGCTTTGCAAAAGGAGTTGAAGCAGATTACATTTCCCACAGCTCAGATGGCTTTCGTTATCAAAATAGTCCCCCAAACCGATGTGGATGTGCATGAACAACAGGGGAAAATTCAATCAGTAGTTGATTTAACCTCAGAACAAGTAGGAATTCTATCACAGGTGTCAGGTCCCTTGAATGATACTACTGCAAAGTGGATGGTGGGACTTCTAGAAACCCCTGGAGAGCTGGTTAAAGATTTTAACTTTATTGCTAGGACATCCACCACTCCCTCCGGCCAGGCAGTTTTATCAGCAGCATTAGAGGAAATCCAGCTGCAGAAGAGAACTCACAGCACTGGGTGTGAAGGACTCCAAAAGCATTACTGGCTCCCAAACTGTTGGATGGTGGTTGTTTTATCTGGAGTAACAGAAAGCCGAGGAAGGACTACAGCAGTATTTATCAAGGAAGCGGGCACTAGGTACGAGACTCAGGTTTTGTGTGGGAAGGAGCAAGGCGGCAGCCGAATTAGGAGGACCAAGAACATAAAGTTGCAGTGATGAATGGATTGGTACGGGCTGAACGGCCACCTACCTGACATGTAAACACCTACATGCAAACATGAGTTCTTCTGGGTCAGAAACTCACAGTTCTGATGAGAAAGTGTATTAGGACTACAGCATTCCTTGATGCTAGCACTCTCGGGCAACTGGCATGCTCACAACTCATACCCCTTTGCATTGACAAGCTGAGGTTCCTCTTGGACATCGTCAGGCTGTTTGATCTCCCTGTGCTGAGCAGAGGCTCCAGAACATCGCTGCTCTTTTGCTTTAGAAATCCATTTCTGATTTCCAATGTGAATGTGTTCATAGAATTGTCTATGTTGGAAGGGACCTTTAAGATCATCTAGTCCAACCATCAACCTCACTGATAAAAAAAGCCATCACTAAACCATGTCACTAAGCTCTATGTCAACCCGTCTTTTGAATACCTCCAGGGATGGTGCCTCAACCACTTCCCTGGGCAGCCCATTCCAAGGCCTAATAACCCTTTCTGTGTAAACGTTTTCCCCAATATCCAATCTGAACCTCCCCTGGCGCAACTTGAGGCCATTTCCTCTTGTCCTGTCGCCTGTGACTTGGGAGAAGAGACCGACCTCCCCTGGCTACACCCTCCTTTCAGGGAGTTGTGGAGAGCGAGAAGGTCTCCCCTCATCCTCCTTTTCTCCAGGCTGAACACCCCCAGCTCATGCCTGGTTTATACTACTTGTACCTACCCTGTCCTTTCGTTCAGCAGAGTCCAGAGTGGCTTTTAGTTCCCACTGAGCGGGGATTAAAACCTATATAAAGGGTAAATCCTACTATAATAGCAAAAGCAGCTCTGATACTGTCCTGTAAATCACCGCCGGGGCACTCCCGCGTGGGCCTTTGAGGACCATATGGTGCAGCTGAGCTCGCCCAGACCACCTCACCGTGGGTCAACGTGCACATCTTGCTGGGATAAGCCCATTGTGTCTCTTGGCTTGCATGTTGTGGAAGAAGGCAGCTTGGAAACACACTATGAAACATTCTGGCCTACACACTAGGCCACTCTGTGTTATTTTTTTCTCTCTCACGTTTGCACTCATCTGTGAGGTGTTTAATCCCAACCCTTCTCAATTTAGGCAGTGTTTAGTTGTTGGTTTGTTGTTTTGTGGTTTTTTTTTTTTTTTAAAAAGGACATCCGTGGTTTTTTTCCTCTACCTTCTGGATCTCAGCAATTCTGAAATAAATAAACCTTCCTTCTTGTAGCAGCTCCTGGTATTACTAAGAAAAACATTCAGTAGAGTATCTCCTCCAACGAGGCTCCTGAAAATCTCTTACCTTATCAAAAATATGCCAGTTTAGTTCAAGAGGCATTGTGACAGACTGCTGCATTACACCCATTTTATTTTTTTTTCCCCCTGGATGTATTTATCTATATGAGTATTTTCTTCTAAAATATGTCCTGGAGATGATTAAGAAATGTTGAAAATCTGACTGCCAGCATAAACTGCAACTTGAACAACTATTTTATGATGTACATACATACCAAGATTACATAAATACATCGTATCTTTTTAAGGATGGTAGTAGCGTGTAATGGATTTAACACAATTTAGATATTTTTTGCACTGAATATTTTTTCAGTAGCTTTTTGCTCAAGACCTAGCCTGTAGCTCATAATGCTTATAAGCCAAAGAGGCTGGCAGGAACCAAGGAGACTGGGTACCTGACCTGTTTTACGACGAAACGTATACAGAGATAGCCAAACGAGAAAGGTGACGCAGAAGATGCCAGGGAGAAAACAAATGAAAAGGAACAGCTTGTTAAGAGTCTTTTTTTAAATGCAGCCATTTGAAGGCGCGTACGTGAGCTAATGTGCGAATATTAATACGGTGGGAAATCAAGCGGGATGTCAACCATATGCCACCATATCGGAGGAGCCCAGAAGAATTTCCCAACCAAACTTATTTCTCGTTTTCCACGCAGCTGACGTGGGTGAAGCTGATGTGTTTGTCTGTAACTGAGTAAATTCAGTTTCAGCTACCGATAAATATTTAGAATCTGAATAAGAAAATTTGGTGTTACTGACCCAATTTCCCCATCGAACAGGCCAGAGATTCAGCCTCAGCAACAAAAATCGCTATGGAATAACGTCATGCACATCATGAGGAAAAAAACCCAACAGTTCCATCACAAAACATGAGATCTCAAACGATCAATGTGAATTATGCTTTATCAGCGCCGTTTGCTCCTGTCGATTATAGTTCCATGCTAATGCACTGCACGTCTGTAACCACAGAATTTTAGAAAGACATTCCAGCGCTGTAACACTTCAAATAACCACGTTCCAGTGCGTGCTCACGGATGCATTTTAACTCTTCAAAGAATCCATTACGTACTCTGGGCTGCTGCCTATTGAATCACTTACAGAGATTTCCTCAACTACAAGTTGTTGGAACCAACGTTTTATACTTAGTCAGCTCCTGACTTCAAAGTGTCTACGGGATACTAAATTTTTTGGGGGCTTACTCTAAACCAGTGTTTTCAAGAGACATGGCTAGTTCAGTAATGGTCCCTACTACATCTAGGCAACTTCGATGATACATAAAAATGGAGACTCACAGATGAGGTATTTTGGAAATACTGCACCATTTGGGAAGTGATTACTTCTTGCACAATTTCCAACTTACAAAAGGGTATCTCAACTCTGCCTTGTCAGATCTGTCTCCTGTAGCACATGGGGAATTTAATCTCTTTAAAAGAAAAATGAGAATTTCAATAAAATTTAAAAGAAAGAGATTTAAAATAATATGTTCTTTAAAAAAAAAAAAACCCACCAGCCTTGCATGCCTCACTCGGTACTCAATCACTTCAGCTAGAACATGAAAACCTCACAAGGTACTAATTAGAAAATTACTCAAAAATATAAAACACGCAAGTCATCGCCTAACCTGAAAATACCAAAGTTAAATAGTAAAACTAAAGCATTTTTAACATTCTTTCAATTTTATAATTAAACACATTTGAAACGTAAGTAATCTGATAGAAATTGTGCTTACTCTGGTAATATCCAATTTTATAATTTTATAAGGTAGCTAAAGTCATCTTCACTAAATTATGCAACATAATTTATGCCAAATTCTGGAGGGGACTACAAAAGCCAACTTCATTGTCTTAAATCAGTTGATAGTCTCCAAATACAAGAGTCTGCATGACTACATAGAACTCAGGCCAAATATATGGAAACTACATTCTTTAGTTATGATTCATACCATAGCCAGTACAACGAGGTACTTTATTTTAAAAAAAAAGCCACAAACCTCCCTGAAACAACAGTGTCCGGCCCAGCGTAGTAAGGTGTTCTTTGTCCCCCAGAGCCACCTATGCCTGAAGGGAGTGAAGGGAGAAGGACAGAGATTGTGACCCAATGGTGGGTCTCAATAAAACAAAAGACAAACTTGTGGCCAAAAATTAGAGCAGCCCTTCAGTGAAAGTCCTGTGGACTGGAGAGCTGTCAAAAGGTGGTGTTAATGGTGGGTAACTCTGAAGACAGCTTGGCGTTGCTTTAATTGAGGGGTTGGTCTGAAGAGCTGCCCTCATCCAAGATGACAGGTGGTGACAGTACCGAAAGGAATCTGAACTTTCTGCGTTTTTCAAGTGTTCTGCTTTGATTACAGCTACTGTCGTTGTCCTTCACGCTGGCACCAGGACCGGTACTTTTGGTTATGCTCAATGTTTCTCACCTTCCTGAGCGCCTGGAACTGCATTACTTCCCAAGTGAGCCTTGATGGAGAAACGCGATGATGAAATGATGAACGTACAGAAACTCCGCATTTGCATTCAAACCACAACTGAACGGAGACCTCCCTACCACAGGTTAACCCCCTCCTTGTTCAACAGAACCCAGCAAACACTGGGGGCTCTCAACCCACCGACAGACATGCAGCATTACGCCTTGCCGTGGCTAAGAGAAAACTTTCCAACTCCATCTTCCCTGCTCTCTCCAGAGCTCTCTCAGCCAGGGGCAGATCAGTTACTGAGTGAGGTGTAGCTCCCCTTACCTGTTTCTGGGGTACAGAAAGCTGCCTCCCGTTCAGGTCAAGCTCTTCCCACTCCCAAGAGCTGCCGACACCACCCCTGGACCGCGCATGCCACGGTTTGCGGCGGGACTGGGAAAAAAAGGAGTTGATCTTCCGACTAGAAACTATAATTTTTGTTAATTAAATTAAACAAAAACAGTGAATACAGAACTCAGAAAGTAAGTTTTACTTCTTTTTAAGTTTGAGAGTGCTCTGCTGTCCTGGCTGATCCTTATAGCAAGTCTGCCCATGTTCAATATTAAAAGTAGTGATGTATGCCGATTACTGCAGTAGGTAGATTGTCCAGTCCTCATTTTAAGGGTCTCCTCTTGGTTTCAATCACAGACGTACTGCTGTCAGAGGGAATCGGAACCCAGCGCTCACATCCTCAGGACTTCCTATCCGTACATCAGGACGTCAGGGTGGAAGTACATGCAGATTCCTCGCTGTGCCAACTGCGGACGTGCAGGCTCTCAGAACAATCTTAGCAACGTAAATTCAACGTTTCAGATACAACACCCTCTCCTGAAGCCTTATAAAAATACCAGTGCAACATAGAGCCATTTTACAAAACAATTATCTTTATAGAAAGGTATTTTAGTGGCATACGCTGAGGTAAATAACAAAAACAGACCCAACGGAGGGCATGACCAGTGTTATGGAGAACTCCGGATGAAATTTGGCCAAAAGCCTGTTTTATAAAAGCTAATATTAACCTACCAGTTATGATCCCTGGTAAGGTGCTTATTGCTGCAATACTTCAAAATTAGTCTTCAGTTTACAAATTGAAAAATATACGAAATTAGATCTGTACGAATGTTAGGTATTAGCTGTCACAAATTTTAAAAGGCATTGTACCAAGTTTTCTTAATTGTTTACTAACCAATTTGATTGTAGCAGGTAAATAAACTACAGCATACATTTTACCTGACACCATGCATCAAAATCACCATAAAAACTAAGTTTATCAAAGTCCAACTCCACAAGGAAAACATGAAAAAGTGCAAATTATGTACCCAGTATTTCTGTCACAGCTGTTTTTTCTTAATATGGCATGAAAAAGGTTTACAGCATATATTAAGAAAATTCTTACAAGTGTTCACCTCAATGCTTATATATACAACATTTTGCTCAAAGTGCTCACTATATGAAAAAAAAACTGATTGGATAAAAATATTTAAACAGTGCTTTCTGAACGTTCAGGGAAAATTCATATAATACATCAGTCCCATTTGTTTTCCTCTTCACTCAGTGCAACGAGATGCAGAAGTCACATCCACTTCACAAAAACTCTGCTTGCCACAGCGCCAGAAAACCCCAGTTACAGTGGCATTCTTGGTGTCCCATTGGGAGTGGGTCTTTTATTTTTTTGCATGTGGCTTTGATGTTTTCGAGATCTTACTACTTTCATTCTGACTTCAAATACTTCTTGTATGGCTTTTCGAAAACAATGGAAATTGTAGTCTATTAATCCTACGGAGACAAAAATGTTTTCCGTATTAATAAAGACATTTATACAAATGAGGTAATGAAAAAATTGCTTGTATTCTACGTTTAGTGAAATACCACACTGTCTGTCTGGAGGTTATAAGAAGTGAATTTTCCAGGCATTTTTTTCTATGCTAAGCAAAAGCATGTTTGATAAATGCAAGTAATTCAGTGAGTTTGATAAATACAAATAATTCACATTCATACTATGTCTGATATTAAATATACTTATTAGTCTTAAGAGAAAACAAATAGAAGTACCATGGCAGATAATAAAGCCTTAACTTAAAAAAGAGCTTTGGAGAAGTGCTCAGCATACAACAAGAAAAAAATAGGATCTTTCATAAAATATGGTGTCATTTTGTAAATTTGCTTTACAGAATAACTGTGATAAAAATAAGCAGCATCTAGTAATCAAAGAATTTTCATTTTTTTGACAATGCATAAGCTTTGAAATGGATACTTGATAGAAATATTACCAAATAACAGCCAGATATATTTCATCTTGCATTGTAATTGAAAAATAACACACTAGACGTTCTGTTAGTTTACATACATACATACCTAACAGGCAGATAATATTACCAAGTGAGTGGACTGAATGTGATCCCACAGAAAAGCTGTAAAGCCATACTGGTAGTCAATCGGAAGACTTACTGGGTGCTACAATTGTGTAATACTGCAACATGATTTTAGAATTTTGGTACTGAGCTTATGACCTCATTCAAAGTTAATGCCATAAGCTTTCTTAACTGAAATACTGCAGCGTTTTCCACTTCAGTTTCCCTAACAGGAGATGATACATATTTTAAGTGGTTTAAATCCATCATGTTAACGTTGCGATATTTTTTTTCAGGAATTATTTTCCCTCTCCCTAGTGTTCAGACAAAATATTACGTGGAAGTCACCAGGCACCAAAAGCTAATCTGCATTATCATACCAACACTGTACAGTTAGAGAGTACAGGCTATAGCACTAAGTGTCCCAAACTGCGTAGACACAACAACCTGACACAGTTGTGGACAAACCTTAATGGATGTTTATTCAACACTGTCTTTTCTGAAACAGTGTTCTTAGTAGGTATGCCAAAGTAATACTTTTTATGCTTACAAGAAAAAAAAAGAAAAAAGGAAAAAAGTGACCACTTCTAACGTTCATAGATAATAAAAGCGTTTTGGGTATTAAAGAAAATTCAACCAGTTGAAATTGTATAAAATAAAAGCTAAACAGCCTGTCAAACAGCCCAGCAGACGTGGTATGAGCGCTGCACTCACAAACACACCAACACTGACTGGTGAATTATGTATCGCAAGATGGGGACACAAGCCCAGATGATGGCTCATTCTTCTGGTCCCAGAGCATTTCACTAAGACCAGTAACCCGGTGAACATCATGCCAGCAAGCACAGCAATCGTGATCTAAGGTTTCAGTACTGACCTTGACCAGGGTCAGAGAGATAACCAAGAAATTTTATGCGCTTTAACTGCAAAATATGAAAGCCACCTAGTTCCCAAACATGCAGCTTTTCAACAGCCCCCTTTTAGAGATGAGAAAAGCAAGAACGTATTTCTTTCTATCAGCTGGTTTCAATAATTTTCCCTTAGTTAAGGCACGCAAGCTGTTCCAAACGCGTATGCCGGTGCCAACAGGTACAAATTAGCGTTAGCCAAGATAAACTGACACATTCTACTGTTGCAGATGGAAGCTTTGCTTCCATCCATTTGTACTGGATGTAAACTTTCATATGCTTTCACATCAGAAAGTTGTCAAATACGTTTGTGATTTCATCTTATTTTAATGCCAGTACAAATACCTCATGCCTTTAAACATGTTATGTGAGCTCTATCAAGCTGTACTTACCTTTAATATTTGTTATACAGCTAGAGACTGTTATCAGCTAACGACAATCACAGGTACTCATTAACTCGCTAATACAGGGGAAAAGTAATGCAATAGTAGAAAAGGGAAAAATACCTTTTCTCTCGAAGCTTTCTTCTCTGACAAAACAAACAAGAGCAAGGAATTTTGTCACCTCTTTTAAATAAAGGACAGTCGTATTGTTCAATTTTATGATTGCCATTGATTCTTTGTCATAAGGAGTTCCAGTGCCATCATCTTTAAGCCTAAGGGGCAATAATCAAACAAACAAACAAACAAGAAAAGAGAAACCATCAGATGAGCAAACAAAAGTACTCCCACGTTGGTTCTTTCACCAGCTAATCTCAAACTTTATTAAACTTTCTTTATAACCTTTCAGGAGATTCTTCTTCAAACTACACACTACGTAAGCTACGAAGACATAGAGATTACATCATTTATCCACTGTGGCTAGTAATCAGATTGTCTGATTGCCAAGTACCTGAACTGGAGCCTTATTTTTTCCTCTGTTAGGTGCCAACCAATTACCACAAAGTTGTCTGTTTTCTTTTAATCAACGCACTATATGACTTTATCTGAAGTGTGTGAACCAGTAAGTCTGTACCGATAATTCCAAATCTAGTAAACTTGCTCGAGCAGTGGCAGCTGACTGATAGTTTAAGCCACCATGAGACTTTCCTCATGAGATACTGGCTTTTGCAACATCAAATCATGAAAAGAGATTTCTCCTTTGCAGATGATGTGCCATGATGATCACTGTATTAGTTTTATACCTTGTAATTTTACCCTTACTCCTGGATGCACACACACATCTTACCAAATGGGTAGTTATCACCAACATCCCAGAACAATTAGTATCAGTAATATATTAAGATAGCGAGTTCCACAGATGCTTCAGGAACAGAGCACAAGAAATGAACTGTAGTATCATGTCTTTATATCTAAAAACCATGGCAAGCAGATTTCTGGTGGTAAGTGTTAAATGGTAATACAAAGACGGTGATAGAGTGACATTTTGTGAATAGAGCGCCCCACAAGTGGTGTTGTACCAATAATAATTAAACGTGTAGTCTTTTGAACTACACAGCAGCGTCCTTCTCTGTACAAAAAAAAAAAAAAAGCCACAGAATTGGCATCCTTTATGGTATACCTCTGTAAAATCCAACTTCTTCTACAGTTACTGAAGTGGCCAACTCAAAAATCTGAAACATACAGTAGAATATGCAAACTTAAGAAATTTTAGAAAGGTATTCCACAATTTGTTGTTCTTTTGAAGTTCTAATGCTTCGTGCACATCTGCACTAGGATTCTCCCTCCTACCTTCTCCAAGAGAGCAACAAGTCTACCAACGGGTAAGAACACAAGGCTACCAAAGACTACCACACTTTAAGTGTGCTGCGGTTTAGCCTCCCAAGTCTGTGCATCTTAATGCACTAATTCTTAACGTGCCCCTGCCTTGCCCAGGAACAGCTGGGCATTACATTTGGCCAAGGGCCAAGCCATTTAAAACAAAACTTGCAAGGAGATGTACATGCTACCCCAGGAGATCTCCAGTTGCTAGTGTATAAGGAGGGGAAACTGGGAAAAAACCCACCAAAAGAGGAACCCAGAGAAAAGAGGATTAACAGAGAACTGAAGCAAGAGTGAAGCAGCTCTTTAAGGCCAGTAGAGGCCACTAACTACTAAACTAAATATGACACCACTTTTTTTTTTTTTTTTTTTTTCTTCAAATGGGAGGCATCCTTCAGTTGTATTCCTCCCCAGGGAACAAAAAATGTTAATGTTTCCTTTTATTTTAGGATGGTTACTTCCCACTCCTTCCTCCACGTAGAATTATTGTATAGAAAGAGGAAGGTGTTCACAAAAGAGGCTGGGCAGGGAACAGGGCTTGTTGCTGGCAGGGGATCTGCACCTCAGAGGCCTTCTCTCTCCTCCTGAGAAATTACACATTCTCATTATTATTTATATCCACATCATTCTAATGTTGAGGCCATTCAAATTCTAGGCACGCAGTTTTATGAGAAACGTTAACAACGTACTTACCCATATATACAAGAAATGTCAATCACGACATCTATCATATCGCAGCAGAGCTCATAAGTTTGCATATCCACTGGAGTACTGTCCGTTGCAATATAGATCTTACTGACTACATCAAATAAAAATGCTTTTTCAATCCCGGAATTCTATTTAAGAAAAAAAAAAAAAAAAAAAAAAAAAAAAAGGAAAGAAAAAGAAAATGGAAGCAAATTAATACTGAGCTTTTTTGTTCCCCTATTTGCCTGTTATACAAAAAGCTAGGCTGAAGAAGTGGAAGTTAAACTGCAATCAAGCTCATTTTAAAAGATCTGTACGCACAGCACTGTCGTGTTTGTAGCAAACCGTGATGCTCACAGACTTTCCAACAGTTTCTGCCTCTGGGCAGCCATAATGCGAAGTTACGCTCCCGAACCTCCCCTCTCTGCAAAACATCTGGAGAGATTACACTTATTTTCAGTGGAAAATGGGGGGCGGGGGGAAACGTCCTCCAAGATCAAACAAAAACAGACATAAAGAGAGAGCTGTAATTTGAAGTTATTCTAGCTGGACATGTAAGAAGGTAGAAACAAGGAAAAGAAAAAGCTTATGGACAAAGAAGGCAGTAGAGTTCAGGAACTAACTTGTCAAGGAATTGAGAAATTGCCTCATTGGGGTCTGTAGCTGCTTTCCCGTCTGGTTCCTTAGAACATCTTTTAGGATCACAGGAGAAAGACCAGTATTTTAATGGAGGTCTTTCAGTTTTCACGTAGCATTGATGGTTAAAGCCATGTTTATAATGCTAAGGCTTGCTAACGTGATGACAGCTATGTTCCTCTTGTCCTGCCAAGCTGATTAAGACTCTCTGCACACTGGAGACGTATCATATTCGCAGCTCTCAGGGGCCAGCCAGGAATGCTAGCTCATACTCTTTGTGTAGATAACTAAACTGCCATAAGCCTCTACTTCCTGGAAAAAAAAAAAAAAGAGGAAAAAAATGTGTACTGTTTAACTGAAAACAGTAGCTTTGCTTGCTGGTATCAAGGAATTACACCTGGGCAGCTGTCCCAGCATCGAACACAAAGGGCAATTTCCCAGCCTTGCTAAAGCACAGGCGATGAAATATGCTTCAGAATCCATCTATACAAAGAAGAGAAGCAACTTTCTCCCACCAAACCGAATTTTCTCCATATATGGGCTTCCCTTTTTAATATGGTTTGGGACTGCTGCCACAGCAGTTTTGTAACTACCAAAAAACATGCTGAAACCCCTAACAAGTTTTAGTAGCTTCAGCTTCCTTTTTAGTTACAGAACTTTTCCTTTTTCTTCTTCTTCTTTCCTAAGTCAACTATTTAGCACATAGTTAAGAGACTAAAGTAACCCTCCAACCTTCCAAATTTCCTGAAATAGGTAGAAAAATTTCAACCCTAGGTATGCTATTGAACAATGGCCAGCAATATTTTGGGCATTTTCTTCTTAAAGGGGCTTGGAACCAGATGATCTTTAAGGTCCCTTCCAACTCTAACCATTCTATGATTCTGTCGATTCTGCCACCGTTGCACGCACAACTAAGGCTGGAAACACCATTAATAATAATAAAGAGTATAGAGGTGAATTTCTTGCATTTCATTATGGAAAAGACTCTAAGAGTGGCACATTTCAGTAATTCATTAATAAAAGAAATATTTTAAAAAAGTATACCCTGTGGATACCATAGGTACATGGGCTGAAGTACAAGGAGAGTCTCAGAGAACTGGGTTTATTCAGCCTGAAGAAGAGAAGTCTCGTTGCTATCTACAAACACTTAATGCAAGGGCGCACAGAAGACACAGCCAAACTCTTCTCAGAGCCACAGGGTTGAAGGACAAGATGCAAAAGGCACAAGCAGGAATTCTGACTTCATACAAGAAAAAAAAAAATAATTTAGCATGAGAGTGGCAAAGCACTGGGAGCATGCTGACCTGAGAGGTTGCAGAGTATCCATCCCTGGATCTATACAAAGCTGGACTGGACCCAGCCATGAGCACCCTGCTCTAACCAGCCTAACCTCTAAAGGTCCCTTTCAGCCTACATGGCTCTATGAGCCTACGTTCTTTGAGAACTAAGAACAAAAATGTATGCATGTTTATTTTGGTTATTCTGGGCCCATGGGATAGTTCTGTAATTTTAATTTTTAAATAATAATTCTGACAGCACCTCACATACTTCAACAGGTGCTGCCAAATAACATTAATCACAAGATTCACCTGTAAATATCATGTAAGTATATAGCCATAATGAACTGCCAAAGTACATGTTTGAAAATAGAAGTCATTTTAGATAAAAGAAGTTGGACCTTGAGCCCTGTAGTGTCACTCAGGAGAAGTCGATTATACAATTTTTTATTATATAGAGAGAGACATAGCGATAATTTCAGCTGTACAGGTAAGATGTATCTTAAATTATTAAGATGCCAGTGACAATATAATAACATTTAACAATGAAAAGTGATTTTTTCCATCTCAGAACTCTGGCTGCTGCAGCCTGCCTGTACCTGCAGTGACAGTTTAAAAGGTTTTCATCTTGAGATGTTTGCCTTGTCAGCAGTTATGCCTGCTGGTAGGGGCAGAACTTGGTGTCTTAACTTAAAGCACGTTCGTTTTCAGTTGAAACTAATACATCGTGGTAGGACCTGCTGAGAAACTGGCACGTATTTGCTTCTGTCAAACCTTGTATGGTGACAGAAACCTCGGTGAAAGGGTAGGATGGTGTGCCAGGAGTAATAACCACTAAACTGTACCCACATGACTTCACAGATTTCCTTTGCCAGGGTTTTTAGTACAACTTTAAGTGAAAAAGGAAAGGATCTGCCAGAATGTTTGTGAGAAAATTCCTCAAGGAAAAAAGATACCAGTACAAACAATAATTACAAGTCATAAAAAAAAAAATCAGGAAACAGCAGATAAAAAATACTATTCAAAGAGACATTGTATCATTATCACTCAGTCAGGGAAAACGACAATAAAAAATCAACTGTTTCTGTTATTAGAGCAGGAGGGTTCCTCATTAGAGAAACAAAGGCCAACAGCTGCCTTATGCAATGGAATGAAATGCTGCCATTGATGTCACTGACAACAGGGCCAGAATAAGCGATAGTCATCTCTGACACAACCCTACAGTCTGGAAAGAAGATGCAACATGTGCTAGAAGCTCTATCAAGCACTCTGAATCAACATAAGAGTATTCCATGGCTAATCTGAACTAAGAGAGTCAGTGTGAAAAATCTTCCGCAATGAATATATGAGATTTTATTTTGGATAGGTAAAAATCTCAGGGTAGCTGAAAGTCAGATCACGTTTCTCAGCTATACTGGGTTTCATAAAATAGAAGGCAGTTTCTAGTCTTTAAATAGAATGGGATCAGTAAAAGAAGCAGTATTACTCCAATTCCTAGGTTAGGTAAATGGGCCTATCTTTTTCCTTCTTGGAAGTATGAAAAGTAAGCTAAAATTTGGTCCTAAGATAATAAAAAAACTTACCAGTCCCTTACAGTTAGAAATGAATTTTGGACAGTTATTTAAACAGGTCTTGCAGCAAACAGCAGATTTAGCGAATGAATTTTAAATACGACATTTGAGTTTACAGATTATGAAATTTAAATCGTTAAATAAACAAAACTGCACTTAATTTTATTTTTACCATGATAACTCATTGTTTGTTTTTAACATATACTTTTTAACATCCCTCAAAAAAACCCCCAACAGCTCTAAAATGAAAATTCCTTTGTCACACAATTACGATTGCTTAGTAAGGCCATGGTAATTAAAAAACAGATATCCTGATAGTGAGTTAGGTAACATTTACATGGGTTTTGAATGCCAAACCAACTGTTATTTTATGCTTCACAAGCAGTTACATTAAAGAACGTAGAAGCAGTATTATCACACTGATGGTTCCTCAAACATACAAGCTAACACAGTGGGGCACTATAAAGTTGGGCAAAAAGCGTGCTGTGAACTTAAGGAGCGATCACAGATCTATTTTTGTAACCATCAGCTTTTCATGTTGGAAGCCTTCATGGCATAAATGAAAGCAAATCCTTATGAATATTGCTGCAAAACCCAAACTAGAACACCAGTACACCCACACTTTGATATCCAGCACACTGACTTCCCAGGGTAAGGCATGACCAAAATCCGTGTCAAGATTTGTTGTCGCTAAGTTGCTAAAGTGAAGAGGCACCCGCTGACTAATTCTGTGCTGGAGAATGACGTTTAGTCTTCCTGTGGTTGCAAACAGAGTCATTCTGAGCCTTCTGTCTAGAAGATACTCATAAAAACAGACAGCAAGCAGGCTGAGGACATAGTGATGTAGCTACGCCTTGCTCTACGTCATTAACAAACTGGATTTTGCTCTACTTGGAGCTAAGAAACAGTTTGAGGCTGTTTCCCCTACTGAATAATGTAAATAGCATACATCTCTCACTTTTTTGGACTTCCCATTCATTTGAAAGACTTGGTCTTCCTTAAAAATTACATTCGATATTCTAGATATTACTGGAGCTGCCTTCTGGGTGTTCCAGACACACAAGCGACTACCATCAGTCATTCAGGAAGCAGCTCGTGCTCCAATCATCCCGTGGTTTGGCAGAAATTCTTCACCAACTCCAAACAGTGAGGAGACCTCAAACAGAGATGTGACTCACAACACAAGTGACTGGGGTGACTCTGGCACAAGGACTATCACTGAGACAGCTTTCTCTCTGAGACCACGTAGCATATTCAATATCCAATTGCTCCAGAGCTGTTGTCATCGCTCCTCCGTTACCTTCCTGTCCTAAGGGGATGATAACTGCTATATTTTGGTAGAAACAGCCATTTTGGTAGAAACAGATCTTTGTAACAAACCGTTCATTACAAAACAGCATCATTTGTTGTCTAATAGTAAGAGAATATTGTGGAATATTGGAAAAGTGGAAAGACCTTCCTCTAATCCTAGCTCTCCCTTTCAACAACACATCCAACTTTTCTCTCTCTCTCTCTCCATTTTCACACCCTACACTGAGAAACTGTGAAGTCTAATTTTATCTTACAGGCTGTTGAATGACACTAAGTAATTTCATTACTTCAAAAATCACAAAAAGGCACAACAGAATACCTTGCTTAGAAACTGAAGCTTGACAAATTAACGCTAGATGCAAGGGGCAAAATTAGGGTACTGTGAGAAAGGGTGCAGTTGCAGGAGCCACTATGACCTGACTTCACCACCACCAAAACAGGGAGTTCCTCCTTTTCACAACGTACTCACTGCATTCCCCTCTACTCACAGCCCCACGTTCCCACCTTTTATCTTGTGTCAAAACAAAAGCGTGTTGGGCTCCTCCATGACCTGCTTTTAACTAAATTAAACAGTCTAATTTTTTTTTTTCCACGTTAGTTGTGTCACAGTGACTCCTCCACAGTGAGGGAACAGGTGACTGTCAGAACCAGTACAAAGGAGAGGAAGGGACCACACATACAGGGACAGTGGAGCAAGCAATCACCTCCACAGTGATAACAACCCACTAGATACACAAAGCTTTCTAATTGGCCTTAGGAGTAACTATGCAAGATGGGAAAGTTGTGATGGACTCTACCTCTAAAAATTTCAAGACGAGAAGATCTTCTTAAGCGGGTTAAATTTTGATACAAAGTAGAATTAATTCTAGGAAGCACTATAGACAGCTCTACTTAAGAGGTCAGACTAGACGACGTTCCTTTAAGGATTTATTTACACAAATTTTAAGTACCACTTAAACAAATGCATGCAGCACAGACCTTTGCAATATTCCGATTAACATACGAGCAAAAAAGTGATGGCTCCTAGCACGCTTTATGTGATTCAGGGAATACTGTATCTCAGCAGCTCAACAACACCATTTAATAGACAGGGAGGTGAGGCCAAGCAATGCGTGTGGGCGCATTTCAACTAAGTTTTGGTCATTTCTCCGAAAGTTCCCATTGCTCATAATCTCTCAGAAGGCAGAGAGCAGACTATCTGAACATGCATGTTGGACATAGCTGGATCTACAGACAAAGTATATAACAAGTACTTACTGAAATAAAGATGTTAAGCAGGTTTTCCAGTGTTGGGAGCTGTGGAATCAGTTTCTGTACCACTTTGCTAAATGCTTCAAATATAGAATGATCATATATGCTTGTCAGATAAAAGCTGGAAAAAAACGTCACCACATTTTCCTTTTAGCCACATACTGTGAACATGATGTACCTTTCATAATACGAGTGAAATGAAATATTGTCAAACAGCAACTGCCTACACTTATGCAATTAACCCCTTGTGATCAGAAGTCACACATTAATGATTGAAGCATAGGCTTCATCTCCATACAAAAAACCTCTAAACACTCCAAACTGGACCTTGATGTAGAACTTCAGGATGCAACTCCCACCTTGGTATACTTACTAAAATATTTTTCAAATTGCAGGAGAGGAATAATACTAAGTATGTCTGTTGTAATCTACTTTTTGAAAACTACTGTGGACCTATTTATCAATGCAATGATGCACTCAAGCTGTTAAGAGCTCTAAAGAGCTGGCATGTTCATGGAGCGGGCGTCTCTTTTTAATATATTTGTACTTGGCTTTGGAGTGCTAAAAAAGACATGACAACTTGATGTCTTCTAGTTTCCAGTCTGTAGAAGTCCACTGTTTTTCAATATTTGCTACAATAACCCACTTTATCAGCAGACATAAGGCAAAGAGACAGCACCTGCCTTCCCAAGTGGCTCTAAGCAGGCTGCAGCAGCGAGGACTAGTGACTGGGAAGGGACTGTGAGGCAGAGAGGTTTCAAAGAAGGCAAAAGTGCTGTAGGTGGCATATATACTCTACTTGCAAGAGCTCTCCTGCTTGCTGCCACTGTCCAAACAACTTATTTCAATACAGCAGCTGCAGCAAAAAGTGGTAGGACTCAGGAGTATTTTTTTTCTGTTTTTAAGCACATCTCCTCTCCATCTTTCCCTCCAAGACAGCAGTCAGAAATAAAATACTTTCTCTGGCTCAGGTCAAACGCAAAGCCTCTGATTATCCTTTTCCTTCATATATCAAAAGCTTGTTGTCTGCTACTCAAGAGAACAGAAAATGGTAACTTGTCAAATAAGCTGCTCTCCTCTTTAGGATTCACTGCACAGCAAGCAGCTTTTCTCACCTGAGGTGAATCTTCTCCAATCCAGCATCTGCAAGGTCATCGTTTGCCCTCTGGTGAATATCTCTCTGTGTTTCAATCTTGTGATCATCAGATAAACCATCCACTTTATGGATAAAGATTTCAAAGTTGATATCCGGATTCACTTTATAGGCTCTGGTCACAGTAAGATGCAGCCGAGCTAATGCTTCCATATAATCATCCTAATGAAAGAAAAAGAAAAGCTACAGCTATAGGAAAGTTCTTAAAAATATATATAAAATTTTAGGTTACTTACTTCTAGATAATGCTAAAGTTCAAGAGCTTAATTTTTTTTTTATTTCTTATAAGTAGAAGCCTGAGACTACATCCAGCATGTGCACCAACTTCATGCACTTAGGAATCCGAGATGTTAAAGCAAATTAGTTAACTTTTGAATCTATGGCAGAGAGAGATTAAAAAATAACCAAAATAACCGTGTTTTAATGTGTGTTTGTGATGTAAGTAAAGTCATTTACTTGCTTTGAAAAAAACCTATACTTTCCAATCCACTTCTCTATTGATGAAGAAAAGAAAAAGGTAGCTTAAACGCCTTTTTACCTGAGAATCAATAACAAATATCAGTGCTCCAGTGCCTCTGAAAATCATCTCATAGTCAAAGGTAGGGTCAAAGAAGTCAATTTGCCCAGGAAAATCCCATATCTGAAAGTTGACAAAGGAGCTGTTGGAAACATCCTCTCTGCAGATCTTGTTTGTGCTCTCCAGGAAAAGGGTCTCATTCGGCGACATTTTGTGAAAGACAACTTTCTGAATGGAAGACTTCCCACTTCTTCTCAATCCCATGAGCAGGATTCTTGGCTTAACTTCAGTACTGAAGGGATCATTGAAATCCAAAACTGAATAAAATCACACAAGAAGAAAAGTAATAAACTATGTCAATATAATTAGTAACTGCCAGATAAAATGTGTTTGACATTTATTTTTGTGACATTTTTACTTGGATATATGCAAATGGTACCAATTTTTAATCTTAGGGAGCAGTGCTACAGGCATTTTAACTTGAATTATTTGCCCCGTAGGCTATACTATCATAAAACCTACTTCACATCTGAAGGACAGAGACTGCAAAAGGCTTGATCGCTCAGTCTACATGTAAAAAATGTGTTATCACATACAGACATCCTAAAATACCTAATTTTATTCTAATTAACACTAGGCCACATACGTTCTAACCCAACTTCAAAAGAATATCATCCAGTAACAAGTACCCTTGTCAACTGATAGCTACATCACGATGCTGGAAGAAAGGAGTAGGTTTGTCTTAGTTACATCTATTTAATCCTCCTAAGGCAACAAGAGGGCTTCCTTCCTCTTAAATAAATAAAATCACACATCCCAGGTGCTTTAGGAAGAGGACAACTCATCAGGCACACAATTCCTCTGTGGTGGGACTTACAACAAAGTACTGAGCTCGCGAGGAATCCTTTTCTAAGGCGGTTAGGATTTCACCCGCTATTGAATAATTTGTGTTACGATCTGTAAAAGTTTGTTATCCAATAAATAAGATTACAGCATACCCCCTGCCTATTTGCAAAACAAAGGCGTGGGAACACGGTTATTTCACTGTGTTACCTACCCCAACTTGAAACTGGTACCACTAAACGGGACATTTTCTAGTGCTGATGCATTTATATTAACATAAAAGTAGTTAGAGGAGTAAACTGTACTGTTATATCTGTAAACACACAAATGTGTAGCTATCCACACCTGGAAGCACATTGACTTAAGTTTCAAGATCTCTAATCAAAACAGCTACAACAGTCTCAATTGCTTCATTTAGTTGGCCTGTAACTTTGAAATGTCCAAGGTGAAGATGGTACTGCACGTAGATGTAAAAAGCTTTCGAACACCTCTGTGATATCCTGTCTGCAGCATCAAACACAAGCAGTGCAAAAAGAAAATGAGTTATCAATGCTAAATCCACAGAGTAAGGCTCACAGCACACAGCCGTCAGGTTTAAAATACTGGTCAGACAACAGGCTAAACGCACTACCTGTCAGGCAGACCTTCTCCCACTTGCTGCAGCACAGGCTACTCAACATTATTCAGAGCACAACATAATTCCCTTTCTTTGTCTTTTTCTGATGGGATAAATTTTGAATTGCAGGAAATTAGCACACGTTTGTTCATACGCATCTTTCCTGCATACTTTAAGTGATCAACTTTACTCCAAAAGTATGAAAATCCAAACCAAGAAACCTCAGCAACAACAACTCAAACCTGTCAATTTATTACATAGCTTTATGGACTGAAAAATTGAAAGCTTGAAGGAATCCTTCGCCTTGGAGCGTGTTTGGCACCCGGGGGTGGTGATCACATCTGTCCTCTTGAGCTCCTCAAGCCTCACTCACAACTTTCAGAAACACAAGAGCGGGATGTGCCTGCCAGGAGGGCGCAGAACCTTGTTCACGTCTGTTTGTACCTCCTGAGCTTCAGTTACCCAGAATTAGGGCTTCTCAACTGAAGGTCTCGCGGTGTTAGCATAAAACATCCCTTGGCACCATCTGCTGGCTTGCGAGTGGTTATGCCACTCACTCAGTGTGGGCCCATGTCACCACAGTGACTGACAGGCATTCGAAACTCATTCCTGGTGGGATCCTATCCATTTTAAATACATTTGAAAGGCCCTGACAGGTTAAGACCACTTACTGTGCTCTTGTGAATTATCACACACAAAACACTGCCGGGCTGGAGCAGTGCACAGATGAAAACTCCTTCAAGCAGAATAGAGACAGGTAACTCCATAAGAATCTCATCCTCCTAACGTAGCAATGGCCAACTTCTGCTGATCCACAGACAACAAATTTAGGAATTAATTAACTGCAGTCAACACGCTGCTTTACCTTTCCTGTCAACCCTCTTCCTGGGGCTGCAAGAAACATTTACTTAAAATACTTCACAGCTAC
This sequence comes from Numenius arquata, assembly GCF_964106895.1. Classification (NCBI taxonomy): domain Eukaryota; kingdom Metazoa; phylum Chordata; class Aves; order Charadriiformes; family Scolopacidae; genus Numenius; species Numenius arquata. Next base: position 6,516,945 of record NC_133582.1, read on the forward strand.
AGACAGATAACAAACATCTGCTCTGGGATGATGTAACAATATTTTATTGGGTACAATCTTGTCAATAAAGCAAAGCAAAGGTACAGGGTTTAATGGTGTTTCCTCCACCCCATTCTCTTCTTTAACACACAAATTTTCCACAGCTGCCAAATGTATAGTCACAATTTCATTAATGTGCATATATCCATACATCATGCAATTAGCATTTTGGCCACCAAAAGTGAACATAATTTATTCAAAGCTTTACAAGAACTAGTTTCAATAAAATACTTTATAAAGGCATATAAAGAACAGTCTTCTGGTTGAGCCTTTATTGCATGTTTCAAAAAAATTTTTAAAAATCCCCCTTGCTCTGTACGCAACAGAACTTAGGAAGTCTAATTTGCTACGGATGTGTACTTTGTGTCCCCTTCCTCTCCCCGCCACAATAACATCAACTTCCCCCTGTATGTCTTGTGACATATCCTCCAAATAACAGATACGACATGCTGTGGCCGATCTGGAGCTCAACACGTGCCTGTTGGGTAGACCTGACACACGTGTACCCCGGTTTGCCGGCTGCTGCCACAGAGAACCCACATGTCTCCTCACCTGTCCCTCTGAGGACACTTTCACTTGGGTCTCTCTGCTCTTCTGAATGCCAGTTTTCATCAAACTTGTAGGAACTTAATCATCTTTGAGGCATCTTTCATTCTAATGTGGTTGAAGGTAGACAGCAGTTTCCAAAGTTCTGACTGGTGATGAGACAACCAGAAGACAGGCTACCTACCTCCCCTTTCTTTAAGAAATAGGCTAAAAACTTACACGTATCTAAAAAAATACTTTAAATAACTTGGGGTTTTACATTGTTGTTGTATTAAATTATTCCAGGCTGTTAGATTTTTATGGACTGTAATACTTACTAGAAGGAAATTGCTTTATATTAAAGTCATACTTAAAAAAAAAATAAAAATACAGTTGCAAGTGCAAACAGAGTTATCGATGAGAAGAATGAACACCAGCTCTTCTGCTAGTAAGACTGTTACTTCACTTTTGAAATCCTGCCAGCTCAAAGACAGGGAAATGTAAATGGGTATCATCCGAAGCTGACCCGATAGCAAGGCTGCTATAGCACTTTCCTCTGAGAGAGAGTTAAGAGATTACCTTATATGTAAAGGAATTGGATGATGCGCTGCCTGCCCACATTCCTTTGCAGAGTACATGACAACTCCTTCTTTAATTTGCCACAGAAATGCCAGTAGATGTATCACTGCAACTTCCCAGACTGGGTTACTGAGTGAGATCATAATATGCCTACGAGAAACACTAAACTTTTCCCTGTTCTGTAATGGGAAAGATAATTTTCCCTATTGTGAACACGGAAATTCAATTTTTGCAAAGAAAGAATGTTATAAAATGCCTATCAACAGTCCTTCACATTTCAACTTTTCCAAGCAGCCATAAAGAGCAGAAGTCACACTGGTTAGAGGCCACATCCTTTGAAACAGTCACAAATCAAACTTAAACCCAAAAGCATTTTCCCCACAGAGAAGCACTCAACCCCTTACAAAATTTCCTTAATTGCAGTTGCGTCTTTGCTCATGGAGCGCAATTTGTGCGCGTTGCAACACGTAGAAGAGCCCAGCTCTGAGGAGCTAAATGAGAACTGCACGTAGTAGTCCTGAGCTGTCTCACCAGGATGCACAGTAAGTACACAATGGATATCCTAACTTCTCCATCACGCTGTTAGAGACACCCATTGATAGCTAAAACAGTTTTTGAAGCCCATCCTGAATTCCACATCAATTGCAATTACTTGTCAAAGCAAGTGACTATCAGTGCTTCAGAGGCGTATGTGACGGGGATGCCACACTGAAAGGGGTATTTGTAGACCTCACCAGTTTTCAATGTTTCAAACATCACCAATGTTTGAAAACACTGGAATTCATCTGCTCAAGTGACACCAAGCAGAAAGAAATTACTTTGCTCATGTTACCATCTGTAAGGCAACAAGCCTCTGAGTCTAGTTTTAAACTAATAACAGCTAATATTTTTTTTTTCCCCACTAATGCAATTGTGTTATTTTAAAGTTCAAACCCTTTTTGTGTAAAGGAGAAATGGCAGTCCCAACCTTTCCACTCATGTACCTTCAAGCCCAGTGACCTCACAGCATTTCCAGCACTACGGTGACTGGGGTATTTGCAGCACTTTGGAGTGCTGTCAAGACAACACTTTACAAAACACATACAATGAACTTCTTCAATGCTAACAGATGGCCTTACACTAAAGAGTTAACAGAAAAAGCTTATATGCAATCAAGAAAGCTGTTGTGCTACTGTGGGTTCATAAACATTGCAGAAATGCCTGGTGGAAGGAAATTCTTGTGGCTAAAGAAAAGACTCAACCAGAAGACCTGGTTCCACTCTGCAATCGTATGTCTTAGAGCTACTTCCCTGGACACTCTGCCGACTGCTTCCTCGCTTTTAAATACTTTTTAATTGCATATATCAAAAATATGACTAGGCTTTATGTAAACTACGTGCTTTAAGGTCTTTGAATACGACCTTATGTGTAGAGTAAAAAGATTAAGAAAAGGAGGACAAGAGCCATGGTTTCAGCATTCAGGCTGGAGACAAGAAACTAGTACGGGGTGAGAGATGACCAATACAGAGTTTTGAAATCTCCCATACGCCTACAAGCAGAAATTACGCTTTTACTTTTAAGGTTGGCTTCTTCCTTCACTTTCAACAGCCATGCATTGAAGCTGTTCTCCTTATACTGCCCTTTCCATTCTTTTTTTGTGGAAGAGTGGAGGCTGTGACACTGGATTTTGGAGTACTTGCTGTACAGGTCCAGGAAGAGTGAGAACAAAAACTGGGAAGAGCAAAGCCCCTTGCCCTGCAGCCCAGTGTTAAGTGCCCAAAACACAGACCCAGATCCCAAGTCCCTCCCTGACAGATGCCCTATGCCTCTTTCTGCAGAGACTTCAGAGTGAAACAGAAAGCCAGGGGATCTGGACTGTTAAAATGGACTTTTGTTTTAATCCTGTGTAAAAAAGGTCCCTGCATGGACTGTCTTCTCCTGCTATTCAGGACACAAAGGTTTGTCTCTGTTAAGTACAATATTCTGGTGTCACTATGAAGAAGCAATTGAAATTAGCAGTCTAACAAAGCTCCAACTGAAAAATATCCAAATAAATTCCTCTGAGGACAGAAAGTGGACTACTTCTCTACAGGAAATGCTGCTGGTTTAGCGCTAAAGAAATATGCTAATATACATTCTCTTTGCATCGAAATAAAGGCAATTCTTTAGCAGCTTCAACTAAGACTTTAATTAGTCTCAGCTACAGCTCTTACAAACTGGCATTCCCACAGCCTTTAACCATGAAGGCTTATACTCAAAGCACTGACCTTCTCCCCCTCCCCAAAATTGCTTTAGCGATACCTCCCACGGCAGCCTGTTGGCCTGAGCCTTTAAGGAGAAGGGCTCTGCACGCTAATAATCAAAGCAGCCTTAAAACATGTGGCCTTTTATTACGCTCTTATTAAAAAAAAAAAAACAAAAAAAACACCAATTCTTTTTTCGCCCTGAGATACCGAGAGTTTTCCAAGCTCCTTTGTGAAATATGTCTCAGAAGAATGAATTCAGGCTCTGAATGAAAGCAACAGGCTCTGAGCTGGCATCGCCTCTTTTTACTGAATGAGGCTGCTTTTTTTCCCCCCGGTAAAGCCTGTCCCTCCGAGCATCAACCATCCACGGCGAGACGGACCCGCAGCCAGTAACGCGGGTCCTCGTAGGCACAGACAGACGGACAACAGACATTTAGCGGGGACTGCCACCGTGGGGACTGACACCCACAGCTGCAGAGCAGCCCTGGACAGGGAGCTGCGTGTTGCCGCTGCCTTTTATAGCCTGACACCCAACCTCCCCCCCTTCCCCGTCCTCGACACACTCACTCCAGTCACATTACCAGGCTGCGGCCACTAATAACTAATAACTCTCACCCCAGACATGGAAAATACGGAAAGGAGGTTACCCCCCCTTCCCACCACCACCACGCTGAACTCCCTTCGCCTCCTCTCTCCCTCCCAACCCTCCCTCGCTACCTGTCAGCCCTTGCCACCGGTGCTCCCCCTTCTCTCTCAGAGAGCGCCCAACCAGCACCCACACTGTCACTGTCCCCCCCCCCCCGGTCACCCCCGCAGCATCCCCGCCTCCCACCCACCCACCCCCGTCCCCGGCGAGGCCTGTCTGTCGTGTCGTCTCCCCCGCACCGCTATCCCCGGCTCCCTTCGTGCCCTGCCCCATTCCCCGGGGAGCCTTGCCTCCTCCCTGACCCACATCCGCAGGCAGCCATGCCCGACACCCCCCCGCACCACCACCACCGCCGCCGCCGCCTTCTTCCCCCGGGCAGCCAAACCTCACCTCCCCGGCGGCGGCCCCGTCCCGCCCGCCTCTGTCCCTGCCTCCCCTCGGCCCCTGCCCCGCCTCACCCACGGCTCCCCGCACACGGGGCCGGCCCTGCCCCGCACCTCGCACCCCCGCCCCGCCTCGCCCGCACTCGTCGCCCCGCAGCCCCCCCTCCGAAGCCGGCGCCTGCCCGCACCCACCCCCCGGCCCTCCGGCAGCAGCCCCACGGCGGCACTCACACGCCTCGTCGCCGCCGCTCTCCGCGTCCCCGTCCGAGAAGGACTCGGCCCCGTCGGCGTAGCCCGCCAAGCCCACCATCTCCTCCTCCTCTTCCTCCTCCTCGTCCCCCTCCTCCTCCTCCGGCAGCTTCCTCGGCACCTGGCTCATTCCGGCGGGGCTCCAAAGGGCCCTCTCTGCTTCCCGGCGGCCTCGGGCCGCGCCTGGCCGCGGGGGCGGGGGGGGGCCCAGGTGCCGCCCTGCCGCCGCCGCCGCCGCTCCCCTCCCCCGCACGGCGCTCGGCGGAGCGCGCGGCGCAGCCTGCCGGCGGGGCACGCACCGAGCGGGGAGGGGGGGGGAGGCGGCGGCGGCGTGACCCGCGTCACCTGACGCGGCCGGTCAGGGGCCGACGGGGCCTCCGTCGCTCGCCCGGGCCCGGCCCCCGCCGCTGGCAAGGGCTCACCGGCGGGCTGCGGGGCCTGCCGAGCGCCGCCGCCGTCTCCCAGCCCGGGCCCTGCGGTCCCGCGGGCCTAGAGAGACCCGTGTGGCGCCGGCGCTCACGCCGCCTCTGGGGCAGCCGGGGTGGGCGAGCGGAGTGGCGGCGGAGGCGGTATCTGGAGGACTGTGTGCCGTTCTGTCCCCCTCCCAGTTCAAGAAGGACAGGGAGGTACTGGAGAGAGTCCAGCGGAGGCTACAAAGATGGTCAAGGGACTGGAGCACCTCTGCTGTGAGGAAAGGCTGAGGGACCGGGGGCTGTTCAGCCTGGAGAAGAGAAGACTGAGAGGGGATCTCATCGATGCTTATCAATGTCTAAAGGGCAGGTGGCAAGAGGAGATGGGGTCAGGCTCTTCTCAGTGGTGCCCAGTGATAGGACAACGGGCACAAGCTGGAACACGGGAAATTCCATCTCAATGTGAGGAAGAACTTTCCTTTGAGTGTGACGGAGCCCTGGAAGAGGCTGCCCAGAGAGTGGGAGGCTGTGGAGTCTCCTTCTCAAGATACTCAAAACCCACCTGGTTGTGTTCCTGTCCAGCCTGCTGTAGGAGACCCTGCTTTGGCAGGGGGGTTGGACTTACATGATCTCCAAAGGTCCCTTCCAACCCCTACCATTCTGTGATTCCATGTGCCAGTCTGCAGCACCACAATTAACCGCTGGCGTGTTTATTACAGGGAAGCCTCCCAGAAGGCCTTAAAGTCAGTCAAATCCTGCAGCTTCACCCTCCCTGGAGCCCAAAACCGGGCTCTTGGGGACCTCCCGCATCACCCCCACGCACACCTCAGCCTTCAGCATGTGGGAGACCATGGGACTCCCGTGTCTGCCCCATGCCGCTCAGCTGGTGGATCCATCACTGGGCACGGATGGTGCCAGTGGTGCTGCCGTAGTGATGAAAGCCATAGTAGTGAAAGGTCCTTGGAAAAGGATGGGATTTGGAAGCCTCTGACAGACTGAGGTGCACTCATCTGCCTGCCATTGCTTCCTCCAGACCTGCACAGTGAAGAAAGACCTTCTGCGCCTCAGCCAGGCATCTTTCCAGGAGTTCCCAATGCTGCTCTTGTTGTCCTCTACCAGTCTAAGCACCGGAGCATGTGTGTTAGACCCTGGCTGTCCTCCCACGCTGCCCACTGTGGTGACTGGCAGCTGAGTTCTCGATTCTCCAGCAGCACATTTTCCTCTGTTTCTGTTTCTCTCATATTGCTGCTTCCTGTCCCGTTGTCCCTCCTTGCACTCAGTGTGATGGTTGGGCTTAATGTTTGGAGTCTGGACATGTTTCCTGCAGCTGATTATTTTCCCACCTTTCTGCTTCATGGCAGCCTTCTCATCGCCGGGCCTTCCAGCCTGCACTAACCCACTTCAGATAATGGAGGCACACTTTCATCCAGGGGAGGAAGAAATCCCCCTCTCATGTTCCACATCATGACAAATCTACCAATACATGAATTTATTGAAATGCCTTTTTTTATTCTCAGTTTATCAACCTGCGTGGAAGTTTTGCTTGAACAGATTAACAATGTACTAAAAGATTGTGGGAAACATTTCAAAATTAAATCCCTCACAAGGAATTAGGACTTAAGTTTGGAGAAGGAACTTTCACCGGTCATGTTTGCAGCATTGTGTCTTGGGACAGCCCTGGGAGGCATTAATCTGCTGAAAACTCCTGGTGAAAAGAGGAGGAGAGTTTCCATTTGTCTCCCTCACCGGCTGACCACATCTGTGCAGAAAGGGCCACGAGGTGTCAAGGCCAGCTATGGGAAGTGGGTCTTGCCCAGAAATCTGACTGCGTTAGGTATCTTTTATACAAAGAGCTGTGAAACACCACCAGTTGGAGAGAGAGAATGATTTGGAGATACTAAAATACTAAATCAGGGTGTAGAAGCTCAAGAATGACAGGACTGGTTACAATGCAGCTCTTACCACTGATGTCAGCAACCTCCTGCTTGACCACAGCTTCAGGTTCAAAGGCACGTAGACTCCAGGCCCATCACCAGGTAGGTTTTTAGAGTAGGGCTGAAGCATTTCTGCCAAACCCTTGGCAATATAATCTGTCACGGACTCTATGTAAGCTCCAGGACTCATTCCTCCTCTGTCCCTTTGCCACCAAGTTGTTCTCTGACCCCTCAGCGCCTGGCCTTTTTCTTTCCCTCTTTTTCTTTTGTTAGGTCATTTAACTTTGAAGCCTGTTACACATAATGACACAGCGCCCAGTCTTCGGTGACAGGACTTGTAGTAAGGGCAGGTAGACGAGGGGCTAAGTCTTTGAATATATGACATGTACAATATTAGATGTGACTGAACTCTGTCCATGGGGAGCTGCAGTTCATTGACGTGATGTACTTTCTGTTTCAGGGTCCTTCATGAATTTCTCTTCCCAACAGAAAAAAAAAAAAAATACTCAGAATAATACAAAATTGGCTGGCTGGATTAAAAAAGGTAAATGATAATTAAGCATAAGGAATGGTGCCGCTGGCATCCACACAATCAAAGGGGCCCGGCTGCATCTAGGTTTGCAGGATCGTGACAGTGTCTCATCCTGCTTCTCTTAAAGGGGGAAAACTCCCACTAAAGAAATTGGTGGCAGATCAGTGCCAAGAAAGCCTTTTTCTGCAAATATGTTAACATCTTGTTTCTCCATCATAATGATCAAACATAGCCAAAGTAGTCCTGCAAACATTTACGTATATGGAACTTATTTAACATATAGCTTAGCTGGTACTCACACGAATACTTCCATTCCTACATCAGAATTTTACACAGTAACAAGTAAAATAAAATTCCCATGAAGGAGGCCTATCCTGAACATGGGAAAGAGCAAACAAAATTGTAGTGTGAGGAATCACGACATGTTTTTATGCATTTTATGTATTTATGCATTTTAGCAATTACATTCTAACTTCAGTAATGACACCAGACTTCAGACTAGTGCCATAGTTTTGGCAAAGGTACAAAGCTTTGCCGAGATCAGAGGGCCACTGGAACACAATCTTTCCTGCCGAGCACCTAGGGTTTTGATGTGAACCGATGGTGTGACTGCTGCCACAGCATGATGAATACCATAGTAATTAGGTAGTGAAAAATGCTTAAATAGAATCATCTGCAAAAATATTCAAAAGAACATATTCGTCACGTAACTAGATGGTGCCTGTGATACTTTGATGTTTAGTTCATTGATGGCATCATCCTGAGAATGCCCGAAAGCCAGAGGAACGGCCTTTGAAAGCGATATGCCTGCGGGATCAGGCATTGGATGAGGAACAGCTGCTTCCTTTTTGTTTTCTTCTTCTTCTTCAGATCCCACTGTTATGGTTTAAGAAACCCACAACAATTTGTTGTCGTTTAGACAATTACTTTCTCACCCGATGACCACTCCCCACTCGGGAAGGGGAATTGGGATAAACAAGGAGACCTGAGGGTTGGAATAGAAGCAGATTTAATAGAATAAGGCTACATAATTAACATTAATAACACTAAAGAACCAGTGTTGATCCTGATACCAACATAAAATATAAAAGGATTGTTCTCAGCTAATTATATGAATAGGAAGCTGTGCACTCCCAGCAGGGGACAGCAAATGTGGGACACTGTGAGCGTAATGGCTTCGGGAGGAAGGAACGGGCTCAGGGGTCTCCAAGTTCTCTAGACTGCCACCATCAAGGGAGAGAGAACTTTGCAGCAAAGTTTCTAATTTCTATTGAATGTGGCGTTCATGATATGAAACGATCTTGTTGGCCAGCTTGGGTCAAGTGCCCGGGTCTCGCTCCTCCTCATCCCCTCACCTGGCAAGGCTCAAAAACACTGAAACCTTGAATCCCACGTAGCCTAGGTGGCTATAAAGTAAATATTTTCACGAATTCAGACACCAGGGTCTTGTAAAAGTGCAGTTTTCCCAAGCATTAGAAGAGAAGTCGGTCCTGTGTCGCTCAAACCGGGACAGCAGCTTTTACCATTTTACTCACCCAAACCCCTTTCTCCTGTGCTGGTGTCTGCAGATGGTCCCGTCTAACTTGCCGCCCCACCAGTTTGGGAATGACTGATGTACAGCCGTAATTGCCCACGCATACCCATGGCTTGGGTGAACCGCAGGTCCCCAGGACGTTGTACCAGCCGGAGGGGTAGGTGAGGAAGGCGAGAAGGCACGGTGAGCGCTCCAGGCAGCCTTCCCTGACCTCCAGCCCTGACAGCGCTACTGTTTTGACAAAGGAAAGGTGTCCTGTCATCAGAACGTGGGCTCTGCTTCCCCTGAGACGGGGGAGGAGGACACAGTGAAGTCCTTCTTCAGGTTACCGTTGAGGGGCAGGTTATCATTAGCTTCCTTGCCTCCAAGGGACAGGTGCCACAGGTGCTGCTGCTTCATGCGGATGAGAGAGGTACTTCCAGATTGACACGGTTTACACTTGTAACGTTTACCCTCCAGGAAAACTATAGGGGGAAAAAAAAAAAGTATCTGTGAAATACGCAGAGATCAAACTTTGTTCTGTCGAAGTCAAAAGACTGTCTCGGTGAACGCGAGGAGCTTCAGCTGGCTCCCTGCTGGAGGGAAGGGCACCTTGGCCTCCCCGAAATCGGTTTTCCTCCTACGCAAATTATTACGAGCGTCTGCAATTAAGCTGCGAAGCAGCTGCCAAGGTTCAGGAGAGCACCCAGCTCTGCAAGGGCCAAGGCTGGGGGATCGAGACCTGGCTCCCCGCCCGCCGTTGGCTCCGGTGCCGGGCAGGGGTGGGGGTCCGTGGCCCCACGCCTCCGCTCGAGACTTTCCCCGTTTCCTCGGGTGTGGAACGGCAGCGGGAGGAGGCGGGTCGGGTCGTCGGGGGCTCTGCCCGCCCGCCGCGGCCGCTGGGTGTCGCCCTCGCAGCGGGCACGGCGGCGGCGGCGCCACCTCCGGGGCAGCCCGGCCCGGTGGCGGAGGCGCCGTTGGAGGCGGCGGGGGCTGTGGAGCGTCTGCCGCGGGGTTTAGGGGGGAAGCGCAGGTAAGCAGGGCGCCGCCGGCACCCCGTGGGGCTCCTCCGGGCACCGACCCCCGCCCCGCCGCTGGGATTGCGTGGGGCTGTGGTGAGGGGCGGGCGGGGGCCGGGGGGGTGATCGCGGAGGTGGCAGCGCTGGGTAGGGGCCGCGCAAAATCAGTGCTCGGTGCCCGAGTAATTAAAGTATTTCCTCATTAGGGTCCCGGAATAGGGACACCCCCCCCGGACCCTCCTTCCCCTCCTTCCCGCACCCGCGAACTCCCCGCGCTGCCGCATAGATACGGGAGCTTGTATCCGCGTAAGGGTTTAATTGCAGGTTTTGGGGAGGGGGGTATAAACGAGGAGCCTTTAACGTCCTTGTTCCAACTTTTAAGGCCGCGTCCTGATGAGAAATGGAAATCTGGCTCCAGGTCATCCTTCCTGTTGTTGACATCACCTGAAAACTCCGCGGAAAAGATTTCCACTAGTTTTCTGCAAACAGCAGCTGCCCCTGAGGACCCAACACCTCGTGAGTATACGCTCTCCTGATGTTAGAAATCCATGGCTACGGCGTGTAATTGTTCTGCAGGCTTCATTTTATTGCAAGCATTAGTAAAGGGCTTATCATGCCCGGGGGTGTTGTGTGTGTTACAGCATAGGCTGTAGGCAGCACTCTGTTTTTTTTAAAAGGCATAACCAATACCTTTGTATTTTTATAGTTATGTGCGAAGTGATTCTTTGGTTATGTTTGGTATTTCTTCCATACGTCTAATCAGGAGGTTGTCTGCCTTACATTCACAGGGAAAAAACAGAGTGGTAGGAGGTGTCTTACTGGCAGGGGGATATTCCCTCCTTTAGTTGTTTAAACGAACTTCAAAATCAGGGTCAGGTTGGATGGGGCTCTGAGCAACCTGATCTAGTTGAAGATGTCCCTGCTTATTGCAGGGGGGTTGGACTAGATGACCTTTAAAGGTCCCTTCCAACCCAAACTATTCCATGATTCTATGTCCTACCAGTGTTAAAGGAACAATCCACTGGGCAGATCAGTAAATCTGTCTCTGTTCAAAGATGGGAAAATGTAGTAGACTAAATCCTTCATTAGTTAGGCAGGATCCTCTGGTAGGACTGTTTGAGTGCATGGCTTATTCCGAGAAGAATGTTGTTTACTCAACTTGCTTGCTTTCAACGTGAGGTGTCCGGGTGTGCAGGTAGTTTTTTAACAACTTATTTTGGCAGGCTCAAGTTCCAAGTATTATGTAATCTTCATTCTTTAGATACTTGGGAAACAAAGTGTTTCTGGAGATTATGATTACATGTAAGATCCTCAGTTACGTTGCAGACCGCAAGGCATAGCCTAATGACACTAATTCAGAACTTAACTAGTACTTTCTGTTCAGAAATTACTATTATATCCACTGCATGTACCAAAACTACAGTTGGCTGGGTACATAAAGTATTAGGCACCTGCCTTTAGATTTCAGTGAGTGCATAAGGTCTGTAGAAATCTATTTAGGTGCCTGGTATGTGGATGGTGTATGCCTGTTTGTGTCAGTGAGGACTCATTAGTCTGGGAGAGTGGTTGGGGATGCTGTAACAGTAGTAATCTTATTGCTTCTCTCCTTGTTGTTTGTTTGAAAAGGAAATGTAATAAAAGTAAGAAGTGGTTTTGTGATAGTACTTAGTTGGGAAAGTTTTCACTTTCCCTTGCTTCTTGATATTTACCCAGACAGCGCTTTCAATCTCATGTAGGAGACTGGCTTTGAACACTAGAAATGAAATGATCAGTAAATGATGGGTAAAAATAGAAGTGATCAACCTCCTGATCATCCAGGTGCTTTTCTTCAAGCTTTTTTGCAGAGTTGTTTTCTTTTTCGGGGAACAGAAACCGTGGGAAGCAGGGTCCACAAACGGGGCTCCAATGTTTGCCAATATAATGTAGTTGCAGCACCAGGCTGAGCATCATGCGCTGTCACAGGTGGCACGTTCTGGAGTTTGCACTGTCATGCTCTTGGACTTGATTAGATCTTAATAAATCAGGTGCTTGCAGGGCATGGTAATGAGCGACTGAGCCTTGAGCTGTATTTCTCCATTTACCTTCTGCTTCACCTCTGCTTGACTTTGCCAGTGAGTCATTTTGTGAGGTAAGAAAAAAACCTTACTGCCCCTCTTTAGATCTCTATAATAGGACTAACAACATTTATCTGTTTGGATGGGTGGCGTAACAATGAATGTTTGTAAAACGCTTTTAGGTTCTTAAATTAATTTTACCATCTGACAAGTATGTTTTATTTATTTATTCTCATTAGTTTCAGATTTGCAATTCTTCTTTTTCCCTCAAGAATTAGGACTTTGGATGAACTTCCAGAGAACTCATAGTCCTGTCTTTTCTTAGACATACATCAGTGCAACATGTCACTAGCGGAAGTATTTTATTTAAAACCACAAATGAAGTACCATATTTCAGTGGCAAGATTGGCCTAGGGAGATACGTGTCAAAGACATAAATTAATTGTAATTGCTTCGGGCAAGTAAAAAAATGAAAAAAGTCATTTTAGCTCCTTTTCATGGGCAGGGACACCTCCCACTAGACCAGGTTGCTCAAAGCCCCATCCAGCCTGGCCTTAAACACTGGAAGGGATGGGGCATCCACAGCTTCTCTGGGCAACCTGTTCCGGTGTCTCACTACCCTCGGAGAAAATAATTTCTTCCTAATATCTAGTCTAAATTTCCCCTCTTTCAGTTTAAAACTGTTACCCCTTGTCCTATTGCTACACTCCCTGATAAAGAATCCCTCCCCATCTCTCCTGTAGCCTGTTTAGGTACTGGAAGGGGCTCTAAGGGCTCCCCGGAGCCTTCTCTTCTCCAGGCTGAACGACCTCTGCTCCCTGCAACTACCTGAAAGGAGGTTGTAGCGTGGTGAGGGCCAGTTTCTTCTCCCAAGTGACAGGTGATAGGACAGGAGGAGACCGCCTCAAGTTGTACCAGGGGAGGTTTAGATTGGATATCGGGAAAAATTTCTTCACGGAAAGGGTTACCAAGCATTGGAAGAGGCTGCCCAGGGAAGTGGTGGAATCACCATCCCTGGAGGTATTTAAAAGATATGTAGATGTGGTGCTGAGAGACATGATTTAGTGGTGGACTTGGCAGTGATAGGTTAATGGTTGGGCTTGATGATCTTAAAGGTCTTTTCCAACCTAAATGGTTCTATGATTCTATCTTAGGTATTAGTGAAACCAGACAAAAGAAGTATTTGCTGAAGTTGTTGTTTTTACAGCTTTGGTGCTCAAAGGCTTAATATTTCTAAGGATTGGCAGAGGCAAAAATTATTAATAGTGAAAAACCTTTGTCAGCACATTATAGAGCATTAGATTCTGATTACCTTCACGGTTTACCTTCCAGAAGTATAACACTTTAGGGGAAAAAAAAATATTTTTTCAGCCATCAGTTAAATGAGAAATACATATTTTTTAAAGCAACTATGATTTTAGCATCTTGCTGAGAACTTTAATCTCGATATTTGGCTGAAATTGAACCAAAGGCTTTTTTCATCCTGACACTTCAAGCAGAAAAATACCTTAATTTCTGACTATTCAAGTTCAAACAAATAATTATGTGTGGGCCAGTTGCCATAGGCCTTAGAGTAATGAAAGAACTTCTTAAATATTCCTGTTCAAGTTCAAATGTATTTATTACAGGAGTTAAAATTTTATGTATTATACAGAGATAAGTGGTGGGAATTAAAATAAGGATGAACTTCAAATCTAGGGTTTTTTTCTACATATTGTTGGATAGATAATAATGTGTTTCTTGGCACACGTGATTACTTAGGAAGAATACAAGAAGAGATGATTTTTGTTTCAAATTGCAGTCCGTAAGATTTAATTGATTCTAAAGCTTTTTTTTTTTTTTGGTCTGTTTGCTTCCAGCTCTGGTAGTTCCACGGGACGGCTTCTGTTTCTGACTCTGGGTTCTTGCACTTAAATTATTTGTGTGTTTTGTATGTTTTGAGCCGGATTGATGAAAAAGAGCTATTTAAATGATGGCATTATTGTTGTCATCTCTGCTTACCCAACCGTGAATTCTATTATGAGTATAGCTTGTTAATATTTCCATTTAGACATTGATTCTTTAGCTGGTATTAAAATTAAAAATCAAGTTCTCCAGATAATTTTCATGTTAGCAATAGTGTCAGCGGGGAAGCCTCCCCTGCGTATTGCTGCGGCCTTTTACTGAATTATGTGTAAAGGCTTCTTTCTAAAGTACTTCTTCTCCTCTTGTCTGTATCATGCTGCCTTGTGAAGGCAGGTGTTCAAAAGTTAGGCAGAACTGGAATAAAGATGTGTGAACACCTGTGTTATTTGTTGCGTAGCTTTCAAATGCACGTGTGTCAGGATGTTCTCCGTGTATTGCTTCCCTGGAGGATGGGGTACATGACACAGTGATGCTCTGTATCCAAGGAGGTGCCAGGCTGGCCATACAAGCATTTTTCTTGTTTTCTGGAAGTCTAACACAAGCCTTTGAGGTCCAGTTGCAGGTGTGCAGGTCCTGACAGCGGAGCAGGGAAGGATATTGTTGGTAGGCAGTAGTTCGATACCAGGGTGAAAAATGCTATCAAAAAACAAGTGATGGAATGAATAAATGTCAATTTAGGACTGTATTTGAGAAGTGAGTGGTAAATGAGGCATTAAGGCTGCACGGGACTTTGCGGTCAAACGAAATCTAGCGCATTACTCCCAATAGTTAATCTTGAGTGTTGAAAGAGGACAGTGTCCTATGGAAACAGACCTGCTGTGGCCAATGAATACGCTTTGGGTGGCATAACTAATACGGCACAACAACTCAAATTCTTGTGTTACCCAGTTGTGGAGTGGTTCTCTTGGTAGCCTCAGTGATGCACTTCTGATGCAATATTGAGTCCATAGCTAGCTCACGATATGGCACAAGGCTGTAGATTGCTGCGGTGGTCTTGTGCCATGTTACTTTGTTCCTGTAGGTCTTTGTGAGTGATCCTGCCCTTTGTGGCATGGAATTCAAGGTCCTTGCAATCAACATGAAGACTCTGTCTTACAGCCAGCACTCATGTCTTCCTGTCTGCTACACTCTGCCTTCTGCTGGTCCTCCAAACCCTAGGTGCATCTAGCTTTCCATGGGGGAAGGTGGCTGTTATTGGGGATGGGATTTGGGCGCATCTGTGGGAAGTGGTGGATGGAAGCATCTGGTGTGGATGCCAGGCAGAGGGTACTGGGGCTATGGGGTAGCTGGGTGTGAAGTGCTGAGTGTGAGCACACTAGTGGGTCTGTTCTAATCCTGAAGAAAAATTTATTTGGCCCTATGCCAAAAAAAGCCTAACTTCTTTTATCTTATGTTGTGATCAGAAGCATATTTGGAGTTGTCATGGTTTGGGCCGAGTTGGCCAATGACAAGACGACAGATGCTCTCCCCCACCTCTCACTCCAAGGAGAGGAAGAAGAGAGATAAAGAGAGTTATGAGTTCAGGGGGAAAAACTACCTTTAAGCCCCACGTTGGGCTCCAGTAAATCTGTTGTGGTTTGGGCCGAGTACTCTTCCAATTGTGAAATCTTACCTCCTTCAAATCCTGGTTTAAAGCAAGCTTCTTAGAACACTCTGTCCCTTACTTTCCCTTTCTCTCTCACAACTTGCTTTTTTCCCCACCTAAACACCGTTTGTCTTTGTGAAGCGAGCCACTGAAGATAAAGTTTTTGAGTGCATGACCTGGCGTGGTGTTGGATGAAAGCATTTTCATCTGCAGTATGGAACATGCGTTTGGATTTGATGGGAATTTATTTTGTAAGGGTTTACATCGTTGTGTCCGCATTACAGTGGGATCGTTTTCTTTTTCCAGTTTGAGATGCTGATTGCTTTTAGCCAGTCAAGAATACTTTTTCTGTTTTTATCAGCATCTGCAATGTGACATCTTGGCAAGACCTGTTGTTAGTCTGCGTGGGCTACAGTTGCAGAAACTGCAGCTGGTTCAGTCCTGAGCAGGATGTGATCTCTTCACCATATCACTGCTGTCTCAAATAACTGCACTAATATTGGCAAGGCATACCCATTGCTTAAGTCAGTTCATTAGTATATTGTAAAGCTTACATATGAGTAATTTTTCTTCATTTTCTTTCTGACCGCTTTTGTGATTAGACTGCGTCTGGCTGAAGTCTTTTGAGAGGATTTAAGGATGGGAGGCTGGGGCTGGTCTTTCTTCTGGCTGTGGAATTATCTGCCTGCCATCTGCAGTCTTTCATTGACATTATTGTTCTGGTTTAAATCCAGATTTTGAAAGTACAGAGCTTTCTTATCATTTTGTGTTTTCCAGACTGTACAGCAGCTTCTGAATTCATGCAAGTATGGTTTTTTTCATAGCTTTTCACAGCTTCTGTATAAAATCAGACGGTTCTCTTTTATGTGCCCCTTTTTTTTTTTTTCTCCAAGTATAGGTGGTGTTAGTCTCAAATCTTTAATCTTCCTCTTTTGTTATACTGTGATCTAAGTTCAGCATTTAACTAGCCCCCAAGAACTATTATTTGCAGGCGTGGAAGAACAAGAAGTTCGAATAGATTTCTGTTGGCAGAGTCTGATGTTATAAATGTTACGCTTTAACTCGTATCATGTTGTCATTTTTGTGTGCTGTCATATGGTGCCCTCCAGGTAAATATGAGCCTTTGCCCAAAAAGCTTAGTAGCATGGAAAAAGCTCAGAGGCAAGATGTAGTTGGAAATCGTTTTTCCTCCTGCCCCTGCGTTACGCTGCCTGCAATATTCACTTCTTTCATGGGTTTAGGTTCTCTTAGACACGCTGATACCCAGTCTCTGGACTCATCAGGGTTGTGTCAGATGCCTCCCCAGAAAAGAGATTGTGGAGGATAAGATGTTCCAGCCCTTGAACAGATACGAATTCGCACAGGAGATAGTAGCCCAGTTTTAATGTGTAGTGATTTCTTCCAGAGGTGTGCTAGTTTCCTCCAGGAATGGTTTTCGGTATGCTTGAATGCCCTGCATTAGTGCAGCTGTGGTTTAACTCTATCGGTATGAGTGGGAGACTCCAGTGTGGGGTAACCAGAAGCGTGAATTTGAAGTACAGTGTTTTGTTAATGAATAATCAGCTACCAAGTTGGATCCTCCTGTTCCACCATAACATCAGTTTGGAGAAGACCGGGTTTAAGATTGGGGATTGGACACAAGATACTGTGGCCTGAGGAATAACTTTACTTCAGCGAAGCTGTGGTAACAGGCTATGTGCAAACTCACCGCAAAGTAGCTTAATTTAAACATCTTTCTTGTGTCCAAACAATCAGCATTTAACTCTAACATTACAGCCACATCCCAGCTTGCATCATAAAAATTTAATCTTCAGTATTCTCTTTGGGATTTAATTTTGGTCAAGGAGTGCACTGGGTGAATTTGTTTGACAGGTCTCAAATAAAAACTGTTGAGAGTAACTCGCTTCTGCTTTCTTCCTGCTTGTCAGACCAGGTTGACTGTCTCTACATTTAGGCCTCCTTTGCTTATTCAGTATCCAGTATCCAGTAGAAAGTATCCAGTGCTTTCTCAATGAGAATTTTACACTTTGTTTATCTGGAAGCAAGGTGGCACCCAACGTTAAAAGTGAACAGCAGAATTAAAAGATTGGTATGAATACTTGCACCAAGTAGCATTCAGCTGAAGCTGAAGTTGTAGGTATAAGCTCTGGTCCTTGGCAGAGTTTCTTAATTTAAAAAAACCCTAATTTAAAAAATTATTCTCCAATTCATTGTGTGCCCACAGAAGTAACTTAAGTCGAAAAAAACAAACCCCAACTTTTTTCTGCCTGCTCTCAGTTTCCCCTTATCCCTGCCCACCAACACATGTGCTTGAGATGTTTAAATTTAAACTTCTGGCTTCCACACTCCATTACTCTTTCGGAGAATCTAGCCTTTCATGTCTATAACCATGCAGACATCCAAATGAGGATGTTGCTGCTTCAGTTATTAGAATCCTGTCAGGTTTTTCTTCTTCTTTTTGTTTTTAATCCTCAAAGTGGAATACCCAGCACGGAAGCTAGGAGCACATTCTATGCAAAATCTAGCATCCAGAATTTGGATGCGCATATTTCCAGCTTTTAAGAGTAATTATTTTTTAAATACTATATTAATATGAATTTGCTTATATATCATATGTAGGTTTGTACCTCCAGCAAGTGTCTGAATATAATGACATGGGATGAGCTGGTTTTGGTAGCTCACATGCAAACCAAGAAAACAGATAGTGGTGCATTCAGTAGAACCGAGCAGAGCAGTTAAAAAAAAAAATAACAAACCCAAACCATCATTTTAAAGGTTTATTTGTTCTCCTTCTCATAACTTAAAATGAAGAATCTCTCCCTGTCTAAGCTGAAGCAAGTGTTGAGCAAATCATTAGGCTGCGGTGCAGAGCCCGTATTATCTGGGACCTGGTCTCTGTGTTTCCCAGAGATGCAACAGAAGGTGTCCGTGAAATGGAGATCTTGCTCTGTCTTTCAGTCCTCTGGAGCCCTCGTGAAACATGTGGTTACTCTGCCTTGGTGGAAAAAACACTAAATGCACTTTTAAAGTAAGCTAAGCCAGGGAGGGTTAGCAGAGTAGAGTGAAACTATGATGCAATTTCTCAACACACAATTAAAAATGTGGGCTACAGTGTTTTACATTAAGATGATGGATTTTCCTGTCGCTGTAGGGAGCTGTATACTATTATCCTCCCCAAAATACTAAGATTTTGAAATGCATTAACCATACAGGCAGTTTCTCAGTCTGATTGTTATTAATAAATTCACATTTTACATGTTAATATAGCAGGCAAGTGTCTGTTGCATGTCTGTGCTATTTACTTGTAAAAAAACCCAAACAAACCCTCACTTGATTAGTTCTCACGCTTCAGATTTTGACTATGAGTGTTTTCTCTTCTGCCAACAGAGGAGTTTCTGTATGGTGGCTTGTGTATCTTAAACTTACTAGTTGTCCAAATATACATGGTCTTTCAAGTCAAAAAGGATATGGTAAAAGTGTCTGTAATGCAAGAGTTAGCAGATTTTACCAAGTATCATTAAAAAATCTCTTATGCTCTGTATTTGGGATTTTCAGGCCTAATTAAAGATCAAGAATAAAATTATACTAAAATAATTACTCTTCTTTTAACAAAATTCGCCTGGTTTGTACTTGAGCAATATTGCCCACAGGTAATTATCAACAACTTGCATGTAGTGAAAATATAATTAGTTTACTGTATTAAATCTCAGAAGGTTTAACTTGAAAAACAAAACCTTCAACTAGTCTTTGCATTATGAGATAAAGATGGATGCTTATTATCCTGGGCTTTTTAAAAATGAAATTTTATGCCATATTTTGTAACAGTAATGCTGGATCAAAACCTGATTTCCCTGCTTGTGTGACTGATCTCATTTAATTCAGTGAATCTGTTTACATGAATAAGACTCGAAGAATTTGGCTTTGGATGAAGAACATCCTCCAAGAGGGAGTTGTAGTAGGCTTACACTTAGTATCTAAAAATAAAAAAAAAAAAAAAAAACAACATTTGTGTTTCCTTGTCTATTTGTATAATGATTTGCAGTGAAGTTTCATACTGCGTGGAATTAAATCTGTAGTCAAGATGGTAAGATATTGGACAATTTTTATAATTCAGCCTGCAGGTCTGTGCTGTTGAAACAATAGGCTGAGCGTTTCAAGGTGCGGATAGCCTGACTAAAATAACGTGTCTTGCCAAAGCAGTTGCAATGTATTCTCAGTGGAGAATGTTCAGCTGAGAGATAGTCAGCTCTGTGTGGTATGTTACAATCGCGGGAGCAGTAAACAAGATAAAGAAAATCTCAGCTTGCTTTCTGTTTACAAAGCTGGCCTTGTGGAGGAATGGGAAAACAAGAATGCAAATATGTAATATGCTTGTCTTACATTTTTTTCCTCTCCGTTCTGCTTCCCTATATTGAGCCAAAGATAATGGGCAGACTCACTGTATGAGAAAGAAAATGGCACCAGAGTAAGTCCTCCTTTTCCTTAGTTTTCTCTCTGTGTTTTATACGTTATTAAGAGCTCTTGGTTGTGTGGCAGCATGGCTCCAGTGATAAGGTATGATTCAGTCCCATAGTGCCGACAGAGCAAAACTCTGCTGTAACTCTTCCTTAATCACGTTGCAGTAGCCCCAAGTCGAAGGATGGATCGGCATAGATTAGGAGTGAAGTTTGATCTTGTCTGCATTTGCCCATATTAGGCCACTGTTGTGGTTTTAAGGTAATGAAGATGTCCTTCACCTTTTCTCTGGTGCTGTTTCATTTTCCCAAGCAAAATTCCTCTTTGTTTTGTGCCACTTCCAAAAGTTTCTCTTATGTTGTTCCTCACCTTTGTCTTCTCCCCTCTTTTGTCCTAGATGTAATCTCTCATCTGTGATCTGTGAATCCTCTGGTTGTCTTTGATCTCTTCCTCCTCCCTTACAAATCTCCTGTTTTGGTAGTTGTTTTCCCGATGTTAATTAATGAGTGCTGACTCACCACTTTGAACCCAGTCAAACCATGAATAGAGCAAAAAGTAGTATAACAAACCTTTAAAAAAGAATTTGTGAGACAGCGAAAAAGGATCCCTGTCCCTCTTCCAGGTGCTCTTCACCAGGTTGGTTGTTGTAACGTGTCTTCTGAGGCATTTTAAAAGCTTTATGTTCAGGATTTTCTTCCTCATCTGCTCTTCTAGGCTTTACTTGTCTTAGTTTGCAATCTCTTTTTTTTCTGCTTTCGCTTCAACCTTAGTAATGTTTGGGTCTTGGGGCGTATTTTTGCATTTCTGACTTCTTTTGACTCTGTCTGCTCCAACATCAGCAGCTCATGGACTTTTCTAGTTGTTCTCCCGGCTTTCTTAGGCTTCCAGTCCTTGGCAGTGCAGTGGGGGTTTTTGGTAACATTGGTCTACTGCATTCCTTGGTAGGAGTGATGGGTGAAGGAATATCGGTTTCTACCTTACTGGACAGGAACTGCTGCCTCCTTGAGATTTTGGGGTTTTTTTTCTGTATATTGAAAAATTGGAAATGGGATCTGTCTGGAAAGAGTGTCCTGGAACATAGGAGGCACAAGGGTCCTGAGCTTCATGAGCATTGGGAAACAGAAGACCAGGAGGAAAATCCTACCTACTTCTGGGAACATGGTCCAGGAACATGATGCCTCTGTAACATGGACCTGCCCTTTTCTATTATTCCATTGTTGGGTTGGGTTTTTTTTGCTTCATATTTCCATTCAGGACCTGGGTAGCCTTTGTGGACAGATAATGTGGATATTCTCCATGTGGTAACGTTATCTTGCACAAGCTCATTGCTTGTGAAGTATGAAGGAGACTCAGATAAGCTGAAATTTCAAAATATTTATTAACTATAAAGCAGGTACGCTGAACTGCCTGATCCTTTTCAGTACTCAAAATAAGGCCAAAACATCTTTTTTTGGTTGTAGACAAACTAGAACCATAAGGAGACTGAAATGTGTGCAGCAAATAGCATTATCCTCAACGGTTCCTACCAGTGCCTGACCAAGGAGGTGCTTGCACTAACGGATCCTGATGTTACAAAGGGGCAATAGCCTGGCCTGTGTAGTAAGGCTTTTCCAGATCTTTCTTCCTTCCAAGCTGTGGGAAGTCTCCACAAGCGTTAAGAGGCTGAGTCTCTTTAAACCCAGCTTCATCTCCCAGTGAGATGGCTTCCAGTGCAGGGTTGCTCCTTTGGGTTCCTGCGGAGCCGGTGAGCTCACGGGAAGAGGCAGGGGAACAGGGAGTGATAAGGGAGAGTTGGGGGCATTTGTGTTCCCTTTGCACTTTCAGCTCCTTGTACCTGACACAAGTACAAATATTTCTGGGTGGTGAACCTGTGACTTCTTGTCCATTAGGACAGAGTCTTCACCGTGAGCTGAGATTCTGTCCTGCTAGAGGAGCAGCCTTCAAGGACAGCAGTCTTTGTAGCAAAGGCTCTCTTTAATCGCCTAAAATTATGTTAGTGGTGTTCCTCTTTGTCTGTATGAAGAGCCTGCTGGTACAGGAGATTTTTATTTTACCGGACTGGGTATCGCGTTTCGATGCAGCAGATGGCATGTGTCTGACCAGCGTCCTTTGGTAAGAGAGTAAATGGGGCAAGAATACACCTTAACCCATCGATATTTTCTGAGGTCTTTTGTAACATCAAAGCACCCTTGTGCAATGTTCATTAGAGTCACCTGATGCAAGATCCGAGGTTTTGTGATACCTACTTCCTTCTGTTGTTCCTGGGCTTGTACAGCTGGCAAGATTCTCCAGAGATAGGTGGAAGAGCAATGTGATACTCAAGGTGAGTTGTGTTTAATCGAGCTGCAGCCTGTACTGAGAGAGGTTATGGATGAATAACTTCAGGTACTTGGCCTGAAAGTACTTTGTTTCGACACATAGCTTTTTAAAATTGATTAATTGAGATCCTAGTTTGCACTGTAAGTAGAATAGGACAGGAACATTCGATTTTGTTCATTTTGAGCTTGGTGTGGAGGCATTCCTCGTGCTCGGATGAAGGTAGCAGACTGTTGCTCTGCATGGCCTTACCCTGCCAGAACAAATGAGAAGGGGTGTTTGGAAGGGGTGTTTGGGGAACTAGGCTAGTTGATGGGTGGGAACAAAAGAGCCCTGGGGTGAGGAACCGTAAGTTAGACTTTTGATTGATTCCCTGACTGAAATTCCCACCACTGGACTACTACATGGTGTGGGGAAGAGTCTTCTGCAGAACTTCCAGACGATTTTGCAAGTATTAAAGAAAGCATAGAGGGTGCTCATGACCCACTGAGAGCTCCTTCAGCTCCATGTCTGCCGTGGGATCAGGCAGGGGGATCAGGATTTCCAAAGTATTGTCTGTCATGACCTGTTTGGAGATTACTCACAAACCTCACCTATGGGGATACTGCTGTGAAGGGCAGTTTGACCATCCATCAGCCAGAAAAGATCAAAAAAAAAGAGCTTTACTGCTAAGCATCAGCTGTTGTACAGCATTACAGTTTCATAGGGGGATTAACAGTACTTTCTGTAGATACTGTTTCTTACAATAGTCTTCCTTCTGGAAGAACTTGGAGCATGTCTGTATCTGCGTGGCATCTCACTCTTCCTGTCCCTGACCACTTGTTGGGAATGGGGAGTGTATTAAGCACCAAAGTCTTGTTTCTCTTTGGACTCAAGTCCCCAGTTCAGGCCCCCAAGACCAAAACTTGTTGAACTTGTCGACCTTTTCCCATTTTTTAATTACTTTAGACATCTGCCTTCCGCCAATACTCTGTAATTAACTAGGGGTACAGTTAAGCTGTTCCTTTCTGTTGCTCGAAGCATCCAATGGGAAAGGCTTCAGAAAACCATCAGACTGGTGTAGGACATAAAGCACAGGTATGTTCCCTCTGTAATTTGCAAGTCTCATCCATGTACTTTGTCAGACTTTTTGAAAGGATGTGTTTCTCCTGGTTCTTGACAACCACCCCGATGGGTGATTTGCTGCACCAAAGCAGGTTATTCCCTGACTTAAAAAAATAAGAGTGAACTGATTTTTCAGGTAGTAAGTTTATCTCTCTGTATAGGACAATTCCCAGGGTAGTATTCGGTCTTTGCAGTTTTAGCGATAAATACTGTTTCAGTTTTAATTCTTCTTCTTTGCATTAACTGTATTATTATCTTTAGGAACTGTATTATCTTTAGGAACCTTTAGGAATTACAAATCCAAATGTAACCCTATTGTACTTATCATGGTCATGGCACTCACTTTTAGGTCCTTTAGGCTGATACATCAAAAACCTCACTGACAAAATGAGTGTGTAAGAGGAGCAGAATCACGGAGACTAGTGCCCCTGTTCTTTACTACCTGTATTTATTTTACATCTTGTAAAGTACCAACAAGAATGTTGTGCAAGACAGATCTGAGCATCACAGCATTGCATCCTTGGATATGAACAGATGATGAAGGAAATGAACTTTGATGTGCCTACTAGAATTATTGACTTAGTTCTGTGTTTGCTGCAGCGAAATTGCCTGACTTCAGGTTGGGTCAAATATCCTCAGATGTGCGTGGGGGAGAACATTCATGCTGTACTGTTTCTCCTTCAATAGTTAAACAGCTCAGGGTGAATTGAGGGGGTGGAGCGGTTCAGGCTACCTGTGTGGAACACTCCGGTCTGGTCCTTGTTAATCTTTGCTTTGCTATGAGAGATGCTTGAATGCAACTTTACAAATTTCTGATTTCTATACATAGCTACTCAGTTTATTCGTCTTGATATATTTAACTGAAAATCTTAAATCTGTATTGTGTTAAGTCACTGGATAAATTTTAGATGGATCACAGGATCACGGAGTGTTGGGGTTAGAAGTGATCTCTGGAGGTCATCTGGTCCAACCTTCTGCTCAGGCAGGGCCACCTACAGCTGGTTGCCTGGGTTACTTAGTTTCTTTGTGCTTTGTATTGGTGTTATTTATCTAATGTCTGAGTGTTCTGTATCTTAAAAGGAATTCACGCACCTGTACCTTAAGGTTTTGTGGTGCTTAAGAGGGATATTTTAACCTCTTTTTGGTTGAAAAATTATTGCAAGTTTTGCAATAAACAGTGGCCCATTGGGCAAGATCCCATGTCACTTTGGCACACAAATGGCTTGATTTAACAGGCTGCTTCATGAACATGACTGAGAAGGATGGAGCTGGAGCAGGGCAGGGGTGAGATTTGTCTCGAGAAGTAATTCTACAGGCAATGTATGTTTCTTGTGGTTTAGGATGTAATACTTGGTATCTGAAATATTTGAATGTGAAGGAGCTGGAAAGGACTGAGACCTTGGTGATCCCATGCAGAAGGTGTAACAGGAGCAGACGTGGCATGAGATGGTCACTGCAGCCGAAAACCTTTTGCAGATAATTCTTCAAACCTCTGTCAGCAACGTTATTCACCTGATGCTGGGACTGTCTTCACAAATAAGTGTGTTTTACATAAACTAAACTTATTCCTGGACTCTTGGGCTGTAACGTCTGAGTCAGCAAATGTGTCCTACTAATATATTCAGCCCAGTATGTTTTGATGAAGCAAAGATCTTGTACCAAACCCCTGCCGCTGTCATTATTGTGCAGTCTGTCCCAGCACACGCCTTTTCTCAAGCATAACCCCCTTTCTCCCCCTAAAATCTGCAATTGTAAAGATTCTACTGGCATGTCAGCACATGTCTTCAAAGAACCCGAGAGGCATTTTTAATGAGAATAGCTTTAGAATTCCTGGCTTGATTTATGAAGAAAAGAAAAAAAAAAATAAAATCACAGAGACAGTATCCTCTTACCTATTAAAATATTTGCCTTCTACGTAATGGTGTTATCAGCTTAACTTTTGCAGATGCAAATTGAATAACCAAATTTTTACCTATTTTCCACTTAGAAGTATAGACTCTTTCTCTGCTTAAATGCCATGCAATTCCAGAGAGAGAGAAGTGGAATGGTAAAGGACCAGAGCTCGCTCTTCTAAATCATGGAAGAAATAAACATTCAGGACTTCAGCATTGGATGTTTCCTGAAAAATTTTCCTGTAACTTGTCGGTGAGAAATAAAGCTGAAAATATTTTTCGCTGTACTGTTCTAAGGAGGTTTTTGTAACTTGTACAAAATGAGATGAATGAGGCAAAAGGTCTTTGCTTTTAGTTCCAGCTGTGTTAATGCATGCATTTCGATTTTTTTTTTTTGTTTGTTTTTGAGCAAGGCTTTACGTCGCAGCCACAGAAATAAGGCAAGTACAATCATTCTGCATTATTTATATTCATACGTTCATAATCATAATTCATAATCATGTGTAGAAAACCACTCCAACCCCTGCTGAGGACACCGATTACAACAGGTGCCCCAAGCCCTATCTCCATCTACGTTGCCTTTCAGAAAGTGCCAAACCTGTTCTCGTTTATGCTGAACCCAGCCAGCAGACATCATTTCTCACTGTTCGGTAACACCTCCCTCTCCTTCTCCCCCTCCAAAAAAAAAAGCTTGACTCCCAACATTCCTCTCATGTCTTACAAATATTTGTGTAAGTCCTTGGCAAGAAGCTTGCTCTGTTCCTCACCACTAGCCAGTCCGCTCCTGCTGCCTTGTGTGCCTGTTTCTTCCAGCACTTATTCCCATAGTTCAAGCGCTGGAGGAGGTGCATCCTGTGGTTTTAAACACCCTGAATACAAGTCCTGTGGATCGTTAGCATAGGCAAGTAGTATGAGAGAACGCAGAGGCATGGGATGCTGCTGGATGTTTGGTTTTCTGTGGCTTTTTAAATATGAGAAACTATAAGAAAAGAATGCTGTGGTGTAAACCTTAAAGATGTCATCACGTATGTGTTACTCTGTGGGCGACGTGCCTCGTGTGGTGCACGGGACCAGCAGTGACCGGGCAGGGCTCGGGAGAGGTAAGAGTGTGCTTTTGTGTGGGAGCTGTGACCTGGAACCCAAGAGCAGGCTTACACCATCGGGAGCAACGGTTGACTAATTCTGCCAGTTCCTGCCCTCTCTATGATTTGCTTTTCAGCTTTAGTGTTATATTAACTCCTTCGGGGCAAACATGTTCCTTAGGTTTCTTGTTGCACTCCAAAACCGGCACATACTTCAAAACCAGGATCATTTTCTGTACGTCCTTTTCTTTTGCTGTGTTCTGTTGCATGAATTTACACTGCACATAAATCTGGAAAAAACTGTTTTTCAGGTTTTTTCTTTCCTCATTTTAATCCCTATCACTGTAGTACTATACCCAGGGGTTAGATCTCTGGGAAATTTCTTTGTGCTTTACTAACGATGGTGAATTCACATCAGTTTAAATCCAGGGAAAGAAATAATAACGAGATTTTGTCCCTCCTATGATCCTGAACAGAACTGCTTCTGGAAGTGCAGAGGAGGTATTTTTTGAGAGGAGACTGGCACTCTCTTGCAAAGGTTGCACAAATGCCAGGTCCAGTATTTGGTTAAGAACTTTCTTGCTTCTGTTGGTTCTGCAGACTTTGTTTCAGTCTCTTAATTGGGTTTTGTAAGCTTTGAATCAGAGTAGGCAAGAGCAATATTCTTCTTGTGGTAATGATGGTAAAACCTCCTGAAACTTCAGAAGCAAATTCCTGTGTATCCTCATCCTAGCGGGTCCGTTAGTAAATCATCATCTAGTCTAGCAAGGAGGAAACTTTTCCCAGTAGAATTTTTCCTAAGCAGATGACAATACAGATCTGTAGGTCTCAGTCGCCAAATCTGGTTAATATAAAATATCAAATGCCTTATAAGAGAACACCTACAAGCCTGTTGATGTAAAATTGCAAATATTGTTCTCTTGTGTAAATAATTTGTCAGTTATTACTGGAGGTACCAAAGTGGAAAAACTAGAAAGAAAACTGTACTCACCAAGGGGATGGTCCTGCTCTGCTTAATGGTTCTGGCAGAAATTGTGTTTCGTAGAAGAGGAGCAGGATCGATTTCAGATTCTTCATTTCTTTACCCCTTTTGGCTTCCTGCTGAACTACCCTCTTTTTTTTTTCTTTTTTTTTTTTTTTTTTTTTTTTTTTTTCCAGTAGCCTGAAACACATTCCAGAAATGTCTGTGTGAGGGAGTAAGAGTGCCAAGGCTGCTGATGAATAAGAGACTTTGTGATGAATCTTGTAAAATTGGACCTTTTCATTCAGACAATAGCTCTCCATTACTGGGGCTTTTGTTGCCTTCTTTTGAATTGGAGGGGAGAGGAGGAGACGTTAAGTGTTATCCTGCCACACTTCCCTCTAGCCTACCTGAATTACCAGAGGGATGAATTGCTTTGACTGGGGGCAGGGTGGGGAAAAATGCAGAGGAAGTTAATTCACTCTGTTAAATCTGAAGATGCAGCAACGGTATTACTTCACTTCTAAAACTACCCGGTTTGGGGAAATTTAAATTTACATTGATTGATTGTTTTTTGAACTACATTGACCTGGGCTGAGAGATGATAATGAAAACTTTCAGTTTTAAAATTACTATTTTTTAAATAGACATTCAGATCTTGTTGACTCCCAGTCCCTTGGAATAAATCTCTCTCGAAATTGAGTGGTTTATTTAAGTTCTAAACTATTTCACAAGTGTTGTTAGAATATGTCAACTTGGAGCTTCCTACAGGGTGAATTTGGATTGTGTGTATATTTTATCCAGACTATGTCGGATATACATAATACAATTTTTCCCTGCTGAACATACCACATTTCTTACAGTTTTTCTGGTAATAACAGCTGGAGAACAACTGTGGCAGTGTCTAATTCAACTAGGTGACATCTAGTGTGTGGTCAGGGCTGCAGCAGCTGTGTCCCAGGCATATACTTCGGTAACAGTATCCATCACACCTCAGATGATAGTATCTGCTTATTAATAGGTAATAATTGATATGTAAACATACAGGCATGAGCTGTCACTTGGAGAAGGGGCACTTGATGCAGTGGAAGAATGGTATGAAGGAACTGCCTGGAGTTTGCCAGGTTTAGGAGTCCTTGCTTGGGAAAGCATGCAATTAGCAGAATTGAGTCTCATAAACTTGTCTTTAAACCATAGTTCTTCATTAGGTATGACAGGGTGTCATGCAAACGTCTTCAGAATGAACGCATTCACCTCGAGAGAGAGGTGCCTTGTAACAGTTCAGTACTTTTGCCCCTTCAGTTATTGCAGGAGCTCGTATTGTGTCCATGGAGCGATGTTTCCTTCTCTCCAAGTTGAAGCGGGCGGCTCCATTGCAGCAAACGCTGCAGCATCCTCTCAGCGTTGCCGCTGGTCTCTAGCTTCCAGGGAGCTGCCCTGTCTCCACCGATTGCATCCAGCTTTTTGTGTTGGCTGCTGGCGCGTTGGCTTGGCAGTCGCTCCTGTCTGGGAGAGCTTTTTAGAAGACTCCTAATGCTCTACTCTGCACTGGTGAGGCCACAACTGGAATACTGTGTCCAGTTCTGGGCTCCCCAGTTCAAGAGAGACAGGGAACTACTGGAGAGAGTCCAGCGTAGGGCAACTAAGATGATTAAGGGATTGGAGCATCTCCCTTACGAGGAAAGGCTCAAAGAGCTGGGGCTCTTTAGCCTGGAGAAGAGAAGGCTGAGGGGAGACCTTATCTATGTTTACAAGTGCCTAAAGGGTGGGTTGAAGGATGATAGAGCTGGACTCTTTTCAGTGGTACCAGCAACAGGACGAGGGGCAACGGGCACAAGCTGGAACATGGGAAGTTCCATTCAAATATGAGGAGAAACTTCTTTAGGGTGAGGGTGACAGAGCCCTGGAACAGGCTGCCCAGGGAGGTCGTGGAGTCCCCTTCTCTGGAGATCTTCAAGACCCGCCTGGATGCAGTCCTGAGTGATGTGCTCTGGGCAATCCTGCTTCAGCAGGGGAGTTGGACTAGATGAGCTCTAGAGGTCCCTTCCAACTCTGACAATTCCGTGATTCCATGATTCCGTATTTTGTATAAAAATTTTCTGGAGAAAATGTCTAACTCGGGAATTAGGCTGCTACTTTCCAGGCTGTGTCCAAGTTCTGTGTTTGACTTCTTTGTAACGTAGGAGGGGTTTGGCTGGGAAGGCTGTGCTGCCCGGCCATGCTGCTTGTCCTTCTGAACAGTTGGAGCAGCCGGCATCCCTTCAGGTCTCAGGGGAGACCTCGTAGCGCAGTGCCAATCATTTAAATCTTCCCAGTGCTTGGGGGAACCTGCCCTGGCAGGGGGCTTGTTGGGGAGCGTAGCAAGGTCTGTAGCTGCATGGGACCTCCTTCCTTTTTCCTCCTTCCCCCCAGCAAGACAGAAACTAGAAATGGGTGCAAAAGGATTCAAATGCAAGGCAGCCTCTTCTACCCGCCCCCCCCCATCCTTGAGACAAGACCAGGCTGGATGGGACTTTGAGCAACCTGCTCTAGTGGAGGTGTCCCTGCCCATGACAGGGGGTCGGAACTCAATGATCTTTAAGGTCCCTTCCAACTCAAACCATTCTATGATTTTATGAGGGTAGCACCCTGGTAGCCCGTGCCACCAGCTGCACCTGATGCAGAGGTCCACTGACACCCTCTTCCCTTCTCCCTGCAGACCAAAAGTGTCAGATATGCTCTCTGCCCTTCCTGATGGTTTTGTTGTGACAGGGCATCCCAGGAATGTAGTCTCTTTGAAGAGCCCTCCTCCTGTCCTGTGCACGTTTACTGGGTGGTGCGGGTCTGCCAGGCTCACACCATGGATGAGTGAGTAGCAGATAACGGTGATAAGCTCCTGATTTCTACCCTGATGGTTTGCTGTGTGAAACCTTGCAGACTGTTATGGGGGGGAGAAGACAAGCATGTTCCTCTTTTCGGAATGGCTTTTCATGACTAGTTTTGTCCTCTGCCCTGCAAAAGCTGATATTACAGGGATAAAACATTTTTGAAGGGAATGAATAACCTGTCATAATCCAGCATTGCTTCTTTTGCTCACTTGAGAGAATTCATGACTACGTCTGTTTTTCTATCTGGGGAGCGCAGCATTGGCCTCTTAGGAGGCAGATAGCGGATCGTTGCCGAAAACAGACCTGTAGACACGTGCAGGTGTGCTGAGATACCCTTTTCTCTTCTGCCAGGAGATGACAATCTCCCCCTCCCAGCAAAGGGTCTCCTTCAGTTTTAATCAAATAACTAATGTTACTGTAAAAGT
Organism: Numenius arquata; assembly: GCF_964106895.1. Lineage (NCBI taxonomy): Eukaryota > Metazoa > Chordata > Aves > Charadriiformes > Scolopacidae > Numenius > Numenius arquata. The sequence continues at coordinate 6,547,645 of NC_133582.1, forward strand.
GAATCTCTGTTCTTAAGGAAAGATGGAGGAGCTGGTATCTTCGGTTCTCTTCAGACCTTGCCCTGTTTTGTTATGGGATCATGGAAAGTAAAGCTTCAAGTCAGAAAATACTGAATATTGTGAAAATTGTGGTGTACACCTGCCCAAGAAAAGTTAAAGCTGTGTGTTGCCCTTCCTGCAGAATAGTACGGAGGGGAGGAATTTTCTGCCCATTTTTTTCTACCCAACTTAAAGGTTAGGGGTTTGTTTTTGTTTTGGTTTCTTTTTTCTTTGTTTTGTTTTGTTTTTTTTTGTTTGTTTTGGTTTTTTTCTTTAAGGATTGGGCTGCTGCCTGGTGTCATTACTGCAGATCTGTAGGACTGATGTCCAGGCCTGAACACGTTTTTCAGGCTTTTCTGCTCTCTCATCGCTGCCCTCCTCTCCCTAACCCCAGCTTGCCACTTCCTCATCCATTTAATGAAGACAGAGGGCTCTTTATTGTATGATACTCAAAATGTAATACGATAGTGTTGCGGAAGAGCTGGTGGAGCAGTCATGACAAGGTGTTTGGCATTTTCTGTTTCAGGGAGATCTGTAGCTGTAAGAATGGCTTCTGTCTTGCTCAGTCCCCCCTCTGCCCCCGGGAAGGGAAGGCGGGTTGGGGATGCCTTGTTGTGTGGCACCCTCTGTGCAGCCACAAGCCTTCCCAGGGGCTGCGAGTGGATGTGGATGGTGGTGTGAGGTAGGTCTCTCTTAACCTCCCGAGAAGGAATGATGTGAATGTGGAGGTGGGTCTCACAACACGTGGAAACCTCTCAGCTGGAAAACCAAATGGATGTGAAATCCTGTGCAGAATCTCCCAAAAGATCCAATTTCAGACCACATTTTTTCATGAGGGGAGTACGGGCAGATCTGTTGTCATAAAAAAGCATTGGGGTTGTGTCATCTCTGTCCCCTCAGGAAGGAAGAAGCTAAGGTTTTACTACAGAACGTGCTTTTAGATTGCTGGTCACGTCATCTGATGTAGGTGTTCCTGCTGCTTCTCTTTCACCTGTTTTACTCCAAGTGAGCCTGCACTGATCAGTGTTGTCTTTTCTGGTGGGCAGACAAATAAGGCAGGACTGATCAAATTGTTGTTTCCTAAATGCTTCTTGGAAGACATATTCATCATTTCCTGGACAAGTTCAATAACCGGAACGTGTTTTCTTCATTTTTGAAAATGTGGCTCATGAAACACGTGTTGTTCTTGGGAAGTAAAGTGCATTCTAATGCACATTAAAAGCCTGTGACAAAGAGAACACACATAGCCTACAGGGAAAAGTAGCTTAATTCTCCTGTCTTTAAAGATTAGTTTCATTTTGGAGCTCCTCTCCCAACAATATGATTAAAATAAGACACTGGCAGTGGTTGTCTTGGACAGTTGAGCCATTAAGGCACTCAGGATTTGGAAAGCTTTTTCAAAATGAGTTAACATCAGTAGCAGCCTGCCACTCTCTCAGAGAAATACATTTGTGGGGTTTTTTTCTTCTATCAAATTGTATATAGATATTTTAAAAAGGTTTATTGCAAATATTCCCTTGCTGAAGGAGAATTCAGCCATATGAATGTAATTGTATTCCCATATGAAACCATCCTTTGGGCCATTATTATCTTGTGTTTCTTCTGGCAAGTAGATTACATGCAACAAAAGCCTTGGAACTGAAGTCTTGCTACAGTCATTGTACAAATTAATTTATTTTAAAAGTGACAGTGTTTTTTTCCCTATTCTACCAGTATATATGCTTCTTAATATTCCCCAGCTTCATTCATATCACAGATTAGTTGAGTTTGGAAGGGACCTCTGGAGATCTGTGGAAGCTGCACACTTTGGACATTAGAACAGTGCTTTAAATAACCTGACAAGAACTAAATCCTCGTACACTGCAGCATAAATGTCATGAGCTATTTAAACAAAGATACCTCTTGAAAACAAACTGCTGAATATCCATATTTAGTCGGTGGGTCGGAAAGGCATTACTCTCTTCCACAGCTTTTGCTCCAGCATCCTGCGTAGTGCTTTATCCTGCATAGTCACTCTGCTGGGCAGCGGAAGGCGTGTGAGGAAGGAAGGTCACTGCCTGCAATGAAACCCCTCGTCCAGCTCCGCGTTAACAGGCTCCTTTTTTTTCTGGCCCGTGTAATACCTGCCAGCTACCCCTCCTGGTGTCTTTGCACAAGGATCTTAGCAGCAGGTTTGGCCCCAGTTTGTGCTGCAGCTGAATTAGATCAACCCAAACCTCTATGTAACATTTTTTTCTCCTGCTTTCCTTGGGAGTAAACCTGTTCCTTAGGGCTGTGTCTGTTTCTATGTATGTGCTCGGTCAAAGTATTTACTGCTAGTCAAAGTTGCTAGTTAGTTCACAATTTATTAAAAGTAAAGCAGACAAGCTAACACTGAACATACTGTCTAAAGCTCTCCTAATGTTCTGCTTCCCACCACACACAGGACCTGACCTCTTTCCTCTTACCAGTGGTTTTGTATACAAGGAGCCTAACTTGTCTTTATAATCTCACTTGTCAATAAAAACAGCTGATATGAAATACGAAAGCCCATCTTGCTTGGTAAAGAAAAATACTCTGTTACCCTATTATAGAGAAGATAACCAGAGAAGAAGTACCCCTCCTATGAAGACATGCTGAGAGAGTTGGGGTTGTTCAGCCTGGAGAAGAGAAGGCTCCAGGGAGACCTTATAGCAGCCTTCCAGTACCTAAAGGGGGCTACAGGAGAGATGGGGAGGGACTCTTGGTCAGGGAGTGGAGTGATAGGATGAGGAGTAATAGTTTTAAACTGAAAGAGGGGAGATTTAGATTAGATATCAGGAAGACATTCTTTCTCGTGAGGGTGGTGAGACACTGGAACAGGTTGCCCAAAGAAGCTGTGGATGCCCCATCCCTGGAGGTGTTCAAGACCAAACTGGATGGGGCTTTGAGCAACCTGGTCTAGTGGGAGGTGTCCCTGCCCATGGCAGGGCATTGGAACCAGATGATCTTTAAGGTCCCTTCCAACTCTAACCATTCTGTGATTCTATGAACTCGTCTGCCTAACAGAAATGAGTAGGTCAACTCTGAAACTCAAGTAGATGTTGAGATGTTAACTGGCTGTTAATGAATTTTCTCATGTCCTGGCCATGTCCCCTAGATGGTTTGGGAACTGCCCCATACTTTAAAGGACAGCATCAGACCTGAGATGCTGTGTGGTCCCAGGCAGTGCAGGTGCTTTTGTGGATGCAGTGGGAGCTGTGCTCCGGTTTTAGGACTCCTCTTATCCACACCGTTGGGGAACAGCAGCTTCTGGTGCTGGATCCTGAGCAGCTACAGCTATGAGTTACTTCCAGCCTTGACTCTTGCTTCTTGTTTGGAAGTGGTGGTACCATCTTCTCTAAGGAGAGATTGTGTCTTGGGAAGATTCCTTATGGAGGTTGCATTGGCTCCGTAACTCCTTCTCTACCTAGAGTGGCACAATTTCTTGTGACTGCTGTGCTCTGCTTTTATCACAGTAGTCCTTCCTACACCAGAAAATACCCAAATGAGGCCTTTGACCCTTTTCTGGCTTCTTCAAGGTCAATGAATTGCTCCTTTGCAAGTAGTAGTAAATACAAGTTTGAAGCACTGGTTTTGTATTGGTTAAATTTTATATTCCTTCTTCAATGTTTCAATTAAAAATTAATTGCGTAACAGGGCATATGATAAGGTCAAGCAATATAAATTCATTGTGTTTGATGGGAGGATAAAAACAAAATGAGAGGTTTCTGGGGGTCTTACAATACCATTTCATTAGCAGTGAGCAAAATAATGGACTGAGATTTGCGAGGCTCAGCAGGGTCCTGGGATGATCAAAGTATCCGCAGATCCCAGGTAAACATCCAGACCTGCGAACGGTTAGATCATCTGTATTACATAGCCATTTCTTTGCCAGTGCAAAAAAAAAAAATAACCTCTCAAATGGGGACAAAATGTCATGGACACTTCCATGTGTATGATCATATCTGCAGTAAGTATATAGTTGAAGTGGTGGGTTTGCTGGCTGGAGATTTGTGGCTGGTTTCAGCCTCTGGAGGCTGGGCTGTTGGCACTGCTGAGTATCTCTTTGGACAGATAAACTGAATGTTACCTTTTTTTTTTAAAATTTGAGGCAGTCAGTCATCTTCTTAATAATAATGATAATGTATTTTTGTAAAGTATCTGATGTCATTTTCTAAAATCAAAGCACTGGGGCCTAAATAGCTGAGCTTCATTAAGGAGATGAAGTGAACGAAGGGAGGCATCTGGCAGAAGAACGGAGGACAGTGTAAAAATAGAGGCGTATGTTGGTTTGAGTAGTATTACTCATTTCTGATATTGCGTTGCCTATGAACCTCTGCTCCATTCTAAGCGGAAAACTGAGCCAACGAATCCAATTTTCAGGACATTCACACAGTGTTCCTTTCTTCCTGAAAATAAGCAGCTGAAGCTTGGGGAAATTGGAGGTGCCTTTTGGCCGGCAGAAATCTTTGCCACAAGGACAATTTGATAATGTATCCTTAATAAAACTTCAAAAAGCAAATTGGCAGCTTTTGTACTGCCCTTAGTTTATGAAATTATTTTTTCAATATGCTATTTTCCTAGAACACGTGTCCTGATTCATGGTGATCGCTCAATGTGAGGATCCTGGAGAATATAACTGGAGTTTTCTCATGTAAAGATGGTCAAAATTTCTCTCCAAAATGCAGCAGCTGTTTAGCTCCGTAGAAGATGGCGATACCTGTGCTGGTTTGGAGTTGACACAGGAGAGGTCCTAGGCACACACCGAACTGTTTCTCTTCACTCCCCTGCAGAAGCTCAGCTTTTCCTGCACATTTTTAAAGTAATTTGTTTAGCAAAAATGGGACGATGTGGAAGTTACTTCTCACAGAGAGAAAATTCACTGATGAGGTTTATCATAATGTAATACTGTCGAGTGGTCACATGCAAAGTGATTTAAATGAAAAATATGCCTGTCGGTGTGTCATGGTTTCGGCTGAATTTACCGAAACCAGACTGACAGATGGCCCTTCCCCCTCAAAAAAAGAGAGAGAGAGGAGAGAAAGAGATAAGGAGATTCAGAAGTTTAGAATGAACTAAACTACTTTAATGAAGAATTAATATTAAAATAAAAATAAAGAAGAAAATAATGAAATAAATACAATATATACAAAACTGTATCAAGCTCCCAGGATGACAGTCACGTCACCGGCAGGCACTGGGGAAGTCCCAGACTGGACTCAGCGACGAATGGGAACTGGATTCCAGCTCTGGAGTCAGGAACACATGGCTCGGGATCAAAGGCAGATGAACAGACAAAGTCCTCTCTGGACGTCGGCCATCGCAGGAAGGGGCTGACCCTTTGATCCCTCAGCCTTTATACTGAGCATGGGGCAGATGGGATGGAATACCCCAGTTGGTCAGGTTTGGGTCACCTCTCCTGTCCCCTCCTTCCCACCGATGTGACCCCTCTACGTTTTTTCCGTTTCCGACCCCCTAAGGGGGGAAATAACGAGATTGGCTGCCCTTGGTTGTTACGGCAATAAGTATAAGCAAGGGCCTCCCTGCACACCACCCCTTGGCATGGAGCACAAACATTGGGCTTATCATTCTGAGAACGAGCAGTTTTCTCCACAATATGCCGTTAATTTCAGAGAGTTAGAGGAGGCCTAGCTAGGATGGAAAGTTACAGAACAGAAAATTGGTTCGGTTTTACTTCAAACCGGGACACGGTGTTCATACTTCACTTCGTGCCTTGTTGAGGTGGAGAGACCTAGGGGAACATTAGTAACTTGGGTAAGAAGCCGAACATTTCTGTATCAAACTATGCTAGATGAATTAAATGTGGGTTACTTACAACAGCATCACTTTATTGTTTTGCATTAGTTCAAGTTGGTTTTAAATCCCAGTCTAAGTGACACTGGCATTATCTCATTCACGCAAATGAGGCTCTGCATTTTTTTCCCTTTGCCTATAAAAATCCACAGTTCTCTAGCCACTGCTAACGTATCCCAGCCTGAGAGGTGTTTTTTGTCCTTCAGCATGATATATTTGCATTTAGTTTTTGATTCACTGTATCTAACGGGCGCTTTCCTCCAGTACTGCTGCTTAATCAGTTTGTTCCTATTTTTGCATTTGTAGAGTTGATTATTCCTATCTAAATGTGGAACTTTGTGCTTTATTGATTTATCAGTCATGACTGATAAAAGTTTTATCTGAAATGGCTAAGAAGCATTGTTTGTATTTTAAATGAAGACAGTAGGCTGCATTTAGGGAAGGGTGATGAATGAAGGATGACAGATTCCAGTGGAACAGTGGAAGGAGAGAAATACAAGATGCGGGATACAGGTTCAGGACAGCTGGGTGAACACACTGACGTCACGGTGCTTTGAGCTGAGGAGAGAGCTGTAAATTTGTATAGGTCTTAGAGATTAGCTCTTGAGAAGTAAGTGTCAGTGCAGGTGAAACTGATGATTGGGGAGGTTAGGCTCTGCAAAGTGCTCACCAGATCTAGGAATCACACCACTTTATTTGCTTAGAGCTCATCTGTCAAGGAGAGAAGGAAGGAAAAAAACTTGTATTTGTTTATTTTAGTGATGCATCCAGGGAGCCTGAAAAGCTCTACTGTTTCTCCTGACTGCTTTGCTTTTCACCATAGCAGTGTTTCAAACACTGAAGTCTTCTCTGACTGCCTTGGAGGTCTCCGTGGAGGACCAGCGTGGTTAGGATGGGAGTTTACCCAGCTTGAGGCTGCAACTGGGATGATGCAGGAGGTACTTTGGCAATGGTACCAAAGTGATGTGTCTTTCTGAGCATTATCCAAAACCAAACAAAATAACAGGAAGGATTTTTCCTTTCCTTTGGCACTTCTGCAGTGATGCTTATTACTCTGACATGGCCTTTCCAGTCATTCATGAGACATGTCAAGAGAGTGCCAAAAGCAAGACCCAAATTTCTAATATAAGTAATAAACAGGAGCTTTCCCTTTCCTCATCTAAATATGTATTTTAATATTACAGAGATACAGAGTAGCTTTTCTGCAGCAGGTCATTTTTAAGAGCCTTCCACACGATTTTTATGTCAAAACACTTCACTGACTACAGTAATACTGTTACAGAGATAACTGATAGTACAGAGGGAGGTTCAGAAGCCCAGGCAAGAAAGGAAAGACACATTTTTCTCTTGGGCTTTGAAACAAGTTGGAAAGTTGATGGGGCAGGGAGATGCACGGAGGCTCTTCCAGACAACACGAGCAGCACGGAGAAGAGTTTTGCACCTGCAGTGCTGATGTGATTTTGGATGGGCAAAGAAGAGATCTGCGGCACTTGAGCCAAGAGACAGGAATGTCCAGTAAGGAAGAGAATGGGAGCAGGATCCCAGCACCAGGGACACGAAGGCTGAGCTGCACCGTGGAGCCGGGCAGGCTTGTCTTTTACATGCCCCGTCTCCGTCCTGCGTGGGTGCTGCTGGTCACGCAGGGAGCAGCGCCAAAACGAAACCTGGCCTCTTCTGAGTTGCTTACAGATGAGGAATCAAGTGCGTTGGCCCATCGTGTTGTTTAGTCTCTTTAAATTCGTTAATGCATAATAATGTGAGAATTTAGCAAGAAATCCCATTTCTTCTCACTTCCCTCTGCGTTGTGGCTGCTGTTGGCATTGTTTCCTTTCTTCTTTTCCCTCCTCTTCTAATACTCACCAGATGTCTGGGATAATGGAGTTTTTCACTTCTACAGCAAGTGCAGCACCTGCCATGTGAAATCATTCTCTCTCGAGTGAAAGCTTTAACTGACACTTCTCCCAGACAGAGATTAAGGCCTTGCTATTGCTGTCTGGGCTGGACGTTTGATTAATGCAGGGTCCCTTTATTGTCACCCTGCCTTTCTGCTCTTCCTCATTAGGAATCAGTGACTCTTCCCCGATTCATTCATGACACGGGGAAAAGAATGCCTAATGATACACAGAGATAAAGAAAAATATACAGCACGCATTCAGCTAGTAAAATGAGCTATTTTCCCAGGAGAGGAGATTGAGCAGGGGGTGCATTTGCCTCCTGCAGGTGCTCGTAGAAGCCTCTGACATACGGCAGTGCAAGGTATATGCACACGTGCGTGTGTGTACACACTCACACACACGTAGAACTGAGCACAGTTCCCGTTCCTATATAATTTTGTTTTGTGTTTGCACTTCGGTGAAGTGATGTCGTGGTTTGGAAATGGTTTTGTTCTTGCGAGCTACCGAGTGTTTCCGTTAGCCCTGTGTCAGCAGGGAGAATATTTATGTGCTGAGGTTTGTCCAGGGAGGAACTGCACGGAGGGGTGTGTGAGTGTGTTTTGGGCAGAGCGCAGTGCCCTGGGGATGTAATCCTTCCCGTAATGAATTGCACAATTTACTGAGTTAGGAATAGGTGTGTTGATAGTTTGCTGTAACCCTTTTAGCACGTATACCCAGGGTTTTCTCCGCTGTTTGACGATGTAGTCCTTCCAGGCACAGATGGCGTGAAAATGTGCAGCGGTTCACCTGGGGTTAGGGTTTGATGAGTGTAGTTCTGCTCTCCTTTCTCAGCTGAGCTGCTGGTGGCCACGCCAGGGCTGGCGTTTGGGGCTTGTTCGCAGTTCCCTTCAGTCAGGATGGGAGCACAAGCCCGAGAGGTGCGATGCAAAGTCCAAGCCAAGAAGCTCTCTCAGTCACTTGCTGATCCCGTGCAGGGGCAGCGTGGATGGATTTGCTGATGCAAAGAGAGGTGGGAGTAGCTCAGAGGAGAGACATCTCAGGTCCGGCTGTTGCTGTTCCTGGGCATGTTTAGTTTGGAGAAGAGGAGGCTGAGGGGGGACCTCATTGAAAGATGAGGTCCTCTACATCTTTCCATCTACATCAGAAAGACCTCTACAACTACCTGAAAGGAGGATGTAGAGAGGTGGGTGTTGGCCTCTTCTACCAAGGGAATAATGACAGGACCAGAGGAAATGGTCTGAAGTTGCGGCAGGGGAGGATTAGATTAGATATTAGGAAGAATGACTTTACTGAGAGAGTGGTCAGGCCCTGGAACAGCCTGCCCAGGGAGGTGGTGGAGTCACCATCCCTGAAGGTATTTAAGGAATGTGTAGACGTGGCACTTCAGGGCATGCTCTAGTGCCCGAGATTGTTGGGTTGTGTCTGTTTGTGTCTGGGGTTTTTTTTTGTTGTTTGTTTGTTTTTTGTTTTTGTTTTTTTTTTGTCGTTGGACTTGATCTCAAAGGTCCCCTTCCAACCATGAAGATTCTGTGATTCTGTGAAGGGGATTTGATGGGGAGCAGAAGCTTCCTTCTGCGATGGGGAGATGGTTATGTGCTGTGTTGGTGGTGAGACCAGTGTAGCCAGGGCTTGCCTTACCCCAGGGCAGAGGGGGCAGAGCTGCTGGGGCTTGGGGCTGCAGGGTTTGGAACTGGGTAGAACTTGGTCATAGGGTTACGTGCCAAAGGTACAGGGAGCAGGGTTAGCAGGTCCAGCGTGGTAGGTGGTGTGACAGAACAGAAGAGGGGAAAACTCACCTTAGGATCATAAAATTGTCTAGGTTGAAAAGGACCTTTAAGATCATAGAGTCCAACCATCAACCTGACGCTGACAAAACCCTCACTAAACCGTGTCACTAAGCACCACGTCTACCCGTCTTTTGAATAGTTTCAGGGATGACAATTCCACCACTTCCCTGGGCAGCCTGTTCCAAAGTTTGATAACCCTTTCGGTGTAGAAATTTTTCCTAATACCCAATTTAAACCTCCGTAGAGGCTTATAAACCATAATGTAGAGTGTAGAAAGGAATGTGAATAAAAACATATAAATATATATATCCTTCTTTCAGAGCAAATTCAATTTTAGGAAAGAGTTGAATGTTACACTGAGGTGCCAGTGAATTGGGAAAAACTTCCTAGCTCTAGGCAGCAGAAAGGAGGGAGCTGTCAGCAAAGGAATAAGGCTGGCAGGAAAGGGACAGAGTTTTCCTTCCGTAAGCACTAAATAAATGTCCATGGGCAGAAAAGAAAACTAGTTGAGAGAAATGTACACGAAAGTATTCTTAGGAAACATAGAAATACAGGTTTACATGTACCTCATGTACCTGTATAGATGTCAGGGACTTAACTATTGAGACTCCTATGTAATGTGGTTGGGAGACTGCTGCTATTTAATTTATTATTTTGAATGTAAGCAAAGCACTCTGCTCGCTGCTGGTCTGTATTTCCTTCCTGCTCAACCTTGATGGTCTTGCGCTTTTATGAATCGAGTCTCTGACAGAAGTAAGGATCAAAAAAAGATCAGTTCAGGTGAAATGAAGAACATGAATGGGGGCAAATGTATTTAAAGAACAGGTGCTGTGAGTGCTTTCTTAATAAAAAGTGCTTGTCTGTCCACTGCCTTGGCAGTGTACTGCCTCCAAAATGTACTGGATTCACCCCAGATCATAAGGTGACAGTGGCCTTAAGTGCCTTCCTTTATCTTTCAGTTGGTTTTACTTCTGTTTTTAATGTTCTAGTGTAGTAAAGTTTATATCATCCCAGCACCTCCCTGCGAAATTTATTCTACTGCTGTATGAACTGAGCTGGTTAATAAATCCACTTCAATATTAATTTTTTTTTAATGCATTAAGTTCTGTGGGTACCTGAAACTGGCAGCTCTCTTTAGCAGTGGTGCTATGGATCAAGAAACCAAAAGTCAGGCCTCAAAGAGGGTATTTCCAGAAGCACCTCTTCACTTTGTTCATGGAGGTACGTCTCCAGCACAGGATGAGCTTCCTTCTTGCAGCTCCGGCAAATGAGCTGTGACACGCACATCATTACTGATGCTGCTGCAAGTGATCAGCCAGAGGTTATTTTCCTGGATGAAATACATTTAAATAGCAGTGAAGGAGAGGACTGTGATTTATTTTGATTGTTTTTCCCCATGATATTTGCATACTGCAGTATGTAATATAAGCAGCTATATATAATGATTTTTTTTTTTCTCCGTATGACAACGTAAATCAAGAGGGAGATTAAAAAAAATTGCTTTTAGTGACATTGTCTTTTCCTTTGAAGAATGCAGGAGGAGCATTTGTGTTAAATATAACAATACATTTTTGTGTTGGATAATGTATTTGGGAAGCAAATATCATCACCTGAATATAATAAACGTTTAGAATCAGCCGCCTTTGTTTTCGTTCTCATTCCCAGCTCAGTGTTAAAGAAATAGTTATCAAACTATTCATCAGAGGTTTTGATAAATATTAAATGTTTATATGTTTTTAAATGTTTGATAAACATTTTTCTGTAGTTGTCAGAGTGATTAAGATGTAATAGCTTGTTTGAGACAGGCTTGAGAAAAAAGCAGTTAATAACATATTGCTATTACAGAACAGCTGTATCTTTTTTCTCCTTACCAAAGAGGTTATAAATTAGGGTGTTCTACTGTGCAAACTCACTCCACTCCTTTTTCTTTACATTCGGTTCCATTTAGATTGACAAGCACGTAAAAATAAATATGACAAAGATAGGTATAGTCACTCAAAATTCTGCATTAAGAGTGCACGAGTGTGAATCGGGGGCACAGAGGTCCCCAGAGGAGAAAGAGGACATAAGCTTCGTCTGTGGTCTGTGTGTAACAGCCTCAAATGATACCAGTTTAGAAAAAAGCGCGAGAGCCTTGGGAGGCACTTCGGCGGCAATTGAGGAACTTGACTTGCTCGCCCGTGCACACACACGTGCCTGCGTGCACGCCTGCTTGTTTTTCAGATGATTGTGCCAGGGCGATAACGGTTCTTGTTTGGCACAACGCTTCGGTGTGCTGAGACTGCGATGCTTGCTTCGTCCCAGCATCTGGTGAGATTAAGTGTTAGCGCTGCTGTTTAATTAACAGTTTGCGGATGCGAATGAATATTTGGGGTTGTTTTTGTTTCCTTTGGTTTGTAGCCAGCAAAGCTGTCGGGATGAACAAAGCCTTCCGGAGTGCCTACTATATAGATTAATTTACAGCTGCCAGTTTATATTAGTTGCTCTATTTATTCTGCTTGGGTGCTTTTTTGAGGAAAGGAGTATTTCTTAGTCAATTGTCTTGCGAAGAGAAAGGAATTCAAGAAATGTGAAGCAAACAAATTCCCGCTAATTAGGCGAGCTTTTGGCAGCTGAGTTGTTTGCTCCCTTTCCTTATGATTTTATGTTACATGAAAGGACTGAAGTTTGAAAACAGAATTTAAGTTGGGGTCTGAACTTTTGTCTTTGTGCTCCTGCACTCTGTCTTGGTGATGCTGGGGCTTGGTGAATATAACGAAATTTCTTGTCTGCCTTCTTAAAAGCCTGGCCCTACTGAAGGCTTTGACGAGCAGAGCAGTGTATGTCTCTTGCCTCTGCAGCTCCTAAGATGCCATAGGTTTATCAGGAGCCTCTTAACACTCCTTATTTTTGTGATGCTTCCCTATAATTCTCCTTCTCTCTGTCACTGTTTGTGTTGAGTCCTGGCTCCATGTGCTGACTGCCTGACGCAGCCAGGGACCGCTGCCTCTTGCCACTGGGGATGTCCAAACTCACGTGCAACTCTGCTGATTTTGGGGGTCTGCACCCCCTGAGGGGTGACCCTGTGCATTAGGTGGTTATCAGTGAGGCCGTGACAGCAATATCTGAGGGTTTATCCAAGAGGCTTATGGATATGTCTGGATAAGGATAATACAGACTGGCTGATGTCTTTGCCCGTCTTCTGAAATAATTGCTTTGGAGGACTCAAGTAGCTCAGAAGGGGATTAGCTGGTTTACTTATGGCAGGATCAGGCACACCGGGAGATGCGCCCTTCTTCCCTGCCCCCAGTGGAGCCAGAGCTCTTTGTTCCCCAAATTAGTGAGAACGGGATCAAAGTGGGCTAAATATAATCTTCTCTGATCCTGCACAGAGGGTGCCTTCTCCCACTCCCCTCTCCTGTTTGCAGAGTGGGGAATAAGGCATCGTGGGCCTGTTTGGAAACCAAGTGGAAGGCAGTAAGACATGAAACATCCCAGGTGTTAAAAAGAGACCTTGCTCCATAGGAGGTGATTAGTAGAGGACGTGATACCTCCACTGTGGTCTCTGCTTTCTTCTGCCTTCGTTGGACTTTGGCTTTGGAGTTTGCAGGTGTCCAACTGTGGTGATGGTGCAGGTGTTTGCCATGCAATGTGCGGCTTCATTTGACAAGTACTTTCTGCTCCTGTTTTCAGTCTTTATTCTTTTGAAGGTCTTTTAATTTATTTGGAAATATCCATTTAATGAATGTTGTTCCTTTAACTGCTTCATATCAGATGTTAGAAGTATGGGTGTGCTCCATGTAATAAAAATTTTATTTGTTGAGTGTGTCAAAAGTTACTCCGTAGGTCTTACGTGAAAGGTTTCAAACCTTATCAGTTAGTCCTGTGTTTCTAAGACCGTGCGACAAGATGGAGCTGGCACTGGGTTTCTTCAAAGTGTACTGTGACATACAGTGGGGTACCTACAGTTAAAAACAAAAAAATCAACTCTCCCAAACGCACCAAAACCCAAAACAAATAGTCTGTGAACTATCAGAGAGAAAAAAGCCATTTATGCTTTTTTTATTCCTGGGGCTAAGTGCCAAAACTCCAGTCCAGCCACTACTAGAGAGTAAGTCTTATGAAGACTCACTTACTGGATAATAAGTCTTGTGAGGAGAGGCTGAGGGAGCTGGGGGTGTTCAGCCTGGAGAAAAGGAGGCTGAGGGGAGACCTTCTCACTGTCTACAACTACCTGAACGGAGGGTGTAGAGAGGTGGGGGTCGGTCTCTTCTCCCAAGTAACAAGCCATAGGACAAGAGGAAACGGCCTCAAGTTGCGCCAGAGGAGGTTCAGATTGGATATTAGGAAAAACGTTTACACAGAAAGGGTTATTAAGCCTTGGAATGGGCTGCCCAGGGAAGTGGTTGAGGCACCATCCCTGGAGGTATTCAAAAGATGTGTTGATGTAGTGCTTAGTGACATGGTTTAGTGATGTTTTTTATCAGAGTTAGGTTCTATGATTCTACTACATGACCATGCAGCAATCGGAAAACCTTAAGAGCTGAGTAGATGGGAGAGAATTAAAGTGCTTCCCAGTTCTTGGCTTCTTTAATCCATGTAGTTTTTTTCTGTGCTCTATTTTTGGTATGCATCTAAAGTCATTGCCCTTATTTTGATTGTTATCAGTAAATTGAAAAATTTTACAAAGAACTGCAGAGCTACTTAATTTCCCCCTTTCATTCTGCGAAAACATGTATTTATCACTATCTGTTACACCATCTAAGTCAATAGCGGCTTGATCATTGTCAGTATGCGAAGGGGAAAGTGCCCTGAGGTGCACATGAACAGAGTCCGGGAATCAGTCAATATCTCCTTTAAGCTTCCTTAAACATGTTTTTAAGAGTAAAACCTTTGACAAATTTTGTGGTTGGAGACCTTTGTGTCAAATGGTGGTATAGGTTTCCTTGTTTTCTTTCATGTGTACAAATGACTTAACGAAAATAGTGACTGTTGACTATACCAGAGAAATACATGTTCAGAGCGTACACAATTAATAAGACCTTGTAATCAGTGTGTATAAAAACTCACAAAAGGACTTGGAATTACATATATTTTTTTTCTTTCAAGTGTTTTCTTTTCAGCTCCTGACTATTTTTTTTTTCTTTCATGCTTCTGGTGGTTTTTATTGGAGCTGAGGACAATATTGTTTTAAAAAGCAAACCTTTTTACTCACTATCTTCACCATCACATGTATTCTTTTTAGCGAGATCTGATGGGCTCACCTCAAAATAGTGTGCTCCCCAGTTACTCTCAAGAGAACAAATAAAGCAGAAAATCCTTGGGATATTTTTGGGTTTGTTTTGCAGATATCCCAGTTGTAGCTGTCCACTTTTGTTACCTGGTTTTGAACTTTCTTTCCTTTTTATTCCCGGCACAGACAGGAAGCAGGCAGTGCACGGAGCAGGTTTGGACTCACACGGACGTGGCAGTACAGCGGGAACCACCACCGAGGCCGAGTCCCCTGTTTGGGTGTCAATGTCCAAAACAGAAACGGGACTAATCTAAGTGCCCTCACATGCATATATGAAAAGTAGGCATTTTAGTTTATATTTGGTGAAGAAAAATAGTTCCTGTATTTGCTCATATATTTCAAATGTCATGATTTAGAATGAATGTGAGAGAGAAAAGCAGGTTGTTTTGTGAAGTCTTTCAGGTGTTACTGAAACATCAGGCTATTCAAATTTGGACCCTTGATGCTTAAGCCAGCCTGTCTCTCTTGGACTCCTTGGAAAGAGAGGTATTTCCTCCAGAGGGACATTCAAAATCTCCAAATAAATTACCTAGTCTGAATTGCCTTCTGTCTCCATAAGCGTGTTCTGCAGTCAGCGAAGAGGATTGGGCTGGGATACCTGTGGATATGCTTCCCCTGTCCCGCGGGGTAATCGTTTGGGTTCCAGTATGGTGCTGAGGGAGACGGTGGACATCAAATTCTTCAGTTGCAGAACATAGTCTAGGAAGGAGATTTGACAACTTGTTCATTTGTTTGAATTAATTCCTATACATGGTGCTCCTAAAACTCCCCATATTTTAGAGGAAGCTGAATAAGTGACATTTCGAATGCTAGCCATTCTGTTGTTATCTAAAGAGCTCTTCTGTTTTCACGTGGAGGGCACCTCATTCCCACGGTCATACTGCTCCACAGCCTTTTGTTCATCTTTGCCTCTCCTTTTGCCCCTTTTGGATGGAGGGGCATAAATCTCTTTGAAATATCTAGCTAAAATGTCAAGGTACTTAATGAAGCAGTGACGCAGCTAGTTACATTCATCATGAAGAATTTAAACGGAGAAGAATAGACTAAACCAGCAAGTTCATAAATATAAAGGTATGTTTTCCTTCAAGAACTGTAACAGTTCTCTGGTGTCTGTGCATTGCAGACCGTTACAGTATTTGGTTTTAATGCGTGCCTCACAGTGACTGTGCAGTTCTCTGAATTAACGTTCCTTTGGCAGCCGTAACTTTGAATTGACTAACTTTTATGTGCTTAAACTTGCCCTCTTGTATTTCTCCCTTTACTCATTTGATTTCCTTCTGAAAAGTAGTAAAGAAACTAGCAAAAGGAAGGGAAGGAAAACAGAATGGAGAAATGCCTTAATTCAGTTGAACACACATTTGAATGGAGAAGAACTCCCCTTTTTAAAATTAATCTTTTGGAGTTGTATCGCAGGCTGGCAATCCTGTTCACTTCAAAGAACATGCGTGGATTTTAAACAGCAGACATTACACCCAACAGAAAGAATTCCTCAGTGTGCTGTGTTATAGATGGAGAAGATCCACAGGTTAAATGTTCTGAGATACAACAAAGTTCGTATATTCTGAGATCCAAAAAATATCCTAAAGATTTAAATCCGTTTGCAAATAAGAACAATAGCAAGCCTACAGCTCCCTGGGTATCAAGAGCTGGAGTGAAATCCAAACCCCATCAAAGTTAACAGCAAATTCCCTGTGACTTAATAGGGTCAAGAATCATGCTTATTTTCTGCTTAAGGTTTTGCATGTGTAAGATTAGATATACTCAAAGTGGCACAAGGAATGCCTTTGCTGCTTAAAAATGCTGAATGGCAGATAAATGAACAGTGGTTAAAAGGTGCTGGGAGTCCCGTAGCCCTGAGATGAGAGCTCAGGGCTATAATTACAGTTCAGAAGACAGTCTACAAACAGTTTCTATCTCTTTCTGTAAGAAGATGGAAGCCTTGACGTAGCCAAGTGCTTTCTTTAATGGGTGGCCAGTTGGTTGTTATGTATGGGGTTCA
Source organism: Numenius arquata (assembly GCF_964106895.1). Taxonomy (NCBI): domain Eukaryota; kingdom Metazoa; phylum Chordata; class Aves; order Charadriiformes; family Scolopacidae; genus Numenius; species Numenius arquata. The sequence continues at coordinate 6,564,451 of NC_133582.1, forward strand.
CACCATCTAAGTAGAGGTGTGTGAAAATTAGAGGTGAGCTCCCTTTGTGCTCAGAGGAGAGGCCAGAAAGAGTCTGGGACACTTATCCTGTGACTGCATTACAGCCATTTCTCTTTCTCCATTGACTGTAGAAGGAAATTAAACTAAAGTCTAACCCAAATCTCTTGTGAGCTTTAAGTAAGGTGAGGTGTATCCAGCATGGCGACTATTGCAAGGCTTTGAGAGGGACACGTACGCTCACTCATTAACCTCCAGTTAAGTGAAAGAATTTGAGGGAATGACTAATACATTGCCTGTAAATAGTGTAAAATAGGAATATAATGAGTGGGAGGAACAGGGAACTGCAAGGAATTGGCCACGGTCTCCAGGGTTGTGTCTTTTCCCTTCCCCCTTGCTCCTGGGTGGATCAATAGAAAGGGAGAGCAGTTGCCTAATGGCTTTTTTTGCTCATCACTGTGTGATGTTAGTTTGACACATGCAATTTACTTGGAAAAGCTTAAGTAGCCTTAATAACAGAAAGTCCCAGCAGAGCTGACACTAATGGTCTCCCCCGTTGTCAGTCTCAACAAAGAGATTAAGAACTGAATGAACAAAGGGACCAAATCACCATCTCCCCCCTCTGGCTGTTGCTGCATGAAAGCAGGTATGAGCCGTGGCAGTGGCTCTTTGGCCAACTCTGGTGGGAGAGGGAATTTTTCCTGTACTCTGTTTAGCACCATTACCGAGGGCTGCCACAATGTCGGCCAATCCAACGTTTTTACATAAAGAGTCAAGCCCAGTCATCTTGAAAGAAATTAAATATATTGTGCCCCGATGCTCTTCCAACACTAACCATCTGATACACCGTGTTAAACCCAGCCCAGCAAGGTCTAGTGTTTTTTCTATCAAATTTTGCAAAGGCAAATCATCTTTCCTTGGCCAGAGCATTCAGTGAGGTGTAACAGCGCAGCTCTGTGGGGTGCACACCAAGAGACGGATGTGTCCCCAAGCGCTCTGGATTGAACTTGCAAAAATGTCTCAAAAGAAAATAGAGCATCTGTTTCTGCTTTCATGCGGAGCTTGGAGAGACTTAGTTAATGATATAAGCACTGTTGATGGGTGGCTAAACACTTCCCTTCTCAGTGCTATTCTCTGAATACATTATAAAGTACAGTGCCAGCTCTATTTTGCCTCTCTTCTATAGGGTGCATTTGTACCATCAATCCGACCTTCAGTTAAAAAAAAAAATCGCTATGTGCTATATATATTTTATTCTATTTTGTCTGGCCACTGTGTGGGAAGCTTTAATTGCAATTCACTTCTCGGTAAGATTGTTTGGCCTTTCTTTGGGAGTGCTGCACATTTTCTGTTTCTTATAATTTTCTATAAATTTCTATAATTTCCTGTTTCATTAGCAAGTGAACCAAGTGTGTTTCAAAAGGGGTTTAGGTGTGTTTACCCACATGGGATTTGATCTATGATGATGATTGATTGTGAAAAGTAGACCTTCCACTTTATTCAGTCTCCATTCTGAGGAGAAGCAGATCACTTTTCTGTGAACAGCTGATTTTTCTAAGATACTGTTGATAAGTCTTTTGTTAAATATAAACCGAACATGCATCCCCTGGATTTTGAAGATTAAAAACTAAGAGTTACGGCATCAGTGTCAACGTTGTCTAGCCTTATCAGTCTCTACTTTATAACTCATATTTTCCAACATCACTTACAATACTTTGCCAAGTCCACCAGGTGAGTGGTGGAGTTAAACATATTGATATTTCAAAGGTAGTGAAACGATGCTTTGCATTTTATTAACTGAATGTAAGTGTATGGACATATTTAATTGATAGTTCTACAGAGGAACAATCCTGCTTTTATACAATATCATAACTGATATTTATGCTGCTAAAATATATCTAAGATGCATAAAAAGTAATGGGTTTGGCTAAAAATGGATTTGTACAGCTCGGTTTGTATGTTTTTCTATGTGCATGCAGCATACAAATGAACTCTGTGTACATCCGATGCATGCGATATTTAGTCTCCAGTGAAATGTTTGACACTTTTAGCAGCAGCTCAAAGATGAGGATAGCTCTATTAGTGTTTTCGTCACGCTTTTTAAAATTCAAATTCTTGCCCTACTGTGGTAAATAAAGTTTTGTTGTTGATCTCCAGTGATTAGAATTTGCTCCCTTAAATACCACAGTTACAGTGTTGTTTTTGATACATGCACTAATCAATTAAAAAACACAAAAAAAAAGAAAAGTGTTATTAAACTTCTTTAAAGAAGAGTTGTATGGCTGATATCAAAGACAGGAGAATGTAAATCTTCTTTTCTCTCCTAAAGAAAATTAGAAATACCTCCTCCTAAATGGACTGCCGTGCATTTTTCAAATTTGGGAAATACCTATGTGCTTCTTGAGTCACGCACATGAAGTGAATCTGACAGTTTACAAGGATGTAGTAATGTATTCTAACTATTTACTGAAGTATGGCCTGGATTGTTTTCAGAAGGCAAATGCAATGGTCATGAGACTGAAACAATTTAATGTTACGCTTCCAGGAAACATTCCACTGTATCTTTTGTCTTGTCTGGCTGACTATTGCCTTGTCTAACTTTCCAAGGAAGAAAAAATCATGTAAATATAAGCAGAACTTTGGTGAAGCAGAAAAGCAATCTGGTCACTCTATAAAGGAGGGATTTTTTTATTTCTTTCCAGGGAAAGAATACTGTGGACTTGCTAGATATTCTTCTCTGAACTTAAGCTTACACAATTCAATTTTAATATCTGGAAATCTGTAGGTAATCACTGATTTAAAAGCTTCTTACCAATTCTTAGAGATAGTCTAGTCTTTAAAGCCGTGAACACGGGAAAAATACGAAGAGTCAGAACCGTAGATCTAATAGTCTGCCAAATGGTTCCTGCTTCTTTTTGCTCTCATTATGTTGGATAAATCTTTATTGAGTGAAACATTCAGGTTTCCCAGAAGGCCTTAGCAGGGCAGGAACTTAAAACCTGAAATTTCTTAACAGCTTGTGAGCAAGAATATGCATATATCAAAATATATAATTTATACAATTGACGCTTTGGGGGTATGTTTGCTTCTTTACTGCGTACCAAGCATCATTCCAGCATTCATTTAAGGATATTTAAGGGTATGTATTTTCTTCTGATGTGTCCTATATTTTATTGTTGGAATAATCATAGAATCATAGAATTGTCTAGGTTGAAAGGGACCTTTAGTCCAACCATCAACCTAACTGATAAAAACCATCGCTAAACCATGTCACTAAGCTGTCTTTTGTCAACCTGTCTTTTGAATACCTCCAGGGATGGTGCCTCAGCCACTTCCCTGGGCAGCCCATTCCAAGGCTTAATAACCCTTTCTGTGTAAAAATTTTTCCTAATATCCAATCTGAACCTCCCCTGGTGCAACTGAGGCCGTTTCCTCTTGTCCTATGGCTTGTTACTTGGGAGAAGAGACCGACCCCCACCTCTCTACACGCTCCTTTCAGGTAGTTGTAGACAGCGAGAAGGTCTCCCCTCAGCCTCCTTTTCTCCAGGCTGAACACCCCCACCTCCCTCAGCCTCTCCAGACCCCTCACCAGCTTTGTTGCCCTTCTCTGGACACGCTCCAGGACCTCAACGTCTTTTTTGTGGGAAGGGGCCCAAAACTGGACACAGCACTCGAGGTGGGGCCTCACCAGTGCCCAGTACAGGGGGTTGATCACCTCCCGAGTCCTACTCACCACACTGTTCCTGATACAGGCCAGGATGCTGTTGGCTTTCTTGGCCACCTGGGCACACTGCTGGCTCATGTTCAGCCCACAGTTGACCAGCACCCCCAGGTCCTCTTCCCCCAGGCAGCTCTCCAGCCACTCTGCCCCAAGCCCGTAGTGCTGCATGGGGTTGTTGTGACCCAAGTGCAGGACCCGGCACTTGGCCTTGTTGAACCTAATATATGAGAATCCTCTCCGAGATGTCTGTGAGGTTCCCCTGGGCTGGTTTTGTGCTGATGCAGAGCTCAGGGCCAGGCTGGTTTCCCATGGTTCTGGTCCACTGGCAGCCGTGCGGTCCCTGCGGCTTTAATGGCGGTCCCTCTGCACAGCCCCACTGAGGTATATTGTTGTGAAGGCACTTGAAGACAAGACTGAATCTGTTAATACTCAGGATTCTTTTATTTCACGCCAGTTACAATTTTCCAAGATTGAATGGCAGCCTGATTCAGACTGGTTTTTTTCGCAGGGAAAATAAATGTTTTCATAATAATTATGAAAAATAATAGAGATTGCTCTGATGGTACCAGAAACAGTTTTTTCAACGCACAGCTAAGACTCTGGGCCTAAGTAAAAATATTTTATATTGTTACTTTAAAATATATCCTCCTTTACAAATTTTTGTGCATTTTTTGTTTGTTTTTCAAACTGCTTTCCATGGGCAGTAGGTAGAGAATTGGTGTTTTGCCCTCTGGGAACACACAGTTCCCAACCATGTTTCCACTAATGCATCCAAATTCCATGCATTTACACCAGGAGTTTCCAGCAACCACTTGTAGGAGCATTATAAACTAGTTGTACATTTCAAAAGTACTTTACAATGTGCAAATCAAGTGATAAAAGAGGAAAATATCTTGTTTGATGCGCTAAATTGAACTGAGGCTCCATAAAAAGGGCTGATCGGAATCTCTGCAATGGAGGGGAGACTGTGAGGAGCTCAGGGACTCTGACACAAAGGAAGGAAGGAATTGTATTAGTGAGCAGACTGAGTGCAGATGACTGACGGGACACAGGCTTTGAGATGGAGGCATGAAAAGATGGAAGCAGAACAGATAGAAGAGGCAGAACATCCCAGAGAGACAGCAAATGAGATCCTTTCCTGTTAAGGTTTTTTTTAAGTTTTAAATTATTTTTTTTAATCTTTGCTTTTATTCTTAATACCTTAGTTTGTAATCTGAGAGAAAACAAGGATATATCTCTGCCTCTTCAGATGTTTTATAAAATCCATGCTGAAAACTGCCTCATATATAAAGATCAAACTATTTATTCAAATGTAAAGGAAGTACCTTACAGTAAGAAAATTAATCTTACCATCATTGTCCAAAATTCTGTCACGGTGGAAGATGAAGTATGAATAAAAAGCAACTCAACCCATGAGCTGCCAATTGAAATGCGTAAGTGTGGAAGAGAGAGGCTGAATCTGATTTCTTCTCTGGGGAATTCTGTTTTCTGGCAGCCTGCAAGGATGGAAACCAGCAAGCAGTTATAAAATAAATTTCTGACGACAAATTGCTCAAACTGTTTGTCTTCAGAAAGTTTAAAGTGGATTTTGAAAGAAGTCTGTTAAAGAAAACCAAGGTTTTCTCCCAGTGCCGTTTTCTTTTTGCAGTGTAAATGCTACAGTATTATTCTACCATCCCTCAGCCATCCCGTTTGCACTAATAACCAGGGCAGGGCTGGTTTGCTCACACTTCCAGTTTGGGATTCTTAACAGCTCAGGATTACAGTTTTGCTAGACACTGAGGAAGCTGGGAAACATTGACCTGGTCAAACGGAAGGCTGCCTGAATTTTGAAGTCCCCGCTTTTCACGTGATGACTGGTGTGGGAAGTGCTCCTGCTAGAACCCCGGCGTGTGAGTAGCGTCTGTCCTTCAGCCATCTCTTCTGTGCGCAAACATCTGGAAGGTGGAGAATTACTCACGTTGCCACCCATCTCATGTCAAATGTTAAAGAACAAGTGCAGTATGGCAGCTTTTCACTTTTTCAGTTAGGAAAAGTAAAAAATAATTAAAAAAATGACACAGCATGCAAAGCTACCTGGCCATTTGTGCCTTTTCAGTCCCATTGCAGCGTCTCAAGATCATGTAGGTGGTGAAGCAAACCTGGGGCTGCCAGGTGATTCCATTTCTGTGATTCTAACTTCAGACTACATCTTCCCGCACATCATCTTGACCATAGCTATTAATAGTCTACCCGTAGTTTAGGTACGGTTTATTTATTTGGTTCTTTATATTTCAATTGATATTTCTAATTAAAATGAAACAGGTGTATTTGCAAGACAATGACATTGTCACTGACAACATGGTCAGCAAAACACTACCAAAAGGTCAAGTCGCAGACCAAATTGGGAGTTAGTTTTCCAATGCCTTTTTGTATTATCAGGTTGTTTGTACATAAACACATCTGCTGATGTGAATGCATTAGGAAAAAGGACTGGAAAAGCAGCTGAATGATGCAGAGAGGTTAATTAGTAGGAAAGAGGGACGATGAGGTCTTCCAACAGCATTTTCTAATTGAAGTCACTGAACTGGCATTTCGGCAATGATTTCTGCTTCAGAGATCAAGAGGGATTATTTATTCTTAGCAGTTTTCTGCTGTGCAGCTCTGAAAAGTTCAAGCAGGCCAAGTGACTTCCATCATTTGTGGACACCATTGGACAAGCGGTGACGTTGCGGTGAGACCGGAGGGTTCATTTCTAGCCTGCGGAGCCGGGCGCTCCCAAGCAGGCTCTTGGGTCTCCTCTCTGACCATAAGGGGAGGAGATGACCGAGGAGATGACAGCTGCTCCAGTTCTGTTTAACAAAAAGGTTCATTTACAAGGTCACCCTACACAGGTATTAACTTTTTAAAGGATGCTTGTGAGTTTACTGAAGCACACGCTCGGCATTGGGGTTATATGCTCTTTTGCAGCCTTTCTCTCACCTGTATGTGAGAAAGGTGAAATGTGGCTAGTACACAAGTCCATCTCCCAGCACCAGCCTGAAGCAGATACCTACTGAAGCATGGAAGCAATGGGCAAGCGTGGAGTAATGCTTTGCTAGAATTTTGTAGCCATTGGACAAGGGGTAATGGTTTTAAACTCAAAGAGGGGAGATTTAGATTAGATATTAGGAAGAAATTCTTTCCTGTGAGGGTGGTGAGGCACTGGAACAGGTTGCCCAGAGAAGCTGCGGCTGCCTCATCCCTGGAGGTGTTCAAGACCAGGCTGGATGGGGCTTTGAGCAACCTGGTCTAGTGGTAGGTGTCCCTGCCCATGGCAGGAGGGTAGAACTGGACAATCTTTGAAGTCCCTTCCAACCCAAACCATTCCATGATTTTATAATACTCCCCCCTTTTGCTAGCAGTTTTCATGTGAAATATTTCTTGTCTTTGCTGGGAGTAAGTGGTGGGGCAGGGAAGCTTGTCATTGTTAAACTGTGTTTCTGTACCGTGTTGGTGGGCTTCAGAAAGAGAAGGAAGTCACCTTTCTCCCCGGTGCAGTCATTGCCATTTAGAAGCCATAATTGAGCACATCGTTTACTTTTATAGCTTGCGCCTGTTTTACCAGTAGCCCAGTCTCTGGCAGATCCTTTGCCTCTACCACAGGGATTTTGGGAGGAGAGTGAAAGTCCATTTCCTCCTTGTTAGAGTGGCAGCTGCTCGCTCTGCCTCTGCTCCTTGGGGAAGCTTCTGCAGCTCGCCTCTCTACAGATGTACAGAGCTGCCATTTTACCTTCCAAAAGGAAACCACCATGACCCCTCAGCCCTTCCACCCCTGCGTGCCTTGAGGGTTGAATTTATGACCTGGGAATAGTAGCGACCTGCTTGTTTTGGCAGTGTAAGTCTCCTCATCCACTCAGGAACATTGATAACGTGGTAGTCTGGCTGGAGTTTCGAGGGGATACGCTGGCTTCAGAAAGGATGTAGTGACAGTTGCGGCAACAAATAGACCTGGAAAAGCAGCAGGAGTAGGAGTATTTGTGTAAAGAGAACAGGAGAGGGATCATGGGCCAAGAATGGAAACCTTAGTGAATGTGCCTATGAAGTTCCCATAGCCAGAGAAAAATCTACTCGCTCGTGTCCACATAGGTGCCGTGGCTGAAACGGGATACTTGGGCTGAGGTGATGGTGAGGTGTGATGGGGAAGGTCCTAGAGAGAGAAGCAGAACAAGCCCTGTTCCTGATTTTATTGATTTGTCGTGTGATTTCTGGGAAGATACAAAAGTCTCTGTCTTATTTTCCTTGTTCATGTAATTGTGCAGCTCTCACCGCTTTGCGTTTTCAGAGACAAGTTGGTGGGAACCAAACTGGAGAGTCACGGTTCGAACTTGTTTTGTTTATCGCAGGAAGTGGCTGTGAAAACCTCGGGAGGAAATGTCTGGGTTTGCCCAGGTGTATTCAGGCAGCCGAACGCTGCAGGAAGCACCGGTGTTAAATTTCTGTACTCCTCGGTCTGCTTTGACACTCCATTTCTGATGTGTTTCCCCTCACACAGGAGCAGTGCACCATACCGCGGTGCGGAGACTCGGCACCGGAAAGACTTCAGACTGAAGCTGGCATCCCTGTTGTCCTCAGCCAGAGGTTGCCCCTGCAAGACACAGCTGTGAAACGTTCATCAGAAAAAAACTGAACAGAAGATCCTTAAGAGTGAGTAAAAAGCAAATCAGACTTTTAAAATTTTTTTCGGTCTAAAATGTATAAAAATAACGCCATGCAGAAATGCATTTGGAAATGCATTAAAGTTCCTGGGTAAATAGGGATTGGGATGAGCTCGGAGTTTTACCTGTGGTGCTGGGTTATGGTATTTATGTTACACTGCTGTGTCCTTTGGAGAATGTAGTTCCTCTCCTGCTCTGCTGTCTGTGTGCACCCCTGTTGAACTGCATTTCTAAGGGCTGGTGGCTTAAGGATAGTGAAGAAAAGTGTTGTGTCCTATTGAAATGGGTTTTTCCTAAGGAAGAGGCTGGCTCCTAGGAAGGAGAACTGCTTTGTCAGGGAAAAGATCACCTGGAGGGACCAGCTCCTGGGGCTGATGTGAAGGCTGCATGGGAAAATACCTGGACAGCTGTATCAGGAAAGGAGATGTCCTGTGTTGTGGGCCATGTTCACCCGCTCGAGCAGGGGAGCTGCACAGGAACAGGTATTTAAAAGACGGGTTGACATAGTGCTTAATGACATGGTTTAGTGATGTTTTTTTATCAGAGTTAGGTTGATGGTTGGACTAGATGATCTTAAAGGTCCCTTCCAACCTAGACAATTCTATGATTCTGGATGGGGCTTTGAGCAACCTGCTCTAGTAGGAGGTGTCCCGCCCATGGCAGGGGGGATGGAACTAGATGATATTTAAGGTCCCTTCCAACTCTAACCATTCTATGATTCTATGATTCTATTGTGTAGAGCATGTTGCAGTAGTGCATTGTGCACCTGCTGGAATAAGGTTTGGGGTAATGATTGGGTTTTTCAAGAGAAAGTCAGGGACTGTCCCCCTAGAAAGCACCATCCTCTGCACAAGGGGCTTTCCATGCACTAAGCGGTTTTATCGTTTCTTGGAAATAAGGCAGTCTCGGTGCCGGAGGATGAGCCGGGTTTGTGGGATCATCGCCAGAAGCAGCTTAGGGCTTAGAAAATAAAACCTGAGAGCATGGCATGATTTCTGAAGTCCATGCAGAAGACAAGTCGTCACTGAGATTTGCTGATGCTTTCTGCACCAGTTGTTTTTTTGCATTTCTTTTCTAATCTGAGTGTTTTAGTTCTAAATAACTCACAGTGATTTACCATTGACAGGAGGTGTCATGGTGAAGTCAGGCAGATAAAAGTCCTCTAGAAAATTGCAGAAAGCTGAGTGTTTCTCGCAGATACTGTGGATAGGATTCATTTATTCTAACTTTGGATGTTTATAGTGCATTATCCGAGATGACGCTTAATGAGGTAAGTAATTTTAGAGTGTGATTCATCTGGCAGTTTGAAATGTACTTTAGGATGAGGTGGATCGTGTCCTTTGTCGACCATAAAGGGAGCTTAGCTGAGTTAAGGCAGTGGTGGGTGTCTGCGCTGCTCAGTGAACCTTTTCCTTTACATTTGGTGTCACAGTGCTGTCCAGGGAGCCCCTGAGTTTTGGAGAGGCCTGAAAATTTGCATTCAGTCATCTGTGGTCAGAGCAGACAGAGCAGAGGTGGCGCCGAACACTTCCTCACAATCGGTTTGTTTTTTCTTTTGCTTTCATGAATCTGAGATTTGGCTGCAGTCACCAATGACTGTCTTGAGAGGAACATCATGTAATATAATGGAAGTGGTAATTTTTGAACTGTTACAGTGAATTGTAGCTCTGTGGTAAAACTTGCGTGTAAACTCATGTCTTAAAAGTGTAGTCCATGCCATACAACCTCTAAAATAAGGATTTATGAAAATACAGCTCTGTTTTTTGGATGGGCGACGGGAATCCTGATGATTCTGGCTTTTAATCCTTTTGTGAAGATGTTTCAAATTTTGCTGAAGCTGGAGCAAACCTGATTGTTTCTAACATTTATTTGGAAAAACCTTCCTGTGTAGAAGAGGTGAGGGAAGGAGCGAACGTATGAGGGCAATCCAAACGGGCAGCGCACAGGGCTGAGCACGGACTGGCCATGTGGGTGGTGGGCATGGTCTGGATATTGGGTTTGGAGCTCTGTGTATGTGAAAAGAAGCAGAAGACAACAAAGAAGCTAACAAGGAGACAGTAGACAAGAATGCCAGCAGAGCTGAGAAGAAGCATGAGTGTGCTCCAGGGGGGGTGTACTGCGGGAGCGTACTTGCACTAGGGATGCTGTTCCATGGCTTGAGTCCCATTGGTGAAAATGTAGCTTTCCTAATCTCCTTCCAAAAGAAACCATTTAGATTGCAAGTGTAATGAATTAATCGGTTTGCTGTGCAAACTGTTCTGTGAGCAGCGCATACCCTGTTGTTTTGCGGACTTCCCTGCGAATGAAGAAGTAACTTCCTCTTCTTGTGGTGTAAACCTTTGCCCAATGAGCACATGAGCAATTTTAAACACGTGGTTCATTTCAGTGGCTTCAGGTGACTATAGCTTAATAAATTTTCCAGCGAAGAGCCACAAAGGGACTGGAGCATCACTCTTAGGAACAAAGGCTGAGAGAGCTGGGACTGTTCAGCCTGAATAAGAGAAGGCTCGGGTGGATCTCATCAATGTACAGAGATACCTGAAGGGAGGGTGTAAACAGGGAAGAGCCAGGCTCTTTCCAGTGGTGCCCAGTGGCAAGACCAGAAGCAGTGGGCACAAACTGAAACACAGGAGGTTCCCTCTGACCATCAGGATGCACCTTTTCATTATGAGGGTGACCGAGCACTGGCAGAGGTTGCCCGGTGAGGTTGTGGAGTCTCCATCCTTAGAGGTACTCAAAAGTCATCCGGGCATGGTCCTGGGCAACCACCTCTAGGCGTCCCTGCTTGAGCAAGGGGGTTGGACCAGATGACCTGCAGAGATCCCTGCCAACCTCAGCCAGTGTGTGATTCTGTGAGTTAGGTAGAACTGGCTGTTTGTCCCTCACAAGCTGTTGCCAGTCTTTTCAGGAATTCTCACAAGGTTGTACGGGGCTACTGGCAAGGATACCAAACATCTGCTCAATAGCAGGCCCCCAGAAAACACTGAAAATGCGGATACTTAGGGAATATTACCTGAGTGACACTTCTGGGTGTTGGGTCAGATGGTGAAGTCAGTTAAAACTACCTTTGGTAGATCGTATATGCAGTCAGGGCACCTGATTCATAAATTTGTAATGGCCATATTTACACTAATTATCAGTGAAGCAGCACAGATATGTTAGATCTATTACATTTATTGCAACAGGAATAGCACAGTACTCACTGCCATCAGCGTTTTACACGAAGAATTAATTGTGCAGTTAAGCTGTTGTTTGTGTCGTGGTATTTTTCAAAGATACTGGTAATTATGCAGTTTTGTGGACCCATTCAAGAGAGTGCCCAACCATTCAAAGCAGTACCGGCAGCCTTCTCCAGTGCAGCCCCTTCAGGTGTAGCAACTGGATGAGAAATCAAGACATCTGCAGAAAGCTTCTGAACTGATTTATGATCCTCTTTAAGGAAAATATATTTAGTCCATAGTGTTTGATTTTTTGCAACTCGCAAATAGATTTATGAAGCAAGTAGTATTTGCATATCCTTCGCCATTTGTTCTGTATATATTGTCCTTGATGGGTGTTGTACATGAAGAGGCCAAACCCTGAAGATATTCACTGTTCATTTTCCTGCCTGCTAACGCGAACATTAAAATCAGGGACACTGTATATGTTGATAGGCAGGATGACATCTACATGAAGAGAAAATCAATCAAGAGGGAAGAGGCAAAAAAACTTCAGTGTGTTTTATCAAAAGCAGAAAACAATGAAGGAAGTTCTCTGCCCCCCAGATGGTGAGGCCCCATCTGGAGCACTGTGCCCAGTTGTGGGCTCCCCAGTTTAAGAAGGACAGGGAACTGCTGGAGAGGGTACAGCAGAGGGCTACAAAGATGATTAGGGGCCTGGAGCATCTCTCTTAGGAGGAAAGGCTGAGGGACTTGTGTCTTTTTAGTCTGGAGATGAGAAGACTGAGGGGGGATCTGATCAACGCCTATAAATACTTAAAGGGAGGGTGTCAAGAGGATGGGGCCAGTCTTTTTTCAGTGGTTCCCAGTGACAGGAGAAGAGGTAACAGGCACGAACTTGGACATAAGAAGTTCCATCTAAACATGAGGAGGAACTTCTTTCCTTTGAGGGTGGCAGAGCCCTGGAACAGGCTGCCCAGAAAGGTGGTGGAGTCTCTGTCCCTGGAGTCATTCAAAACCTGCCTGAACATGTTCCTGTGCAACCTGCTCTGGGTGGACCTGCTTTGGCAGGGGGGTTGGACTAGATGATCTCCAAAGGTCCCTTCCAACCCCATATCATTCTGTGATTCTGTGATCTTTCAGGTAGAGAGGTGGAGCAGTGAGGTCAGAAAGCCTTTCCTGGCAGCAGAGGATGTACCCTTGAGGGTAATAATGGAGGGAAGAGCAGCAGAGGAGGAAAGAGAGTTTTTTATCGAAAGGATTTTGGCACCTTCTGCTCCCAGTGAGGTTCTGCAGTCAACTTGGGTGGGATCTCTGCGGCGTTTTAATTGATTGTCAAGTGGCTCCTGCGCAGAAGATGATGGTGAGGGACAGTTCTCCCATCCGAGAAGCCCCACTGTGTGTGAGCGTAGCGCAAAACCCCGCTCTCCCACCAGCGCAGCCGCCTGCCTGCTTCGTTCCCAAGCTTGGGCTCCGGCACTTCTGTTAAACAGCAGTGAGCTGGAAAGACCTCCTAACTGGTTTTATGCAAATGGGAGCCAGACATCTCATGCATGTGTGTTTGCACACAGGCACGGTCCCCTGTCCAACAATAGATACTGTTTTGTTATGGAAATAGTGCTCAACTGATGAGGGCTTGCCGAGGGTTGAGCTGGCATGTACTGAGTGGTTTTGACATGTGTGTGCACACGCAGGTGTTGAAAGAGAGGGTAGGGAGAGCCATAAAGTTGTGAAACTTCAATGAGGTAAGCCAAATTAAAAAATTAAAACCATGTTATATGGAAATCAGTAAGTAGTGGATAAGGGGGGTCAGGGCTACATGGCAAAGAGGTAAGTAGGAAGGGGGAAAAAAACCCCAACAGTTGTTTTCATACAAGATTAGTGATGTCTAACTGATGACTTGAAACTGCCTTTTTGATCTTCATCGCTGTTCTCCGTGTGTCCGTCCCTCTCTCCAAAGCGTTCTGCTGTGTAGGTGTGACTTTGGAGGTTGGTTTTGGTGGGAAGCACGGCATCGCCCGATGGCTGCCGGGCAGCGGAGGCTTTACGTTCGGTGAAGCCGATGGTGGAGGTTGGGGGACAGAAGCAGTGGGGACGCAGCGGTCGCTCTCTCCCCACGTTCGCCGCCTGTGGGGTTGGCTGCAGGCGGCCACCAGCTGCGGTGGAGCGGTGACATCAGTCAGTCCCATCTGGTTGTGGTGGGATGCGTGATGAGCAGCTGTCATGCAGATGCTCCCTGGGAAGCTGGTAAATAGTCATTGTTGGAGTAATTAATAGCAACAAGTTGTGGGGGAAAAGGGGGGAAGCCCAGAAAATCGTTTCAGATGTCCCAGACCATGCTGATGCTTGGGATGATGAATCACACAACTGTCCATATGAAAATTGAATAATTTTACTTGATACGATAAAATACACAATGAAAACAATGCGGGGGGGGGGGGGGGAGGGGGAACAAAACAGAGACCAAAATATAAGCTGCCAGGCTTTTATGGAGATGTCCAGTTGGTTGGTATAACATCTAACTCCACAAATACTATTGGTGATGTTGTAAAGAAAAGTATGAATCAAAAGCATATTGTTCTTGATTTGGTGGGGCTTTGCTGTTCTCCAGATACAGCTGCTACTGGTCTGGTTTTCGTAATGATACCTTTGGCTGGTTTTTAACTGTCTTTTGGGGCAGGAACGGGTGAAAGGCAGAGTCCTCCCCTTAGCAAAATACATACATTTTTCCTGAGCAGTTTATACTGGATCCATGGATGGAACAGGAGAAAAATCACTTAAAGGAAAACAGTGCCGCAGGTCTTGGAAAAACCTTAAAGTCAGTTGAAAGAAGTAGTAGATGTATCTGCATTCTGCAATAAATGATAAAAAAGAGTTCCAGGAAACTCACTCTTTCTAGTGCAATAATCCACTCTGCTGAAAAATGCTGTTATTCTAAAGAGAGTAACAAAATATTTGTGTTTATGTCATATTTTAAATATGACAAACTCCTTTGCAAAGAGACTGGACAAGACAAAGAGCATTTTATAGATTTTAATATACTGTTATGTACTAATAAGCAAAGAAACCCATTTTGCCTTGAGAGCTGAGCAAAGAAGTGGGCAGTATTTAGACATAGGAAGTTGTCTTAGAATGACTTTTTTATTATTATAAAAGTAGTTATGATGCACCCACTCATAGCAAAATGGTCTGACTCCATATCTTAACACTGGGCTATTCTAAAATAATTTACGATAATTATATTCCATTATTTATGTGGCATAAAATGAAGCTACCAGGTGATAAGAGTTTTTCTTGGACTACTCAGCACTGTTTCTGGTGATAAACTAGAAGGAGAATTTGGATTCCCTTGCAAAAAAGTGGAGTCCCTTTTTCTTTTTCTTTTTTTTTTTTTCCTTTTTTCCCTTTCATCTTGTACCTTAGTACACACAGAAACTTTTTCTTAACTATGTAAGCTTTCTTTTATTCAGATACTAATTTAACTTGGTGATTGTACTGAGAGTGACCTGTGCTCTGCCGTTGCATCTTTTCCATTTAGCGCAGGGGACTTTACAAAGTTGATTATCTCATAGCTCTTAAATCTGTCATTGTTTTCAGCTTTTTTTCTCCTCCCTCAGAGAGGAAGCTGGTTTTTTAAATCCTTTCTGTGGATTTAGGAGAGGCTATCGCCTAGCCTTTCAGTGTCTGTGATGTTTGATGTGTCCTGGAACTTCAAAAATCATCGTTCCCGTACTTATTTGTTACTGATGTGTAGGCGACACGGCTGCTGAAGCCGCCTGGCAGCGGTTTGGAGGGGAGGGAGCTGGGGAGGAGGAAGGTGCATGGAGTGTTTTTTGCGCGCTCTGCCAGTTGCGCGGGAGAGAAGCCAGAGCTGCGAGCTCTACGTGCTGTGCCCTTCCCGGCCAAACATCTCCTCGAGCATCCGTAGGGCGACGTGACTCATCGAGCCGCCAGGCATCATCCGTGGGGATGCAGCTGGACCTCAGCACCCGGGGACGGTGCCTCGCTGCTGCCGGTCGGGAGCACTAATCCACCGTCGACCTGTCCTTTTCCACGCTCCGCCGATGGGGTGAGCAGGTTATCCTCAGGGGGTGAGCAGGTTATCCTTGGAAAAGATTGCCCCCGCGGGGAGGCTATTGAACCTGTGGGCGTCACACCTGGCTGGCTTCCCCGGAGAGGCTTGGGAAGTAGGTGTCGCTCTCCCAGCCTGCCCCAGGTAGGTAACCTGATCTTAAACAAAGAAACACAGAGATGGCTGTTTCTAATTTTAAAATACATTAAAGCAAAATCCTTTTTTGTTGTTGTTTTGAAGGCAGGAGGTTTGAATATTCCCGTGCTCTGCGCTTCCCCCGAGCTCCCAGATTTAGGGGTGATAAAGAGGGATTTAATTCTGGGCAGCAGGTGCTGGCAGCAGGGATGCGATGCAGCGCCTGTAATTGTGTTGTTGGGTTCATTTTGCGGCCATCTGGGTGTGAAAGGGGCAGTTGAGCTTTTAATTGTAGTCCTTGGGCATCTGGTACCTTCCTCCTCCTGCTGCGGGTGCAGACGTGTTCAAGGAAAGATGCTCTGTGTGTCAGAGGCAGGGAGAGAGTTAAAGCCCATCACCCGTCACCTTTTCCTACCAGCTCAGGAGAAAAGGAAAGTTGGTCTTTCAGTTGTCTGGGCTTCCTGTTCTAATCGGACGCGCTTTTCTGAGCTGCAAATCATCCCAGCTGAGGAGACGTGAAGCAGTCGGTGTGGGGAATGTGACCTGTTGTGCGAGCACTTGTCCGCAAAACAGCCAGGAGCAGGAGCTGGGCTTGTGATGTGACCGCCCTCCGGGAAAGGCGACCGACGGCTGCCGGAGACTTGGACGGTGGTGGGAGACGTCCGTAAAAGACCTGAGAGCTGAGCCAGCTCCTTGCTGTGCTTTCATACGCGGTCCAACCGGCGGAGGAGGCAAGAAGGAAAAATGACGTGGTAACAGCGGGGCCGTGGCAGTCCATCACTCGGGCATGGCAGGCTGAGAAGGCTCATGATCTCCAGGGGGAACGTAACACAGTAATGGGAAGGCAACAAGGGAGAAAAATCATACTAGGGAGCGTGATTTCCAGCGTTTACCTCGCGTAGGTATGTACCTGTTAACCAGGCTTTTCCCTGGCAGCCCTAAACTTTGCACTGTTGGGAGTCAGTTGAGGTATTGGTGTATGTTTCTAGCGCTGTGGCTAAAATGTAATGAGCATCTACAGTTTCTGCAGGTTTGCTCCGAAAGCTTAATGTGTCAGGAAAATGTTTCCATTGAGATTTTTGCAGTGAATATGGAAATTTCTCAGTGTCAGTGATGTTACTGCTTTTTTTTTAATTTAAAGAGGTAACAAAACTAAGCAGGGTCTGGCTGCACGTGTTTTAAGGTGCACAGAGCTGGCTGTCTGTCAATTGTGTGTGACTCCATCCAGCGTTTGGGCAGCCAGGTAGGTGTAAGGATGGGGACAAACAAGTGATGGAACAGTTCACCTGGAAACCACCGCTGCACAGGCAAGGGCTGGCACAGAAACAAACCGCCCCACTGCCCCAAAAGCCGATGGAGAAAGATCCCTGTTGTAAGGCTTGCCCTGGAAGTGCTCCTGAATTATGAAGATGCTGCTTTGGGATGTGATGGGAGGGTCAGAGAGGTGTTGGGAGCGGGGTGGCTGGGCTCGGGGGGTTCAGCTTGCTTCGATAACATGTGTCCCTGGAAAGCAAAGGTGAGATCTAAACTTGGGTTGCTTTTCACAGATGAAATTATTAAGTGTAGGGCATCTGTGTTTCTTGGCTTTTGTATGTGGTTTGTACTATGCTGGGCACATCCCTGTGCCAGAGGGGCGGGCTGTGACATGTACCAGGCTGGTAAAGGAAATGAGGGGGTTTTTCTTCTTAATTCTGTCTTTTTTGTTTTGCCAGGGAGTCCAAACTGTGCCCATCACGTTGAGGGTGTGGGTAAGACTGATCCAGTGGCACTGGGTGCAGCACCGCTTCTCTGATGCCTATTCTTGTGCTGCTTTTGAGACCCAGAAAGTTTTTGTCTTGTTTCTCTGAATAAATGTGCAGCTGTTTCTATGTTGCTCCAATCATGTTCACACCTAGAAAGCAAGAGGATGGTAAAGAAGAGCTAACCTGAATCTTTTACTTGGAGATAGTATTGCCTAATGCTTATACTTAGAAATCAAGAGTCAATTATCTGGAGTTAATTCCTGGCTTTGACATAACTTTTCTATTGACCTTGAAGAAATCAGGAACTTCCCTGTGCTTTAAATGGCCCTTTTCTAAAATGCGTGTAATGTTTTTGAGCATAATACTCACCTCAAAGGGTGTTATAAGAATTAATGCTCATAAAGCATTTTAAGCTTCATTAATGCAAATTACCTTAGGAGTGTAAATTCAATTCTGCAAGTATCTTCTACTACTACAAGTTAACCAACATGGTTTTAATATATGTGTGCTTGTGATCAAAAATGTTTAGTGTAGATCCTGCAGGGTCCGAGGACTTTGGATACCACTTTGGTGACACGGAGGATCACGATACCCTATTAACCCTTCAATTAAACAGGGCTGCAGCACCTTTTTGTTGCCGAGGTGTACTGCTGGATATGACCTTATAACGCTGGAGTGGTGTTTATTAAAAGGTCTCGCCCCCAGTATTTAGAAGATGGGGAGTTCATGTGCTACAACCACCCATGCATTTTCTCCTTGTTGCTGGGAGTGTCCTCCTGGTATGAGGGTGGAAATTAAATCTTTCCGCTGTTCTGGAGACGATCTGCCTGCTGAAGCTGTTAGCAAAAATGTCAGTACTCTGAGTGGTGGGATTATGATGGGGAGGGGTTTGTAAAAACAAATCAATTTAGGGGGCATCTAAGCCATTAAACAGTAATAGCTTTTAGTGATTGCTGTTTTGAGATGGATTCAAAGGGATATAACGTAAGGGTGAAAGCTGTTGTATTCCACTATCAATCTCCAAGATCATCTAGTTGCTGTACCAATTACCCTCAGACTATGCAAAGCCTGTAATACTGGTAGCTGATAAGGAGCAGTGCAGAGAGAGAAAGAACATTCATCTGTGTACACACTGTCTATCTTGAAGATGTTTTTCCCATGCTGGAACAATTAAATACTGAGGTGTGAAAAGCAGCGGTAAAGCTCAAATGCTCCCAGGTTCTGGGATCCTACAGCTCAAAGTCATCTGTGGATACATTTTCTGAAATTATGTCAGAAATCACTTTTCAGCTCCCGTGGTTCACTGGATGGGTCAGTGGAGCCCAGGAGGAAGAAGATGCTCACAAGTTTGCATGACGAGCGCTAAATCTGAATTGTTTCTGGGGTCGGTGTGGTGCGATGCCAGCGCCGCGGAGGGAACATCGTTTCTCACTGACAGCAAAGATGAGTGTTTCCCAGTTGCAGGTTGCAGTCCCTCCCAAAGGTGTCCTTGGGATGGTTCGGGGGAGGCTGTGAAGCATTTTATACTCGTGAGGGAACAGTCAGCTGCCTTTAATTGCTGACTGCACTCAGTCCTTCCAGGACACAGGTTTGTGTATTTATATCCGCAGCCAGTAACTATAACCTATTCTTGTTCCCTTGGCCAACACAGGCTGAGCTACTATTAGCAGTGGAGGTAGTTAACCTGTCCTTGGCCAGTAAAAATCTGGGAGACCTGGGGGAAAGGAGAGAATGACAGGGGGCCACAAAAATATAGGTTAGGCCAAGAAAAAGGAGTTATGCTTTCAGAAAGTTTAAAGGGTTTTGTCCCAAACTAGGGGAATGAGGGCATGCTGAAAATGTGCTACTGTCTACGTCCCTCTGCATTGCAACGGAAGTGCAATGTCTTCAAGGAGGCTCGGAGGGGTTTTTGTGACCCCCCTCCAAAGCGATGTGAAGACAAACGCTCGGGGAGGAGCCGCTGCAGTGCTTCCGTCTCTGAAACCTTGCTGACAGCAGTGATGTTTTCTGATCCACAGGTCCGGAGGATGGCATAGCAATAACGTCACCGTCCAGGGAGCTGGGGTCCTTCCTCGCCTGCCTGCATGCTGCTTGAACTCATCCCGAGCCTTTGTTTTTGGACCGAAGAAACCTGAAAACCTTTCTCTCCTAATTCATGAGCCAGCAGGATGTGGTCGCCGTGCTTTCAGAACGCCTGCTCGTAGCCGCCTACAAAGGCCAAGTGGAGAATGTGGTGCAGCTTATCAACAGGGGTGCCAAGGTAGCCGTTACCAAGGTAACAAGAGAAAAACGCTTTGCGAAATCCTTGGGAACTAACATAACTCCCAGACCATTGTCTGTGAAAATGCCCTCGTAGCTTTACCATTCTGAATGTGACTGAGGTTAGCGTTTAGATTTCCTTCAGGTTTAGGCTTAATGGCTCATGTGAATTTACAATACGGTGCATGTCTGGTATTTGTACGCTTCCCAGTGGACGCAGGGGTGGTGAACACCGAGTCCTTAGAAACGCAGTGTGTCGGCGGAGGGGCAGTGACATTTTTCAAAGCGTGCATTGACTTTTGAGCACCGGGCGAACTGATGAATGGAGCGATTCATCCCTGTCGAGGGAAGGTGGTTCAGAGCGCCCGTCTTCCTGGGTGAGGGGATGGGGGAAAGCCACCTGGTCTGGCAGGGTAAAGCTACGCAGAAAGCGTTCCTTGCCGCTGAAGTTTCTTGGCACAGCAGCCTCGCTTTTACCAAACAACTTCATCGATTCGTGCTGTGTAGTCTCTAGTGTGTTCCAAACTTGGGGGTTGCAAACTGTGTTCTCCATACCTTTGAGACAAGGTCAGCACTGAAAGATTTATGCTTAGATATTAAGAGTTCGCTCTAATATTCACCTATTTCCGATAGCTGATACTCACCTATTTGTAACTCTCAACGTGTTATAAATAATACTAGCATATAAAAGGTGAGATAGAAGTGGCAGTTGCAGAGAAGGCTTGATCAGCAAAAACCTTTAAAAAGAATTAGGTAAGTTAGATCTATCAGGCTGTAACATAAAATTTGGGACGTCCTGTTTTTAGGAACTATTGTTCTCCATTGTGTCTAGTTTTATTTGTATTTCCATATTGGTTTTGAACATTATGGATGTATGCGGGCTAATATTTACAGATAGAAAGCAAACGTGAGTACGTTTGATAAGTAATCTCTCTTTTTATCTGTCAGCAATGGTTGTTTTCAGTCCCTTTGCAGTGTTTGAGTTGTAGATAGTATTTATTTTGAAAGCTGGAGTGATCCAAGGACAACCAATGTTTGTAAGTTTTGTTTGCCAAAACTAAGTGGCCTCTTGTTAGCAGATACAAAGCACAGCTGTAATAAACATGAATGGTCCCATGAAAATGCCTGTTTGGCTCTGTTGTCCAAGGAGCTCTGTAGCTGATGAGCAGCTATTAAAGGTAGTCGGTAATAGATTAGGAAATATTGACTTACTGATGTCCGAATGGTAGCTCGGGGTTTTGTGGTGATTGTTTTCTTAATATCATGAGCTTTGAGACTGCTGAAGGACCTACCTGAAAAGACACAAACGATTGAAAGGATGCCATTCTTCGTATAAATTTGTGCACTAATGTAATTTCAAATCCAGCTTTCACACTGTTTGAACATAAAATGTGGTGTCCTTTGTAATGGGTGCCAGAATAATCGTGCCACTGATGTAACTGTTGCATGGAATTAGTTGCCACAATCCACAATTCAAATACAAAATTGACACTTTCTCATTGTTAAGGTTGCTTATTATGCAGTTACAATAAGAAGGAAATTGTGTAGATCATACTTTCAAACACAAAATCAGGTTGATTTGATAAAATGCAGATTTGCTGGAGCTGACAAGTTTTTCTTTGCTGTACGATATAGGTGGCTACCTGCTTCTTGCACTTGCTTTGTTGTTCAACCCTTGCGCGGAAAATCAAAGCAAAGCTCTTTTGGTGGCAGAACTGTCCCCAGGTGCAGAGTGTGGGTGTTTCTGTTGGAAAGCCGTGCTCGCTGGTGGGCTGTGAGGCCATGCTGACCTGGTACTACGGGATTGTAGCTGTTCTTTCCTAGAGGTTGTGTGTCATCCCCATGGAGCTCAGGGAGGAGGGGGATGACAAAAGCTGTCCTTCTTGTCATTCTGGATGCATCCTGGCACACCAGCAGACAGCACAGATGAGGTAGTTTGGTAACTTGGTGACAAACCCTGCTCAGAAGAGATGAAGTAAGATCAGCAAGATTGTGGAGAAGTTCTCAGAGGAGAGGAGAAGTTCTCAGAGGAGCGACCGAGGCTACATGCGTGGAGTATTTTGGAAGTGCTCATGCACTCATTCCGATAGAGGTGAGCTCAATGTGAACTGAGAGGTGTGAGACCAAGCTGCTGCCCTCATCAGAGCCCATCAGTTCAGGCTCAGTAATGTCTACGCAGCGTCCAGTTTGCATCTGGCTCTCACCCAGCCAGGGAGCTGCACAGGGAAAGCATGCGCATATTTGCCTATGAAAGGCTGTATAAACATACCCTGGAAGAGCTTGGCTTGCTAATCTGGTGACACGCAAAGGCTGGAAGGAGAAGGAACCGTCTAAAGTCAAGGTCAAGGTTGTCACAGCAGCAAGCACATACAAATTAGCCTCAAGTATATTTAAACTGGAAATTCGTAGGGATGTTTTTTAGCCATCGGAGAGCCAGGTTCTTGTGCGGAAGAGGCGCAAAGTGAGAACTACTTTCAGGGTAGGGGTGGTTAATTTTAGGTTGGAAATTAGATGGCATGCTTGTTGTAGCGGAGAATTATTGATCAGGCTTTCAGATAAATTGAAACCCAGAGCCCTCTCCCCTCCCCAAGATAAAACTCATTGCAAATGAAGCATAAAAATAAATTTATTCACGTGCATGCCTTAGTTCTCTTATACCTGTATGTCTTCTGCTGTTATTCAAAGTCTTCGGTTTGTTCTGTCAACTTAATTTTGAATTCTAGGGATTTGCTCCAAAGGAAAAAATAAAGGTGGGACGGGAGGTAGTACTTCTCAGCCAAAATTCCTGCTGAATTCTATCAGAGTTTTATTGGAAGAAGACATGCAGAGACAAAGCTCTTTGGAAGGAGGGAACAAGTTCACACGCCACTTTAGGCTTAAAATTGATTTCTGATACGCACCTCTAAGCATAGACTGATTCTTGTGGAAAAACACCATGCAGGGCCACAGCTTGAACTGACCAGGATCTAGAGCTAAATGCTAAAGAGTTCTTTATTCAAACCGGATTAATTGAGCATGGCTTAAGAAAAATGAGGCATATTTTCTGTAACAAACCAAGTACTATTAAATGCTGGATAGCTGGCATGCTTGCCCAGTTCTATTTTTATCATATATAGGGAAGGTCACATGCTGTGGTTAATCGCTGCTTCAGAAAACAACAATTCAGCTGCAAAATAGTATTTCATTTTTGTCACCTCTAACGACATGATTTCAGAAGAAGAATAGTATGAAAGAATCAAAATTCAATGGGGAATCGGTGTCTCCAGGTGCTCACTTCAGCACATACATCAAACGCTTGTGCTGGTGGTGGGGGTCTCTGCCACCAACCATGTGGGGTGGTGGCCAGGAGATGTTCTGAATTTCAGTGCACGAGGCTTCACGGCTCTGCTTTGAGCATTCTGTCAATCAGGGTGCTCTGTTGCTGCTCTGCCTGGTAGGATGAAGAGACGATTTCCATTTTTGTGCCTTTTTGTCTGACGTTCTTCCCAGGTGTGAAATCTGTAGCTGTTTTCTTTATGAAAAGGGCAAAAAATACCCAGAATAACTGATCATGCGTATTGGCTGATCCAACAAGCAGGTGCCTTTATGAAGTATTTTGGTGAATATGCTGCAAAAGCTGGAAAATTAAGAACTGAGCCTGGTATAATTAAGTCTTTCACGCAAGAAAGCTGGTCCCTTCTTTCAGTCCTTTTGTGGTAGAACTTTCTTTCAGTGAAGTTACTGACAGCTGCATCTTCAACATTTAAGCTCTGGGGCTTTTGCTGAGCTGCTCTCTGCCTTGCTGTCCTCCCAGGATTCTGTTTTCCTTTTTCTGTGTTGTTTTTCTTTTGACTTTCTGAGTTGGGCCAAGTTAGGGAAAGGGCTGAGACCCACTAGGAGTGGCCTGGGAGGAATGGTGGTGGTGACAGATCAGGTCAGCTCTTCTCATGATCTTGATCCCAAAACGGTGCCTGGAGGATGGAGAGAATTGGGATTTCACCTCCCGGGCATCAACTTCTGGTGTATCCCAAGGATGCCTGACTGAAACAAGGGTACTTCTTGGGGAACGGCAGCCTTTAACATGAGCTTGCTCCATGCCTAGAGATGAGGTTTTCAGGTCTGAACCTCTGCATTTCAGCTCCCCCCAAAAAAGTGTTACTGGATGTTGGGTTTCACTGGGGCATCGCAGCACGGGGTGTAGCATTCAATAGCAAGAAAAAGCTGTGTTATTAGCAAGCACGTACAGAGGAGTGTGCCCCACTTGTCTGTTAAATGTGAAAAAGATTTCCAGAGGAAGTCATAAAGGTAGTACAGCCAGTTTGGATGTAATTTGTATAGCTCCATGGGGTTTATGAATATTTTTTCAAAGGGAAGCAGAATATAGCTTTTTCGCAGAGCGTAGCATTGAGATCATAGGTATAAAATCGATTTCTGCGGAGATAGAATGATCATTTTGAAAAAGACATAGAAATGCAAAAGGTAGTGCTTCTGTTGTGATTCAGTAATTCTGTTTGTTTGTTTGATTTGATTTTTTGAACTAGTCCTATTAGGAACCTGCCATATGGCAACACTTCTGTAAGGCTGGGGTACTTGTAATCTTGTCGCCAGGATTTCAACTTCAGAGCACGTTGAGTTCTTTAAAACTATCTTCTTTTCTTTTTTTTCCCCTTCCTTTTTAAGTTCAGACAGAAACAAAAACAAAATACATATATTTTGGTGCTTTCACATTTTTGTGCTCCTTCAGTTTGAAAAACTACTTGTGACTGTTTTAAACAATAAAGCAAAATAAATGAAAGGGGACTAGCAAACATTTAGGGACTTGCTTGAATGCCTGTTGAGGTCAATGAGAGACTTTCTGCTGACTTGAGCGAGCAGGTTATTCATGGAGAACAGTCTTAACAAATCATCAGTGTGAACAATGTGACAACATTTGGTTTTTTGTTTTCAAGCTTTCTAATAAAACACGTGCATAGGCCTGTTTTTGTGTAAGCGCAAAAGGGATGAATAAAAACCAGGCCTTGTGCAGCAGAAGAGCAGGGTGAGGTAGAGCACTGAATGTACTTCCATAAAAGTATCTACAAATACATAAAAGAATGAAAGATCATGCGGCTCGTGGCGCTGAGGCCCCCCGTATGGATTTGGTTGCGGAATGCATACACTGGCAGCTGCTCTGAGAAAATTCTGCTTTTAAACTGCGTGTATCGACAGCTGCCTATCGATGTCTGGAAGTCAGAATACAGATTAAACACAAACAAAAACCCTACCCTTGCATTTTACTGCTGAAATTCATGTGGCTGTTTACGATGCTCGGCTGCAGCCTGATACACCCCACAGCTCCGGCAGCATCACGGCTCTTGGAAGTTGCAGCCTTAGTGCCCATTTATTTTGTCAATAAGCTCATGACAGGGGAGGATTTGTATGATTTGCTGCCTGCTGAAACAATTATTTACATTTGAATAGAAGTCCAAATTGCGTATTTTTTTATATGGATGACCGCTTTATTGGTTCATTAATCCCAAGTTGTTGCAGTCTCTCATTTTTATTTCTATAATAGCCCCCAAACCATTACAGTTCATCTTTGGAAATGCTCACAATGCTCACAAGCTTCTAAGTCGTTAATCTGCTTGTTAAGGAGTCTCTGGTTTTAGTGTTGTCTCCTTGCAGTGAGCATCTGTAGGAGACACTCTTGTTCTTATACGTTTCCTCTCCCACTAGGACCCATGTGTGTATTCAGATAAGCCCCCTCTTTGGTGCTGCAGTGGTGAGTGCGAAGTGTCTGTGGAGGAGACACGCAGAGCAAAATTCGTCTGCCTTCCTCCCTCTTCCTTCTAGATATTTTAGGTAGGATGCAATGTTGTGAGAGAAAAATGTTATTAAAAAAAAAAAAAAAAAATTCCTATTAGTCCATCAGCAGTCGGTGTGAAAGGCTGTTGGTTTGACTTGCAGACATGAAGGAGAAGATCAGAAGCAGGCAGGAACAGCTCTGGCTATCGCTGCCGGTGTTTCCCACCATGGCACAGACCTGTTGAAAGTTTCTCACCAAAGATTGCCATGCTCTAAGTTTGTCATCACAGCATGAAGGGCACCCAGATGGCCTTGTCTCTCTCTCATAGTTTGCTATTGGTGTGTGCGTACATATGTACATAAATACCTGTGTATATATGTATATGTTTGCGTGGGGAGGGGGGTGGGAGTGTTTTTCCAGTGTTTGCATTGCCCATACTGGAAGACTGTCCAGCTGTACCGCCCATCTCTGCTCTCATTTTGATGTTACTGGGAAGAAAAAGAAAATCTGGCATTGCCAGTTCTTGCAGGGTTATGATTAATCTTGAGATGATCAGCGCTCTTCCAAAAGCCTGAGCCTCTAATCAGTGTAATGTGCTGGAATTGATCCTTCTTCCCACTCTCCCATCCTGAGTAGGGTCATAGTTTTCCTATTCTCTCTCTATAGCCAGTGGGAAGAGCTCAAGGACTGCGTTTATGCAGTAGCTCTGCTCTCTGAAGGTCTCTCTCTAGGGGTCTCCATAGGTGGGATGCCTCTGAAGCTATGTCCCTGGATAGAGGTTCTCAAAACACTAAACCCTCTGGCATAAGAAGCTGAAATATAATTTTTAATCCTCTAGTCTTCCATTTCAACAACTTTTTATTTTTTTAAACCAAAACCTGAGTTTTGAAAACCTGGCTGAAGGTTTTGAACGCTTGGGGATGATGATAGGGGGAAATGCGCAGTTAACTCTGAATGACAGAAGTGGCCAGGGAATGTTGCCTTGCATAGGCTCCTGTCCCTGGTGGCACTGAGGACACGATGGTACTTGGTGTCACTTGCCACCCCGTTCCAGCCCCTCCAGCCTTCTCTGCCAGCCTCTACTCTTTCTGTCCTTCCCATGCCTGGTGGCTTTGGTCTCTGCTGGCTGATCTGACACCTCGCTCCTATCTCCTACTGTGGAAAACCCAGCTCTCCCCGGCCTCGCAGTACCCTCTCCTCCAGCACCCATCTCCTGTGGTGGCCACGAGCGCGGGGAGGCTGCCCAGTTATTGAGAATAAGAGATGGGTTGGTCCTAGTGACAGCAGAACTTGATGCTCCCTGGGGCAAGGGCAGCCTCCTCTGGATAACCCCATTCCCCGGGGGTGGCTTTATTTTAATGTGCCTTAAGGCACTGAATGGGTGGGTGAAGGTTGTGTCATCTGGATCTTCTGTGGTTTTGTAGCCTTTCCTCGTGCTTGTGCCCTGCCTCCAGGCACGCTCTGTGTCATGATTGCCTAGGAAGGTGTGTTGGGTGAGGAAAACACGTCCCTCCTATCGAAATAAACTCATACTCTGCTTTCACAGTTTATTTTTAACACAGTACCTTTGGCTGAACCCCGTCGTGTTTTGAGTGATTAGAGATGGTTATCTTATCAGAAAGTTTCCCTGCTGGGGTATATTCGGGTGGTTGATGCTGTTTTCCTTTTAAAGTACGTGAGGTGGTTTCGAGTTGGGTTTGTTTGGGGATTTTTTCTGCTTCGCGCGCAGATTGCAATAAATTGTTTTCATGATGTATTAGTGACCTGCTGGGAATTGAGATGCCTGGATTAGGTGATTTACTTATTGCCATTAAGTAATGTAGAAAGTCAGAAACCATAAAACTGAACATGCTGGAGCCCGTATTCATAATCCAAACACATTGTTCATAGCCGGGAATGATTTGTCAATCTGGTTCCCTTTTTTTTTTTTATTTTTTTATTTTTTTTTCCTCCTTTCCCCAACTCCATGTTGCCTGGAGACTTTTATACCTCCTGCTCTTGAGTTACCCGGATCAGCCACGTAGCCCTGGCTCTCCTCCAGGCTGATGGAGAAGGAAGTGTGCTTGGTGTAGCTCGGTGCCCTTCGCCGTAGGGACCGGTAGCCAGGTTGGGTGTGAAGCGCCCAGGCAGCAGGCTGGATGGTGACCAGGGACAGTGGTGACAGCTGAAAGCAAGCCCTTCCCACGCCTTTAGCAGGGCGGGAATGGAAGTTTCCCATGTGGGAACAAGCTGCTGCCGCTAACAGGAGACAACATTCGGGTTTTGAGGCACCCGCATGTCAGAGTGGGTGAGGACTTTTCCCTTAGGCCTGGTCCTTCAGATTGATAATGTAGGACAATTAATCACCTTCTAACACTTTTGAAGCATGGTACAACAAGTCAGTAATGACATGGACATTTTGACCCCAGCCATTCTCTGGATTTTGACACTGGTTTTCCTTTTTGCCCTGAAGAGGCTGAATTCCTGAGGCTGTACCAGCTCCGTGGGTATGGGATTTGCTGTGTGAAAACAATCCTGTCTTGAGCTTGTTTTTTTTTATTTCCTTGAAGTAGCTTTCCTTCTGGAGAAGTTGCTTAAAATCTCAGAGGGCTGATGCTTCTTACCTTCTGCTTACTTCAGGGCACTAGGAGTCAGACAGCTCTTGAGGGGTTTGCTCCTTCTGTAGGTGCCATATTAGGGCCATTTATCTTCCTTTCAGGGTAAATCACGGGGTGGAAAAATAGACAATAGCAGTGGTAATGAAGAAATAGATATATAGATATATAGATATATACACGTGCACACTTCCTAGAGGTAATTCTTGATTTTTCTCTTCTTAGTTTTCTTTTCAGGTTGTATGGCTTAAATGTTTAGGGAATCACTTGTAGCTCTCCTCTGTTGTCCAGACTGCCTCTTACCATATCTTCCCTCTTTGAGACTCTTCATATCTATTCTTATGCCTCTTTTAGGAGAAGGAGCCTATTCCTCTTTTCCTGAAATGTTGCATTTTAAATTCTGTCAAAGAATGCTCAAACGGGGCTCAGTTACAAGTAACTATTGTTTTCCTCTTGTCATTTCACTTAGATCTTTGGAATTTGTTGAGGAGATGCTTTTTTCTTTTTAATTTATTTTACTCTCAAATTTCAATCTTTTGGGATTTTTTTCCTCCTAAAAAACCATACATCATGTATACGTCTCGCTAATTAAAGCTTTTCTGTCTTTCTGTTTATTAGGGAACCGTCCTTGATTCCATTAGAGATTGAATTTCTCATGACTATTTTATACTCTTACTTTCATGTGGGTTAGAGCTTGGTAATGTTTAAAAATAATTGTTGCCTAAAATAATTATTGTCTAAAAAACCCTGACATCTTTGGCAAAATGAGGTTGGTTGTTGTACACGTGAAGTCACTGGGAGTGACTACAGGTCTTTCATTGCTTTTAAGGGGAGTGTCTGTTGTACACAGCAGTCCAGTAATTCTCATTTCTATCACAAAGATGGTACCCATTACAATATCTGAATTAGCCCATTATTGCAACGTTGTCCTACAGAGTGAAGGTGAAAGCGGTTGACAGTTCTGTACTCCAGAGGGACAGAAACCAAAGGCTCATGAATTCTCTTTAGGCATGGACACAAAGCAAATCCAAATTTGTAAGGAAGTATCCTTACGGAAATATAATAGCCCTTTTGTAAAGTATCATTGGGATAAACTGAAAAGCTGCAGGAGGGGGAGGAGGAGTTTTCAGCATAAGCAAAACTAAAGTAAAGCCTTTGGTGCATTAATGTCTGTCCGTTGCTGCTATTGCAGATTTCAGAGAGCAAGGTATGAACAGAAAAGCAGATAAAATTCTGGTCAACTACCACGCATAAAAATTCATCTTAAGGTATTATTATTTTCTTCTCACCCGTAGCATGGCCGGACCCCCCTGCATCTCGCTGCCCACAAGGGTCATCTCCACGTTGTCCAGGTTTTGCTGAAGGCAGGTTGTGACCTGGATATTCAGGATGATGTAAGTAGATACAACCTTCTTGCTTGGGGTGGAGGGGAAAAGGTAATTTGCAAATAACAGTAGACTTTCACTTCTTTGAAGTAAGATTAAATGAAAGCAAAATCTGTCTCTCTATTTTCTAATTTGGAGATGTAACCTCTAATTTGGAGATTCAAAAGTGCATGGGAGACAATGTAAAATGTGTTGGTTTTCAACGAATAGCTTGGTCCTCTTGCTCCAGGTGCAGAGCTTTATAAGGGCTCTGGTTGCGCCAGGCGGGTGTGAGTAGCAGTGAGAGTTGTTGTCTGCCGCTCGGTGTGGAAATTAAATAAGAGCTTGTTGTGTTCCATGGGAACCCCCTGGAGGACGTCAGGTAGGGGACACAAGCTGTTGTGATGTTTGCCTGAGGTGGGAGATGCTTTTTGTGTTAGACTCGGCGTATTGAGCATTGAGCAGTTGCCTGGAGCGCTGTGTGGCATCACAGGGAAGTCCCCATCTTGGCAGCCACGCGTGGTGTGGGGGGTGGTGGCATCTGTGAACCTGTGGTGTGATGAAGCATCAGCACAACCAAACCAGCTTTGAATTTAGACAATGGTAGTTTGTTGTTTTCCTTCAGTAAAATATGTAAGTTACTGGAATTTCTCGAGTTTCCATAAGAATAATTCTAATCTTGGACCAGGCTTTAAGGCACATTGGAGTGACCGGTAACATGGTTTTAATTACTTCACTCTGATGAACAAAGGTGTAGGCTGAAATGTGCAACAGCAGTTGAATAACCATGACTTCTACAGATTTGTTGCTAACTTCTGATAGCGTGCTGGAACAGGTTTGAGGAAGGGTTGCTTTTGCTCCCCCTGTAATAAATACAGGTAAGATTCTTCAAAGGACCTAGAGGTCCAAAGATGGTTAGTAGAGGCACCTCTATGACTATTAAAAGGACACTGGAAATGTCTGGGTGCTTTTTGAAAATCCCCGTAGGCATTTGTTTGCATCTAGAGAGTCTTAAATATCTATAGAAATTGGAAAACTGGTTTCCTTCTGCGTGTGAGTAGCTGCTTCCCTGTGAGACGTGAGCAGTCTGTCTGACAAGCTTAGCGCTGGGGTACCGGTGCAGCCAGCTTTCTACTGGAAAACTTGTTTTTCTAGGAAGAAGCTTTGCTTCCTGCGCCCTTTATTCTTTCACTGTGCCTATCTGTGAAACAGAACAGATTTGCAAGTGTAATGGTAGGATCAGTTTATTCAGATGTATCCTGAGTGTGTTTTTTGACTTCTCCCAGCAAAAATGATTCATCAGGTATTTAAGACAAAATTGCAGGTCCTTTACAAGTACAGTCAGTTTTCCTGAGAAAAGCAAGTTGCTGCTCTAAGAATGCAAAAACTTCCACTGATTTGCTCAAGTTGGGTTTCTGTGAAAACTGTTTTTTGAGTAAGTCTGGGGTTTTTTTTAATTCTCTAGGAATAACATCTAGGCTGTTTATATGTAAACACGATAGCCATAATAGAAATCCAGTAAATCAGTGTTTAGCATCATTTCAGTTTAGCAAAGAGTCTTGCGCTGTAGAAATATTCAGCTCGTAGAAGACCTATTTCACTTGCCTTGCAAGCTTCTCGGGGGCTCTGTTCATGATAACTGGATACCGCTTCTAAACGTGGTGACAAATCTGTACAGAATAGACGCATGCGTGATTCACAGGTGCCGTTTCTTTAAAACTTATTTTGACTTTAGCTCTGTATTTAGTGCTAGTAATTTGGTTGGGGTTGAGGAGAACCTCAGGAGTTGCTGAGTCTTAGAGGGTGTGTTTGGATTTGTCTCAGAGGAAGAGGAAGGCTAAAATTCCAAGTGAAGATTTTTGCTTGTGAAAGGTACTAACTGCAATATTTCTGCTTTCCTTTTACATAGGTCTTCAAAGAAGGTTCTCTATTTATGGTTTCTCCTTGTATAATTCATTTTTACACTTTATTTATGTCCCACAGGATATGTTCATACTCTTTTTTAGTTGCAACCTATTGATTATGCCTTCTGTCACTTTTACTGTGTGCTTATTTGGCAGTGAAGGCATCTTAGTTTCAAGTGTTGATTAACATCTATGCGTTTCATTGCTGTTTTTCAGGAATATAGATTTAGGTTCAGAGATGAAATTGCTCATGAGAGTGGGGGGAATATTTTATTTAATTGAAAAGTAAATTACTTAGTTGATTGTTGTCTGTGGCATTGCTGTGATAGCACAGAAAAATCGCCAGGTTCTAAAAAGATGACCTATATTTTATTTTTCTAAATGACTAGAGAAACCTAAACATGTTTTATTTTGGAGTTGACTGTCTTTAGCTAATGAACGAATGCAAAACTAACTTTTCATCTGCCACATGATAAGCAGAAACTTAAAAGTTGCTAAATGTTGTGGAGACATTAAAACGCTCACTTCATGTTCTACAGATACATTCTTTAAAACCCGGTAAGAGCCGTAAGAATTAGTTGAAGAATGACCTCCAGTGGCCTGGAGTGGGATTATTATGAATTTCAACCGGTGGAGTCCAGCTCTGTAGAGTACGCCACCCCGGGAGCTAACTCCTTCCTTCTCCCTGCCAATACTGAGAACTCTTACTGGGATCCCAATGCCATCTCTGAATGGTCAATGAGTATCCATACAGCACGCACCTCAGAAATAGTCAAGGAGAAAGTTGTCCCGGTGAAGGAGATCAAGGACGAAAAAGATAAGAGAAACCAGAAGAGAAAGGCTAGGAAGGAACCTAGAAGATCAGAAAGAGAGAAGGAGGTTAGAAACCTTGTGCATCCAACCCTGCCTTGAGCTTGACATCTCCCGTGGCTGCATGCTGCCAAACCTTGGCCTGGTGGGCTGGCGTGACCCAGCTCTTTGCGCTGCATGGCTGCATGGCGGGCTTCGCCCTGGCTGCTCTTTGATCGTCTTTGATCGTCTCCTGTCCTGTGTGCGTGCTCTGAAAATCTAACCGGGAAAACAAGTTGATTTAAAAGGCTCCAGGCCCCGAAACTTCTCTTCTGGAAGCTCCAGTTTAAGAAGCAGAAAATTAATTTCAAATGGAACAGTAACCCAGGGTTCATAATAATTTCTGGCTGAATGTAAATATGCAAAGTGGCTTATTCCTGTACTCCCATCTCAGTCTCATTTAAGCTGTAATTTGCTTCCCTCATGTTTATTTTTTCAGTCTTTGCTCGTTCCTGCTGGTCATGCATCATCATTTAAGAAATTATTCTTGCTGTGTATCATGATGACTGCCTTTCTTTAGCAAAGGGGAAGGAAAGCAGCACGTTGACACTGAGAAACGCTAAGGCACAGTGTTTGTGTTTGTGCAGGAAAACAAAATATGGTGGTTATGGTATTTTTTTAAATCAGAGAAAGGAAAAAGTAACATGTATTACAAACTAGGGTAAATCAAACCTTGGTAAATTTGGGTAGTAGAGTCTATAATAGAGACTCCGATATCCCAGGAGAGCTGGCAGAAGTACTAATATCTACGTGAAACCATTTTGTAAGTTGCTTGTGTTGTTTCCTCTCCCTTGGGGTGAACTTCAGATGTAAAATAGATGCCTACCCGGTTCCTATGTGTCTGGTCCCGGTGGTTGCATCCACTGCTTTAAGCTAGTCAGCAAATGAAGAAACTTGAGGAGGTGTTTGCAAACACCAGGACACTGAGCAAGCGCCACCAGCCCAGCCAACACAGAAGTGCTAAAGGAAAGACATAATGCCAAAAATCCGTGGAGAAGGTCAATATTTATGTATCTGCCTTTCTTCAGGACACTCAGCCTGTAGCCCTCTCCTGAAAGGAGGTGTTTAAGGTCTCTGTAAAGAGCATGGTCTCACCCTTTGGAAAGGTACCTGCTGGTGCTGGGCCTTGCTGTGCAATAGCACCAGTGACCACCTCCTTCACGGGCCTCGTTTCAAAGGGTGGCGGGTCTACCTGCAACTTGTGTGGAGCTTCTTCCAGCAAGTATGAGAGAGAAGAGGGGAAACGGCTGTGTTAGGGGCTGTGGCAGTGCTGGGTGTGTGCTACGCAATGACCTCCTTGGTGTCACCATGACTGCAGCGCCACATGGCATGGTGCAAGCCGAGATCTTCACTGAAAGGGTTGCCAAGCATTGGAACAGGCTGCCCAGGGAACGGGTTGAGTCGCTAACCTTGGAGGTGTTCAAAAGACGCGTAGATGTACTGTTGAGGAACATGGTTTAGTGGTGGACTTGGTGGTGCTAGGTTAACGGCTGGACTTGATGATCTGAAGGGTTTCTTCCAACCAAAATGATTCTGTGATTCTGTCTGGGGCATTTAAGTGGAAACAACCAAGTTTGAGTTGTTTTCAGGGCTAGGCAGCAGCTGAGGAAGAGGATTTAAGACACACCGTTGTAGGCTTAAATGCCTTACTTTTACCAAGCCTCACATAAGCACCTAAGTGTCTTTTTGGCTTTGGGCCCACGTCTCTATTTAGGCAGACTCTGTTGTTTCTTTCAAGGTCACATTTGCGTGACACAGCACTGGAGTTATCTCTCTTCATTGCTACTGATCTGTGGTCTGTTCCTAAGGCATAAATCACTTACAAATAGGATCATAAATTGTACCCGACATAATAGTCTGGGCAGTTAATACGCATTCACCGGTGTAATTGCACTCTGAGCCTCTGGAGCAGCCCCCTAATGCCTTGGTAAAGGCAGAACTCTGATGAGTGCTTTCAGAGACAGTTATTTTAGCAATTAATAAAAAGACACATGAGTCAGTGATTACACCGTCTGAAAATTCATGCTGTGAAAAAAATATAACTCACCTGTTTTCTGTGACTCCATAAGAGGCAAGATGGGGGTTTGCTCCTCTGCTGATGCGGAGAGAAGACCAGTTAGAAATGCAGTGGTGTGGGCAGTGTTATTTATAGGTGGGTTATGCCATCTGTGGCTGGGTCGCTCAGGGAGTCACACGCAGAGGCCATCGGAACCTGGTGGTTCAGCTTCCACAGCACCTTAAGCAGTTTAAGGTTAATGTGTGTGCTGAACTGAGGTCCGAGGGAATGGTCAACCAGGTCCTGCCCTGCTGCCTGAGGGGCCTGAGGGTGGTAGGGACCTTCACAAGGACATTGATACCTGCCACCTCTTCACTGGGAGGTGCCTCAGTCCAGGTGAGAGAGGGTTTGAGATATCCTTTGACACTCCTTGTTATATGGATGAAGTATTTATTTACCTGGTCAGAGTGCTGGTTGGACTTTACTCTTAGATGCTTGGCTCTCCTTGTGCTTGCGTAGGGAAGATGTCAGCACCAAAGCCCATACTTTGGACAGGAGGCACCTGAGCCTGCCATCTGCAGGACTTGTGTCCCTTCACCTACCTGGGCTTCCATTTGAGGGACCACAATATAGTATGGGACAAAGCCTAGGCATGGCTGAAGCTGTCCCTGTGCCACTCCTGGAAGTGTATGCCCCATCCCTGGAAGTGTTCAAGGCCAGGCTGGATGGGGCTTTGAGCAACCTGCTCTAGTGGGAGGTGTCCCTGCCCATGGCAGGGGGGTTGGAACTAGATGATCTTTAAGGTCCTTTCCAACTCTAGCCATTCTATGATTCACTCTGCAGCCCCACTGAGTGGCCTCTCAGCACACGGGCTGGGCTCCCCAAGAGAGACCTGCTCCTGCAGCAGTGAGGTGTGCTTCCCGCTTTCCAAACACGTGTGGGTTTTTAATTTAACTGAGAAGCCATTAGAAGTAGCTGTCATATCGACAATCCCCAGAAGGCTGAATGGCTTTTGACCTCACTGCAATTACTGTGATGGGGTTGGGCTAATGACAAGAACAACCTTGATTCAAACTGGCCCAATGAGAAGATCCTTAGTTGCAAACTAAACCAAATACAACCCATTCCTGCCCCCAATTTGGTCTTTTCTACGATCAGTTTTCTGGACTGTAAAGAAGTAGGAACCAACCATTCGTTGTTCAAGCTCCATGCACTGCAATGGCAGATGTCATCTTTTTTAGTCTTTATTATAATATCTTCTGTAGTTCTGCTGGTGCAGCAATGCCAGTTGGCAGGGATGGGTTGACTGATTACTTTCCGCTTCATGGTAGTTAGATAAAGTGACCTTTGCACTGTCCACATAACCCATGGCTGCAGTAGCAGGAGCTGTGCCAGTCACCAGCACCATGGCTTATCACAAAAGGGTGTTAAGTTTTTCCCCAGCTTGTCAGCGAGCAGATTTCTCTGCAGTAATAGTTACTGGAAACTATCACTGGACACTTGCACTCATGGGATGGTATAATTTGGACATTTTCCATAACATTTTGGTTATTTTTAAATTTGGAACAAATACGCAAGTTCAGAGAACTTGCAGTGCTGTCTTGTTTTCCAACGCTTTGTGTTTTTCTGAAAGTCCCAGTTCCTGGAACCGTTACTGTCTTTGTTCAAAATCTCTTAAAATACATTTCCAGTGTTAGTAGGGGCAAGAACAAAAGTAAGAGTATGGGACCTCTAGAGGCAAAACACAGATAGCAAATTTTAAAAAAAGCCTTCAGCACAATTTTTTAAAACCAGCTTCATGATTATAAGCCAATTTAATGATTTACTGGTGGTGGGAATTGGCACTACAGGGGTTACTGAAAGGTTCTGGTTGGCAATTTTTCCCTTATGGATTAATAACCATTTTGGTGTCATTAGTGCAAAAGAACCCCACCGAGAGCAATTTTTAAGTCAGCTGCTAATTGCCTTTGAGAACAAATTATTCAAATTGTGCAGTTATCTAAAGACTTGTAGACTGTAGGACAGAAATTCCTCTAGTTTTAGTATTTAATATAATGTGGTATTATCTGATACAGATTTTTAGCAGAGAAATTTTGTATCTATTTAAGACTAGCTTCCTGCAAGCTTTTTTTTTCCTCAGGATACACTGCATATCTCTGCCCTCCATGTGTTTTTGGTGACCGTTATCTAGATAAGCAGAAGTGGATTGGATTCCCACTCTGTTTATTCATCCCCCAAAAAGGCTATGTGCAGCTTTGAAGTGAGTCTTTGTGCCTGGAATCAGGCTGTGCTTCAGCGTTGCAGGTTCAAAGCAACTTCAAAGGAAAGCCAAGACCGGTTGTTGCGGCAGCAGCGGAGCTACTGCAGCTCCTTTTCCCATCGGTCGGTGTCTTACATCCCTACGCACCGCTGCGTAAATCCTCCTATTCCCCCTCTTTTATCACAGTCTCACCAACGGGCACGTGAAAACATAAATGGGCAGGGCCAGTAGTTTGCATCTCCCAGGTCTTCAGGTTCTGGAAGGTTTGTAGGAAACGCATCTTGGGCTTTCTAGCTCAGCAAACGAGTTCAACAGTTGTTGGAGAGGAGATAAATGGGCAGTCAGACATGATGACCACATCAGCGTTGTTTCTTTTGGAAACTTGGCCATAAAGGAAATAAACCGATGTAAGAAACTTGCTTGTTGCTGTTACGTGGCAGGTCAATGAGAAATGAAAGTCGTTTGGACCTCAAGATCACTCAGTTGCTTGACTGAAACAAGTTGATGGTCTTGCAGTTGTGGTCCTCATCATAAGATTGCCTCCACTCTTAGCGCTAATTGGTAAATTCATCAGAGGTGCTGAAGAGGCTGATCTCATCTCATGCTGCTTATCCTAAGCAGGGCTGATGGAGCAATCAGAGCCAAAACAGAAGAGCTTCATCCAGTTAGCGTAAATACTGGAGGATCATTATGATGAATTACGACAGCCTGTAATTCCCTTTAGTTCCCTACAGATACCGTTGATTGTTAGACACGTAGCGCCAAACGTGTTAGATTCCCTGCCTTCTAGTACTACCAGATTTTTAGAACGCTTCAGCGCTGAATATGGGATTGTGATGACTTGCAGACCTCTGTACATGGTTTGTAGCTCTCTGATACTTTCAATAACTTAATTAATCTTGGAAACGTTAACGATAGTCATTTATGGGGACTGTTTTCAAAGGCAGCTTGGGTTTAACAGTGCGCATGTTGAAGATGCAGCCCCTGCGTGTGTGGTACGCTCTTGCATTGGGTCAAAATGAGGTGGGAATGGTACCGATTACGGATTTGCTTCTTTTTGCAGGGCGATCAGACAGCATTGCACCGGGCTGCTGTGGTAGGGAACACCGATGTTATAGCAACCCTGATTCAAGAGGGGTGTGCTTTGGACAGACAAGACAAGGTAATGGGCAAAAGCAAAGTCCTGCGGGATGGCAGCCTTGCCAGCCAGTAATATTAAGGTCTCAGAGAGAAAGTTATGGTACATACTCCTGAGTAAGTATCTGATGCTTTGAAAGTAATTGGAACAGTTATGTTTAAAAAAAAGTTGTACCATCTCTGTAATATAAATTACTGATTTAGTTACTTTTTTATATCAGGTTGATAGTTTTTGATTTAAGAGTCTGGTCTCAGCTCATTAAGGGAGGAATCAAGGAACATACAACCATGTTATGCCCTACGCAAAACACTGCATGGAACTGAGATCCCAGGCTGGAAATTTAGGTTGGGAGTAAATATAACTAATTCCAAGATCCAAACAAAAGTTTCAGTGCTCTGCTTGTTAGGAAATGTGGGAGGAAGTAGAAGATAGAAAGAGGTTGAAGATAGACAGAGTAGTTAGAAAAAAGTAGATAATGCATTAGTAGAAGTTATTTCATGTTTTAGTCTGGTGTGTATCTGCCTCTGATAAAAATTAAGTAGAAAATTAGCTAATGGGAAAGGAAAATGGTTTATTTTTTAAGTGAGCAGCTGCTGCGTTCTGAATGTAATATTACTGTGTGTGTGGATACAGTGCACTAACCTTCTCCTCTTGTGTGTGTGCTCTTCAGGATGGGAACACCGCTCTTCATGAAGCTTGTTGGCATGGATTCAGTCAGTCTGCCAAAGTGCTCGTTAAAGCAGGAGCCAACGTTCTTGCCAAGAACAAGGTGAGACCCATGCAGGAGGAGCTTTCAGTTCTGGTCTAAGGTGGCTGGTTCTTAGCACTGGGGATTTCTGGCCATGGCATTTCTCAGCAGGTCAGGGACCAGCTCCTGGTGGGATTTTTTTTTCTTCTTTTTTTTTTTTTTGCTTTTTCTATGCCTGGATGGTTCCTCCACAGGCATTAGAAAATTCATATTTTGACAGCTGACACAGGAGGAACTCAATAGCACGTTGAATGATACATTAATTATGGCTGACGAACACTGCAATTCCTGTGGAAATCTCCACGGTGCTCTAATTTATGCCGAGTGGATTCATTGTGGTCGGTGTGATTTAAAATGAAAAAAAATTGTTCTAATAGGAAAATGGCTTTCAAAATCAAGTATTTTTTTTTTTTCAGAAATGAAATAGCCAAGTGAATGTAAGTCACAGAGGGGAAAAAATAGTGTATCTTTTGTTAGAAAGTTCTTCCTAACACCTGAGTGTAGGCTCTTACCAAAATCTTGTAATGAACCCGGATTATCTTCCTTCTTGTATTCGTAATACCTTGAGAGCAGTTTAGAGGAAAAAATAACAAAGTGAGGGGGTTTAGTTCCACTCTAATTGTAATGTCTGTGGGAGGCTTGTCTCTATTTCACTAATTCAGAAGTTAATGAAGTGGGCCAGGAAGTGGCAGTAGCAGTCTGTGGAGTGACCGCTGTGCCGATGGGTCGGTTAGATGGTGCGGTTGGCACCATGTCCTTCTCAGCATTTTGGAGTAAATGTATCTCTAAAGTGACAACTAGGGGCTAGCAAAGAAAAGGAAGAAGGGAGACAGGTGGCCAAAGTCCAAGATTTTGAGTAAAAAGGCACGTTGCCTGGGCGTAGTGTTTCTGTGTGTGCGTGTCTATATATGCAGTATATATCCATGTTTGTACAATTGCGGTCACTTTGTGGTCTGTAATTACATCATCTTTGA
This sequence comes from Numenius arquata, assembly GCF_964106895.1. Classification (NCBI taxonomy): domain Eukaryota; kingdom Metazoa; phylum Chordata; class Aves; order Charadriiformes; family Scolopacidae; genus Numenius; species Numenius arquata. Next base: position 6,603,802 of record NC_133582.1, read on the forward strand.
TATTATTTTATGTGTATTCCTTCTTTTACATTGCTCCAACTTCCACTTTTTATTTTCTGTGATTATTATTGCTGTAATGTTCACCTAGATTTGTATCGAAGGTACTTTAGATAACTTCCTGTGCTTGACTTTGTAGTCTTGGGAACCATTGGGCTCCTATTCCTGGATACGCTTCTCTACGTATATAGGTGTACTTCTGTACAAAGGTGTGGACTTAAGATGCAAGTCTGGTTATCCTGCGTGCTTGGAAGCCTCAGGGTATTAGAAGACTTAGCTTACAATCCAGCGTATGTCAACTGGAGACAACCTCTCTTGGAAAGCATGTGCACAGAATAGCTGAGCAGGGTTGATGGCTGAAATACGACTGACAGACTTTAATAGTGAGGGAGCAGCTCCTGCGCTGGACTTTGATCTCTTACCCACACCATCCTCTCCCTTTGCATTTCACGGTGTTGAGTGTTTTTTAACGGACAGGATCTTTTCTCAGGAGCCGCTGAAAAATGCAGGAATTGTGCATTCTTGCACACGTGCACGTGCTTTTGCCTCCTTTGATTTGAAGGAAAATGAAGAGCTTAAGTCTACTTAATCCCCAAAATGGTTTCTGCGGTCTCTCAACTTTTTATGTTACTGATGACAAGGTATAAGCTTTCTGGTAGCCGGGGCTGAGTGCCCTGTGCAGGAGCACCCTACGGGCTGTTGACTTACCCCTGGGCATCGTGCAGTTTCGGCTGGGTGGGACATATAGGGGCTGCTAGATTTGCCAAACCCTGCTCAGCAGCAGAAGACGGGAGGGATTTGACTCTGTATTTTCTGTAACTCCTGGTCAATATCTCCTGGGACTGGTTGGGAAACGTTCGTGTGGATGGACTTCTCACAGCACATCATATAAGAGAGCAATACAATTGAAGAAGGCTTCTATATTAAGTGAAATGCAGAGGACAGGCCACTTGGGATTTTAAAGGCAAGTCAGGCAGGCATTTGAGGAATGGGACAACACGTGGGTAAACCACATGGGTAGCTGTATTCCTCCTGTGCAGCAAACACCCTGGAGATGCAGTTTATTTTCAGTCAAGTTGGCTTAATAAAAACTCTGCTGCTGTGGTAGATCATCCCATGAGATCAGTTGTAGCCGCCTTCTGTACGTTTTAGTGAAGATTCAGTAGACCAGTGAAGACCCCCACATTGGTACAACTCGGACCCACTGTACCTCTCACAGAAGCTGGTGAGAGATTTGTTACCCTGTGGGACATGAGCCTGATAAGCCTGCTCTGTGAGCCCTGACCCCATGTCCCGGTTTGAAGTAAAACTGAACCAATTTTCTGTTCTGTAACTTTCCGTCCTAGCTAGGCCTCCTCTAACTCTCTGAAATTAACGGCATATCGTGGAGAAAACTGCTCGTTCTCAGAATGATAAGCCCAATGTTTGTGCTCCATGCCAAGGGATGGTGTGCAGGGAGGCCCTTGCTTATACTTATTGCTATGACAATCAGGGTCGGCCCATTTCATTATTTGCCCCCTTAGAGGGTCAGAAATGGAAAAAACGTAGAGGGGTCACATCGGTGGGGAGGAGTGGACAGGAGAGGTGACCCAAACCTGACCAACTGGGGTATTCCATCCCATCTGCCCCATGCTCAGTATAAAGGCTGAGGGATCAAAGGGTCAGCCCCCTTCCTGCGATGGCCGACGTCCAGAGAGGACTCTGTCTGTTCATCTGCCTTTGATCCCGATCCATGTGTTCCTGACTCCAGAGCTGGAATCCAGTTCCCATTCGTCGCTGAGTCCAGTCTGGGACTTCCCCAGTGCCTGCCGGTGACGTGACTGTCATACTGGGAGCTCGATACGGTTTTGTATATATTGTATCTATTTCATTATTTTCATCTTTATTTTTATTTTAATATTAATTCTTCATTAAAGTAGTTTAGTTCATTCTAAACTTCTGAATCTCCTTATCTCTTTCTCCTCCTCTCTCCTCTTTTGGGGGGAGAAGTGGGGGGAAGGGCCATCTGTCAGTCTGGTTTTGGTAAATTCGGCCAAAACCACGACACCCCAGGAACCGGCATCATGACTTCTCCCACCACTGAGGTCCATCACAGGACCTCTCTGCCTTCCCACCAGGAGCGACCTTCCAAACAGCAAGTGATAAAGACATTGCAGAGGCTTTTCAGAGATAAACCCAGCAGGGAAAAAATTGACACTTATGTGCAATTTAGCTGAGAAAGAAAACGTTCATGTCTGCCACAGTTTAGAGACTACATTCAGGCCTGAAATAGTCTGTAACGTGGATCTGAAGACCTAAGACCACATCCTAGAGTTGGCCTTCTGTAATTCAAACCCTGCAGCTTTGATCTATGTCTTGAAAGCACGAGGGACAAATTTAAGGGCACAACCAAGGTGAACAGGCAGCCTAGTGTAAGCATGGGAAACCTTTTTAGCTGAGATGGTTTCATTTCTAGCTCCCAGGAGCTGAAAACCCCAAACATTTTCAGGCCAAGAAAACCCAAATGCTGTCAGAAAAACTTGTCAGACCAATGTTAGAAACACAAGCAAACTCTTTTTTTGATTTCTGACCATAAAAACTTCTTTCAGAAATCTTAGCATGTGATTCTCTGGGCTTTGGGTGGCTTTTTTTTTTCCCCCTTCTCATCTTGGCCCGCGTGCTTTCTGAACATTGAAGCTTCCCAATGGCCTCAAATCTGCATCCTGCCCCGAGAGAGCACCTACAGACTCAGCCATACCTGGAGCTGGTTTATGGTACGATGGTAAAGAAGCAGAAATCGTTGTGACCCTTGTCTGCCAAACACCCTGCAGCGGTCGCAGCTGGGTTTGCTGGGGATCAGAGATGGTTTGCTGGGGATCAGAGATGCCATGCTGGGGCAGCGTGTTTCTTTGTGTGTGTGTGCACGGGGAAAACCCAAACCACAAGAGTTATACTTCTTTAAATGAAATACTTGTTAGTGCTCTTTGATATTAATGAGCCAGAGAGTTTCTAGAGTCTTTGCTTCCTGCAAACAGATTTGACCAATGCAGATATTGTTAGACTGTCCAATTTCTGCCTTTACTATATCCCAGATAAGTCATTTCCAGGATGAAGAAGGTATTTCAGTCTTCGGGTTCATTTAGTTCATATCTTTGGGAAATCAACAGCGACAGTTTCCCGCCCCTGGGTGGATCTTCTTGGGGGAAGACCTGTGAGGTTTTATTTTTTAATGCTTATGTCCAATTTCTAAATACGGCTTTTATATTTTCCTGTATTTCTCTAAGGCAGGTAACACACCTCTTCACCTGGCTTGCCAGAATAGCCATTCCCAGAGTACTCGTGTTTTGCTACTTGGAGGATCTCGAGCAGACCTTAAAAATAATGTGAGTTTTGAAAAAAAAATGTTCTTTTTTGTTTGCCTTTGTTTTAGCTATATTACTTTAACTTGTAGAAATACTCAGGAATGCTTTAAGCTGTGATTTTATTATAAATGCTATTGATAAATACACTAACAAACCATTGTATACATCGTGTACATCGTGCTTTTGATAGGACTGAGCGATGCACTACTTGTACCCGACTCTTGAGTGGGGATGGAAGGAGCCAAAGGGGGTTTTGCTGTTGCACAGACCGAGGCAGCTCCTCCTTTGCTGCTTTTTGTGGTCCTCATGGCCTGACCCATACGCTGTCATGCAATTCTCCAAAAGGGCTCCTTTCCCCAAAAAGATGGAAATCTTAAAGGGGTTTTGTGCCAGAGCAGGGAAAGCTTTCAGACCTGTCCTCACTGAGACAGCTAATACACACTGTGTGTCAGTCTGTCAAATGAGGTAGATTCAAGGTGACTTTGATTTCAGACAGCTTTCCTCCTATTTTATAGTGATTCTGGCATGACAAAGGGGAAAAAAAATCTACAAAAGGAAGCCAGATATTTTTTTCCTGCTCGATAACAAGGTGGGCAGAGGCACACAGAAATGGAAACCCGTGGGGCGCTGCTCCCCGCTCCCAGTCCCAGCTACACATGTGCCACCCCTCGTGGGGACGCTGCTCTGGCCCCCACTCCTCGTGTTTTCTTCATTGTGCGCAAGACCCTGTTGAGTTTCCAAGTCACATTGGTTTGTGGTTCAGAAGAGCAGATTTAATGTAAAAATGTAAATTGGGGTTTGTAGTGTGGTAAACCAGCGTTTTTATAATTCCAGTATTTCCCATCAGTGGTTAAAGAATTCGTACCCCCACCTTGCCTAACCTCAGCTCTTGCTGAACCTTCCCACCCATGATAGTAGATATTTTACACTGCAGAGAAGACAGCATTGCTGCTCGGTGAAGCTGTATGAGATTTGCTGCTCTTTTTTGGTTTAATAGGATTATTTCATCCCTGAACACCATGACGAGTGCAAGCTTTCTTACTGTGATTACATGCTCAGAGCTTTGTTTCTGTTTGCAGGCAGGAGATACCTGTCTGCATGTGGCTGCTCGTTATAATCACTTGCCCATCGTTAGGGTGCTGCTCAGTGCTTTCTGTTCTGTCCATGAAAAGAACCAGGTCAGTGCATGAACCTCATTGCGACTCTGCACCCTTTGCATACGGCTTCTTGTTGGGAAGGGGGGTTCCTACCCAAGGAATCCGGCTTCACTCTGTGTTTCACTGTACCACCAAGTGCCTGAGCTTTTAAGAATAGCCTTAAAGTAATGGCATATCAGTGGTTTATTATTTTGTCACCGCATTTGCGTCATTTCTTTAAAGCATTGCCTATTTGTGAGGTTCTGCAGTTGGTGTAGAAAGGGGGTTTGGGACAGGGGTGGTGGTGTAAGGGTAGGGGTTGGCACTTCTGGGTCCTTACCAGTTCCGTGCAGATGGGACTGGGCAGGAGACTCGGTCATTTTCTGGGGGCCCATTTTCTCCTCTGTAACTAGGTTTTAATGATCCTGTGGCCGTTACAGAGACATTGTAAAGCAGAACTCACTAATGTTCAGGTGCCACAAAAGTGCGGAATCCTCTGGAATACTTTGCTGCATTTTGCAGTAGGGGGATTTAAAAGGACATAAAAGTAAAGAAAAAGCATGCTTTAAATTCAAAGTAACAATCAATCTAACCTAGGATTAATCATTGATAGTTGTTTTATAAAGAAGTAATTGATTGCTGTGCCCATAGCATTGCCTAATTGGGTGGTAGAAGGGAATGGATTTAGTACATTAAAATGTGTTAATTCTGCTAAATAAACAGATTATGTGGTGCTTAACCACATCGTCTCATGTTCCTGGGAAATTTTCCATGTGTGGTTGAGGATCATAAAGATGTTTTCTGATCTGCACGTTTAATGTTGTTTCTTAGATAGGAGATATTACAGCAAACAAAATGGGTTTCAGCGTGTTAAATTTACTATGTAATTTTATTTGAAAATGAGTTTTTTTAACTTGCAAAACGAGCTACTGAATATTAAGATTAACTGGTGTGAACCTGGCGTGCAGAGACACCCCCTTCCTTCATTCCCCAGCGCTACCCGAAGTTGTTCCGTATTTGCACGTACAGTGATTTTATTCCTGAACGTGCCTCATCCAAGTCAGCAACAAGCAGTAGATTTCAACTGGTCTCGGGGAGATCTCATTCGCTGAAGGCAAAATGGAAGGCAAAGGGGACAAGAGGGCATTATATGCACGTGTCCCATCTCCTTTGAGCAGCTGCCGGCTCCGTTACCGGTGCCCGGCTCTGATCACGGCTGTTTTCACCTCGCTGCACCGGGACAAGGGCAGGGCAATATGTTAGTGCTGGACACGGGTCGCCTCCCGGCTTTGCTCCAAAACCTGCTTTGCTTGAGGAATCTCATGAAGAGAACACCAACCGGCTCGCTGCCGGTACTTACCTGATTAGTTTTGAGTAACATGATACATGACCACCTGCGCACCAGATAATCCACCCTGGAAGAAAAAAAAAAAGGGGGGGGGGGGGGGGCACGGGAAAGGAGAAGGTTGTGGTGGGAAAACCGGTTCTGCCCTCAGATGTTGTATCCGTTTGCTGGCGGTGGAGCTGGGCTGTCTCCAAGCTGTGTCGTGTGTCACTGGGTTCAGTTAGCTCCTTGCCCCCTCCTGTCCCCTTCCTCCTCCTGTCCCCTTTCTTATTGAGCAGGCCTTATTTAAGCTTAGTTGCCGTATCAGTAGGTGTAGGTCTTCTGACCTCTGAGCATCTTTTAGGATCCTAGGTGTGATTTCTGCAGGATGGGACCCAAGGGTGTGTGTAACATGGCTGCTTTCTGCTTCGTAACTCGCAGGCAGGAGACACTGCACTCCATGTCGCTGCTGCTCTGAATCACAGGAAGGTGGTTAAGCTGTTGCTGGAGGCAGGGGCTGATGCATCCGTTGTCAACAACGTAAGTAGGACGTGGAGTTTCTTTGGTATTTTGTATTAGAATCATAGAACGATAGAATGGTTTGGGTTGGAAGGGACCTTAAAGATCATTGAGCTCCAACCCCCCTGCCACGGGCAGGGACACCTCCACTAGAGCAGGTTCCTCAAAGCCCCATCCAGCCTGGCCTTGAACACCTCCAGGGATGGGGCATCCACAGCTTCTCTGGGCAACCTGTTCCAGTGCCTCACAACCATCAGAGTAGAGAATTTCTTCCTAATATTAATCTAAATCTCCCCTCTTTCAGTTTAAAACCATTACCCCTTGTCCTTTCACTCCACTCCCTGATCAAGAGTCCCTCCCCATCTCTCCTGTAGCCTCCTTTAGGTACTGGAAGGCTGCTGTAAGGTCTCTCCAGAGCCTTCTCTTCTCCAGGCTGAACAACCCCAACTCTGTCTTAATGCAGACTCCCTTCAACACTCTCTCTAGCATTGGTAGAAAATATTGGGTGTTAGAGTTGAATTAAATCTGGGTAAATGAAAGTAGTTAGTCATTTTGCTCTTGTGCACAGAGCATGTTCTAACCTCAGGTGTAGAAATCTCACATTTCCAACAGCCCGTGTTTTGAAGGAAGTGCTGTTTTCTTTTTCCTCTCAGGCGGGTCAGACCCCTCTAGAGGTTGCCAGACAGCACAATAACCCCGAGGTTGCTCTCCTCCTCACTAAAGCATCACAGGTACGTTACAAATCTCTCCCCAACACACACATACGAGTGGAGCTGAGGCCACTTAACCTAGAGGGGCCACATCTCCTGGTCCTTAACCTTCTGCTCTGAAAGGTGGCTGCGTTTCTGCTGGCACTGTGTGCTGGCCTCAGGTCTACTGACGTGGAGCCTTTCAGCCCCCAGGCCCAGCAAGGTGTGCAGATTAAGCCTCAGCATTAAGGGCTGACAGAGTTTCTGGCTGTCCTTACTGGCCGAGGATGGAGCAGCCGGAGGCACTTGTTGTCTGCGGTGGCTCTGTACCCAAAAGCTCCCTCTGCTGCCTGCCTCAGACTTCTCCCATCCCCTAGGCGGTTGCTCACACTGGAAGATGCTTTGAAATGGGGACAAAATGTCCTGTTTATACTTTGCTGCTGTGTGTGAAATGCTACAACGCTCTTGGGGCCGGAAGGCTCATGGGAGGTCTCTGCGTTCTGGTAGTAGACCAGGTGTGATCCCTGCCCTGCTCCTCCTTGTCACCTCGGCGAGAGAAGGGCTGGGCTTGGCTTGGCAACCAGCCCAGGGGCACAAGGGGACAGAGGAGGAGGCTCTCACCCCTCCAAGGGACAGCAAAGTGTCCTGATGGACTTAGCCGTGAAAACACACCACCACTGAGCTGTGGGCACCCCTATGGTTTGGCCCGTCAGCATCCATCTGGCAGAGCACTTCCTTTTATATATTGCCTTCCAGGAGAGGTGAAAAAGCTTTGCTCTATCGCTTGGCTTCTGTGGCAGGAAAGAGCGTGACATCACTGAGTGACAGTGTGGTCTGCTTTCAGGTCTCACGCTTCAACCGTGGAAGAAGCCTGAGGAAGAAGAGAGAGAGGCTGAAGGAGGAAAGGCGGGCACAGTCGGTACCACGGGATGAAGTGGTACAGAGCAAGGTACGGCCTGGCATTACCAGTTGCCTCTGCTCCAAGGAGGGAGCGTAAGTAAAACCCAGCAGGACTAAATATATTTGGAGCCATCACTTGGGCATGACCACGGCAGCTGCCTGAGGCAGCCTCTCGTGCTTTGCCGCTAAAGAGTTGCCCACTCGCGTGTGCAGAGCAGCTTAAAACCGGGAAACTGAAGAAAAGGCACCTTTTCCCTGTCTCTGCCCCTGCTCTGAACTCCCTGTCTTTGCTTCGAGCAGGGCAGCGTCTCAGCTGCTGACGACACCCCGAGCAGCGACCAGCCACCCCAGAGGAAGAGCGAGCTGAAGGATGAACCCCGGTCAACCTCGCCAGACCCCAAAGGGAAGAAGAGCAAAAAGAAAAAGCCAAAGGAAAAGGTATCGGGAGTTTTAAAACAGCAGAGAGAGAAGGGATAGTCGTTGAGCAGCAGTACGGGTGTCCCTGTGGCGTGTCGGGGAGCCGGGGCAGCAGCCCCACCGCGCTCGGGGGGCAGAGGTGGTCTTCAGACAAAACCGATTTCTGGTGGGGAAATTCCGCTGTTGAGGGTCACGTGAACCAGATTTGTGCGGAAATCTGGTTATTGTGCTGGCAGACACCAAGGTTGTGGCCAGCCACTGCAGCTGGTTTGGTGTTTTAGTCAGGTTTTTGCTGTAATTATCACCATAGATTTGTCTAGTTCTTAACAGGGGCTCATAAATAGAGGGAAAACGTTGCGTGTGTGTGTGTGTGTGTGTTCTGCAGGTTTCGGCTCTCTCTGACCCCATCTCCCCGGCTGATCAGCAGACGCTGCCTCGGCCCCAGCAGAACGTGCCCAAGCGCAGAAGCAAACATCACTGCTCCTCTCCGCCCCCGCCCCACGAGGTCCGCGCCTACCAGCTCTACACGCTCTACCGAGGCAGGGATGGGAAGGTGATGCAGGTGAGGCGGCCGTGGCCACCCTTTGGGCTTCAGCTGCGTTTTGGTTTGAAGTCTGGGCAACGAGAAGCCGTTGTTGTGCGTGCTGAAGTTGCCATACTTCACCAGTTTTGATCTACAGGCTCTTTCCTTCTTTGAAATGAGGCGTGAACAGTGATTGGAAATCCCACTGGAACTTCGGTGATACGCTTTGAAATGTTGGGATTTCCAGCAGGAAATGCAAAGAGCTTTGCCAATGAAAATAAATGAAAGCAGCGTGTGTGCATGGAAGCTTGCCGCCCAAGCCAAGAGCTTGAGTACTCTCGATAACATTTTGTTTCGATTCTGTTCGTTGCAACGTGTCTTTGGGGATTCTAGGGTTACCGGAGGCAGGAGTGGTACAGAAACTGGTTTACAAATGAACCGGGGATACCGCTCATGTACATTTATTCCAGTTTAGAGACTGATAATTTACTCCACTCAATTTATTTTATGCTACAGGTATTTACTATATTATAAAACAGCATGGAAAACAGCCAGCAAATCACCCTGTAGACATTGTAAACTTCTGCGCCGTTGCTTTCTTAATACTGCCCTCCTGTACCTCCGGGAGGTAAATCCTTTCATTTCCTCAGCTTCTCACATCCATCCACCGGCTCTCCTCAGTCCTTGTTGGAGTTAGTTAAGAAATTCAGCAGATTCTGAAGATCACTCTTGATTCTGAAGATCACTCAGACTTCAGAGGTTTTACCGGGCATGTTTTCCAACATCTCGCTGTGTAACGCTTGGGAAATTTCCAAATAGGGGCATTATGGGACTATCCAAAGAGCAGACGTCAGGAGGGATGGAGGGAGGACATTTCAGATGTTAAAAGGGGCATCTCCCTGCCCCCAGGATCTGATGGTAGGAGGATGGGCCAGTAGGAAGGATTTGGGGAGCAGGAAGGAAGGCGCAAAGAGCGGAGAGGATTTGTATACAAATCTTATCTATTCACAAAGATCAGCTTAATGCCGCTAGACTGCCTTATAGCATTTCTTGAAACGCGTGACACTCCTCTCTCCCCTTCCTTTTTCACTTGCCTGTCTTCTTTGATGCCCTCAGGCCCTGAATAGCAAACAGAATTTTTTAAGTCTGTTAATTTCTGAAGCTTTCCCTCGCGCTCCGCAAACCACCCCCCTTCCCCTGCCAAGGGAAGAACCCCCAGTTTGTGAAGCAGGACTGTGGGACCACAGGAGAGAGGGAGGCCCCTCTCAGACAGATTCAGAGCTGCCGCTCTGGGCTCCTGACTCACCCCCAGAGGAGCCATTTTCTGCCTGGGGACTGCAGAGGAAGCCGAGGAGGATTAGCTGTCCTCGTTTAAGGGGGCCTTTTGTGACCATGTCCCTGAGATTTAAATGTGGTGATCCTGTGCAGCAGTGTGCCCAGGTGGCCAAGAAGGCCAACGCGATCCTGGCTTGTATCAGGAACAGCGTGGCCAGCAGGAGTAGGGAAGTGATGGTGCCTCTGTACTCGGCGCTGGTGAGACCTCGGCTTGAGTGCTGTGTTCAGTTCTGGGCCCCTCACTACAAGGACACTGAAGTGCTGGAGCGTGTCCAGAGGAGAGCCATCAAGCTGGTGAGGGGTCTAGAGAACAAGTCATACGAGGAGAGGCTGAGGGAACTGGGCATGTTTAGTTTGGAGAAGAGGAGGCTGTGGGGGGACCTCATTGCCCTCTACAGCTACCTGAAAGGAGGGTGTAGAGAGGTGGGTGTTGGCCTCTTCTCCCAAGGGAATAATGACAGGACCAGAGGAAATGGTCTGAAGTTGTGGCAAGGGAGGTTTAGATTAGATATTAGGAAGAATTACTTTACTGAGAGGGTGGTCAGGCCCTGGAACAGCCTGCCCAGGGAGGTGGTGGAGTCACCATCCCTGGAGGTATTTAAGAAACGTGTAGACGTGGCACTTCGGGGCATGCTCTAGTGCCCGAGATTGTTGGGGTCTTTTGTGTGTGTATGATTGGACTCCATGATCTCAGAGGTCCTTTCCAACCATGAAGATTCTGTGATTCTGCGCAGAGGAGCCCCGGGATGGTTCCATGCAGGTCAGAGGAAGGCTGCACAGCAGGCAAGGGTCAGCCGAATGCCAGCAGGGTGAAGGACACAGGAGCAGGGAGCCCTCGCCACACAGTACACGGCAAAAACAAGCACATATTGGCATTAGGTTAAAAAACAAGTGCACACAAAAACACACACGGCCCCAAAATCAGATTTTTCGTACCATTCGGAATTACAGCATTGAGACGGGGTAGAGGGCTGTACTGTGGTAACCCCTCCTACAGCACACAGTACCACGGCGCGCACAGTCGGAGCTCATCGCTGCTTGTAGCCCCAGCACAACCCCACCGCTGTGTGTTAGGATGCGTCCCTGTAAATCGGATCAATCCTTTTTCAGTCCGTGCTTTTCCAACCGCTGGCCTGTTTGCTGAGCTACGGGTAAGATGTTATGGGGAGGGTGAGACGCGTGGTACAGAAGAGCCCGAGACTGACTGGAGGAGGCTGTGGTCGTGTTCCAAGTGCACTAAGAGGACAGCGGGATGTAGCAAGTAAATGTGTTGCTCCTTTCAGGCGCCGATAAACGGATGTCGTTGTGAGCCCCTGATAAATAAACTGGAGAATCAGCTGGAGGCAACGGTGGAAGAGATAAAAGCTGAGTTTGGGACAGTACAAGATAAGATGAACGCTAAGCTGGGCCAGATGGAAAGCAAAACTCAACACCAAGTAAGAATATGACCCGGGCGGGGGTCTGCCTGCCCACACGACTGTTAGAAACATATCCTAAGCGTAATGAGTATTTTCATTGTCGGGGTTAGTTTATTGCTTCTCGTGTTGTTAAAGCAAACCTGATAGCTAATACTCAAGACCAGGGAACTGTGACATTCCACAGGGATCTAATGTTGCAAACTAAGGTCTTGAGAAAAACACGTTTGATGTGTTAAGGGGCTTCAGGTTCTTTTTTAGACAATAAATCTAATGCTTGAGGGCCTAAGAGGGAAACTTAAAGGCAGAAGGCAGTCCTACAGCTGATCGGTTCGTCATTGTAAAAATCCCTCTTGCTGAATTCTGTTTGCACTGAGATTCAAGATCCTCTAAATTATTTTTTATTTTTAAGGCAATTGTCATTCACCGATAATTTTGTGCTTGAACCTTTTTGCAAGCTACCTTTAATTGTATTTGGCAGCCCTTCTAGAAAGGAAGGCTGAAAGACAGACTGTGCTGTGACTTACAAGGTTCACAGATGGGACGAGGGGAGGGGTGTGTGTGTGTGTGTGTGTGTGTGATTTTGAACATGATCATCTCAGCTAAATCGTGGTTGGTTTTGTTTTCCCCAGCTCCGTGTTTTAGACAAGCTGATGGCCGAGCGGCTGTCCGCGGAGAGAACGGAGTGCCTTCACCGCCTGCAGCAGCACACCGAGCTGGAGAAAAACGAGGGGGAGAAACGGCAGGTAGGGCTTCAAACAGCTTCTCCCCGTTAGCTCAGATGAGTCCGCTCAAGAGTTTTTCCTTCCAGCAAGCAGAGAGAATATTGGGAGACTTACCTCATCTCTTGAAACAGGCAAAAAAGCTTCAAAGACCGAATTATTCCTATCCACCACCTTAATCTCTACACCAAATTTAAAAAGCTTTTGTGTTAGAAATGGGGAATGCGAAATCCAGTCCCATTGGCATCATTTAATTTCCTGGGTCGGAAGTGTGGGATCTGTAACAAAATACCCTTTTTCTAACATAGTGTTTTGCAAAAATTTCATACCCTTAAATTTTAAACAGTGGTGCCTTCAGCTTTTTGTTTCGTGAAAGGACACCTGCAGGAGCATCTGCAAACAGTAACGAAGGCTGAGATCTGCACCATTCCTTTTACTTGCCGTTCCTTTTACTGGCCACACTTCTTCTGGGCTGCATCAAGAGAAGTGTGGCCAGCAGGTCGCGGGAGGTGATTCTACCCCTCTACTCTGCACTCGTGAGACCCCACCTGGAATACCGTGTCCAGCTTTGGAGTCCTCTACACAGGAAGGACATGGACCTGTTGGAATGGGTCCAGCAGAGGGTCACGAAGATGATCAGAGGGCTGGAGCACCTCCCCTATGAAGACAGGCTGAGAGAGCTGGGGTTGTTCAGCCTGGAGAAGAGAAGGCTCCGGGGAGACCTCATAGCAGCCTTCCAATATCTGAAGGGAGCCTACAGGAGAGCTGGAGAGGGACTCTTTGTCAGGAGATGTAGTGACAGGACAAGGGGTGATGGTTTTAAATTGGAAGAGGGGAGATTTAGATTAGATATTAGGAGGAAAATCTTTCCTGTGAGGGTGGTGAGGCACTGGAACAGGTTGCCCAGAGAAGTTGTGGATGCCCCATCCCTGGAAGTGTTTAAGGCCAGGCTGGATGGGGCTTTGAGCAACCTGGTCTGGTGGAGGTGTCCCTGCCCATGGCAGGGGGTTGGAACTTGATGATCTTTAAGGTCCCTTCCAATTCTAACCATTCTATGATTCTACTTCTCATCCCTTTGGTTACGTGCCCTGGGAATCCCTCCCTTCTCCTCTGCCTGATCCCTTTTTTCCCCTCCGTGTATTAAAAGGCTGCAGTTCTTGCCCCTGACTTTGGCAGCGGTGCACCAGCTCCAGGCTGGGTGTTCCTGCCAACAGGGCAAGTTCTTTATGTCCGCTCGTCTAACCAGTGTTACAAGAGTAACTGTTGCCACAGAGATCCAGCTCTTGCCCTTCTAGCTGCTGCAAAAACTCACCAATTAACACGTGCCAAGGAGTTTGTGTTTCTCCGCTCACACAGGTAAATTTAAAATGCGATTAATTTTCTCATTATTGGTATTCTTCTAAGAATTGAGAAATACGCTTTGTGCTAGTAAAAGGTCTTTTTGTAAGACTGTTCCAAATCCATGTTAAAAGACTGGCAGCTGTGACAACCCCAGCATAAACTATTGATTAAGATACTCTGGTCTAACATCTGCAAATTACTCTTCTCCAAAGAAATGAGACTGGAGTGATACATCAGGTGAATTGAAATCACCATTAGGTGGTATCAGCTGTTACTGTTCTGTTGGGTCTAATTGAAACTACTGGAAAACTGAATTGGGCTTTACTAAAGGCATGGACTAAACGTTCAGGGACAGGACAAGAGGAGATGGGCACAAACTTGAACATAAGAAGTTCCACCTAAACATGAGGAGGAACTTCTTCCCTTTGAGGGTGGCAGAGCCCTGGAACAGGCTGCCCAGAGAGGTGGTGGAGCCTCCGTCTCTGGAGACATTCCAAACCCACCTGGACACGTTCCTGTGCAACCTGCTCTGGGTGGACCTGCTTTGGCAGGGGGTTGGACTAGATGATCTCCAGAGGTCCCTTCCAACCCCATATCATTCTGTGACCTAAATTCATGATGTCATATGAACAAGAGGGTAGAAGAGCTGCTCATATTTGAAATGGTTACTGGCAAACGCCTCCACAGCTGATACTTACTGAGCACCTTTGTAATCTGAAAGCTGTTAGTAATTTGTCATTTAGTTTTGGACTCATCTTTATCACCGAAGTAAGAGAGGAGCAGAGGTCGGTAATGGTATAAAGCCGTGTCCCAGAAGTGCCTAATTTGAATTTCGCTCTTGAAAAATGGCAGCTTTGACCACATGTCAAAGCTCCCTGCACTTAGAAAGTACCATTGACTGGATGATTAAACAAGTCAGCCTTGACCAGAGGAGTGAGAGCTGCGTTTGAAGCAGCGCATTCAAATCTAAGAGGTGGCAGCTTGGACCAAAGAGGGTGCCTTTCGTTAGCTAATGCATAATTCCTCATCTTTTCTCATTTGCAGCCCTTTCAATATTCCCAGTGGCAGCACGTACAGGGGGTCCGAGCCCACAGATACCAGGCTTGCTTCTCTTTGCCCCTGCAACACATCCTCAGTAGCCCAGGAACCATAGTATCTAATTAGAAGATCCTCTAATTTACAGTCTCTTTGTCATAGATTTCCTTGGTCGATGAGCTGAAGACGTGGTGCCTGTTGAAGATTCAGAATCTGGAGCTCAAGCTTTCTGGTGATTCTAGGTCATCGAGACCCAAATCAACTTTGTCCACTTGTGAGTCTCTCACCGAGACCCTGGACACGGAGAACAACCCCCACAGTGCCAAGGACTGTAAAGCCGCCCAGCCCCTGCTGCAGCCGGAGGGCTCCCACCAGCATTCCTACATCACGCTCCCAAACAGCCTCTTGGAAGACGGGGGAAGGAGCAGAGTCCAGGTGCCAGAACAGAGCTTTGGGCAACATTTTTGCATTCAGCAAGACGGTGCATCAGGTACAACCTTGTCAGGTATTTGGATGTCATATTAATTCAAAAGGGGAGCTAATTAACCGAGGGATACTTGTATTAATGCCACAGATGTTAATTCTGGCTATGTGCTTTTCCCCATCCATACGCATAATATTTTTGGGATTAGAATATACTTCAAGGAATACTTTAAGACACAGTTGGGTGGAATTTCCAGTGGCTCCTCCTAATGCTTCCATGTCCCTGTGTCTTTGAAGCCAAGTCCTTTGATGCTCGAAATAACTCTGTTTTCTGAAATTTCTCCAGCTTCCCAGTCAGAATTGCTCCTAGAATTGTGTGTCAGGAAGGTGTGCGGATTATCCAAAATCTACTGAAGAAAGCCTATTGTGTTTCGTGCTTTTCAGATGTACGGAACCTATAATAGCAGGGTGCAAGCATGTGAACCTCAAATACTCGTTTCCCTTGTTAATACTCAAACTGCGAGGATCTAGTATAAACCTCTCACTTTTTCCTCTCTCTTTGAACCAAAGCCAAAGTTTAATTATTAGTCCATTTGACAAGAACAAAACCAGCTGAGAACATTCAAGCCCATTCAGCAATCATGGCCCCCCCAAAGATATAAAGACATGGGTTCAAGCCGCCTCTCTGTGCTTGGCCGGGGAAGCTTGCAAGGAAAAAGGAAACAGGCAGAATTCCCGGCTTTCCACAGCCAAGGAGAGCGCTATGAAAGCCCTGGGATTCTGTAAAATACATTGTATATGCCCCCCCAAAATACTATGCAAAGTGAACAGACATGGACATGGATACCCCATCAGACTAGGAAGTCAGAAGACCACACAGGAGATCTTGTGGCAGCTTGGGTGTGAGCTCTACTGCTCTGAACGCTTCAGAAGCACCAAAACGTGTTACCTTTGCAAAATCAGTGGGGTTCTATTCTTGTAGAAGCAGGGGGTTCACTGGTATCAGCAGATGTAAACTCCTTTGGGGATCCAGCCTGATCTTTGTTGCACGTCCTTCTGGCAAAGTCCTTTGTTGTCAGCGTAGTCCCTCTCTGCCTGAGCCAGCTTGTCTCTTTTAATGAACCTTTATTATAATGATCACCTGACTCTGAAGATGCGATAAACTAATCCAAGCCTCTGCAGTGCAGACACACCATGTACCTGGGAAACCACAACATTCGTAGAGCAACGAGGACTTCTGAATGCTAAAACAAATGCCCGGGGCTTTTCTAAATATGTACGTCTGTGTTTTATTCTGTAGGTACCGAGCAACAGTTAATGGTTGGCGGGCCAGGTTCTTCTTCTGCCCTTGCTCAAGATGTCAGGCCAAAGGACAAAGCGGTTGGCGCCGGCACGTTGCACAGGTTCCCGCAGGAGCTGCCCTCCTCCGAGCTTCTGGGCTCCAAGTTAAGACACGTGAAGGTTCAAGCTGCTCTGCAGCCCTTGACCGAACCTGCGAGGACCGAGCCGCAGAGCGGCTACTTCATCGACAGAGGAACTCAGACAAAGAAGTCCAGCAAGAGCGGGCAGTCAAGGCACAAAGTTCCGCACCAGGCCGGGGCACATCAGAGCCAGGAGCAGCAGGTGGGGGGACAGCCGGGGGGACAGCCGCCCGCCTCCCAACTCAGAGACACCTCCCAGGCCCTGGAGATAACACAGTATTTCTTTGAGGCCGTTTCCACGCAGATGGAGAAGTGGTACGAACGGAAGATAGAGGAAGCCCGGTGCCAAGCTAACCAGAAAGCCCAGCAAGACAAAGCTGCGCTCAAGGAGCACATCAAAAGCTTAGAGGAGGAGCTCAGCAAATTAAGGACTAAGGTGCAGAAAGAGAGCTAGCATCTGCCGAGCAGGTAAAGACAAGCAACGGGACTCGTTTGGGAGCCTGCTGTACAGGAATCTGGAATATTGTTAAGACATAATACATTTGTAGTGCCTGTCGTATCCAAACAAAACGCTCTTTTTCAGGAGTAGAGGTAACTTTGGGAGCTCCAGAACTGAGGAGAATCCATACGCGGACTGTACTGATGACAACGAGATGCTGCAGATCAGATCCTTTCTTTGTTATTTCCAGGAGTCCGTTCAATACTGCACTCTCAATTTCCAGGTGCTGCTTGAGAACAAACTGCATTAGACACCAAATCTGCTTTCTGAGAAGGGAATGTCCTCATTTCCCCGTAGGTCACGTGTGGCTGGAGGGTTCCACTGCATGCTGCGTGTAAACACGTGGCCGTATCAATGCTGATGAGGTCCTTTGAGAGGATGTTTTTTGAAAGAAATTCCTTAGTGATGAAGGGCTACTGATACTATTTTAGATATTCCCCGTGGCCTCTCTTTAGTCAGTGGAGAACCTGCTCAAATCCCAAGCCCAGGCGGGTGGCAGATGGGGACTTCCTTCCGGGAGAGGCCAGGCTCCCGCTGAGCGTGATGCGAGGTGAGTCCATCCCGTTAGGTATGGAGGCTGC
The DNA here is from genome assembly GCF_964106895.1 of Numenius arquata. Classification (NCBI taxonomy): domain Eukaryota; kingdom Metazoa; phylum Chordata; class Aves; order Charadriiformes; family Scolopacidae; genus Numenius; species Numenius arquata. The sequence goes on from NC_133582.1 coordinate 6,621,420, forward strand.
AGTTGCCACTTTGCTTTTCTTTCGGTTTCACATTAATTTAGCATTTATTTTTATAGTCTTTTTTTTTTTTTTTTAAATGGTGCCCGGGTTGCACAGCTCCGTGTGGTCACAGGGCTGTTGGGGCCACACTCGAGTAACTTGACTGAGGAGTTCTGTTTAGGGCATGGGTGGCAAATATTTTACCATAACCACGCTCTAATTGTTAGATATAATTTCTATATAAATCTCTTTTCCTTCAAGCAGCAAATGGCTGAATTCTCTACTACTGAAGCTTGAAAAAGTCCTTTATCTAAAGTGAAAGCTTGGTTCCCTGTACTCAACTGTTTCTTTTCCTGCAGAGTCAGGATTTTCTCCCAGACACCTTGACCGTCTCCCTTTATTCCTCTGAATGATCCCTCGCTCTGTTTTCTCCCTCTTTTCTGCTAAAAAGAGAGGCCGGGCCATGGCGAGTCTGTAGGTCTCAGGCCTGGTTTCACCATCAGTCCCACAGAATAGAACTCAGCAACATTTAACAGATTTTATGGGTACGTTTTGTTATAAAATTAAAACTTACAACCACCAGTGTTGTCCAGGCTCAAGGACTCCAAACAGACTCGCGGCACGGTAACTCCTTGCATCTGCAGCCCTCCAGGGTTCCCTCCGTTCGCCTCCGAGAAGGCTCCATCAGATTCTGGTAGAAAAGTAACTTAACAGATCACGATACAACTCTCCCAAACCAATTCAAATACAGGATAGTACCGTTATGCCGAGGAGAAAGAGATAGTATTTTTTTTTTTTCTGTACTGAGCAGCCCTCAAAATCAATTCGAAATACTTTACAGTATTGAAGACACCATTAACTAATTAGCAATTAAGCTTTCGTCTTTTTAGCAGATGTATAAAGCAAAGAAAATTGTATTATATAACAATATTTTTAAAGTTCCTACGAATGCACTATCAAGATGAGAAAAGCATTATCTGCAGTTACGGAAATACTAGTTTTACTGCTCTGATTTCTGCAATCTGCAAAAATTTAGACATTTTCCCATGTTTACAGTTTTGTTTAAGCTACTGTAGGAGTGCAGGAGCATGCTATTTAAGTTTTGTATCATCTTGACATCAAGTTGAATGTTTTGCCAAGCGATTAAAGCGCGTGTTGCTCAGACGCCTGCGGTGTAACGTTCTCTGGCCGGAGGAAAAGGACGCGATCCTCCTCGCCTGACTCCGAAGGGGGAGCAGAAAATTGGGACTTCAGCTTCTCAGCTTTTGTGTTTGTGGCTATAAAAATGTAGAAACTGGGTCTACCCTCCGTCCCCAGGGAGGCTGCGGGGACCGGGTGACCTTCGTTAGCTGATGCACCCACTGTTTGGGGAGTTACCGGCACGGGGCTGAGCACACACAGGCTGCTGGGGAACAGCAAGGCTGCGGCTTCAAAACTCTGCTTCACACAGGAACCGCGCTGCCAAGGCAACTGTTTGTTAGGGTGTGAGAAACACACAACAATTTGTTGTCATTTAGACAATTATTCTATCACCCGATGAGCCCTCCCCATCCGGGAAGGGGATCCGGGGAAAAACAAGGAAACGCTAGGGTTGAAATATAAATCATGTTTTATGATGTTTATTTGTTTAAGGCCCGTTTATTTATCCCAAATGCTTTTTTTTAACCCCAAATATTGGTAAAAATTCCCAGCACAGTAGAGAAAGAGCTGTTACCACTATGAACGTTGCCACTTAAGAGGTGCCACAATGGAAAACAGACAAAATAACGTCTTGAATCTGCTGTTGTCATTTTTGGTGCTTTCTGCTTTTCCCCCAGCACACGCTACATCATCCACTCAGTTCTTCAAACTCCTTTCTGTCTGAGTGATTTCCACACGGGAGGGTAACCAAACTGAGAAGAGGAAGGGGGGAAAAAAAAAAACCAAACAAACCCCCCCACTGTAGTAGATTCCACCTTCAAACATTACCAGGTTGTCAGCAAAGGCCACTATTACAACCCCATTCTAGGAAAAAAGTGCTGGTTTTGGTTCGCTGTAGACAGTCCAGCTGTCAACACAGTCAAGATCAGGATTTTGCCAGCTTGAGTGTTCTCTGAAGTTCCTGAAGTTGCATGTTGCCTTGAGTGATCATCATCCTGATTGCATCCTGTAAAACAAAACGCAATTATCTCCTGACCCGGACAGCTGTGCGCAGCACGGGTTTTACACAACCACACCGGTTCTAACACATTAAAATACATACAATCCTTATCAGCACTGTTATGATCTATTTCTTCGTGTGAAGTAACGCTGTAGTCACCGAGATGGTTAAAACCAGGCGAATAAACGAATTAATTTTCTCCAATGCCTTAATGATGTGTGCGTGGCAGTTACACCTGTGCTTTAAAACCTCAAGTTTTGAACTGGATTCAAGCTCCTCAGAAGGTTTTCTTCACGCCTCTGTGTCTGCGCCGTTGCAAGTCGCTAGCGACGCCGGCACACGGGCACGACGAAGACAGAGCATTCACACAACAAGTGAGTGTTTCCCTCAACGTTAATTTAATCACCTAATTACACAGAATCACAGAATCTTAGTGGTTGGAAGGGACCTTTGAGATCATCGAGTCCAACCACATTAAACACAAAAACACACAAACAAACAAAAAAACACAACACAAAACCAAACAAACAACAACACCCCCCCCCCCAAAAAAAAAAAAAAAAAGCAGCATCCATCAACTAAACCCCACACCCACAACCTCACACACAACACTCCACCACAAACCAACAATCCCGGGCACTAGAGCATGCCCTGAAGAGCCACGTCTACACGTTTCTTAAATACCTCCAGGGATGGTGACTCCACCACCTCCCTGGGCAGGCTGTTCCAGTGCCTGACCACTCTCTCAGTAGAGTAATTCTTCCTAATATCTAATCTAAACCTCCCCTGCCGCAGCTTCAATTACTGTAAGGCTTCGTCTGTGTGATTCACCCGCCACCGATTTCCTTGAGGAGTGGCGAGAAAAGGCAACAAATTAGGAAGGAAAGGAGAGGGGACGCAGGAGAAGTGTAAAGGTTTCTGCGTTTCACGTCCACAACCATCCGATTTGACTTTGGATGAGTATTGTTGAATATAGCTGAAATTAAAAGGTGAAAAAACAGAAGCTATAGTAAAGCCCGAGTGTTAATAAGTTTATATTAGTTATCTAATATTATTCGATACAATTTTTTTTTTGGATTCGTGATTTAAAGTAAGCAGGATTTGGTTGGGTTTTAGCTTTTCAAGTTCAGATTATTACCTGGAAATCGGAGAAGACATTTACCGCTGCCAACAGAGGGGATAACACTTGGAGATGCTCAATTAGTTCTTCGCACAAAGGCTCCTTACGAGAAGTCAGTGACAGGAGCCTTCCCACCCGCCCAGACACGGCACCGAGGACACGGGCCCGGCGGAGCTCATTCCCGAGGGAATCCTCACCTCCTCTGTGGCGCCTTTATTCCTCCTGAACTCCTCCCTGGCCCACTCCCGTAGATACCGGCGGTCTGCCTCGGCCGGCACCTCCCGAACGGCCCGCAGGATCTTCCTGTACAGCTGCAGGACCTGCTGCCGCCTCAGGAACTGGGGGGGAGAGCGGGGGGGGGTCCGGCCGCCGTCCCGGCACCGCCGCACCCCCCCCCACCCGCTCCCTCCGCTTTGAGGGAGGGTTTAAACCAAGTTCCCCCCTCGCCTTTCACGGAAGGCGCAGCGCTGCCCCGGGCCCCAGCCCGAGCGAAGGGCACAGAACGGCTCGGCTTGGAAGGGACCCTTAACATCACCCAGTTCCAACCCCCCGCCGTGGGGGCTCACGCACACAGGAACACGCCAACCCTGGAAGGCGCCGTGGAGGCCGGGGCTCGCTGTACGCACAAACCCAGCATTACAAGGGCGAGCTCTCCCGGCCCCCCCGGAGGACGGACCACCCCTCCCGCCCGCCCGCCGCGGCCCACAGCTTCCCCCGCCTCGGATCTGCCATTTGCCAGCCCGGCCGGGGCTTCTCCGGGGGGCTCCTGTCAGCGCGGGGCCGGCCTGGCCACCCCGCCGCGGGACACGGCCCCCTCCGCCTCAGGCGGCGAGCGAGAAGCGGCCTAAGCTCGTACCTGCTTCAGGCTGAGGGCGCCGGGCGGGAGGCGGCTGGCGGCCATGACGCCCGGCTCCGCCTCTCCCGCCGCCGCCGCCGCCCGGCCCTCCCCGGGCGGGCGGGGCCTGGCGGCCGCCATTTCCCGGCGCGCCGGAGGCGGGCCTGCTGCAGCCGGCGGAAACTGCTGTCCCGACAGCCGTACAGGGCGGGGGGAAGACCCCCTCCTCACGCAGGGAGGCTGGTCATGGCCGGGCTGCGAGAAAAGGTGGCAGCTCACGGCCCAGAGCTGCCGGGGAGCTGCGCCCGGTGCCAGGCCCGAGCGTGGCCATGGCGGGAGCTGTGGGTTCCTGGCGGGCTGTGGGCAGCCAGAGGTACCTCAGTCAGGGGCACCACAGTTCTGCAGGCGTAACTCAGGTTCCCCTTGTTTTCATTCTTACAAAACTGCAAATAAGGCTCCACCGCCACAAAACGAGCACTCGAGTAATAAACCCATACCTTAGGATTGCAGGGCAGGGCTGGGGGAAGGCCTGCGCTGAGAAGGTCGATGCAGCTGTAAAACTAACATCTGTAGGATCACATTAAAGCAGTGCAGTAAGATCTAGAAGGCATCCGAGCAATTCCAGGACACTAAACCACCTTTGGCATCTTCTTGAGTCCCTCTGGCTGTGCCCAGACAGGTAATTGTCACCAACAACTTCTTTAGTACCAATGTGTCAATGAAAGGAGACACGGAGCTGGCTTGCAGAGAAAAAACAAGTTAACCGATGCCTTTCCTTTCTGTGTTACTTACTCAGTGTCTGCTCATACCAAACACAGTGTTAATTTTTTGTTAATTATAGAGAAAAAAAACTTGTTTAAACATTTGTGCAGCAAGCGTTGCTGATAAAATTGTGTCTCAGGCTGTAGTAACATCCCTGCAACAAACTAGAGCTTGCATTTGAAGTATATCCTTACAATCTTAAGTTTTAGTTTCTAAAATACTTAGTCTCTAAGTTTCCTACTACAAATACTCAATACATTCTGGAGAATTACTTAATGATTTAAACCCACCTACTTCCACAGTTCAGTTTCCCGAAGCACGTGTTTGTACTCACGTATAATAAACATTCTAAAGAACCCTAAGGACATCAGATAGTACCTGCCAGATAAATTCTGATGGGACAGCGTTCCCCTGCTGAGTTTTCAGCTCTGAAATTTGCTCATCATGCATGAGCTGTGGCAAAGCTACGCAAATACAAGAAACAACCTTGCCGGGCCATTTCACACCCCTGGGTCTTGCCACTGCTGCATCTCGGAACAGCTACAGCAATACGTCCAGGAAGGTTTTTCTATCTAGAAGCCAAAAAAACCAATCATTTTCTGATCCACTGCACCACATTTAGAACGAGACACCTTCAATTTTTGTACGCAAAGAAAAAACTTCAAAGAGAGTTCAGACCAAGGGCATTTAAACAAAGTTTCCCTTTAGATTTTTCACTGAGAGAAGTCAAAAGCCTGGACCCCAAATCAAAACACCGTGGCGGCGTTATCCTCATAAAAAGAAGATCAGTGTTGAAGTTGCATAAACCGCAATGCATTTTCATATGAAAATTCATACTTGTGCACTGCTAGAGAATGCACAGCATTTCCATCTGGCAAATTTGCTTAATTTATTCAAGCTCTGATCAACTGAAAGAACAGACATCATTAGTACAAACAGCGGTACCTCCTTTTATTAGTACAGACAATAGAAGATGCATAGCTTTTGCAATGAAAAATCATGTCCACGCTCTAAGACATCGGGGTTAACGAAAGGTCCTCGCTGTCTGCCTTGGACAGAGGGGCAAACGTCACAGTGTAAACTGATAGCACAGGGAACGATCGTATGGCGTTATTCATAAAGCTCCCTGCTGATATCGTCAGACAAAAATCGGCAATAATTAAAACAGTATGTGTTTCACTGCAGAATAGTTTCAAGTATTCACTTATTTTTTTTGGTTGTTTAAAACCATCTACTTCCCCTGCTCCCCCAACTCCTTCCCCAAAGAGGCACCCGGCCCCACGGGTGAAGCTGAAGGATGCCTTTTTGCAGGAGACACCTGAAAAATTCTTCTAATGCAAAAATGCCTTCCCAGAAGCAAGACCGATTTTTCTTATTGCAACAGACAGCGGTACGAATAATTTTACCTCTGTGAACATTACAAATACTTTTTTTTTTTTTTTTTTTAAAGTAATAAGTTATTGGAAGAGAAGTTGAAGAAAGTTTTCGCTATTTGTGGGAACAGGCGATGAAAGGAGACAGTCTCACCATTGCATAGTTCTCCTCTGAGAAGAAGGTGAGGAGAATGCACCTAAACCATGTTGTTCGTAGGCAGCCTGACCCCCGAGGGGCAGCTCCTGCAGGTTAATCCAGGTTAGAGAGAGGCCCGGGGAACTCTCCTCCCATTAAACGCCGTTTTCGTGTATTTCAGCGCTTTAGCAGCAATCAAGGTAATCAACCTTAAAGTCTACAAAGTCTACAGAGCGTCCGAGGCGGTCACCAGTTCAAACCACTGCCTGAGCGCGTCGCTGAGGGTTTCTGGAAGCGCGTTCACATCTCTAAGGATCATGTAGAAGGGGAATGGGAATTCTTCCATGTAAGATCGGATTTCAGGCAATTCTCCAGGTCCTTTGAATATAGGTACTTTAATGTCCAAAATGGAATCCTGTAAAAAAAGAATTGACAGGATTACTAAACCAAATGCATCTTTTATGGGCCTTTGATATTATTTCTCCTATTTTTCAAACACTTATAATCCCTCCTCTGTTAAATTAAAAGTTAACAGAGTTTTAAGATTAAAAGCTGTAAGTGTTCAAGGGTAAATCAAATCAAAAGTTGAACACAAAGCAGTTAAATGCTTTTGCCCGTTTAGATAAAAGTGCTCTGATCAATAAATTAAGGCTAGAAGAGACTAAGCTTAAGCTTCTGCAATACCAAGTTCTATAAATAAATCCCGTCTTTCCTTAGTATTTTATGATTTGAGCTTACTGTTATCACTTTAGTTTTATTTATACATTTGATGCCTTCCCGGCACACTGTCATCTGTGAGCTCTTTAGGGCTAAGAGTCCAACCTGCATTCATGCAGTGATCTAATAAAGCAAGATTCTTCAGCAAATTATAAAATAGTATTTCATCAAATACTACAAAGTTAAAAATCAGATTAAACTCCAGCTGTGCTTCTTGTAAAGTAACTTTTTAGTTGCTCAGTGTAGCAGCTCAGAAAATTAATAAAGCTTATAAAAAACGCATTTCACTGCAAAGAATTTTTACTTGACATTATAGCTGGGTTTCATCAGAACCTTGTAACGGTTTGTCAGGAAGAAAAATGTTAATTTTTCAACAATAAATATAGCAGATGAGTTTTATATGGAAAAATATAGATACAGGAAGAAAACATGAACTACAAAATTAGAGTCTTCACCTAATTCAAAGTAAGGCTTAAGTTTGCTCACTTACAGCACTACAGAGTCTCCCTCAAAAGCTCACAGATATTTCAGATTCCCAGCCAAGGAAATTAACAGTTTTCTTTCCCAGCTACCAAACACACTACCCAGCTTCCCCAATTCAGGCACTAAATAACTCTCATATACTCTTTTCTGTCTAAGGTTTAATCTCATACTGGCTCCAGCTGCCACGTCAAATGGAGACTGCTGTCAGAAACGATCAAATTTAATCAAAATTAAGAACAAAGCACGTCTCAAACTTTGAATTTGTCAGCCTGCCAGCAACTTCTCTGGTGGCCAAAATCTACAGCCATTACATTTGAAGACTGGAGCTCAGTTTACTTAGACTTTCTGTATGTGGCACAGAAGCCGATTTTTATTGGTTTTTTTAAATACAAAAGAGGCTAAGCATCACAGGAGGGAGAAATCACAGATCTGAGAGACATCAAGAAAAACTGAAATTGGTCTAAATGTCTTTGACTTCTCAAAAGGTAAGATAGCTGTAAAGCACTACAAAAGACAGGAAAAAGATTTTATGTTTCTCATTCACTGCGTGTGAATGCTTCTCCCTTATTCACTTACTTACCCGGGAATTAGGATTGTCCAACACTACAAAAATAACAAAGATATTGGCATTCTGAGCTGCTTGAACTGCTGCTGTCACTCGCTCCTTGCCTTCCAAGAAAAGGCCTCTTCCATCAGATACAATCAAAAGCAGCTGCGCTGTTTCTGAGCACAAAGAACATTTTAAATTCCGGTAAATTAGAGCAATCCACGTAAAAGGCAAACAGACTATTTTGTTGTTAGTCCTGCGGGTATAATGGGAAAACCCTCAGAGTATTCCTAAGGAAATTAGGCCTTTAGCAAATAGAATTCTGTGACTTAACATTAAGCTGCAGTTACGAAGTGGGTCAAGACAGACAAGTTTTTCCCAGTGTGATACCACTGAGAATACACAGGACAGATGCTGGGGTCCTCAGCACCTTTTCTGGAGACGTGTTACTTGACCCGCGTTGCCCCTAGAGTTGGATATATATATAAAGGGACGTTTTAACTAAGTTATGTATCTATCACCTTTTAATTTTGAGGGAAACAACAGCAATTACAGTCAGGAATGCAAGAACCTCTCTCTTGTGTCCGTCCCCCCTGCAGCATAACGGCCAGGGGGGGATGCAGAAACGCTTCCTCCTTTTCTGCAGACGGGCCCCAAACACGACAGGGCTTGGTCTTTTTACAAAAAGGGGTGACACATTCTACTGCCTTTTCTCTTGCGGATTCTGGGGAGCCGACTGCTGCTTCCCGAATGCTGCTGCATCCCAGCCTGGTTCAACAGGACTGGATGCTGCTCCCCCTCAGAATATTCCCACAGCCCGGCCACCCTGCTGCTAAACAGCTGTGGATTATAAATCCCAGATTGTCCCTTTCTTGGAGTACTTTAACAACAAGAACTTCTAAAAAATATAGGTGCCACCATGACCAGCTTCTAACTAGCACAAAGCATCCTTTTAGGTCAGCCGTGAGGTAAGAAGTTTTCCAGCTTTTCTGGGAAATTCAAGCAGCTGATGACCCAAACTGGCACCATAGCGAGAGGCAGGCAGGAGGCAAATGCTTCTCCTCCTCAGAACAGCCTGCTTCTGGGTACCCAGGGAAACCAAGCTCTCAAGCGAGAGCAGAAGCGCGTAGGAGTCACGGTCGCCAGGAAGCTGGACAGTGCTCTAAAGCAGGCAGTGTCTAGGACTTAAACAATCTGGCAACACAACGTAAAAGGAGGCAAGTCAAGTCTTAAAACAAAAGCCTTAAACAAAATTTCCATGAGTTATTGACAAATATGAACGAGGTGTCTTTTGGGTTTGGAGCTAAATTTCAACCAAACATTCCTTCTGACACCCCAAAACCCAAAGCCCTAATCGCAGATGACGTCTCAGTGCTGGGAGTCTTTCTGGCAGGACCGTAGTGAGGATTCTGCTGCCACGGCAACAAGCGCAGGAACCAAAAAAATCAACTCACCCGGATTAATATTTTGCGACAACTGTTGTGCTGCAGCAAACATATTGGCTGATGATTCCAGAAACTGCAGAGGAAACAAATAAGAACATTAAATTATCTCATCATAAAACAATAAACTTAAAAAAATGATAACATTTTTAAAGAACACATTTCTGTGTTTAAAACGCCAAGATAGTTTAGTCTGACCACCTACAGATACAGTCCTCGGCATTTTCCGATATTAACTCCTGCTTCAAATTTAGTAAGTATTCTTAAACTGCAGAATCTTCAGACAAGCCTTCAATCTGGATTCAAAATTTTTTTCAATGCTAACAAAGCCATCAAAACCTCAGGTAATTGTTCAAGTGATTAATGCCATCATTAAAAATATACATCCTGTTTCTAGGTTGAACTTCTTTGGCTTCAACTTGCAAGAGAAGTACCTAGTTACATATTCCCCATTAAAATTAAGGACATCGACTGTCAAGTCCTCCCAATTTTGGCGTTTGTAAGATTACCGTTGAGCTATTTGGGTCTCCTCCTTTTCCATTTAATATTAACAGAAGATCTTATTAGAGTGTGAAGACTACAAAATCCTTTCTAAAAGCAGAGAGCTTTGCAGCCATCAGGAAGTAAAACTACAGAAACTTATTTTCTTCTGAAATCAGTCAAGTCTGACAAACATAGAATCATGAAGCTCTTCCTACTACTACTACAGTGGAAGCCATGGCATGAAAACCTCCTGAACTCCAACTAACTTTGACGTTCTTTGGCGTTGGGGTACCCAGTAGCTTGTACCCAAAATACTGTTTAACACCCAGTGCAGAGATAGGTGAATGCTTAAAAGTGGCATCCATCAGAACTAAAAGTGAGAAAACACTCTTACTATTACAAAATTGTCACCATTCTCCCTCTTTTTATCTAACCACCTACCACACTCTCAAATATAACCAACCAGTAAACGGTACAAAGTGATCAGGAAACCACGAAGCTGCTGGTGTCTTGTCTTGGGGGGAAGATTGCCTCCAGGGCAAGAGGTTGGCAATTCTTGTGTACCTGGGCTATTTTTGTTTTCTTCTGCTGAAATTTGCAGAGACGCAATATCCGTGTCCCTGACTGGTCACTGAACTGTTCGTGGAACGGGTGCAGCAGCTGAACCGTCTCTCCAAAACTGTAGAAAAGAAAAAAAAAAAATTACCATATTAAAAAAAAAAAATTACCAGTATACTTACATTCTGCTCTGCAGTCTTGAAGAAAACTCAAGATTTCATATAAACTCACCTACACACAGCGATTTGTCCCACTTCTAGAAGAGTCAGTGCATTTCCAATAACTGCCAGGGATTCATAGGCAAGCTATTGAAGAAAAAAAAAAAAAAGTTACATCAAAAAGAGGATATTCCGCGTTTTACTCACGGCTCACTATGAAATATGAAGAAATTATTTTTCATCGTCTAGTAAAATAAGCGGAGAGACTTCCTATCTTTTTTTCCTGTTACAGTTACGCAAGACGGTCATCGCAATAAAGATACACTAGTTCTACTTGAGGGCTTCAGCTGATTGATTTAGAGATACACCGCGAGCAGGCTAATGAAATAAACACTGAAGGAACTTTTTAGAAGGAAAACACCCATTTTTAATAAATAAAACCCCTAACAAGTGAGCTATGATGAACTAGTATTTAATCCTCCAATGAACTGCATAGCAAAGCAAATTTTGGCCTTTTATAGGCTACCAAAAAGCAATTTTCCAGTGGATATGTACATCCCTAACATGTTTAACATCTCCTTTCAGCTAACTTTCACTCATCTTTTAGTAACAAATCTCTTAGACATGAAGCGAGAAGAATTCAAGCGCGTGGACCAGAAAAATAACTGCTCCAGAATCACCAGAGTCAGACTTTCCAAAGGCCACCAGTTCTGCCTGAAACAAGTCACCAACTGACACATTCATCATCCAGGGGTAGTTTCTTCAGACTCCTTCCAAAGTTTTTATTTTACCTGTTTGGAGTGATTGTCTATCATGCTAGAGGAATCGTCAATGGCCAAGCAGATCTGGTACTGTCGTTTGCTGGGCTTGGTCCTTCGCAACCAGATCTTATCTTTTCGGAACTGACTGGCAATATACGGAATCACTTTGCGCATGTTCAGTCTCTTCCCCGTTCTGTAGTCTCCTCTGAAAGTTAAGAAAAAAAGACATAATGACAGGGAATTATCAGAAAATATCTCATTCTGGAAATCCCGGCCTATGCAGCAAAATAACAAAATTTTGTAAAATATAATAAAACCAAAATTAGTAGCTCTAATATTCATATTTAGGTATAGATTTTAAAAAGTTCAAATTTTTAATGCAACGTGGACATTCAGTGTTTTTTAAAGAAGTTCTTAAATCTAGGTGCTTAAAATGGAAAGACGACCTTGAATTTAGACTCTTCCAGTTTGCAACAAGTCTAGATCTCTTAAAGAAAATAAAAATCACAACACTAACACCAACGTAGAACATTTTGACATTTAACTTAAGCTCTGACTCAACAGCACTTCATGGGTTTAAGTCAGTTTGATCACCTGTTGCACAGAAGAAAAAATAAGAGGCAATATCCTCAGGATGGGTACCTTCTACTACATCACCTTTGCTTTTCATAAAATAACCCAGTGCTCCCATATGAAAGTGAAATTAATGCATTTGCAAACACGAATAATTGCTATAGAGCAAGAACAACACAGAGCAGCAGTTGTAGAGAGGTTAAAGCCCTCCAAAACCAGGAGTTTAAAGAAACCAGAAGCCTCAGAAAGACTCAACTTACTTCAGTTTGGCTGCCTGAGTGGGTTCCAGGATGAGTCGTAGCTGTTCACAAAGCTGCTGTGAGAGGGGAGCTGTCAGCACTAAATACCTCTGCCACAGCTGCGCTGCTTCCTTCTCCTAAAACATCATACACCACAGAAAGAAATAAAGGCGAATTATGAAAAAAACCAACAAGTTGGGAAGCACTGCCTGAAAAAAGAAACCAAACCTCAGCGTACCAAGGGGGAGGCAGTAGGTAACATCAGCTGGAACTGTAAGGGTGTCTGGTGAGAACTCCGTAAAGATGACCATTTGCATTTAACAATAAATGTTCCTTGCTGCTACAACGCTGCACAAGGACCATTCCACACACAAAGCAACTTTGGCACTGCTGTTGATACAGGAAAATCTTGTAACAGCCACCCTCTGATAGTTGGTATTACAGCAAGGCAAGCCGTAAAGTCTGCTGGTTTTCTCTATCAGCCATCACAAACAGTATTACTTCTATTAATTAAAATCCAGCAAAATCCAGCCTCTACACACTGGCAATTTCATTCAGGAATTACTTCTAAATATGGTTTACAATTCACGACTAGGACAGTCAGAGCAAGGATCATATTCTGGTTGTGCTGTTGGTGAGCTCAAACTCCACCACCGCGACTGAAGGAGACGGCTTCTGTCCATCATAATTTTGTGAAAGTGGTGTCCAGCACTGAACTGCAGGTGACAACTCAAAATGGAAGGAGCTTGGCAGGACTGAGAAAAATTTTCTAACTAAAGTTTCTAACTACACAAGTTTTAGAAGTCGTTATCGGCAGAGTAACTTTCTGCAAACAGCACACATCACGTTCAAAACAAAATTGGAAACATCATCCTGCTTTAAGAGTAATTTTTTTTTTTTCCAGAATAAGTCAGACATAACAACGAAAATAACATCTAAATCATGCTATTTTGAATATTTAGATTCCAGCCTACTTGGCTCCCTCAATGCTTCAGCAGTAAAACAAGATGAAATAACGCGATGAAGGATTCTTATGAGAGTTTTACATTAAAACGAGGTCACAAACCTCATCCGGAGTTCCAGACTGCTGTGTCTGCCAAGCTTCCAGTTGCCTTTCAAGTTCCTTTCTTAGCTCTTCAGGATCTCTAACGATGTGCTAGAAGTGTAGTTATGAGATTTATTAGACAGAAAAGTAAGTTCATACATCTAGTGATCCCCAAACTATAGCAAACTATAAAAAAGTAAGAATGCATTGTTCTTATAGACACAAAAATACCCAAAAAACCGTAAATGAAGATTCTAAAGCTCCATTTTTTAAACAGTTTCCATGTACAGGAAGGATAAATACCTCCCCACAAATACCTGCATCTGTAACACAATCAACATAGAAACAAAGCTCGGAGCATCTGTGATACAGACACCGAAAATAATCAAATACAGAACTTCAAGGTAATTCAATGAAATGATCTTGAGAAGCAGCAGATTTAATAACAGTATAATGGAGATCAAACTACTGAATACTACCCAACTAGTACCTTCCAAAATATAACATGCTTCATTTAATTTTAGGGTTTTTTTTTTAAAAGTTTCATTCAAACCACTTAAGGAACTGAATGACAATCTTCCTCTTTACCTGCCAGCAAATACTATTTGATAAACCATTCTTGTTAATGAAGACCCAAGCTTCATTACACTTTTTTTTTTTTTTTTTACTTTCATTGTGCTTTCATTGGCAGTTTCTGACTTGTAAAACCAAGTAAAACCAACTTGTAAAAACATAGCAAACAGTAGTATAGGGTCTGCATAACCTGCACGTTTACGGATTAAGGAAAGTAAGCCTATGAATGCAAATTAAATGGTATCAATAACTGCTCATTCCTCAAGCAGCAGCCCCTTTGGTCAACTGCTGCAGGTTTAAGGGACGAAGAAGAACACGGAGGGGGCTTCTTCCCTCTTCCTTTTACTGAAAGGTGAGAACTTGCACTTTTCCCCAGCATCGTTTTCCTCTGTAACTGGTGCTGCGAGCTCCCCCTCCTGTTTCAGGTTTTGCAAGTCAATTGAAAAAAAAAAAAAACCACCACAACAAAAAAAGGCAGCTAACTATTCTGACAACAGGAGAGAACTCTTGCATTGAGCAGCCTTTTTCCAAAAACCTGCAACATTCGGCATTAAGATGGACATACCAGTTATAGCTGGCCCACCGTCCTTTCCCTGCTCTGCACAGAAAAGGTAAAATATCACCCTCCAAGTATATACTCAGGACACAATATTATAGCATGAAAGGTCAATACTTCAAAAAAATAGACACTGAAAATATTCTTACTTCATTAACTGGTTATCCACCATCAGCTGCTTTTATGCCATAGCTCTTTATGAGAAAATAAAACTAACCCTTTGCACTGGGAAACTATGAGTGGTACATGAAGCTCTAGGACTTTCTAGGCTATGATAATATGTTTTGAATTGAGACACTCATAAAACACCCACAAAGGTTCTACAGTACTCGCCATCAGCTTTTTTTGAGGAAGTACTATATTGTAACGAATCAACTGAAGTGAATTCTTTGTCCCCAATGGTGTTTCAAAGTCACTGAAGCCTAGCACTCTCATTACTCTGAACCCTTTTTTTATCTTCAGGCCACACAGCCTTGTCCATCGCTTTCCACTCCACCCAAGCATTTGATCAGCAGATTCATCTGAGAAAAAGTCCCTGACAGTCAGAAAAACAAAAGGAGGTGGGTTTTGTTTAGAAGAGTGAGGATGGGGCCTTCCCACAAAAGCATGGGGAGGACTTGTCATTTTAAAGTCATCGTTCAGCTGTGTATACACCAGTTGGGTACGCGGTTTACTTTCATTCTGCTATTAAAGACCAGCGAGTCGTCTGAATGAAAGTAATTCTAAACTTTTGCATTCACAGAGCTTCGCTACCACACGTCAAATAAAAATGACTGTTTCTACAACAGAAGCTGCAAGACGACGCACTGGGTACCACACCTGGGGAGTGTCCACCAGAAACTGATGGGCTGTATGTATGGTCGAGTCCTTGCTTCTCTCTGGCTTCTCTTCAGCCACCGGTGGGGGCTTTTCTGTTGTAGGGTCACTGACATCCTCCAAGTCAAAAGGCTGGATCTCCGGCTCAGCTTCACCCGGCCCTACAATCACAAAACTAATGAATAACTTTGTAGATCACACATAACTCAAGAACTAATATTGTATCTCGACTCTTTCACAGTTTTACATGCTTTGTAGTACAACCCAGGCTTTTTTTTTTAAACGCACAAATTTTAAGACAACCCATTCTAGGAATAGGATGAATACAAGACCTTGCAACTCACTGGAAAAAATAAACATGCATTTCCTCATGCAAACTGTTTTTCTCTCTTATAACCTTCCTGCCAAATGAACAAAATATTAGCAAATGGATCTTTAACATCTGAAAATTCCATTGGGGAAGTACATTTTTTGAGCTTCAGAGCCTCCCTGACAGTGACAGGAGGCATAAAGCAATTTGAGAACATTCAGAAAATCATCATTAAAAAAAAATAATGGCAATCTTTTCTTATCTCATATTTAACTCTCTAGTTTTTGTAATGGAACTGTTTCTGGTAAATCAGAAATCAATTTACAAATAAAGGAATGGACTGAAGATTTTCTTTTATTAATGTTTCAACTATACTACACTGTTTAACAACTCATTTTTTAAGAATTATTCTAAGAAAAAATAAAGTATGACATTGTAGGAGATGTTTCAAGGATCCTAGTTTTTCAGAACATACTGCTAGACAATCATGTGGAAAACCTAACAGAGTGATTACCTGCGTGCCTGTACTGTAAAGCTAATGAGTCTGGCAAGAGATTTAAGTGAAGAGATTAAACCTGAAGGGAGTGGGAGGCAAGAAAGTGAGACCAGGCTGGTAAAACTCGTCTCCCCTCTCCAGCCAGTTTTTGTGTTGTTTGATAAGAAAACTATTCAAAATTCCAAGCTGCAGTGCCATTTACTTAGATTCATCAAAATTGAATACATTTGTTGCAATCGGTAAGAGATACTTATTTCTATCTAGCTTATTTTGCTTGTGAGGGCTGTGTGGCTTACACATCAGACCTGTCTTCTCCTCTACCGACCATCCGATTTTCTATTAGGCAGCTCAGTTTTGTTTCATTGCATTCCCAGTTAAGGAAGAAAGCAATGAGGCAGCGACGCTTCGGTGCTACCTCACCGCACGTTGTTCAAGGCAAGCTCCTCAACTTCTTGATGTTTTGGCAGAAGTTACACACAAGAAAAGCTGAGTTATGTGGTGCTGATGCCGGTGACGCTGGAATGCACTGAAACACGCCAATTAATTAAGTGAATTGGCATTGTGTCTAACCAGCAGGAAAGTATTTACTTTTTATTTCTTCAAAGAAGTTGATAAAGATTAGAGACCATTAACTTGAAAGAACGCAGGAAACCCCTCTGCCACTCAACTGATTCAGCAAAGGCTAACGCTGGTTTCTAGGCAGGAATAAGAATCCTGCTGCAGCAAACTCAATTAAGAGCAGATGTTTTACTCTTATAAAAGGTATACATATCCATTACTTCCAAATATAAATACCTACATATAGGTTTACAGATGCACATCAGCATAAGTTTATAACGTGTTTTAAGTTAATGTACCAGGAGTCTTAGTGGCAGTAGAATTCTTTTTTTCTGGCTTCAGCTCCTCTGTGTCGACTGCTGTGAGATCCTCATTGTCCTGCATTTCTGTTTCCATAGTGGCATCTTCAGAATCTCTCTCTTCCTTTTCTTCAAGGGGCATAATAGATTTCTCTTGCTCCTTGCTAGCTACATCTGTATAAAGACAACAACTCTTACTAAGGGGAAAGAGGAAGGAAAGTCATGAAGTTGCAAAAAAAAAAAAATGCTACATTCTGAGGCCACTGCAGATCAGTTTTAGTGAACTGCAGAAGAGCTGTTCTCTCAAACCTCAGTTTTGTCTTTCACTGTGCTGTGCCATGAGCTATTGCCCTGAAAACCTGATGGATAAAATACAGTTACTTTAATAGAAGCAATTTATTTAATTAAATTTAGATTAGAGAAATATTTTTAAAGAAAATCTATTCGATTGATACCGAATAAAGAACCTATTGTGCGATCCTAAATATTTTGCATGTGTGGTAGCAGTTTGGGCATCAAAGTAATTGAAGAGAGAATTGGAGAGAATAGATTTTAAATATGTTTATTAAACTAAAATCCATTTTCCTAAGTCAATTCAGCATTTTCAAAAAATGTTACCATTAGTTTGAACCTGACTGCCAAAGAGAGCATTTATTGTAGTGAAATGGTGCTACATCTTAAACCAAAGGAAGAATTGTTAAATATAACTTGGAAAAAAACGTGCTGGGAAAGACTACAGTAAATAGGGGTGCTTCAGGATTTGATTCTGCAACTGCAACTCTTTACACCCAGAAATATCACCGTACCATATGTTTGTGCATCGTAATATTCGGAGCCCTGCTTAATATGTTCAAATGCCTCAGCCTCCTCCACGTTTGATTTCGGCTGAGTTGTATCCTGCTTTGCGTCACTGCTGGATTCTATGGTTCTCAGTCGCTTGTGGATGTGCTCGTTGTGATCTCCCATTGAGCGCTCATTGTCCGCCTGACCGGGTTTCCTCTTGAAACTCTGAAAGAGAACAGATTAACACTGTGAACTTCAAGTGAGGTGCAACCAAACACCGATTAGAACAGGAGTTTTAACAAGGAGAAACCAAGTCCTGCCTATTTGCTGGTTAATATTAAGACATTCAAATAAAATAAAACAATTAAAAGAAGAGATGAACCTGGGTATTTTTTCTGCTTTGCTTCTGAGAAGCCATCCGGGCCATGCGCGTGGATTCATGGCCTTCTGCTTGATTTGCACTTGAAGCTCCGCTTCCGTATTCCTGAGAGACCAAACAAATTGCAACGGTAACTGAAAGGGGATTTAGCAACTGTTGTAGACAAATTTGAGCAGCTGAACTGCAGTGCTGTGCTACCTTCTGTTGTGAATGACAAACAGCTCACAACTGCAAGTATTATTCTTGTGGAGAGCAGACGGGACAGGTCTGCAGCTCCACAATTAGCCTAAACTTACCACACAGTTTTGGCTGCTATGAAGGTATCTACATGGTCTTCAATTTTTTTCAGTTAATTTATAATTGGTGTTCTAAACCTTGAATCTTAGACACAATTCTTAAAAATACGGCAGCAATTCCTTGATTGTAACAAGTTCAGCATTTTAAACTGGGACACTTCCCATGTCATTCACCTCTTTGGACTGGTCTCTTTCTGAAGCCTCTCCAGCCAGCTCAACAGCACTGTCACTCTGCAGGTTTTCTTGCCCCGTCTGCCCTTGTGTTTCATGCTCCATTCTTTCCTCGGGCTCAGGGATCTGTTCATCCGTCTCTGAATTATCTTTATCCTCTTCTTCCTGAAATAACATCTGTTTATCTTAACATTCTAAAAAACATTGGGAAAGAGAAGGCTAAGGAGATATCAGGAATACAGATGACAGAAATACACCGGTTTAAGTAAGATTTGTTTCAGAGCATCATAGAACCCATCGATTTCTTAAGTCTTGTATAATAAGGTAATTAAAAATAAAAAAATAAAACAGGGCTTATATTACTCTCTACCTGAGGTTGAAGGCCTTGGTCAGCAGTGGGGATTCCCTTATCTTCAGCAGGTTCATTTTTTTCCTCATCAGGTGGTTTTGATTCTTCCTCCTCTTCTTGTGCTGCATCCTCAGTATTCTCTGCATTTTCTTCTTGATCATCGGCATCTTTGTTCCCTTCATCTTCCTTCTCCTCTTTATCTTCAGAAATGCCTTCTTCAGCTGGTTCTGCATCTTGATTGTCTCTTTCTGTCTCACCAGTATCTTCCTCCTCCTGTTCTTCTGTCTTCTCTGCCTCATTTAAATCAATGGGTTTCTCATCTACTTCAAAAGCATTTTCTTCTTCTGGATTAAAAAAAAAAATCAGAAAGGTATACAAAACTTTCAGTGAAGTCCAGAGCCAGGAAACATTACAGATATTTGGAATAAAACTACCCAGCCTGAAAAAAAAAAAAAAATCTTAAGGAAAATACTGATAATTCTATACACAAAATCTATGATTTTCTATAGCAGGTAATTTCTTTAAGTCACAATTGGTTTGTAGCTAACAATGCAGCAGGATGAATTCCTATTAACCTATTAACTTCTTTTAACTCAGTATTCTTGAGGGTCAGTTGACTAAGTACAAATGCTTGTAAGTATCATAGAAAAAACAGAAACCACAAAAAGCAACTAGAAAATGAAATAAGGAGCTTCTAGCATAAATTGGGGTGTATCGCTTGGATAACAAGAGAAAGCCTTCTCCACAGAGGGCATGAAAGGGAGGTAAAGAACTCGACATTGCAGCATTTTCCTTATCTGGCCTGCATTTGGTATCTTGGCATTTTGATACACAGAAGTGAATTTGCAGCTTCTTGTTATACAGAATTCTACAACCCCCTCTCTTCTTTCTATAGAGAAAAAGAGCCCCTTTATCTGACCGTTCCTCCCTATTTCCATTTGGCTTTCATCTGGGAATCTGTAGAGAGATTTTCAGCTGTACCTTCACCCTCTTCCTCCTCATCACTCTTCCCATCATTCTCCAGGTTCAAATTATCAGGAAGGTCCAAAGGTTCAACTTCAGGCTGCTTTTCTTGCTGGCCATGATAAGGATCTACTTCGTTCTCATCATAGTCACGCTGTCAGCAAAAGAATGGGGGGGGAAATAACAGGTAAGTAGTAAGTGGGAGGAAAGGCAAAGATGAGAAATAAGATACTACTGAATTCTCTAGGACACAGAAATACTGGATACACTATTACATTCTGATCAGTTAAAGACAGATTTCCAGTGGTACACAGCCTTATGTATAAATAGCAGAAAAAAAGATTAATTTTGGCAAATGCATTTATGTAAGTTGTTACTTCTTCAAAACAGCACATTTTGTGTTCAGAATCCCATTTTCCTAGCTGAGGTTCTGAAGAGAATCTGCATTCTTGCAGATGGTAAAGGCACTCTCGCATACTGTGCAGAATCTTCAAGCATAGTGTAATACAGATTCTGGGGATGAGTGCCACTGACTTAAAGTGTTTCTGTTGCTAAACGCAGCAGAACAAGATCTTTCAAACTTTGTCCATCAAAATATCAATTTAGTGTAAAGTCTGTTTTGGTAGCCATTACAAGTTCAGTTTAGTGCAAACAAAAATTCTTTCTGGACTATGGATCAAAAAATACACATATAATATCATGGATACAATATGGTTTATTTTTAACTCTGAAATGAAACAGCTTTTTTCAGTGCACTTCACTATTAAACAAAGAGCATTTCAAATTCTCAGAAATGCATGATGTGAGCAACAGAATATCGTTCAACAGCAAGATATTCTACGTAGACTAAATCATTGTTACCTCATCAATTTGTTCATGGATTTTCTCTTTGTTTCCACTGTCGTCTTCTTGTTGCTCTTCTTCCTCATTCCTGGGAGGCTGTTTTTTATTATCCTTGTTTCCTGTGCCCAAATTGTCATCTTTTGCAACGAGCTCTGAATCCTCCTATTAACCAACAAATTCAAAACAAAATCAATTATGGTACCTGCTTCTCAAAGTCTGAGTGACAAGACATCATCTCCTACACAAAAAACGACAGCACTAAGTAACTTGCCATATATTCAAATTGTCCTTTTCCAAGACCAAGAGCTGTGCAAGGGAGTTCATGGTCTAGATCCCATCAAATTAACAGAGTTTAATTCCTTTGATATATTTCTTCCCACCCCTTTTCTCTTTACCTCATCCATTCCTGGTCCAGTTTCTTCTGTTTTACTACTGGCATCTTCATCATCATCTTCATCTTCATCCCCCCAGAGCCTCTCATCCAGTTTATCATCAGCTTCAGCGTTATCAAGATTTCCCATCTGCTTATCCAGGTCCTCCTCTTCATCTGAGTCTTCATCGTTTTCTGTGCACAGTTCAGGATGTGTTTCAGTACAGAAGAGATAAAGCCAACCTTTTTGTTAACTTCAGAAACAAACAAGCAGTCATACCTGCACCTTAATTTCATCACCCTAATTGAGAAGGTTAATTGAGAGATGCCAAAAAGACACACGTGCACCAACACCCGGGAGAGCAGGGTCCTAATTATGTGCTCCAGAGTGTTCTCTTGGACATATGGGCACAGAGAATTCTCTCCCTCAGACTAACAGTCACACGTGCAAAACTTGGATGATTTAAATTCTCTCTTCCTTACCCTTCCCCCTCCTCCATTTTCAAAATGGTTTGGCATTACTGGGAGGAGAAAGGTCCAATCCACTTTATCTGTTCATTAGCTTGGGAATTTCCTTTCTTGTGCAGATGAATTTATTCTCAGCACTTTGTCAGAGATTTGAAAGTAGATTAACATTGCTGTAATTTGTAAGCCACGTTAGCTTCAGCTCACAACAGGAAGGAAGAATCAGCTCCCTTCATTCCAAAACCACCACAGTGACAGAAGAGAGATGGTGTTTTCTTCGTACACTTCTTTGCATTCATATTAATACTTCTTAGTATTCATATACAAATGGCACTACTGTGTTGTTAACACTGACTTTTCAGTATATGCTTCATTATATAAACTAATCTATGATATTTTTGTAAGTTTTCCACAGCGGAAGGACCAAACCTTTTTTCTCCTTTTCTCCATCATGCATTTTTCCTTCAAAGTCCTCTGACATTTCAATTGCATTGTCTTCTCCTTCAATGTCTGGTTTAGAATCTGGATCTTCTTTCTCCTTCTCTTCACCCTTTTGAAAACTGTCTTCTATCTGCATTATTGGTAAAGCCAAAAATTACAGTGGGTCTTGCCTATATATTAAAGCTTACTTAAAAGTACCAAACAACATTTTATCTTTGCATGTAAGCTTATAAAGCCAAGCTAAATAGGAGACTGAAAGTAACTTCATGTTTCTTTTACCGGAGACATCCATAACGTGGATTTCAAGGGCTTTTTCAGTTTTACCTGAATTAAACAAGAACAACCCAAAACACTTGCCTGATCTTCACTTTCTATTTTGTCGCTCACATCCTTCTTGCCTTCCCCATCTCCGATACCACCGTCCTCATAATCGTGAAACTGTGTTGCTCCCTCTCCAGCTTCCTCTTCAAGCAATTCTTTTGGCAGGCAAAACCCCTATAAAGACAAACAGGAACTCAAAACTTTCTGTAGTAGTAAGTGCATCTTTCAGCTTAGTTTCTACTTAAGACTTTTGTATACATTAAATATATGCTTACCATATATCCACTCTTATCTCTAATAACTTACCTTTTGGGCAAGCTCTGTAAAAATGCTAGTTAAAACAGAAAGCAGTTTTCCAGTACTCCTGTGAGATGCCAGTGAAACAGTGAGGTAGAACAGGATCAGGTCTGAATACTTGCAGAGCATGGGCTTTAGGCGCACCAGCAAATAGCAGGACTGGTTGAAGAACTGCTGTTAAAACCAAAGAACAGCTGTCAAACACGATCATGTACACGCTGAGATGCACCTCAGAGAGGGTGACGATAGAGACTGAAAACAGATGCTCAAACCAGAAATATCACTAGGCAAGTTTAAATACAATTTCTAAACTTTCTGGAGTTTTTTCTAGGTTTTCAGAAAAACTAAAACCGTTCTTCTTACTAAAAGGAACACCTGGCTTTTGCACTACAGAAGAGTACCTGTAGTTGACCATTTCTCTCACATGCTTCTAGTTCTAAGCTATCAGACAATAAGAAACAATGGACATTTAACCATCAAAGTTCACAATTCCAAGTCTTTTGAGACCCCCAAGCCAAAAACTCTAGAGAAGAACAATTTTACCTTGTGTTTATCTGAAGTGTAATCTTCCCCATAAGATTTCAGGTTCTCCAGGAGTTCCGAAACCGCTAAAATTGCTTTCTGAACATTCAAAGAATCCAAATCAGCAGACAGATCTTCATCCAAAAGCTTAGTTATATGTCCTGCTTTAATTGCGTCAAATGAGGCTTCATCCTCTGTTTGAAATACATGAAAAAATGTGGAAATCAAGTCAGACGTTCTAAAAACGTTACATCGAACAACCTAGAAATATCCATCCTATCTGTTTAAATAGACATCATCTATTAAAATGGCCATTTCTTTGTGTATTGGTACCTCCGTTAGACACAGTTTAAGGAATATTTAAGTTTAAACTCTCCTGTTCCCCCTTAAGTAAACTTTTTGGTAAGTTTAACAAACTTACCATTTTCCTCTGAAGACTTTTCTTCTTCTTTTCCATCCTTCTGTTTTCTCTCCACCAGACACTGGATGGCATACAGAACAACATGAATCACAGTCTCCACTTTTGCTGAGAAGTGCTCCACAAACTCTTCATCTGACTTTTCATTTCCTTTTGAACCATAACACAGACAGAAAAGCACATTAAATTACAGGTTACTCTGTTTCCCCTTACGCAAGGGGCATGATAAGCCCTACGCGTTTTTTACTATATAGTTCTACTAAAATCTCCTTGCTAATCCTGACCTGCAACTATGGTATAAGATCTGTCATCAGCAACTAAGGGGGGAAAAAAGGTTACTGCACAAATTAAGTCTGGACTAAATTTTGCAAGTTTGAATTTCATAATTTCTGAATATCTGAACAAACATGGAGCCATCTTCTGCAATAATCGAAGTAATGGATTCTCATATCTTTATCTAAATTACAAAATGGGCAGAGAAGAATCGTCCTTACCACTGCAATTTGACATGGAAGCAAGAAGCTGTGTTCTCCAGGCTGTGAAATCCACAGATGTATTATTAACTTCTTCTTCTATATACTTTAGGCTCCTCACTAGGGCCATCTGATTTACAGCTTCCTTGTCTTCCCCATTTGGAAGAAACAGGGACTCTATGCCTTGTAACTGAGCTGAGATTTCCAGCAAACAATTCATTGATGATATGCAAACTTCGAAGTCTCTCCTGCAACAAGAAACACCATAATACTGAAAGAAGAACAAACAGTTCAACTTAATCTTAAACCTTTTAATGGGGCACAGAGGGGGGGGGAAGGCAACTGATCTCCATCTTGAACTTATTAAATAATAATTCTGACACCAAACAGACGTGCCACTTATACTCACGCTGTTTGAAGCACAGAGAAAATGAGAGGATTATTATTATTAAATAGGGTATAGATTTCTTTTAAAATAAAAATTTCTTCATTAAATTGACATCTGAAATTCACCCCATTACTAAGGAGCTACGGAGATGAAATCCCAGGAGAGGAAAGACAAACTAAGAAGCTGAGATGGACTGAGATGGATTTTTTTTCTGACTTGTCAGGGCAGTGGAAGACGACGCATTCATTTGTTTTTTAAACAGGCCACTGCATTCTACAAGAAAAATGAACAGAAACAAGCTTCAAGAGCACCTGAGCCCACTTTTCAAGACATGCCTAGCCAAACATTTTCAAGATGATCTTAACCACGCCTGATATGAACATAAAACATACAGATTCCATTTCACACACATACAGAACTCACCAGGAATAAAACAAGGTCTCACGTGACCGTTCTCTTATCTTGTCCACTTCTGCTTTCGTTGCCTTCACGTTTGCCAGCATCGCCATCAGTCGTGTAGCGAGCTGCAGCCACAACTCATCCTTCTTTCGCATCCTGCACCCAGGAGGCAGTTGCTCGATTGCTACTGGAGTCAGGTATTTTAGCTCTGAGGGGATTAGGTCAGGTATTCCCGTAAAAACATTTCCCATTTCAGTTCCTGAACTCTGAAAAGTACTTGTTTTGGCATCTGGCCTTTCGTTGTCACTGCACTTTGTTGACTCTTCTTTTGGGCAGCATTGTATAAACCAAGAGAGCTCCTCCAGAGCCATCACGCACTGCATGGAGAGTTGCTGCAGTCTGTCGGTCCAGCGCCGAATACTGTCTTGAGGAGGAAATGCTACATTATATTCTCTGTCAGCGGTCAGCCTAGAGTCTATCTCTCGTACACAGCTCAGGAGGTTCCTGGTTAAGAAAGAAGGAAAAGTTACAATCACTGAGTTTTATGCTGTACTTCCCTTTGAAAAGCTCAACCTTTAGACTAAGTTCAGAAAAGCTCTAGATAATGGGAACTTGGTCGAAGTAAAACTTTTTCTGGAAAAACTAAAATGACAGTTGTCTTTTTTTAAAAAAAGTTTTACTTAATTATTGAATTTTTCTCTACACTGCATGTGTTTGAGTTGTCCTGAAAACAGGGCTTTGTGAGATTTCTCAGTATCTACACCAAGCTTTCAAACAACCCTTAGAAGTCCTGGCCCAACACTCAAATATTATTCATTTTCCTCTATTATAAAAGCAAATTAGATTCTAACACACCTTCATGCTCTGAAGTGCTGCATAATAGTCAGCTTATAACAAATGATTAACCTGATTCGCAATGAAACTCAGAGCAATGCAGGTAAGCGTCTTAGAAGTTTTACCATTCCTCCAACTGTATTTGTTTTGGGCTTTTGTTTGTTTTGTTGGGAGTTTGTTTGTTTGTTTTTGCAGGTTTCCTAGTGTTAACATAAATTTTGCACCACTGATCTCCAGTCTAGATTTCCTTTTCTGTACAGAGGAAATAGCTCCTGACCCAACTTCAACAAGTGCTATGGATTACAATAGTGATGAGCACAAATACGCAACAGTGGAGTTTCCAGTGAAACCGATGAGTCAAGCAATGGAGTGAAAAATCACACCAAGTGAGTGAGCCTTCCCGTATACTTCTCCTTTTACAGTTTTGACACAAGATCTAGTATCTCTCACCTTTCTAGAATTTCTCTTTGTAAGCTGTTGAAGTTTCTTCATATTGGCTCAAAGTGCCAGATTATTTATTTGTTCCAAATCAAACCAATGACTTGAAAAGAGCCAAAATTCACTTAGGCCAACACCACGTGAGAGACTTAATCTATGGATTTAACTTTTCAGTTAACTGGAGTAATTATTTCACGGTCTTCATGTATGCTTGTTTTTCCCAAATTATTTTGAATCAAAAATATTGGCTGCAATGACAGGATAAACAATACCTAACCTCTTGCTTTTTTCTTTACCCGCTCTTAATTTTTTTTTTTATATCTAGGCTTAATTGAGGGGAAGCGAGAAATGGTGAAGTAGGTAGAAGAAAATTAAATTCCCCCCCTTTATTTTCCATTTTTCTTGAACTGAATTGCTTACTGTCAAACTCCTTGACAACATTTAAATGCTGGAAAATGCAAAATACCTCAGTAAGATCCACTGCTCTGTCAATGCCGTAAGAGATCGTCTCTGCCTGACAAGCATCTGCATGAGGTGTGCGGCAAATCCTTTGCATCGTTCAATGCTACCCAGTCCAATATCCTAAAGAAGACAGATACAGAAAAAGTGGGAGGGAACAGTTAGATGAATAAGCAGAAAAGAACATCCTTTGAGCCTCCGTTTCATTGCACTGGGCAGGCTGAAAGGTTATGGTTTAAGCAAACAGTCTTAAAACGCAGACAAAAATTACAGTTATTACAGCTTGCTCATCTTCATTTTTCTGCATCTTTTATATATTCTGCATACAAATTTGATTTTCAAGTAGCTTCTGCAACAACAGTCATATTAAATTGCACTCCACTGCAGCAATTCTTATCAGGAATTTAGTTCCAATAATAAAGCTTCCTTACATAAATGATGATTAAAATCTAAAGAGATACCAGCCTAGCTTTTTACATTCATGACCACTGCTAAAGCCACTTCCACAACTCGTTTTACCAGATTTACTGACAATTACTTTCACTCCTTTCATTAGAAAGGATCCCATTTTAAAGCTTAAAATAAACATTCACAACACTGAGCAAAACTGATCTCAGCCGTGTTCCGTTATTTATGCCACTGCCAGCTGTGACACTTGACAAGATCATGTTGTAAAACAAGGGGTGAAGCACAGTGCAAAAGTGCATGGAGAATCTGGAAGAGATCCCTTTTTCCTGGAATTCTGGAAAAGCGGTACTGATTTGGCAGAACTCATTTGTTCCTTCTACTGATTTTTAGACCAATTTTTAAGCAAAGAAATATATCAGCACTTTCTGTGTAAGGCATTATAAAGCTCAACTGTTTTTTGCATGAGCAAGAGCTAATCCTGGTTTTGTTTTCCTGACAAGCTTTCATTCAGCATTTCAGGAATTTCCTTCATGCACAAAAATTAGCAATTTGGGACCTGTTGGGATGAAAGATATTGCACACTTCACAAATTATTAACTTAGTTCACTAAACTGGTACCATTCAGTCATAAGACAACAGGTTTTAAAATGCTGCATTTAATGACTGGCCCCAAAATATCGTACTTTGTATCATGTTAGAAAAGATAGCATGATCTCATATCAATACTAGAAAATTTCAGTCCAAGCTGGTAAAATGAAGTGAGCAGAAGAAGGACTTCCATTTTTACTTCGTTGTTTTACCTTGGCAGGTGCTAACAATGCTGTCTGAAGTCTAGAGTGACGTGCAAGCGACCGATAGAAGTACTTCTGGCATCCATCCCAGGCAGAAGAAATCTCTGTCAGCAACCTGACAAGAGCACAAAAAAAGTCTGGTATTAGAAAGGTATATAATTTCAGTACCTCAGCACACTGGAACCGCCAAGTCAGCACTTCAACCTAAGAAATTTGCTTACAGTTCGTTATTTTGCAAATGCATTGATCCTGTAAATCTTCATTTTCTCCACAAGTATTTTGGTCTAAAGAAAACATTTAATTTTTAAAATAAACTCTAAGGAAACCCTGAGCAATAGCAGCAAAATCTGTAGCTTTGAATATTATTTAACACTTAAATAGCGATTTACTTCTTTTCTTCCCCCCACGCAGCTAAATCCAGCTTGATAGGGAAGCCTTTATTTTGACCTTGATGAAAGATATGATAAACTAAACCCTTACATCTGAGGAGGACAATAACGAGCGTGACTCAATGGCAAAAATCACTTCCTGCCAGAAAAACAACAGAGAAAAATCTGAAAGAACATCTTTCCTCTAGGGTAAGATTTTCCAGAAATGCCCACTTTGAAGTTTATTTATTTTTTCCTGAAATATTCCATTACTCAATGAAAACAGAACAATTAAGTAATCCCTGTAAATTACAACTCATCCTTAATCAAATCATTACAGTCTACATTCTAATATGATGCCAGCAAAGCATCCCAAAGAAAGCTGGATGGCAGAGGGCTAACTGAAATCTAATTCACAGAAACCATGAAACTGAGGGTAGAGTTGTCAGAAGTGCAAATCAAAAAAACCCCAACACCTTAACAACAAAATCCTCGCTCAGTTGTGTGTGCCAGGATGCTTTATACAGGATTTTCAAACTGAGAAGTAATAGGAGGAAGGGAAGGCAGTATGTAAAACCTTAAATGAATAACAGTCCAAGAATGCCAGTTTAAATCCACATGCAATAAATTATATATATTATAGCTGCAATGCATACAATCTATGGGTTATAAATACTGAGTACATACGTGGCATCCAGTTCATGTGTACAATTTACTACACCTAAGGCACTACGCAAATCCAGTGGACGTAGGTAGAGTATTTCATGACAGTCTTTTGAGCGGGACCAAGACAGACCTTTCCGGTAAGACAAACCTGGAATGACATTTGAAGACACATTCTTTTAACGCCCTCAATCTTTTATATGAAAAATGTCACTCATACAGTTGGTATTAAGATATAAAATCTTCTGATGTAGTTTTTTTTCCCTGATGCTGTCTGATTTTGACAAGTCTTTGAACATGCTGCAAGTTTTATAATGTAAGAAAAAATCGTAGTTTAGCTGTCTTCAGCTGAACCCAGCTCAAGAACCCAGCCGAAATAAGACATAGACCTGTGTGTATAAAGGAGGTTGGTGAGAGAAAGAACAAAAAGCCTTGAACCCGTAAAGCAGGCTACAGGCTGAGAAAGTTACAGGTAGGTACTTTTAGAATTCAGTCTTAAGGCTGTTATTTTGCCATTTTTAAAACTGGATTAAACATGCTCATTTCTCTCAAGCCAATTAAAACACTCCTTTCAAAGTATCCTGAAGGTAAGCTAAGCCTGTAAGAAATATTCATTAGCTGTTCGGGTTATGTTGCCATTTTTTCCAAACGAAATGGAGAACAAGTCTTAAGAGCAACACTTTTCACTGTTCCACCGCCCTTTAAGAAAGCTGAGCGAGGGATCATCACCTCATTTTTAAGACATGAAAGAGATGATGAATGAGGAAGGTAAAGGTGTCTCCTCGAATCAAAGACAGAGCCCGGTAAAAATGCAAAACCCATGTGTTAATTAAATCATCACAATACGTCATTCCTCCAGCACAAACTTCATAGGGCAGCAATGGCAGAGAGTCCTTTGGCACCACTGGGTGCAAAAAATGCAAAACACAGGAAAAGTTTATGTGCTGGAAACCCCATGCTTCAGATTCACCTGTGTTTGCAGTCACCTAAATAAAAAAAAAGGACCTTAATGTTCTGGGAACTGTTTACTCAATACACACATCAACTCATTTTTAAGTAGCATAAACAACAAGCACTCAAAACTACAACTGAAGCCGCCTCCCACCTCTAAGAAAGCATTTAGGATGAGTTTGTTTTCATTTACTTTCCAAGTGTTGCGACACCGAGTAATTTGTTATCAAATATTGTATTTCAGTTCTGGATGAGAATGGATACAAGATAATGAGCTTCCCTCTTATTCCTACAAGCTGGGCAGTGACTTCTGACTGGAGACAAAGCAGATTTCTGCTTCAGAAAAGCTACTGTGGTGCATCTAATGGAACGCAAGAGGAACAGAAGGTATTTGAAAGGGCTAACACACCAGGCCTCATAGTAAACAGACAAAGGGAAAGACAGAGTTAAATGCTTCTGCGTATTAGTGGCTCAACAACTTCAAGAACATAGTATTATGGTGAGTTTTGATGTATTGGCAAAAATAGTAAAGTGCTTAAGAACTTTGTACTTTTAAACCAAGCACATTTCTAGTCAAAGCTCACCTGTTTTAGCAAGGCTTTTAAAGAGATCTGACAACGCCCGTTGCTTTTGCATCTGAATATGCTTTGCCTCTGATTTTTGCTTCTCCTTATCTGCTGTCTGATCAAATGTTAAGTTTTGCAGTTCAACTACAGAATCAATGATACCACCTGTACAGAAGACAACAGGGAAAGAAGAGATGTGAAAATTTAACATATGTAAAGCAGCGATAGGAAGATTGTCTGGGAAGGGAACTATATATCTACACTTTTCCCAGTTTGTTTTATTTATGTTGCAGAGGTCAATTATGGTGTGGAAACCACAAGAATACTTAACCTGTGAACTGGTCAAGATTTTCCACCAGACTCAAGAACGAATTATTTTCTGTAACTGTTATACACATTTTCTTCATTTTTTTAGTAAGCTTAGGCAGACGATACTGAAGAGATTCTGTATGAAATGCAATGCCATCCTGACATTCTTCTGGGAGTGCCCTCTGCGAAAAGAAATGAAAGAAACAGTCCAATTATACACACATACTCAAAACTGTCTTATTTGACCACTAAGAGTAAATTGCTGCAAAAACAAGGGCTAAATTCTGCATTCATCTGAAACCCCAAAACATGGCCATGTGATCCTTTGAACAATTTAGAACCAACGCTTGAGGAAAATCACAATATGTATGTGTCAGGCTACATTAGTTTTGAAAACAGCCAAACAAATGGAAGATGCTATGATCCTGCTCTCTTGGGTGTTTGTCATTAGCTCTTTCAGAGAGATTACCACTGATTCAGGGCAGCTATCTCGGCCTTCCAAGCTCACAGGCACATTAACCTAAATCACTAATGCCCTCAGGGCGTTACGTAAAAACATCATCACTTTATTTCCACTAGATACAAATTTAATTGCACTGCTAAAGAACAGCAAAACCAGTACGCAAATAGAAATTACTAAATAACAGAAGTAAACCCTCAGCTTGTCCAAAGCTAATCCCTATGGGTTGTTCAATTTAAGTTTGCAGGCATCTTGTTTAAGGAATGAAGACAACGTGAAACCACAACAAGCAAACCCAACAACCCTGTTGCTTATCAGTAACAGGCTTGCAAAGAAACAAGCCACCAACCAACAAACCAAACCCACAACCAAACCCATTAGATTTGCATCAGATTTCTGCCTCATCACTCTGCCTCCTGACTGTCACAGGACAAGAGCAAGATCAGCCACCCTCCTCCCTCCTGGCTTGAAGAAACTGAACAAAGCCTTGGAAGCTGAGAGTTACTGAGCCTTTCCCACTCATCCCCAAATTCCGATAAGTTACCGTTTTCTCCTTGCATCTTATTAATAAAAACTAAGGGATGTGAATAGGAATCCATGTCAGGAAGAAAATTAGTTGACTTCCTTTCTGAGCTGGACAACTTGGAGACACACTGAACTGTGGCACCGTGGAGTAGGATTTACCATGTACCAGCTAGTCCAAGGCAAATGTTCACAGTATACAAGCTGTCAGCCAACAGCAAACGTGACAATGTAGTGCCTTCCATATCAGAATTCAACCTCAAAGTAATTTTATATTTAATCACTGATACATACACACAAACCCTACAGCCACACAACCATTTGCCTGGGTCCTTGTTGTTTAGGAAAAAAAAAAAAAAAAAAAGGGTAATAATAATTTCAACTTCCAGTCCATATTACTGCACCAGTAGGAAAGTAACAAATAGTTGCAGACAATATGCAGGGAACTTGGAGATGAAATGTGTAACTGCTATCACCCCTATATTGGAGCACAGATATTGTGCCAAATCAATACAGAACGTGCTTGTCTTTCCATGCTGCTTTCCCACCTATCCACAGTGTTTCATAACACTGAACACAAGTAAGACCAAAAAGTTGATGATATATTCAACACATTTGACACTTATGTAAGATTTTTCTGCATAAATCAGTGAAAAGCAACATATAGAAGAGAAGACAGAAAATATCCTTCCCACACTTAGAATAAAGAATACAGTCACCTTGGCAACATCTGTTCTAGCAGACAGAATTTTTCTTAATGTGTTGTTTAGCCTCTGAACTTTGGTCTCTTTGTTCTCAGATTCTTCCTGCTTCTCCAAGCAGTCCAGCTGCTCCTCCTTACCGATCTCCACCAAGGCGGGCCGACAGGGTTCATCCAGAACAACTTCAAACTTCTTCATGAATTTAAAGAGAGTCCTAATTACCAAAGGAAAGCAAAATTGTTACTGGGTTTTATAAACCTGCCAGTTTCTCAGCTGCTGGAAATAAACAACCCCACTGTGTTAGGAGCAGAAGAAACATTCTTGCATTTAAATGTAACATCATAGAGAAATCATCTAGAAGGAAGGTTTCAAATAGGAAGTTTAATTCCAAGCTCTGAGTTACCTGCGTATTTTTTCAACTGATTGTTTTATAGCCCAGAAGCTGACGTCATTCCACTTCGAAATTTTCACAAATTCCTATTAGGAAAATAAATAATCAATGGGATGACATATTATTGCAATGAAGTATTTGTATATAAAAGATGATCTTTAAAGCTACGATGATCTGGCGGGCTTAAAATGCAAGACATTTTAGTAAGTGAGTAAATTATTGCATAGGCATCTTATTCTATTAATATATGTGTTTACATTAAAACTGCTGCATGGCCAAATGCTGTGAAATCCAAAGGGGCTTCAGGCTTCACTACTGGGTGGAAACCTCCATGGCTAAATGGTACTGACCAAACATTGAAGATTTCAACCAACCCCCATCTCAAAATTAAATTATTCCTGAGGAAAAAGTGAAGTATAGTAGGCATTTCAGTGGCCAACAGAGCTATTATATACAAATTCAAATAATATCTGCTCCAACGTTCCTTTGATTCGAGCAGCATATTGCGTGAGCAAAGTTTCCTTTTACCTTCAGTTCCTTTTCTATAGGTTGACGAAGTTCAGTGATTCTGGCCTCAACACACTCTGAAAACTGTTTATAATAATTGTATAGATTCCACAGGATGCTGCAGAGAACCTCTAGAAAGGACAGACAACAACAGGCTTCTTTTAAAACAGGATATTCTTCAGTATCAAGAGGAGAAATACATCCCCCTTTTTTTTTATTCTGCAATCATGAAGCTTAGCAACACCAAAAGACGGGGTAAACTAACTAACAGTATTCCATGAAAATGGGAAAAACAGCAGCATGGAACATGTATGAGCTTAGTGATCTGTTTGGAAAGGCTTGAATACCTGATGGTCAGATTGTTGTAAAGAAGATTCAACACGTGTAGCACTAACAACTTACCCTTTTCTGCTACTTGAGGCATCAGCAAGACATGGCAGTGGAAAACCAGCAGTGCTTGAAGCCGTGCCTGAAACTCTCCCAGCGTGGATCCTTCAATGAAAGCCTGTAGCGTGCTGACCAGTGTTTTCAGATCCATTCGCTCAGTTTCTGAACATTGCACAGGAAGAAGGAAATGAGGAAAAAACCCAAAACAACCCACCACCTTGTACATGAAAATTGTCTACTCTTTGCAAACATCCAACTAAATATGAGGTCACTATTAGGAAGGGTTAAAAACAGAACAGGAAAGGGGCATGGTAGGGAAGGCTTCTAATTTAATAATAAGTAAAAGCAACAACCACACTGGAAGAAAGGAGAGGGGGCAAGAGAGGCAGCAGTAAGATAGCGACTGAGAAGGCCAGCTACACGACCGATTTCAGTGCGCATCAAGTATTTAAAGAATAGTTCATATTCTCTAGGAATGAATGGCTTCTTTGGTCACAATGAGCCATATTATAAATTAGTCACTGCCAGTTCCTTAACTCCTCAAAATCATCAAGACATAAATAGATATCAGAAGAATCTGGTAGAGAATACAGTGTCTTTAGAGCACTACCTATGGAAGAAGACATGCTGCCGCACTTGGAGATGTAACATAACCCAAGGATCTGAAGCTCATCAAGTAAGTGCATTAATTAGTCATGGGCTTGTAAAAATCCTACCTCATGCCAGAGGATGCTACTTTCATTTTTACAATTTCGTTACATTTTGGGGAGGCAAGGGACTGACAGGTATATTCTTCCCCCTATTTCATGTAACGTGAACACCTGCAGACAGATTTGCTAAGAACAGTATGTACCAAAACATACTTACTGTAAGAATTCTTTAGGCTTTATATATACAGAATGGTAAAAGCAGTTCAGCTGGGATATGAATTATGCTTTGTGCAATTAAAAAAAAATGAGGTG
Source organism: Numenius arquata (assembly GCF_964106895.1). Lineage (NCBI taxonomy): Eukaryota > Metazoa > Chordata > Aves > Charadriiformes > Scolopacidae > Numenius > Numenius arquata. The sequence continues at coordinate 6,655,974 of NC_133582.1, forward strand.
CCTTTTCCAGCTGCAGATGGATGTCTCCTACCCTCCAAATCTGTTTGAAATGTTTATATGTGCACAACATACCACAGTTCTTTCTTTTAGGTGCTTTTTACAGACATCTTTTTTTAACACTACCTACAACATCAGCCCTATGAGAGACAGAGGTGGTTCCAGAAATAAATATCAAGCAAAGTTTACTCTATATGAAAGACCCTGGACAGCCACGGAATTTATTGTAGGGCAGAGGGTACAAGAACAACACATGAAAGCGCACTGTCAAATTGGCATTTAGGACCTTAATTATGCATCCTTCGTAATTGCTGGAACTGCACCACACATTCATATAAGGAGAGCACTTACCATCTGTGTTTGCTTCTGTCTGCTCTTGAACGTACTTCTCAATCATCTGATAGATTGAGAACCAGTGCTTTGTGGACTTCTCTACATGCTGCTTCATAATATTGTCCAAACTTACTGACCAGCAACTGGAAACAATAAGGAGAGAGAAGAAAAAAAAATAAAGCAAAAATATCGTGGGTAGTTTGGGCTCCAAGACAAAAAAAACCAACTTAATTTTCTCTTTCTACCAAAGGAAAATTTTACAGGATGGAATAATTTGCCCATATGCTTGATACACACAAGCAGCTCTTGAGGATCACTTCTTTGCCACTATTATTAAAAATGAAGGAAGAAATGAAGGAACAAGGGACTGTCAAACAAAACCAGTCAGAGCCAGCCTCAAAAGTTTCTTTTCACAAAACCTGAGGTAAGACTTGTGGAATTCCTGATCATGGCCTACAGTGGATATAAAAGTTTTACATGGTCTTAACAGGAGACTAGACAATAATTTTTAAAGCCAATTTAATGGGGGTTGTTAAATAGGCAAAACACTGCAGGGTCAGTAAGCCCTAGGATGAAAACAGGAGAACACCGGGAAAATATTAGGATGAAGTACTGTAGTTATCTGTTCTGCTTCAGCTCCTCCTGAGGCATAGACATAGGCTCACCATGGGCGGGACATGCTCATTCTAAGCCAGTGCAGCTGTTAGTTTGGGGGTTTTCCCCCACATTGTTATTAGGACAGACATACACAGAAGCATGTTCCATGATTAAGGCAATCCTGCATTGGAATGTGTCTCCATACGGAGACGGAAGCTTACAGTATCTAAGAAAAAGCAGTAGGGAAGGACAGCTCTTACTTCAACTCCAATCTACGCCACTGAATAATCAGTTGTGTGACCAAATCAAGATGTTTCCGCAAGGACAGAGCTCGACTAGCATTCTCCTCCCAGTCCTGGAAAAAAAAAGTTCCCCTTTATACAAAGCCAGAAATTAAGTCTTTACATGGCAAGGGTCATGCAACAGTCTGGATATATTCCTACACCTTAAATTTATGGCATGAAGCAAGTTCACGTCTCCAAATCCTGGCAAGCGGACAGCTTTCAGTTGTTTTTATGATGGTATCAATATAAATAAGGAAGCATACAAGAGAAAATAAAAGTTTCCATTAGCTCTTTTCTTACCTGTGCCTTTGCAAGGAGAATTTCCAAGCCATTCAGGAACTTTGAGAGAGGACTAGAGAGTGGAAAACTCCGTATTCTGTCCATCACAACTAATAGCTGCAGAACAAAAAACAAGCATTCAACCTATAGTAACCGATCTTCAACAGAAACAGTCACAGTTAAGCTAATTTGTAATAGTATAACCCTCCTCTGCAAGAGGTAAGTTTATACTTAAACGAGGAAGCAGTTCAAAACAAAATAAAACAAAAAATAATCTTAAGGCCAGTGCACTCGGGGAAAGGAGCACAAATGATCTAATGCAAAGAATCAGAATTATCTATGTTGGAAGGGACCTTTAAGATCATCTAGTCCAACCATCAACCTAACTCTGATAAAAAACCATCACTAAACCATGTCACTAAGCACTATGTCAACCCGTCTTTTAAATACCTCCAGGGATGGTGCCTCAACCCCTTCCCTGGGCAGCCCATTCCAAGGCTTAATAACCCTTTCTGTGTAAAAATTTTTTCCTGATGTCCAATCTGAACTTCCCCTGGCGCAACTTGAGGCCATTTCCTCTTGTCCTGTCACCTGTGACTTGGGAGAAGAGACCAACCCCCCTCTCTACACCCTCCTTCCTTTCAGGTAGTTGTGGAGAGCGAGAAGGTCTCCCCTCAGCCTCCTTTTCTCCAGGCTGAACACCCCCAGCTCACTCAGCCTCTCCTCATAAGACTTATTCTCCAGACCCCTCACCAGCTTTGTTGCCCTCCTCTGGACACGCTCCAGCACCTCAATGTCTTTTTTTGTGGTCCAATTGATTCTGAGTTTCTGCATTACTCTAAGAAATATAACCTGAGGGTCCCACAGACCTCGTAAGTGAGACCAAAGATATCCATTCTAAAGCACTATGGAAGAAAGCAATTCGGAAAAAACCAGGAGCCTGAACAGCAAAAGACCTCAAAATTATCTTTGAAGTATGGCAGGTTGAAGATTGCTTAAAGCTGTTAAGATCAGAGTAGGCAGTGAATACCAATTAACATAACTAAAGTAAAACAGCTAACAATACTTAATACCTCTTAAGAAACAGGTATGACTTCAAAACATCTGCCTAAGTAATACAGACAACATCTAGGCAAGTGTATGCGTGCATATGTCTCTGTACATCTATACACATATTTACACACAAACGCGATTCTAAAACGCTCCTGTTTTCTCCAAACATTTGTTGAGGTGTCTTTACCTGCACAAGTACTGGATGCTCCGGCCATTCCTGCAGCAGCCCATTTACTTCTTTAGCAAAATTATCGAGTACAGGTTGGCACTGTCGGACTTGCTGAATATTAGGATGCTGGTAGAAGTCATACGGGCCATCTTGCTGCAGCACAAGATCTGAAGTTAATTCCTCAAAAAAGGTGTTGTGAAGAAGAGTGCTGACTAGAAGTTGGCTTCCCAACAGACTATCATTCATTTCGGCACCTAGGAAGCAAAAAAAGGAAGACATCACAGCTATTAATTCTTTTTTCAGTTGAACAGAAAAAGTCATTTTCTTTTTTTTCCCTCCCGTGTACCCCAAGCCTTAGCATGTTATATATTACAAGGATATAAGACTATGACACACATAAGCAATGAGATATGAGTATGGAAGAAACATACTGAAATATTGCTAGCAATCTTACCAATTAAAGGATAGAATTGTGACACCAGACATGCACCAGTCTGATAGCAGGAAATAAATGTACTGAAATAATGTTTGGCTTGATGAGAAGGCAGACTCTTTTGATACCACAGGGATCGAGCAAAATTTAAGCACAACTGCTGATGAACCATCATTACTGTTTGCATAGAGCTCTTGGACAAAAGGGCTCTATCAACTTCCAGCTGGTCTTCTGATGTATCTTCAGTTTCCATTTTTTCTTCTAGGCTTGGCTCAGCTGTGATATCTTCAAAATCCTGCAAATTACGTGATAATCAAAGGTCAATTATAATTTCTCCCTTTAATGACCCCTTTCCCTACCTCCCTTTTTGCACTTTTTGGCATTGCAACAATACGCTGGTGATTTAAAACTGGCGCTATATAGACACAGTGCCTACGTCACAGCTCAGACGTTCGTCTGAAACAGAACACAGGTGAATAGGACAATTTAGGGCACAACCACAGCAGCCCAGAGGGCAGTACGGTGAGCCCTGAGCTCCTTCCAACTAAACCTCGTTCAGAAAAGCAGCAGCAGTCGTATCTGCTGGTAAACCACCTCAACACTGTTTGGTGGCTTGAAGATCTGAACTATTACAGCCCAACAACACATCGACACGCATAATTGTCTCGTGCATTTCTGTACTGCACGACAATGCTTGGTGAAGCCACACTTGAAAAATCGTTCACTAATGCAGGCCAGTTAAATTTGAAAAAAATCTCACAGCTTTATTTAAGCAAGGAGATTAGATTTCTTCAGAGGTAATTAAACTTCAGCAGACCTTACTTGCTAAATGAACCAAACTCCAGAATTTTACAAGTAAGTAATGATATCATCATTCGGTAACTTGGAATTATTCAGCTGAACCACAGTACAGTTCAAGTCCAGAAATTAATTCCAAAAACCTTCTAAAACCAGAAAAGAAAATAAACTAAACCCACAGTACTTAATACCCTTCTATCAAAATATACTTTTGGCTGAAGGAAAAACTGCTTCATTCCTCATCTCTTTTTACTTATAGCACATCTTTTCAGGAGCTACTTCAGACATAACTTTTGTCAATTACAACTGCTACCTTTTCGTGAAGGGGAAACCTCCTCCTAAATTCTTCTTCTTCCTCCTCTTCCTCACTCCGGCCTTTCCCATGACTTTTACTCCTGTATCTGTATAGACTGCGTTCCATTGCCTCCTGCTCTTGGGCACGGCGTTCCTGTTCATCCCATTCATTTATAATTGCCTAAGGAAACACAGAGCAGCCTGCTTTCACAGAAGTTAACGTTTAAAATCACCTTGTATTTCATCAAAGGGGCAGAATGTATCTTTTTTGGCTCTCTCCTCCTCTACAGTCTAAAACGGTATAAATCAAAGACATCTAACTTGAAGGAAAATTTCTAAATTGCCCTCTCAACAAACCAATGAGGAAAAAGCACAGAAAACAGTATAGAACACAGCGCTTGGCCAAGTTCTAGTCTCCTTTCTTAACCATTTTATAAAGAAATAGTTTGGTTTGGGTTTTTTTTTTTTGGTGTGTTTTTGCATTTTGTTGTGGGGTTGTTTTTTTTAATAAATAAAATCTTTGGTAACCATCACAGGCTATGATTTTATGCCTTGATAAATTCAAACAAGTTAGTCCAATATTTTAGATTTCATTAAAATTATCTTTTATCAATTCAATGGGGGAAAAAAAAAGTTTAAGAACATTATACTGACAATTATCAAGGTAGAATCATAGAATGTCTTGAGTCGGAAGGGACCTCCAAATATTATCTAGTTTCAACCCCCCAGCCATGGGCAGGGACACCTCCCACTAGAGCAGGTTGCTCAAAGCCCCATCCAGCCTGGCCCTCAACACTCCCAGGGATGGGGCATCCACAGCTTCTCTGGGCAACCTGTTCCAGTGCCTCACCACCCTCATTGTAAAAAATATCTTGTTTATGTCCAACCTCTTCAGTTTAAAACTGCTGCGCCTTGTCCTATCACTACAAGGCGCGGTAAAAAGTCTCTTTCCATCCTTCATATAAGCCCCCTTTAAATACTGAAAAGCCACTATAAGGTCTACCTGGAGTCTTCTCTTCTCCAGGCTGAACAACCCCAACTCTCTCAGCCTTTCTTCACAGAAAGGATGTTCTAGCCCTCTGATAATTTTTGTGGCCCTCCTCTAGACCTGCTTTAACAGATCCATGTCTTGTACTGGGGACAAGGTAGTTTGGTGCAAGAATCCTGGCCACTGACATTCAGCTCCTACCTGACACAGATGTCTAAAAAGCTGCAGAGATTTCTTGTCCATCTCTCCTTTGGATAGTACATGGCAACGAAGATGCAACAAAGCATTCATTAAGAGCTGCTCTAGAGTTGGGCAAGGCTGCTCTACCCCCTCAGATTCTCCTTCAGGGTGCTTCAGAGAAAACTTTTTGAGGCCATGAAGGACCTCAACTGAATTCACCGAGCATAGAATTTCTGCACGAGCCAAGTAAGTGGGGAAGGCACGGCCAACAGAAGGAAATGTCAACAAAGAAGTGAGGAGGTTGGCCAGATCAGCTGGACGCACAAAACTTTTGAGCACTGCATAAACTTCAGAAGCCACTAATCGCATGCCGTGTTGCAGCTGTAGGATGGCAGCCTGCAGTGGAATGATGGCATCAGGGAATACAGCATACTCCTCGGCCAGGTGTTTTCTAAACTGATGGTGTGATTGTTGCCAAGATGCTTCTTCATTTAACAGGTTTTGTATTGCCTGGAGTGATTTAGGTCTTTCCCCACGCAGGAACTGCAGAAGGCGGGCTAAGAGATCTTGGACTGAAGAAACCCGTGCTATGCTGTTGATGTACTGGTGAGCCTCCTGGTATAAGCAATCGTAGGGTGGAGCTGGAGGCCTGAAGGCCTTTTTTCTGGAAAGGTTGCTTAACTGCTCCTTCAACCTTTGCATTCTTTCATGCAACAGTCTGTTGAGAAATAACAATGACCAGTTTAGACATATAAACATGCTTATATTTATCTAATGTAAGTTAGATATATAAAAAGATTCATCAAAAATATTCTGCTAGCTTGTGTGAAGCAGCAAGTAAGGAAAAAACAAGAAGCAACACCCATATAACATGCATATGTACTTTTCTCTCCCCCCCTCCACTTCAACAAACTTAAATTACTTTTTTGCTTGTTAACTGATAGCTCTGTAAGCATTAAGGAAAAAGTAGTATTACTGGAAGCAATTGGTAAAACTCAGCTATCCAGAAATTGCTTTCAATGACTATTGTTCTCTTTAAGCAATAGCACAGAGCTATCAGATCCTCTACGTGTCTAATAATTTAAATGAAAACTTCCATTAATAGTGGAAAATCATGAATAATACAGTTTTTATCTCCACGTACAAGGAACACCTGGAAACTGGCACAAAGGAGAAATCTCTGTTCACTTAAAGTCTCCTCCTCAAGTTCCTCAGATAATAAAAAACAAACCCAACAACCAAACAATGGCTACAAATTCTGAATGTCAACAGCATACTCTATGTGGCAAGATATTTAATTCATCCACAGCACCATTGGCAAAGGCTGTTGCTAAAATACACATCTGGAGATTTCTACCTAGTACAAATTGACCCAAGTATTCTGCAAAATACCACTGGCATCTATCACGGCCTTGAAGAGCTGTAGCGATAGATACACATTCCATCTCGTTTCAATTTGTTAATAACATTGTCATATTTTAATGAAACTACCATAACTGAGATGTATGGCTTAATTTTCACTTCTGGGCATATCTTCAATTTCATCACAATATGAAGGCCGCTGCTTTAATTGTTGTAGTTTCAACAGTACAAAGCGTGTACAGATAATTCACCAGTCACTGCAACTAAGCAGAGCAGCTTCTGTATTTTTCTTTACCACCTCAAGATGCAAATTGATACATTTAAATCAGCAACCCGTTTCTACAGAAGAACACAAAAATCGTTAAGTGTAGAGAAAAGCTTTGGAGCCTGGACATCCAAAGATGAAGTTTCCAGTCTGAAAGAGAAGAGTTAAGGTCTGAGATGTTACCTGAGATGGGGATGGATATAGCTGCTGACTGCTTTGTCTTCAATACTTTTTCCCGTATGCAGCTGGGATGACAAATCATTTGTTTTCCATTCGCACTCCAGCTGGTGCAACTAAAATGGAAAGAATAAACCATTCTCTGAGGTTCTGGTGTTGTGATGATGTTATTTTGATTGTGGTGTGGGGAATTTTTTTTTTTTTTTTTTGATGTAAGTAAAGTTTGTGAAGATTGTGGGATGAATATGTACTTAAATATGTGATTCACAGAGGACAGTAAAAATAGTTATAACTATATAGTTTAAAAGTCACGACTATAGATATGCCCAAGAACACCCAAGCCAAACTCCTTTGCATTGATTCTATAAGTTAGAGGTAAAAGCCAAATCCACACTCACCTCTTCTTTTGTATATTTGAGCTTGTATTCTCTTTTAACAGCTGGATCAAACCTGGTCTGCGGAAGCCACACCTGGATCTGCACCAAACCAATATTCACCCAGAGGCTTCCTCGCCAAGCTGTCTCTGGTAACTCCTTAAGCCCTTCCCCAAAGAACTGCTGCAAGCAAGTGAGCAGGAGAAACAGGAATTCTTTAGGAAGTAACTCTTGATCAGTAATGCTTCTAAGTATCTTGAGAAGGTACTCGTATGCAACGGGATCCTTGAGGTAGAGCTTCTCACAGCACTCCAAAAATTTCTCCTGAAGATCCACTGGAACCAGATCTACCAGGGCAGAGAGCTGTCTGCCTAGAATTATTCCTTGTAGCCTAGCATCTGTGTTCCTGGAGGCAAAGGAATGAAAAATGTTTACACACAGTAAGCAAACTTGCGTAATGTGCCTGATTTAAACAACGTGTATGTGGAAGAGTGGTCTTAATACCTAAAATCTGCTATTGAAGAGACAGCCAGGTTGGTCCACAGTGCTGTGCTGACTTCGTGGAGCTGCTGTGCTCTCTCCATCCATTCTCCCAGTGTCACATGGGATGATGACAGAACAGGAAGCCCACTCACATCCCACTGGCTTGTCTTGCTGCTGCTAGTTAGAATTTCAAAGAAGCACTTTGAGAAAACGGCTCGAGTCAAAATACCTGGGCCCTAAATTAAGAGATTAAGAGTTAGATTGTTCAGACGCAACTTGCACTGACTATGCTAGAACTTACAGTATTGCTTTAGGAAGCAGTTAAATTATTTAATAAAAGCATATTCAGCCAAGTTGTTTGATTAGGTCAGAAGAGACAAACCTTCATAGAACAGTTAATACGGGATTTAGAAAAGTTCTTTTCTTCTGTTGCAGGTAGTGGCCTCCACGTCAACCAGTAGTCTGGGTCTGTGCTGAAAGTACTGCTCCAAAAAGATGCTAAAGCAGCATTAACTAGTTGAGATGACAGAGTAGCCATTTCTTCAGAGGATATCTAAGAAGAAAGAAAGACCTAGAGCTGAAAATAATTTACTGGGAGCAATAGAGAATCAAGAACACACACACACAAAAAAATAATGAGAAGAGTATGACACTGTTTTTCAGTATGGATAGTACAAGATATTCTTCAACATCCTTTTCAGCATAAAACTACTTTGAATACATAGATACAACCAGGCTGGCACCTACCATTCATTCAATTTCCTGTTTTCCATTAGGTCACAGATCATAGAATGGTTTGGGTTGGGAGGGACCTTAAAGATCATCTAGTTCCAACCCCCCTAGCGTGGGCAGGGACACCTTTCCCCCAGACCAAGTTACTCAAAGCCCCATCCAACCTTTAACACTTCAGGGATGGGGCATCCACAACTTCCCTGGGCAACCTGTTCCAGTGTCACAGTCCAGATATGATTTGCCTTTAGTGAAGCCATGCTGGCTGTCATCAAGCATCTCATTATTTTCCATGTGCCTTCGTACAGTTTCCAGGATGCTCTGCTCCATGATCTTGCCAGGCACATAGGTGAGACCAACGAGCCTGTACTCCCCCAGGTCTTCCTATTTTCCCTTTTTAAAAATGAGGGTTCTGTTTCCCCTTTTCCAGTCAGTGTAAACTTCACTAGACTGCCCCTACTTCTCAAATGCGATGGATAGTGGCTTAGCAGCTTTGTCTGCCAGCTCCCTCATGACCCACAAATGCATCTCATCAGGTTGCAGAGATTTGTGGACCTTCAGGTTCCTCAGATGGTCTTGAACAGAATCTCCTCCCAGTCGGCGATACCTCACTCTCCCAGTACCTGCCCATCCACAGATGGATGAACGGAACAATGGTACCAAACTAGATCATATAGGACTATGTTATTTAAGACTTTGCTGTATTTTATTTATGTTTTAATGTTGTGTTTTAATTATGTTTTTTGCAGGCTCACATTGAGTAACCTTTCTTATTAAAAGAAGGAACAATTATTGTCAGGCACAGGTAGAAAGATTGCACATTAAAAATCTTACAGAGATATGTCTATTTTGAAGAGTCTGTTGAAAAATCATGCAAGACTAATTAAACTAAAACTTATTCTTACTTTATTAAGATGTAATAAGTGCCACAGTCCAGATAGCTGGTGAGAAGTAGCTGGTGTCAACTTCAGGGAAAAAGCTATAAGCTGAACTAGATCTGAACATATGCTAAATTCTTGACTGCAATTCTCCCTGTAGCAGGCAAAAGAAATACAATATAAGTAATGCTTAAGCAGGGCACGTGAAAAATATCTTTTAGATAGTAAAACAAATTGAGAACAGCAGGTGAAGTCTCAATAACAAAGACTTCCTGAAAGGTTAAAACGACGGCATTTTAAGTGTTGCAGAAGAACAAGCACTGAAATAATACTCAAAACATTTGCATCCTTCAAAATTGGCAAAATATAAATGCATCAAATGAGGAAGAAGTGTAATCTTCTGTTGCTGTAATCTACATGTTCAGCAAAACATTTGGAGACAAACCGTCTTCCAGCTTCATAGTTCCTGTGGAAATCAGAACTTTGCTGAATTCAAGAGTCAATCAGTGACTCCAGGAGTCTCATTGCAGAAAAATTATCAATAAATGAAGAGCTCTCTTTTAAGGAACAGTAAAACAGTCAATAAATACACTTGGCCCCTTAAAATACTAACACTTCTTAAATTAGTAACAGTAATTTAAACTACGAGCATACGTGTGTAGTTTACACAAAAGGAAGCAAGCATGCTTGTGTACTTTCTGCATCAGCAGGTGTAATTCAGTCTTTCTGCAGTAGCCCCCAGCAACATGGCGGTAAGACATCTTCATGTTAATTCCTAATATGAAGGACTCTTCTATTGCATTAAAAGGCAAATGCTACGTATTTCCAAAAGGAAAATACTATGTACCATTTGCTACATAAAAGGTTTTAGTTTTTCTCCACCTCTAATCCATTCCATCATTAATAAAGCAATTTCCGGAGTCTAACGTTTTTACTCCAAGGGGCTTGGACGTCAGCATTCCTGTATTTGCATCAGTAAGTTAAGTTAGAAAAGAAGAAAACCACTTCCTCATCATAACACTAAACTACTCCATTTGCTGATAACTTTTTATAGCTGCCCAAGCGCAATTCTGCATGCAGATGAGTGCATACGTGTTTTTATACATAACTATACACAAATGTGTGCGCCACATATATATGCATATGAACACAGCCATATATATTAATATATATGTTTACACACACAGATTTACGCACAAATGTAAAGTACTGAAGTCACAGCTTTTATCTAGGGATTCTGAATCTCATAAAAGGAATATAGGATTTCTTTCTCCAGCCTTCTTCTTACCTTCTTGCACAAGCCTTGGCCATGTAATCTGCCGTCACTTTGTACTGCCAAAGCACGCCTATGTATTCCATTGCGGGCCACAGCTGAACCCGACTGCAGAGCTGGTTTAACAAGGCAGGGTCTAACTGGCTGGAGATGGTATCTTCAGCAAACCTTTCTTCCGAATGACTATATATAACTCCTTCTGCTCTCAGTTGTGAATGCACAGCTTTCACAAAAATCTTTAGTTGACCTGTTTGACAGAGCGCAAGAGGCACATAAATGCATGTACTGTATTTCTTGCCAGGGAACATTCCACATCCTTTCCATTTGTATACAGAAAAAACATGGTGATGGCAGAAATCATCCTGTTAGGCTCTTCAAAAGTGTTACCCACCCAGACTAACATCTTCTAAATGATTAGCTCTGATTATCAGGCCATCAGCTTGCAGCAACGCTTTCTTCATCTTCCATCCGGTGGCAGCAATTTTCAGACAGCACATTTTTTCCTGCCATCTACTTTCTCCAAAGACCAATCTTAGTTCCAAGCTGTTAAGTGGTTTGCTGAGAACTTTCAATTGAACAAAACATTCCATGCCCAGCTTATCCTGGAAACACAAAAAGGACATTTGAACAAGTAGCAATTTGCTTCAGCAGTGCTAATAACACAGCAAACAATATCTGCGACTGCAGTCAGAACTAAGGTTTCAAATTCATGTGCATACGACTGAAGTACAGGTATATATAAACCAACCAGCAACAACAACTTAACAATAATTCTTTTGTGGCCTTAGGCAATACAGCAAGAAGACAGAAACTGAAGTAGTTTGCCATAATTCCTCCTTGTCAAGTTTTTTTTTTTTTTCCCCATCATGAAAAAATGACACAGACTATGCAGGCAAACAATACCTCAACACAGTGACTTATCTAAACTAAGAGAAATAAGTACATAAATTAATAAAAAACTCCAGAAGCTACTGTCACTTAAAAGCAATTGGCATTTCACACCTGCAGTTTAAATATATTTGGATGCCAAGAAAAACCTCCCAAAATTCTCAGTAAGCACTGAATGTTCTGTTAAGTCCCACAAAGTAACTACAGGCACTTTTAAATAGCTGGGCATCTTTGAGAGATAAGGCCATAAAAACCTAGGTCTAATTACTAATCACCAACTCAAGAAACCTACGTGTCTACTCTTGGCCTGCTTTTAAAAAGGGACTTATGTTCTTTAGAAAATTTTACTGTAAGATTTTTTTTACTGAATGGCACCAATTGGTGAAATAAGTTAAGAAAAGTAAGTAGTAAGTCAGAAGGCAGCCCCATCCTATGCTGTATAAAAGGAAGTACATGTTCTATTCTATAAACACCTATGTTCACTAAATAAGCAAGTGGGACATCAATATCCAAAAGTCTCCAGAACAGAGCAAGCAGTAGTATCTTTATGTTTGCCCACCACTCAATATTAAATAACTGTTATCTACACAAAGTGTAATGAACAATTATGATATCTGGATAACTGATATATTTCACAAAAAAAAGATGTACATTAGTATATACCAAAATTGCCTTTTTAATCAATCTAACAATTCAAAAAGGAATGTTTTTTTATTGGCCTAGGAAGCAAGAGCTACAAATCTTTATGATTATTTTAAAGCAAATATGAACATTGCTGGAAATACAACTCTCTTGCAAACAGAGTACCAATACCTTAAAAGGAAGAGGTCTTCCTAGAGACTTCTGTAGTATCTTCATATTGGCAGAAATACCAGCAGGATTGGCCAAACAGCTCTGAATCTGCTGTGAAACAGATTGAATTTCCTTGGAAACCCTTGGAGATTTAAAAAAAAAGAAAAGAAAAAAAGAGCACACACAGTTAAGTCAGAAGTTGAGAAAAAAGGCAAAAAGGACACATGAGAAAAGGACGCTTCCCTTAAACTTTCCACTGAAGGGACAACTTAACTTCAAAATACAGAAAATGGGTAAAAAAAAAAAAAATCTCAATAATGGTTTGTGAAAAAGAAGCCCAATGCTAAGAAATCTGAATTTTTAAAATGAAACAGCTATGTAATGCATTGCATTTGCATCACTAATAGAACACAACTTGGACACTAACAGCAAACAATGTTAACTAGCTATATAATACTAACAAAAGGGTAATTTATACAACCATTTAACAGAATCACAAATCAACGCCACTCACTTGTGCTGATCTGATCCGATAAGCATCTGAGGAATTCTGTCAATTAGATGCTTCATAACCCAGTGCCAGTGGAGAGACAGAAGTGACAACCCTGGCGAATCCACTGTCACAGTGTCAGAGACCACCCAGAACCGGTCACGCCACAGCAAGCAGTATAAAATCTAACAAGAAGCCAAAAAGGTGACAGTTTTCCCATTGCTGAGCCCTGCACGTTACAGAACACTTTGTACTTCAAGCAAGAGAAAATGCAAAAACATTGTCACTTCCATTAATTTCAGAATCATGCAACACTTTATACTTAGTGGCACGCAACTAGCACTCAACTATTTGTTTTCTAAAAATTCCGCAGGGCTCTGCTGTGGAACTACACAAGTCAAAAACAAGTAATCCCTGCACCAAGTCTACAAAGTCATTGCCCCATTTCAGCAAAATGATCTTCTTGGACTGAAAAGGGAGAGGGAGAAGTGAACCACCCCTGTGACACGCATGTCAGAAGTTCAGGTATCATTATCTGAGACAGATGTGGATACTCCCTTTATCATTAGTGGAGAGAAACAGGCACTTCTATGGCACAATGGCCATCTAGGTCCCAGGTGTGCACATTTAGGTAAAGTAATTCCCACCCTGAGTATCTGCAGGCTGAGGCATTCTACACTAAGAAATGAGAAGACAGAAAACAAATACAGCCACTGAAATAAACATGGTGTTTGCCTGGTGTCAGACCTATTCTGAATACCAATAAAACTACTGCAGTTCATTTCACAGATCCTGAAACTAAAAACAGTGTTCTGCACACTGTCTAGTTTCACATAACTTCCATGAATTAAATATACTATGAAAAATCCACTCACATCATGCATGTCATCGTCACTTAAGGCCACCTGAGTAGACTTCACCCAGTGAAAAGCAAATGCATCCCAAAGTTCAAAGAAAGGAACAAGGTTGACCACGACTGCATGAGGAAGGCAGTTGTAACTTCCTGGATCTGAGTTTGGGGAAGAGGAAAAGAAAGGGAGAGATTGTACATTCCAGCCACATAATATAACAAGTATGGATAGATTTCCGATCACTGCATCCTCTCCATGATTTGTGAAAAAAAGCCTGAAAAGATCTAAGAATCAAAGTAACAAAAAATATTCCTTCACTATTTGCACAATTCTCTAAGCGTTTAACATAAAAAATAATCCAGAAAGAAAGAAACATTGATCAATTGCAATATCCTAACTTCATCACTACATTTTTCCCCTTTGTTTTACGGATAAACATCCTTATTACATAAAACAATAGAAAGATGATTAGAACAAAAGCACAACTGAAGAATTTGGCTATTCTTACTAAATAAAGACAAAACACAATTCCAATTTCTCTCCACCGTCTTTCTAAAGTTTAGTAATTAAGAAAGAAGTGACATGCACTCACTACCTAGTAAAGGATGGACAAAAATGCTGTAGCATAAGGTATATCTAATTTAAGAATAATATATTATATCACTTCAGTCCTCATCTGACCACTTTATATTCACACAATCTTCTTTTGCACATTCAGGACACACCACGTTTGAAGTACACATTTTGTAACACTACAAATTAACCGTATTTCAAATTGATCATAGAACTGAAAGGAACAGTGCAAATCAACCCACCTTTGCGGAAATCTAGAGACATTCTCAAGACACTGTTTCTTGGCTTCTTGTTGGTAATCAAATTCTTCTCAGTGTAGTTTCTTTTTTCTCGGTCAAGAAATAATACTGCCCTGAAGTAAAAATGAAGTTGTTAGAAATCCAGTACCATGTTTAAGCCTCTGCCTTATGAGAAAGGTGAACTACAAAGTGACATTTGGTACTTCACTGTATTATGAAAGGAGAAGCAAGTGCAGCATAACTAATTGCTTGAATATGGCTTCTGCAGAATAAGCTTCACAAAGAGCTGATTCCTGACTTCAGCAATCACCAGGAAGGGAAAAGCATTGAGCTGCTCAGCAGATGCAACACCACCACCTGTGGGATCGGTGAGCAGCTGCTTCCTTATACTGTAACTGCAAATCCATGTACATTTTGCTGTTATTAGGAAAAGCTGTCCAAATCCCAAAGCAAGGCAACTGTAAGTTTTATGTCAGATTTCACACTGCTGCTTCTGCCTCTTTTATGCTTTAGCCCACAGTTCTGCTTTGTCCCTGAAGTACTCCAGCCTATACGGAACGCTGGGAGCCCTGCTCCCTACATTAAGTGATTTGTTTTAGCCTGCATCTCCAGAAAAGCAAAGAATTTAAATACCTGTACAAAGCCTCTGCGTAATATTTTAGATCACATCTATCAAACTTGACATCAAGACATACGTGGCAGATACCACAAGTGTTTATGCAGCCCTGATTACAGTCATTGGGCAATCTTCACAAGCTTTTTTTGTAACCCACCGATTTGCTACAGACTTCAAAAGGATCAGAAGCTGATCTGTGTGTTCCATTTCTGTATCAAAGTTCATCGAATTTCTAATGATGTCCAAAAACTGCATATTCCATCTGGGGTCCAGAGGCATCACGTGTTCATCTGGGAAGGCACACAAGACAAGACAGTGGTGGAATCATTCAGTGAAAGACTTTCCTTGATCGCCCTGCCTATGCGAGAACACGAGGAAAAGAACGAAGGAAACCTAAGAGGAAGGCAGAGTCTTAAAGCTCTCCCATTTGAGTTATCCAAACAGAAAAGCATCTAGTTGACTGCAGGTTCTGTAAAACAGAGCAGCGAAAGTAAATTAACCAGTGGTCAGAGTACCCAAAAAGACAGCCTGGAAACGCCAAGTCCAACTCCCTTTTCCCCTCACAGCCCAGGGGAGATGCGTAGGACCACCCATGAAGGGTGCAGCACCACTGTATGTAGCTTTCATGCAGCCAACAAGCTTGGAAAGGAAACCGCAGGCCTGAGCTCCCTGTAAAACACCAAGGGAAAATTATAGGCCTCTACACAGGCTTCAGACGGGCCGACACAATAAATGCTGGGAAGAAACCAGACTGACATCCAGTCAGAAAGGCAGTAGATATATGTATCACTCTTAAGAACACCCCCTAACTCTGAGCTGTAGGAATACACCTGAGTCACAGATACACAGTCAGGATTCATAATCATAGCACTCATACCTAATTTGCATAGGATGAATCATTTAATTGCCATATTTGCAGTTCCAGACAGCAAGAATAGCTTTGTTATTTCTTTCACAACAAAAGCAACATACAGTTTGAATTTAGCCTTAGTTTTGTTACACACATTTCCTAAGAACGGTTGCAGTGTCTTCAGAGAACAAATAGAGGAAGCACCAATATCTTAAAGCAATTTTTTTTCAGAAATACCTGTCATAGTTGGCTGTAGCAACTTGATCATGTTACTGATTCCAGATGAGAGGGGACTGGCATAGAAACTACCAAGGGCTACAGCACCTGCTTCCAGCTGAATCCGCACTGGATCTGTAGGTGAAGGGAAGAAAGCATAGGTGTAAAAGACAATTAGTACAAATAAATCAAAGTAACTTCAACTGAGCCAGCACAAGCAGCCTGCATGCACTCTGGACACGCTAGTTGCTCCTACTTTGTATTAACTCCAAGAGGTCTTAAAAGCAATGAGGATATCATGGCCAAAGAGACAAATCCAGTAAAGGGTTCTAGTTAAATCGGTGATACTTCATGTATGCTATCAAAAATATGGTTTGTGAAAATCCCTGGGTTAATACCTTTAAACATTCCTCTCGGTACATCTTTTTTTGACTTTTTCCCAATTAAAAAAAAAATAATAAAAATCACATAAGAGCATACCTGTCATTAAAGTAACTTTCTAGATATTTGCTAGTTTATAGACACACCTGCCTGGAAAGACAGTAAGATCAAGGGGGAGCAATCCCATTCATGTAGGGACAATACAGTCTGAAATTTCACACCATACAAGGAAGCTAAGTGTGTGAATTCCTTGGACTAATGCCTAAATTCTCCACAAGTTTAATGTGATTAATGTAATTAAGCACTGAATACTTCATCTCAGCTGCTATTCTGAATGTTCAGGCAACATGGCTTCAGGAAATCTCAGTTCTGCGGTTTCCTTCTAACCATTTGTATTTGAACATCAAATAAATACAAGGTATTTTACTGCTTTTACTATCACTAGGTTTTTTTTCGATAGAGAAGAGGAAGGCATATTTGCTCACATAGACCAAGAGGTATCCAAAAGTAACTGTAATTCAGAAGCAGTACAATTACACCCATGCTTGAATAATAAAAGGCAATGTTTAGCCTAAGGTCTCCTGTTGTCCCTAATATGCCTAGCCTGTTTCTGTCTCTCCCTGGAGCCTCAACGCCCTTGATTTAGTGTGGATAGTTGAGAACTTTCATATTGGATCATCTGGATATTTTCACAGAAGACTTACAATTTGTGAAAATATAATAAGCCAGCCCTTATGCAAAAGAAAAAGTTAAATAATTACATACCAAGCACCTGTGGCAGATTTTTGGCTAAGGAGTCAAGCCATTTAACTCTCAACGTCCAATCCTGATTGGTTGCCTTTTCTATGAACAATTTCACCGAAGCTTGGAGAACTTCCATTTTATCCATCCAGTTTGCATCTATCTCAACAGCACCAAATTTGAGACCCTCAGGATTAGTGGACTGCATAATTTTCTGAAGATCTTGCAGAGTCAGTGGTAGTGTCCTGAAACACAAAGAGGTGAAGAATTTTTGGGGATCTTATTACTCTGTAAACCCAGTTTTTCCGTTCACATTTTCCACTAAATGCCTAATCCTAATTCAACTCAAAACAGGTCAAATGTACTTATTGAAGACTGAAGAGAGAAGAGAGTGAAGTATTTTGGACTGAAGAATAAACCAGTAAATAATTAAACCTGTATTTGTAATGGTTGTAAAGGTAACAGGAGCCTCAGTTACCGTGTGTGACTGCCACAGTCTCTACCCACATAATTTGCTCAAGACAGTTTTGCAGGGAACAATGACATGCCACCTGTATTTCACACATATCTTGTTTCTTAACTCATATATTAGACAAAAAAGTGTTTCTTGCCTACCTGCAGTTTTTAAGGTTTAGTCTATTCAGACAATGCATTAGGACCTGTGCATCACTCCGGACTGTCGAAAGAAGTGAGTCTTCAGCTGCAAACAGACCTGTAGGTAGGGAGTCTGGCCACAGTCCCATTGCTAGCAAGGAGTCACCCCAAGTTTCAGGGGAAGCCAGAGATGAAGCGTGCTTCGTAACCAGTTCTAACACAAGCTACAACAGACAACCAAAAAGCAGTTCAGAATCATATTCAAACATGTATTCAAGCACAATAGCTGAGGGAATTCTTTAATTATGTGTATTTATTACGAAATCATTATAAATCAAACGTTCTACATACACTATATAACCTACACTATAAAAGTACCAACGCATTTCCAAGTGAAATAACATGCTGTACAGTTTGAAATACGAGATGCAGATGACAGCGTGCACAGTGTTTGAGGCTACAGATCAATCAGTATTAATATCCCAAGGTCTTCAGCTGAAGCTGTTAAAAACAAGCAAGCCTCAGAGTCCAACTGGGATATTCTCTGGCTCCCTTAGACTGCAAAAGAGTAAGCCACTATCTACTAAATGTCCAAACAACCATATTTATCCCTCAGGGAATATCTCAAAAAGCACACTCCAGATTGATGGTCTTTATGCAGCTCTCACTCATCTGACCTCTGTCTCCAGTAGCATGCCACCACGCTGAGAAAATATGTCATGAAAGGACAGGTGACACCTGAAATCCACCATACTTTGTTATTCAATACCCAAAACCCCAACTTCTAGAGCTTCAAATGATCTGCTAGATTAAGTTACAAGCAGAACTGTACTGCTTACACTGGAGACAAATAAGCCCCAGAATCAAAAAGAGATAGAAAATGTCCCAATGCCACTTAATCCCTCCTCTTCATCACCTGACACATGGCTGAGAGGTTTAAAATTGTTTGGTTCATCTCTCCAAGAGCACCATCTTCATCAACACCTTGCTCAGGCACTTAGGATACAAGAGGATCTCAAACACTAGCTTCATGAAGTGATATTTTCCATGTGTCTCGATAAGGTAATAAAAACAACCTTCAAATACAGGACTTTTACCTTTTGGTTAATCTGCAGTTGTTGCGAGCGCCCGTAAACTTCCCAACAGGCTCTGTAGAAAGACTTTGCTAATCCAAAGCCTCTTTGTATCTGCTGCACAATTAACACAGCAGCCTGAAGCAAAGGTGACAAAGACGACACAGAACCTGAAAGATACACAGCATTTAGGGTGATGTGAATGTTTAGAAACTGTCCGCCCTTTAATCCTCTGAGGACAAACACCACTTTAGACCCTGAGGAATGAATCCTACTGAGTCCTGAAAATTCAATGGGTTCCTCCCAAGATTAGTAAGAAAATCTGACAAGACGATAAGTAACAGTTCACCAGCTCAAAATAAGACGTCAAACAGCTGAGATGAATGAAACTCAGTGTCATCTTGCTCCAAAGAATAATTTGAATAGGTCTTGTGCAAACCCGTGTGCAAAACAATGCAAACCAACCTGATTATACTTTTATGCCTTTACTTATACCGGAACATAACACAATAAATAACCAAGCTTTAATATTAAAGAGTTAATCCAAATCTATGTAATGAGCCCAAGGTGTTAACAAATACTAAACAGACTTTACCTGCTATTGCCGCCTTGGTCTCTGAATGCACAGCCATGAGTGCGTCACAGACGCTATCTCCCACTAAACCCAAACCATGCAGGAGTAACTTCAAATCCAGATTGTCCAACATGTTTCCATCGTTCTCCCCAGGAATGTAAATTTCAATCCCACGATTCCGCATGGCTCTGGATATTTCCCCATGAACAGGATCCATGGAAAGGAAAAGCCTGTTGGGTATTAGAATAGAATAGTTCAGTTGTAAGGCACCTACAAAGACCATCTAGTCCAACTGCCTTACATTCTAAAGATGTAACTTAGGGCTTTAAACTAGCACTCTGGAATCACCAAATCTGCTCTTCCATAAACCAAATCCATCCTCATAAAAACAGGGACACTGATATCCAGAAAGACAGAGACATTTACTGAATTTAAATGACAAATCTGTATGAATAATTATACTTTGAAATTAGCCACAGATATACTGCATGATTTTTAACTCGGTTATATCTGAGCTATGTCTATTTTATCATTTGCCTACTTACAAAAAAGTTAAACTAAGCCTCTGAGCTATAAAGAGAATTTTTAAAATCTTAGCAATGGCGTCAGATAAATTTGTGCTATTTAAAAACCAAAGTATCCAACACCCAAGTAGTACATACTGTCAACAGATATTTTTTAAAAGCAAGGAGAAGAAAAAACAAACCACCACTTCTGAGACACAATTCAGCAAAAAAAAGGTTTCTGAAAAGGCAAAGATCTTGCTTCCCATGCAGAGGAACCAGAGTATATCAGTCTGATATTCATTAATTTACAAAAGGTAGGAATTATACAGAATACTCTGTATGTTCTCTTCCCAACTCTCTCAGAGACTACTTCAGCTCTGAGAGAACACAGACTGTCTGGAGTTTGTGGGTTGTTTTTGGGTTTGTTTGGGTTTTTTTGTTTGTGAGGTTGTTTTTAACTTCTGTCACTGCAGGAAACTCAGATTTATGGATGGGATGGAAAAAGCTGGGAAAAAAATTACGTCCATATGCCATAGCTTTCATTACCAACATATCTGAATACTTCACCATCTTCAACACATGTATCCTCAACTCCATTACAGTGAGACAGGGAAGTGCTAAAATCCTAAATTAGAAATGGAGAATCAAGGCAGAGGTATACTGTTATGAATTTTCCAGTGTAATAGTCTGTGCTGCAACAGCGATATAAAGCCAAGCCTCTTAAGCTCTCCATCATATGCTCATCACAGCATAGTCTTCTTCCTTGCCAGACAGACAGTGTCACTACAGTACATGGCAAACTGAACAGCACTGAAAATACCAAAAGTCTGGTTCACTGCTGACATTATTTTTTCTAAACCTGCTATTTGGTATGAAAAAAAAAAAAGGGCAAAAAAAAGCACAGAAAAGCAAAGCACCTGAAGTTTGGATGAGGAGCTATTGTAGGAATTGTGCCATCTATCACACCTCTCTCACTCATGGTAAGAACGCCTCCTGGTTCAAGTAAAGCATTCAAGCGGTCCAACACAGAAGGGCTATATGCAAAAGAAATGTATATGGTTATAAAAAGGTAGCAATTTGACCCCTTTCTGATCTGAAATCAACTAGTCTTAAACAAAAATCCAAACAGCTCAATTAAGTTAAAAGGTAAAAGGAAAACTATCAACTGCTAAGCTGCCTAAGAAGGAAGACACTCTTCCAGAAAATTTAAATTACTGCTCCCATGTATTTTTATCAAATGCAAAATGTTCAGTTGTGAACCAAAGAGTAAGAGGCAAAGTAAATTAGAATCACAGAATCATAGAATTGTCTAGGTTGGAAGGGACCTTTAAGATCATCTAGTCCAACCATCAACCTAACCCTGACAAAAACCATCACTAAACCATGTCTCTAAGCACTATGTCAACCCGTCTTTTGAATACCTCCAGGGATGGTGCCTCAACCACTTCCCTGGGCAGCCCATTCCAAGGCTTAATAACCCTTGCAGTGTAAAAATTTTTCCTAATATTCATCCTAAACCTCCCCTAGTGCAACTTGAGGCCATTTCCTCTTGTCCTGTCGCCCGTGACTTGGGAGAAGAGACCAACTCCCCCTCTCTACACCTTTCTTTCAGGGAGTTGTGGAGAGCGAGAAGGTCTCCCCTCAGCCTCCTTTTCTCCAGGCTGAACACCCCCAGCTCCCTCAGCCTCTCCTCATAAGACTTATTCTCCAGACCCCTCACCAGCTTCCTTGCCCTTCTCTGGACACGCTGCAGCACCAAATTAGGAAGGTCAAGGGATTTACTCAGTGAAACAAGGCCACTAAAATCTCTTACTTGCAGAAGTTAACGTTGTCCATCAACAGCCAGTCCCCAGACTGCAGAGCCTGAACCAACATCCCATCCACCCACTCAAAAGTGCCACGGTCCGTAGCCTGGGCCTGCTGCAGCTTGAAACACCGGAACTCTTCTACCAGGTGAGCAAACTCTGAAAGGAAGCATATCTTACATCAAGACTTGGGTTACTGAGGTAGTATCCTGTTCCATTCAAGAAAAATAGTAGTTATTTTGTTAATAAACATATATACTTCCTACTTTTTAGAGGAATGTAACAGCAGAGGCTCCAACTCTTCAAGTAGCCTCCCATGGGCAAAATCCATGAGGACACACAGGGTTTGCAAGCACAGAGAAATATAAACTAGACTGACACTTTTTTCCCATGAACAGACACATTTCTGCTCCCCTTGTTCACCCGTTTGATGAATTTCGATGGATATTAATACCATATTTAAAAAAATAAAAAAGAAAAATTAAAGAACAACCCATACTGCTGAACTAAAGTTCAGATGATTAATGCTTCAGAGAACAAATAGAAGAATAGAATATCTGAATTTCCTTTCTTCGAAACACAAGAGCCGTATTGTATCATATGATGATTAGTTCTGTAGAGGACACATCAGTACTGATCAATATCAGGTGTAACTACACAAAAAAACCTGAAGAACCACCACTGTAACTTTTTCAGAAGCCAACTGTTAAATAAGTAGTATGAAGCAACAGTATTGACTACAAAAACAACCCTATAAAACACCCCCAATGTTTTCTCAAGCTTTCACCAGAGATCTATAGATTTCTTTTCTTCAGAGGAGTAAGTGTCTTACTGCAAATCGCCCCCTCCATACATACCTGCCTTCGAGTAAGAATTTATTTTGTTGTTTAGTCGCTGGGTAAGTACAAGTATTCCCTCCAGTTTGCTCACTAATTCAGCTGTAACACTTCTGCCTCCTTCACCCAGAGATTTGGGTTTGCAATTCAGGACAAAACTGCTCCAAGCACGCAGCACAAGTTCAGCATCATCTGCACAAATTTCTGTCAGGAGAAGGCTGTCTCTTACTAGTGTGCTCACAGCATTCTCCACTTTTTCCAACAGGCGCTGCCATGGCCTGTTGATATCAACCTGCAAACACACACCATTAGGGAGTTAGTTCATCCAGAAGAACGTAGTGCCTAAGGCTCCACTTGGTGCTTAAACACTAAGATCGCAGTGGGCTGGCCACTGTTAGGTAGGAAGCAGAAATATTGCCATATTACCAAAACAGTATTTACCTGTTCAAATCCACCCAGGAGTTCGGTTGTGTCCATCGCGCTGTTCATTGCCATGATTTTCAGTCGATGGCCGGTCAGATGGGCCAGCAGCTCAACAAGACTGGTTTTGCCAACAGCTGCCGGCCCCACCAGGATGACCATCCAACTCATGTGCACACACTTCATTATAGACTCAAGGGACTGCAGGGAATGATGCAGAAGCGAGAGGCTTCTGCCAGGGCGAGGAATGTAGTTGCCACGAGAAAGAACTGAATAACCGATCTGGGAGGGATGAGAGAGACGTGGGTGAGTAATCCAAGAGGCAAATGGGAGTTCCAGCTGTGCAAGTTGTTTCCTTCTCCCTCCATTCACAAAACTTCTTGTCAACTGCTTACCTGAACGTTATATGGAGTGATGTGAAACTCCCTGGTTCCTGTATACACACCAGCCTCCCGCCCAAAAATGTCTCTAAATACGGATATAACCTAAAACAGTTGAAAGAGCAAAAAAAACTTATCAATCTTAAATTTTCCACTGTTCTAAAGATTTACTTTTAAAGTAGTGTTCCCTCTCAGCTTCACAGCCGTGTGACAGCAACTAACAGTTTAACCACAAGCGCCATTTCATCCAAAGTGCAGCAAATGATTAAAGTGAGTGTGAGCTGCCCAGAGCAACCCCTTCATTAATCACACTTTCCTGCGACTCGAAATACTGTAAGTAATGTTTCTCTTCAACAAAATACTAGGAAAGAAGTCACTCCATAAATAAGCTCTTTGATAACACACAAAAACATAGTAATACTACAGGAAGGGGAAAGTAAAGCCATGAGAAAAATATCCAGTCACATTCAATAAGTAACTTCAGTTCTACAATCTAATTGACTTTTAGTTTAATAGGGGATTGGAACTCAATGATCTTTAAGGTCCCTTCCAACTCTAACCATTCTTTGATTCTATAATTTAAACGTTGTGAAGGAAAACAAAAGCAAAGGATTTCTAGGCAAGAGAGCAATAAGTAGGTGGCAAAGGTGGAATAACAACTGCAGTGAGTGTTTCATTAAAGGAATCTTAAGCAGCAAGTTTAACAGAATGAGGCGAACAATTTGACAGGCAGCTTAAAGCAGTGACAGATAAATAAAAGTCAATAAAAGAAATCAAGCCAGAACAATTTAAAAATGCTCTCGGGGAAGAGCAGAATTATGGGACATTATTTTTACTTACTGTACTGACACAAACGCTATTTAACCATAACATTAAGAATCTCTCCATATCTCAGTGCTATTTCTCTTCTCTGCTCCCTATTTTCTCTTTCCTCACAAATATGCATGAAACCCAGGCCACTTGTATGAGAACGTTATTATTTAGTAATGACACAAGAATATGTTGTGTTTTGCTCTGTTTAAGTCCTTTGTTACTCTACTTGCCTTCGTTTACACCAGCTTTCTGCTTTCATGCTAGCAGGTAATTAAACTGATATTTTAAAGGATAAGGGGAAGAGCTACATAAATTAAACCACAAAATCCCAAAGCAAGCTATTTTTCTTTTCTTAGAGGTAATGTCTATGAATCAATTGCAAAGCATCTCCAAATTTACACCTGGATTTCTAGAAATACTTGTTGACAATCTGAAGAGCAAGGAAGGAGAACACAGCTCACCTTTTCTTTGTCTTCCCTGGTTCTCATTCTTTCCCCATAAACCAAAAATACATGCTGGCCTGGATCATAACATCCCGGTGACTGGTCAACAAGCATAAGCTGGCACCAGCGGAAAAGATCACGTAAATTGAACTCCCAGGGACCTCCTTTCTGCCCCCACTTTTTTTCAGCCATTACTTCTTTGTCAATCTGGAAAAAGTAGAAATTAAAAATAAAATAAAATAAGTCTTTTATTCCACCCATGTGCTGGTCTTCCGATATTTTTATAAAACTCAACCGAACAGATCTGCCTTTGGCATTTCTTCCAAGACAGAGGACAATAGGAAGAGCAAGTTGTATTCACTTTTCTGAAGATGTAAGGAACTAAAGCTTGATTTAGTTTGCCCCTCCTCTAGTAATTCTCTCACACTCAGCTCAAATCTCCTTGAGTATTCAGATAGTCGCTGCTACAGATGATTTTACATGAGGCTAAAGAATACTACTTTATCTTAATATTACTACACTTTTTTTTTTTGTTTCATGAAATGAAAATTAAACACAATTTCAGAAGCATGACCACAAAAAGAATTCTGAGAATTTTATATCCTGCACTTTGTGCAAAATGGCAGCATTTAAGCCATAAAATAGCTGGTAAGTTGATGACTTGTAATTAATGCTTGTTGAAAACCTTTTATATTAGCATAATTTTAGATCTGAGCATCTCTGAATCCTTTGCCATAGATAAATCCTATCAGGAAAGATTTTCCTTTTATTGGTGTCTCAGTGTTACAGAATAATGCCACATATCCTTAAAAGCTAGTATTGCCACATATCCTTAAAAGCTTCTGCTTCTGTAAAGGTCAGATGCCGCTTTTACTAACAACATCCCATAATAAAGAGCAGATTAAAAATTCACACTAGAAATACACATTTCAGTTCTTGTTAAGATATAACTCACTTTTTTTCTACTTCAAGAATAATCCCTGTGTGTGGAAAACATTAATTTTCTTAACTGACTTTACCAAACTACGAAATCGTAATTGTTTCCACCTTTTGTAGAACAAAGCCTTTTTTATATAAATTTTTTTATCTTCTGGGAAAAATTATGCCTCTTCAGTTATTAACAAAATATCTGATTCTAGTGGTAAAAGAATTCAGGTGGTTTTTAGTGGCATTCTTTATTCTGCATATATTTCCAGTCCTCTTTTTCACCCATATACTTTTCAAAAAAATGCTTGGATATATAACATTAGACTATTTTTTTAAATCTTACTGCCTTCTGCCTCCTTCTACACAAAATAATTTAAAATACATATTTACCGTGTTATTGAAAGCAACCATTTTAGCAATAATACTTCTATCAATAGCAGGAAACAGCGTATTCCCAATAAACTCCATATCTTCTGCTGACAGTGGATCAACATATACCTGTAGAATAAAGAGCGTGCTGAGTGTTGATATAGTCAGAAAACTACAAGACAGGATAACGACAAAGTTTAAACCAAACGAATGAGCTTGCCTGTGTAAATCTATTAAGAAAGGACTTGGGCAGGCCCTTTCTTCCACCTCCTTGTCTGTATGGATTCTGGCATCCAAAAATCTTAGTCTTCTTGTGCTGCACATGAAAATTCATTCCCAATTCTGGAACGTAAATCTCCGCTCTGTGGTCAAAGCATGCATTTAGCCCCTCTAATACAGACTGAGAGGCCAGATTCAACTGAGGAAAAAAGAAAAAAGGATGCAATATTAATACTCCACAAAACACTTTAGGATAATCTCTAGTTTAACGGGCTGGGATAAACAGAAGGTAAAATTCAATTTCCTTGCAGTTCCAGAACCGTTGTATGGTATTATCTCCATCTAGATTGGAGCAACAAAACTATAACTAAGTTCACCTTATGTGCCCTTGATATTTGTGCCGTGTTTTCACCACGATAACAAAACAATTCTCCATCGTAAAATCTACACGTTCAAGATGTTTCTTCTGAACTTATGTTCATACATTTGTGACATCCCGAGTGCTTTGTCTGCTTGTTTGTTTTTTAAATGAAGGCAATCTGGGTTATTTAAGTATCATGGTTGTTTAGAGTAATATTCTTCAAAACAGGAAAAAGGCATACAAACAGCTAAAGAATTTAAGATTTTGCACTCTGCAATAAGTAGAACACAGATTGTCAGGAAGAGACCATATGCTCAAAGCACATGAACAAACCTGTGGTGGCAGGATAGTTCATACGGGCAAAATGGAACTCTTCTTCATCTCAATTAAATCAGTACTCAACACAGTGTATTAGTCCCAGCAAAAGGCCTTCTACTTCAGTGAAACTATATCCATACAAGACCATATGTACCACAACTTCTGTTGACACTCTTCCCCAAAACTTTCAAATGTAAATCAAATCTATCCTCAGTTTTCAGTAGTAATTTAGGCTGGGATTCAATCCTTGTTCTCTTGTCTAAAAGAGGTCTAGTCAAAGCTGGTCTTTTACACTTCCTCTATGGAAGGCCAAAGGGCAGAGGGACTTAGTAGAGGGAGACTAATTTTCTCGAGTGGAACAATCACTTTCAATGAAGCACTAGATGCACATAACTAAAATCAAGCAAAATTTTTTTTCGTCACCAACCCTCAGAGGTACTTATCCTACATGCCAAATCATCTCCTTTGCTCTTCCAGAACATTCCATGCCCCAAACTTGAAATTTACCTCATCTAATACAATCCAGTGTCCAGACTTTAATGCTGCTAGTAGTGGTCCATCACGCCAGGCAAATTCTCCTCCCTTCCCACCTTCAACAGGCAAGTCGGTCCCAAACAAGTCTGTCACATCCTTTGGGAGTAGAGAATGGGAAAGATAAAAAAAATGAATTACAAAACTCCACAAAAGTTTATGAACAACCTTTGTTGAACTTTACATCACATTTCTTCCCTCCCCTTTAAATAGAGCTAAAATGTAGGTACTAAATTTCAGTAATTGCAAGATGCTAAAAGCTTTTCCATGATAGGACTCCAGTGACCAGCTACTGTATTTAACAACAACAAAAAAATTAAATTGGAACAAATAAGCCAAAAAGCTTTAAAGCTGTTTTCAAGAAGCTTTGCAGAAGCCAAGAAAAATACAGTAGACAAAGATAAGCATGTCTTCACTTGGAAAGAACAGAAAAATCTGGGAATTGGCATTCACTCACAGAAACTCACTGCTCTTTCTGCTTCCCCCTTTCCCATTTAGTTTTGAGATCAAGAAGGAAAAAATTATATTTCAGACTCGGTCCCAAAGCCAAAAAGAACTACACGTTTAAAGTGAAACAAAACCTCCTCCCTGCAATAAACACTAAGTTACAAAGATAATACTTTATTCTACCGTTTGCTCAGATAGGTTGATTCGAACAAGACAGTTTCCCGACGCTTTTGCCAGGGCAGCAACTAGACTGGTCTTGCCCACACCTGGTGACCCCTCCAACAAAATAGGTTTGTTAAGCTGCAGGGCTCTTAACAGTCTTTGTGCATTCACTGCTGTGGTCCCAGCATTTAGAGCATAATCTGTAATGCTGTTTCTCTGGAGAACTGGGCCTAAAACAAAGGAAAGATAAACCAGAAAACAATTAAATCAGAATGTTTATGCTGGACCTGCTGACAGGGTGCTTCTGAACGAGATCAATCCCTTAATTGCTGATCTTGTTACAGCAAGCAATGTAGATCACGCTCGTACCCCATTCTCAGAGATGAGGCACATATGCTTTCTGTTTGACCCACAGCTGTGTCTCAGCCCATCATCGCATATTTATTTGGAATTCTGCAAAAAGCATATGAATATACAATATATTTTGCCATGAAACTTCGACTCTTCCTGGCTCATGGCCTAAACTAGAGATCTATCACTGAAAAATCGTAACTCTTTCCCTGTGCTTCAGACACGTGCATCTAAAATTCAAAAGCAGCTTTTGAAAATTTGGCACTGAAGGACATGATTCAGTCGTGTTATGGAACAACATATTAATCTGTTCCATACGCTGCTAGTTCTGTGAAGAAAGAGTGTTTTAATTCAAGTGTGCTGCTAGGCACATCTTTTCTTTATGGTTACCATGACATACAGTGAGGAGAGAGTACAGAGCTTGTCTGCCAAGTTCCAGGCAGTATAGCTCACTGGAACATCACTCTCCAAATTCTGTAATACAGCATTGCTCAGGTATACAAAAGGTTAATCACCAATTTATCTTACACCTCTTGATACCCATTTACTATGAAAGAGATCCTTCCTTTTGTGACCCAATTAGCAGAGGGAAACTAAGCAATTTACAAAAAAGCACTACCTTGTACAGTTTTATGCATCACTAACACAACCCATGAATATCAAAATGTTCAAAGATGTATGATTAATATAGCACTAGGAACACATAGTTCCATGTACTAAAAACTAACCAGCTAAATGAGAAAGCTCATAGTCTTCACTTTTTAGTCCTGTCACTGTATTTTAAGGGTAGAAAGCAATATTTGTATAGTTCCATTTGCATTAATTTGCCACTTGAGGAACTGAAATGCAGGGACTAAATAATTTTTCAAAAATTGCAGCAAATCTTTGAGAGGCTCCAGCAAAACACGGCATTAGTGTCTGTAGCTTTAGTGACTGGAACTTAGCAGACCTGACCGTACAAAGTGATGGAAAGCTACAACTCGAAATTCAAGAAGCTTTGTTACACCAAAAAAGCCTACTAAAATTACGCCATAAACCAGTAATTTTAAAAATTCAAAGAAAGTAACTAACAGATGTGTCATCTTAATAAATGTGATCAAGTCACAATCAACACACTTGGAGGCAAAAAAGGCACTTTTCTAAGGCTTGAGAACTATAAGTTGTTCTGTAATGGTTCAGGTATCCTACTTAGATTTAGTGAGTAACAGAACTACTGAGAATAAAAACCACAGAATAAATGTCCACACACTCCCACAAAGTCTCTTGCCTCTCGGAATAAAAAAGGGGTGGATTCCCATAAAGTAGTCCATCCACACGAACTCTTTCTCCTTTGTTCTGTCATAAATCTTTAGTTCATTCTTCTGATAATCAGTCAGCTCCAGGAATTGACTCATTTTCTCACATAAGAATGTTAGGCATTTTTCACGAGCTACTGAAGCCGTATCAGCTGAGCAGGACGTTGTACCTGTAATTAGAAAAGTTAAGTGTGCTTTACAAACATAACTAGACATGTTCATCTTGTGACTAAGAAACTCAATTCCTTCACAGATGCCATTTTTGTGCAGTATTCTGTTCAGGTTTATATTTCATGTTAGTGCTTTTGCTTGCCAGTGCTTTCAGTACAATTTACCATGGACAAGTTGTTCCGTGAGCAACAGAGTTAGGGACATCTTCTTTCCAAAATCCTTTCTTCTACCATCACTATCATCCTGATTCCTTGCCATAGTCCCTCCTGGCCTTTTTTCCTTGCATTTCTTGTTGCTTTTCACTTTTTCCCTACTCTCCTAACCCCTATTTATCAGCTGAGCCAGTGGCCAAACACATTCTGATCTATGCACGTGACACAGGCCAGCATGCAAAGATGCTGACGCATGGGGTAAGAGAGAGAGAATAATATGTGGTCATGTAATTCATTAACATACCAGCTCAGAAGACTCAATAAAAAAACACAGGCTTTTTAAATTTGTTTGCTAGCCTTTGTAATATTCCTACTACCTCCAATTCACTTAAGCTTGTGGTATTATTCAAACCCTTGCTACTGAGACCACAAAAAAGGCATACAGGATATTGTTAAACAGAAGCGAAAACTTCTCCCAGAAGAGTTCTATGCTGCCCAAAGCATTTTGTTGGCATTCTACTCAAACACACTAATACAAATATATGCCTTCACATTTTCTGCCACCAGATGAGCACTGAAGACTTACCTGATCCTATTCCATCAATGTACACCAAACATGCAGCATGGATAAAAGACATCATTGGAGAAATATAAAGAAGGCTACATTCCTTGGCAGAATTTGACTCATCCTCTACCATGACATTCATAAAATTAACCCATGACAAGACGTCTCGCACGCTGAGAATACACTGGCGACCGAACTCTTGATTAGTCAGCCATTCAACAAAGTCCATCATGAGCTCTGCTACGTCTGCCCCTGAAAAGAAGAGTCAAAAACCAATGTAGTCATCAAATGATTTTATTGATCACATCTACCACATTGTTGTACAATAAGCATCACTCAAGTAGGTACAGCTGTAATGCAGGAGCAACGCGGATGGGTACTCTAGATCCTAACAGGCAGGATAACTGAAGAGCAAGTCCATGCCTGTGCTGCTGTTACACATTTTTTTAAATTCGAGTTACAAGTCAGAAACAAGTGATTAATAGTAACGGTGAAGCTGCTGCCAGAAAATGAAGTGCCAGTTCTTTCAACACCTTGCACTGAAACTAAGATTAGGCACTGAAGGGCTGGGGATAATTAAACTACTCGGATGGTGGAGTAAATACAGCCTTGATCTTACTTCTGGGTAGCCATATAACATACACAATGAAGGAAGAACAAAAGTCAAAAATATTTCAAAAGTGTCCTCAGAGATGTACTTACAAGAAAAAAGGGAGACACAGTGGTGTAAATTCTGAGGAAAGTTTAGCAGCCTCCGAAGTATTTTTTTTTTTTTTTAACAATGTTTGAATTCCAACACACAGGGAAATACCCACCTTGATTGTTTATTCCACCCAGAGACATTCCTGGATGAAGATTGTGTTTCACAATCTGTATCAAATCATCACGGCCATTGCTTTGCGGACACCAGATTTCTGTAAATCTGTTGCGCAACGCAGGAGAAAGCTGCAAACAAGCAGAACGACAGAGCAATTCCATTTACAGTGCATCATGTTACTTAAGGTTGGAGTTAGCTGGTAGCCCTGTAAGCCACAGTATTTACGAACAATAAAGTGAACAAGCAAGATCTCTCCTTCTACTTTTGACAAAGCCACTTGGTAACAAAAGAATGTGAGAGAACATTGAGAGAATGTGGACTTTAAGATTCCTAGTGGTGGCATCAGTGCTGGAAACACCTGATAAATGAGGAAGTTCAAAAGAATATGGGAAGAAACTGAGCTGGTTTGCAAGCACCAAGGATCCATTTCATTCCAGGACATCATGTATCAAACAACAGATAAGTAATTTCGCTCTGCTTACAGAAGCAAACTACCATGTGGAAATTTGCATTCAATTGCAACTTGTTTCTGCAATTGCTCTCTTCCTCTGGCTGAATTAGTCAAGCAAAAACCATTAGCACAAATGCAATGCAGAAATAAACGCCCTGTAAACACATGGCTTTACAATGAATTGTTCTGTACTGCAGAAACCACTTTAAAGGGAATACCCATCTTTTTTGGGGTAAAAGCGATTATAGCTCTATTTTTTTAGTCCTAGCTCCCAACGCTGCTTAAAAGTTTTGGGTTTTTTAACCTGTCTTAAGTTACTTAAAGCCAAAGTTCAGAAACAGATCTTTTTTTTTTTTCATTTAACAAGAAAGGTCTTTTGGGATGTTCGTATTCATCAAGAACAAGAAGACAACTTTTAACTGTCGCTTTCTGAACAGTATTAGGGAGAATAATCTATTATGCACCTTCACACTACTCCAGACTCATGTTAGAGCTGGATTTACTTGCTTCATGAGCCACATTTCCTGTACTTCAAGTATTCTAGCCTGCCTAGAATATTTAGAGGCCTGAAGTTTTCTTGGATATTCTGCTGAGTATCGACTTATACTGTTGAAATGACAGCACACAGAAGTGATGGAAACCAAATACAACCTACTCTTCCTTTAGAGCAATGAGGCAGATGCCTACTAGGAAGCACTGGATGCCAGAACTGGCATGATGCATTTTTGCCTTGCACCTCAAACCACTAACCAGTTAATATGACCAGAAGATGGACGCTGCACTTCTAGTTACTTTAACATATTTACCTCTTTTTTCCCAAAGTCTCCTCCTGGGTTCATGGTAGCAAGGATACGAAATTTCTTTCCTGCAACTAATAGTTCTACCTCGTTCTCCTCATCATCTTGACCACCTTTTTCAGCGAGTACCAATGTCTTTTCAGCTTCAAGAACACTAGAGAGGTTAAAAAAAAAATGTTTATTTTAGATTTCATTTCACACTTCAAAAGGTCACTTAAAAATGAAAATTACATGAGTTAGCCTGATTAAACCTTCACTGCCACCAACTAAAGCATTAAAACCCCATATAATTAGTGTGCCAACAAATGTCAAGCAAACATCTACATATCTGCTTTTTAATCAAAGTACCTTTTATTTTTCCTGTTAAGACTTCAAGACCTAGGCAAGACAAGGCAGTTTCATCTTGTCTTACCTTACTGTCTTTCCCCCTAGCTGTCATTAAAATTCCAAACAGCAAAAATTATGTAAGTATTACTGTGATTAAAACTAGCACCTCTGTCAGATAGATGACAATTAGAAAAACAAAGCAACTGACACAGAAGTTGAAATATGAACAAGGCCAGAGTTTTCTGGGTCATTCTTCCTTTCAACAAGAACTATACGATTAAGACAGCAGCTCACACAGGCCAGGAAACAAATGTGCCTAAAAGAACCTAGATTTACCCTGCTCACCTTTGTATAATGAATGAACACACTGAGGATGCTTAATACTAACACATTTAAGACATACCTGTTAAGTCGCTCTAGCACAGAATCATCAGCTAAAGAAATCTCATCAAGGAGAAAAAAGCCCTCCTCTTTAATTGCTAGAACAAGAGGTCCATCACACCACTCAAAGAGCCTAGAACTCTCAGATTCCTCCTAAGAAACAGGAAAGGAAGTGAAGAGTCATTAAGAACTACTACTTTTTGGCCATGCTATCCAAACTACCATCGATGCAAGACAAACCTGGTCTTTCGACCTCTGTCTCACTGGTCGCAGTCCTCCCAGGAAGTCCGAAGTCTCCATATGCAAGTGACAATTCACTGAGTATAGCTTCTGATTTGTTAATGCTGCAAAGATCTGACAAATGGTAGTTTTACCACACCTGCAACAAAATTTAATTGAAAGGTAAGAATAAAAAAGTAAGAAGAAAATCAGCTCACTTTGGGCAGAATTCACTTTCATTGAAGAGCTATGAGGCAAAGGCCCAGCATGGAAATTTCCTCCTGCTCCTTTCCTTGAAAGAAATGTATGCAAAACAAAGCCATTTTTGGCACAACAACTGTTGCTGACTTGCACAAGATGTCTTTAAATAAATTTAAATCAATACCTGCATTGATGGATTTCTGCAGGTTCAAAGTCAAATTTATTTCAGCCTGCCCCTACAGGTACTCAACTAACCTATCTTTTCACCAAACTGGAGATGCTACGTGTCTAGACCAAGCCTAAGTCTGAGGGAATAAATCGCCGGGTACCTAGAGTTCTCATTTATTACCTAAATAATTTTACTTTTTTTTTTGTTGTTGTTGTTTTTGCATTTTTCTTCCCTTCTCCCCCACAAAAATGCACTCTTCTAATATATAACCAGCACAGAAGCAGACAGCACCTACTTATACAAACTGCTTTACAGCATATGAGGCAAGGACTGGCGGGGGGGGGGAGGGGAGTAATAGTAGTAGCAAGACTATATTCAAATTCTTTAAACACGTAAAGCGAATGTGCTCTCAGACAGAAAAATGTCACAATTCCCCAAAAGCAGCATCTCCAGTGAGGCACAGTGAAGTTCTACAGGGCACCTTGTGAAAGGTGGAGACAGGAGTCAGCTCATTTCAATTTGACTACTTTCTATATTATTTCTACGTAGTTATACATAATGCAGATAATCCCATTAAAGACTTGTTCTGAAAGTGATGCAAGCGCTTCCCCCCTCAAAAGGGAACTATGAAAAGCAGCAGCTGGAAGTCTGCCATGACAGAGGCTTAAATATCCCAGATCAAAGCAGCACTGAAGCCCACACAATAATTTTGTGTCTGACTCAGTGGCTGGTGCAGCACTACAAAGAACTGCATCATAAAAAGCAAGGTTACCCAGTGTCTCCCACCAGCAGTACTGGTTCACCAAACTCCAGGGCTCTTCCCACCAAAACAGCAAGCCTCCTCATTCCTTGAGTCCAGACAATATGGTTAAAATCTCTGTCCATCACTGATGTCCGCGTGGAGGATTTAGCTGCACAACACAAGGCAACCTATCAGCTTCAGTCACATCTAGAGAACTACTAGAGAGCATGGTCCTTCTAGGAAACTCACCCAGCAGCTTTTTGACACTTTCCCCTGAGAAGAGAGACTCAGGATATATCTTCTTCTTGAAGTGTTTTTCAAGGACACTCTGAATAACATCCACCTCCTCCTGTTTCCTGACTCTGCCTGCCAGAAGCATAAAACCTATAAAACAGAGGAGGAGAGAAAGCAATTACTACCTGGTTAATCAGCAACAAAAATTTATACTTAAGAACTAGGGTTAGGAAAGCAATTCTACAGACACTTTAAAAACCTGGAGGTAGCAGGGCTCACCATCATTTGCTAAGTGCTGAAGCCAGTCATACTCCTTCTCCAGCTGTTCTGCCAATCTGTACCTTTCAGCCCAACGAAACAGATCCCGCAGGGTAATGAACCCATGCTTCCCAGCAAACACCGTCGAACCTCTGCGGTAAGACTGTCATAAGACCAAAACGTGAGCCATTTTTTCATGAACCCATCCAAATACTTAAAGGAAAGCTAATCAGTGTAAGTTAATAAGCTTCCTGGTGTGACGCTTCTTCAGACAAACTGTATTTTTAAAAAAAAGTTGAGTAAAGTCACAACTCCCAAACTCAAATTACCTTTATGCAGGTACTTGGTAACGTACCAGGAACAAAATAATACAGATAATAATAAATAAAAATACTCAGGAGAAAATAGGTACCTGGAATAAAACAAAATCCAAGCAAAAGATTAGATTCTCCACCAAAATGTATGTTTGCACTTCAAAGCGTGCTCTGGTTTCTGCTGCTACAATTGCTTTGAAATATAAGATAGTTTTAGCTATATATGAAATATTAAATGTCTGTTAAACACAGGAGTGTCAGAAGACATCCAAAATTATGCTTAAAAATAATACCAAACTTAGCATGACCCAAAAAAGCTACAAATCCAATATTGTGTTTTGGATCCAGAGCAAGACATTATTCTACACACCAAATTCCAAGGCCTTTGGCTATTAATTTTTTGCTGCTACCTTTCTCTCAAATCTGACATCACCTTCCCCATTCTCTATCTAAACCACCAACCAAACTAACTACTTCGGTGCGTTCTTTTCCACCAATTATGGTTTGGGTTGTTAAATATCTGCCCATTAGCAACACCTCCCCCCACAAAGGAATTTCTATTACTCTGTGCTGAAATATCTTTGTGTATCTTGTACAAAAAGAAGAAAGACTCTCATACTTGCAGGTCTAACATGACTTTGACAAGTTTGCTGCAGTAAGAGGGTGGCAAACTGCATCGCTTGTGCAGGATGGTTTCCAGTTCAGCACTTGGCAGTTCATCAAAATGCAGCTCCACGAAACGATTCCTGAAGGCTCTGGACAAAACCTAAAATACAAGAACATACTCTTACTTCAGCTTTTTTCTTTGATAGTCCTCATGTTATATATCTTACCCTACACATCCAAAGGAAATATGGATAGTGTCGTAGCGTACAAATTAGCACATACACATAAACATGCGTAAGAGCCTGGATGAGGTCAAGAGCTTTAAAATATGTTGTGTTTTAACTGCAGTAGGCAGCTAAGCACCAAACAGCACTCGCTCACACCCCTTACAATGGAATGGAAGGGTAAAAGCAAGAAACTTGTGGATTGAGATAAAGACAGTTTAATAGCCAAACAAAAACTGCACGCACAAAAGAAGCAGAATTAGGAATTCATCCACTACTTCCCATCAGCAGGTAGGTGTTCAGCCATTTCCAGGTTTCATCATGCACAACGGTTATTTGGGGAAACCGACATTGAATATCCCCCCTTCCTCCCTTTCCCTCCAGTTTTTATTGCTGAACACAATGTCATATGGTATGGGACACCCCTTTGGTCAGCTGGGGTCAACTGTCCCAGCTGTGTCCCCTCTCAGCTTCCTGTGCAGCCCCAGCCTACCTGGGGTAGTGCAAGAAGCAGAAAAGGTTTTGACACTGTTCAAGCTCAGCAATAACTAGGACATCCCTGTATTATCAACACTGTTTTGGTCACAAAACCTAAACACAGAACCATACCAGTCACTATGAAGAAAAATAACTATTCCAGCCAAAACCAGCACAAAATGGACACCAATAACCTAAGTCAAATCTCTTCTCCAGTCTTCTTGAGCAAGAAATGCTGAGTCAAATATACATGAACTCCAGTTCAGTAAAGCCCTTAAATCTCAACTACTCAAAATGAATTAGAAATTTGGTAGCTGCAAAATAAGCAACTAACCTAAACAGAACTCGTCTGTACTGAAAGTTAGTCCACAACCACCTCACCTCCACCTCTTGGGAATTTAACGTTAATTCTGTGCTACACACCAGAACGTTTTCACATCACACTTATGTACAAGAGTGATTCATTCCCTGGAGTCGCAGCTGCTCAAAGGAAGAGATCATACAGACCTTTCTGCCACCATAGAGTCCTGGAGGATTCTGTGTAGCAAACAGCATAAAGCGAGGGTGAGCTTTAACAACTTCTTGGGTCTCAGTAATGAACAGCTCCCTGTTATCATCCAGCAAACGGTTCAGAGCCTCCAGAACATCAGTGGGAGCCAAATTGAGTTCATCTAGAACAATCCAGTAACCCTTTCTCATTGCATCTATGAGAATGCCTTGGAGGGGACAGAAAAAGTTCTAGTTAAAAATCTAACAAACTAAATCTAACAGAAGCATACTTTTAGATACTTTTAGCCACCAGTTTTCCCTCAGTATAAATGTTAGTCCAGAGACGGAAGCAACAGTATTGTTTAAGTTGTTGAATTCTTTTCTTTATGTCCAACAGGACAAGTATCATGTGACAAACATGAACTTTTACGAATTCACTGAAATTACGTAAGTGATTATCATTAATATGCAACTAACAATTTTATGACAGGTCATCTGTCTGTTGTAGTAAAACAGAGAAGTTAAGCAGGAAAAAAAAAAAAAAAGCAGTGAAGTGAGGCAGGAATTTGGAGTAAAAGCAATATACCCACTCACCTTCCTTAAATACTAATTTCCCAGAGGCGTCCGATGTGTAACAGCCAATGTACTCCTGGATGTCAGTATGCTCATGATTGTTAATCCTTACACAATGATTCCCAGTAGCAGCAGCCAACCAGCGAATTAAACTGGTTTTACCAACAGAGGTCTCTCCTTGAATCAGTACTGGATGAGTCCTGCAAGGGATAACCAGAACAGTGGTTTAGAAGCACAAATCATATCTTCCTCATATACAAGATATCAACCTTATTTGAAATATTCACAGATCCACATTACCAAAGCATGTTACTAAAATATCACTATGTAGCTCACTTGGAGTATCCAAGATCATACACTAAAAGGGGAGCACAAGTAACTTTACCCCCAAGTGCTAACTGCCACCCATTATTTCACATGGCAGTGTGAAATAACCAGGTTATTCTAACTGCAAATTTCTAGATTATCATTTAAACAAAACTAGGTATGGCTTAGGGAGACAAGAAATACATGTATAAATTCAAGTCACTGCATAATGAAAAGTTAACTGTAAATAGAAGGAAAATGGACATTACTCATGCCAAACAAGAAAGGCTAGACAGGCACCACTGGAGGCCCATATAAACATATTCAACTTAGTTTTTTAATGGAAAAGTTGAAACAGACTTACCCTGCAGACACAACTCTAGCAATGTCTTTCAGATTAAGCTTAACTGAAGGGGTTAGCACGTAAGTCTCATCTACAGTAGGTTCTTTATCCCCAGCTGAAATCCAGTAACCTTCTATAAGTATGAAACTCCCTCCTTGGGGTTTTGGTATTTGCTAAGCAGACATGACAGAAATAACAGATTATACTAATGAGTTTCACTTTGCTAATGAAGACAACTACTGTTACAGCACTGCAATATATTCTGTAAGAAGTCATTTTAAATTAATCCCTGAGCGCTCCTGCAGTAAGCACTGTCCCCTTGTCACAAAATGCAAATTACAGGAAAAGCCTGACCAGATTATTTCAAGGTCATGTAGCAGGAATCTTTGCCAGCGTCATGAAGATAAAAATGTCTCAAGAGTCCCAGCACTGAATTTTGTAGTACACTTCCAAGCAGGAAATTGGCTTTTATCTTTTTATATACATATGTATTTTCTAATATGAAGAGTTTTATTCTGAAACAAATGCCTATCTCTTAAAAATGGCTTCCCCATCCCACCTGCCCAGTCCCCCATGAAAACTCATGCTGGGTTCCCAGCACTACTGAGATTCTTCCTTTCTCACTACAGACAAAGCACAGATGTTTGCTTTGTATCCATATGTTCTGCTTTCAGGCTAAAAATAAAAAGCCTGTGAAAGCTCCTCAGAAGTCTGTGAAAGCTTTACAGTTGGAGTCACTGTATTAAGCTGCCCATGCTCCACAATGCTCTAATTATTTGAACGTCCATATTTTTTTTCAAATAAACAAATAAACTAGCTAACATGGGTATGTCAAGCAGAAGTAAAAAAATATGAAGGAACAGTATTAATTTTTTTTTTTTTTTTTTTTTTAGTTCTTATCTTTGTAAGATGAAAAGCAGGATTGTGAGAAGGAAATGTAGAGCAAAGAGGCAGAGAAGGCAATTAAAAATAAATTCTACCCTGAGTACTAAACAGCTCTATGTAAGCTTAAGTTACCTACCTGCTTGAGAAGGCTTTTGATGTTGCCAGAGACTATATGCTGGCAAATTAGCTTCTGAACTACTGGGTGAGAACCTCTGTCAAGCTGCGTCAGGAAACTCAAACAGAAGCCCTAAGAAGAATTATTTTCAGTGACAAAATGAAAAATCATTAGGAAAAAAAAAAAACAGAGATCAAAGAATCATTTCTGTTCAATACTGCATTTAGAAGGAGGATTATCCTTTACCCAAACAGTCTTTGTAGTGAACATACTGAAACAAACCCCAATATAGGTAATCACCTCATACAGTGAGCGCTGTATGCTGCTACATGGATTAGATGCTGCAAATCTCAATGCCCTGCAAAGCGTACGGAGACTGTAGTGAGGTCTGTGGCCAGTTCCATCCACCAGCTTTGCTTCTGCTTCCTTTCTTACAGATAAATAAAAGCTGCAAAAATAAGGAGCGAAACCAGTTCCAGTTACATAGTGCTGTTACTGATCAGACCATTGCTCTAAGGAATTAAACCCAAAGTAGGAACACTTAAGCTTATCTCCAACTGTCACTTTTTCTAATAGCTCCAGGTTAGGAAAGCCATGCCAAACTCTGCCATCTGTATAGTCAGCAAAGGAAAGCAACGGAGTATTTAAAACCACATTTTTGAGAGTGCTTGACATACAGAGAATGACTATAAACTCAAAGTATTCTAAACATGTAACAGTTCTTCAGGTTAATACAATGAGATAGTACACCTTAAACTGGGTAGAAGGTAACTTGATGAACACACAAGATTTTAATTAGTATGATCTACAGAAACAAACCATTTTATTCTCTCACATGGGAAAGAGGACTGTAACAAGGCTTTTTAACTGGTGCCACCAAAAAAAGCAATTCTGAATAAGAAAAAGTAAGTCTCCTCCCTACAAGTACAGAAACCTTAAGAATGAAGAGGATGGATGTCTACCCTCTGCCATTTCCTAAGGCTCTGCAAACTGCTGCGTGGGGAGCACTATCGTGTCTTCTAAAACAGTCTAACCACAGACTACAGTTACATACTTCCTTTTTGTGACAAGGACTTAAAGAGATTACAACCAACTTACTTCACAATTCCTTGTACTGTATTTTTGTTCACATTCAAGCCTCTCAGATAATCCATGATAAGAACTTGCAAGTCTCCTTCATTTCTCAATTCTTCTACATAAAGTTCAGTAAACCTATAAGAACCAAATCAATCCGTAACACTTAGACATAAAATCACATTATATATGATTATCATGGTACATAACATTTAAAATTTTTTTTATGCAGCAGAATACCAACTTGTCAAACTACCTATAGACAGACTCAAGAACCAAAGTCATTAAAAAAAAGTATTAGTAATACCTTATATTTAATTCCTCTAAATCATTTTAACCTAGTAGACTGAAAATTAACTATGGGACACTATTTTTTAAAATCAAAATTTTAAACAATTTGCAAGAGATACCCAAACACTACAGCCCAAACACTGGTGCACTGACACAGCAGGAGCAATTTTCAAAGTGGACTCTCTAATGATCTCCAATTTTAAGAAGTGGACACTTATGAGCTATCACCCATTCTACTTTTGTTATGACTAGCATATCCAGCTTGTTTCTACTTTTACAAAAATGCAGCTCAACAATGATAAGACTTGACAATAAGTGAAGGGAAATTAGCAGCAAAACATGTACTCAGTGAAGTCCTGAGTATCTTTAATTACATCAACAGAGTGTTTCACATTTAGTACGCTACACTGGCAGCTCTAGTTATTGAGCATATTTTCTAATCGTTAGTCCAGTATATTTGCATCAGGTGTTGAATATGAGTCTGCAGCCCTTCTATACCACACATTACAACTGCAAATAATAGCTCAGGACACACCACAGCAAACCCAATACAGCTGAGCAATGCCATTTACTGTGAGGGTGGTGAGGCACTGGAACAGGTTGCCCAGGGAAGTTGTGGATGCCCCATCCCTGGAGGTGTTTAAGGCCAGGCTGGATGGGGCTTTGAGCAACCTGCTCTAGTGGAGGTGTCCCTGCCCATGGCAGGGGGGTTGGAACTCGATGATCTTTAAGGTCCCTTCCAACTCTAACCATTCTATGATTCATTAACTTCAGAGGGATGGATATTTTTGACAAATGCAAATTTAAGTTCATTTAAACTTAGCAAGCTGAAGTCTCCTCACTTTCTTTTCTTTCACTACTACGCCAGGAAAGCTAATAGCAATAAAACCTTATTTTGCCACGAGTAACTGCAAATGACTGATTACGTACAATAAGTGCATCTCTACAGTTCCGCACAATTTCTATAAACCTGATAAGGGATGACTCGCATGACTTCTGGCATTCAGGAGGGAAACTGCATTAAATACAAGCAGATCTTTGCTTCTTTGCAGGAACAGGTATTATGGAAGAACAGATCTGCCAAAACTCCAATTTTGTGGCCACAGCTTAAATGTTTGAAGATCACACATCAAGTACGTCAAACATCATACATCTGTACCACCCATGCAAACCACCTTCCTTCTGAGGAAACAAGCTGGATATACAGCTTTTTGCAAGGATCATCAACACTTCTGAGTCATCAAGAGAAAGGCTGCTAAACAGACACAAAGCACTTGTTCTTTATTATACCCACCAGGAACATAAACTGCTGCAGTAGCATTCCCAGGCACTGACAGCTTAATTGTAAAGAATAATCTTTCCCCTGTCCCCCGTGACAACACTCTACACTACTGCTATTTGTTCAGGCTCAGCAAGTTTACGGAAGTATATTCCTGATGTTATTTCATGAAAAACCTTCACCATGATGTGGAAATCACCTCACACGGATTTAATTTGAGTTCAGATTTATATCCTCAGGCTTCAAATAAGGCATTCTTCACTGGGTCAACTCGTGAAGCTAGGTAAACTCTGAAGAAAAAAAAAAAAGTATTCTGTCGCAGAATCATTATTTCCTACCTGTTTCTTATTCCTGGAGGAAGATTTCTTTTTCCAACATCTGTAGCTGGATTCATGCACGCAAACAAGCGAAAATCAGGGTGACGGACAAGAGGCTCTAAAGGAAAACAAAGAGACATAAGATTAATGCTAAACCTAGGATACTTATTATGTTAAATAAGGTATATTTCCTCTAAGGCAGTTTCTCTTTCCCTCTACTACATTTTCTTAAAATGCCAGGGTGAAAAGTTTTCAGAGAATAATCCCACATTATTGTATCAGAAGTATGTCGGCATCTTTAAAACAGCCACTGGCAAGTGAAACCCTGACTTTAATTTGTGTATAGCAGGATGTTTTAACAACACAAAATATTTCAAAAATTATATAAGCCCTAAACTTGGAACTCCTTTTGTCTCTTTCAGAACAATGGGCAGTGCTTCCCTCAGCCAGGAAGAAAACCCAGCGTAGGAAGCTCATACAACGTTTGTTTCTACCTGTAGCTCCAGAAAACAAGATTCAGCAATTGCATTTTTAACCTCTAGATGTGTACTGGGTCTGGCTGGGTTGGAGTTAACTTTCTTCACAGCAGCCTCTGTGGTGCTGTTGAAAACACACCAATGTTTTGCCTATTGCTGAATTGTGCTGGCACAGCATCAAGGCTTTCTCTTTCCTCACTCTGCCCTCCCTCCCCCAGTGACTTAGCTGGGGGTGAGCAAAAATTGAGGGGACACTGTTGGGACAGCTGACCCAAACTGGCCAAAGCGATATTCCCTACTATATAACATCATGCTCAGCAATAAGAACGGGGGTAAAGGACGGTGATTTTTGTCTTGAGCCATTATAGGATAAGAAATTCAACTAACTGGATAGCAAGATATAGCATAAGCAAGCACAGAAATAGTACCTGTGTCTCCTCTGTCTAGTAATACCAGCGACCCAGATGATCCTTCCAGTAAACCACTCAGGCACTCTAAAGTCTCTGCTGCAGCCAAGTTAATCTCATCCAATAAAATCCACTCTCCTTTTTTTACTGCTTGTGCCAGGGTACCCTAAAAATGAGATCAATTTGTTAATCACGTCAACAGCTGTGGTATAACAATCAAAGCATCTGTATGCTGGAAATACTTGTTTTGCTGTCTATGGGTTGCTTAGATAAATGGCAATTCCAGACCTTTTACAGCAAAAGCAGTTTTACTGCTCTCCTCAATAACAGCAATTCTTCTGTGACTTGCAAAATAAAGCCAGTTATCACCATTATCAGCTACCATTTAAACTGGCTGAGATAAAACAGAATTAAGCTCTCTTATTTGTGCAATGCTGCCTGTCAGTGATATCCATCTCTGTGGTGCATAAACTTTGCTGACACCACCATGAGAATAAAGGCAGTTAATCTAAAGAAATCCAAACAAACACAGAAGCAGTATTACTCAATTACTTGGGGAACCAGAACTTATTAATTAAAACTATACTTAAGTCAAAGGTTCTCCAACTACTTACATAGTCGTTTTTTTAGAAAGAGGGCTGGTCAACATTTTACACACTTTACATAAAATTTGAGATAATATACTCAGACTAGCAGGGTGACAAGAAATAAACATGCACAAACCATACATCATAGTTTCCCCTAATCACACTTCATGTCATTAGAATATTATACCATGGGTTTGAAACATTAAAAAAAAATAAATCACTTCTAGATAAACAGCATAGATTCTTAATATTAAATCCTTCACAGGAATCCTCAGGCAGGAGCATGGCCTACTGGAGATTGGTCAAGATGTGTTTTCTAATGTTATACACCTGAAAGATGTTACGACATATTGCTGGTATTCTTTAATATACCAGTCCTAATTCCTATTATACAGCACTGAATTAACGTGGTATCACAAAACATTCTTCCACCCCCCAACTAAACACCACCTCCTTGCAGCAGCACACTTTGCTTCAGAATTATGATGGAACAAGCTTAACTTCACAGTAAGATTCTCGCCAGGAAGTTACTTATATAATACTGTTTGCAAAGTCTTTTAAATGTTCCTCCTTATACTTCCTAGCATCAAAATGCAAATCTCTAAATA
The DNA here is from genome assembly GCF_964106895.1 of Numenius arquata. Lineage (NCBI taxonomy): Eukaryota > Metazoa > Chordata > Aves > Charadriiformes > Scolopacidae > Numenius > Numenius arquata. The sequence goes on from NC_133582.1 coordinate 6,700,836, forward strand.
CCTCAACAAATGCAAAGAGAAGAGCATTTTCTGTCATTTTCATCTGTTGATGAGCATGATTCAGTTTCAGACCAAACGCCTCCCACTTTTCCTTCAGTGGCGAGCCTATAAGCAAAACAAATTTAAGTTTGTACCATCAGAACAATAGCACAAAAATGTTTAGCAACAGTATTTTAATCAAGCTGTTTCAAGCATAGAGATACAAGCATAAGCTCGGCTGAACAATGAATACATTCAAGTTCTACAGATGACATCTCATGAATTAAAAAAAAATATTAGACTTTGCTGATTTGTTGTTGTTTTGTTGTTTGTTTGTTTTTTTTTTTAATTTAGCTGAACACTATTGACATATAGGTACAGATAATTTGCTATTCATTCCAGCATGTCCTAGCTTAGGAACAAATACTCATGCTGCACTTGGTTGCAGTATGACTGTTAGCACTCTTCAATCCCCAGAGACAGAAAGAAAAATAAATCCACATTTACAAACCTTATGACAGAACAGATTAACAATGCACAATTCAGTATTAGTAAAAGCACTGTTGCTTACCAGTTACAACATTATTGACTATTGCACTTATTTCAGTTATTTGTTTAAAGTCGCAGCCTGAGGTATATGTAGCATCACGACTTGCTAGCTTCGCAAGTTGCAGATTTCAGCTTGTCTTTATTTTAGGATTGTCAATAATTACTACAAATGGTCTCTAAAACCTCCTTTTTTAAAATTTGTGGGCATTTATTTTAATATCTGCATATTCAGAAGAAGAGGGGTTCAGTAGGTCTAGCACCAGAAGCCACTCCACACAAGGCAAAGCATCAATACTGCCTCTGTCCCAAATAGGTTATGAAGTATAAAACAGAAAAAACATTTATTTGGAGGCAAAACTGCAATGAATCGAAGTCAAGAACTAGGGAAGTCAGCATCACTGAGTGAAACCAAAGTCACCAGTAAGCTCTTAAAGTCATTACTACCCTAAGAGAGCTATTACTTTGGGTTTGGGGGTTTTGTTGTTGTGTTTTGCTTGTGTTTTGCTTTGTTTTTAAAATAGGATAGATTTGTGACATCTAATGAGGTTCCAGGACTGAAAAGAAAGTCTGAGTGCATTCATATGGAAGACTGCCACACAAAAAACTAGGACTGCTCACCAACACAGCAAACAAGTAAGTGCTGGGTGGAGATCAGATGCCAAGGGCACCCTAAGTCAGACAAGTAAACCTTCACTGTCAGACACAGCTAACAACAGTGATGAATTAGAAAGAAAAAAACCTATTCTAACTATTTTGAACGTCATCTTGTAGACAGAAACTGCATTTTTCAAAACCAGAAGAAAGTGATAGAGGCATGGAAAAAACCATCCAAAACCAAACAAAAACAACACACCACAAAACCCAAAATCAACAAACAAAAAATTCACCACTATTTATCTACTCTCTGCAATGTTTCACCACTATTGATGTGTGATCACTCTGAATTCTCACCAGATGCATTTTCTTTTGCTTCCTTATTAATAGCAGATTTATGAATATGCTGCATTAGTTTCAGCAGATCGTGCCAACGTTTCTGCCTGTAGCAGGTCTGAATGTGTCCCAAAAATGTCTGGTTTTTCTTTCTGGAAAACGTCTGAGAGAAGAGCTCTTCAAAAGACTCTCGCAGAGGTAGCCAGATCAGCTTGTTATCTACAGGCTTGTAACTGAAGAGAAGCAAAAGAGTAATTACTTATTTGTGACACAGGAACTAGCATCTCTGAACTAACAAAACCCATTACTGAAACAACAATATTGTGCATGAAGGAACCCTGGCTTCCATAGTTCTTTACTCAACTAATGAGTGAAGTAAAATTGCACATATTTAAATGCACCTTATGAGATAATTTTATAAAGACAGGGCCACCCTGATAAATAAAATACCTTCACTATTACCGACCAGTGCGTCTAGTGAATATTATATCGTATTTATATTGAACAGCTTAGCCATTTTCAAAGAGACACTGGGTTGTGTTTTTAAATGACTTCATGACACACAAATGTGCACAGAATTCACTGAAACTGCCTGTTCTTCAGCAAGGACAATATGGCTTCTGCACGCAAACATATTTCTTAAGACATTTATGCTATTATGAAAGATAGGTGTCTAAAAACAATTCTTTGAGGACCCAACTATACTTGTGTTAGAAGCTTGTTCTGATACTGCCAATTCGTTATCCGAGAACAGGCTGAAGAGTAGTCAATAACTCACCCCCCTAATAGATCTGCCGTGTCACTTTGCTGGTTCATGTTGATAACCCTCAAATGGTGTCCTTGAAACAGAAATAGAAAGCACCATCAACTTATGGGTTTTGTTTGTTTGTTTGTTGTTTTTCAAATCATCTTCATGTAAGTTACAGTCTTCACACTTCCATTTACCTGTAATATGAGCAAGGTACTGGACAGTTGAGGTTTTGCCAGTTCCTGTTTCACCAACCAAAAGCACAGGTTCTCCTTTGTCAACACAGACTGCAAGCTGTTCAATCAATACTGCAGATGGCCGTGTGGCAGCAAAGGTTTGTTTTGATCTGAAAAAGCAAAGGAAGCAACTCAAACCCAAGATTTATCAAGGAGCTCATTTCAATTTTACCTTCTTTTTTTTGGAGGAGCGGTTGAATTTAGGATCTTTTTTTCTAATTAAAAATATAAGTTTGGAAAACTTCATCCCAAGATAACCTTATAAGATATTTATTTTTCAAGATACAACCTAGACATTCAGGCTTTTCAAAGAACTTCCTGGCCAGTGCGGTTAGTGCCACATACTACAAAAATCTCTCTTTACAAAGATAGATTCATCAAAAACTTATTATAACAGCTGTGGATCCACACTGCTTTGAAGAAACTCTAGTTCAACAGAAGCTGAAAAGCTCCGTGCTTTGGCTGCCAGAGTATGCCAGAGACAGCCTTAAAGATACACAAGGAAAAGCTCAGGTCACAAGAGAAAACTCATCACATTCCTTTCTTTAGAGTGAGAATATCCAATTAGCATTTTTTTAATCCCATGACTTTCAATCTATTCTATTCCACCACAAAATATTTTGATTCACATGGAAACTACAAAATATTCTACCTTTGTACAGTGAGAGCCTGGGTTTGTTTCTTCATGAGATGCACTCTTCCGACACAGACTTCTTGTTCCCGTATTAGAATTTCTGGTTTATAGAGTTCACAAAAGAACTCTACCTGTGAAGAAAGCATCAACATATCCAATACCAATGTTGCCTACAACATCGCAGTAAGAACACCCATGGTATGTTACCAGTATTACTTTGCAGCAAGCTAATTTTTCATTATAAGATTTTATATTTTGCAGGTTTTACATACTCGTCACTGAAACACCTCAAAAGTGTTACTGTCTGTACAAACCTCTTTCCACTTAATAATCTGGTAATAGGTCTATGCCATTACATTTCTACCTCATCTACTTCCATGGTAGTTCAACTACATATACTTGAACCTGGAAACAGTTATCTTAACTAATAATAATAATAATTAAAAAAAAAAAAATCTCCCTCCCTCCAAAAAAAATTGGTGAATACTTCTGTGTAAGCAAAGATATTTTGCCATTGGTAGAGCATAATACACTCCTGTATTGAAATAATGCAAAAGAAGGACGACAAACAGAAAAATCCATAGGACTTTCAGGGATCCATCCGTTCATCCAGCTGGCAAGTTTTTCCATCTTGAAGTAACAAAGGTGGGAATTTTCTTTGCAATCAAACTACTATAGTCAGAAATAGCTGACAAAGTAATGATTTAGTTTAACTCAGCCACTTATATCACACGCCATTAATACAGAGAGTTACTAGCCTCTAGGGAGGTACTTGATTTTGGAATCGATGATTACAGAACAAGTAGTAAGGAAGATTATGTTCCTCTCTGATCTCTTCATTTAAGTGATTAAAATTCACTGTAACCACCAAAGAAAAATGATATTATTTACTATTCTGTGCATCTAGCAGTATCATATGCTTAGACAGCTGTGCTGTTTCAGCTGTATGATCATTCTTTTGCATGATAAGGCCATTTGCAATCTGCTCTGAAACAGGTTCACTGGAACTTTCAGACAAAAAAATGCAGCTGAAAATAAAACAGGAGAAAAATGTAGATCCCAGGATAGTACAGAGAGAAAAAAAAACACCAGTGTTTGGGAGAAAGAGGTTGGCATAATTTTTAAGAAAAACAGCAGAACGCATTCAAATTAATCACTAGAAAGACTGCAAGTTATAGAATGTTACCAATAAACATGATATTAATTATAGCTCAACATACCTTTTTCTTGGAAATGTTTAGTTTACTTCCAATAACTTGCGCCATTTTCTGTCTGCTCCCTTGGTTGGACAGCATAGCTGTGAAACAGTCCAACGCCTGTCAAGGAGAAAATAAACCAGCTTCTTCAACACAAATTTTGCGTGATATGAGCTGAGAAGTACCACCTTACATGACCCTGACTCCAATCCAGCCATGGTAAATGAAATTATTTCACTGTTCACAGATCGAGTCAAACAATGGAGTCCAAAGGGTGTAATAAGAACTTATAAACTCTTGTAGTGTAGTGTAGTGGGTTTCTACTCAAAGTAAAATCCTTTCAATGTCCAGTTACAGAAGCTATTTTAGATGAGCGGACCAAAACAGAGAAGGAAATAACGTTGTAAGATCTCACATCATAAAACTACCTCTGACTGATGCACACTTGAAAAATTCCAACCCTGGAATGTGAAATGATGCATAGGAAAGTAGGAAAGAAGTCTCATATTACAAGAAAAAGGAAAGATCTTAAAACTTTTACTCTCAGTCATACGCAGTCCTAGCTCATACCAGTTAGAATTTCATTGCAGCATGCTGCTTGTGTGACAGCAGTAAATCTGGATTGGCTTCCAGCACATTACTGCAAACAATTTTCCTAGTAGTAAGGAAAGTCTCCGATCGACGGATCACAAATATTCCAACTACAGTACAATTGCTTCAGATAAAGCTAAATGTAAATTTCCATCTCACATTTCCAAATAAGAGTATTTTAAGATTTGTGAGACAATACTAGAATTTGGGTAAGTAAGTTCCGGATCAAGTCTTACCGCACCTCCTGAAAAATATTCACTGCTGTGGTTGAAGAATTGCTGTCGAAGTTGTAAGCAATCCTGCTGCACCAATTCAGCAAGTCTCTAAAAAAAAAAAAAACAAACCAAAAGATTTGGTAAAAATCAAGGCAAAAGACACAGCACCTTCTGTAATGTTCAGCTTAAGTGATTATTTCGTCTTCTGGCAATTGCGCATTTAGTTGTGTAAGTTGTACACAGATAACACTTATAAATAGGATACTAAATCTAAAGAACAGCTGAGCACATGAAGATCAACAGTGTTGCTTTCAGATACATTGCTTAGAAATATATAATACATGCTCCATTAAACCATAAAGTAATTATGAAACTGAAAAAATGAAAAGCAGTTTTTCATGCAGAAAGGTAAAAAAACACCTATTTTTCCAAGATACTGATTCCTTATCAACAACAAAATCTTCCAAAAGGCAAGAAAACGAAACATCCGATTCTAGAAAAACAACTGCTGTTTTAAAATTAGTGGCATTCCTTCATTCTTCACAAAAATATTAGGTACTACCCATACCTAGTATTAACTAATTCACAAACCACTACTAGTTACAGAAATTCCATGAGTAAAACTGACATTTGGTATAAGTGAACATCAAGCTGCATTTCATCATAAAAATTCTGAAATTAACAGTACACTACAGATCTGGTTATTTTCACTCATCTGCTAATGTTCATCTGTTAAAATTATCTAGATAAGCAAATATATACAATTGCTTAAAGCATTATCTACTGGCTATTGTGAGAACATTATACAGTACATTTCAGTCAACAGTTCTTAACTAGAACTGATACTTTGTGTTAAAATTAATTGAGAAGTAATCCATATAGCTTGATACCAACTCAGTAACGCATATGGCAAAACCTACGCTTTTTCCTCAAAAAAAATAATATTTATTACAGCAATTAGGAAGTCTTAAATAATTCAGATTGAGATTTTTTAAAAGCTACATTAATCATTATTTTGTAATGAAAAATGGATTTTCCCAGTTTTTATGAAATTCCAGTTTAATTAGCATTATTTTTAAAAAAGTAAGAAAAACAACAAAGATAAACACTTCTAATTGTGCAGCTAGCTAACTAAATTTCCTTCTAACAAACATGTAAGAAAAGACAACCTTAGAGATAGTTCTCGTCCTTCCAGATTTGGTTTCTTATTTTCGCATCTTGACTCTGATGAATCTTCTGGTATGTGCCTGGAGCCAGAAGCACTGTTTTCTGATGCCTGATACTTATCTCCTGCAAGGTGAATGTAAACGTCTAGCAAGTGATCAGCTACAAGAGCAAGGTTGGGGTATCTCCTTTGAAGAACCTGAAAAAAAAAAAGAAAAAAAACCTTATAGATACTCAAGCTAGCAAGCTGCACAAAACCACTCACTTGGAATCCCTCATCGGAAGAAAATAAAAGTTCATTGTGACTTGTACAATATCGATTTGGATGCCAAAAGTGAATTTTACCAAGTCAATTCTACTCCAGTTCATTTGATGCATTTGCTTAAATACAAGGAAGAATAAAAAGTACATTCAACCCTACCTATACTCAAATCATGATCATACAGCTTAACAACTGATAACAAAAGTTCTTACCTCCTGTCCTTCTTTTAATGACTGAATTTTTTTTTGAGTATTCAGTTGTCTATTCCCTCTGGTGACAAAGACACACTAAGAGGATAACTTTTCTTCTGTAATTTCCTTTCAGTTCAGTTCCCTCCACTAAAGCTTGCCAACCAAAATTATTGCTTCCCAAAATTAGCTTTTCACAGATACGGGCCAAGAATACTGGTCCTACCCTGCCAAACTGACTTTTAAGATTAACCAGAAGAACATGAGTCTATTTTCAAGGCAACTAAGTGGGTGTTTTCTACCACTGTCTCTTCCTCTACTACTACAGAATCTTACACAGGTTTTGATTTTTATATTTTTATGACTTGAGCTACAAAGCTACAAAAAAGAACAGAAAGAACCTAGTGGTAAGTGACACATTTAGCAGTGAAGCTTCCCTTTTTCTTGATGTTTTAACAGCCAGGCTTTACTTGAATATCGGTCCTTTCTGGAGGTCATCTTTGACATCAGTTTGGCCACACAGCCTTCTTCACTGCTACAACAGTGAGTTTCCTAGAATTCCTGCCCAGTGGATCTATTTATAGTAGAAGCAGCTACAACACACAAGTGTGTGTATCTCCAGCAAACTATCAGTGGACGCCTCCCCCAGCATCTACTTGCTTCTCCTCCAACAACATCTGCAACTATGAAGAGCTGTTCTTGTTCCATTCCTAACAATTAGCTGAACAAATAACAAAATGGAAAAACACAGATATATTTAAGGTCACCCTTAACTGCTGGCTGCTGAACGAGTTCCAAGGAGTGAATGAATCTTACCGAAAAAATTATCTTCCTCATTCTAGAAAACTCAGAACTTTTCTCTTCAACTCTTCTGCTCAAAACTATTCAGCCCCTTTTCCCTTAGGCAAGGCTCTTTTAAAAATCAGTTCCTATTCTGAGCTCTGCATCACAAGGAGAATCTCTAGAGAATTCTATTATCATTTTAGCCCTGGGCTCCTTTTAAGTTTTTGAAGGACTACATAAAACAAACATTCCCTAGAGATGCTAACAAAAATAGATAGTTATTTGTATTTGATAACTGACCAACTACTTTTAACCGCAAACCTTAGACCTCAGAATTAGAGTAAGCCAAATTTTCCTTTTTTTTTCCTTTTTCTGTTTTTATATATCTGTGGGCTACAAAATGGCAAAGTAATTGGATTCTTAGACCCATTCAAAGCAGAACTTGCGCTTGCCATGGCAAGTTCCAGCAATCTTTGTCCAATTCACTTCAAATTTCCCTGACAAGCTTCCCATTTACTTCAAAATCGGCAGGATAAGTCTGAAACGATAAGGGTGTATTGTGGAACTTAGAGATAAAAATACGGATCAATTTTATTACTGAAAAACATTTATTACCCTTAATTGAAACAATTATTCACATGCCACAATAGAGCAACACAATACCTCCTTAAGTTCTCCTTTGCTCATGTTATCCAGATGTATTTTGGTCCAATATTTGTCCAAAAGAGCAGCGTGGCTGCTTTGCTGCCTGTACCAACCTCCACCACAACTGAATATCCTAAATCAAAACAACATGAAGAAACACAGCATATTGCGTCTTGCTGAAAAATTCAACATTTTCAGTGCATTCCTGTGCATCAAAGAACATGTTACATACTGCTGCTACAGCATAATGTGCGTGCATAGATCACCCACTGTTTGTCACTGTACTGTCACATACCCTACCTTGCCTATCTCTGCTTTTCAAATTATCTGTTCTTTTATCACAGTGTTTATCCCCTGTATTGGAAAAATCTCCTTAGGGACACTTGCAGAAAGACGACTGACAATAAGCCTACCAGAAAAAACATACAGAATCCTTTGTAAAGAGAGGAGCCTGACAGAAACGGCCTGGGAAATACCTTCCACAGATCCTAAAGGATCTGTGCTCTATTGCAGAGATGCAGGAAAAGCATCTCCAGTCCCTGTTCCCAATCTTTTTTCCTCATTCTTCAGGCTCACAGTCCTTTCCATCATATATATTGTTCCGTTTTTTGGGGTGTTTTTGGATTTTTTTTTTAGTGCACAAATAACTATGCAGCCACGTGTTATACCCACTGTGGGAATAGCCTTGCACGTGCAAAGCATTCGATATTGGGCTTGTGGTTTGGTTTTTGTTTTCTGGTGGTTTTTTGTTCGTTTTTAAAAGTAATATTCCACAGCTGGTAACTGCAACTGACTTACAGAATCTCCTTCAACTAGCCCAATGGAAACTATAATTTGCTGCTATACAAACTGTGGATGCAATACACAGAAGAAAATCTTATGAAATGAGGCCACCAAAAGAGAGTTGAATCCAAAAGACTCAATTCCAGAAAAAAAAGACCAGATAAATAAAATAAAAAAAAAAGAATAAATTTATGGAAGGAAGACAAAAGCAAGAAAATTTGTTAATCTTTGAAGTCAAGATACCTTGTGAATATCAATCATAAATCTGCTTCACACGGTAATTGCTGAGAGAGGCATTTTGTTTTGGTGAGGAGTTCGTTTTGTAGGGTTCTCCCTGGTAGGTTTCATCCCTTCAGCCTTGTTGGAAGTGACCTTTCTGTACAAAGACTGGTTTCACCCAGTAGTAATATAAGGCTGCTCTGAAGTGAAAATATTCCTTCCACAACTTCTATTGCTTGTTAATTGGAAATTGCTAAAATACTCCTGCCCAAGTACCTTGCATTTCCTCTCTTAGAATTAAAAATAAGGTATCCATGCTCTTAACCTCATTCAACCTTACAAGCCTACCTCCTGGTTGCAAAAAACTGGAATCCCGAAGCTACTTTTAAACAGTCACCACGACCAGGAATCAGCAACTCTTTTTTTTCCAGAAGAGGAAGCAGCATAGAGATCTGGAAGAGTAAAGACAATTTATAAAACCTTTTTTTTTTGTGAAACCGTAACAGACAGCATACCCATCCACACTCATTTCACGCTTGAAATGCTAGAGCACTTCCGCTGAGCGCCACTACATTGCCAGCAACTGCCATTCCCACGGATTGCACTTCCATGTGATGCTAACAGGAACTGCAGTCCCCTGTAATTTTAATCAGCAGTGGAAGTCACAGGTGTAATGTTTAGCTATCTTCTTTCTTCAGTATCCAGATTTAATGATACAAGAATGGAAATGACAGTCTTTACACTGCAAATCAAAACTATTTATTTTCAATTTCCAAATGAATTATTAGACACTTTCGGATCAAAAGCCTTATTTTCTTTATCTGCCTGAACAAAGATGACCTGCCTCTCAAATATACCAAACATCAACATTTTTTGGTGTATACCCGCCTACCCCCAGGAGAATTTGGTATCTCTTTAAAGAATCTATCCTTCCACGCAGAAGGGCAATAATAATGGTAGAAAGAAAAAAGGGAGGTAGGACCACAATTATCCCTCAGCACAGAGGGAGGCAAGGATGGAGACTTTGATATGGAGAAAGGAGGCAGGATGCCTGCAGGGAGGACCTGAAGAAAGGGAGAGATGAATGCAGGATACTACTCAGGGCATGCTTATGATGAGTGCAATGAGCTGAGTCCACAGAAGCAAAATCAGTGCATGACCCTCTGGCAGTGAAAAACTGTCTAGTATACACAAGCAGTATTTCTTGGCTTTCTTATAAATTCCCTGTATTTCAGAAGTCTAGAACTCAATAAGCAAGCTGTCAGGATATTTAGCCACACAAAGGATGCTTTTCAGATCAGATATGAATGAAAACAACTATCTGCAGAACGTCCAGCACGCCTAAACAGCAAAACATCTCTACGACATTGTTCTTGCGGAAGACATGCTTTCAGCAGCCAGAACTTCAAAGGGAAGGATGACAGTCTAACTAGTTGTTCTGGAGCTGAAAACAGGCAATCTGTTAAAATCTACAGTGCTTAATGTAACAAGACATTTTTAATATCCAAGCCAGAGGTAAGAAATGTGTAAGAAAAAAAGAATAAAACCAAAAAGACACACACCACCACACTTAAAAAAAAAAAATCTTATTAACAGCACCACTCTAATACAGTGACGATATTCTGTAGTGTTTGGGGCCACATTTTTTTTCAAATATTAAAACGTGATTTAAAAGACACATAGCTCATTATCAATGTAAATTCAAATCTGCAGTGAAATTTGGCATCAGTGGCAGTGTCACAACTACTCTAAGACAATGACAAAAACTAACGTAGTATGTTAATATGTGAATGAAGACAAACAGGTTAATTCCTTCTAACCCCTTTTAAAGGGGCAGTATTTTCAGCACGCTGCTGCAGAACTCATGGTAGTTAGACTCCAAAAATCGCTAGTATGGGCCCTAATACCAGTATGTTACAGCAAACATGAACCTACATACCACATCCAGAGGAGCATAATCAATATCCTCCAGAAGTATCCAATGACCTTTGGTAACAGCTTGCGTCAAGGTTCCAGGTTGCCAGACAAACTCCCCTGGTACATCTGTACAACGATACATACCAAGCAGCGTCTACGATGGAAACAATCAGTAAATTAGGGAACTGTTCAATACATCCCTTAAAATCTCAGACTATAAACTTAACAAATGACCAAAGTTGGTATACAGGTAACACTTACTCAGCTTCCACATTACTAAACAATTCATCTGGTAATCCGTGCCCAGTGTTACACTTTTTTTAATGAAGAAAGAAAAAGGTACACCCCTCCACATCTGTGATAATCTAACTGAAACACAGTAATTAAAATAAACCAGGTAATTGGATGTGAATTTACAGACCTGTGCCACCATAATTAACAAACAATCAACAGTAGAACATAGAAAACTGTCTAGGGTTGCACTGAACTTTATATTACATTTTTGAAGAGCCTGTGACTAAGCTAGCAAGAGGAATTATAAAGAAAGTTATTCAAAGATACAAACCCAGACAAGTGTTGCTTCTTCATAAAGTTGTAACTTCCACGTTTAAGCATTCCTTAAATAATTAAGTTAATGTTTTTATTACTACATATTTTGTACCTTGAACTTTATCACTTTTTCTTAATATGGTGGTCTTACTCATGTATATGAAAAGATACTGTTGGGGGGAACAGTTGTGAGATGGCGAAATCAGCTGTTCTATGCAAGTAAAGAACAGCACATGGCGCTTGCATGTGCTAACAAAAAGCTTCAGATAGCACTTCTGGTAGATACTAACCATCTTTGAAAACTAAATATAGATTGAGCCAAACAAGATAAATCAATTCAAGCTCAGAAGTTACATATGCAAAACCAGAAGAATGTGAAATTATCTTCACCTGTGGTTTTATCTCTACACGTAGAGCTAGATCACTATTATGTAAATGCAAGTGTCTTCAACGTCACAGGATCTTACTTCATCTCACCTTTACCACAGGACACTGGGATCAGATTAAACTAACATTAGCTCACTTAAAATGAAATAAAAATGTCCATACAACCTTTGTCACCAGCTTACGTAATTTTAGAATATTTTTTTTCCATTACAAATAAAAAAATTTAATTAAAAAAAAAAAACAACAGGGTTCCTCCACATAGAAAAACCCTGACAAAACACAAGTTGAATGAAACAGATACAGCAAAATTATGCACAGAATTTAAAAACTGCTGAAGCTTAACTGTGATTTTTCTGCACATTTATTTATTCTCATTAATAGTAAGACCAATACTACAAAGTTGGTGGTTGTGGAAAGTTAAACATTATCTTATTAGAACATTAAATCCATGATTTAAGTAAAAATTATGTCTGATCATCCAACAATAAAACAACTTCATCAGTTACCTTACTATCAGTTTGATCTCCAAGCTGGACTTTCAAAATATGAGGAGGCTTCGCTCTTCCTGTAACAGCTGCTAAATATTCGATTAAAGAAGTTTTGCCACATCCTATTGGTCCTTCTAATAAAACAGGGCGCTGATACGCTACAGCAATAGCAAGGTTTTGAAGATTTGTGAAGGCAGATTCAACCAAAACAAAGTGGCTGGTTTTATTTTCCTGTTCAAACATAAAATCTAAGTTATTACACTGGAATTGTTACTTTTTTTTCACAGGTTGTACAACACAGAACAATTAGGAAAGTGAGTCTGACAACTAGAAAATTTTGGCCTGCAGATCTGTCAACACATATCAAATAAAATAAAGGATTCTAAAGCTGTATTTAATGACAGATATTAAAATAGATTTCATCAAAAACCTATTATAGGTGAAACACTTTATTAAGTGTATGTACAATTTGTTCCCAAAGGGAGTTCACACTAAGTAAAGGCATAGTAACTATTCAATCATAACACATGCCAATCAAATACAATTTGCAATATAAGTGAAATTAAGTCATCAGAATGGTTCCAAATCACAGAACAAATCAAACAGCAGATAGATTCAGATGAAGCAAGTACAAATATTAACTGTTGTATTTACTTCTTTCTGCACAGGCCAAAGTATAAGATCATCAAATTCAGTGCATGAAAAAAAGAGAGGTAAATTCAGTAACATTTTTGTTTTATTCAAAATGCAATGAATGCAGTTTATTGAATGGTAATTAATCTATGTCAAGTATTTTTACTATCCTACAGTCACTTATGTATCAGTATATTGCACAAAAATTAGTGCTTTCCTGCCAAAGGATGCAGGGAAAAGAAATCAGAGTACATACAACACTAAAAGAAGTGTCTTTTATTTAAGTTTGATCTTCTTTTCAGATATAGTTTCATGTACTTCTCTGGTAACAATGCTAGTTTTTAAAAGAATACCTGCTTTCCCTCACAGTTTTATCCTACCTCTTCATCAGACCTCCTCAGCTACAACTGGAACCTCCCCTGCGTAACTGAAACTACACTGTGTACCACATCAGTGAAATACCTGTAGCTATTAAAAAAATGAAAGCATGCCTTTTGGGAAGTTGTCTCCTCCCTATGCTTTCAGCAACCCAGTTTATAGCACAGCCTAGCTTCACCACAATGACAGCAGCAATGACACTGGTGTGGGAGTACGAATCTCCTTGAACACAGCTACAGCTTCCCTTGCTGCAGTGAATTTCAAACCAGACCCTCAAACCTATTTTAAAAAAGCCAGAATACTGCAAATTCAAGTACAGGAGTTGGGGGAAGAGGAAGAATATGGGAGGAAATTGCTCTTTCCTTACTTCTGCTACTCAAGAAATTCTGGACATAAAAATGAATGAGGTCTACCATTCTCCTTTATTTACAGAATCACAGAATGATATGGGGTTGGAAGGGACCTCTGGAGATCATCTAGTCCAAACCCCCTGCCAAAGCAGGGTCACCCAGAGCAGGTTGCACAAGAACGTGTCCAGGCGGGTTTGGAATGTCTCCAGAGACCGAGACTCCATCACCTCCCTGGGCAGCCTGTTCCAGGGCTCTGCCACCCTCAAAATGAAGAATTTCCTCCTCGTGTTTAGATGGAACTTCTTATGTTCAAGTTTGTGCCCATTTCCTCTAGTCCTGTCACTGGGAACCACTGAAAAAAAGACTGGCCCCATCCTCCTGACACCCACCCTTTAAGTATTTATAGTCCTTGATCAGATCTCCCCATCAGTCTTCTCTTCTCCAGACTAAAAAGACCCAAGTCCCACAGCCTTTCCTCCTAAGAGAGATGTTCTAGGCCCCTAATTATCTTTGTAGCCCACTGATTTGTAGATCAGTGTGGCAAAATTAAACAGAAATACTCGGCTAAGAGCTAAAACTGTATCTAAATGAGAAAAACAGTCAAGAATACTGGCTGCAGCTACAAAGAACCTGAACAGTTCAAGATGACCAGCATCTCAAGAGAAAAAGGTTATTGTTTGCTCAAAAATGTTTATGCCCCTCGATGAACTTCCTAAAACTATAAGGCACCATATTCTGCATTACACTTCACTCAAGTGGAGAAAGTAAGTTCTTGCTCACCTCCTCCCACTTTTTTCTGCCTTCTAGAACAGTAAGCAGCAGCCTTGTGTCTTTTTGTTTTAAGAGACGAACTAAGAATATGTTTGGAGAAAGGCTGTTTATAAGATGTCTGTATAGCACAAAACACTATTTCATGCAGGCAAAAGCAACTGGGCCAGATCCTGGCTTTACTCAGCTATGGAATATCACCCTAACTTGGACTGGAGATACTATGTAAGGCTGAATATTCTTTTGTAGTATGTTCGTAAGAACCACTACATGAAGATAAAATTTAACAGTGCTATTACACCTTCACTGCTTCATTCCACCACGGTTTCTTTGCAGTGTCTCTATTATGCCACACTAGTTTACAGCACACATCAAGAAAGCTAAAGATACACACGTTACCCGTAGTGTACCATTTAAGCAGGAAATAAAGTCAGCTGTGATTTGTGACCACAGATGTGACCACATCTAGGGATTCTTAAAATAAATTAAAAAATAAATTAAAAAAGCACAGATTAACCCTGGGTTACATACCTGCTCTTCAGAAACCAGCTGTAGTCTAGGCAGCACAATACCACATACAGCTACTACATTTGCAGAGAGGTCACCCGATACAATATGTCCTTGTGTATACTGCAGTTCTTTCTCCTTTTGCCAAAATGAGGAGTCCGGATTGGCCAAAACAAGGGCTTGTTCCACATTCTGCAGCTGAGATTCTTCTAGCAGCCTGTGAAATCCATGTTTATTAACTCAACTGAAAGCCATCAACAAAAACAAAGAGTGTTCAAGATTTTAAAAGTTCTTACTTTAGCCTGAAATGTATCAGCTCCTCAGGACTAAATATCTTCTTCAGGAAAGATAATTTATGCTCATCATTCATGCATGTAACAAGAGCAAGACAGTTTGAAGTAAACCTAAAAATTATATTTAGAAGAAAATATGTTAAAACATAGTCTTAAGAAATTTAGTTTGACAACTGTCAAATATAAATCAAAATATCAAGTTCAGAAAAACATGCAGAAAACTTCCTTCATAGAAATTATTTTAGTGCTATGCTTAACATTCTTTAAGATTAGAGAAATCTCTCAGAACTGAGAAAAGCACTTCTATCATGGCATATTTTATCATTTATACGCCAACTAGCTAACCTTTCTCTGAAGGACTGAATATAGTTCTATAATTTACTATATATGAATATAGTAAAGGAGAGCGCTTTCCCAAATAAATGAAGGTAAACATATAAGACAATGAAAATCAGGTTTTCCTTGCCTGATTTTTTCTTCTCCTCCTACCATTTCCCTTTCAAAACTGCTTTCTATCTCATATTATCTCTAAAATAACCCTAACAAAGAATTTAAGACTCGGTGCCAAAAGAAGCCAACAACTCCCAAGTCTTGACTTAATTACTACATAAAGCTGTCTCGCAACAAAAGGACATTTAATACAAACCATAAAACACTTTAACTGAAAAGTTATACCACTGTTCTTACCGTACAAGAACAAAGCTTTCAATGAGCTTGGGCGGTGAGGAAGAGTTGCCAGAAAAAGATTGGTTCAGGACAAAATTTAAAAGTCACATTATTCACTTACTTAATATTATTAGCTGAACACCAGATAAACAAATTCCAGTCAATCAATTAGAAATTCTATTTCTTTTTTCTAAGACTATCTATGTCTACGTCATCCTGAACAGTTTCATAAATGGCTGGTAGATTTGACAACACTCTTGTTCCTGCCCATCCTAAATTATACACCTCATTTTAAAATTACATGCTACTAGCATAATTCTGAATTTATGGTTTAAAAAAATATTAAAGACCTCTTCTTAAATAAATAAAAGGCACTATCGATACTACGATGCACATAAACAAGGTAGATCACACGACTACGTTGAAGCCCTGCAAGAAGACACCTAACATAAAACATCTGACCCAAAACTACACATAAAGTCTGCAACAAGGCCAGTTAGGAAGCGTAGCTCAAATACACCAAGCTTTACAGGGACTGAGATATCTATATACAAGCAATAGAAAAAAAACAACTCGTTAATAGTGTATCAATGCAGAATAGCATATCATTGTAATGTAAATTGGAGTGAAACTAGATTAATCTCTACGTTTTTCTCTAGGATAACATGCTAGAATGTATGCAATACACCAACAGGCTTACAGAAGAGGTGAAGTGATAAATTCACCATCTCCCATGAATCCAACTTGGGTAAACTAAAGTTATTTGAAAAGATTCTCCAGACCACAGCTTTAAGCATGACTAAGAGGTAGCCTAAGTTTCTCTCGGTGATAGATCACTACAGCTTTCAAAAGATCAGGTAAGAAGGACAAGTATAAACACCATCAGTACAGATTTTTATGGTATTATTTTTCTACTTGCATGTGAACATTGCTAACTACAATTCAAGATACAGATACCTCATTTCAATGGAGAAGATCTGGGGGGTTTAACTTACCAACGGACTAAAGTGTCATGACTCCTCAGAAGCGGAATACACACACTCCAGTCCCATAATTCCCGGAAAACTGATTGCTCCTTTTGTAAAAATCTATAGGCTGCCTCCATGAGGTCCCGCAGCTTCATTCGTCTGCGCCCATACCGGACTGTGTTTGCGTCTGAGCTCTCCAGGAAAAGCCTCTGAAAAACTGGCCACGTATTCTTAAAATATCTTAAAGCAAATCTTTAGAATAAAGAGAGAAAGAAAGAGATGGAACACAGACACGTAAGCCAGAGGAAAGGAAAACAGCCACTAATAAAAACATCAGGGCAGAGGTCCCGAGACAGTAATTGATGATATACTGAGAATTAAGGCCTATATTTAACTTTGTCCTCACTTGGGTGGGAAAAACAACCACTTCAGCAATCAGCTGACAACAAACGCTTTACCTTATTAGAAATCATTACTTAATTATCAAGGGGAAACATTAATGCCTTTGGTGAAATCTCTTTGATTGCTCATTTACTGAAAAAATAATGCTGATCCCTATTTATTTAACTTTATATTCTACTGGCCTACAAGTCTAATCTTAATTGCAGAGATTTTGGTTGTGAGCAATTTTCATGCCAGCTGTTTTGCTTTTCTTTGGATCATTAAGATGATAATCACGTTACATCTTACAACACAATTTAAATAAGACTGTGTTTAAGACTCTAAATCTAAATGTGTCCTAAATAATTCTTTCAATTCAAACCACTTTTGTTGTTGTGGGAGACAATCCAAACTGTACCACCACCTCTCATCACCAGTGAAGACTGATGAGCAGACACTCAAAATGTTCAAATATTGCACAAAAAGACATTCTATTACTCACGGCAAAACATCAGGGTGGTCAGCAACCAGCTTGCTCATTGCTACACACAACCTTTCATGCCGATCATGGTTGATTTGGCCACCAGCTTTAATGGCTTCTGCATTTCTTTCCAACAAATCCAACAAGATTGGCCGAACTTGACGCCCAATCAATAGAGTACATTCTTTATCCAGTAATAATTGTGCTAAAGTGTCGAGGATGCATTGCCGATCCTGCTGAGTCCAGATCTAGAGGAATGGAAAGTAAGAACGGGTTAAACGGGAAATGATTTGGACTTTTAACTTCAGAACTATTCACACAGGATTCACAGTGAATTTTACAGCAACAAATCTTTCAAAAAACAGGAGAGAGTCCAAAATTCCCAGTGGAAGTACTTACTTGCCACAACTCTCCATATTTAAAAGAAAACGGGAAACAGGATGAGTGACATGCAGAATGATATACTAAATAGGAGTTACAAAAAAGTCCCCAAATCCTAAACTACATTTTACAGTTGAAAGACAAAGCAAATTATTTTTAATATACTTTTAAAAGAAAATTGGGAAAATGTTATAACTACTAATACATCTTTGTTAATAGAATTCCCACTGATCTCAACAGCTTGGTCTCATGAGAGCCACAAAACATTTAAGAACTCAAGTTCTTAAAAAGAGTTTGAGTTGCATCACGTTCACTATGTCTTTTCAAAAAAGGAGCATTCCATCAATCATGATCGTAGCTTTGTTTCCGTACTTCTGATAGCAATTACAGTGAGCAATGAATGCTCTGGCCAAGAAGCAGCATGTATCTGCAGTTTAGAAGTTGAGATTTATTTTTTTTTTCTTACTTTTATATAAAAATGGTCCTTTAGTGCAAAATAAAATATTAAGCTTTTGAATAGATGGAAAATATATTCACATCTTCTAGGAAAAAAAATGACGACCCACGCAACCCCCCTCCCAAGCACACACACCCTTACATCCCTCCCAATCTTCCCAACTTTGTTACTGAAAAACAACAACCCATTTCTGCATCTTGAGCTCAAAGACCAGAGAAATTTAAGCATATATTATTATCCAAGTGCCTCTCCACTTCCATGAAGTTTAGCATACACTGCAATATAAGTAATTTTGATTTGTGAAAAATCAGGGTTATGAATTTGCACTGTAGTGATTTTGCTCTTAACTTTGATGCTCCACTCTCCCCTCCCTCATGCCATCAAGACAGTTTTATCTTTCTTTGCAAACAGTCGTAAATACAGCTAGGCAAGGCAGCTTTCCAAACAAAACAAGCACTTACTAAACTCCTACAAAAAACATCCTGTGATTTCAGTAATCTTTCATTTTTAGCAACATGTGCAGCCAATTTCTGCTTCTCCTAGACCTTTTGTTACTGGGGTAAAACCTGCTTCTGGGCCTGCAGATGGGATGGTTTTGTTGTTACAAACAGACTGCAAAGGTCCTACCAGTTGTTTTTGACCTCCTAAGGTTACACCACTGTCAACATACTTCTAGATTACATACTTGTTCAAGTTCCTTGGGTTTCCTTTTGAATTTGAAAAGACATTCATTCCTTAACAGCACCTAAGAAATCAGGAAATCTGCAGCATATACACTACAAACATCAAAACCATCACATTAATTGCAAGCAGTTTCTTACGTGCGTTTATTTTTACGAAACATGATATAAGTTTATCCTCCTCTCATTTATCAGAGCAGTACCAAAAATAAAAAACTCAAAAATTTAAAAACAGAGCTGAAGGTCTGCATTCATCACAGAGCGAGCAAGACGCTATTCAATACAAGGGATCAGATTTGGAGTGGCAAAATGATTGACAAGCTGTTCAAAGGCAGCACGGCTCAAAAGAATTGGAGACAAATTCCAGTTTAAAAAAAAAAAAAAAGAAAGTACCTTCAGTTTCCAAATCAATTACATCTTTGGCTACCCAAACAAGGCACAACAGGGTGCTTAATTTCTTAACCAGAGCTTTCAATATCAAGTAAAAGGAACAATTAACAGTAAAATAGTAAATAAACAATGTGGTTGACTCAGTAAAATTCAGTAGTTACATGACTACTGTACAACAAATCCACTCCATCGGCAATTTCGTGAGAGCAAGCAGGTTTTTAATCATTGTGTGTAGTACCCTTAGGACATATAAAAATGTTCAAAAATCACAGTGGCAACATTCTCATTCTACAAAGAGACCGTCTGTTTGATTACAGAGCTTTTCAGAGTCTAAATTAAGAACTGCATGGAAAAGAAGAATACTGTCAGAGGGGTTTTTTAACTAAAGGTGGTTTTGTGAAATACCCAACTTTCTCAATCAGTAGTAAAGGGCAGCTGATCTGAAAGTGTTTAATTCTAGTGTTCAAATCTGGGATAGTAAATTTGTGCCTGCGGTTCCAAACAGCTGCTTTATAAAGCATCACAAAAGACTGTTCCTCCAAATATAAAACAAATACACACATTGTGTATTATTAATGAAAGAGACATTAAATAGAAGCACAGCTAGGATTGAGACCTGGAGTCAGACATGATCCCAGTTGCTTCTCTAGCAGCATCTTGCACACCTCCTTCCCAACCTGCACAGTACACTTACTTGATGCTCACAAGGTACAGAAATCTTTATTAAGAACTGGCTTAATCCAAAATCCAAGATTATTAAGAGAAAGGATCACAGAACAATCTGGGCCCACGTGAAAGCCACATTTCTGATTGTGGCTCGCAGGGGTTTCCACGGATTGTTAGACCATGCATAGATTTAATTATGGGATAGTTCTAAAGGGTGGGAGGGCATAAGAGCCATACATGGGAAATCCTTCTTCTCCTCCAACACAGTAACACATGTTCTTGGCTCCATTCCCTCACACATTAGCTCTGTTGTTGCGTGACTGTGCAGCAATCAGTTTAGCAAGATGATCCAATTTAATCCTTCTTCCACAGTCTTCCACTGGGTGGGAAAGCTGAACAGATTTTCCACATCAGCACACTCATTAGGTTCAGGATAAGAGAAGAAGCAGAAAGGTGTGGCTTGGCCTTGGGAACAGGCAAAAAGAAAACAGAGCAGGACCGCTCTTTTTGGCAGCTGTCCAGTTCAGTAAGATAAAGCAAAACATGAGCCTGCATTCTTCTTACAACGCACATACCTCAAGAAAAAAAATAAATGTAAAGAGGCAGGAGGATATGCAGTCTCACAAAGAGAATAAGATAACTTCAACTACCTGCAGAACAATCTAGAACTTCCTACATCTCCTCCAGCACATGGTAGTTGATAGAGTTGGACAGACCACTCCTTCAAGGACAGCTAGAATGCTCTCTTTGACTTTGTATCAGTGTATTTATTAATGTACTGTCTCCCAAGAAAATCACAGCTCTTCAAAAACTAGAAGCAGAAGGAGATGAGAATACACTCCAGGATGGAAGCAAAACTGCAACATACCTTCCCTTATTTATAATGCTACATGACGTGAAGACTAATTAATCTTTCAAATAAAACGCTGAAATCATATTTTTGGAAAAAAAAACAGTCTGCCTTAGTTACCAGGGCATCAGGACATTTTTCTGACAGCCGATGAGAAGCTCGATGAATTTGGGACAGCTAGGTCACCCCTTTTTCCCTACATTTATTAACAAAAAAAGAAAGGAATAAAGACACTTCTCAACATCAAACATTAAGACTATAAATAAGAGCTTGGAGTTATTATTATAACAATTTCACTCCTACATAGAAAAATGAAAGGCAAAATGAAGGATGTCATGCTAAAACAGCAACAGAGTAGAACAGGAGATCCAGAATGGTGTCCTCAAGATCTCCAGTCCACTTAAGATGGTTCCATAGACTAAATAGAGGAAATATCCAAAAAGGACATTTATTCATTTATTTATATCTTTCCATATATCCACATGGGTGGATGCGAAGGGCAGAAACAAGTATTTTTATACTAAGGTTCCTTTCCAACTACCATTTTAGCCTTCACATTGATTAACTTCTCTACTGAAATTACACTATCACAGGGAGCCGAAATACCCGCATTTGCACAAAATCTGCATTTGGAATTCTACGCAGGAAGACATTGTTTGCTTAAATTATCCAAAAAAACAGAAAGGCAATAAACAAAGACTTGTTTAGAGAGCTTTTCATCCCATTTTCCTCATTGAGAACACAGACATTTGCAGTACCTTGGCAAAGTTAATGGTATAGAAATACTTTACAGAAAAGGTTCTATGACATACTGACGCACAGGGAACAAGATCTTCCATCACTACATAAACAGTGCCTTACTATGAATCTCAAGAGACTGTTCCTTACTTAGTTGTGGGCAAATTCCATTCCGTTATGGAACACTGAAGAAATAAGTCACCAGAAAGAGAGCGAAGCTGCAGAGCAAAGAGAGCTCTAGATTTCCAGAACACATGCTTCCTAAGTTACAAACAAAGCAACTCATAGGAAATCAGGTATGATAACTGGAGCCAGTGGTTGTT
Organism: Numenius arquata; assembly: GCF_964106895.1. Classification (NCBI taxonomy): domain Eukaryota; kingdom Metazoa; phylum Chordata; class Aves; order Charadriiformes; family Scolopacidae; genus Numenius; species Numenius arquata. Next base: position 6,723,209 of record NC_133582.1, read on the forward strand.
TAGCGGCAAGATAAGCCTAGCATACTGTAGCTTCCAAGATCTACCTAGATCTTCCTAGATCTGCAGCTTTCAAGCTTGGAAATAGCAATTCAGTTTTCAAAAAAAAGTGTCATTATTCATTAATGTGCTGTTCCAGACTCTCTGTACATAATCACTCTAATCATTTCCACAAAGCAAGACTTTTAAGCCCCAAGTTTATCTCAAAACAGTCGCCAGAAGGGAAAGGGCACAGTCTCTTTCCCAGTCTCTGATCTTGGTGACTCACTTGGGGTTCACCGCTCCATCTGTCTGCTACATCATACACCCGCATCATCCCCACCTCTCTCTCTCAGCTGTTTCTTTCTCTTGAATAGTAGCTCTTCACCACTGCTTCTCACCAATTAGCAACAACTCTCCAACACAAGAATATATGTTCATTTCAATTATATTTTGACCCTATGATTTATAGTGACAGAAGAAAAAAACATCTGTCTACCGAGAGAACCTTGAGTACGAGTATGAAAGCCTTCCCCAACCATAACCGAGAGACAGTTAATTCAGACTGAAAACCAATATTCTGAAAAAAATATGATTTAGACTTTTAATCTTCAAGCAACTGGGACATTTCCTAGACACTCAAACAGAAATATGGATTTTAAGCCCCGAAGTGTGTACACAACACAGAGCTTTTGAAACCCCTATAATGAAAAGTATTAAAAATATAACATCTGATGTGCTGATATCCTGTTATTAGCAGGTATACAGGTTATTAACAGGTAACAGATAACATGTCTTCAAATATTTCAGACACAGGAACGAGCTAGACCTCAACTCTCCTAGAAGGCAGGTGTGCTTTTCACAGTTAAGGCTGCCAAAGCATGAAACTGGTGAAAACAGGAACATGTTTCCAGCATCACTGTGATAAAAAAAAAAAAAAAAAAAAAAAAAGGCAGCAAATCCCAGAAAATCCAGCCCTCTGTCTTTTTACCCCACATGCTGTCTTAAGGCAATTAAAGAAGACATTCAAATAGCATCAGGGTAAGATGCTGAAGTTAAGGTACTAGACAACAGTCGCGGTGCTTGCTAACAACATGCCATCTCTCGCTATCACGCTTTCAGAGCCACCTTAAGGGACATGGAAAATACTCAAAGGGCAAAAATGCCCCCTCGGGAAGCGCAACAGGAGGGGTACCAGGGGACCGGAGAGGACCCACCTCACAGGGCTCCCCTCGCACGACCCCCAAAGGGGCGGGGAGGGGAAGAAACCCCACCAAGCGCACACAGAAGGCGAGGGTGACAGAGGGAGCGGGGAGCTGCCCCCGTCGGGCGGGAGGAGGCCGAGGGGGCGGGCGGGGTGGCCGGACGGCGCGGCCAGCGGACAAAGCTACCGGCAGCAGATGGCGGCGCGGGGAGCCGGGCGGGGGGGGGAAAAGGCAGCACCGTGCGTCCCCTTCCCTCCACGGGACCCGGAGGGAGACAGGGAGGGAGAGAGGACGGACGGGCAGGCGCCCGGAGGCCGCCGCCGAGACCCGCGACTTCCCCGCCCCCCCCCGCTCACCTGCTTCGCCAGGAACCGGCTCAGCTCCGCGCTGCTCTTCTCGTTCCTGCGCGCCACCAGCTGCAGCGGCTCCGCCAGGCGGAACCGCAGATCGGCCGCCATCCTCCTCCTCCGGAGCGCGGGCTGCGCCTGAGGAGAGCGGCGGGGCCGCGCGCCCGACAGCCGGCAGCACGGACCGCGCGGCACGTGGGGCGCGGGACGGAGGCGCCGCGCGGCGCCAGCTTCCGCTTCGTCGGCGCCGTCACCCGCCCGCGACGTCGCAACGGGAAGCGCGGTCTGGGTCGTCCCCCCGCCCTCCCCATCACGTGACGACACCCCCGATGCTAAACTACATTTCCCAGCGTGCCCGGCGCGCCGCGGAGCACGGCCGCCAGGGCATAGGGCGACTCCCGGTGCATGCCGGGAGGCGTAGTCTCACAGGGCCCCCCCTCAGTGGGGGATGGCTGCGCTAGGAAGCAGCGCTCATTTCTCCCCGCTGTCTCCCGGCGCTGGAAGCTCTGCTCTGCGGGGGCTGTCTTTGCTTCGCCCTCTTCCCTACTCAGGTAACTGCTATTGCCGCGGCGGGACTCGCAGTGGTCAAGGGCCACTAGCCGCCCTGCTGGCCCTGAGTGAAAACATCTGGGTCACGGCCTTAAATCAGCGCCCTGACCGAGGGCGAGCGCGGGCGGTGAGCGAGCCGAACAGGTGATTCGGGCTCAGCAGGAAGGAGGCCGGCCGCAGCCAGTTCCTGACCGAGCCCGTGTAGCACACCGATGATGTTCCCAGCCGGGTTCGACAACAGGCGCCGGGATTAACCCGCAGGCTTTACAGAGGAGCCGCCGGAGCCTCCTTCGCGCCCGCCCCACCGCGGCTCTCCGCGCTCAGCTCCCACCAGGTGAGCCAGCGGGCCGCTCCGGCGGCCTCCCTTCTCCCTTTCCCAGCCGCTACAGCCTTCACAGAAGGGCCAGGCCGGGCTGACCGCGGCACCGGGCAGCCGGCGGCGAGAGGAGCCCTGCTCGCCCCGGCCGGCGGGCTTGAGGCGGGGGCCGGGCCGGGCCGGGGGCGCGCGGCCGGGAAGGGGCGGGGCGGAGGGGCGGGGCGGAGGCGGAAGGGGGCGCGGCGAGGCCGCCTCGCGCTCCCGGCTTTGGCGCCAAGCGCTTCAGGCCGCGGGGCGGGCTTCGCCGACGTCGCGGCCGGGGACGCGCCGTGCGTCTGCGGCCATTGGCTGGCCGCCGCCGGGAGCCCCGCCTCCCCCTTCGGCGCCCCGGCCTGCGGGACCAAGTGGCGGTGGCGGCGGCGACCTGCGGGGTGTCGCGGGCCGGGGGCGGCGGGCCGCGGTTGGCCGGTGGGTGAGGCCGCGGGTCGCGCCGGAGCTGCCGAGTGGGGCCTTCCTCCTCCCATCCCCTCCCCTCCTCTCCTCCTCCTCCGTCGGCCCGGCGCGGGGGCTCGGCGCCGCCTGGCCCCGCGCGGTGCCGCTCCCCTCCCCCCACCGCCCCTGCGCGGGTCCCGCCGCCCGGTCCCGCCCGGCCTTGTCCACCCTGGGCTCCCCCGGCCCGCTGGTGCCGGCTGCCGCCGGTGGGGCTCAGCTGGGGTGCCACTCCCGAGCCGCCATCGACGTCTCTCCCGCCCTGACCTCTGAGAGGTGCTGGGCGCTTCCGCCGTGAGAGGAATTGGGGCGGGCGGGAGGGTGAGGCCTGGGGAGCCGGTGAGGGCCGCTGCCTCTGAACTGGCAGGCTGGGTCGGTGCCTCTGCTCGCCCTGGCACCGGGCTGCCTCCTGTGCGGCTGTTCTCCAGGCAGCCGGTGCCTGGGCGTTGCGGGCTGCTGCCCTCGCTTCAGAGGCGCTTGTGTGTCAGTGCCACAAGCCTGTGTGCCGGTAAAGTCGTTCTGTAATAGCTGTTGTATCGGCCAGCGTGCGTCCTGGGGCTGAGCATCGCCATACACCTTGGCTGGCAACATGTTTCTTGCCTGCTGCCCCGCGTTAACTGTTTTGGCTGGTGGCATCAGAGAGAGGAAACTTACTCTTAAATGGTCAGCAGAGAAGAAATCAGAATTATCAAATCAGATTATTTTAACTGGTTAAGATACGCATTCGGATAACCTGTTCATAGAATGCAGTGTTTCAGACCAAAATTTCTTCATAGGATCTTTTATTTGATACACACAAATAAAAGATACAGCTGAAGGTCATCTTCAGAATGCTTATTTAACAGGGCATAATTTCTTACTTTTCTTGATAGAGCTCTACATTTGTTATCTTAGTGTAAGAGTTTTCTCATTCTAGCTTTGGATTTTCTTGAAGAGCAAGGGCCACAGGTAGCTCAGGTGTAATTGAGTTATTTCAAGATGCTTCTCTTTTATGATGCTGTTCTGAAATTGTCAGTTAATCTGTTGTCTTTCCTCTGGTATTTTACTTACAGATGGGGAAGCCGTAGGGAGTTTGTATCATGGCAACAGATGAGGATGGACTGGGACTGTTTGATATCCGCTACAGTGGTAAGATGTGTCAGATTTCTTTCTGCTTTGCAGTGAAATAACACAAGCAGTCTTAAGAAAATAAATAGGTCCAAAACCAACTTGGAAAACAAAATGGAAACAGTTTAAGTTGGGACAAATACTGCTAGGCTTCAACTGTAATTAAATGGCTGTGGCACATTATTGGTGTAAGCTGTATCCTGTTAGTAAGTTTGGATTTTAAACCATGCTATGTACTTTGGATTTCTAATATGTTTTGAGGTGATGGCTGGAACTGGCCTCTCCCCAGCGTGTAATTTAACCTTCACTGTATCCTAATTTGGACATGTTAGGAGATTTGTTCCTTTGTTTGCTATTTGTAAGAGCAAATGCGATATCATCTGGTATAGTATCAGCAATCAAGGTACTCTAACATTATTTCCAGCTCCACAGTTGATTGATCTAACGTATGAGATTCTCAGCCTCAGAAGGACTGTGGATATTGATATTTTTCTTTATTATAAAAATATTTGTTGCAGAACCGGAGAGATTCACATAGAGGAGATGGGAGTGGTAAGAGGCATTGGAAAAAGACACGAAGAGAGACTGAGGTTTTAGATTAAAATACTTTTACAGAACCAGTTAGTATGTGAATAGATGGCAATACTGAAGTGAACTCTTTGAATTATGCTACAGACTGTTACAATACTTAATGTTTGGTGAGAAATAATTCTTCTAACAGTAGTGGTTTATATCGTACTAATTTTTTTATTTTTGTTTCTGAGTTGTATAACTTTTGTATTCGATGTGTTTTAGGAAACAGTTTCAAATTCAGATCAAGTTGTCTTAGTTCATAATTTTAAATTTTATTTGTACTTAAAGCCATATAATTTGCTTCATGCATAGTTCTTGTAATATTTAGGGATTGATCTTACAAGACTGTCTTTGCTCCCTTGTGACTAACGATCTTTTCTCCACAGTAGCAGTAACTTGCTGGGTAAAATTCCCCTGTGTTTTACTAGACTGTGCTACTACTTTTACTCCTCTCTACTGGTCTAGGATCATAGCTACGGTTATTTTATGGGAAAGTTAGAGGTTGGAGTTTACTAAATGTTTACTTTGGCTTCTTTTTTTTTTTTTTTTTTTTTTTTTTTTTTTTTTTTTTTTTAGCTGAAGCTTCCCCCTTCAAGGAAGGTGATGAGAGCTCAGTGGATATTTACGATGGCTTGGACAATGGTTTGACAGTTCCTGGTAGGTTGACTGGATCTTGCCGCTTGGCTTGGAGCGTTATAGAGTCTCCATCCTTCTTAGGCTGCTCTCAATTGTAAAACAACCGTTAGCTTTAAGTTTACGTTTAGCTGGTGTAACATGCTTCAGTGAGCTACTTGTTTAAGTTCAAGACATATTTATCTAACACCCTGTATAAATGCATTAGTGAATCCTTAAATCTGTTAGCTGAATGATTATCTGATAGTTTTCATCTATTCAACACAAGCAGCATGGTGTTCAACCCCATACCAACTCTAGAGTAACTCCGTTTGATTCTGATCAACTGATCTGTGTTTGTGAATGTGTAGGTCATTGGCACCTGAGTGTTCTTTTTCTCAATATTTTTTTTTTCAAGTGCAAGTGTTTCCAAGGTGAAGTCTGGACAAAAGCTGAATGAATTGTAGAATGCACGTATTTATTCTAACCTGCTGTCTATTGGCTCGGGTCACTATTAAGGTGTAGCCCTTCTTGCTTTGTAAATTAGGTAGATTTACTGTGAGTTAGCTCTCCTTCGACTTAAAACAACTTACTAGCCAGAAAATGGGCCCATCTTTGTTGTTACGTGTCCTGGATATCTCTTAATTTTTCTAACACAGTGTTTTCACTTGAATTTTAATTTTCATCGTTACCTTTTTATGTCAATGTAAATTGAATCAAGTATTTCCAATAAAACTAGCATAAACGTTGAAATTCAGAACAGGAATTTCTCCAATTGAGGTCATGTGTTTTCCTCAGTGACACAATGCAACCTGGCTAGAAAAATACCTTTTTCTTGATGTAATTAATTTTCTTGCTGCAGACAATTCTGCTCCAAATTCTACGCCATCTGGAAACAGCTTAAATTTATTTGATGAGATATTAATTGAAGAGGGGACTGCAAAAGAGGCATCCTACAATGAGGTGTGTATTGATGTGACAAATGGCGGTTTTGGGGTTTTTTTTCCATCCAATTTTTCTTGTGTAAAGTGCAAATAATGTTGCCAGTATGCTCACAGCATTGGAAAAATAGGGATACTGTTATTAAATAAAGAAGTTAAAACAAGAGCATGGTAACGAACTGTTATGTCAAGAAGTTTAGTAGAATAAGCATGTCTCCCTCTCTCTGACATGGTCTGTCCTCATTTAATGTCCATTGCATGTGGTTCCTGTATCAGCTACATTATGGGGAGGATGCATTGTAATTTCCTTGTGGTTAAATATCTGTTCAGATGTCTGATACAAAGCTAATCTTGACATTTTTTTCCCAACAAATTTTACCAGACTAAAGCAGATAATGGCACGTAGACCGTGGATTAATCTTAAATTTTGTCCTTGAGACTGAAGAGAGCCGTGCAGTAGATAGCATTCCACTGATTTGCTAGAAGCAGCTTACTCACGTAGCATCATCTGTCCTGGTCCATAAGGCATGTCTTAACTACAAACTTGAGATTTGGTGTAAAAGGGACAGACATCTACACATATAATGCACTATAGAAGAAGCAGGAGCAAACCTCCAGGAGTCTACTGAGTGATGAAAATATCACTTTGAAAGCAGTTGACTGTCAAGTATGACAATAGAGAAGTTGCCCGTTCTTCTGTGAATGTGTTATTGCCATCTACTTTTAAAAAAGGGCTCATGACAAAAGTATTTTAATTAAATTTGTGATCTCGACAGGCACATGTCCTTTGCAGTCTACTTTTGCAGTCCAGGTTTGTTTGTAGTAACTTTTTGGTGTGTTTTTTCTTATCTGCTTTGTATTCTAGAAAATCTGAGAAACAAGTCTCCATCTGTAGGGCTCTGAGAACTCCTGCCCCTTGATAATCGTGTCTTTATTACACAGTAACATGGCTTCCTGTTACTCTCTAGGCTATTACTGTTGGGCAAGCACAGAGATTTCCTCTTATCTGAGTGTTTGTGATGTTTTAGAGATTTGAATGCCCGTTGGAGCATATTGAAGCTTTTTGTTTTAATATGGCATTAATATGTTACTTTTGGGAAAAAACAGAACTTTGTAATGTAAATTACCATGTTAATTAGCTATAAATCTAGAAGAGTAACTTTTCTATGTGATTAAGTCCACTTCTGTGCTGTGAATTCTTCTCTCTTTTACAGTTACAGGCAGAATATGGAAAATGTCAGCAGCAAATTAAAGAGTTGATGAAGAAATTTAAGGAAATACAGGCACAGGTACTGTAGTTCAAAGGGCAACACTGTCAAGGTTTATGTAAAGCAAACTGAACATTGCTTTGGGAGAGACATATGCTTTCCAGAATTAATCCATTGCATGGATGGTTTGTAAAGCACCTCTGTAGGTGCTAGGAGCTTGTTCTGCCTCAGACAGTTGCTAGGACAGCCTGCTGACAAAATCAGCAGGTAAATTCACTTGTTTCACAGTGCTGCGTGCAGTTAGACCTTAGTTGCTCAAAAGCTATCTTCTGTCTCCTTAATTAGAAAATAAGCATGTCAAATGAAGAGTTGTCAGAAGGGTATCCAGTTCTCTTGTTTTTTTTTTTAAAAATAGGTCTTTAATACATTAGGGAGAGGGTTGCAAAGGTGCCTGAGCTGTCATTAGAACTGGAAAAGGGTGTCTGCATTGCTTTGAGTGTAGTCTATTTTGATAGAAAGAGCTGGGCTGCTCTTCAACTTAAACTGGTATCCCCCATGCTGTGCCATTCTGTGTAGTTAGGTTATCTTGGGCAATTCTGCAACATGCTCGACTGTGTATTACAGATAAGTCCCAAAGGTTCTATGCTTTGAAATGGTAAGCACCTTCTGCCCCGGTGACACTTCTCTATTGTTTTCTATAAAACTTGTCTGCCTTTGAGCAGGCTTTGCTGAGGATGACTATTAATAGAAGTGGCTATACCTAGGACTGACAGATAAGGTTCTAGAACATAGTATTAGAAATGTTAGAACGATAGAAGACCCGAAGTTGGTTTTGATACCTTGAAAAAAATACAGTTACCCTCTTTTTCTGAAAGCACTTAAAAGCTATATCTCTGATTTGACACAGTGACCAGGAAAGCAATAAAATGAGTAAAAGAATGAAGCAGAGGGTTGGATTATATTTTTTTTTTTCACTCTGTGGTTATTTGGTTTATGGCATATTTCAGTTTTAATAAATTGTATGCTTAAAACATCTTAAATAATTACCAGGAACACAAACAGGAGCATAAATGTGAGTGATGTTAAAAAAAAAAAAGCTCCTTTGGATGTCAATAATTTTGACTTCTCCGAAACACTTTCTGTATGTTGTACTGTCAGTTTGCATATGATGGGATTCTTTGAAATGGTTGTCTTGCACTTTTTTTCATTACATCTTTGGATACCCAAGCTAATTCTCGTTTTTTCTTTCTCTCCCCCTCTCTATTGCTCTCATTTTGTATATATTTAAAATAGAATGTTATTCTACAGAATGAAAACCAAGCTCTCAAAAAGAATATTTCAGCACTTATCAAAACAGCAAGAGTGGAAATTAACCGTAAGGATGAAGAAATCAGTAATCTCCATCAAAGGTACAAATAGACAGTGGAACTGAAAGCATGCTTTTTGCATCTTATGCAGTTCAGCTTCAGAACTACTCTTATTTTATGGTCTCGGACATGAATTCCACGGACCTTTTTGGACAACAAATGAAAATAAATAAAAAGACTATATAGTGTTTTCATGGCAAGATATGAAAGCCCTGTCTTCAGTGGTGGGGGACAGCAGCTAGAGAATTCTTGGTGACTTTCATGTACCACCAGTCTTACTGCAAGGAGTTGAAAATATCAAAGTGTGGGTGGGAGAGTCGCTGAGTTTAAGGTGCCTGAACCACTTGAGACCAGGGCAGGTCACCTGCTTGTCACTTGTGTGACGTCAGCCACATCATTGGTTTGTTTGTGTGTGTTTCAGTTTGATCATAGGATATTTTCTTGCACCAAAAGGTGTGTTGAAGAGTTTACAAACTCTCTTGCAATACCTTCCGATGGTGATGAAAATTTATGTACAAGCATTGTTTTAGGTCAATGTTCAGTTCACATCACAATGTCACATTTTTGGAGTAGAGCCAGTTGCATGAGCTGATCATTACATATTTAAATTTACTGCATCGGCCCATAGGAAGTGTTCAGTTTTACAAAGCAAAACCAACTGCATTTTGTATTGGAGATAAATGTGGAATTATTTTACCCTTGAACTGGTTCCTTACAGCTGGACACTGAATCAGCATAGAATTTCAGGCCAAAACCAAACATCGGTGTGTAGCAGCCCCTTCATCCTCGACTCCCTGAAAAGGAGCTGTACATTTGGTGGTTTGCTGTTATCATTTGTTGATGTGACTTAGACTTCTGTTTACTTCTGCATCAGACACAATCATTCTTTTGAGATGGCAGAGCATATTTAAGGAGGTTGCTTTTACCCATGTAATTTATTTGACCATTGCTTTTAACCATGTCATTTTTAATGCAATGTTTTATTGAATATAGCAGCAAAGTGTCTGGGTTTTTTGTTTTTTTTTTTCTGGTGAAGTAACTTTTGAGTTCTGTCAACAATGAGTAAGAGTTCAGGCCATACAGGCTACCTGTACCCTTTTTAATTTTTTTTTTTTTTCTTTTATTATGATGACCTTGCAGCAGTAGCATGTGGCCTTGATGAGGCTTGATTATTGTAATTTACTACTTGTTTTCTGCAGCTTGCAGCAAGTTCCAAATGTGGTGGCTTATTTGCTTATTGCGTAGAGTAAGCACAGTCACATTATACCTATTCTTTTCGTTCCCAGTTTACCAAATAGTGAACTATTGAATTGCTCTTTTTTAATTATTATTTTTTAAAAATCACTAGTGCTGTAAAGAACAACTTTTTTTTTTTTTTTTTTTGTAGGGGAAGGCTCTCTTTATTGTTGGACAATGAAATACTGATTTGAGTTACTGAAATCGTTAATTAGACCCAGTGCAGCATTTTTCCACAGATCGTGCTTTTTCTTTAGAAAATGAGTTTCATTTGGAAAATACGTATACAAATTTTATTCTTTTAATGTATGCTAATGGAAATTATTTAACTTCTGGTTTTATCTTGTGTTTTTTTCAACTTGAAGCTGAAAGACAGCATGAAACATTTTTAGAGAGATATGGGTCAATTGCAATTTGGGTTTAGTCATGTTTAAATAAATTTCAAAACTGACATTACTTTTTTCTTCTTTTCATTTTGTAAACAGGCTATCGGAATTTCCCAATCATCGAAATAACTTCACCAGAACATACCTTCCAGGATCAACTAATGGAAGGTGCTCTGAGATGTGTAAAACAAAAGATTCCAAATTCAGACCTTCTGATGTAGGTGATAGTGTAAAGATGGAGCATAGGACGAAGAATGACTGCTCAAAAGATCCATACCACAGTTACTCCTCTCATAATACGGACAATGGGAAGTCTAGCTGTGAAAAAAGAAACACTCCATATTTACTGAAATACCCTCCTGAAGAGCTCTGCAACGATGGTACTCATACGTGTCTACCCAACTATGACCATAGTTCCAACAAGGATAACAGAAAGGAAAGAAAAGAAATGAAAAGTAATGAACAGTATAGTAGGGGAAATGTCAACAAATACAAGAGGGAAGTACATCAGAGCACCGGAAACAATGGTAACTGTAACAGTGGTGACAGTGAAGAGGGGAATTCAGATCCTCAGCAAAAGCTGAAAACCCTTTCAGAGAAGGCTGGTAAAAATGAGTCGCAACAAAAAAGTCAGAGCGTAAAACTCAAATGCAGTCCAAGTGCAGAAAGAAGAGCAGAAAGGGGTGTTTCTTCCTGGGAGAAACAACCTACTGGTAAAGACAGGTTTCAAATAAGAGGTGAATTGTATGCTGATGAGAGATCACAAAATTTATTTAAAAAAGACATTAAAACACATGATAAAGATGAAAAAAACGCTGGCCAAAAAAGTAAACCAAATGAAAAGCTACAAGAGCAACCAAGGAGGTCTGGCAGAGGGAGTAGTCCACACTCAAAGAATGAACATTCAAAGAGTCTTCATGAATCACGTAAATGTCGTGTGGAAGAGTCTAGAAAAGGAAGAGACAATGACTGCAAAAGAGATAGGGGAACAAATGATCACGCTTCTCGAGAGGGAAGGACTTCACCCTCCAATTCCAACAGCAGAGAACATAAATATGCACGCTTGAAAGAAAACAGTAGTAGATATGAATGGGAAACAGCACATTCCAAATCGGAAAGACACAGAACTGAAGAAAAAAGGAAAAGAGAAAGAGAGAATCAGGATGAAAATAGACATTTTAGAAATGAAAGAAAAATTGCAAAAGAGTTTTCTCACCAATCTGGAAAAGAATCCAAGAAAGGTACAGATGTTACAAAAAGTGAGAGGAACAAGTCCTATAAACTAGAAGAAACACACAGAGTAGCAGATAGCTTAAAAGACCACAAAATGCCCAAAACTAAAGATGATCACACTGGGACAAAAAGCAAAGACTTAAAACTCAGCTTTATGGAAAAGCTAAATTTAACGCTTTCTCCTGCTAAGAAACAGTGTCTCTCTCCAACAGATGGACTTAAAACACCCTCCGAAAAGGTTGCCGATGAGGGAAGCACGGAGCTCACGCTGCAGGCAGAGCTGTTAGATTCTGCCCAGCCTGTTCAGTGTGGTCCCTCAGAGCAAGGTCATTCAACAGGACCGGTTCTGGACAGTGCAGCTCAAAGCGATGCAGAACCAGCACTGCCTTTTTCTGTCAATTCTGAAAACGAAGCCTTCAAAGTAGCAGCAGCAGGAGCAGATCCGGCACAGTCTGAAGAATTGTCGGCAGTGGTAACTGATGAACTGAGCTCAGAAACCTTACCAGAAGCAGAAGTGGGTCAGGTACAGCCCCAAGACTTGCCAGTGGCAGGAGAGGTACTGGTTCCTGGTGAGACGCAGGCTGAAACGTTGTCAGAAACAGCAGAGGCTTGTGATCTGGTTGAATCAGAAGACTCAGCAACAGCAGCTGCAGTGACAGATCTGAATCACCCTGAATCCTTGCCCCTGGAGGTGGCAGGGAGCGTGGCGGAGTGTGAAAACGTGTCTGTGGCAGTGGGTGTGACACAAGATGATAGTGTACCAGCACCAGAAGTGGCACAATCTGAACCTGCCAGTGAAAGCATGGGAGCCCTTCCAGAGTCAGCAGCAGAGAAGAAAGAGGAAGATAAAATATGGCCAGCTGCTGACTTAGAAAGCTCAGCAGACCAATGTGGCTCTCAAAACCTCGTCTTAGATGACTTGGAAGCCAAAAGTTCTGGTGACCTGGAGTCCTGTGTTGTCACAGATGATATTAGCGAAGCAAAACCAGACTCTTTAATGGAAGTAGTGAAGGGTGACGATCACTTGGCTGCAGAAAACGTTGAGTGTCCCGCTGAGGAAAAGGGTATCTGCGAAATTAATACAAATACATCTCAGTCACTTGACAGAACGATGTTAACTGATAAGGATGAGCCATTAGTTGACCAGAATGCTTGTGATCTGGAGCCAGACCTAACTGAAGTCAGTACTGCAGCATCTTCTCTTAGTGGTGAGATGTGTCCTAGGACTAAAGAGAGAGAAACTAACCCAGTTCCTGTAGATGATGACAGCTCAATACTGAGCATTGATCTCAATCACTTGAGGTATATTCCGAAGGCCATCAGCCCACTGAACAGTCCAATGCGCCCTTTGGCTAAAGCACTAAAGATGGAAAGTCCCTGCAAAGGTCTTGTGAAGAGTTATAATAAAGGTATTTGTATATGTATATTCTAATTTTTTTCTACATAAAGGCTTAGGAGATCCATTCATGGAAAGCAGAAATTACTTATTTTAACTGCTTTCTCAAAACTATAAATTGTTTCCTCTTAAGCTGTGTAAGTCTCAATGATCCTTTTGTTTCTGGTGGAACCATTTAACAGTGCAGCCAAGATTGTAGCCAATGGAACATTAGTGCTAGAAAAATTGGAGTTTGTCACTACTGACAGATGAGTGGTTGAACTAGGAGTTATGTACTAACTTCTGTGAAAAAATCCATACAGCCTTCTTAATTGCAGTTACGTCTGAGTAGATCTCATTAGGTTTTTCTCTGAAATTGTAAAGGCTGAAAACTACTCAGGATCATATTCTTTCAAGTATTTATTTGTGAGAAAGCTGGAGAGAGTACTTGAGACAATTTCTAGGAATGTCAGCTAAGAGAAGGCTGTCCTCTCGGAGTTAATTTCAGTGTGAATTTATATAATTTCCAATTGTGAGTCAGTCGGTGGGGAAAAAATTAGAACATTAGGATTTGTCATTAATGAAGTAAGAACTAACTCCTAATGATGACAGCACTCACAGGAAGACAAAATAGGTGACCCAAAGTTTAAATCTTTTCCTTGTGTGAATTTAACTCTTCCTGTAGTGTCCTGCTTCAACTAGTAAAAAGTTTTCTTGGAAGTTTAGATTTCATACTAGAAGAGGAATGGTAGAGTGGCATTTAAATACTTTTTGTCATGTTTTGGAGTACAATCCTTATGCCTTTTTGAAAATCTTAGTGTGGTGTGCTCCAGAATTCTCTCTTGTGCTTGAAACAGCTACTCTCTTAAGTGTGAATTCCTTTAGCAGTTTATATTTCATTCCTACAGTAGTTTATATTCTTTGAAATATCTGGGGGGACGCCAGAGTTTTGGGATCAGAGTAGATGAACATCAACTGAAAGTATTTTTCTAATTTTGTAGTGTTTTCCTGAGTTACTTATTAGAGGAATCCATCCTGTCCAGAACTTGTTACTAAATTTCAAAGCAGTAATTTTCAGCTCTGAAGTGAGATACTTAATTGTCTTTGTGATCCAACTAACGATATGGATGTCAAATATTCTGCATCTGGTAAATTGATGGGAGGCTATGGTTTCTCTTGGCCTTGAAATTCAGTACTCAACTTTCTACTCTTCTATAGGACAGGGGTACATATATTAATACTATATTTTAACCACTTTTGTTGTATGTATTGGTTTATCAAAATATTGAAGTGGTTAGTTTGAGAAGTTATTGATCCTTGCAAAACTGAAATGGAGGCAGCAATTAAATATGGTTTTGCTCCCATAGAATCTGTATAAAGTAAACATTTTCAATTGATGCATTAAAGTGTTAATCACAAGATCATTTTTAATGGAAATCAATTTAAATATGATCTTTTACGAAATCAAACGTTTGTTAGAGGTCATTAAGCGGTCTAATCTATGTGCAATTGAACATTAGAGTGTTTTATTAACTAGGGTGCCCGGCAAGCCTAAAATTAACTGTAAATCTCATTAATCAATACATACGCACTTCAATGGAATTTTTGTACAATGGAAACAAGCTTGCCTTTTCATCTTTTGTAACATGCTGCTTTGTAGCTAAACGTAATTGCTTATTTTTCTTAACAAAATAGCAATTGGTTTGAATTTCAAATAATGATTAAATACATATTTAATGATATGTCTAAAATATAAAACATTTAATGACCTTATTTGTGGGGCAGAGTAAGGCATACTCCACTTGGCAGAACTTTACCCTTTCCTCTCACATATCTCATTCCTCCTTCCTGTCATTCAGGATCCTGAACTGGAGGCTTTATCCAAGATTTCTACAAAAAGGGTTTTGTGCTGGTAATCTTAAATGCATCAAAAAATCAAAACCTGAAATAGAAGTTTTATCACGTGTGCGGTGCCTAGTACTCTTTCTTTGATTGTTTGTTTAGTAAGTCAGTTTATTGAGAGACTCAACCTTTTTATCAGCCCTGGAAAAGATAGTTGAATGCAAACATTAATAGGTCGTTTGTTCCTCCCATTTTGTTTTCGTTGTGAAACTGTTAAAAGCAAAGCCACCCATTGTATGTAAAAGTTAGTCCATAATGATGTTAAAGTGTAACTAACTTTAGCTTGTGCAGTGTTCGGAAAACTTACTAAAGTAGATGGAAAGAAGTTTAAATCTGGTGGAAACTGCTAGATTTTTATGTTTTCAATGGAGGTATTTGTGAGATCAGTCACATGATTTTAGTGAAATGCTGAGGTCTGATTTGCCCTTTGAAGCTCAGAAAAATCCTTTAAGCTAGAAGCTGCTGAAGCAAATGACCCACACTTCTTGAGTTATCATTGGCAGTTTCAAACAAAGAGTTCCGAACAGTCACTTTCCAGAAGAGAACCTTCCAGGTTTTTCTGAAAATGTCTGTGTATAATGGCATTCTTTATGGTAATTACCAAACTGTTTTCTTTTTACAGATCTAATTCCTGAAAGTACGGTTGTCGTCTGTCCTTCAAAGAATTTGTCAAAGGAGGTAAACAAAGAAAATCAAAAACCAGTTAGTATGTCTGATGAACACTTAGAGATGGAGTCCCAGCTGAGTATCTCTTCAGATGAACTAGAAGAAGGAGAAATCATAAGTAGCGATGAAGATGAAGAAAAATCTAAACCAGAAAGAGGCTCTGAAAATACAAAGAAGTCAGGACCAAAAGCTTCTCCTGAGACACGAAATTTGACCAGCAGTCCGCAGAATCAAAAGAGCAAAACTGTATGTTGCACTGAAGATAATGGAAAATTTGTTTCTGTGAAAGTAAGTACAAGGAAGAATAGAGAGAGGCATAAAAATCAGACTTTCAGATCTTCGAAAGACATGAAGAAAAATAAAACTGTGAGCATTGCTTGTCTTGAAAAAATAGTTCATGTTGTTGTGGAACCTTCAAACGTACAAGAAATCATGCAGATGCTAAGAGCTATACGAAAACAGATGAGGAAAAATTATATGAAGTTCAAGGTACACTTCCCAGTTCAGCATTTTCACAGAATTATAGAATCTGGTATCATAAATTTTACATCACTGATAAAATACTTGAACTTTTCCAAGATGTCTACGATAGGTGAGACATTAAAATTGAATATCTGTGATATTATAGAGTCCAAACTTAAGCAAGTTAAGAAGAATGCAATAGTGGACCGTCTTTTTGAACAACAAGTATCAGATATGAAAAAACAGTTATGGAAATTTGTAGATGAGCAGCTTGATTACTTATTTGAAAAGATAAGGAGAATTATAATAAAACTGTGTGATGTGGGAAATCAGAGTGAGGAAGGGAAGTTTGAGAGAGCAGGAAAGCAAAAGCACAAGATCAGTCATAAAAATGATGTGCAAAGATCTAGAAAAAAGTCTCTGAAAGCCAGGCCTCAAAAGCCTGAGGGATATATCCTTTCGAAGCAAATTGTGGATTATCAACGACCTAAGTGTCCCCATGAGAAAAATAAAACAGATGCACCAAAAGCTGCCTTTACAAAATGTCTTAACTCCATTGATAACACGAGGAATTCCCAAACCAAAGTGCACCTTTCTAAAGAGAATAATTTGCAAGGCGCTCTCACCCCATTGAAGGGTGTGAAACATGAAAAGGAAGGATTCCAGCTATCCAGAGATGCCAACAAATCTGATCTTAGTTACGAGCTTCTCACAGAACAGCAAGCGTCCAGTCTGACGTTTAATCTTGTAAGTGATGCTCAAATGGGTGAAATTTTCAAAAGCTTGTTGCAAGGTTCTGATCTCTTGGAAAAAAATGGTGGTAATATCGACAGAAATGAGTGGGAATTCAGAACTCCAGAAAAACAGTATTTAGACAGTCACAAAGGCAGACGTAACGCTGTGGGATTGGTGCAAGAGATGGCTCCAAAGGAGCCTTGTGTGGAATCTCGACCAGTAGAGGATATTAACTGGCCTGTTGTTTCACCTGTAAGAGCTCCCTCTTTAGCATCTAGGCTTCAGATGTCCGTTGATCCAGATGTACTAGATGAAAGCTGTATGTTTGAGGTTCCTACGAATGCAGCTTCGTGCAAAGACGATGAATGCAGTTTACAAAAGAATAAATCATTTGTTTCTTCTATTCTTCTTGAAGATTTGGCTGTTTCCTTAACTATTCCATCACCTTTGAAATCAGATGCTCACCTCAGCTTCCTAAAACCTGAGAATAATTCTAGCTCAACTCCCGAGGGTGTTCTCAGTGCGCATTACAGTGAAGATGCGCTTCTCGAAGAGGAGGATGCCACTGAACAGGACATTCATTTGGCTTTAGAATCTGATAACTCAAGCAGCAAGTCAAGTTGTTCTTCATCGTGGACAAGTCGGCCTGTTGCTCCCGGTTTTCAGTGTCGCCCCAGCCTACCAATGCAAGCGGTAATCATGGAGAAATCCAATGATCATTTTATTGTAAAGATTAGGCGTGCGGTGCCTTGTACCTCACCAGCATCTGATCAGGTGGCTTCAGTGAAGGAGGCGCAGGTGTCCTCAGCTAAGATGGAAAAAGAAGAAATGGGAAGTGGGGAAAAAGAAAGGGGTGGTCAGAGTGCCACAGCAGCCATTGTGCAAGCAACTGTCAAACCAGATGTGGTTAAGAAGGATCAGTTGCCCCATGTTGGCACTGGACAAGAACAAAATCCTGCCTTACCTCAGCCTCTAAAGGAGTCACATAATAGTATTGGAAAGGAAGAAACTCCTGGGTTCCTTGGACCCTGTAGAAAATCTTCAAGCGCAGAGAGCCATGATGCTGAAAGCCCAGACGAAGGCTCTGAGCAATCTCAGGCGCACAAATTGAAAGAATCTGAAAACATAAATGAAATGGGTGTTAGATCTCAAGCTTCTCTTCCTGCTGGATGCACTATAGAGTCATACATAGACTTAACAGATGATATTGTTAGTGAAACTTCATGTCGTGCAGTGGAATCCCCTGCAGATAACGGGACTCGGGGAACTTCTACAGGAAACTCAGAAATCAGTGATAAAAAGGAAGAACTGGAAGAGTGCTCTGATGCATTTATAGACTTAACAGAAGAGTTTTCCAATGAGACTGTAGCAGGTGAATCTAATCTTGAAACAAAATCCACTTCAAATACTGATGTAGAATGCCAGATAAGTATAGATGATAAAATTAGTAAAAAAAGGAAAAAAGAGACTGTCAAAGAGAATTCCAACTCAAAAAGGCAACGAAAGGAAACTGAATCAGCAGGTGAAGGGAGCGATGCAAGTGATGTGAAGTCTGAAGAGGTAAATTCAGCACCCAAACAATGCTCTAGTAAGAAGAATGAGTTGCAGCAGAACAAAGAGTCTTCTCCTTTGGCTTCATCTGCATCGTCACCTAGTCTGTATGCCAAAAACATCATTAAAAAGAAGGGAGAAGTAGTGGTTTCCTGGACGAGGTAATTTCTGATTTGATCTTGATTGGTTTAGGTTTTTTTTAAAGTATGTGATATACTGAGAAGTGGGAAGAAAATGGTATTTAGCTGGTGGCTGAAGTTATTCAGGAGCTCTAAATCCTCTGTAAATAGTGGAGTGGGAGCCTCCTTCCATCTATGCAGGATGGCTTTATGACATTGGTGTCTTCTCTTCAAGTACAACTGAAAGGTGCAAAAGTCTATTTTATCCTTTTTCTATAACAGTTCCAGGGGAAAACCAATTTAGGAGATGAACTGATGTCATGTAATCCTGTTAGCAACCTTTGGAAGAGAACCATTTTTAGTCATTTCTTAGGGAGGTTAAATCAGATTTAAAGAAGGTGACTTCTGTATGTCATAACTAATTCCATCACTTACCCAGATCTCCCAAAACAAGAGTACTTTTTGCTTTGGTTTTTAAAGCTTATATGCTAAGGTAAGAAGACTTACTATATTGCACTGTCTGTAATTTTTGTTTCCCCTGCCCATCTTATTGATAACTTTGGGTTTGGGCTAACTCTGTTGTAATAATCCTGCCCTTCCTAATAAGGTAACGTCGTCTCCACTACCACTTGCTTGTACTGACTCTGTTACTCTCTGCTGGTACAGGGGAGGATCCTCCATAACTTCGTTGCTGTTGTTTGAACTCATGTTACGTAGTTTGCAAATACTCAGAATTTTATATATGCCTGTACGTATTTTTTTGTTTGTGTGCATGTACACGTATATATGTATTAATATTTTAAAAATGCATTTTTGCTATAGAAATGACGACCGAGAAATTTTACTGGAATGTCAGAGAAAAGGACCATCAAGCAAAACTTTTGTTTCCTTAGCCACTAGGCTGAACAAAAGCCCCAATCAAGTAGGTGATATCATTCTTACATTTGATAACTGTGTTGCTACATCTATGATTGCAGTTGAGCAAAAAACTTCAGAGATCTCTGGCTAATTTGAAGTTGGTTTTTATTCATGTCTTTTGTTGGGACGTTCTTGAAAAAAGAATCTTGGATTCTCCGTGTTGTTACCTTTTAAAAATATACATTATAGGAATATTGTGGTCCAGGGATTCTTCAGTACCTATTTGATTGGTACTTTGAAACTGCTGTGTCTATTCATAAGCCAGGGACAACAGGATTGTTTCCATTCTTAATTAGCACTTAAAGAAAGGCAATTTGGAGAGGCCCAAAGCCTTTGCACGCATTTAATAAATTAGAAAAGGATTGAAATTAGAGCTGGAAAAAAACCAACCCCAAGGTTTTGCAGAAAGGACATTTTTCATGACAATTTTCCTTTTTTCTTTCGCTTCTTAATTAAGAAACTTCAAAAGACACAGATGTCAAATTGATGTAGAATATTTCCAGAGGTTTGCATGTAACTTTGTATTTGTCTTGAATTGCTATCATAAGTCTCTATCCTGAAAACCTAAAAAGGGAGAAACACCCATTTGACTAAGTTGGGAAATCCTGCGTGCTCAGGATTTGGCTTTTAGGATGTTGTGTTGTATGGTGTTGGGGTGGATGGTTGGATAAAACAGTGTTATCTGTGCATTTATGCCACTCTTCCCAGTTAGTCATTTGGAGGATGGTATATAAGCTATAGCAATATTCATATAGACGTGAGAAATACTAACTCAACAAGTGAATGAAGTCGCTATGTATACTGTGAATGTGCTCAACAAAAAGATGCTCAGCTCTCATCTGCAGACCTGTTTCATAAAATCCCTAGTAGGCAGATTACTCCATAAATACCTGAAGCAACGGTTGTACAGGAGGGTAGAAAATAATCAACAACCTGTGCTTTTTGTGGCGTGCAAAATAAGCTTTTGCCTTTACATTTGAATCTTACTCACAGTTATACCTGGCAAAATTCAAGTCTAATTAACTTTGAAGCCTTCATATTTTTTCCCTCCTTGTTGTAAGGAAGCCTGTGTTAAACCAGTAGTTGGCTCTAGCTCTCTGTGATGAACCTGCAGGCTATTTCGGATGTCAAAGTTACAGGAAGACTTCCTTCATCCAATTAACTTGTTAATGGTGCTCCTAAAATTCTCCTGTTCAAACTTATTGGAAACAAATAATAAAAAAAAAAACAAAATAGTGGTCTCTTTAAAAAACTTTATGCTGTCAGATCAGTCTGTATTATTCGGTATGGAAATCCGGGGCCTTAATGATATGTCTTTTTTTTTGTCCTCCATTAGGTTGCAGAAAGATTCAAGCAGTTAATGAAGCTGTTCAAGAAATCCAAGTGCAAGTAAACTTACCACCAAGTTGCTTTGTGGTTACACAGGGTTTAGCTGTTACCAGCAACAAGGGACTACAACCACTGCCTTCACGCGATGGGATTAGTGGGAGGTATCCAAGTCAGAATACTAAGTTTGGTAAATCTGATGCACTGTTAGTTATTTTTTTGCCTGTCCATGTTTCCTCTGAAGTGCTTTATCAAAATAACACAGAGGTGACGTTACAAACAGGCTGGGAAATAATGGGCACGTACAAATGGAGCAGTGTCATTTCCAAGGAGGTGACATCTCCTGTTGGTTATACGTGTTCTATAAGCGCACACAACGGCATGCAGCCAAGTGAAGATGGTGGCTCTTGCTTAACCTGTCGGAAGTACTGCGTGTAGTGATGTCAAACTATGGTTTTAAAAAGTGAGAGTGCTTTGGAATCCAGGTTGATAATCCTGCAAAATGGCAGGTGTGTCATCTTGGTTACCTTGAAACATATAGTAAGAAGTTAGACCTTTTAAAATAAGGCAGAGCAATGATAGCAATGATTCCAAAAGCTGCTTCTCTAGTAATTGCATTCTGATGGTGAGGAATAGGTGGTTCTTGCTGCTTTGTCAGTTGCTCAGAGTGGGTTTCAAGGAGAGAATCTGGCACTGAGTGTGGGGTTTGTCTTCAACTTTAAGCACATTATCTAAGCCATTTCTTAATGACTCCAGCGTTCAACAGAAGTGAATGAATTTCTGTATGAGGGTATCCCTCTGTTGTCATTGACAATGGAGAAAATCTAAGTCGATTGTCTAGTCTAGACCCCTAGCTTTCTGATTCTTGAAGTCAAATGAGTCCCAACCTCTCTGAGAGTGAAGCCAGTCATTAATACAGTGACCAATTTTTCAGGTTCTTTTAAATTGTGAAATGTCATAATGGGTGTTTATTTGCAAAGAACTGTCTTGTAGTTAAAAATATTTTGCAGTTCTGATGATATTTAAGAAGACTTAGTATTGAATTTTGATTAGGTGGGGGGAGGTGGTCCATGAAAAATGTATTGGAATTTTTTCAAAATTTTTTTTTTCTGTGGAAAAGGCCAATCTGTTTTTCTACTCCAAATTATATCTGGGAAAGGTACTTAATTTAGGTCTTCAACATAATGAACATTCTGGTTTGTTTAAAAAAAAAAAATTGACAAGTTATTTTCTTTTTTAAATTAATTTAGAAACAGACCTTTACAGTTTCATAAAATGTGACTTTATACTTACTAACCAGGAGAAAAACTTTTCTGTAAAAACAAGCAGTTTCAAAAGCTTGTCTACTTGACATGTTTTGACAGCAATTGTATCTATCTTTACAAATTGTTTAGTAGATTAGAAATTCATTAGATTCTATTTTAAAAAATTCTTATAACTGCTTCCAGTTTTACTAGTACATACTAAAAGTGTGTATGTATATATATGTATACACACACACATATATATCATTGCTTTATCCCAAATTTCTAAAAGGCTTTTTTTTCTTCCCCGTAAGAAGCATTTCTGGAAGCTGCACAGGTTTTTGTATTATGAATTCATTGATGTTTGCGATTTTATTCTTAACTGAGGATCAGAATTGCTGTAGCCTTTATTCAGTCAGAACATCCACTGAGCTTAGTTAGACTTCATTTTAGAGCCCTGCCTAAGTCCATTGCCTTTCAACTTGGGTTAGATTGGCTTTTTTTTTCAGAATCCAATGACCGCTTCTTCACTTTCAGCATGATGGGGTTTTTGCTCCCTCTCCATCTAGTGGGACAGACCTCTCATTCTAATAAACCATCAGATAATTTGTCAGTGATGTTGCCACTGACACCTTTGGAGTATTGTAAACGTGACCTATGGAGCGGATCATGATGCTGCCAAACGCTGCATTGTCCTTGTTTTAGGCAGTGCTCTGGAAACTGCTGCAAGGAATGACTTGAGTAGATGATGGTGTCAGTTCTGGCAGTCTTCCCTCTTGAGTGCTTGCTTCTAAAAAACGTTTGCTTTTGATGATAAAGTGTCATCTTCCGTGCTATGCCGGCAGCGCCTAGTGACTGGTGGATTGGTATATCTACCCCTGCTTGTTTTTAGCAAACATTTGTGACAATTGTTTACTTACTGGAGATTTAAATCTCACTGAATCTGTTCTAAGAAAAGTCAGTTTGCAGAGTAGCGTTCGTGTTTGTGGAAAAAATCAGACTCTACTAAGAGTATTCTTTTAACCATATCCTTACAGATCAAAATGTGCACAGTACTGAAGGCACTGAGGGAAGTAGCTTCTCTCCACTTAAAGTGCTTCCTCTCTGTCTCAAAAGAGCAGACAGTATTTTATTACAAAGTTGTTTATTCCTTCTCTGTGTTTATTTACTTTCTTATCTGTACAGGTAATGGGGAGGGGGGGTCACGGCTTGATTGTTTTGGTTCTAACTTGGATTCCTTTTTTGTAAATTATGAGACTTTTTTAATGTTCTGTCTATTGTAAGTATGTGTACAGGTTCCTACGTGTTCATGTAAAATATCTGATGTGTGTATATATATAAATATATGTATAAAAATAGAGAGAGCTTTGTTTAGCCAAAGATGATTTTTTTAACTATATAAAACTCCAGGTTTATTTTGTATAAACTAAATAGTTTGCTTACTGTAAGAGTAATGCAAAAAATAAAACTGTAAAATTCACACACATATGTTCTTGTTGAACGAAGGTTGGCTTGGAGTGGTTTTGTACCATTTTTTGTAATTTATTTCTCCAACCAGAATTTTGATACATATATGAAAAATGTACTGTATGTAAACCTCCAGTCTTATTTGTGAAACCTCAGGTAAATGAAAACATTTTTTTAGAACTGTTGGATGGTGGCTTGACAGCTACGAATGCTGTGAAGCAGCATTAAAGTTGACTTCTGTTAGTTTGTATAAATGAGTAGGGATGTTGATGTTCTGGCCAATAAACATGGAAGTGATCAGCTGCTGTTCTGATGCAATTACTGCTCCGAATACATATTGCTGATTTCTTAGCAGACGTGACTGAACCAGAAGTTGGACAGGTTCACAAACTGCAGAAAACCTTTAAACCACTTACGAATTATAACCTACAACTTTTTCCTCTTTTTTTCTAGAAACGGTGTGTTAGTGTTGAATGGAGTATTACAAAGGAGAGAGAGACCATTTTTGTATCTAAGGCTTTTCACTGGAAGAGTGTAGCTGGCAGCCCTTGCAGAGTCTTACTTCAGTTTGCTTTTGAAGAATAGGTCTGCTTCTGTGCAACACTTATGTTTTTACAGGATTCAGTTTAAAAGCTCTTAATGAACGTGAGTATTGGAAAATTTTCCAAAGCGGAAATTCAGAGAGCAGTGTTTATGGAGATGTGGATGATAGTGAAACCATAGGGCATGGGGTATTGAATTTCGAGGGATTTTCTCTGAGGTCTGTTGCCATCTAACTGTCTACATACAATAGTTGACTGCACTAAAGGCATTTCTCTTAGGCGTCAATCCAGCAACCCATAGCCATTGCCATGAAGTCTTTCCTCTAATTGTCTTCACCCTAAAACAAGCTGCAGAATAATCTTTAGCAATTTGTCTTCATGAAGGGAGGCAGCAGTAATAAAGCATGCCAAGAAACAGGTATAAGGATTTCTTAGAAGAGTCTATGAAATCAATCAAGAGGTGTTTCAGAAGCAAAATTGGCTTTGATAGGAAAGATGGATATTGTTTCAGTGGTGGCTGGCACGTCCTCTCCTGTCAGAGTTTGGAAAGTGCTTTGCTGTGCCACCAAAAGCAAGCCCATCTTGAGTTACAGGAGATAATATGGGCAGTAAAATAAGTAGAGAAATACTTTATCAGAGAGGAAGTTGCACAGTTCATAGAATCATAGAATGGTTTGGGTTAGAAGGGACCTTAAAGATAATTGAGTTCCTACCCCTCTGCCATGGGCAGGGACACCTACCACTAGACCAGGTTCCTCAAAGCCGTACCTAGCCTGGCCTTGAACACCTCCAGGGATGAGGCATCCACAGCTTCCCTGGGCAACCTGTTCCAGTGCCTCACCACCCTCACAAAAGAATTTCTTCCCGATAGCTAATCTAAATCTCCCAAATCTCCCCTCTAAATCTGTCACACATACTTTGTAGGGTGGAAGAAAAGGGCCAGAAATTCCAGAGTAAGAGAGAGAGGGGGGGAAAAAAAGATACTTGGGATTTTCATAGAATTTGGACCTGGGCAGGACTAGGCAGCAGAAGCTCTTTGTATCAGAGCCTCAGCTCTGGTGGCCCCGATTTCTCACAAAATCCCATTTTGGCGGCTCACTTTCTTTTTTTAGATCTTGTCTCTCCCAGATACCAATTTTGAATGGGTTTGGGGGTGGCTCTTTCACCCAGCTGAAGACTGGTTATCATGCAGAAAGCCTGTGTTTCTAACTGAAGACTTGAGTCTCGGTTCCTGTGGCCTCCATTTTCAAAGACTCAGTCTAACGCATCCTAAATTAACTCACCAAGCAACAGAGTATGAAATCGGACATGACCGATCGATCCTCGGGCATTGATTCAAAGCAAAACTAATGGAACGTAAAGAAAACGTAAGAATCTATTATGCTGTAAAGGCTGCCTATTTAGGCATTTTATGAAATAAAATTTCATTTGGGAGTTGGTTGGAGGTGTAATGTTTGAAGAACCAACTAAAATAAGGCATCGGGTCGTTGCAAATTATTGCCGTACAGATCGAGCCTTGAGGGAACGGCTTTGTTAGATGCCACTGACTAAAATAATTGCATGATAATTTTGGCTAGAGGCACCATCCTATCATCTGCTGATTTGTAAACTGTGCACAAATAGTTTAGACTGAGTGATCTTGGCATCCAGCTACAAAGAATCGTGAAGTCCACTCAGCGTGCCACGTCTATGCTTTGGAGAGAAAGAAAAGATGTCCTAGCACTGTCAAAGGAAGGTTTCTGAGCTGTAGCAACCAGCAGCAGTACGTGCTCCTTCTGCAATGCTCTAGGAAAGACTAACCAAGGGCTTTCTTCTAAGGTAAGCGGCAGAAAAATAATTCTTCCTAGGGTACTATGGAGCAGGCAGATCCCTGTGGGACTGGAAGCAACACGAATTAAACCCAGGGGTATTTGCCTCTTAGCATTTAACTTTTTTTTTTTTTTTACAAGAAATTTAAGATTTAACTCTGCTTTTTCAAATCACAGCTGATGAAAATCTGGCATAAATTTAATATAGGAGTGATTTGAATAGTGGCAAGTAATCAAATGAACTTTAAAATAAGGAAGTAACAAAAACCAGAAATAAAGAAACTGCCTCCAAGAGAAATGGTGGATTTCCATCTGGTTCTAACTGATTGCAGGTATGAATTTTTATTGTTTGAAATAACCATATGCAAATATTTGGACAGATACAGAGGTAGTCAGATGGTATGACGCAAAATGGCTCAGGTATGTACAATCTATACTAAAAATGGTATATTGCTAGTATACTAGAATTTCTAGTACACTAGTAGACTGGAAATAATGAGATCATTGATATTTGAGATTACACACTTACAGTAAACTGAAATACTCTGTTACACAGAACTCAAATAAGACCAGGGAAGAGAAAGATGGAAAAATTGGAAGCATGCTGCTATGACAAGGTTGTAAAGTAGTTTTTGGCTGATTTCTTAGAAACTCTGGCTTTCGTGGCTGTAGACAAATTTCTTTCCTTTATACATAGCGTTCACCATGTCAATATTCATACTGTGGTTCTACCAGTGCAGATTTGAGGTAAAGCATCTTGGTATAGTAAGCTCATTTAGAGAACGCAATTAGACCACTCCTATAATTAGCCTTCCCTGTTGGCCATTTTAATGGAAAGATGTGGATAGTTGTTTAAATACTGGTAGAAACAGCTTAAGAAACAAGCACATCTATATAGCCAGAGTGGTATGTTTACGCTCCTCCTCTTGTCCTCTCTTCTTCCAAGTGGGTACGTTAACTTTCTGCTCCAAAATGGGCGATGATCGTTCCTAGTGCTAGAGGAATGCCGTCTTTCCATCTTTGGGATTAAAACATGTCTCCTTTCCCTTTTATTCCTGTGTTTACAATTTAGCATCTCACTTAGGTGGTTTTGGGGTTTTTTTGTGGAGTCTATCATTTCAGTGAGGGACCAGCCATTCGCAAGGCAGCAAATATACCCAGAGCTCCCTTTGCTTAACTGTTGCGTTGCCATCGTCCAGTCACCTTCCAGGGGAAGTGGTACCAAGCAATCAGCATGTGTCACCCACTCGTACTTGGCCTCTCGAGTACTCTGGGTTTGGGAGCTTGCTCTGTCTAAATCTCTGTTTCTCAATTTACTGAAGGTGAGCTCTTCTGTATCAGCACTTCCAAGCTCAGAAAAACAGGTTCGGTATTTTTAGCTTGAGCTGTAATATTTTCTAGGAAACTTTTCAACGTATGAAATCTTTACACCCACCCAATCTGTGAAGTTACAACAATTTGATAAGATACCTGCTCTGAAAAAAAAAAAAAAATCCATATGAAATCAGAAGGAAGATCTGGCATTACTCTTTAAAGATGGGAAAAAGAGACTACAATAATTCTTGCTGGCTTTTTTTCATGTATCTTATTTCAATGATATGCACGGGAGGGAAGGAGTAGGGAAAGAAGATATTCCAGGTGCATCACAGCACCTGAGAAATTGCTTGACTGGCTCGGTTTCCTCAACGAGTTCCCCATGCAAAAAGGGAAGCTCATTGTGTAGCTTCAAATTTGCAGAGAAAAAACAAATCCTAGAAATTTAAAAATAAGGTCTGTAGGATGCCTACGCAGAGAATGACGACACTGTTAGTTACAATTGAGAATCTTTCCTCACAGCGTGGATAAACACAGCCTCCAAGCAGAATTGTGCCACCTGGGATCATATCATAAACCATAACCAGGGTATATTGATAATGGTGATATCACCCAACTGTTCTATCAATTAAAATTGTGTAAGATTTTGGATACTGCAACCAGCCACTCTTAAAAAAGCTTAGAAATGGCACTTTACTAAAGGTGGTGGTTTACTGGAATTTGGCAAGTTTTGAAAGTACAGTAGCATAAAAAAAAAAAACAAGTGTGAACCCCAAGGTGGATACGATCCCATGTTAGCAGAAAAAAATCCAGGGACAAAACACCGAATGTACGGTGCATTTATACATAAACAGACAAATACCTTACATTTCAATTCCCCGCATCAGCTGAAACTCCTGGATAGTTTGCAGAGAAGTGACTTGGAAATCGAGCATCTGGCAGCAGAACGTGGATCAATTTGCAGGTGAACCGAAGATCTTCTGGGACAGAGGTAGTTAAAAAGATCTTCTCACACTCACAGCTAAAAACCTCCACATCACTTCATTAGGTAGTCCCTGTTTATTTATCTCATGTGTTGAAATGTATAATTAAGACAAAGTCTTGGTGATTCAGTAAGTCTTTGAAATGCATAAAATTAAAGTTATTAATCCTAGAAGCACTCTTAATTTATTAACGTTATCCTAGAACTGAAACTATTTATACTCATACAGCTGTGTGTAAATTAGCTTTGCATTTGTAGTTTTAGGAATCCAAGGGAGAAACTTGTGGCTTGTTACCCCGGGAGACGAGAAAATATTGGATGGATGACACTAATAACGCTACTACCTTGGGGTACAAAATGAAACATTTTCCTGTCACAGTTACAGGATACTTCTCAAAACTTTATCAAACAAATGAAAGCCGTGAGCATTAGATATTATTCTAGTTGCTTTTCACCCAAAACTATGGCAAAGCCACAGACAGTGGAACGGAGTGGGTGTAGAATTAAACTATAGTTGGCAAAGGATTTGCAAAGTGGAAAAAAAGTGTCGTCTTTCCTAGTTTGGGAAGAAAATAGTGTAAAACTGTAGGCAGTTAAGAAGTACTGTGACTTACGGCTGAAATCAATCTCTCTTAAGCTTAAAATAATCTCACATTTGCATCTTTCACCAGTAATCATAAAGTCTGCCTTCATTTAAAGACCCATTAAGTAGCAAATAATGAAGAGCTCTCTTGCTATCAGAAGAAAGTATATGAAAGATCATTACTTTTAAAAAGCCCCAAACCTAAAAAAGACCATTTCCAAAAGAAATCTAGTGTTGTAGTAAAATAACTTTTTTTTATTATTTATTTTATTTTTTTTTTTATTTCAGATATGAACTTCTGACCATGGGGGACTGGAACCTCTTGGGCAGCATCCTTGAAGAAGTGCACATCCACTCCACCATAGTTGGCAAAATCTGGCTCACAATCCTGTTCATATTCCGGATGCTGGTGCTGGGAGTGGCTGCTGAAGATGTCTGGGACGATGAGCAGTCCGAGTTCATCTGCAACACGGAGCAACCTGGCTGCAGCAATATCTGTTATGACAAGGCCTTCCCTATCTCTTTGATCAGATACTGGGTACTGCAGATCATCTTTGTCTCTTCTCCATCGCTAGTTTACATGGGCCATGCGCTCTACAGGTTAAGGGCTCTCGAGAAAGAGCGACAGAAGAGGAAAGCTCACCTGCGGGCTCAGCTAGAAGACCTGGAGCCCATGCCCGAGGAACACAGGAGGGTGGAGAGGGAACTGCGTAAGCTGGAGGAACAGAAGAAAGTGCATAAGGCACCCCTGAGAGGGTCCCTGCTGCGCACTTATGTCCTACATATCCTGACCCGGTCAGTGGTGGAAGTAGGCTTTATGATAGGTCAGTATCTTTTATACGGGTTTCACATGTCCCCCCTTTACAAATGCACTCGGGCCCCTTGCCCTAACACGGTGGATTGTTTTGTGTCCCGACCCACAGAGAAGACCATCTTTATGGTCTTCATGAACAGCATCGCTGCAGTCTCCCTCTTCCTCAACATCCTAGAAATTGCCCACCT
Organism: Numenius arquata; assembly: GCF_964106895.1. Taxonomy (NCBI): domain Eukaryota; kingdom Metazoa; phylum Chordata; class Aves; order Charadriiformes; family Scolopacidae; genus Numenius; species Numenius arquata. The sequence continues at coordinate 6,752,750 of NC_133582.1, forward strand.
GGGCCTCAAGAAGATCCAGAAGAGCCTCTACGGCCGGCCCCGGCGGCCGGTGGCCCCTGCCGAGGAGGAGGCCAGCCTCTACAACTCCAAGAAGAGCTCCGTGGTGCCGCCGGCCTGCCTGCCCAGCGACGTCTCGCCGCCGCGCCCCGCCACGGCCCCGCCGCCTCCGCTTCCCCACGGCCCCGCACCCTCGGGGCCGCCGGTCCGTCAGCACCGCGGAGAGCTCCGCGGAGCCCCGCCGCCCCGCCAGCGGCACAGCGCGGCTCAGCACCACGGACAGCATCCGCCGCCGCCCTCCTCCAGCAGCGAGGAGGCGCCGCGGGCGGCGGCGGCGGCGGGAGGCGGGGGGACAGCGGGGGCGGCGGCCGCATCCCGCCGGCCTCCCCGCAAGCACAGCCGGGTGAGCATCTGCCGTGACCTGGAGGAGGAGCGCGGCGACTCCCCGGACAGCGGGCACTGCCCGGGCACCCGCAAGTCCAGCTTCCTCTCCCGCGTCCTCACCGGCAGCCGGGCGGGCAGCGACAGCGAGAGCGCCGACTCCCGCGGAGGCTCCGGCCCCGGCTCCGTCTCCGTCTCTGGTTCGGAGGGGAAGCGCCGGGAGGAGAGCAGCCCGCCCAGCAGCCCGCCGCCGGCCGCCGCCATGGGACGCCGCGTCTCGATGGCAAGTAGCGCCCCGGTGTAGCCGGCGGGAGGGGGGCGGCGGGGCCTCCCGGGCGAGACAGGCACACTAGCTCCCTGTGTGGCCCCAGGGAGGAAGGGGCGAGACAGGGGGCAGGGAGGCTTGGGCAGGACTTCTGACACAGCCCTTAACGCCTCACATCCTCTGGATCAAGCTGACCTCCCACATGCTTGGTCCCCTTCTACAGTGAAAGCTGAAGCATCACTAGGGAATTATTGAGGCCCGAGGATGTCACCGAATCTCAGCTTCTTTATACTCCTTACATCATCACAATTGACTCTATGAGGACTGTCCCAGGGAAAACTTGTTCAGCTCCAGCCCACTTGATACTGTAAGACAGAGAAGTCTCAAGTGCATTGAGTTTAATGGCTCAGCTTCTCTCAGCTTCAGGGGTTTTCTCCCAGAGGCAACCACCAAGTCAAATGATTGCTCAGTGAACGAGTCAAAAGATCTACGTATAAACCACCAAATAATTGCAATGCCAGAACTAACAACTACAGAGTTTCACTTTCAGTAGCTGTTCCTGTTCCTTGGCTACATGCTTTAAGCTTGCTTGCAGTCAGTGTTGATAAGAGATACAGAGCTTGCATTCAAGAACCAACGAGGGTTTTTAAATGTAATTTGAATTCATAGAATCATAGAATCGTCTAGGCTGGAAGAGACCCTTGGGATCATCGAGTCCAACCATCTACCCTACACTACAAAGTTCTCCCCTATACCATATCCCCCAACACCACATCTAAACGTCTCCTAAACACATCCAGGGATGGTGACTCAACCACCTCCCTGGGCAGCCTATTCCAATGCCCGACCACTCTTTCTGTGAAAATTCTGATTTGGGCCAATTCTGATTGCCCCAAATCACAGGAGTTGTCCTGTGAGAGCAAAAAAAGCTCCTTTACAAATGCTTGCAGGAGCGAGCCCTTAAATACCTGTCTAGAGGGCACAGATTACTTCACACAATGCTCAAAGTTATAGATTGTGTTCAATATTTTCTTACTCTTCCTAAAAATAAGTACTTTTCCTAAATACTAAATGAATGAAAACAAACAAACAAAAAACTTCAAATCTTATGTGGTAAGAAACAGAAGGCACTCTTACACATTGCTCATCAAAAAACTGTTTGTGGAGTCCAGTTTTCATGTAGTTTCTACAATATACAGTCAGCATAAGCCACGTTCAATTGTCACTTAGATGCAATTTAACCACTTTCCACTTTGATGTTCCAGTGCATCGGCCTAGAGTCCAATCTGTCAATCTGCTGGGTTTTGACAGTCAGATGAGAAGGCTCTTTGAAAAACGAAATGCTAAAAGTTGTTCAAGCAAGACAGAATTTCAGTAGCACCCTGTTGAGAACTCGCAGAAGTTGCCTGGCAGCTTTTACTGTTTAATGGCAATGATGCTATCTTCCAGGAGAGATCTTGCAGAGAAATATAGTCAGTTTGCAAAGCAATGTCATTACTCCTGAAAGTAACACGCTTCTGGCATGCTGTCTTTGGGGATCATTATGTGTGGGACTGATACTACCATTTTAAAATATGATTCATGTAGGAATGCTACCTGTTGCTTCCTGCTCACAGTACATGATATTTTAAAGTAAAGGTGCTTCTATATTTGGCATGAGGATTCCTCATCTTTTCAGACTTCAGTTCAAACCAGACCATATATATATATATATGTATATAAAAGAAGAAATGCCCTTCCTATGGGTAGGCTTTGTACAGACCAACCATGTTTGGCCATAATGGAAGCCAACAAGGCTATTTAAAACTTCTTCATCCCGAATTGGTGGGGGTGAAGAGCCATTTCTTCATTTCACGTCCAACTGTGGCATAAAACCTTGAAAAAACATTTATGCTCCAACTGTTCAGTTTTACACCCAACCCACTCACTCTTCGTACTCTATTCAGCTTCTTGGTCATTGCATTGTCCGAAGTTATCCGTTATTCAGATTGGGAAGCAAAAATGAGAGACACAAATCTTGAAAAACTTACTAGGGTAAAGGCTGCTTGAGAGACCAAGCCAGTGGGAAAAAATATCTTTTCCTTCAGCCAATGCTGGTCAGACTTCAGATCTATTAGGTTCTGAGGGCAAACCACCAAAACTGCACCTTCATCATAGCGCACATGGCAAAGTGTAGAAGGAGGACACAGTCACCGCGTGACATATAAGAGTAATTTCCAAATGATTTCAGTCCACCTAAACACAGTGACAAGAGCATCACCGACTATATGGATGAGCTGCTCTCAACTCGATGGACACCTGGCATAAGTAATTTTACGAAACTCTACATTGACAGGGGAATTCAGCATCTGTATACAGCTGAGAACAGGCCACCTGCAAGCCTCTAAAACCTTGGTACTGAGGAACGCGGTCAGCTTGCTTTGAAGTGGTAGCGAACAATTTGTTCACTGATAACTGTCTCCAAGCTAATAGTTTCCAAGGTTCACTTAGAGGACACATCTTAGAGAAAAATATAGGTTAGAGATATCGTGGATACACGCATAGTTCTGCCCTAAATTTTGCATCTCTCGTCACATTTTAGCTTTTATTTAGGGGGAGATGATACAGCTATGAAGCAAAGGGGCAACTTCTGCTTGGTCTTCCTTTAGGCAAATGGGCCTTAAATGGCTGCTTTTCACATGTAACTCAGTGAAAAGAGCTGCACTGAATTTAGTGTAACAACTACAGTCAGAAATGACAACTGGGAAGTTAGAAACATACAAAGGTGTGTAGGAATTATGCTGCTGCCAATAGGCTTCTGCACATGAATGACATGATGAGGAAAAAAACCCCACATAATTCACACCAGTCAGGCCCTTGAATGGTGCATGCTACATTTTAAAGTCTGATAAAAAGAATAGGCTGATGCAGTCAAAGGTCAGTATGTAACTACTACAGATACAGCCTGTGGTCTCTTGAAAATAGGCAGAGCCAGGAATTACAGCCCGTAATCGGCATCTGTCTCTCAGAGCACTGCGATAAGCAGTGGGGTGTCACTGCCTCATGTGCGCAAGGATGTGTGAAGCCATTGGGACCATCGAATAACTCTATTTTTCTCTCTGGGGGGATGAAAAGAAGAGCTCTGAGGACTCCAACTAAACAATTAGAAAGGGAGAGATCTTTACTTCCAAAGTCACCCTTTTCTAGAATCAAGCAGTCTTCCACCTCAGCCATTTTCTACAAACCTGATTTGCAGAACATCAGAAAGCTGAGCTGAGCACAGCCACAGCCTGACACTGCATCTTCTGAGTGTCACAGGGTCATCACAACTCAACAGCTGAACACAAACATTTCTACAAAAGCTGGAGGCTGTGTGTTATTTCATCGCTAGCTGCATTTGAAGTCTTTTGTTAGCTGTGTCTTCTTCTTGTCCTTCTAAAGCCAAGGACTCCAGCTGCATGCTGCCTGAGCATGTCCAGCATCAGTTCTTTTTCCTATATATTAGCTATATAAAGTTAAAATAGTTACATAAAGAATCCCAAGGTGCGCACTAAAACCTGAGTTTTAATTTGATTGACTGGGGTTGGGAATATTTACACTAGATTAGATTGGCAACTCTTCTCACGAAGGCACCATCTTTCAGATGACTTGGAACTACGTTATCACATTTAGGCACCCCAAGCCTAAACCTGTATTGAGAGACCTACCGTGCTAGTCCTCTTGCTAGAGAACCCAAGGCTATACCAAGAAGATGGAAAGCCTTGACATTATCTAGTGGTGGTGTTTCTTCATTGAGCCAAGATAAGTTCCTGGAATCATAAAATAGAATTGGAGGTGATTAGAAGATTTATAATATTCTTAACAATATTTTAGCTGAACCGCTCTCCCAGGAAACCAAAATTACTAGATCGAGATTGTCAGAAAGAGCTAGGCATTTAGGCACTCAATTTTTGTTTTTTCAAGAAGTGCTGAGTTTTCCTCACCCTCACGTCCATTCCTTATTCTTTAGCCCATCCTTTCCTCCAGAGAGCCCTGTGCTTTCAGAGCGTCATTTCTTTAAGTCTATATTTTTGGCTACAAAGTAATCAATTTCACTGAATTTCACTGAATTTTTAGAGTTGGAAGGGACCATAAAGATCATCCAGTCCAACTCCCCTGCCGAAGCAGGATTGCCCAGAGCACATCACTCAGGACTGCATCCAGGCGGGTCTTGAAGATCTCCAGAGAAGGGGACTCCACAAGCTCCCTGGGCAGCCTGTTCCAGGGCTCTGTCACCCTCATTGTGAAGAAGTTTTTTCTCATATTTGAGTGGAACCTCCTATGTTCTAGCTTTTGCCTGTTGCCCCTCGTCCTCTCACTGGGAACCACTGAAAAGAGTCTGGCTCCCTCCTCCTTCAACCCACCCTTCAGATACTTATAAGCATTGATAAGGTCTCCCCTCAGCCTTCTCTTCTCCAGGCTAAAGAGCCCCAGCTCTCTCAGCCTTTCTTCATAAGGGAGATGCTCCAATCCTTGAATCATCCTCGTTGCCCTTCGCCGGACTCTTTCCAGTAGTTCCCTATCCCTCTTGAATTGGGGAGCCCAGAACTGGATGCAGTATTCCAGTTGTGGCCTCACCAGTGCAGAGTAGAGGGGGAGAATGACCTCCCTCAACCTACTGGCCACACTCTTCCCTATGCAGCCCAGGATTCCATTGGCCTTCCTGGCCACAAGAGCACACTGCTTGCTCATTGTCATTTTGCTGTCTACCAAGCAGCAATGTATCTTTAAAAGCAAGGCCCCCTCCTCATGGTGAAGGAGGGGGATCAAGCTGATAATGAAGCAGCTGGTAAAGCTGATACTCCCAGCTCACAGAATTGGACTGAGGTAGGGCCGCTGATTTTATTCATTTGCAGAAAAGAAAGTCTCTGGGGCTGAAAGCCTGGCTTTGCCAAAGTTGGGGAAATTTTACGATTCACTGGGTCCGGTTTTCCTCACTGCATTGCTTTTTCATTCCTCTGTGCTGTTCAATTCTTTTTCTACTTCTCAATTCTCCATTCAGCTTTGAGCCTTTTTACCCAGTGGGAAAACACTTCGTAGTGAGCAGGATATGAAAGAGAGAGCTGCTATTCAGCCTGAATGCTCGCCGTCTTCGCCAGAACAAGGCATGTTTACTCAGCCTTTCAACAACACTTGAGGAATAAATATCCACTCATATAACTAGCTGCTCACCCGCTCTCGCTCCTGGGGCTGGGAACAGTTTGGTAAGAGGAAATGTACATTGAAATAACAAAACCAGTAACTGTGGAGGAGTTGTTTAGACAGCTGAGCTCCACCAGGAAAATCTACAGGTGGGGTAAGGGGCTGGTAAAACCCAGTGTTCCTCTAGGATGTTTGAGCGAATATTCCCATTCACACCCGCTGGTAACTACTGCTGGTTTTGTACAGTTTTTCTATGAAAACACCTCTTCTAAACAAAAAATAAACTTAAATTCCACACTAGTTGTATTTTATTCTGCCCTGGAACGCTCAGGAGAAGCTCGCGGTGCTGACAACCAGTGTACCAATTACCCTGCAAAAGATACTTGGTTACCCAAAGGTAACCATTCACCAATTGTACAAACACAGGTAAACTTTGGGGCTCAGCAGCAGTTGACAACTAACCAACCTCTCTGAGGATTTAAGCAGCAGCAAACAGATAAGCTCGATTTTAGAGGGTGGTACTCACCTAATTGAGTCCATCTTTGTATGGTTAAAACCATATCAAAAGCAATCAAAATAATCAAAATAACCAAAAGCAATCAAAAATATAGAAACCTTCTGAACGCGTAAAGCAAGGTCTCTGAGATGGGTCCACTGATTTCAAGCAAGTTACTTCAGGGATTCATGTGTTTCTTCTGGTTTAAAAGCAAGGTGTTCCCCCTCTCCCCACCCTTTCCCTAGCACTGAACAAAGCCCTACAAGTTAATTATGTTGTCAGCTAAACACCAGATTCCCACCTATGTATGCGTCGGAACTGGGGTTAATTATTATGATAACATTTCTTTTTCTCCTTTAAGCCAATTCAGCTTCATCCTTTCTTTCTCTTGTTGTCTTTCAGAGCATGCTCCTAGAACTATCATCTATCATGAAAAAGTAATGACATTCCGAGGAGAAGAAATAAAGTAAGGGACTGACTGAGCACAAACCACCTTCCGCAGAGAGATAAAAAGCAGGTTATCTGTTGCTACGCTCCCCTCTCCCACTGCTATAATGCTAAATTCATAACACAGTTTAAGAAAGCAAACACTTGTTTTATTCCTCCATTTTACACCAATCCTGACAGTACCTTGCTCTGATCGCTGGTGTTAACGAGCGGCTCGCTCCACGACTGGAGATTTTCCTCATGCAGACTGAGCTGGATGCGGTCAGCGTGCGCTGCCACTGCAGAAGCAGCCTTGTGTCTTTGGGAGAACATTTTGGGATGTACAACTTGTGCGTTCCCGTAGTGTTCATATCAGAAACCAGCCTGATCCACAGCCCTTCAAGGTAGCGGAAGGCCCAAGACACCTACAAGAAAGGGTTAGTTTGATTTGAAAATCGCCTGGAAGGCTACGTGGCCTCTATCCGCCCCAGGCTTCAGCAGCCAATGAATAAAAGATGGAAGAAAGAAACACACGAGGAATCTGAAGGGACAGGGAATTTAACAGAGAGAAAAACCCAGCTGAAGAATCTGCTGCTGCTCGTCCGCCTGTGCTAATTCAGTTCTCCAGCTCTGATAGAGACTTTCCATGCTAATGTAGCCTCCTTGTAGCTAATACTTTCAGCTTCAAATTTGAAACTAAGTAAAATCGGGTGATTTATTTGAAGTGCAAAATATCTGTACTTTTCTTCAGTTTGCTGTTCAAGAAGATCTGCAAGGTATCACCTCAGGGTCACGAAAATCTTATTCCCTCATTAGTTCAAATAGAGGAACTGAAGGACAAGCAGAGCCAAAAAGAGCTCATTTTCAATTTGTGAGGAGAGACTTGCTCTGGAGGGCTGGATTTCTGGGTTCTACGCGGCCCAAGAAAGCAGTCCTTCCACTTGTGTATCTGCAAAATAAAGCACCTTGCTCTGACTGTCCCTGGGCCTGTTTCTGGCCGCATGCTTTTAGCTGCTTTTATTTGTCAAGCTTATCATAGCTCGCATTTGCTGTCACTTCAACGGCAAGTGATGCTCGGAACAGGCTTGTTCGCTACGCCGGTTTCCCCAAGCATAAAAATCCTCTACAACTTGACAACTCTAAAGCAAGGCTAACAGAAAGCAGGACAGCAGGGGAAAAAAAAAAGTCAAGCTTAAGGATTACTTGAGATTACAGTGGTTTTGCTCCAGTGCACATGATTTACGTTCATATTCTGCCTCGCTACAAACTCGTTGACAGTTTGCCTGTGCATTTATTTAGTATTTTAAAGCAAAAAAAAAGGAAATATTTAAGATGGTGGCCATTAAGTGCCAGCAACAACTGATCAGGGATGCAGAAACAGCTTTGCTAAAGTACATTCTCTACTGCCAGGGTATGTGTAGATGCGGTGGATGCTACATCTGACAGATTTGAGGGGGTGGGAAGCTTTCTTCATGTATGCTCAATGGGAAGATTCATAAACCTGGGAAACTCTGGAAAGCAACATTTGTTTTTCTTCCATGAGAATTTTAAGATTGAAAAATCGCAGGCAGCTGTCACTGCTGCAGATGGAGGAGGACGCAGTTTGTATTCCAAAGGATGGTAGCCTGGGCACACGACCTAGGGTCTCCTGTCTGGTGATAAAAAGCCCGAGGACCTCCCTCTAGCAGCTTGCCCTCCTCCCCGATCCCCACAGCAGCATCCCAGCAAGTGTGTGGATTCCACTTCCCCCTTCCCGGGTCTCCTCCTGCCAAGCTGTTGAGCAGGCTCTCGGGTTGCATCCAACCCAAGGAGAGAGGGGGCTGCCACCTGCTTGGGAGTCCCAGAGACCAAATGCCCCCTGCTAGACCCCACACCCTGCTTGTGGGAATAGCATCCAAGGCTGTTACCATTTCTTCTTTCCTTTCTGGATCTTTTGCAGTTTAAGTGATGCTAATGGTCCATAGCACAAGTTCCTGCTTCAGAAAGGAACAATACCATATTTGGGTTACACATGGAGGTTTTCAGCTATTTTTCTTTCTTTCTACAGAAACCTCTTTCGATTTCTCTCAGGTTTTCTGTAAAGGGGAAACAACCCCCAACCTCTCCCCTTGTCTCCCAACACGTACACTCACACTTTAGAAGACCAAAACAAAGACTTAGCAGAATTGCCTGAAGTCAAGCACTAGGGGAACGGGTATAGACACGGCTTATTTGATCTTCCAAAACAACCTACTTCATTTTTGCAATGAAAATACCCTTGGCTGTTCCTGCAGGAGATCAAAGATAACTGGATCCTTGGATCAAAGACGACTAGTGAATCAGCAATGGGACCATGCGAGTGGAGGTCTCTCCATCAGTCCACAGATTCACCGGTCAGGATCAACCCCATCCAACCTACCCTCCCGAATCTCAATTACAACCCGCACGTTAACTGGGCACTGCAACATCCATTTCAGAGTCAAGATGAGTCGATTTACAATACATAATGATATGTCTTTATTTCATCAACAGAAATGGTGTCTAGACAAAATTCAGTTAACACTAGCAATTCAAATGAATGAAAAGGGTCGGGTGGTTTTTTTTTTTCATTTTTGTTTTTTGCACAATACTGTATTTACAATGAGTAAATGACATTTTAAATTCATTAGTTCATAGCAATGCTTTCTTCCAAAAAGGTAAAAATTCTTAGTAACAGAGAGTAAGCATCAACAGCCACCTCATTTATTTATACAATAAAAATCACAAGAAACCACAGTCACCTAGAAAAAAAATAAAGACAAGCTTAAGAACTAGTACAATAAAATGATGCATTGAATTAAGTTACATTAATCGCATAGAATTTGTGTAAAAAGTATGTAGAAAAAACACCTGATGTAACCTGTTACAGTCATTGACCAGTTATGAGAGGTACAGAGGGTTATACAGGTAGATATGTGTGAAAACTGTCCATACTGTTTGACCTGGGGAGGAAGAGAAGAGGGGTTGCACCCCCTTGCATACACTGATAAAACCCTGTTTTGAATATGGCCTCTGAAGTTTGTAAGGCATATATAAGAGGTGCACTTGTAACCCAACTGGTTCTGGAACAAACTCTCGGGGCATCCCCACCCTTGAAATCAAAGGTGATGCTTGTGAACTGCGAGTAAACAACCACCCAGCGAATATCACCAAAGTGTTTAGTAGCATTCCTGCCGGTCTGAGGGATCCAGATAGCTCCAGGCAGAGCAAACGCGGTAGTGAGAATGGGACTGAAACCACGCACGTTTCTCTCGGGGACATCACAAATCCTGGGCAAAGGGTCCCAGCTACAACCCCCGGCGCGGGGCCGGGGTGGGGTGGGGGGCTGCTCCCTCCTCTGCCCCCCGGCCCGGAGGGTGGGGGGATCCTCCGGTTGCAGGGATGAGCCCGGCCAGCGACTGTGGTCCCCGCTCGGCTCCCTCCGAAACGGAAGGGTCGTTCGGGTTCGTAGCCTGGGACCGTCTCTGCTTCTAAGCAATCAATGAAATCAAACACTGCCAGTTGCCATTTCTATTTTAGGACGCTAGTTTCTTTCTGCATGCCCTTAATTAGCCAAAAGGGACAACAGTGGCACTGCATGAACCACGCAGTGACTTTCACCTACGGAAAGGGCTCTGCCCACAGCCACTAAAATTCGTACAAGAACAGGAGTCACCTAACCGGCTTTTTAGCAGTCGTTTGGTTGGGTAATGACCTTATAAAAAGGTATTTTTAGCACTCCTTCCTGCCAAAAAGCGATTTTATTTGCAAAAATGGCGACGTTATCCGTGTAACACCTTAAAATGCATATCAATATTTGACTTCGATATAAATAATACCTATCTTGGTGGAGTGTAGGAAAATACTGTACACTCAGTCTTTGCAAGTAATGCCATTAAAATTTTGAGAGTAAAGGGAATAATTATTCTACAGACCACCACCAACAGATCTTTTAAATATACACACCGTATTTGAACATATGCATATACACATATATTGTATTCTACAGCATCAGATCTGATGCTTGAGTCATGGAATACTCCAAGGAGCATTATAAATATACATATATGTATTATAAACAGGAAAATACACAAACACACGCTCTGGCTAGAATTATAGATGTATGTATACATACATACACGTATTATATATATGGGTATAAAATTAACTCGGACTGTGTTGGCAGAGACAAAACTGAAACGAAGTCAAAATCTGTTGAGAAAATTTCTAGCAGGAAAGAGAGCATAAGTTCTTTATGTTAATGGTTTTAGTTGCACCTCACTTCCGATAAAAATAAACCGCTCCACACTTAGCAGATCCCCTCCTTATGCAAGGCCATCACTCCACTGCTCGTACCGAGCTAAACCTTCTCTAGGCAGCCCTAAAATAGAGACTTTTAAAACGCTGCAACCATGGGCTACAACATTCACCCGGAGGCATCTCCCAACGCATCTCAGATCAGGAAAAAAAAAAAAAAAAAGCCCCCAAAAAGATGAAAGCAGCGCTCCCCGTTGCGATGGTAGAGGAGGTGAAGAGGAGCAAACCGGGAGCTTGCGTAAACCTGGCAAATGTTCACTTTGCCTCCCGGCACAATTCGCTGCAGGTCCTCTCTTCTGCAAACCCACCCCTCTCCTTCTCTCAGCCCCCACAGCAGCGAATTACAAGTGAGGACGTGGTGCCGAGTCTAGAATTGCAATGCTTCACCGAGCTTTCTCCTACTGGATCCGATTTCATTTTATTACAGGATTATAGTGATTCCAGCATGCAGATTTTTTTTTTTATTTATTTATTAGGCAATCGTAACGTTACATATTAAAAAAATCTAACTATATATCTAGGCATTTTAACTTCTATTTAAGCGCTCTTTAGAATACAGACTCGATGAAGTGTTGGACTCCAGATTAACGACCACACTATCAGCATTAATAATTTCTCTGGCAGCAGTTAATCCATTTTAGCGAAGTTACGTATCTAGTTCCCACTCTCCTTTTTAAAGAGAAGTAGCAGTTAGCATACTAATCACTGTGGCTTGCCTTTGCAGCACATTTTACTTCCTTGGGAAAAAAAAAATAAAAAAAAAAATACAAGGATTAGATCCAAAAATATAGTGCATCTTAAAAGCAGCATATACCCTTAGAAAGACATTTAATAAATTACTTGTACAATATATAAAATAATAGTTTTATACTGCAGCATCAAACTCTGACGCCTGAGTCATCACATGTTAGGAAGTCTGTGATATAAATACTGGGATCTCCTGATAACACAGCCAACATTTTTGCTTTTGTTTTGTTTGTTTTCTGTTTTGTTTTCTCTCTCTTTTCTTTTTATTATTTTTTTTCCTTTTTTTTTTTTTTTTTAAACTACCTTTTTGTTCCAGAATCAGCTTGCAATGAGCTTTAATTGTGTTCAAGGCACCCCCAGAGAACGCAGAGAAACAAACACATTATATAGTGTAGTACTCGCCTGACAAAGCATAACAAGCCTAAATGAAATGAGGTTTCCTGGCGATACAAGTATAGCAACGGGGAAGGAAAAGGGAGGACTAGGAACCGACTGGACAAAGCTCCAAGGACCCGCGCGCCCAGGAGAGCGATGCATGGCCCAGCAGGGAGATGGGGGTCTCACCACGCCATCCCCAAGCAGCGCCCGACAGGATCGATGCTGCACGTATCACCTTTGACAGAAGCAAAGAGATTCTTACTTAAGATTGTGGTGACCACTGACCAAACTCTTAAGAAAGTCATAAATACTGCAGTCAGTTGTTTGTTTGTTTGTTTGTTTTCAATTTCCAATGGTATTCTTGTGGTCAGTTGTTTTGACCTCATGAGACAAGACCGGTTGGGTATGTCAACTGGTGTCCAGCTCTGAAACTAATTCTCCCGATGTCTTCCTTTAACGTTAGCCCAGTAACCGCTCTGAGAGCCGCGCGGTTCGGAACAGCAAAAAAAAAAAAAACAAACCTCACAACAAAATAGAAACAAAAAACAACCACCACCACCAAAAAAAAAAAAAAAACCCCACTGAAAAACCATGATACATGTAAATATAGGAAGCAATGACACAAAACCAGCCACTTCTAATGGGAAAGAATGAAATCAAACATCCAGAAGAGCTCGCGGGGGAGGGGAAGTGAGAGAGACGAGTGAAAGGTTGAGGAAGAGACACTTATTTGAGCAGTGGTTTTAAATATCAGTTCCCAAGGTAGAGGAAATCAAGAGACCCAGCACCAGTATGAAGCCAGGTCAAACCTACGAGCTGCAGCGCAATGGGTTGTGTGGGTGGGTTTTTTTAAACCGTTGGAATGAGGTCAAGAGTACCAGTTGCACATGAGTTGTTAGTAGAGTAACTCTTCATGTCAGGAAGCAAGTTAAAACTTGGTTTTATACTCGTAAAACATTCTATCTATTCATATATATAGGAGGTCACTTAAAAATAAAAAAAGGCAACAGAAAAACATCTTTAAAATACTGTGTCAGTTGACCCTTCCCTCCCGACCGCCCCCAGCCCTCCCTCCCACTCCCTCCCCCCCCCCAAAGTAGCTATGTCTCTATAATGTGATTCACATTTAGTTTTAAATTCTAGCTTTCACCATGGTCTCATAGAAACAAAACTTCTCTGTGAAGCACAGAACTGCTTTGCAACGTCAACGAATTCAAAGGAAAACCCAATCCTGTCCCCTCCCTTCCCACCCCCCCCCCCGCCAAAGAGCTTCTCAGTCAGTTACCTGCAAAAGATGGCTGCGAGGGGGGGTCAGATATTTTTAGGTTAAGCTCTTTTAAAAAGAAAGGACAACTCCTCCCCCTTTTCAACCGTGTGAACTAGGAGTTTATGGCATTTGTATATTTTCCAACATTTAAAGGTAAGGATTTTGTACAGTAATGATTAATACTTAAACATAAATATTCTCCTACATTATATACTAGTTTTTCTTTGTACATGCGGGGAAAAAAAGTATTTTCAACAAACATGGCACATGCTATATGCGTTTCCTCCTCAGTAGCTTGGCTACCATAGTTTGGGCGAAGAGGATAAAAGCAAGACTTTGTGGCGAGTGGGCGACGGTCCGTGAGCACAGTCTGGAGATGGAAGAAGTGGAGAGAGGGAGCTGATTCCTCCTCCAGGGTCAAGATGCTGATCTACTGAGTGCCTCAAAAAACCACCAGCGCACACCTCTAGTGTAAACGTTAGCGCAGAAGACCACATTATCACTCAGTGCTTCTGAGAAGCTGCTTCCCCACATTTTTTTTCTTTCCTTTTTTTTTTTTTTTTTTTAAATAGGTGTGAACAGCTGGTCTTTTTTTTTTTTTTTTTCTTTTCAGCGAGAACAAACAATATCAGCCAGTAAAGCACATGACAGTTGTCGTCGATAAAGCCACGCAACCTGGCACAGGTAGGGCAAAGAACCACAAAATAAAAACTCAGTACACTTAGAATAATAATAATTAATAATAATAATAATAATAATTAAAAAAAGCATTAGGAGGATGTTTTTCTGTCTACACTGTACATACAGATGTTATGCTCGGAAAGCTGCTGTCTCACACAGTCATAACATGAGTCAACATTGCTTTAAGATACAAATCCAATACAGTTACAACTAAGCCAATTCACTGAGTCGTCTCCTTTTGAGACAGCGCCCTTTGAGCTGCGGTTTGTGCTGAGGGCAGCGCTGCAGGACGAGAGAGAGGATCCTGGAACACAAGAATTTGACGGGTTAAGCGACCGAATCGGGCTGTTGGCCGACGCGTGTTAACGCTCTTAGAGGATACAGTGCTAACTTGGACTTCTGTAAGGAAACCAAAGCCAACAACAACTAGGGGTCGGGTCCTGCAGCGCCGCCTAGGCAGGCAGGGTCACGGGCTTCACCAGACCCACCCTCTGCAGCTCGGGTCTGGTGAGGAGAACAGGTTAAGGGCTGAGGACAGCTGAGGTGAGGCTCTGGGGACTAGCCGGAGCAGCAGTTGCTTCCATGAGTAAAGGACACAGAGCGGGGCTGGAGGAAAAAAAAAGCCCCCCCCCTCCCCACAAGTGTATTGATGTGATCTCCGTTTGCTTTACTTCGTGGAACGTACGATGATCCAGTTGTCAAATACTTTTTTCTCTAAAGAGTGAAATATGCTTTCCCCTATAAGAATCCAAAAGCATCATTAACAGCACTTAAAACTTGGTTTGTGAAACAGAAAGAAGTCTGAATACAAAAATAATTCAAGCAGATTCTCTTTACAAATTGTATAGTGAATTCAGTATTTGGCAAGACCGTTTTTACTAGATAATGAGCTCCTGAGTGTTTGTCTATTAGCTAAAACTTTTCTATTTTCTTTAAGCCATAAAGCAAAGAAAACCATATACTCAAGTTATACTGAAGTCACGACTTCATTTATGAAAAGAGGTTTGACCAGAAACTCAGTGCAAGTGGCAAAGTTGACCATTACTGTACAGTATCTGCAAAGAAAATAAAATAACTCCACATTGCTCAAGTGGCACGAAATGGCTGTGCCAAAAAAAATTGTCTATAATAAAATCTCAAATAAGTTTCCAACATTAAAATTTTATAAATAAGTACAAATCGAATGATATTGCTGAACTGCGAACCGAGAAAAAAAAAAATTATCGTGTAACAAGTTACCAAACTAGTTCTAGCATCGAAGACAAAAAGGAATGTTGGAACTTGTTTATACAATAGAAATGAAAGCTTCCAGTTTGTAGGATGAGAAAAATTGAGGCATGCAGGGACTTTTGCATATGGATATATATATTTTATATATATTATATATAATATGTACAGTTTAGCTATAAAACTTTGATGTGTAAAGAAGCTGTCTTCAATGAAAAATTGAACATTCAGAGGAAATTCCTGAGTTAGGGTTTTGTGACATGGGCCACTGAGAAAAAAGCTGCGGTTGGGTCCTCAGAGGTGTTCTGTCCATCCCTGTTAAGATTGAAATCAACATACAAAAACAGACAGTGTTGCCACTGCTTCGTTCCCTGCCTGAGCAAGGGATAGCACCATTGTGAAGAGAACTCCTGCTTGTAGAGAGGAGGGAATACTTAAAAACAGTATTGCTGCTAAGACCACTGTAGTGTGCACCAAATAACGTTCTTCTAGACAACAAATGAACATTGCCACTGGCTGACTGAAGAACACCTGACCAGGTGTAACGTTAAGGTTACAAGTCACTAGGTGTAATCTTTCCTAGGTTGTTCATCTGTTGTACATTTATCAGTCATTTCCTGACAGAAGTCTACCGTGACCGTTTGGCTGCTCTGCTCTGGTGGAAGCTCTCTCTCGGGGTAAGTACCTGTCTCGGCTCCATCCAACCCCCCGCCGGCCGAACAATTTTCCGAGATGTTGTTGGGCAGCCAGGGCGCTCCCAGTTGCACCGAGCCTTGCTCCGAGCAGCACTGCATGCTTTCCCCGACGCACTGGGAGGTCACCAGGCTCTGCTCCACGCCAGCTGGGGAGGGGCTGATGGTGGTGGCTGGCTGTAGATCCATGGGTCTGAGAACGGGGCAGTATCGGTGGAGAGCTTGGATCTGTTCCGGGCTCTGCATGTCTCTACACACTTCTTGGGAAAGACAGGAGAAGTTGTCTAACAATTCTCCCATGCTTGCTTTCAGCTGGTTCCTTTCTGAGAGCAATTTCTCTTTCTCACACACCTGAAAAAGAAGGAAGGCGTCTTAGGGTGGGGAAGGGCCAATTGACGGCCCCACGCTCTGGGCAGGGACGCAGCAGTACCCGAGAACAACACCAACACGTCACAGTTGTTCTTATACGAGCAGAGGAAAAGCCACGAAGACATCAGGTATTTGACCACCATGACGTCTGTGCGGATTGCAGTTTGGGAAACATCTGGAGAAAAAACATTTGAGTTGGAAGAGCACAGAGACACAAGTTATTGCCCAAGAGACTCTTAGTTGCCTTTTTAGACCAAGGCTGCTTGACGGATGACACAAAAAAAAATCCGAAAGAAACATTTTGATGGAGAAAAACCATTACCCATCTAAACAGCAAGAAAACAGAGTTTAGTTCCTGAAGTGAGGATATGCTGCAGAAGTTCAGTTCACCCTCTACCTGCTGGGCTGGGTGCACCCACTTTGACCCGTGTGCCAGCTGAACCCTCGTGACCACTGAGAGGTGTGTTATCCACAGGAGAGAATCTGAGTGTGTGCTCTGTGGCCTTCACCGTGGCTCATTTTCCTATGTCCTGCTGCTTAATGGTTTGGGTTTGACCTAATCAAGAAACTTTTATGAAGACGTACGTGAAAACTGTGAAAGTTGGTGGGCTTCCTAACACTCAGCACAAGCAGCTCAGTGTCTTTTCCCCTTTGTTCTGCTCAGGCTCTGCCTGCTGGGCTCCCAAATTTTCTCCCCTGCCAACACCTACCTCAAGTGCTTTCAGAGTGTCACTGTGTCAGCGGGCTGTTCGAGGAGGGGGGCTGGGTGAGGGACAGGACAGTACCGGTGAGGAGGAAGAGCGGGAGAGTTTGGTGGGACTTATTTTTTCGTACAGGATTGAAAAACTGGGAAAAAGAGCTCAGGTTGTTCTGCATCCAACGAAGCACCGGTAGGGCCCCCAGTCCTAGCCAGCGCAGGGTGGTGCGCGATGTGCTGTGGTGGGAGTCATCTCCAGCTTAGACCTCATGCGGCTGGCAAGCCCCCTGAGGGGTGAACGCTGCTCTCACCATGCTCAAGAGGCAGTTTTGGGGGATAAGGCACAGAGTCAGACCCAGCCTGGGGTTATACCTTTAAAAACCGGTGGTTTTTTCCTCAGTGCAGACTGGCTGGGATGGTCCTGCTGCATCGCTTTTCTATCCCAGGAAGGTGGGCACCCAGCTCGTGGGAGCAGATGAGATTTTGTAGAGTACCAGAGTTATTTTCAGAGAGGAGCTGGCCTCAAAAGCAGCACAGCCGTGTACCTCACCTAGTAACACTGCTAAACCCATGCTGCCTCGGCATCTGAAGTGTGAAAACTCCACAACTCAGATAATCCAACTAGGGGTGGTTGTTGACAGCTGATAGTATCGCCCTGGGTCTGAAGCCCACACTGGAAGCATACAGCTGTGCGAATGAGAAAGAGAGCAGTGCACATGAAAAGAACCAACTGCTAAAATATTGATAAATCTATCAAGAAAGCATAAAAATAATAAAAAAATAAACAGATGCTCAAGTACATCTTGAGATAATGAATTATGGAAGAGAATATGCTGTGAGTTGCAGGGAAAAAAGGGAATGTGAGTGGGTTGACGGATGGCTGAGGGAAAGCAGGCAAAAAAAAAAATTACCTATCAAACTCAGAGAATACGACCATTTCTCTCACTGTCTGCTGTGAAACCATCTGTGTCAAGAAGATGGGTGACTTCCAGGAAGTAGGTACGGGGGTAAAGGGGTCTTTCATAAAAAAGACCCAGCCGAGTGAAAAACCCTTAAACCCTAGTACCATTACTGTTCCAGGAGACTGGAAATTACTGGTCACAAAGTGGACAGAAGATGACAAAGGAATTTCCAGTGATCATGTATCGGGTGAAGTCAACTGGAGTTTCACTGCTGGTTCTCCTAAGATAAAAAGTAAGATCTTGAAGCAGACTACTGGCTTGGACAGCATTTGTTGGGTTTGAGGGTAGGAGCGCTTGAGAGGCAAAGTTAAAGTTGCATGAGTTTAATTATGCTGTTAGTCCAGCCCTTAAGAGTGCTGCCCCTGGTGACCTCCTCTGGAGACCGAGAGACATGTGCGCCTCCCCATCCTTGGCTCAGCGTAGAGGGATGGGCACGTGCAGCCAAGAGTGGACCTGCTTCTCCTGACAACCTGGACGAGGAGATGCTTTTTCACCCTGCAGAACCTCTGACTCACCCCGCACGTACTGTGGATTACGGTGCAGTAAGCACGTTGCTCACTATTTTGTTTATTTTTCATGTTTTGTTTGGTTTGCATCAGTGGCGCGCTGCTCTGAACAATGTTTTGATTTTCTTTTTTTTTTTTTTCCCTTTCCTTTTCGCCCCCAGGGCTTCAGCAGCACTGCATCCGAAGGCTTCGCGAGCCTTGATGATTTAAGCCTCCCAACCAGCTTGTGGGGTCAGCGTCACCTCCCGGTTACAGACGGGAAGCAGACAGGCACAGGCAGCAAGTGAGGAACCCAAAGTCACGCGGGTTTGTGAGACGACGGTAACTCAGCTGCTTCCAACGGATCCCTGCCTCCTTCACGCTACGTTTGCCACAGCTCGGGCAGAGAATGAAGCACAGCGAAGCCTACACTAAAGGCCGCTTTCAACGCGCCACCTGTTACGACAAGAACAAGAAGTACCCCGCTCCCCAGACCCACCGAGTTCAACCTACAACTGAGCATGTTCTAAATGCCCACATGGACATTGCAATCAAAGCCTCCAAGTAGCCTTTAATTTTAATGGAAGCTGGGTACACAGAGATCTTAGTGAGGAAAACAACTTCAGCTCCTTTTGTTTTATCTATGTGAACAAATTAATTCGTCACTCAAACCCTTGGATATTCAAAGGCTGGGTTTAATGCTGGACTCCTAAATCTACGCTGCATAATGAAATTAAAAGTGTCCAGTCCTGCACGCTGCACACCCACACCTCTTGCAACAGCTGAACTGGGACTACTACATTATTTTTGACATCTCAGAAAGCTTTTAGGACTTTTAAACAGATGAGGAGGTGCTAACCCATTTTGAAGTTCCAGAGTTGCACTTCTCCCACTGAGTGACACCCTGCAGACATATCTTCCTCCATGACCCTTGTCTCAAGCCTTTTTTTCGGTTGTGTACCAGCTTACTTTCCCAACGGGCAAGGGATGGCAGAGGAAGAGGAGCAGGGCCCTCAGACCACAGGGGTCCTGTCACAAAGGAGGGAAGTTTTTTCAGATAAGGTGCCTATAGCTAAGATGTCTACATCTGACGGAGTTCTCCCGGTGATCTGGTTCAGCGATGGAGAGGAACAGGCACTTCTGGGCTGTACGTCACCTCCTCTGCTGCAGGATGAGACAAGTAAGACTCGACAGGTATCTGTTTCTCTTCACTGACTACAAAGGAAACCAGGACAACTAGCTCCACTGCAGGTGTCTATAGTGTAGACATCTGTGTTAAGCCACCCAAACTACACCCGAGGTGTCCGTACCCTGACTGAAAGAGAGAGGAATTTCCTCACCAGCCGTTTAGCCTCGCTCCAGTCACCTCACCCCTTTGGATTAAAATGTGGCAGCACTGGCCACCGACACTTTGGCACGCAGGAAACTCGTCCCCAGACGTGTTCTGGCCACTGAGCAGGGCACGCTTTGCTCTCCTCTCTGCAGCAGACTACTGCTGTAGACACACGTCAAGGAGGGTTGGGGCAAACCAACAGTTGCCACCTGAACCTGGTGCACCAGCGGAGGGGGAACAGGCCTTTTGTGTTAGGTGGTCCTTGAATCATCCCATGATGATTTCAGTCCACAGCACACCAGGAGCGTTAGACGGAAGAAGACAGCAGGAGCAAGGAGGAACATACCCTCACTGACCTACACCAAGGGTTGACCACTTGTTTGCATATTTACGTTCTTGGCTTTTCACTTCCCTTGCCACTTCTGCTATTTGCTCAGTGAATGAAAGAGCTGAAGAAAAGGCATAGTGAGCTGAAATGTCTTGAAAACGCTGAGCTGCCTTCTAGCACACCAAAGAGAAAGAAAATCTCTGTGTAGAGATGAAGCTGGCCCTGTCACACCACTGTGTCACACCTGTTTGGACCAGACAACCTCTGAAGGTCTCTTCATACCTAACTCTTTTGAGGACTCCACAAATCCCTGACTAACAGATTGTTATGGTAGTTAGCCATGGAAAGGGGGCTCGGATTAGGAAATGCCTTTGTGGATTGTGTAAGTACTGGGGGTAAGTTAAACTACAAGAAGGGAGCTGAGGTACAGGCTTCCCTCCTCTTCTAACTCACTCAACAATCTGCTCTTGAGAGATTAAAATAAAGAGACATCTAGGCCTCATTCCACTGGAATTTCGTGGTTTCCATATATATTATATGCACACACATACTAAGATTTTTGTATATTAAATTTTCACGCTGGTGGCTTTGCTTACTTCCGTATAAACTGACCGAACCCACTAAACTCTGGACAGGAACGGCTGTTGGTGCCCCGCAAGCTGTGACAGGAGGGTGAGAGGGGCCGTGGCGAGAGCACAGAACTCACCAACTTGCGGATTTCACATTCTAGGTTCTGAATACAGTCCAGTTTCCTCTTGCGGCAGCGCTGAGCTGCAATTCGGTTCTTGCTGCGCCGGCGGACGTCATGGATGAACTCGAGCTGCTCTGAGGTTAGCTTGTGCATCTTTATCATCATCTGGAAATCATTCCTTGGAAGATCTGTGATTTGATCAACAGGAAAAGGAAGTTTCACCTAAAACAAACAAATACAAGACAAGAGCAGAGAGTCATATTTTGCTTGCTGAATGCAAGCGGAACAAGAGCGAGCGGAAGGACCATCAGCTACGCTGCCGCCCCCTACATAAACAACACATCAAGTTCTACACTGAGCAAGTTTTTAACACTCCCTCGTGGAACATTGTGGAGGTCCAGCTGGTAAGAATCAGATGATAATTGTACTGAAATCAGCAATATAGGTGAATCCCAAGTAAAAATGTCATCTTTCTAAAAAGCTCTAATAACAGGTCTTGCGTTAAAAGAAGGCTCCATCCACTAAGAGGCACGGCCTTTTGGAAACAGGGAGGTACCTCGCTGCTATTAATTTCAAACTAATTTCAAGGAACGGGCTATTACCGCAGCAGGAAACCTGCCTCTGCACAGTCTGCAGGACTGAAAGTTTGATTAGGTGTGAGGTTAAAAACGCAACCTGACACCTCAAGTGGATGAAAAATACCATATCGCAATTAGGAAAGGTTGCGTAATCAGCATTTCAACTGAGCAGTACACCATATAAGAAGGAAGGGTCAGAAGGAGTGTGATGCAACATATCCTGCCCTGCTAAAATATACGCATTTTGAAATAAAACTGTATTTGCTGACATTCTAATATTTTTGTAGATTGAAATGCGTTTCTTGAAGAAGTTGTATTTCTTGGAAAAAACCCCAAACACTCTAAAACCCAGAGTTACTTGCAGTAAAACACTTTTCCTTCGGGCCACGATCTGCCATCTCATTTTGACTGTAGGCCATGTGACAGTAGCTCTGACTACAGGAATTCCAACCGTCTCTCCAGCTCCTACCCATTATCCATTAAAGCAAAGCAAAACACAAAGCTCCTGACAGCTTGGAGCAACGAACACACGGTCTCAGAACCTGGAGAACGGTGGATGTGCTCAAAGACTTCTCGTAGCTTTTTTTCCCCAAACCTATCAGCTTGCTCAAAGTGAGCACCTCTCCTTGCATACTTTGCTTCACTTGTAGTTTGAGACCAATAACACGTCTATCGAAAAAATAAAGTTCCTCGGTGGACTGCTGTGTTTGGTGGTCAAATAAGAATCAGTTGACAAAGCTGAAGGAGATGACAGCTGAAAACTCGATTGACCCCCTTCCTTTTTTTGAGTCATACCCACACTGCCCAAAAGATGGCAGTAAATATTTACATTTCTGTCCCCATTTGATAACAACCCAACCTCTCCACCGAGGAGACTATTCTGCATGCAGGCTACTGAACAAGATATGACTTAAGTTGCTCCAGCCAAGCAAAAGATACGGGTTGAAAGGGTTCCTTTGGTTTTTAAAACATGGTTATCATTTTCAACGGTGCACTTTAATTATTTGGAGAAAATAACAGCACCGATGAGAAATGTTATTTTCATCGGCGAGCCGAGTTTGTTTATGCAGAACAGTTTGCTGAGGACACGTATGTACACAAACACACAGTGGTGGCCTGTGGCACTGACAGTCACGAACCCTGGCCAGGCACCCGGACCTGCCGGTAACCAGCTCCTCGCCTTCTTTATGAGCTTTGTTTTCTTGTGCTCTTCTATCACTGATCTGTGCATCTCCAAAGCCACGTGAAATCCAGTGCAAACACCCGCTGCATCCTTTCAGATGGTTTCACGCCCTGAACGTTGCCCCTCTGCCCCAAGTGTCCGGGCACTGCTTCATAACACACTACTTGACAGGTCAATTTAAACCAGCAAGAAACACCAAACGCTGCCCCAATCCACTGCCCCCCCCCCCCCCCCGAAATTCCTCCTTGTACACACAAAGGCTGACCTTAGGCACGGTGATGTGGACTACCTTGTTTACTGACTGCTAACTAGTGACATGAAACCCGTTTGATTTCCCCTCCCTAGCCTTTGGACGGTCAACAATAAACTCGGTGTCACCCGCTTTTCTCTCAAGCTTCAACCAGGGTCTGAAAATGAAAACAGCCTCTGCTTTCCTCTGAAAGGCACGACAGTTCCACTGCAAAAACAGCCCTTTCACGTTCCCAGCTTCTCCTTATTTTCTTAAGTCCAAAGCGGAAAGTGATGTTAACTTTATTTCTCCCTCCCTCTCCCTTTCAAAACACATTTACTTGCAAGGAGGAGATGTGCTTGCAGCTGGAACGGGAATGGAAGGGAGGCAACTTAAATCTGTCAGGTAGAAGTCGCTGAAGGGAAACGGGAAAATAAATAGAAACAGATTCATAAAAAAAAATAGTAACAGATTGAAAATAGAACCATCTACACAGCAGGCCAGAGACTGCTATCAGTAAACCCAGCATAATCCTGCTCTTGTCACAGGCAGTACCGGGCAGGATTAAAAACGTGAAAGGGAGAGTGGAAGTGAGTCAGACTATTTTCCTTCACCATTCACAGCATTTTTATTGCCTGTCTCCCTCCCTCTCAGCAATTAGCTGTCAACTGAAAAAAAAACCAAAAAAAAAAAAAACCCCAAACAAACCAACCCCCCGAGCCTTTGGCATGGACACGGTGAGTAACTGTGGCAGGGTATCGCTGCGGCGAGAGGCTGATGGTGTTTTACATCGGCGCAGGGCAAGGCTCTCGGCTGTGTTATTTATCACAACCGAGCAGTAAGTCAATTTGTAAGAGCCGACGAATGTACCGTGGCTGGGATTCATTTGACCCACCTAGAGCCGTCTGAAATGAGGGGCTGGGGGTAGCTAGTGCCCAGGTCCCTGCTGGTGGCATCGAGGACAGAGAGGTCTTCGGATGGCAACGCATCCCGCATGGCTTCTCCTTCCTCCTGGCTGCAGAAGGAGAGGAGATGAGACGTAGGAAGGATGCTGCGTCTCACAGTATCTAAGGTGGGTGAGAGAAACCTTTCCTGAGGTGCCCGAAAAAAGGACGGTCAATCTTTTCTAAGATGTGTGAGAAAAAACACAGCAAGTATGTTTTCCCATAAACTTTTCTTTTTTAATAACTATGAATTTTATACAGGAAATGACTCTGTACTCCTTGGTTTGGACTATTTCAAATTAGAAATGTAAGAAATGTAAGTAACTCTTCCCAGGAGTCACTCCAGCCAAAGTTAACCTCACGGAACTCCAAAATCCTCTCTATCAGCACGATTACTCCTGCCCTGCATTTTCACACCAACAGCAGAGGCTCTGTTTCCACCACACAACAAATAAACCAGCACTTTCCACCACCGCTGAAGCCTCTGTTGCCCCTGGCTCTGGCTGAGGCACCCCTGAGAGGACAGCCAACCCACCCTGGTGAAAAAGAAAACTTCTTTATGATTTTGCGGCATTTTCCCCCCTGTATCAGCGTTAGGATGCCAGTGTAAATGTCAATGCTTTGAGTGGCTAAGTAACGGCAGCGATCTAGACAGACAGGGACAGCCATTGACTCAGCACATGAAAGGCACATATATAACCAATTAATTCCTTCAAGCTTCACTCGTTAGTGCCAGCTTGGATCATATGCCAGTTACCGCCGTGCCGCTCACACACTGTACTAGTTACTGCTGCTGCTGCTCTCCCTCCTCTCTTTTTCTTTGGAATAAAGAAAGGACCAAGGCCCCGTATTCACTCACATTAAAATATACATGTCAAGTGTTGGGAATTTCCTCATCTCATGAGTAACATTAGCTTTTTTACTCTTTCTTTATATCTAAATTTCAACATCATCTTCCTTGAGCTGCCAAGTTCCCAAGCCTGGGTTACCGTCACAGTAACTAAAAGGATTCATATATTATCCCTAAGAAAAAGTACTCATTATGTATTGGGCATGGGAGGCTTGGGGAGACCTTATCACCATGTTCTAATATTTAAAGGGTGGCTACAAAGAAGACGGAGACTCTCTTTTTACAAGGAGTCACGTGGAAAAGGCAAGGGCTCATGGCTACAAGTTACTCCTGGGGAGATTCCGATCGGACACAAGGCGAAAATTTTTCACAATGGCCATTGGAATCATCTCCTTGGGGAAGTGCTGGATTCCCCATCACTGGATACTTTTTTCTTGTTTGTCCTTCTTTCTATGTAACACTCTTCACTGAGTAGAAACGTTAAGCAGTGAGGAAGACTCAGCTCAGGTAACTCAGCACAGCTCCGGCAGATTCCTGGTACGGCAATTTTGGTTTATCCCCTTTTCCCGGGGCTCTGGCTTTGCTAAGCGTCAGCAGACGAACAGAGAAAGGGTGCCTGCCTGTCACTTAACATGGAGGGGTTTGGACTCTCACTGGGGGTTGTTTGCCGACAATATCCTCAACGGTTCAACTGCATTAGCTCTGCCTTTATGAAAATTTCCTTTGAAAAGTGAGTCACTAACCCAGGCGGGAAATTCTTTTGAAACATAGATGAAAGACACATTGAGTGCAATTCTCTAGATAGTAATAGTTCTTGGAAAACTCCACCTCTTACCTCCTTCTACTCTTGTTTATTCTTTTTGCTAAGAAAACTCACTCATCAAATTAGACTGAGCTGAGATTTCTTTTTAACTAGTTCAGCAGTACAATATTTTTTACAAGTTCTCTAGCAGAAAAAAAACCCATAGACACTTGCTGAAGAAAATGAGTATCAAGAAAAGTAGGTAGTGCTGAAGTTTCTGTTCCTAAGTAGGTTAACAGATTGACAGACTACTTCCTTCTCAACAATTCATTATTTCAGAGCTTATTGTTTTGTTGTTGCTATTTTAAGCAGGATTGTCAGAACCTGCCTGCAAGCACCGAGCAAAAATCTTCTCTCTAGTATTATATCCCAATAATTGTTTTTTAACAACCTGTGGGGGCCTGCGGGAGCTGGGTGAAAAGAGCAACACCAACTGTTAAATGTTTCTGCAAAGTCCCAGCAGATCAAATAATGGTCCTTGCTCCTGCGACGCCGTAACAGAGGGACACCCCACGTTGCACTTGTTGCTTCCATCGTGAGGCCTTAAGAAAGGGCGGTCTCAGAAGATTCCGGGTGGTTCCCTTAACAGGAAGGAAAACGAAAGGCAAAGACGTCCTGGTGAGAATTTACCAGCATTGCTACGGGAACCGCCACCTCCGCTGACACTGGTGACTGCCGTCGGTACCCCTGGATGGGACAGGGAGGCCGACCACAAAGCGGGGTCACCTTCACCCACAGGGCACTCGCGCCGAGCCCTAGCACCCAACAAGCTGGCCACGGGCTCCCCAAGGGCAGCCATCTGCAGGACAACAGAGTGCCCTAAAAAAGCAGAGAGAAGAAACCTTTCACCTACTTCTCACAAGATCGATAACACTGGCAAACGATGTTTTGCGACATTTAATTATCACACCGACAGCACTCGGGGGACCCAAATCAAGACCAACGAGGTCCAAATTCCAGGGGAACTGAGCAGCCCTGTGAGATAACCAAGGGTCAGAGTCCATCAGGCTTATTCCCATCAGGCCATCCCACCCAAACAAAGCCCCCCCCCCCAAGCAGGAGAGCCTGCACGGGGGGGTGAGCGCATGGATGTGTCTCCCCCAGCTATCTTATCGGGTGCTTTTTGAAGAGAAGCCCAGCAAACACCGTGTCATCTGATATGAGAGAGGGCAAGGACCCAACTGGGAAGTCGTCAGGACAGCAAGGGCAAACTGACGATTTCGGGAATGGATGGAGATTCCCAAGCGGCTTAAGGGGAGGCGAAGGGCAGAAAGCAGCCCATTTCAGACCACTGCGAGTCTCTCCTGCGGTTTTAATGGCAGCCAAACTGCTAAAAGTAGGTAGAACAACATACACAAGAACTTCCTGCTGCCACTAGATATTTTCTGCTGCCTGGTTTAACACATCCTTCACTGAGGCTCCCACAGCAGCAGATCTTGCAGGATACACACCCCACGTTGCTGTATAAATACAACCTTGTTTAAGGAGGCTGCAAGGTCCTTTCTCGTATCGGTAACAATCTTTACCGTTCATTTTTCAGACAAAATCTCTGCCGAAGCACCGCTGTGATCTGTTTACCTTCTGCTTGCTCAGGATAGTGCAGTGCAACCTCACGGAGCATTAATTTCCTTACCACATTTTTAAAGCCTAGCAGTCCTCATCAAAATGCCCTGGGGAAAATAAAAAAATAAAAAAAAAAAAAAGGGAAAAAAAAAGCGCCTTCACAGCAGTCCCAGGGAGAAAACTGGCTCAGCACAGCGCTGAAAATCTTCCCAGGAGGAAACCAGTAGCAAAACCTGGAGGGGAGCAAACCCTTCCCAGCTCTGCCCCAGAGCCAGACACATCTGGCTGCCACCAGCACGTCGAGACAACCTCCTGTAGCCCACTGGCTTGCTCCTCTCGTGAATGTCCTCTCCTTTCCTGCAGGCATTCGCACACTTTTTTTCGGGAAACCACCACCAACCCCCTATAGTCTTCTCATTTGACTCTTCCGGCCTCATTCCTCCTGCAGCATCTCCACTCAATTAGCCAATTATGACAGCTAATTAGTCATCAAACCTCAAAAGGCTAACCTCCCGCCCTCTTCGCTGCCTCACGCTGTGCATTAGCCCTTGCTGAGCAAGCAGCACACGCGGGTGGAGGAGCCGATGCTCCCACTCCCTGCTCCCTTCCGTCCCTCATAAAAGCAGGACTTCACCGAGTAACCTCTGTTTTGCCAAGCAGAGTGGTTCTGGGCATCTCAATTGAGGTCCCACGCACAGTGTCCCAGGCAGTATTCCAAGGAGACTACTCTCCCTTTTGCACTGGCCCCAGCTCAGGACAACGGGGACAAACAAGAACCATCCTCTCAAAAACACACGTAGAGCATGACAGGGATTAGGACACCACAGGCTCCCCAGGCTCTTCCTTAGAGCTAAGCAGAAAATCACCCAACTAAAGGAATCGTCCACTTTTGTCTGGAAGGTATCTTCCAGAGCCTGGGATGGAGGTGGAATAAGGATTGAGGGATAAAATAAAGTTCACTCTTTTCATCCCTAGCCTACAACTAAGCCCAATTTTTTCTGTCCTGGGTGCTCACAGCACGTGAACCCCCCAAACTTGCACTCGCTGCTCCCCACGCTGAAGCACGAGCTCTCAGAGGAGCATTTCAGCGTTACTAGAGCAGCCAGATATGCGATTCCACCCAGATGCTCTCCAAGTCATGCAGTTTCCTAATCAAACTCTATGAAAACATAATTTTTTCCCCCAGTTTCTGGGCTCCACAACGCTTCTCCATGGTTTAGGTCTTCCCTCAAACTAGTGACATCACACAGTTTATTTGATCACAGTTAGCCAGTTATCGCCACAGCATCTCCAGCCAGCCCATCTCTAGTTTTAAAGTGGGTCCTCTTTCTCCTCCCTCTCATGGGAGAGCTGCATATGACAATTCACAGCTTGCTCTCCAGTCCCTAACCGTCCCCTGGCCATTCTCTTAACAGTCCTGGAAATTAAGGGGTAACTTCTCTTTGAGACCATTTATGCCACAGCTGCTGTAACTCCCCACCAAACAAACTGGGACT
This sequence comes from Numenius arquata, assembly GCF_964106895.1. Classification (NCBI taxonomy): domain Eukaryota; kingdom Metazoa; phylum Chordata; class Aves; order Charadriiformes; family Scolopacidae; genus Numenius; species Numenius arquata. The sequence continues at coordinate 6,781,291 of NC_133582.1, forward strand.
TCAGTTGTCACTTAAAGAAGGCACAGCCCATTGCCTGCACGTGTGAGAGACCCACAGAAGGAAGATGACCCGAGCACCATTCCCGCAGCTAAGGGTGGCCAGCTATGTGACTGCTCAAGTCATTTCACACCTCTTTCTCCTCCCGCTCTGTCTGCCTCCCCTGCTCCGGCTGTTAGCGATACGCAGCGAGGGCTCAGGGTGCAGGCTGCCCGACCCTCGGTGCCAGCAAAGGCATCTGCTCAAACACACCAGCAGCAGGAACAAGCGGAGCCGGAACCACCTCGGCAACCTAAGGCTGAGGAACGGTTGCTTTGTGCGGTGAGCGAGGGAGGGAAGGAGGCCAGGACACTGCTAGCAGGCTCCTACAAGCACAGCGACCTGCTTTCATCGCTCAGCGGTTCGCTATTGCCCCATACCCAAATTCTGATAAGCACCAAACACCTCGGAGGTCAAGCAGACCTGTTTACGTGAATTCAACCACGCACACTCAGCTGACGAGGGAATAAACAGGAGTTACTCTTTGCCTCTATAAACAAAGAAAGTGCCAAGTCATTCGAGAGAATCAGGGAGCGATTAATTGGGTCACAGTGACTGCGATATATGTACTTATCTTAAATCCCTACCTCATGCCCTCTGTCTTGCACAGGACATGATTCACTGTCTGCTTCTGAGAATGACCCAGACTCATCGCTGGAGTTTGTTCCATAGGATGGCTCACATTTAATCTGGGCTCGGACTGGGTTGTACAATCCATCCCCCACCATGCCGGGCTCCTGGTGCTCGGGCGCCAGGAATCGGGGGCCTTGGGAGCAAGGGGAAGAGGAGAGCTCGCAAAGACGAAGGCTGCAGGGAGAGCCGCCGCTGCCGTCCTCCGCGTAGGAGTAGGAAGAGCACGAGCTGGAGGTCCTGGTTCTGGTTTCCAAAGGAGGAGAGCGAGGGCAAACTTTAATTGGCACCGGACAGCTGGTGTTCGGCCGCATCCTTCCCGGCAAGTGATCAGCTGTCAGTCCGCTGTGCGAATAGGTCTGAGAGCTGGGGAGAGACTGGCTACCGCCAGCCCACAGACCCTTTGGCACAGTCTCAGTGAGGTCTTTGTCCAAGCTGCTCACACCAGAATATGAATGCACCGAAGTGTTTACTTGGTCACAAGCGTTTGAAGAGAATATAACACTCCTCCTGTCCAGTTCCCCTTCTTGCTTACAGAGAGTTTCAAAGCCGGGCCCCCTGAGCGGTGATCCCACTGTGAAGTTGGAAGCATCCTTCTGCATGGCATGGGACTGTCCATAGTTCCCTGTGAAAGGGATGTAATCAGTTTTGTGGTCACCCTGAGTTGTCCCTTTTTCAAAAGGGCATGCTGGACTCCTGCCAAAGTGCTGTTGGGAAGTGCTGGGGAAGCCAACCAAATCTATGCTTTTTGTTCTGTTGAAGAAAGACCGCAAGCAAGAAGGAGAGGACCCACTTTTTGGCCTGTCGACGCAAGTGGGGCTTGGCTGCTTCCTGTCCATTTCAACATCCCCTTCTTTATCCCTGATGTCAGGTTCATCTCCAGACAGGCAAAGTGTGATGCTTTCTTCATCGTTCTCTTCATTCTGAGGCTCGCTTTTTATCTGCCCCATAGCAAGTCCTGATTTGAGGCCATTTCCAGAGCTCTCTTCGCTGAATGTGCTTGCAAAACCTGAGGTACTGATGTGTGATGTGTTGTAGACATTCTTGGTACAAGCAAGCTGGTATTTCTTGTATCTAGGGTACCGTGTTACTGCATCTTTGTCCAAATTGTCCTTGCTATCTCTCAGCATGTCAGAGTCAGGCAGCATCCCCTCGCCTTTGTCTGCTCCAGCAACAGTGGTTTCAAAACTGAAGGGCTCTTGGTGCATCCTCTCTCTTGGGCAAGATATTTTTGACGTCTCCGATTCCATCGTCTCCTCCTCATCTCCATCCGAGTTCTCCTCATCGTGCATGCGCTGACAGGTGGTATCTTTTTTGCACAGGAACAGGCCATCTTCGTTGTTCAGCAGTTGCGTCTGGAGGAAGCTGAAGCAGGAGTCCTCCAGGTTGTGCATGCGCAGGAATTCGGCGCAGTGGATGACCTCCTGGATGTTTTCCCTGCTGAGTAACAGCTTCGCAGTGTAGGCAAACTGTAACAATGGACCAAATCCCCTGACGGTGACCTGCAAAAAACAAAGAGAGAGAAATCGCCAGCGTTACCATCAGCTCTTGCTATCAACCCAAGCCCTTCAGCATGTAGTTAGATCACCCAACAGATCTAGCGTCCAGAAAGAAATACTGCTCAGTACCAGTTATTGGTCTATCGGGTCAGCAATGATGCTACAACCCAGTAACTAGCACTGCTCCTTTTATTTTGCTCCTGTATGTCACTGTACAGGTTAAGCTGAGCGTTATTTTTCCCAAATATCTTGAAACCTACAAAGTAAGCCTCTGCTGTAAGAGAAGACTGAAAAACCAGACTGGTGTGGGTGCTGCTAATTCTTGGATGGATCTTATTCTAACGGGGATGCAGCCCACCACCCTGAAAGTACCAATTCAAATTCGATTCTTCTGCCCCAGTGGAAGCTCTGGTGAACAGTGGTTTCAAGCTTAAGATACTCCTTAAATAACAAAAGTGTTTTGGGAAGGAAACATTTAATATTACAGAAAAATTCAACAGAAAATATCTTTCTGCCTCTTTCAAGAGCAAACCGGTTCCTTTTTTTTTTTTTCCTTCTCAGATTTTTGCAAGCCATCGCTGAATAAATAATAGGTAGGTAATGGCTGCGCGGGTCTTTTCTCTATCCTGTGGAGATCATTCTCCTCGTATTGCTCCTGATTTTAGTGAGTCTAAGGTACAGCTAACAGAAAAGAAATCCATATTCGTATGTCCCCTTCTCGTAAAATGGCCTAAAGATCAGAAGAGGAACCTAGAAAGTAGAAGAACCAGGTCCCTTTCCCAGGCTGTGGGGATTCAAACTCATACTTCCCAGCTCCTCAGATGTGTTATCCTATCCAGTAGATACGGGATACCCTGAAGGTGAGCTGCTTTTCCCCGTCCTTCCAATTGAATTAACTCCACTTCAACACGAAGCTGCTCAAGAGGTCGGTGAGACATCAGGCCATGAATTTGTGACGGTCTTATTCATGATAAGCATAAACGTGAGTGCATAATTTGGTTCATCCCAATGGAAAGCCTGTAAATTCCCTACACTGCCTCAGGACCAGTGGTAGAGCTCCCAGATTTTTATGGAAAATCCTGACTTCCAGAAACAAGCTTTGTTATTCATAGATCTGCACTTGTAATGCTGGATTATGAAGATACCACAACCAGTGCAGACTTTGATGGAGAGAAAAATATTTTGAAACACCTCTAAAATTACTCCCAATAGCTTTTCTGCACACAATATTACTGCTGTATCTGCTATTTTAAGAAACAGTGCGTTTTCATGCACATACTTACACACTTGCACATTCCTGCTTTACAATACGCCTCTGGTACGGAATTGCCTGGATTTACAGCTGGCTATTAAACCCATCTCTGCTTTATCGGTGTTACACTTTCTGCCTATTTGTTAGATTATCAGCTCACTAAAGGCCTATCTGCATTTTATCTATGCGGCATGATTAACAAAATTGCTCCAGAAATTAATGAGCTACTCGCAGGCTGGTGTTTCTCTTTGATAAGATCTTCAGTGTGGGGGCGTACATGTTCCTACACATCTTGTGAGCTCCACAGCGGCGTAGGTCTGTAGGAGCACCCATAAATACCGTCTGGGGTTTTTGGGTCCCTTTTTGATGAGGAGGGACTCCGGAGCACAAACCCAGCTCTCCTGGCAGTTGTGTCACTTGGCCACTAGGTGGAATGACTGGAAAACAAATTAAAATCATTTTCTGTGCAGGGTTTCACCCGCCCATCGGCGGGCTGACTCACACCAGCCCACAGCAAGGCTGTCTCCCGCGCTGACTCAGGTTTTCGCTCCCAATAAACCCCTGTGATAACAGACAGCAGCAAGACAGCTGTTACAGCTGTTCTGCGCTGGACGCATTGGGAGCAGAGCCCGAGACTGCGCTGTGGGCTCCCCACGATGCCCGGCAGATGCCTCAAGTGAAGGATGATGAAAACGCTGGCCAAACGTGCACCTTGACTTCGTTACAAGACCTCACCCGGTGACACAACTTTCCTCGCTCTCACAATCTTCAGACGCAGAGGGTGAAAGTTTATTCTCAAGCACCCAGCACTTGTCATTGCCCTCGGGGAGGAATCTCTCAAGTGCGAACGCTTGAAACTGCACAAACAATAACTCTGGTAACAAATGGATGCAAAGCCTGCTGCCAAGTGTGAGAGGTAGCGCAATCTCTGCCGCCTGAAGCTGTCTAAATACTCATTGGGCTCCCACGGCGGGTCCCCTGTCTCAGCCCCACCAGCTTTGGGGCCTGCCCGCATCTGATGCTTTCATAGAATCATAGAATCATCTAGGTTGGAAAAGACCCTTGGGATCATCGAGTCCAACCATCTACCCTACTCTACAAAGTTCTTCCCTACACCATATCCCCCAACACCACACCTAAGCGACTCTTTCTGGCAGGACGGATGGAGTCAAGGTGCTGGAGCGTGGCTACAAGCACCACACACCGGGAAAGAAAAGGCTTCGAAGCCGCGTGTGTTACCATCATGCACACATTTCTGTGGGAAGAGGTAAGAACAGCCTTTCTGAAATGATTTGACCTGACTGATGCATCCCAGTGAAAACACTTAGTGAAACCAAGTTGATCTGTGTTTGTAGAAGGAAACAGATCTTTTCTCTGATATAACAGTCTCCATTTACATGTGAGAGAGACCATTGCTGGATGGGTAAAACACGTGCCAGCAACAATCTCAGCTTATTTTTTTCCCCTACTGTAAATAAGATGCCATATGTCCAAGATTTGTTTGCTTTTAGACCTTATTTTCCATATAAAATAATGTTTAAGTAGGCAGGTCAATTTGTGAGAATCTCTGCTGGCCACCTTGTCCTTTGTCAAGTCACTGCTTCCTTGCCCTCCAATCGTTTGCCTTATTCCAATCTCTACCCATTTCTGTTCTTTAAGTGGAATTGACTGGCTATAAGAAAACCAGGCAGAGAAAAGGTAAAACGTACATCCAGAACAACCATGCCCACACAGACAAGAAGACTGACACAGAGATCTCAGCTTCTTGGAGGCTTGCTTTCAAGGAGCTTCAAGGAGGCTTCAAGGAGGCTTATCTTTCAAGGCAGGCCAGAAGAGGACTTCTCTTGTGTACTTGAAACATGCCAAACAGCTCGCCAAGTCTAAGGATGAATCATTTTATTTTGTCTTGCTCCTGTCCCCAGCTGGTCTTGTCTGCATTAAAACCCTTCTGCACAGTTAGTACACAGAGGACACGGGTACTGCAGCCCTACCTAAGTCATCTGGCACATCTTCTTGCCCTACAGCAATCCGAGAGATCGAGTACTGGAGGTCCACGTGCAGCTCCTGCCTCTGTCATGCTGCTACAGGTACCCCACGCTCAGCACGTGGTATGGAGGTCTACCTCAATTCACACTGTGGCAATAACAAGCCCGACCACTGCTAAGGTGAAAGAATGTTCTCCAGCCCTTTATCTGCCTCTTGCCTTCCAGACTGAGCGAGCCGAGCCAGGGAGTGTGTTTCGTACATCCATGCCCTCAAGAGTTTATGATACTGAGAAACGGGCTGGAAATAATGCAGTGGTATAATCACCGTCAAGAGAGTTGTTAATCAGCATTAGCCGTATTGAATTTTCTGGCAAAACTCAGACAGCAGCCCTGCAGAAAATAACCATGTGAAATCTATTTTACTTTAGTCCGACACTGCTTTTCTCCTTATGGAGTCCTGCGGAGCGCGATGCTCTGGTTAGTTTTAATTGATTTAAGTGACCAGACTTCCACTACTTCCTTTGGAAGATCATTGCCAGACTCTACTTAAAACCTCCCTGTGAGGAAATATTCCTTCCCTTATTTTCCTCCATCACCTCTCATTATATTCCCTCAACGCATTCCGGGTAATGCTTCTTCCTTCTGGAGAAAAAGTTGTATCATTGTTATACTCTCTGCCTTCCCTTCTTCTTTGGTTGGTATTATATCATTAATGAAAAAGTGGCTAATTAAAGGAAAACACCATTGATCACTGTCAGATGGGAGAACAAGAAGTTGAGACAAAGTCAGCAATGAGAAAAGCCAGCAAAGAAGGCAGCAAATACAGTGTTTTTAGCACAGCATTTTTCTAGTACTGAGCACACACTATTCTAAAATTTGGAGGAGGGTTAGCTCACTTCCACCTTAGGAACATGGCGTTTTCGTAAAGGACTTTTAGGGCAGAAATTTCTATTTCAAACATAGTTGTAGGCACACCCGCGGGCGCCACGGGAGGTAGAGCACCGCGGGTGAACTCCCTCCGGCTCCGTGTGGGTCTCCTCCATGACGGCTCATCCAGCGTGCCACGGAGGCCTCCACGGAGTTGTTCCGAACACACGGGACCTGGCCTCAGAGCACACGCGGAGGTTCTGACATTTCTGTGGATGGGCTGGACTCGCTGTGTGCTGCAGAGTTCATCAGTGCATGCTCATTAGCTGGCTGCCCAGACTTCCAGATGTCTCAAAATCCCAGACAAATAGACAAAATCCTCCAACTCCGCACAGACGGTATTTCTTCTGGGGGGGGGGGAAAAAAGGTTATTTCCAAGGGAAACATGGATGTCTGGTAACCCTGCTCCGAATGGCATCCGTATGAAAAGCTGCATCTGGAGTGGGGAAGGTCAACCCCTGCAAAATGCCAGCAAATCTGAGTTCAATTTAAAGAGGGGAAAAGTGATTAAGGGCAAGGAAAGATCACTGTAAACATGAAGGAATGTAAAACTTGGCAAGGCAATATCTAAAATGGAGCAAGAGAATGTTTACAGTAATCTGATGCATACTAACATCAAGAACAGAGAAGAATTGTCTAGTTTGCTATGGGGGTGCTATTGCCGATTGCAGCGAGAAGAAACTGAAGAAATGAAAAACGTAGGGATTTTTTCCTGCCTCTTACCCTAACAGCGAATACAGTGCCATCTTGGAAGGCTTTCCAGGGAAGAGGATGGATACCTTATGTCCGAGTACCGCAAAGCAAAACTAACAAAGCACAACCTTGTTCTGGCGAGGTGGGCTTTGATAATTTGGGAGGCTTTTCCAGCCCTAATTTCCGTGTTAAAGAGGGAACAGAGCCAACGACCTTCTAGAAAACAGCATCCAAGTTCAACAGCAAACGTACACGCAGTTGGTTCCTTTTCGAATAAAGAGTACCTGGGGCATAGTCAAAGAACTTTGGTTCTTTGGTGGTGGCATCGGAGGGCAGAACCCCCTCCTCCCCTCTGGGGATATGACGGTAGATCTGCAGAACATTAGTTGCTAAATCCCACCGAATTGGGGGTAAATTAGACGGTCAGAGCTTCAGACCCACTGAGAAGGCAGAAGCCCTGACACAAGGGCACAGGCCTAGATTATTATCTTTATGCGTTTGAGCAGTCTTGTTGAAATCAATAGGAGCACTGATGGGTTTTCTGTGAAGCACGCAAGCTGCTTGTAGGATTATGGATTACATTTTTATTATTTTGATTTTCAGGTTAAATTCATCACTAGGCACCTAAAAACAGTTAGAAAACCCTCATCTCCCATCTCCAAACATCGATTTAATTATTAAGCCATTTTGTGGGGAAGGAAGAAAGGAAAATTGAATCAAACCTCACATGCTGAATATCAAATCCTAAACTAAACATTACTTTAAAACAATTTTATAGAAAAATAGGAGAAACGTGACCGTTTCTTGCAGAACCCCGAATCAATCCATTACTCGCGTACTGTTTTGTTGCAGGCCTGCTGTGGTGCCCATTTTGTTAACGTTTTAGTGTTGCTATCGCAGTCCAAAGGCACGTGCGGAAACCTTTTAAAACCATCTCAGCCCTGAAGTTTGCCTAAGAAGCCCAAGGATGTAGCAAACAAACTACTAACTTCTCACTCGGCCAGCGTGTTCCTAACACTACAACTTATATAATCAAACACATGCTAGAAATAGGAGATAAGATTAGTGACAGTTAACTGCTGCTATTTTTTTTTTTTTCCACAGCCTGAAGAAGGTCTCTGGGATTAAATATTAACTCTAATCTTATTTGCTAAAATTAGCCCACACTGTATTCTTTTTCTTTTACAGCCAATTGCAAGTATAGCGCAGAAGTTATTTTCAGAGTGTAATCTGATAACCAAAATCAGTCACCAAAGCTGTTATTCCATTAAGAGTTAAGAGACTTCCTGGTTATTTACTTAGTTATTTTTACTTGGGATAGTGGGGCCTGGCAGATCCTTGTTTTTCCCAGCTTGAGCTTATTTGGTTTCGGTAAACTCTCCGAAAAATTTTACTATATTGCCAGGTTCGAACAGGTCAGTCGCGTGTACAAAATCAATGGCACTAGACGTTCCCGTTTCTCCCTCTATATGCAAAAAATAAGCCTGCACACAGTCAGTTTTGACACCGCGATCATTTTACACAGGGTGGGAACAGGCAGGAGGCAGGAAAAAGTCCGACGAAGAGACGATGAACAGCCGAGTACTTTCACAAGCCAATGCCATGCCAGTACTTTACTGCATTTTCCCCCCCTCTTTAATTTAACAGCGTTTAAATGTTCTCTCACCAGCAGCTCATGGATGTATTTCCCCTATCTGCTCATAAAGCCACGGAGCTGCTAAAATGAGTAATCACCCTTTAAAATTCAACTTGGGTAAGAAGCATAAGACGCAGGTATTTGTATTATCTGGGCTTTTAAACAAGAGAGGAACGTACAAGTTGCTGATGGAGAAGACTTTCGAGGAGTGGCCTTTGTTTTCACTCTAAACCCACTTTTCTTTAATTAAGCAGTTATCCTGCTGGCCCCGGTTTTACACTCTGCCATTTCTGGCAGCGCAAACGTATTTGGGCAGAAGAGTGACCTGAAGTCCAAGTGACAGTCTGGCACCTCCCACATCGCATCACATCACATTGCATCACATCACGTCGCAGGGGTGGAAGGCCACCACACAACCACTGCTAAAGACACCCCTGGGCACCAACGCACGTAGGGGAAGGGAGAACCTGGACGTACAGCTCCTTTCTTTGAGAGGTTGATTCCCCTAATTTTTTTTTAATTTTTTTTTTTCTTTTTAGCAAGAAGTCTCACTGAAAAAGCTTCCACCTGCAAGGCTACACCAACGCCAGTCTAAAAAGCATCCCGATACCTTTCCAGTGCATCCTCCACAACAGCCTCTTGAGGTATCAGGCTGAGAGCTTCAAGGACTTGCTTAACTCCCTTTAATGGTACTTCTACAAAAGATGCCACATTGGAGGTGCTCGTCTGACTTCCAATTTTGTGCTTTCGGAATGAAAAAAAAGCACAGGTGCCCCCCCTCAGCCCTCCCCTTTGAAGCCCCAGCTTGCAGCCGGACGATGAATTTACACTGGAAGCCCTGAGTGCCTACGTGAGAGTAGTTACAAATGAAATGAGGAAACCAGATGACTTCTCATTTTCTTCTCTCCAGCTTAACGAACACGTCTGGGGGCAGCACTTCAAAGGGCCTCTTCCCTCCTTGTCTGAAAGGGGAGGGAGAGACCAATATCCCTCCGTGCCTGCAGAGCATCACGATGCTCCCGGGCGGCAGGTGGTGAGATGGGGGAGGAAGGAGAGGTCGCTCACGCTAGAACCACCTGGAGGACGGGGAGCAATAATTGCAAACCGTCTCCATCACCCCCTGAGAAGTGCGTCAGCGCTGACGGCGGGGCAAGCGGCTCGGAACTGATTGCCAAGCACAAAGATGGCGTAAACAGCCAGCGGATCGATGCCCGATTTATTGGTTATGTCAGCGTTCGACCACACACGACTTAGGGATGGAGCGCAAGAGTTAAGCCACCCAAAGACCGAATCAAATTCTCCACGGTAACAGCCCCAACATCGAAGAGTTCTCAAAAACCCTGGCCCCTAAGCCTGGGGCCAGTAATGTCAGATGAACCAAGTGGGGAGACAGAATCAGAAGACGTATAAGAAATAAAAAAATATAAATTCAGAGTAATAAAAGTAAAAATAAAGCGATCGCTGATCCAACTACCATGCTTGTTTTAATCCACGGCCTCAAGTTTTATTTCCTCTCAGCGTTACTGAAGGCCAACTGAAATTCTTTTGACCTTTCAAAAGTGAGATTGGTTTCAAATCAGAATGAAGAATTTACTTTTGGAAATCCTGACAGTATCCCTGGGTGCTTTCAGCATCCTTCCCATCCCGGCAAATTTTAAGGGGAAATTAATTTGTTGAATTCGCCACAACTGTCAGAAAATACACTGTTTCTTGAGAAGGAAGGTAGAAATCACCAGGCATATGTCTCAATACTTTGCTGCTGACACATTTCAGTGCAAGAAACAGAAGGCATCTTTTCCAAACCTAGAGGAATACACTTGCAAAACTGCAGGGACACCTCCCACCAGACCAGGTTGCTCAAAGCCCCGTCCAACCTGGCCTTGAACACCTCCAGGGACGGGGCATCCACAGCTTCTCTGGGCAACCTGTTCCAATATCTCACCACCCTCACAGTAAAGAACTTCTTCTTAATATCTAGTCAAACACTAGTTTATTAAACCATTAAGAGAATACTGTCTGTAATACTATGCATCGAACTGGAGGAACGGACAAATTGGACAGCTGAAGTGCCACCGTTTGGAGAAAACACCTTAATGAACTTCAGCAGGAGACGAATTTTTCCTAATTGCGTGGTTTGGGGTATGTCGTCGATGTTAGAGGCTGCCTAGGGCGTAATTGGAGAACACAGAAAATTAAAAAATACAGCCAAGAGAGAACCTTCAGGCAAGCATAGGTGAAAAAGCGCCGAGGAAAACTTTCAGGCTGCTAAGGTCAGGCTCCGGGTGGAGGTGTTAGAAAGAAAATTAGAGGCAACGACGTTTCAAATAACCTTTTCTCCAAAGGAACAACTCAGCTACGACATGACTGAAGCAACAAAGAACACATAAAAACCAGTGGCACTAATTAGCAGTTTAAACACTCAGGCATGAACTGGAAGATAAAGCAAAGGGAAATACGGCTGTGATATCTGGCAGTTTGCAATACATTTGTTTTTCCAACGCAACTTGCACCTGAAGAAACCTGGAACGCAGTAACGAAGGATGACATCGGAGGGTGGCTCAGCAGAAATGCTGCCTTCACTCCTTGGCTGCCCGCGCAAGCCGTGCTGAAACCATCGGGGAAGAAATCGGCAGAAACGAACAGATTTTAACCCAAGAGCATCATCAGAATTAAAGTGCAACCGTAATTTAAAATTAAAATCAATCCCGTATTTTTGCAAAAGGAAAACACTGACCCCCAGATTAAAAAAGAAAAAAAAAAAAAGGAGAGAAAGTGTTAAGTCGTGAGGGGGGGGAAGGAGTGGGAAAGCTTTCACAGAATATAAATTGTGAGAGAAGAGTCTGTGAAAGATCTGTTTAGGTGCATATCATGAGCCAAAATGGGGAGAAAAAGGGAAAAGAAAAAGCAGTTTAAGAACTTCTAGAATGCAAAGAAAAACTCCAGAAGCCTCCAAGTTACATCAGGAAATATCAAAACAGGCAGAAAATGAGGATGTGTGTAGAAATTTGCTAATTCACAAGGTGCTTAGAGGAGCAGTTCAGTTTCCAAAGCTGCAATTAATACACAAGCAAACACAACAATGCAGAAAAATTACAAAGACCCGTAAATTACACCAATACTCCTCTTTCCTAAGCATGGCAGAATTTATTTATATGAATAAACTACGTAATAGAGTGTATTAAATACACAGTGCATTAAATACACTGTAATTACTTTATAAAAACAAGGAATACTGCACAGCGAGGCATCTCCCTACAAGCCCTACTATTATAGTTTGAGTAGCGTAGGAGAGGGAGAAACAGGCTCTGCTAGATACGATCTAGGAAAACACAAGGCTGGACTCTGAGGAAGAGAACGGAATCAGGAGACAAAGGAGCTGGAGAAGAAGCAGGCTCAGGAGATGGGGCCAGACAACATCCCATGCAGCTCACGGATGCTCTGCCATGGTTTCCACAGGGCTGATGATGCCAGGGCTTCCAGTGCTGCCCGTGACCACGGGTTGGCACAGCACGGCATGTAAAATCACCGGCATCCTTATGCCGGGGGAGCAGAGAGCACAGCCCAGCAAATACCAAAACATTTCCAGTCCAGAGACGGTTTTGCTGGGCTGTGGAAGGAACCGCACGTCCAAGGCTTTACTACTGCGCTTCAGGAGGTAACCAGGCAATTACAATTATTAACTGGTAGGCTTGAAACCCTGTATAAATAACCCGGCTTCCTGCAGGCATCACATTTTTGAAACAAAACCTGCCAAATGTTGCATTTCTTCCAGTTTTCCTTCCCCTCCTCCGCCGCTTTGCCTTTTAATTTCCGGTATTCGGACACGCAATTTTTCTGCATTCACCTCGTTTTTGTTCTTGCACGGCTACTAACAGATCTGAGGATTACGGCGGCTTTTGTTCCACTGCTTGGCGTTCACGTTTCATCGATGACGTCTGCCCAGCTCAGCAGAGCAGGTCTGCAAGGAGAACCAGCCATTGCTGAGCTGGCAAAGTCGGTCCCCTCCCGTCCTCCACGAGGAGCGGTTCACTCCTCCCGCGGTGGCCCAAAAGGTCAGCGGGGCTCCATAAATCCCACCAGGAAAAAAATCGGAGGCGTTTGCCTTCTTGCTGAGATTTCACGTCTGCTACGAGCAAAGGTAAATGGCTCTTCTAGTTCCTAAAGGAGGATGGGCTCAGCAGGAGCATCCCACGGGGAAGGATGGGAAGGATGGGCGACAGCATCCCAAGAGCAGCCACAACCCTGCCACCAGCTCCGGGCCGTCCCCAAGGAATTGACTTCCCCCTTTCCGCTTCATACGCAGGATTTTTAAGATCTACCCAGAAAGTGAGGGGTAGTCCTCGGAGCCCTAGAAATACTCTCCAGGTAGAAAAACAACGGCGTTTCCAGCTTGATGTGTGACTTCCCTGTCCTGGGAGGGTGGAAGTCGGGACTTTACAGCTATTTGTGCCTGCGTGTGTGTTTACATATGCTCACACGCGCCCACGCACGGTAGCGTGAGAAAGAGACAAGAGAACGTGAACGCGTGTGAAAGGGAGTGAATTAGCCCCATCTGCTCCGAAAAGATCGTTTTCTCCTTGGATTTCTATTACCGTCGTATCATTGCCACACTAGAGTGCTCCTAAAAGGCTACAGCTCTGGCAGCCGGCACCATTACAGCTGCTCAGATTATTAACAGTATAAATAAACTCTCAGAGACACTACTAAGAAAATATTAACTACAATTATCAGTGTCTGATAAAATAATGAACAGTGAAGTGTTATTCTGCTGCCTCAGTCACCAGAGCGCATTTATGTGTGCCATGAGTAATGAAAAACAGTTTATTTGCATACTGAATCATCCTGGAATTGGTTCTTGCTATTTTATTTTATTTCTTTTTTTCTAAAGATCAAGCAGCACAGGCTGAAGCTGTGTGTTTGCAGAATTCAGCGTACCCCACCTCCTTTCCCACCGTGTATAATCCCATTAATTCCAAGTGAACAGAAAGCCGTGCCCGTCGCCATGCACACGTCTGTTGGAGGAGGGAGAGGGAGCAACTCTAAAACCTCCTGATGGACTTTTATTCTTGAGCCTTGAAGCTTTTTCTCCCTAGACGAGGAGCAAGGGCCCACACCATGTCAATGCCCGTGTTTGCTGCGTGGATCCTCCAAAGGATCCTGTTTTGGCTTTCGTGAGCGCCTTTTTTTTTCCTCACATTCTCTAGCGATACTCCGGAGCCCTGTCCTTTCCTGAGAGCAGTGGGAAACTTGGGCTTGGTTTCTAATTAATAGACGTTATTACTTCCCTGCAAGCACTGGGAAAAAAAGCTCTTAATCGCTTGGAGAGCAGCAGACAGGAGCAGCAGCCTCTTGTCCCATGTCCCCAGGCTGGGCTCCAGCCCCCCGACACGAGCAACACCGTCCTTGGCAGTCATCTTGTCTTCTTCGCTGTTCATTAGTGTGGGGCTCATTAAAATGAGGAGAAATAAGCTACCTGGGCCTGAAACCACTCACTGCAGGGCAGGCATCCAGGCCAGGCTGCCTGTTCTCATGGCCCCGATGCAGGACGGTACCCCCAGGTACCAAGGAAAATTAGAAAGATGACAGATAGGGACAGCAGCAACTAAATACAACCAGAAAGAAAGGCAAAAATGCAAGGCTGAGAGAGAGAAAAGGGAAGAAGGGATTTTCTAAAATAGCTTCCCTTAATCCGGGCCAGAAAAATCCTGTGTTTTTTACCCCACTGCCCTTTTTCTGTGCCCTTTTCCATCATGGCTCCAGCATCCCATGCTCCCTTGCCTGGTCTCTTTTCCCTGTCTACAAGCCTTTTGTTCCAACCCCTCCTTCTATGCTCCGCCGTATTGCCAACTCCGAGCAGGCGGCCACGGCGGGACCATCCTCCGATGTGCACACCTCGGGGCCCTCATTGCCCGCATCGGTACGACGGTGAGAGAGGAAGAAAAGCGGGGCACAGGGGCAGGAGGAAACGCCGTCCTCCAGCATCCCTCCCTGCCAGCTGCGGGGAGAAGGACAACTCGGAGGAGGCGATCTTCTCCCTCCACTTCATCCCTCCCCGGGATGAATCTCCGCTCCTGGGAGGGGAAGAGTCCAGCCTCAGCCTTCCTCGCTATTTTCCCTCCAGCATCCTCCCTCTCCTCGTTCTCAGCAGTTCTGGCCACCAAAGCAGGTTAGACTTGGCTTGCCCTGAATAAGTCACCTACATTAATTTTTTCCTCTTTAATTAAAGAGTTCTTCTGTGAAACAATTTACGAGAACTTCTTTGCTAAGGGAAAGAAAACAACGTACTGTTCCGCATGTGTTTTACAAAGACAAACATGCTCTCTCCAAATGAATTTTGTTCCCCCAAAAGCCCCTATGGAAGGCAAAACAGAGAATGGTAAAGGATTCGCTGAAGAAGAACTGAAATTCATTTTAAATCAGTGTACCATGTAAAAATGCTGTCTTACAAATAGGATTATTTAATTTAAACCTTAGATCTGTCAAGTTCCATTACTTCAAATGGAGCCTGTCGTTTTTTGACTTCATTATAAATCAGGATTATATTACAATTTATGTTAGGTAAAGTCACCGCTTCGATGGCAGACGGCGAAAACAAAATTACACAGCAGTCAGTAAATAGAGCAAAGTCATTGCACTGTTCTTGAAAGGCAAAAAGTCATCTTGCTAAATGAGGGTCCGAGCTGTCCTGTACCAAGACTGTTCCTAATAAATAAAAGACCTCTGGGAAAAGTGCTGAGCATACGCTGGATCTATTTTCAGCTTGCCTCAGCAGCTGCTGCCCCTGGGATCGCATCTTTGCTCATACCCTACACCATATGTAATCACTCCAGTGCTGCAACCAGTAAGATAATGAAAGAGCATGGCATAAATCTATACTTGAGCGGAATGCTAAATGAGAAAAATAATACAAAAAAGGGGGAAATAAACCACATTTTCAAGTCATTAGGAAGAAAGACTTTGACATATGAAGTGTTGCAACCATTAATAGCACTTATCATATAGAGTGGAGACAAAGAGACAAATTAATCAAACTGACAGAACTGGGACATTTTATGCTAATGCAGGCTCCTGGGTTTTCGTTTGTATTCCTCTGTGTCTGGAAAACTGATACCATTACAGGGCAGGAAATTGCATGAATAACATGCAACAGATCATAAAAATTCACACACCAAGTGCAGAAACACTGCCAAAAGCACTGTAAAAACAAGGCTAGAGACCTCAACAGAGGAACTACCAACAGCTAATGAATGCAAATAAGTACAGGAATATTTCCCACCCGTGCATAACAATGAGACGTCGGCTGTGACTCCGCAGTCTCCCAATAGCGGAGGTAAAATCAAGCCCGGAGAGCCAACACGCAGATAGCTGGGGGGAACTGCTGGCCAAGCCGGGGTCTGAGTCTGTTGGCAGTATTGCAGCCAGCAGTTTGAAGCCCCCGGGGAACTGGCACGGCCAAGCGTTGCCTCTGCCTAAACGCATCGCTATCTTAGATTTCATTTAACCTCTCAGGTAAGAAGACAGAGGGGGAGGAGGACGAAAGAGGAAATAAAACAGAGGCGCAAACCAGCACATAATTCCACAAAACAAAAATCCCCTTGCCCCCCCCCCCCCCCCCCCCGTGGAAATCTAGGGCATGCAGTCAAAACCTTCACAGATAAGAGACATTTAAAACCCAATTCGTTTGGGAAATACAGAAGGCGCTGGCTGTGCAAAGCCACAGCCGCGCTGTAAGGGGCAGGAAATGGCAAGAACTACAGGAATGCTGGGCAGGGCACGGTGAAATGCAGGGTCCGGCCAAGGTTACTTCGTTTGCCGTAAAGGCTTCTCAGGGACCTTTAAATAACCCCGGCAAAACAGAGCACTGCCGAAGCGTAGAGAGAGCTCATCGGCCGCACAAACACCGAACGGAAAATACGTTCCCTCGACGGGCAGCCACGGAATTTCTCATCGCTCCCCCTTGTTTAAAAAAGCGACGCTTCCCTCTTGTGCGGTAGCGACCGTACAAACCTAAGGCGAGGACTAACTCGGGGTGGGGTGGGTTAAAAGAAGTAAAGCTGACACCTTTTGGAGCTGCGTCATTTCCAGCACCGCTCTCACCTTCCCCAGAATAGCACGATATGCAGCTGACGGGGTTGAGCAAGAGCATTTATGCGCCAATACTACATGCATAAAGAGGGTGAGGAACTGCCAGCCCGCCCAGGGGGGGCAGCTTTCCTGAAGAGCGAGTAGAGTTCAAGTCCTTCCAGCCTTTGGTGCTGGAGGACCCCGTGTTCAGAGGCATCCAAGGACAGAAGCTGTTTTACCCCAGCAGAGATGGGCACGGGGAGCACAAAATACAGAGCCCAGCTCTCCATCCGCTCTCCACAAGACCGCTAAGGGAGGTTTTACGCAGTTTCAGCCATGGGAACAGGGTTTATCTCCAAACCTCAAAATCTTTTTCTGTTCCTTCCATCACTACCAGAGTCTCAACAGGGTGCTTGGCATGGTACCAAAAAATGGTGCGCGCACAAAAAAGCTGTTTCCAACGATGGTGTAACCTTTGTTCCAAGGGGAGAAATTAGAAACAGGCATTCATTAACTCCTGTAAATATACATCCATCTGACAGACGGACAAGGGTTACAAGCTGCAAATGGAATGACTTTCTCCCTTCCCTTAAATTAAAAAAAAAAAAGCAAAAAAAAAAAAAGCACAGACAATTAGTTACAAAAAGGTCTCATGAAAACCTTGGCTCTAAGAAATTTTAATATCAGAAGGGAAATAGTTTGGTCAAATAGTTATAACGATGTTGATTTCTTCCCCTCTTTACAATAGCAAAACCACCTTTGAAGTCTCCCAAGAACACATGCGACACCTGACCCTTTCTTTTCCTCTACATGCAACCAGAGCAATTTGGGAAAAGAAAAACCTAGTTAGAGTAAAACATCCATTCCTGAAAGAGAATATTTATAGAGGACTTTACTACTACCTTACTATTCAACCAAGAGGTAGAAAGCACAGCGACAAGAAATGACTACGAATTCTCCTACTGCTTTAGTAATGCAATTCCTCTTTAGAAAACCAGTTCCAGAACTGGACTGTAACCTCACCAAATAATTCAGAGTAAAACCGTATCTGAGAACTCAGCCAACAGGAGCAGATGATGCGAAGAGTCTGGGGCCCTGAGGCTGGGATTGATTTGAAACCCTCCTAGCTTGCCGTGAAGAGCAGCTTACGGTGTGCAGCGCTGGTCTGCTCTACAGTTCTCCCAGAGCTGCTTGGAGAAGGTCCAGCACAGCAGCCCTCCCAGTGGCTCCCACTGGGGTCACCTCGGCTGTGCACCACCAGCTGAAGACAGAGGCCAGAACATCATCAAACATTTGTCTTTAACAATTTATCTGCCTGTGCCCTCTCAACCGAGGTTTCCAAAAGGAAAGTTCATGCATAATAGGGAAATAAATCACTTAAGAGAAGGATTAGGCTCATCTTTGAAAGGGAAGCAGAACTAAACCAAGCTTAGGTGGTGTTCTCAGTCCTCCAACTGCAAGATACATTGAACACAGGGAAAGAAGAAAAGGACTGTTGATTTAAAGGTTTCTGCCACTACTGAAAACTACTCTTTCTGCTTTCTGAATGCTATGACGACTCTGCAAATGTGAACAAGTTTCTTCGTAGAATGTCTCAATGCCTATATATGTCTCAGACACCTCTTCATTCTTCACTTCCTTGGAAAATGGTATCGATATTATTTGTCCTCAATGGCCACTGCTTACATAAACTAAGCAAAAATGACAAGGATAGATAGCTCTTACAAAGGACAGGCAACTTTCTATTTTCTATGCCTTGCATTTGACAAATTAATTCGGACATTTAAAACACAGCCTCTGTTTGATGTGTCCAGTCTCCTGAAAACTAACAAGTTCAAGGAATAGACAGAAACTGCTTGATTTGGCTTTATGTCCAGACAAAAACGTCATATGCAGAAAGCCATCCATGGAAGAACATGGAAACCTGCAGTCAGATAAAAATAAGGTGAAAAAATAGTTCAATTCAACAGGCAGATGGAATGGCTGGAGAGACCCATCCACCTCAAGCCCAGCTTCCCCTTACGGAAGCAGAAATGAGCACTAGTCCTCTGCGGGAAGCAGAAGGGAAGTTGTCAGGATTTGTCTTTCCCCAGCTTTTTCCTGTCTTGAAAGCTTTCTGGCTCCAACCCCATCCTTTGAAAGAAACAGGAAATAACTTGAGCTTATTCTGTTTTTACTTGACCGAGAATCCCCTGACAGGGAAATTTTCTCTGAAGGCTGCCTGTGTATCTGGGGAGAGAGGTGGCTGGGCATGTTGCACTACTGCTGTGTGGTCAGAGATGGAAAGATATTTTGCTTTCAGAGTTGTTTAAGACTTGTTCCTTACTAGCTGCAGGCCCTTGAAACAGAGGACCGCAGGTCTGAATTTCAAAGGGAAGAAAAAAACGCAACACATTTCCATTTCTCACAAGCAAAAGCTTTACACTGCCAATAATGTAGCCTTAGCCTCCTAGCTGACAGTCTGACGAAAATCCCAGACCACTTCACCAGAAGTACTTTTTCCTGAAACTGAGAATTGTACTGGCAAAGTTTGCATAGACATTTTTTTTTTTTCTTTAAATCTAATCTTTTTACCTTGAAACACTACCACAGACTGCATCCCCACCCATTCTGGGAACATAAAGAGGTATTTGCACAGACTAGGGAATTCATAGAATCATAGAGTCATCCAGGTTGGAAAAGACCCTTGGGATCATCGAGTCCAACCATCTACCCTACACTACAAAGTTCTCCCCTATATCATATCCCCCAACACCACATCTAAACGGCTCTTAAACACATCCAGGGATGGTGACTCAACCACCTCCCTGGGCAGCCTATTCCAATGCCCGACCACTCTTTCTGTGAAAAATTCTTTCCTAATGTTCAGTCTAAACCTACCCTGCTGGAGCTTGAAGCCATTCCCTCTCGTTCTGTCATTAGTCACCTGTGCAAAGAGACCAGGACCAACCTCTCTACAGTGTCCTTTCAAGTAGTTGTAGAGAGTGATGAGGTCTCCCCTCAGCCTCCTCTTCCTCATACTAAACAGTCCCAGCTCCGAAAGTCAGTCCTATCACAACTCAAAGCGAGCAAACTTCAAGTACTACAAAGCGTTTGATGGACTGGACGCCCACACCCCTTTAAACTATTGGCATTGCTCAGGTCCATTTCTGGGTCAGTCCATTTATTTGGATGCTCTTCTTTCTATTTCACCACCCCAACAAACCCACCTCAGCACTGGCTTCGGGAAGGACATCTGACACCGCAGGAGAAGAAAACACCGAGAATACAACGCCACCGCTGAATCCATCCTGGGTCACACCTGTCAAACCTCCCTGCACTCCTTACAGTAAGTCTGTACCCTTCCATTTCTCTAAAGTGTTGTTCTGAAATGATGAGGAGCTGCTGCAGTGAATGACACGGACCAGGTACCTCAGCAAACCCACACGCATACTCCACTAAATATGGTTGCTCGATTTTGGGGGTCCTGAATACCCACAGCTCCCATCCGCCAAGACTGATTAGCTCTCAGTAGAAGAGATCAAGTCTTGCAAGGTACCTGACTATTGCTTGGGATAAATGGGATGCTGAAAAGTAGGAAAGTTTTAAAATCTTGCTCTAAGTATCAAGATTTAAAAAAAAAAAAAAAGAAATTTGAGAATTTAATTTTGAACTGGAGTCTGCAACAGCTCTGTCACTTTGGCAAAAATTCCTACATAAGCATCCTCAACGTGCCCCAGTCTCCTGGTGAGGGACTGGAAGTCTTTGTAGCAATCCACATGCTTTTTCTGATCTGCTCCATGCCTTCAAGTCTACTTTCCTCTTAGATGTGTAGTCTCAGCAGCTCTTATCGATGGCAGCACACAGGACCTCAGGGGTGATGCAGGCAGAGGACACAGAGCAGAACCCATCACCCAGGACCAACTGGCCAGGTAAGGCAGCGAGGGGCTCCATCCTACCCCAACCATCATAAAAAATGCCACAAGTAGTCCGAAAATCCTCTCAACACTTCCTGCATGCTTAAAAGATACAGAGGGAAGAAAATGAGACTGAAACTCCAGCTGAGGAAGCTGGAAGCTCTGGATTCAGATAGAGGGGCTGCTCTGGGACCAGCAGCTGTGGGTCAGTGTTCACCTCCCAGTGAGGTAATGTGAAGCTGAGCGTTTCGAGAGAGGCAAACACAGCTGAGTGGTTCACACAAGGTGATTTAATCGTCACTGACCTGAGGCACAGACCTGCGCTGTAATTCCTACCCGATACATCAGCTTCCACCCCAGTGTTCGCAGAGAGGTGATGAGAGTATTTTATTTGTGCACAAGAGACATCAAAAAATCTGCTGCTGAAGGTTTTATGTTACCATTATTTAACTTCAGAGCTGATACCTCTCAATTCCAGCTGTTTGGTGACACCTTGTTTATATACTGGTTTTACTGAAAGTGCTAATACTGCTATTTTCTGCCGTTCTCAGCCCAGCTATGGGTATTTTAACTGCAGACCCCTGGCTAGCAGCAGTCCCTGGGTCACAGCAAGAAACTCCCAGTGCCATTTCGATTACAAATTAACCTTCTTTTCTCCACAAAGTCTTCTAAAGCCTCCATTACTGGCTCTTAAGTGACCCAAAAGATGTATCGTGCAAACTTTAAGCCAAAAAAATTTATCCAAAACAATAATCCAGATAATCAAAAATAATCCAAACGAAACCATTTCTGAACAATCCAAAAATACAAACCAAAAATTTAGAAAAGAAAAGATTTCAACTATTTCTGTGTGTGGGAAATAGTTACACTTAACTGCACACTCTCATGCCACCTGCAAGTCGGATTAAGCAAAGTGAAGGACAGAAAGGTTTATTAGCAAATCTGATCTATGTTATGTTAGGATCTTAAATTTCACTCAACTACATCTGTACCGAGCACAAAATTTTGTGAAGGAATGTCTAAAGCTCATCCCTCCCCAAATCCATTTGCCTTACAGTAATAAAACAATGTGGAGTCATACACATCACTGAGGAGTTTCTTGCTAAAAACACATGCCAAATTTTTCGGTTGATTTTAATCTGGCTTCAAAACAACTGCCAGTGGCTCTCATGATTATCTTTTCCCAGTAAATTAAAACACACTTCTTAGAGATATGCCTGATACTTTCTTTTCATTTAAGTCTTTAAACAACTACCCAAGCCTCCTCTCAAGCTCCTTCAGAGAAATTAAATCTAATTTTTAAAAGAAACCAATCCTGGGCTAGACAGATCTGTAGTTTGACCAAGAACAGCTGCTCCTATTTATTTATTTATTGAAGTAAATAAGGTGGCCAAGGACACAGCTTTTAGCAGTGTGAGACTGTGCTAACTAGGTGTTCGCTGGCGGTCTCCCATCAGTGAGACAGATGAAAATTCAGTGCTGCACAAAAGTCCTGGAATAAACCAGCCATTTCTCTCTTCAAAGCTTGTGTTGTGCATGTAACAGAAAGTGTGTCTACTTGTTCCTCTAAAAATCCAACAGCCTGCCCGTAAAATTCACAAAGAGCATCTCATTCCCAAATCCTACTATGATTCAGCTCACCTAAAACCTTGTTTCACTTCCAAATTGAACCGTGCTTTCTAGTCTTAATGTTTGCTGACTGCTGCAATGCATCATTTGAATACATGCCATATTCCACCCCATAACATGCTCAATTTCACTGGGAGCTGAGAGAAACAGCCAATCTGATATTACTCACCGGGGAATCCTTGTCAGAGAGCGCTGTACGGAAATAAAACCTTATCCTCTTTGGGTGTTGGGAACGCTAATGAAGCAAAGCTTGGTACTGGGATCAGAAAGTACCTTACAGGTTGTGGTCTCTGATGTGGTCAAACTGAGGGGTGGCTTATCTGGGCCCTATCTGTCTGTTTATTCAAATGGCAAATGCTCAGCCTCTATTTCTGGACTCTTAGAAAAGCAGACACTTAGCCTTCTGGCAGTAAAAAAATGCAAAGATTTTTTAGAGGGAGAGAAAGCAAAGGGATAAGAGAATCAAAGGTGGAGGGGTGAGATGAGGAGGAGATCTTTCAGACTACGGGGCCAGAGTGATCACAGTGTTGAGGAACAACGCACAGCCATGGCTCAGCCACCTGAAGTTCATTCATGCCCAGATATGTATTTAAATACAGCAAAAAACCCACCCCAAATTTAAAAAAAACCAAGCAAAATACACCTCCTGTTATAGATGCTTATTGCTTCTGCTCACGCCCTTAGCATAGTCTACCTCTAGGACTTAACTCTTCAGGACATCTTTTACATTTTAGATGATGTTTGTCATGTTTGAGTGAGAAAGTTTCCACGCTGCAAACTGCCTTCGCAATAGCGAGTGCAGTCCCAGGCAATCAGCCCCATGTAGTGCTGGCGGCAGGCAGGAGCCTAGCAAAGGCGACGGGATACGAGTCCACTTATGGCGGTGGTGAATTTCGTTCTGCACATGCATCTCCATATCCCCTTCGACAGTGCATTTTTATATGCTTACTGGAATAAACTGAGCAACCTGGTCTAGTGGGAGGTGTCCCTGCCCATGGCAGGGGGGTTGGAACTCGATGATCTTTAAGGTCCCTTCCAACTCTAACCATTCTGTGATTCTATGATTCTATGAAATCGAGTATCGTGTCCAGTTTTGGGCACCTCAATACAAGAGAGAGATCGAGGTGCTGGAGCGAGTGCAGAGGAGGGCAACGAAGCTGGTGAAGGGCCTGGAAAACAAATCATATGAAGAGCGGTTGAAGGAGCTGGGACTGTTTAGTATGAGGAAGAGGAGGCTGAGGGGAGACCTCATCACTCTCTACAACTACTTGAAAGGACACTGTAGAGAGGTTGGTCCTGGTCTCTTCGCACAGGTGACTAATGACAGAACAAGTGGGAATGGCTTCAAGCTCCAGCAGGGTAGGTTTAGACTGAACATTAGGAAAGAATTTTTCACAGAAAGAGTGGTCGGGCATTGGAATAGGCTGCCCAGGGAGGTGGTTGAGTCACCATCCCTGGATGTGTTTAAGAGATGTTTAGATGTGGTGTTGGGGGATATGATATAGGGGAGAACTTTGTAGTGTAGGGTAGATGGTTGGACTCGATGATCCCAAGGGTCTCTTCCAACCTGGACGATTCTATGATTCTCTGAAATAAATAAATAGTACAACCACCGCCGCAGGGAGGGTAAAGGAGTTATTGCAAGACTCTTCCCTCTTAACATGCACGTATGCACGCCTTTTGCTTTTGCTTTTTTAAGCCTACCTCTCCCCGCAACACAACAGAGGTGCATTTCACTTTTTTCCCACCTGAAAATATCAAAGAATTATCAATAGCGAGACAGCCCTCATCAGAAGATAATGGAAGCTACACCACGCGGAATGAAAAGTATGTGGCTAGTTTCTTCATCGTATCCCAGGCATGAAAAATCCGGCAGCGCCGGAAGCTTTTGCAGGGAGACACGGATGGAATTTCGTATCACATCTCCATGGTCTCATTGCTGTTTTATCGCTCACCTGCTGGAAACAAAATATGCCCTTTGTACTGTGCTACGTTAGCCACGCACAGAAAACAACGTGCATTTCTGTCTCATGGTTTCTCCTGAACTAGTATCGTGTCACGTTAAGACCTCAAAAAGTACCCGAATGCTCGGTTTTACTCTCACTACAGACTCACAGCCTCCAGCCGTCCTTCCGTGCGGTCCGTGTCGGCACTGTCAATCAGCATGAAAAATAGCACATTCCCTAGGAGGAATTTAGGAAACCAAAGACCCAACTTCCACCCATAGGGACTCAGTGAAGCGGCATTGCTGAGGGGAGGCTGAAGCGTAAATGAGCTTGAAGTCTGACTTTACTCGAAGCCTGACGGATACAACCTATTGCCTCTACAAAAAGCTCTGCGGATGAAGGAGGGGGGTGGCTTTTGGGAAGGCTTTCAGGTGACTGCCGCCTCCTGAGCCAAAGTAGAATTAATTCTGTGAGGAACATCAATGGCCGATACAGTCACGTAAAAACAAAACTACACTAATGCTTCCCTTTCTCTGAGAACTAACCTTAGCTACTCCTAATAACATCTCTGGGGTGCCAAAGGGTCTTTCGTTGTTCCCTACCGTGTAATAAACCCCCCCTCCAGCTGGGAAACAAACTTCCCAGCAGACATTTTCTCCTTGCCCTCTTGCTCCTCTTTCCCACATCTATCCCCTCTTCCACCCCAAGCGCCTGTGCAGAGCACTCCCAGCTCAGTCACCGCATTCCTTAAAGACAAAATATTCATACATATACTCACTTTCTTTCACTACACAGAAAGGAAAGAGATGAAGAGAACACCGTTTCATTCTAGAGAGATAAAAAGGAATAGCAATCGCCTTCAGCCAGCAGGGTATGTAATAGCTGACCTCCTGCATCCTGCCTTTGATTTTCTCCTCATCGCAATCATCTTTCGTTGGCTAATTCCCAGCATTTTTCCCTCACGCTGGCGGGTTGGCATGGATGGTTACCAGCTGCCAGTGTTTCTCCTCTCTGTCAGCTAGGAGCTGTACTAACGTTAGATGCCTGGCTCAGTCCCACCCAGGGTGCCGCATGCCTTCGCTTTCCAACACACTCGGCTTCTGCCAGCCTTGAACCCGAACCCAGCTCCTGGCCTGCCTTTCTCCTCGCAAAGATTAACCAGGTGATGGAGTTAACCCACTTCAACCCAAGAATCACATGGGGTTGGAAGGGACCTCTGGAGATCATCTAGTCCAAACCCCCTGCCAAAGCAGGTCCACCTAGAGTAGGTTGCACAGGAATGTGTCCAGGCGGGTTTGGAATGTCTCCAGAGAAGGAGACTCCACCACCTCTCTGGGCAGCCTCTTTCAGGGCTCTGCCACCCTCACAGGAAAGAAGTTCCTCCTCATGTTTAGATGGAACTTCTTACATTCAGGTTTGTGCCCATTTCCTCTTGTCCTGTCACTGGGCACCACTGAAAAAAGACTGGCCCCATCCTCCTGACACCCACCCTTTAAGTATTTATAGGCGTTGATCAGATCCCCCCCTCAGTCTTCTTTTCTCCAGACTAAAAAGACCCAAGTCCCTCAGCCTTTCCTCATAAGAGAGATGCTCCAGGCCCCTCATCATCTTTGTAGCCCTCTGCTGTACCCTCTACAGCAGTTCCCTGTCCTTCTTGAACTGGGGAGCCCAGAACTGGACCCAGTGCTCCAGATGGGGCCTCACCAGGGCAGAGCAGAGGGGCAGGATGACCTCTCTTGACCTGCTGGCCACACTCTTCCTGATGCACCCCAGGATGGCATTGGCCTTCCTGGCCACAAGGGCACATTGTTGGCTCATGGTCATCCTATTGTCCACCAGGACTCCTAGGTCTTTCTCCTCAGAGGTGCTCTCCAGCAGGTCAGCCCCCAACCTGTACTGGTGCTCCCTAGGTGCAAGAAGCAGATGACGGATTTTGTAGGACTTAGACCTCGTGGGGAAAGGGCAGGTTTTGCAGCAGCCGTCGGGGAGCGGTCAAGCAGTAAAAGCACAGAGAAATTCAGCCCGTGGTGCATGCTAACATCTACTTTGAACATCATTCTCTTAACAGCAAAGGAAAGAGCTGTGCGGATAAACAAACAAGAAAGCTCCCTTCCCATGGGCAGGTGGGTGTTCAGCCATCTCCAGGAGAGCAGGGCTCCATCACGCCTAATGGCTACTTGAGAAGACAAAATGCCATCACTCTGAATGTCCCCCCCGTTCCTTCTTCTTCCCCCAACTTTATATACTGAGCATGATGTCACATGGTATGGAATAGCCCTTTGGTCAGTTGGGGTCAGCTGCCCTGGCCGTGTCTCCTCCCAGCTTCTTGTGCACCCCCAGTCTACTCGCTGGCGGGGTGGTGTGAGGAGCAGAAAAGGCCTCAAGAGCTTAGCAACAACCAAAACCACCAGAGTGCTATCCACACTGTTTCTCACCACAAATCCAAAACACCGCACTACACCGGCTGCTAGAAAAAAGTTAACTCCATCCCACCTGAAACCAGGACACATCCCATCGTCCTAAAAGAGATGCTCCTTCCCTTTGCCCCTTGGAAGATTTGTAAGGCGCACAGAACTCCACTTAATCCTTTTGGAAGGCAACGTTTCCAGCAGATTATTTATTCCACTAAAAAACTCACCAGTAACCACTCTTTGAAACAGATTCAAGAAATTTGAGCATTACAGGTAAAATTAGCCAAGCTAATTGAGAAGCAAGTTGGTTTTATAACAGAAAGGATCGTATCAGACCACTGCTAGAGAAAGCTTGACCTACTGCTTCGGAAGAACTGTGTTTAACTTCACCAGAGAGAACGGCATTTGGTGCTCTCATGGCTGGAATGACCAGGTGAAGGTTTTTTTCAAATGTGCACCCCAAAGTCAAAAATAACACCAGCAAGGTCGGGAATTTCATTTCTACCCTGCAGGAATCTAATGTAACTGAGGGGGGTTTTATTTGTTGTTGCTGTTTCTGTCTTTTCACCATTTAAGTCCAACCTCTGCTTTCGGAAAACCAGGTGAATAAGGTGTTTTCACGGACGATGCTCCTCTGTCCGGCGCCCACCTTTCAGCTTACCCACAGAGACTCGCCGCGCACTTCTATGAGCCAAGCCAGGCAGGTAATAATAGCGAATAAAAAGCCTATTCGCCGAAGCACTGGCTCCTTCTCAAGTAAAGCAGAGTACCACTACAGCATGAATGACTCAATCATCTACTTGAGAGCTATTACTTGCAGCGATGAAGCAATGTTAATTGGATAATGGCCTGCTGCCAGCTAATATTGGCATGACCTACAATACCCCTGGCTGACAGCCGTGTCTCTCTCTCTATCACACCTTTTTTTTGTAATCTGGATGGGAAGTGGAAACCATTAAAAAAGCCTCATAAGTGCCATTTAACTTCTTATCATGAATTAAAAGCTTAATTAAGTGCCTTGTTAAAGGAAGGAAGACCAGTTTTCGTGATTAAATAAAACAAAACAACAGTTAGGGGTATGACTAACTTTACAGCTTTAAACTCAGTTCTTGGAAAATATTAATTCTGGGTTGCATTTAACAGCAGCTGCTGGAGGAAAACGGCACAATTGCTGAAAAATACCCTGGGTGAAAAGCAGGCAAGATTCTAGTTGTTTACCAAAACCTGCGAATGAAGAGAAAAGCGCAGAAGTTAAGAGCTAATGGGGCCCTCTATGATCAGCTGCAAGCATCTGAAATACTCCATTCCTCTAACCCTGCTCTGAGGGCTCGTAGTTCACATACCACGGCTACATCTGAGCCCTCGTTATTAGCCCTTGCTGTTTTTTCCAAGCGCTTATCTACACATTAAAAATATGTTGCTTTAACAAAAGGTGGTGTATGAAATCAAATTACCGAGGCCAGCACAAAAGGGTTTATGGAAGCTCTTCAATCAGTGCAGAATTAGCTCCATACTGACTTGGTTTAAGTTGATTAGGGAAAGGTTTGAACTGAGGCACATTAAGTCACGCTTGAACTGACCCGAAATGTCTAACACAAAGTTCTGCGGCGGTTTAAAACATTGTAAGTTCAACTGGTCCCAATTCTGTGCGTGCACAATGTCTCCCTACTGAAATGACTGGCGTATCATAAAGACTGCTCTCACTTGTAATTGGATAGGAACAAGAAATAATACAAAAAACATCTGTTCGCTGTTTAGCTAGACAACAGTTAACAATGTCTGGATGCCAGATTAACAAAAAGACCCCAACATGCTATGAAATAAAAAGAAAAAATAAAAAAATCTGCAATTTAGACCTCAGAGGCAGATTTACTGCTTTGAATAATCAAAAATAAGTTCTTTTGTTTTGATGTTAAGCTCCCTCATGCCAACATTACATGAGTGTAAAAGCTTTATATATAAAGCTTTATTCAGCTCCAACATCAAACCTTTCAGAAATAATAATAATAATGCCCTTTCTCCGCAATTGTGTACTTTAGTAGTTATCAAACCACGCCAGAATTCAAAACGCAATGCTTATATGGTTAACTTAAAAATAGCTTTGCTAATTTACGAGTCACCTCTGGAAAAGTTTTGAACTGTGAAGACTTATATTTAAAAATTATTTTCAATCCCTGTTTTTCTATAACAACTATATGCCAACATAAATTGTCCCTAAGCCTGAAAAAAAGTATTGGCTCAAGACACTAACTTTCAACTTTTGCTTTAAATTTTTCCTCTAGATTCAATGGAGTTATCAGCAATTAATCTGCACGTGGGAATGATCTGTACAAGGAGACACTGGTAAATGTAGGCATCTTTTTTCATAGGCCAAGAGAGCTCTTTTCCAGGATGAGAAAGTTAAAGCCCTGGTGCTCTGCAACTAATCGAAACATGGGGCAAAATAACAGTGGTCGTCTTAGGTGAAGCGTGACAATTTCAGTACTGGGAAAACCCTTAAGAACTAGATTCACTGCTTCTACGAAACCATGGACTTCACTGGAGCTTTAACAGCACCCAGTGCAACCCTAAATCACTACAACTTTTTATCTTTCATGGAGATATATTCTAAGATGTAAAACCCCAATACTTCATTTATCCAAAGGGGATTCACTTAAATAGAAATTGTTTATGGTTGGCCTGGAAGAATTTTTTTAATGTAGTATCTCATATAAAAGACATAGAAAGGCAAACTTTTGTGTTTTAAATCTTTAGTGTTCATATGAACATCGGACTGGGGCATGGAGTGCAGACACATCACGATCCCTCTGCTACCCTGTGGCTCAGCACCTCACTGCTGCTGTGATTAGAAATCTGCTCATTTCCAACCTACTTTTACTAAAAAGCCAGTGGAAACCAATCAAAGTTTGTGTCAACACTCTCTTTGAGTATTAAAGAGAGACTCCTCCTCTCAGCTGTTTCATCTCCTCTGCCTACATGGAGCTGCAGCATGTTGCAGTTGTCACGACAGCAGAATGAACCTGGCATGGTCTTGTCTTGTCCTCCTTTAGGCCACGTTCTTTCTTCTGAACATCTCAGTCACTCTTGCATATGTTTATTTGAATTTCAATTATTTTTCTTTATCTAACTGGACCTGAATCATACATGGAGGTCTCACCGAGGCTTTGTAGAAGAGTGCTGATACTCTCCTCTCTCTTCCTACCTGTGTACCCCTGGGCATTTCTTGTCATCTCTCTGCTCCCACCCTTGCTTCGTGGTGTGAAAGCTATGCGACACTGTCTGAGACTCGATTCTTCCACTGGAAATTATTAGTGGACACTGTAGAATCATAGTGTGCATCCTAGCACGTCCTCTGCGATATCTCTAAACTCCTATGCAAAATGTCTGGGTTGAAATTTCTTCATGAGTAATATTCAGTGTCAAGACTCATGAGGTCACAGCCGGTGACCTACTTCTTCTAATGCTCTCCAACTTGTGCCGTGACAACATCACAACGCCGCTGAAGTCTCTGGAGAGCTAAACTAGAGGGGGAAAAACAGCATGTGACACTTTGGGACCAGTCATCATTTAAAAACACACCATGCTGCTTCATGGGCGTTAAGCAAATGATGGTGAAAAACCCTCTCTATGCCAGAGCACCTTCCCACTGAGCCACTGCAGCCCCATGCCCATGGGACATGGCCACCCCTCGTGCCACCAGTCCCAGCTGGAGACGCCGGGCAGGCGGTCCTGAGGCGGTGGATGATAGCAGCCCTGGCCAGCAGGCACACACCTCCCCTCCGTGGGCAGCAAAGCCACTGGTGTGCCCGACAGTAGCTGTGCTGTCACAGCCTGTGAGGAAATTACAGTGGGGGTGGAAGCCAGCCAGTGAGATTTCGTGGTAAAATAAAGTAAACTTTCCAGTGAGGTAGGTATTTTCTACGTCCCTTGGCTTCCTGCTGTGGGAGCCATGCTGCATAAGAAAAACCCTGCTTTTTGACAGACCGTGTTCATGGTTTCTCGGTGGAAAACACATGGCCCAAAGCAGTTAAATCCCAAACTCATTGTGAGGGGAGGCGAAAGGAAGCAAGGCTTGAATGAGGTACAGGAGAGGGGAAGAGGTGGATGAGGGTACGAGTTGCCAGAGAAGAGTGGACAGCAATGAAACTCCCAACAACGTGACAGCTCGCATGACTTTTCAACAATAACCTGCCATCCAGCAGCCACATCACCCCTTTCAAATTTCCTGTCTGGAAGAGCAGAAGAATATCAGGGTCCTGATAACCCCCCGAACGAAGCTACGGTAATTAAGCGTTTGGGTACGACTCCCTCGGAGGTGGTGAGAAAGGCAAGCTGAAGCATCTTAACGCTTTGCTGCCATACCTGTTAGGAGTTATCACCGGTGAGGAAGGTTGGCGTGAACATGTCCATCCTTCACTGATGCAAAACCCACCCAAACACAAAAACCACATCCAGACCTGCAACGGGGCAGGCACCAACACCTGCGCCACGCTCCCCTTGGCCACCTTAGTGGACCGTGGAGGTGTTCCTCACCATGGGAGATAGGGGGGGCTCATGTTTAAGGCGGGGGGCACGGTGACATACTGTACCTCTTCCGGCAGGCTGACCACCAGGTCATTTTCCGTCTGCCCTACCAAGGCCTGCAAGAAGTACTCGCTGCAGGCAGCCAGCACAGCCCGGTGGGCGCGGAACTCCTTCCCCTCCACGATCAGCGTCACGTCACAGAGAATGTCCTGCTTCCGCTGGTCATTTAAGCAGAGGAGAATATTGGTACAGTGCACCGTTGACTCATACACATACATGGGGGAGTCAGTCTTCTCATCCACAGACATGCCGTTCACACCCTGCAGGGGAGAAGGGAGGAAGAAAACACAAACGAGGTGGTGAGAACGCGGTGCGGCAGGATGATGCCCCATTTCTGGGTAGCTTGTGGCCTTGCCCAAGCAGCCCATTAACTCTTAAATTCAAGTAAGTTGCTTGGGAAAGGTATGGGGAAGGGTGTTGGTTGCCACCGGCTTTCACTCTGCCGCGCTTCGATTACCTAACACCCCCTCCCCCCAGCTTCCCCCTCAAAACCAAAATAGAGATTAGAAGGACTGCAAAGTGCTTTCCTTCAACCACCTACTATGCATCTACAATTTTCGATTTAGTAGAGGCGATACTGTGGAGACGTGGGAAATTTTAGAAGATTTGAGCAAAAAATGCAAGAGTGACTGTCGGGTCTTCTAATAGTGAAAAAAGGGCTTTGTGCTTGCTTCTGTTATTTTCAGATTAAGGGAAAAAACCCTCAAAACCCCAGCCTATTCTTCAGCAGATGGGCAGCACTGTGTGTCTACACTGAAGACCTTGGCTCAAGTGAGAGGTAAGGTGGAACTGCACCCGACGAAGACAAACCCCTAACTACAGCAACCTCATGCCTCAATCACAATTAAGAGTGATTTTAAGCCTTACGGGGGAGAGAAAGATGTTTAGTGGCTTCAGAAGAACTTTCTGCAACTGGCATAACCTTTGAATACGGGAATTGGACTTGCAGTGGTGGTGGTGGCAGGTCAACTTCCTCCAACACCCAGCACTGCATGAACCCCTTGCACTTGGACACACTGAAGTAATTCTTCTTTTACGCAAAACTTTCTGCCCAGCACCAGACTGAATCCTCTTTGCATTATTTTCACATTTCAATTTCTCTGAGTGCAAAACTGTAAAAGCCCGTGCTGCTGCGTCTGAACACACTACGTACCCAAAACCGAACCAAACACACTTGTTCTAACATTTACGCGGGAAAAAAAGATTATTTGTATGTACTCTATCTGCTGCTGAAAGGGAAGTCGTGCAAACACACAAACGTCAAGTATTTTAAGGAATTATGTTTCCAAACAGCAACCACCTTCTGAGAGATTAAGATTCAGACACATTCAGGGCTAAGGACGACAGACTGGGGTATTTTGGTATAATACTGCTGCACTGCAAGGATCTGACCACTGTAGTGTGGTGGGTTGACCCTGGTTGGACACCAGGTGCCCACCAAAGCTGCTCTATCACTGCCCTCCTCAGCTGGGCAGGGGAGAGAAAATACGACGAAAGGCTCGTGGGTGGAGATAAGGACAGGGAGATCGTTCAGCAACTACGGTCACGGGCAAAACAGACTCGACTTGGGGAAAATTAATTTAATTTATTACCAATCAAATCAGAGTAAGATAATAAGAAATAATAACAAAATCTTATAAACACCTTCTCCCCATCCCTCCCCTATTTCCCAAGCTTAACTTTACTCCTGATTTTCTCTACTCCTCCCCCCTGAGCAGCGCACGGGAACGGGGAATGGGGGTTGCAGTCGGTTCATCACACGTTGTCTCTGTTGCTCCTTCCTCCTCAGGGGGAGGTCTCCTTACTCTTCCCCTGCTCCAGCGTGGGGTCCCTCCCATGGGAGACAGTCCTCCATGGACTTCTCCAATGTGAGTCCTTCCCACAGGCTGCAGTTCTTCAGGAACAGACTGCTCCAGTGTGGGCTTCCCATGGGGTCACAGCCTCCTTCAGGCATCCACCTGCTCTGGCATGGTGTCCTCCATAGGCTGCAGGTGGTACCTGCTCCACTGTTAACCTCCATGAACTGCACGAGGACAAACCTGCCTCACCATGGTCTTCACCACAGGCTGCAATGGAATCTCTGCTCCGACACCTGGAGTACCTCCCGCCCCTCCTTCTTCACTGACCCTGGTGTCTGCAGAGTTGTTGCTCTCACATATTCTCACTCCTCTCTCCGTTGCACACTTGGGTTTTTTGTCCCCCTTCCTAAATATGTTATCCCAGAGGCACTTCCACTGTTGCCAATTGGCTTGGCCTTGGCCAGTGGTGGGTCCATCTTGGAGCCAGCTGGCATTGGCTCTATAGGACACGGGGGAAGCTTCTAGCAGCTTCTCACAGAAGCCACCCCTGTAGCCCCCTGCTACCAAAACCTTGCCATGCAAACCCAATACGTGTAGAAAGTGGAAGCAAAATTCCTCCTCTGCTACTTTTTAACATGGATCTTTGGAGCGTTTTCCTCTGCTGCTACAATATGCAGGTACACATGTACACCCAACATGACTTCAGATTGTTTCTCCTGCCACGCGTTCAAAGCAGGGTACTATTTTCCTACAGCATCATTCACAAGATACTAATAATCTAGACAAAAATGGACTTAAGAGGACCTGCTTGCTACTTGTACAAGTACATACTTTTAAGTATTTACTAGACTTCTCAAAAATAACTCCATCTTCCCACCTTTATAGGAGTATTTTTAAGCTAGTGGCTATGATGACTCTTTCTACAAAATAGGTGTTTTTTCCAACATTACAAAAGTACAATATTACTGGAATTCTTAATGGGATGCTTACTGCTTACACCTTCTCTTTTACTGGTATTTTCAGTATTTGCTGCTGACTCAAGCTATGCTTCTGAGTACCCAGCTGAAATGCCTACATGAACAGAAAAAACCCAGCCAACCAACCAACCCAGCACCCATCAGCCCTTCACTGACTTCATCTCTAGAGAGAAGAAACAAACCTGCTTATTGATCTTCACGTAGGTAAGGGGGAGAGACACTGTGGGTTTTTTCATGCTAGCAGATGGATTTCTTAATCATGAGAAAATTCATTCTTTTTTTTTCTCATAAATTGAGACTAACGAGAAGAATTGACAGCAATCATTCTATTAGCACTACGGTAAGGTAAAAGAGAAAATGATACTTAGCTCATCCCACTCATATCTTTCTGTGTAACTGAACTCTGATGCTAACGATAGCGTTATAATGATGTTCTAAGTGGTCACTCTTGCGTGCTATGAAATGCAAGAGTTTACAAGAACAATCTAGTGGGAAAACCTGAGAGTTGCAAATGACAATGCAAAGAGGAAAGTGTTCATTTTTTTTTTCTTTTTTTCCAGACATGTCTTATGCCTGTAATGTCTCAGATGATGAATAAATGTACAAGAAACCTGAAACCTGGCAGGTAATGAACAGAACATCAATTATATTTTCAGTGCTTTTTTTTTAAAAAAACAAAAAACACGATTTGCCTGAAATTGCAATCCTTTTTTACAGTAATAGTGCAATTTGTGTGAATCAAACCCTGAATTACTTGGTCACTAATTAGTAATTTCCCACTTTTTTAACTACAGCTCTCATCAAGTGTATTTTTTTAAAAAATTCATTGCATGCCCTGTGAAGTGCTGAAAATACCACGGTGTATTTCCCCGCTGGCGAGCGAGCCTGCCTTCGATGCTAGGAAACCTGACCGATGTGGTACTGAGGTGCTGGGGCTGTAAATAGCACCCTCAGCTCCAGCAGATCCCCAGCTCCCGAAAAAGGACCTCCACCCAGCCGCCTATAGGGCCACGCTGTCCCAAGGCTACCGTCGTGACTCCAGCGGCTTCCCGAAAGCGGATCTGAGCCGTGCCCCTTCCCGCAGCTGCTGAGAGCCCGCATGGATGCCCTGGCCGGCCGCAATCTCAGCCCAGCACAGACTTCCCCTCGGCCGCTCCAGGAAGCACCCTGAGCCCTGCATTGCGCACAGGGAAGACGGGGCTGGGCTATGGCTCGGGACCACCTATTTATCAGCTTTTAATGTTTCAACACAAGTGATTTACGGGCTTCCCTTTTCCACGATCTGCCATCGACTGAATGACCTCCAGGCACGAGGTGTTTCCTCTCCAAGAGGGCTTTATCCTGCAGGACAGGAGCGAGATGGTGAAACCCCACACTGGGAAGTATATTGTTCATTTTCATGGGAAAAGGGTTTAGAGTGCAAAGATTAAAGGTCACTGTAGGGCTTTGGCATGTAGTAGCAAGAAAATTAGCAGAATTCAACTTTTTTTTTTTTTCCTCTCCTCGGCAGAGAAGCAGGGATCGAGTGTTAACTCTGAACTCTGAGGCAAGCCATGCTGGAAGTCTTTTATACAGTGTTAATTCAAACCACATCATTTTTTTTTTCTGAATTCAGTACTATGCTGAGTTTGCAGAAGCTTCTTCATGGAAATCATTGTTACACACTTGGTATTTCTTCAAACTGAAGAGAGAATGTCTTAGCAAGTCTTTCCCTGGCTCACAAGAACATGCTGTGCAGTTGTTTGCATATAGGTCACCACACTGCCAGAAAAAGCCTCTTTGAAACAAAAGTTTCCAGAAACTGGCACGAACTATTTACTGTGGGCAAGGAAAGCACCACTGAAACCTCGCCCAAAAAAAAAAAAGTTGCTGGTAAAGGCCAGCAACTGCAGTGAAGGGAACTGGAACGTTGCTTACACGGTCCTTCCACAGCAACGGGTGGGAGATCCCACCGAGGCCTTCTGCATGGGCAGCATGGAGGAGGCACGCGAAACCTCAGGAGACCAAAAAAGTTGCTCATGGAAGATCAGAATCACTTCAGTTTGCAGCACATTGTCTCCATCGGCTGGTGCTCGCCCAAAACTCTCCAGGAACTCATGAACAAACCGCCTAAGCTGCTACCAAAAATGCATTACCTATCACGAAAAAACCAGCTCCTGCCTCACAAGACTAGGGGGCAGGCAACGTGGTGGCTGTTTTTAAAGGGAAACATTAAGGGAGAGAAAAATCTTATCATGGCAGACCAGAAAGTCCTGCATCAGAACTGGGTTAATTACGTGAAAAGGTAGAACTCGATCGTGGCAGAGCCACAGAGCACTTAACCAGGCACATTACCATCGTGACAAAGCAGCATGGCTTCTGCGAGGGGAAGTCATGTCTCTGATGGGCTCTATTAGAGTTCCTGAAGTGTGTCAAATTAGCAGTGAGGAACACTGGTACGTGTAATTAGTGTTGACTTTCAGAAATCCTTTGACAAAACCTTTACAAAAGGCTGCTAGAGGAGCTCAGTTGTCATAAGGTGAGAAGTTGCATCAGACTGGAAATCACTTAGGCTAAAATATATTCAACAGAGAAGGGATGCAGGGGCAATTTTCAGCAGGTTAACAGTGAAATTCCTCCAGAAATGGAACAGCAGCAGTAATGGCTCACACCCACCTATGCTCACAGCATGCAACACACCTAAGCTCATCTGATCTCTGAAGGTAAAGCAGGGTTGGCCACAGATAGGATGGAAGACTGCCCGGGCATACCAGGGTCCTAACAGCAGCCTCCCACTCCTGCAGCGAGGTCATCAAGAAGATGGAGCCAGACAACGGAAGCAATTAGAAGCAACAGAGGTTTAGACTGGACATAAGGAGAAACCGAGGAACAGGTTGCCTGGAGAGGTTGTGTCATCTCCACCCTTGGAGGTTTTTCAAGACCAGACTAGCAGATAGCACTGATAGCAGATAGCTATATAGCTCAGATATAGCACTGAGCAACCTGCTCTGATCTCAGAGCTGACCTGCTTTGCGCAAGAGGTTGTGGTAGGAACCTCCTGAGGTCCCTTCCAACATGAATTATCTGATGAGCCTACATCGGTTAAGTGACCTATAAGTCCAAAGATCATGTCAGGGAGACTGAAATTGATACAATCAGTTCAAATGTCAAAGGTAATAAGGATTGTTGGGAATTTCAGAAAGGCTTAACATACAAAAGAATTAGACACTAACAAGTTGACGCACTAAATCCTGGGCCCTCTACTACACAAAAGTAGCAATTAGAGGAAAAAACGTAATTTTATAGAATGGTTGAAGTTGGAGGGGAACTCTGGATATCAACTTAGTCCAACCTCCAACCTAATTAGTCCAACCTCCTTGCTCAAAGCAGGATGAGCTACAGATGTCTGCTTGGGACCGTGTCCAGTTGGGTTTTTAGTATCTTCAAGGATGGAGACCCCCACAACATCTCTGGGCAAGTTTGACCATCTCTGCTGCAGGCTGACCACCATCACAGTAAAACAGGAACTCATTGACCTGGAATCTCAATTCCAGTTTGGAGTCTCTCATGGAAAAGACAGACTGGAGATTGACAGACTGATATCACCTAGAGACAGATTTTAGAGAGAGAGAAGTATTTTAATAGGAGATATATTTTCTAGTAACTTCTGGTGTAGTACACTGTTGTGCAGTGTCTGCATCTGATTACTGACCTTCAAACAGGGAGAAAAGAAATCCTCAGGAGAACAATGAAAAAGATTATTGGCAACGAAAGTGAAAAAGCTCTCCTCAACATGTACGATCAATTCAATTATTACTATATAAATAATACAAAATAAAAAGGCCAAAGCGGCACCGCTATTTATTGTTTCTAGTGTTGCAAATAGGAGAGGACACCCAAGAAAAAGAAGGAAGACAAACACAGAATTTGTAAAAGGAAGAGCTGTGATTCCTGACCACAGAAATGAACTGGAATTGTACTCCATACTCATAGGAAGATGCTTGTTTTGTTTTTTTCCTGAGAGATTTCGCAGTCACTGCAATAAACCGTATGCACAACTAACCACTGCTGCATGTTACTGGGCAAAGAACTCACCCGAGTTGTAAAAGGATTAGTCACTCCTAATAAAAATATCCAGGGCCACATTTCTCAAGGTACAAGTTTACACGGGGTGAATATTTACACGCTGCAGCACACCAGCCAACAACAAAGTGCCTGTGCAGAGGAATGTGCCTGTATTATCCTTTCCTGACCTACTAACCACTGTCTCAGAAACGAATTATTTGATGGATGTCAACAAACACGAAAACACCAAATCTATCACCTCCACACGTGCCTCCTAGACCCCTCGACCCCTCTGCCCCCAGCCCCAGGAGACAGCGATGGCCATGCTGCCCTGTGCTCACCTCAAATGGGCACCGAAGTCGCATGGAACCTGGCTGTTGAGCACAAGCAGTAGAAAACACCCATCCGACGACACATATGGTGGATGTCGCTGACACCAGTGGCTCCCACTCCCACTGGCTCCAGTGGAGTGGTGGGTTTGGGGACGAGAGAAACCCTTAGACGTTAAGCCTGACCCATCAAAGGTGCGTAGACTGCAGTGGAAATGTCTTCGTAGCCTGTCCATGGCAAATCACCAGCGAGGAAGAGGATGGGGAAAGAAAGGGGCCTAAAGGCACCACCTCATCCCAGGAAGCAAAAGCTTGCTTGTATCCTGGGAGGTGTGAGCAGGACACCAGATCTATAGCCGCACACAGAGGACTCCTAACAACTTCACAGCACAGGTTTATGGCTATCTCCTCATTACGCCTGTAATGCTACATTTTAGTACGGAAGCCAACAGGCAACACCGTGCGATTTCTCATGTAGGAATCGCAGTACCTGACTCGATGTAAAAAAACCCACAGGTTTTCACAGAATCACAGAATTGTCTACGTTGGAAGGGACCTTTTAGATCATCTTGTCCAACCATCAACCTAACTCTGATAAAAACCCAGCACTAACCCATGTCTCTAAGCGCTATGTCAACCCGTCTTTTAAAAACCTCCAGGGATGGTGCCTCAACCACTTCCCTGGGCAGCCCATTCCAAGGCTTAATAACCCTTTCCGCGAAAAAATTTTTCCTAATATCCAATCTGAACCTCCCCCGGTGCAACTTCAGGCCATTTCCTCTTGTCCTGTTGCCTGTGACTTGGGAGAAAAGACCAACATTTTGCTTGGAAGTGTAAGCTGGGGCTCGCATTATATCCTGCTGCACAAGGTGACTCCTGGCTTTCTCCTGATTGTGTTAAGAGAGGATCAATACTGAACTGAGGTTATTTTTAGTTCTAGTTCACATTCTTCCAATCAGCTCCAATAACAGTAAAAAAAAAAAAAAAAGACGCTTAGGAATAACTGGAAGTGGTCAGCTTGAACCCATCTAAGGCTCTCTGGTCAGAGGTAGCTGGAGAATCTGCACCACAGACTGGCATGTAAACATCTGACAGTACTTCTGTTCAACAGGATGCAGAGAGTGTGAAAAAACACTCTTTTGTTCTGAGGTTTTCTATTATTTTTTTTCCCCCTAACAATTTAGCAAAAGGTACTAGGAAAAAAATGGTGGGAGAATGATGATAAAATAATGAAAAAGTTGAGAGGAACTTGTACTTCTGACAAATGGCAGCAAAAGCACATCAGACTTGACAGTTTTTAGGGATAAACATGCACTGTTTTTAAGTGGCAAGTGGGAGGAAAATAATTTTCCAGGTTTCCTTCCCCATCTCCTGATGTTTTTTTTCTATGAAAAGATCCATTCTGTGTAATCAACACTTTGGTTTTAAAGAAATTTATCAATAAGTGACACTTCAGAGCTCCTAAAATGACCATCCTTATAATTGGTTATTATGATCTCTCAATTATAGCTATAACAACAAAGGATATGATTATATTGTCACTGCTTTCCTTTAAAAAGAAACTATTGAAAGGCCTAATGATTAATTCACCATTTTTGAGAGCTCACTGTAATGACAGAAGACTATATACAAAGGTCTCTTCAGTGAGCCCATTATTCAATTAATAAATGCTGAATACTGAGCAGTCATAGTCATATGAAACTCCCAAGAATTGTGTGAATTTTTAACCAATTAATTATCAATTACAACATCATAAAACACCAGCACAAAAATAGAAATAATGAAATTTAATTATACATTATTCTTCTTAGTTGCTGCAAATACTATACAAGACTGATTTTGATTAATAATTCATACAGCAATAAAGTATCAGGAAAGATAATTATACTGTGCCACAATTCTCACACTGATTTCTGTAATTACAGATTACAACACTGTTAGCAATTTAAAAAGGTTAGGGAGCAGTAGTAATTTGCTATGTCATCCTCAGCAATATTAATGTGTTCTTCTCTGAGCACCCCAGATAATTGAAAATAGACTAGCGGGCCACCAGGCTACACGGGCTTGCCTCCTGCCAAACATACTGTGGGTGCCAGGGCCATTAGCAGGAACGTCTTCAGAAACGAGCTTTTCACATTGTTCAAGTAACTTCTGCTGTAAAGCAGATGACACACGGCCACGTAGAAAAGACGCTGCAGAGCATTCTTGGCCGGCAGCTGTAGATGTGTGCTGCTGCTCTGATAACCATGGCTGGTGCTTCTGACCCTACAACCTCAAAGGAAAACCTTTGTTTGACCATAAGTGGGAAAGGGGATAGTTAAGACAAACTCAACAGAGGACTTAACCACAAAATCACAGAATCATATGGGGTTGGAAGGGACCTCTGGAGATCATCTAGTCCAACTCGCCTGCCAAAGCAGGTCCACCTAGAGCAGGTTGCACAGGAACATATCCAGGCGGGCTTGGAATGTCTCCAGAGAAGGAGACTCCACCACCTCCCTGGGCAGCCTATTCCACGGCTCTGCCACCCTCGAAGGAAAAAAGTTTAGGTGGAACTTCTTATGTTCAAGTTTGTGCCCATTTCCTCTTGTCCTGTCACTGGGCACCACTGAAAAAAGACCGGCTCCATCCTCTTGACACCCTCCCTTTAAGTATTTATGAGCATTGATCAGATCCCCCCTCAGTCTTCTTTTCTCCAGACTAAAAAGACCCAAGTCCCTCAGCCTTTCCTCATAAGAGAGATGCTCCAGGCCCCTCATCATCTTTGTAGCCCTAACCACGGCCCCACCAGAGAAGCAGGTCTGGCTGGGCAGGCAGCAGGGCCCTACGGACATTTAGTAACTCTCCTAAAGGCAAGAATTGACATTGCTGAGGAGGCCACATGGCTCCAACACATCAAGCGTTCACAGCCCAGGGAGCACCCTCTGACTCGCTGAAGAGCTGCACACGGTTCAAGGGCCACAAGCTGGTCCCTGATGAGCTCCACCACGGGCAGTGAGCAGGAACATCAGTTTTTTGTTTGCTGTTGTGTTTGTTTTTGTTTTTTTTTTAAATTAGTATCAGGATGCCCATAGCCTACATGCTGAATGTTTATTTAAACCCAGGTGTCTACTCTAAAGAAATTGTTCTTCAGGTTGTTCAGAGCCTGGTACCATACAGAGGCAGGGATTCCCAGTGGAGGCTGCTTTGAAGAGTCCTATCAGATTTATGTTCCACATACAGATGACACCTATTTCTTGACTTCAGAGGGTTGTGTTGTTATTGTTTTTTGAGAGAGTAACCCAGCTGAACAAGGTAAAGATAGCTTGCAGTCTTCAGGGATTTCAGTTAACATGCAAATAATGTTTATGCATGGTACTTGCATTGACATATACATTCTATATAGGCTGACTAGCAACATATACATGCGCATCTTTTTACGACTCAGGAAAAAGTATATAATTATACTACTAAGGATCCTATGGTCAGTAAGACAGGATTAGTTTAACATGCATTTTCAATGTCCTTTAAATATAAAGAGTGGTGCTTTTAGGAGAGAGGCATAGTAGATCGGGTGGGGAAGACATAGACCAGGTAGGAAAAGAGAAGGATCAATAGAAGAACTGTCCTCTATCCTCATTTCTCAAAAGCTACTCAACTGAGTACATGGAAACGTGCATGGAAAGTGAAAACACAGAAGAACTCTTCCCTGATAAAGTCTCTTCACATAGCTTTCACATTGCTCTTTACAGTAGCTGGCTATGGTGAAGGGGACCGGAACCAAGTCTGCTACTCAAAATAACTTATTCAAAGCAGAATGGGGAATGCCCAACACTGAAACAGTGCCAGGAAACCACCAAGCAAAACAAACAACATACTATGTTTTTCTGAAGTGGTCAATGGCTTCAGGACCTTGGGGAACAGATACAACCTTTTGGGTTACTCTTGGGTAAACTGGATTGCCAGATTAAATAATCAGAGAGAAGGAAAAATGAACTAGTGGTGATTTGTTTTTATCTTGCCCTCCATCTTGGTGAGATCTCTGAAAAGGTCACTCCACACAAATGGGAGGCTGGAGATTCTGGCAAGGACCCACCAGATTTCGGTCTTTCCTTCCTTGCTTTAAGTGAGTATTTTGGAGCTTTGGTTGAGGAGTGATACAGTGATACGGTTTTCCTCCTTTTCCTAAACTTTTAAATAATTTACATGTACCTGTAATTTTCACTATGATGCCATCTGAGATGATGAAATTGCTGGAGCATAAATAAACGTTTGGTCATGTATCCAGGCCACTTGCTTGTATAACAATACATTGGGATAATAAAGAATGTGTTTCTCTATTTGAAATCTCTTTTGCTAATATGAGTATGAAAACAAAGGCCAGGCTGATATTGATCAATGCCACTAACGTTTGGAAGCTACACGTTATGAGCAATGGTGCTGTTCTGCTCCTCTTAGCAGTCTTTTCACGTGAAACATTATGCCAACAAGTTATCTGAGTAAAAGCTATTAATTTCCCTTATGCTTTATTCTCAAGGAAGCCCAGCCTTTAAAAACTCCCACAGAGTTCAATGCTGAGCTCTGTACTTGAAATTTTTGGTTGCTATCAATATTTACAGTTGAATGAGTTTCTAAAATGAACATTTTTCGTAAAATTTCTCCAGAAGAAAACAGAAAACCTCTCTCAGAAACACGTTTCCTGGGCACTTTTCTCCTCGCTTCCCAAGCTGTACGAATTACTGCTTTTCCAGCCTCTCTGCGGACCTGGCAGAAGAGGTTCTGTCTGCACAGGAGGGTATGGCCAAAACCACCTCTCACATCTTACTCTACTCAAATCGTAGAGGTTGCAAAAACTACCAAAGCTCATTTTCTCCTGTCATACTACATAGTTGCTACGGGAAAAATCTGCTCTCATTTTTTTCTTCCCCTAAAATGCAAGCGCTTCATCTTTGCTGCAAGTTAGCAGGTGTTCAGAATATCCTTCATGTTTCCTTGGGACACAAACTGCCATGTCCTTTGGAACACGTCGGATGTGATTAATGTGTGAAGAGCAGGAACGCGCGCAGTAGGTCACTGGGTTAAATTTGGGACAGAATTTCATAGGGTATAACTTCACACCTTCTGCTCTTGGGAAAGAATATAGGTTTTGCCTTCTCCTTGGAGACTGGGCCACTATCTGCTATCTTTGATAGGTTTTCCATAACCGAATGGATATCAACAATAATATTCTCCTTTGATGGGTGTTTGTACTGAAGGAAAAAGGTTTCCCTATGGTTAAATCATAGATTTTTACTAAAAATAAATTAATACATAAATAAACTCCAGAGACTACTGCATTAGGATCCACAGATTTACAGGTCTGAACCTTGGAAGGCCTATCAATATATGCAAAAAGGAATTTTCACATGTTTTTATAACCATCACATGATCAGAAGATCACTGAAATGACCATTTAGATACTCTCAGAGCAAGTGCCAAGGGGAAACCTGGATTATGCCAAGGCATTCTGACAGTGGTTTTGATCCTGCAAGGATCTGAGAATTGCCGTTTTGTTATTGAAAGGTTTCAGCAGTTCTAAGTCTTCCCACCATCCTCAGGGTCTGGCACATGCCTAGGTTCCTATTTAGAGTCCCTTTATCCACGGACTGGCCCTTTTTCTGGAACTAAACTGCCTTTCCTGTTGTAGACAACAAATCATCCTGCAGAAAAAGGCGCAGGGAAAGCAACTACTGCTGCTGCCAGCACCTACCAGGCTCCAGCCGAGGTAAGGAGAGGATGTGGGACATAAATGGGCATTTTAACTAAGTGAACTCCAGCCTGAGGAGCCCAGAGAGAAGGAAAAG
Organism: Numenius arquata; assembly: GCF_964106895.1. Classification (NCBI taxonomy): domain Eukaryota; kingdom Metazoa; phylum Chordata; class Aves; order Charadriiformes; family Scolopacidae; genus Numenius; species Numenius arquata. Next base: position 6,825,450 of record NC_133582.1, read on the forward strand.
ATTTGATGCATTTGGGTCCTGGTTCTGGGGGTAAATACAGCTAACGTAGCACCTACATCTATAGTTTCTTAGAGGGCTGCAAAGACAGCAGAAGGCAAAGGCCAGTTTTCCTTCTCCTGTAAGATCCAGAGGAGCTTATGAAAGCTTCTTTGCCATGGTAAAGAACGAGGGATTAAAGCTGCAAAGGCTGCTATAAGGAGAACCTGGATTTTATCTTTGTTTGAGGATCCTGATATAATTTGCTGAGCTTTTCACACAGCTTTTTGAAGTTTGTTTGGTTTCTTTGCCTCCTCGCTCCCCCAAACTACAATGTACTCAACACACTTAAAGCTGCAAAGACCATCAAATCAAACCAAAGAGGAGATTAACACACAAAGCCCAAAACTAAGCCACACTTTGTCCCAGGGAAACAGAGCGGGTTGATCATTCCTGTTTGAATTAGCACACTCCGTCATGGGAGTTTTAATCTCGGGGCATTCCTCCTACGGTTCACAAACCTGAAAGGCAGGTAGGACCACCTCATCTGGCCTCCTAAAGGCAACATCAACAGTTGCCTTTATCACACAGACTTGCAACCCTGATAGAGTAAAGAAAACCAGCCGTTGGTTTGACAAGCTCTCTCTTTAACTGTTACTGAAATTATCTATACCTTTAGCCTCCAAGTTCCCTCTCGACAGATCCCGAAATAGCTGTTCTGCTATTTTACCCTGGACTGACGTCAAGCTAAACCAGCCTTTAGTTCCCCGGGACATCCCTTTTATCTTTTTGAAATATCGGAAATACAGTTGGCAGCCCTCCAATTTTATGGAATTTCCCCTGTTTCCCAGGATTTATTATAAATTAGCAGCCACTTAACGGAGCTTTTCAGCTACCTCCTTTAAGATTCCTGGATGTAAAAGTTACTAGGATGTGAAAATGTTTAATTTCAACCACTCCTGCCTCTCTCAGATCCTCCTTTGCTACAAGCAGCAAACTTTCTCTTCTTTCCACATCACCCCACAGAATGGACGCAACTTCTCCCACCGTTTCAAATACAAAAACCATCTAGGGAACATTTCTGCCTTTTCTATTTTCCCTTTTTTGATATTCAATTAATTAATGTTTTATCACGACTTCTATGTCTTCATTTAACCAGAACGGCTTCTCATTAGAGTAACATTTTTTGTTATTGATGGCAGTGTAAAATCATAATTTTGAGCAGCTGGCAGAATATTCTTCAACAATTCCCAGAGCGTTCAAGGTTTTTTACTTAAAATGTAATGTTATGCCAACACAACAGGTTCTAACTTTGGAAAGCATCTTTTTCAGCTCTGAATACAGTGCATGCATAAATTTATAATCTCCTGGTAGGTGGTGTACTCTGCTTGCACAAGGTCACCCTACGGGAATTGAGGCCCTGTGATTCACCTTATTTAAGGCTGTCCACAAATAATAGCATTTGACAAACTGCTTCCCTTCTCGCTTCGTCTTCTCATGCAACAAGTTGTAAACCTTTATTTTCCGGTCCGTTTTTTAAGAAAACCACTCCCATTAAAATCCTGTTGGGATTTCTGCTCGTGTGTTCCTCTCTCCAATGCCTCTCCCATAATGCTAAGAACCTGGATAATAAAAAGTCAAACAATGTGACTCTTGCACAACCCTAATGGTTTAGACTGACATATACTGAAAGTACCGCAAGGCAGGTTTATGCGGTATTCACTGGTGGCACTCTCTCCCTCTATGGTCACTTCACAGCACCCGTTTGATTGTTTTTCTTCAACTATTGGTAGAGAAAGAGGCCACCAAAACCAGCCAGTCCCCAGAGTCTCTGCAGACCACAGGTTGGAGACCCACAGCACCCCAAGCCATTATCCCCCCCCTCAGCAGCGTGACGACCTGCAACCCACCATGACAGTCTCCTTCCCTCTCCTTTCACAAGGAGACAGATGATCCAGGACACCTGACTGTACCATATCTGAGGGCAACACAAAACAAATCACTAAGGACCTTGTCCCCATGGTGGCAATCATCATTGCCACATGACTTTCAGGACCACGGCAGGTTTGCTCGGGGCTGTGTTCCAGGCAGCTGTGACCTACGGAAGCTTTGCCTGGCTGATGAAATGTACCCCATACCTACAGCCTGGACAATCGTGAAGAGCTAACGGTATTTGATGTACAAGCAAATGCTTCCTTTCTGAGAAGAAAAAAAGTCTGTGTGCTTTTTCTGATGTGAATTGAGAAGCTATATTCTCCATAGATCTTGGAGACATGCAATTAAAGACTGTCAAATTTGCATGCACACAGGATCCAATTGAAGGCTGAGCAGGCGATGTTATAACATTTCTCGCTTGACTTGACAACCTTATATTCTTTTAACAGCTTCCATGCATAATTTCCTTACCTTAAACAAGCTAAAGGTGTCATTGTGTAACCTGGCCCTCAAATCCAGGCAGGTCAGCAGGAGGGCAGGAACCACCAGATTTCTGCTTCCCAAGTTGGGCTGGATGACCATCACTGAGCTGCAAAATCACAACTGAGCAGTCCGCAATGCTGCACCACGTAAGGATGGAGCGAGCAGAGTGCAGCTCTGCAGATCCCCCTGCTTTGTCAGAAACCAGATTTCTGAGGCAGCATTAAGCAGAAGCCATCTGCTGCCCTGAGCTTTCTTTTCCAAAGTTTCTGGGCTGGTCAGGTGGATTTCCATGGGAATAGCAACAGCAATGACTACACCTGTGGCTCCAAACCCACTCTCCGCCTGAGATCTCATGTCTTTGCTCCACAGCATGGGGGCACCAGAGCTTTAGAAGAGCTCAAAAAAAAGAAAGTTGAACATTGGAAAAGCAGCACATAATTTCAAGCTTTATCTTCCTATTTAGTTCCCCCTCAGCTGAAACACTTTGGAGGTGGTTTTCCAACTACAGGCTGAGAGAACATCACAGCAAGAAAATTGTGACTCTATGCACCTGAAGCCTGGCGAACCTACTGTGGTTCAGAACAAGGCTTTGTAGAGGGAAATGACAAGACACTCATGTAGAGTGAGGAGCACTGGGAGGTCTACATCCAACAGGACCAAGCTAGCACATTCCAGCACTTCTTTGGCAAGGTATCGAGTGCCTTTAATCAGCCCTTTAATGAGATTTGAGATCCTCTGCACCAAGCGGGATCAAGCCATAAAAGCATGAAGACAAGGAGATTAAACTGAAGATTAATAATTATACAGTATAAACTATCTCGGATAAAATAAAACTCTTTCACTCCATTGGAGACTGACATGGTTATGTATAAAGTGGGGAATCTATAAAGCTCATTGATTAGTATTTCAAATGAAACTAATCTAAAAGCATTACTAATTATTAACTAAAATATGTAATAGAAATAGCGCACTAGGAAACAATCAATACTTCCCAGTGCTTGCAAAGCCCTACAGCAATTTTTGTGCTAAAAAGGGGACCAGCCTAGATAGCAAACCTTACTGCTTGCCAGGGAGTTTGTCTCTCTGTATATATGTAAAAGAGAACAGTCCACAATGTAAAAACAAGCACACTTTTTCCTTACTTCTTTCCCTTCAACTTCTGCTTACCCTAACTGTACCTAACCTATAGAATCATAGAATTGTCTAGGCTGGAAGGGACCTTTAAGATCATCTAGTCCAACCATCAACCTAAATCTGATAAAAAAAAAACAAAAGAAAACCATGCAAACCACACCACCCCACCATCCCCCCATCACTAAACCATGTCACTAAGCACTATGCCAACCCGTCTTCTGAATACCTCCAGGGATGGCGCCTCAACCACTTCCCTGGGCAGCCCATTCCACGGCTTAATAACCCTTTCAGTGTAAAATTTTTTCCTAATATCCAATCTGAACCTCCCCTGGCGCAACTTGAGGCCTATATTGCGGGCTGCAATAAAAAACAAATAAAATAATAATAAAAAAAAAAAATCACATTTTTTCTAATGAAATCAACGTACTGTGTTTCTTGCACTGTCAGAAGAATGCAAATATTGTTATGCAGGACCAAATCCAGCCTTTTTAGACAAACTTGACCACAGAGTGACATAGCTTCATGGAAGGAAGAGACAATTTTCCACTATCAGACTAAGTAAAGATTTTGCCATTAGCACAATTCAAGTATTGTGGAAATAAGATCAGTTAATTTCTATTTATCGGAAGAAAGATCACGTAAGTATATCTGCAGATTCCTGCCATTACTTCAAGAATTTAAGTCCTAGAGAGACACAGTTTGGTTATACTCCCAAAGGAATGTTAAAATGCTTTAAAAAATGCTTGTCGCTTGATGAAATACAGGACAGTCACTACTTTGTTATTAATGACACAATGCTTTTCCATCACGGCATACTACGCTCCAATATAGTGTCTTAAAAACAAACGTGTATGTGCATGCGCATATAGTTAGACACGTGTATAGATATACATGTGTGTATATATATGTGCACACATACGCATGATGCTTAGTTAATATCTCTTAGAAAATATGTATTATTGTCATTGCATGTTTCTGGAATAGCTCATGTTACCTGGCAGGAGCTTTCCAAATATTAAAAAATGACACGATCTCTATTTAAAGGGTCCCTGGGCCAGTCCTATCGATAGAGCTACCCAGACATATCAAGAAGGAAACACTCCTTTAACTCTGTACAAATTAGGTGGCTCAGTATTATTGGTAGCCATCATTCTACGCACTTCTCACCTGAAGTACATGCACACACATATATTCTTCTCTGCTGCACGTGGCAAGAATTATTCCAGAAGGAGCATAAGTAAGAGGAGAAATTAAAATCCTGAAAAGGATGTGCAAATGTTTTTAGTAATAAAAAAGGAGGAAAGAGATGCGTGAAAAGAGCTCTGAAATGGGACTAGTCCAGAGGCAATGGTGAAAAGTTGAAGGGATGGGGAAGAGCCAGGAGCAACATCCACAAGGATGCTAAAAATTGCGTTACTATGGATGAGTGGGAGGGTCCAAGATAAAAGATGGGAAAAGACCAGGCTTACCTCGGAGAGAGAGGCTGAAGGCTTACAGATCAAGAGTTATACAGAAGGAAAGGCAGGGAAGGCAGAAGGAGGGATGGCTGGAGAAGTTTGAAGGGAGAAGGGTCTGTAGTAAGGGGGCAGGAGCCCAGTCCTGCCTTCGCTGCCTCCAGGGCGGACGGAAGGGCAGAGGTGAGAAGGGGAGATAATGGAATCGTGGGAAAGAACAGCTATTTTCCAGTGTTTTCAGTGAGCAAAAAGAAACTGAAGAAGCTGGAGACAAAGCCATTGCACACTACAGCGAGTATGTAAGGGTGTTGGGAGGGAGCAGAAAAGAGCGGGCAGGCGGCAGAGAGAGGTTGCACTGCCCAGAACAGAGAGGGTAACCATTGCCAAGGAGTTTGAAAGAGCAGTGGCAACGGAGGTGACACCAAGAAAAATATTGCTGGAAATTGTCCGTTCCCCCACTGGGAGGTGGGACGACGCTTTTTCAACGGGAGGCGATGGGAGGAAAAGTCGCAGACACTCAGAGAGGCAAACAGGGAGAAGCATCAGAGCGGAGAAGAGATGAGAGGGGAGAGGTAATCGCTGGTGAGAGGCTGGGGAGTGGGTGAGGACACGGTGCCAAGAGACGATAATCCAGCTGATTAGAGAATTAGGCACAAGAGATGTCAAGCGAATGGCAGGGAGCAGAAGAGGCTATGGAGGTGGCAAGAAGAGCCTGAGCTTAAAATAAAACTGTCAAGAAGTCCGAATGCACCATCTGTATGGGTCCCCTCTGCCTGCCCCCTCTCTCCATCGCACCCTCGGAGACCCACTACCTCACAGCAGGGACCAAAGTAAAACCCAGCCACCCTCAGGCTGATCCTGCAGGAGCAACAGAATAGGAAAGAGGAGAAATAAAAGCTGGCTGACAATAGCTGCCCGTGGATAAAAAGGAGGCTTTTAGCACAGCTGTGCGGCTATATTTGATTTACGTGGGCTTCTTCATGCAAAACAGACGCACAGCAGCACAAATGGCTTTCTAAAGAAAGCATCGTGGACCGAAACTCCTGCATGTTAGAAAGAGAGAAAGGAAAGGCTGATGGCCTGGGCTACGCCAGGATGCGTACGGAGCCGGGGATCCCGACTCGGGCAGCAGCACAAAGGCGTTTGCATCGTGGCATCCCCGTACAAGGCAGCTCAACGCCCAGCGCCCTGAGGCGGTTTAGTATTTTGAGTTTGAGCTTGACATCCCCTTATAATGGAAAGGCTTGCCTCCTTAGGAAAATGACTACCAAATACTGTAAAAATCCTGTTCTTTGTGACAAAGAAGTCCATTTCCAAATTAAGAAACAAAACACAGTAGCCCTGATTGCACACCACACATTTTTGTAAACGCTCTTTTCTAGTAGCAAGTAATTAATCTTGTGTTAGAGCCCGAAAAGTCCCTACTAGTTTTTGAACTTGCAGACAGCTGGAAAATGCCTACTTAGGCTAGTGAGCACATCTTTGAGTAATTCCTACTTGCTAATTACTCTTCCAGAAGCTGCCAACAGCTATTCTAACATTTTGCTAACTAGGGAGGGATATCACACCGCATTATCATATATCATGTGAATTAACAACAGGATGCTGGTGAAGCAATGGGATAAAAATCAGGTAGTTGAGAAAGAAATGAAAGCTAATCGACTTGCACCAAAATAAAAAAAAATAATCTGCGGTACGTAAACAGCGTTTCAGAAACAAAGGGCATGGCTGGGGGAACAAAAAAAAAAACAAAAAAAAAAACCAAAAGTGAAAGCAGGATTTGCAGAAGTCGTCAGAGTAGATTCCTTCTCTTGGCGAGAGATGAGATGAGACTGAAGCTGGGGACCCTTTGCAAATGCGGCTTGCTAGTACTCCACTAACCCACTGCAACCAGAGCAACAGTCACCTCCGCAACGCAACGGACGCCATTCAAACTGGCAAGCCCTTGCACGTAAAAAGCACGACGCTTTCCTTTGCTCGGCGAGGTTTCCGCAATATTCACCGCAGTGGCCTGGAGGGAATCCCAGTGCGCAGAAAGCTGGCCGGTGCTCCCGCGCAGCAGAGCAGGCCCCCCCGCGGCTGAAGGGGCACCCAAGGGCATCCCAAGAGGGTGCTGTTGGAGGAACCCACTCCACAACAGTGTGCCCAGGTGGCCAAAAAGGCCAACGGCATCCTGGCCTGTATCAGGAACAGCGTGGTGAGTAGGACTCGGGAAGTGACTGTCCCCCTGTACTGGGCACTGGTGAGGTCCCACCTCAAGTGCTGTGTCCAGTTTTGGGCCCCTTCCCACAAAAATAGACACTGAGGTGCTGGAGCGTGTCCAGAGAAGGGCAATGGAGCTGGTGAGGGGTCTGGAGAATAAGTCTTACGAGGAGAGGCTGAGGGAGCTGGGGGTGTTCAGCCTGGAGAAAAGGAGGCTGAGGGGAGACCTTCTCGCTCTCCACAACTCCCTGAAAGGAGGGTGCAGAGAGGGGGAGTTGGTCTCTTCTCCCAAGTCACAGGCGATGGCACAAGAGGAAACGGCCTCAAGTTGCACCAGGGGAGGTTTAGGATGAATATTAGGAAAAATTTTTACACACAAAGGGTTATCAAGCCCTGGAATGGGCTGCCCAAGGAAGTGGTTGAGGCACCATCCCTGGAGGTATTCAAAAGACGTGTTGACATAGTGTTTAGAGACATGGCTTAGTGATGGGTTTTTTTTGGTTTTGTCAGAGTTAGGTTGATGGTTGGACTAGATGATCTTAGTGGTCCCTTCCAACCTAGACAATTCTATGGCTCTGTGCATCCCGTGCAGCCCTTGGGCCTGTGTGGGAGGTGGGGGGAGGCAGCCTGGAGGGAAGGCAAAGAGGTACCTTTACATACGTGCGTGTACATTAACCGCAGGCAGCTAACGCAGGATTTGCAGTAGGAACGTCCGCTCTGAAAATGGCAAAAGCAAGTCATTATCAGGGCGAATGTCCTTATGCAGCCTCTCAGGGGAGGCTCTGGCCACCTTCGATCAAATGTCTTTTTTCTTGGAATGCTGTTAAGCTGTGGTCATCAATCCTATTTAAGAGAAGGGGGAAAAAGGCTTCGTATCACCGCTTTCCCTCCTCACTCGATGCGACATAAAATACCGGCACATTAGCACAGGCGAAATAAACGGAGCCTGGCTGATAATGGCCACACTCACCTATTTATTAAGCAGCCCGGGGAAGGAGGAGGCACCAGGCGCAGAAGACGACTTTGCATCTTGTTCATCAAATGCCCGCAGCAGCAGCTTCCCGCTACGGAAAGGTTTCCTTGAAATCCCTCCACAAACCCCCTGCAACCAAAGCCTCTAAAGGGCTTGCAGGGAGACAAGGCAGCACCCCCATTTACCATGGGGGCCATGGGGATACAGGCAAATAATCTGATTTAGGAGCTTGTGCTGCCGCTGCCAGGGCTGTAGGTAAGGGAGAGATGATTACCGTAACTTATTGGCTACTTGTCCAGATTGGTAAAATCAGTTAAAGGACAAGGTGATTTTCCCGATTGTTACGGCCCAGGCAGGAGCTGGAATTTGGAATGTTGGTTGTTCAAAGGCTTCACTGCTGGGCACTGCTACAGGGTTTAGCATCGCTGCCTTCATTATCTCCCTGTGGCTTGATCTTGCCTGTGCCGTGTATACATGAGCACACACAGACTGAGGCTCACAATGAACTCTGGTAATATCGGCAAGCCGACTCGGAGTCAGGAAAAACATGCTTCAGCAAGAGGTCACGTCTATAAATATGGCAAAACTAATTAACCCAAGAAGGGTTCCCCTTCCTCTTAAAATTAGCAGTGTATACAGTCGGATATCTCAATGTAAACACATCGCTCCGAGTTCCAGCAGCTTTGCTCTCAAAGCGCTGTTGCGCTGCTACGGAAGCAAAAGTATGAATCCTCTATGAAGTCTCTACAATAACAGATACTAAATCTGACATGTGAAAAGTTTTATTGCAGTGCTTTTAAAAGAGTGAAATGAGAGAGAACAAGCGTGAAGCCTAAAACCACCAACACACCAAAGGTTACAAGAGAAATGTTAAACAAGCATCCCAGAGAGAAATGGAGAAAATATCTGAGGCCCCTCCTGCGATCAAGGCAGTGGGCAAGCTCCAACGAAGAGTCCAGGAGAGAAAAAGGGTAGATAGTTGTAAGAGAGGACAAGGGAGCTGATGGCATCCTGGGTTAGAGAACAGGAAGGCTTTCCAGAAAATCTGCTCTGGGTAGTTTAAGTAACCATCTGTAAAATACAGGGCAAGAAAGAGCCCCCAGGACCGGCCAGACCTGGGGACTATGTGAGTCACATCTCACAAACTGGAAGAGCTCAGAAAAATCATTGCTAGGGCACGCTGTTGTTTTCTGGTTTTAAGTAAGTATTTCTTTAATCCTTAAAGGTATTCTTAAACCTGACCTAGTTGCCTAGTTTTTCATAGACAAAAGCAGAGTACTGCATTCGCTCAAGTATGGCTGTCCCTCAAACTGGTGAACGGGACATCTCCTGCAGTGCCCAGTGGTGCTCCACAACCCAGCAGTAGCACAAGGATAATGAGACGCACACACCTTCGTATTTAACGAAGGAGCCTGTACGAAAGAGGTGTCTTCCAGTGACCACTGCTAGACTGGAGAGCCCTTTAGCACGCAGTAAGAGGGTGGAAGGAGAGGCTGAATGAATCATGAGCGAGCAAAAAAAAAAGTTGTGGCACACCCCCACACTTTTCCATTTCAGCTCTGTAAAGTTCAGCTGTGTCCAGGGGATGCTACTGGAACCACTGTGCAGAGAGAGAGAAGCAAGCGAGTCTGAATCAATCGGATTCTGTCTAAGAATAGAGCAAAATCCCGCCGCACAACAGAGGATGGAGAAGTTGTCATCATTTACACAGGAATGACAAAGAAAGATGAGTCCGGCAACCTTATCCCGAGGATAGGAATAATCCGGCAAGCTTCATCCAGCGCAGTCGCTGGGAGAAAAGGTCAGGAAAAACACAGCCAGATTTCTGAGCAGAAAATCCGCTCTCCTCCCAAACCCTTTTCCTGTCCTTGCGTACAAACGCACTGCCAGCATCTGCAGAGGGAGCCTGCCCTGGCGCCCCACAGAAGATGAGGGGGGGGGACACAACAAGTGCCACGGGTCAATCTCTGCAGCAAAGGAGCAACTACCGCTTAACCATCGCAGAACAACAGCCTCAAGTGCTCGCGTGACAACGAAGCATCAGTGAAAGCCAAACGGGAGATGAACAGAAACATGCTCTCGCATCCAGAGCCATCTGTCCCTCTCCGCTCGTTCTTGTTGTTTTACACATTGACCTACTGTTCCAAATCCCAGATTTTCAGAAATAGCACTGGCTGAAGGTATTACCAGGAAAAACCATCAGCGTCAGCTAGCCAGTGTTAACTGAGGAATTCTTTCCAGGAGGCTGAGGCAGTGATGACAGAAGCTGGAAAACCAAAATCCCCGAGTGGGGGAAGCGCGGGCCACTTGGATACACAGGCAAGATGTGGCAAGACCAATATCTGACAGCACAAGCGATGTTCTCTTCTGCCGAAAGCAGATGAGAAGTTTAACAAAGACCATTCCCGTTTTCTGGTAGAAACAGTGGTTTTCAAAGGACAACCAACCATCCTTTCCCTGCTCTCTAGACTGGCCTCAGAGTAAAGGAGACCGGAAAACCCAGGAGACTCCTAAAATCTATTACAATACCAAATAAACAGCTAGTATTCTCCTGTGAACTGAAAATCCCTTCAACTATTCCCAAACAATTACTGCCTCCCCATCCTCTACAAAGATAGATTTCCTCTCCAAAGTAATTTTTAATATCGTAAGTAGGCCTGGTAATGGCAACGCCGTTAACTTAATATCCTCAGAGACCTTTACCATCTCTCTCCCTGCTGAGGTTTTCCACAAAGCACCCATCCTAGGTTTTCAGTCTTTTGAGCCCTTAATTTCCTATTAGATTGGCATGTCTTCATCAGCCTGACTAGTTTTATTGTGTGCTTTAATCAGTGGTAAGAGAATAACCCCCTCGCAAGGCTTTCGGGGAGGGGGATTTCCTCCCAGCACTGCCAAAGGAGCCACGACTTGCCTCGTGTCCTCCCCCACCTCGGCGCTCCCTCTCCCTTTGAAATGGGGAAAAAAGGAAAACTAGGAAACGCCACAGATGGTCTGAAATCCTCTTCCTGCGAAAACCATCGCTACGGCAGCTAGCTTAGGCAATACTTCAACTATTTCCGCATGTGCCAACAGCGGTATCCATGACTAGAGAAGATGAGGAGACTGCTTGTGAAACTCCCCCATAGGCACACTGTTTGCAACAGCCTAGTCCTCTTGTTGAAGGCTCTCTTCTTTTCCCTACTCTAAATCCAATGAGAAAACTAATCTTCTGCAGATTTAAAGCTGACAGGTGGTACATGCATAATTAAAGATGACCTAACAGAGAATGCTCTCATTTCTGGCATATTATCAGACACTTAAGCAAAGCAATTATCAGTAGGCAATCTTTTCTGTCAACAGAGATTGGATGAAACATTTTGCCAGTCAGGAAGATATTGTAACGATGATACATATGTATTTGCAAATACTCCAGCAATATAACATAGATTTAAATCTCTCTAATCTCACATAAATGTCTTCATCACCTGTGGAGGACTACAACCTCCTCTCACATTTCCATGTTCCCCAGTTCTACTTCCACAGTACATACTACACAGCCTCCACCTTGTTCCTACTCATGTCAACTTCTTCCTTCAACCCACTCCCTACAAATCCTGCTGTTCCTCCCCACCCAGTCTTACTGTCCTCTCTAGCTCCCGCACCCCTTATACCTGCACTAGCTGGTAGATGGTTGATCTGTGCTCCAGGAAACCTTGTCCTCCTGCCTTTTTTTTTCTCCCCAAAAGCAAACAAAACCTCAGAAAACTTGTCCTCCCTCTTTCTTACTCGAAATCAAATAAAAACCCAACTCCTCCAACAAAACTCAACCAAGCCTCCTCTCTTCTTCACCTGCAGGTAGCAGCCAACTTTGGCAAGTCAGGTGTTGGGTGCTACACTGCCCTCTTATTCTCCTCGTTAAAGCTCTTGTGACATCAACACCCGTGGGAGGGGATAATGGACCTCATATGTCATGACGGACTGCGCGTGTTGTGAACAAATGTGTCCTACTCGCTCATCGTGGACCATGAGGTGAACACCTTTCCCCTGGGTGGAAGAAGGGTGAAGGTGGAAGAGGTGAGTGGCCTTGCTCTCCCCACCTTCTAGAGGGGGCAAGCGCAAGCAAAGATCGGTTGGGAGTTTTATGTGGAATCAACCCAAAAGTCTATGCTAGAACTGGGAACATCTTTCCCGCTTTTTGGTTGAAGGAGCAGATGGCACTGCCTCCCGAAATAGCAATGTCACCCATGCCGTTTGAGAGAGGCAGAAACTTTTTAACCTAAACTCTTAAAATGCTTCCTTCAAGCAGCGTTTTGCAATGAATCCAGAAAGCGTTCTCTGCCTTTTTTTCTTTCCTCCTAAGAAGGAATTTTTAAAAAAGGATCTTCTGGGGAAGAAAAACAAGGAGAACAAAAAATAATAAGGAAAAGGGAAACCTAAAAAGGTGAGTGGTTTTCTTAATTTGGGGGAAACTAGGATTGTGAGAAGTATTATAAACTGCAATTACATACACACATGGGACTGCACTTTACCTTATGAAAGAGCTGCTCTTAGGGTATAAAATTGCTTTAATATTGCACTAAGACAAGTGTTTAAAAAAAAAAAGCTTATGATAATGGATTTTCAAAGCAAAAGTAAAGCTGCTTTTCCCTCAGAATAGGGCTTTAGAGAAGGGAAACTTCACAATGCCAGTGGTGTGCGTTTTTCTGCATTTCACAAGATCTCTCATTATTTAAATTCCGATGTATTTATGTCATACATGGATAAACGATCTTATTGTTCAGAACATGTCTTTATATGAACATCTCTGCTGTTAGAACTAGCGTTATTTTGCCTTTTTTTTTTTTTTTTTCTCCTCGCCTTACCAAGTCAGAACAAAAGTCTCTTTTACTGCAGTTTTGGGAACTTCATGCAAATGGCAGTTTTTACACATCAATCGTCAGTTTAATAACACTAATGATAAGAGGGGAATTAACGGTAATGGGCTGACTTTTTTGGCAAGCAAATCAGAGTTTATAGAGAAGTTTCTGCAATGTCAAACTTCATATCCCTGTGTTATCAAAAGCCCTAGCAGTGAGAATTAAGGTTAAACCATTGACTCGTTAGCAAGCTGGGCTTACTGAACCACAACTTCCCTGCACGAAGATTGATTATTTAGAAATCCATTTTACAAGATAGGAAGAGATAGCGATAGTCTTTTGGGACAGCAGGGAGCCATTTACACAACAAAATACATTTGCCAGGGGACACAGATCTGACAGAGCAGGCTCAATAGCTTTCTCAGTTAAAGCAGTACTAGTTAGCCTCTCGGTCCTCCCTAAGGCATAGAGTTTGGCCATTCCTTCTCCTGCTCTACCCTCCTTTTGCAACCCCGGTACTTCCCAGCATCTAAAGTCCCGTTGTACATCCATCGCTCCTGTGAGTAACCCTGGTGACTTCACAGGTGCTGGTTATAGGCGTTGGAGCCGCAGGACCAGCGTGGGAAGAGGAAAATGGCCTCGTATGGATAGCTAGGGCAGCGAGAACAAATGGGTCTTCTGTGGATTGATGGATGACTACAAAGAGCCACATTTTGAAAACGTGGCTTGATCATGACCGCAGGAATGACACTGAATATAAGAAAAAGCATTTGCTTTCCCAACATGTAAAAAAAAAGGGAAAAAAAAGATACATCAAAATGCCAGCTTTTGACACAAAATACCACAGTAGAAGTGAGCGACAGCAGCTGTTTAGTAACACTACAAACGGGTGCTTAGGCAGGCATAGTATTTTCCCATGGCGATGATGGTCTAAGGACAAACTTTACATCTCTTACATCTTAACTCCCCTTTTCATCCAGACAGACAGACACCATCCTACACCCTGGGCAACGCCAGCCCAGTTCTAGTGCGGGAAGTATGATACAAATGATGCTTTATTTCCTCCCACTCACCTTTGGCTATGACCAGGACCCGCTAATAAATTGCTCTACTATTGAATCCCATCCCACGTAGGGCATCTTCTTTTCCACGGATGTCTCGCTGCTTTTTGACACTGCCTGTAGGTTTGATGCTATGGTTTCCAGTTATAGGCTACGAGGACCGAATCCCACATCCTGAGGAGGATGGGCCACTTCCATGGAAGCATTTGAGCCCCAACCTTCCCAGTCATGTACCCTTTGGTTTGGCCATATTTCCTGGTTAATGCCAAACCAAATGGTATTTCCAGGTAAAGAAGCCTACACTAAGGACTGCTAATTTAACTGTGCTGCACGTCCATCCTCCTGCCATGTGTGGGCTTTGTCGAGAAGCAAGTTTTGGAGAGGAGAAACGAAGCCCGCTCCCTTACCATTACTTACAGCATGCACTTTCAGGGATGCTTTCCATGAGCAGACAAGTGGAAAAAATACGTTTTTAAGCATACAAAGTCTGCTCGAGTTTTACAAGAAGCCCCAAGGCAGGCAGGGCTTATTATGCACCACAGGAATGAAACGTAGCATCTTCAGGGAGAAGCTGTTTTATCACCGAGCAGCAGTTTGGGAGAACTGTGGGAGCTGGGATGTCTCACCCCCAAGCAATCTAGGAAACAACAGGAGCTTGTAGGTGTTGTCTGCGTGTAAGGTCAGAGACAGAGAAGCAGTTAAGCCCCATCTCCGAGGTACTGCCCCTGTGAGGGTGGATGTAGTAGGTCATTACAGAGCAAAAAAAAAGGTGAGAAATAACTACTTCAACTCAACACCATTGCTATGCCTGGGGGAAGCAAAGTGGCGTTAGTAGTGGGTTTGGATGGGCAACAACAGTGTGAGGGACACATACATACACAGGGTGTGCCAGCGTATGCGTGCTGAAAGCGATGAAGTCCTTGGATTTTTTTCCTGCACTGTCACCATGACATCATGCTCCCAGCCACCCGCATCACAGACCTTGCCATGCTGTCCGAGTGCCTCTAAATGAGACCATAAAGTTTGTGTCCCGTGATCTGCTGCTGCTGCTCACCACAATCCAGCCCCGGACACTGCTAGCGAGAACGGTAACAACCTCCCTCTCCCCACAAACCTATGCTAGAATTACCCCATAACCAAAATCCAGCCCCAAAAGCAAGTCCTCAGCCAAATGAAGTGATGCATAAAGATCACTGCTTGAGCTGGGAACACACGACTAAATTATTCCCAAGTCTGAAGGAGTCCCAATTCCTACTGCAAAAATGGGAGCTGCGCGTGCTCAACCTTTTGCTTCAGGCTGGTATCTGCTCCGAACAGCGCCTCAAAAAATACTATTGCTTCATCAATACATTTGTAATTCAACCAAAAAAAAAATTTTTAAAAGCATCTGAAGAGCTTTGCATGGTAAACATCAGAAAAACACCGCTTTCCAACCCTGCAGCCAGTTGTTCTATAATATCTTCTGCTTTGTGCTGACAACCTTTTTTCCCTCCAATCATTCAGACACAATGCCTTCAGGTCTGTCTAAGTAATGTAATTTACTGGAGTGGAATTCCCTTGATACCTTCTGCAGCACTCAGTGACAGTATCATTTATACTCTACACTGTCATGCCATGACACTGATACATTGGCTTTCATCCCTCATTCAGCGCAGAGGGTGCAATTTCACCTTCCATTGTGCCCTCTTGCAGACTGCGCGTACAAATTCCCTCCATTCATTCCTAATTACAAACCTCTGCTGAAATGCTCTCATTAGATTTATATTTCTCACTCCAAAGTGTCAATCTTATTTGAAAATTCCAATTTTCCGGGAGATTCATCCATTAGCGGCAACCTCCAAAGCATTCCTTAAGCGAGAGCATTAAAAGTGTAGCTGGCAGAGCAGAGACGCACTTAAAAATAACACCATTACAGCAAATCTCCATTGCTAATGGTTTTGCATTATTCGAGCAACGCAATAAGGTCCCCGCGACCGGCCGGCTCAGTTCCTCCGGCAAGCGACAGGAGAAAGCCAGCAGTCAACTGCTGTGCCCGGCTCCGCTCCCATCCTGGGGCTGCACCGCATCCCTCAGCATCCGGCTGCGTGGGAGGGGACCAGCGGGATCCGATTGGGATCCGCTGCCGCCGTCTCACAGGACCTCCCCTACGTCCCGGGGAGCAGCGACAGCCAAGGAGGTGGCTGTTTAAAGGACTCTAGAAACTGAGAGCCACAGGAATGAGTTTATGACAACCGTAAAAATGCCTGAGTGCAGCTCGCTTTGCTGTGGGGAAGTTAAAAAAATCCAAGCTGGGGGTTTTCCCAAGGTAGCAGATCTCCTGCTGTGCAACCCAACAGGTCAGTAGAGCTCCTCGGCTGAAAATGTCAACCGCATCGCTTCGGTCACTTACACTAATCCTAATTTAGTGGCCGCGCGCAGGACTGCGCCCTTCGGGCTGCGTGCAGAAAACACAACCCCGCGGAGCAGCTTTGCAAGTGGTTAAAAGAATCAGAAAGAGATCCTTCTACCTCTGCAAGAGAAAGGTAAACACCTTAAAAACCTCATCACCATACAAGGGAAAAAAATGAAGAGCCCGGCAGCGGGTACTGATAGTTGCACAACGCGTCCTCTGTGTGTGTGTGCCATCTCTAAAAATAGCCCGTGTGGCGATGCCCCTGGAAAAGACCGGGGTGTCTCATCCAGCTGGAAAGCGCGGCAGCGGTGAGCGCCATCGCCGCATGACGCACTCCCTCCTGCCGTTATCTTCAAAGCCATCGGGGTTTTGAACTCATCTGCATGGGGCGCAGCAGTAGAAAGAAGAAGGGGAGGGGGTTGGGGAAAGGAGAGGGGTGTGTGTGTGTGTGTGTGTAGAAAAACCCCACCTCTACATCTGTACCGAAAAGGGAAAATTCCACAGAAAAAAAAGACAACAAACGTTTACGCCGCTTGTCAGCATCTGGTCACCTGCAGGACTGAGCCGTGCGGGAGATTAGAACAGATGTAATGCAATTCCCTGCAGCATCCACCACCGTGGAAACTAATTATTGCTGAAGTTTTGCCCGTTCCCACCTGAAATATTTAAAGCCTTGATTACCGCATTAGCTCTCTCGCCTTTGTATTCTTGCAGTTTGTATCGAGGCAGGAGCCGGTCCAAGGGGCGCGCACAGATGTAAAAGCAGAAACGGGCGCTTCAGCAAAAAAACAAAGCAAAAGTACGGCAGCAACGACGGGCACCGAGCTCTCCTAAGAAGAGGGGGAGGATTACACCAAGCTAATTTAAAAGGATTTCATATTGCATGGCAAAAGACTCACCGCCGACAGCATGGCTATTCCATGGAACAAGCACGTGTGCCTTTAAGTGCCCCCAGCACCCCACATCCTCCGCACCGCGCCGCGTTATTACTCAGAGCGAAAACCTATTGTCTCCCTCCGGCAGCCCCATTCTCAAGACCAAACACCTCCGCCACCCTGCCAAGCCTGGAAAACCTGGAAAAAGGTCACGAAGCGACAAAAAGCGGTGAAGCTCGAGCCGCCAGGCAGCAGAAAGCAAGTTTTTCAGCCTCCACCTCTGGTCCTGCAGCTCTTGGGATAGAGGCTCTCTCTACTCATCCATCGCGAGAATGACATCAAACCGAGAGGCTTGACATGCACAGGCACACTCATTCTCTGGAAATGCCACGGCTACTTAATGAGTGAAGATGGGACAGCACCAAACCTTACACCACGAAGTTACGAATTTCCCTGCGTACGCTGACAGCATCTCTCTTCAATATTTTCTCTTGGCCATCAGCTGACGTATCAATTAATGTGCTCAGGACAGATTTAGTAGCTCAAGACATTGCAACTAATTCAGCGGATTCCTAACCCGTGCGACTACCTGGAAAAGCTACCGAGACTGAGTATTTTCAATACTGTCGCCCTAAAAACCAAACCAAAAGGATTTTACATGCCAAAAGCTAGCCCTGAGAGCCCTGAGAATTTGTTTCTTGATGCTCAGCAGATTTGTATAGTTTTCCTTTTTTTTTTTTTTTTTTTTCCTTCCCCTTTTCTTTTTCTTTGCCAGAAGATGAAGTTCAGGATCAACAGTTCAAGTTACACCCCTGAAGTTTTGGAGGGCTGATTTTAAAGATCTTTCAGTCCTCTCCAAAGCTGCTTTTTCCAGAGAGCAGAACAATTCTGCTTCCAAAATTCTTTCATCACCACCTCTAACTTATGAACTAAGCCTAACTCCCTTTTTTTTTTTTTTTTTTTTTTTTCTTTAAATAAGAAGTTGATGAATTAACCCAGCTAGACCACACCGCAAGTAAACTCTGCCTCTCCTTCCAACACAGACCGATTTACAAGCATTTAAGCCTGGGACTCACCAGACAGAGCCGAAGCTGCAGGCAAGCCAGTCATCAGAGCTAAGAGAAGGATTATGCTTGCTCTACAAATTCTGAAGCATTTGAATCTTATTTTTAGTTGTACACAAAGGGCAATAAATGGAAAATCTTATTGTAACCACCGCTTTTTCATGGCCACCCACACTTCCAACACCTACAGCAAAAGTATATAAATGCAAAAACCCCAGAACTCATGGCTCATCTGAACAAGGGATGCAAACTAGCTAATTGCTGTTACTTTTTTTCCAGTTTGTATTTTGAGTGCCATTATATTCTGTTAAACATCAAGGACAGCTATTCGCATGCAGTGCGTACCTACTGCCTGGGATCCTGCTGGATTTTCATACATTTAATTAATTGTTTTCTCTCGGTTACCTGGCAGAGTCCTTCTCCAAGTTAGCTGATCACTGACTGATTCTGAAATGATGAAATGGAAGAGGTGCCTTTCCCTGACTCTCAGTTTCTGGCCCCTCTGCCCAAACTCCTGAGGTACAGGGAGTTAATGCTTCACTTACCTGTGAGAAATTATGCCGAATACTCTACCCAGAAACTCGCAATTAAAAAAAAAAAAAAAAAAAAAATCCCTGTACACTCATAATCGTAGAAGAACTTCAAACAAATTGCTGTCAAGGATGATTTCATTGTGTTTAAATCCACTTTACTTCAAGTCGCTTTGCAAATTACTCTTTAATTTTATAGCTAAAACTCCCGTGTCTACTACGATGCCAGTTTACCCTCCTGTCTGTCCTATGCCTGGTTCTTTCCATTTACCGAAAGCAACGGAAGCACGAACCTAATTATCATCTGAAAACCTGCCGAAAGCTAACCCAATTAGCTGAGTAAAAAAGAAATAAAGAAAAAAAGGCCTGTCGTAAGTAAGACCAGACTCAACAAGAGTATAGGCGATGCCGCGTCTGGGGAGGGGGAAAGGAGAGGGAATGTCATGAATTACCCCGCTGTCTCTGAAAACGCAAGTTATTACAGCCAGAAGAGCATCCACTACAACACTTTTACTTCTCGACTCTTCGCAAATCGTAACAGGAAACACGTCCCGTGAGCCGGCGATCGATATTTAACAAAATAATCTAAGACAAAGGGCCGGCTCCGCAAAAAAAAAAGTATACCTTTACCTGCACTCGCTCATTAATCTCCCGCTAGACCCAGGGGCCCATCGCCTTCCCGCAGCCCCCGGCAGGCGGAGGGCAGAGCCGGCCGCTCTCAAAGCCCGCCGGGGAAACCAGGTGTGCGTTTTTCCGGGGAGGACTGAGGTCGCCGGACCCGCCTGCCGCGCGCTGCAGAAGCGCGGGTATATCTAAGTATTATGAAAATAAATGGGTCATACACCAGTGAGCCAACAACCACACCACCCCCAAGGCGGGCGCTGAATGACTGTGCAGGGCTCTGCCAGAGGGAGAGGAGAGGTTGAACCAGCAGTGAAAACAAAACCGATGCGGTGAGATGGATTTTTACTTTTCGCCGGTTTTGGGTTTAGAGAGAAAGTTGATCTCGCCGTCACCATCTCTCGGTCTTTTCTGTTTAAAAATAAATATGAAGCCCTGCGCGGGCAGGTAAAGCCGTCCCGTGGAGATGGGCCAGCATCTCACCCCCCCCCCCCCCACTCCGCCCCCGGCAAGGGGAAGTGCCGCCGTCCCCGTCGGCGGAGGGAGGGCTGTGACTCAGTCCCTCGGGCTGACACACGCAGGCACCCGGGCTGTCACCTGCCGCTGCGAAAAATAAAAAGTCCTCGCCGCAACAGGGCGGCCACGTGGGAAACGCCGGGTAAACAGATCAATGACACCGGGCGCCCACGCGGTGAACAAACCAGCCTGTGGTCAAATGGCAGCAAAGGGGAGAGCCGGCAGAATAAAACGTGGTTGCATTCGGCACGCTGTACGGCAACAAACGCCACCCTCCTCCTCCATCATACCGGCTGAACGCAAGCAGGATGCTCCTCCCGGCCATACGGCCCGCGGTCACCGCGTGTCCCCCGATGGGGATGCCCCCGGCACGGGGCTCTGGGTCAGAAACACGGAGAGAGGGGATGTCGGCTCAGCGCCCACACACGGGTGAACACACAGCCGCACACGGGTGAACACACAGCCGCTCCGCATGAAGCTACGCCAGCACCTCTCAGACCATGCTGAATATATTTGTCCAGATCTGTATTTTAATTTTTTTCAAAAAAAATATATATAACTATTTTTTCTATGTAAATACAGGCTGGGTGGAGAATGGATTGAGAGCAGCCCTGAGGAGAAGGATTTGGGGTTGTTGGTTGGTGGATGAGAAGCTCAACATGAGCCCGCAACATGCGCTGGCAGCCCAGAAATCCAACCTGCACCAAAAGCAGCATGGCCAGAAGGTCAAAGGAGGTGATTCTGCCCCTCTACTCTGTTCTCGTGAGACCCCACCTGGAGTACTGTGTCCGGTTCTGGGGCCCCCAACATAATGAAGGACACAGACCTCTTGAAGCAGGTCCAGAGAGGGCCACAAAGATGATCAGAGGGCTGGAGCACCTCTCCTTTGAGGACAGGATGAGAGAGTTGGGGTTGTTCAGCCTGGAGAAGTCTCCAAGGAGACATTATAGCCCCTTCCAGTACCTAAAGGGGGCTACAGGAGAGATGGGGAGGGACTCTTGATCAGGGAGTGGGGCGATAGGATGAGGAGTAATGGTTTTAAACTGAAAGAGAAGAGATTTAGATTAGATACTAGAAAGAAACTCTTTCCTGTGAGGGTGGTGAGACACTGGAACAGGTTGCCCAGAGAAGCTGTGGATGCCCCATCCCTGGAGGTGTTCAAGACCAGGCTGGATGGGGCTTTGAGCAACCTGCTCTAATGGGAGGTGTCCCTGCCCATGGCAGGGGGTTGGAACTTGATGATCTTTAAGGTCACTTCCAACCCAAACCATTCTATGATTTTTCTATATATATATACACACATATGTGTCTATAAATAGAAAAAAATATATTTAATCAACAGATGCATTTGCAGCGAACACTTATCAAAAGCTGTCCCCAGGCACCCAGCTGCCCCAGCCTGCCTGAGGCATAGAGGCACTGATGGTGCCGAGGAGCACCTCATCACACCGAGGGACTGACGGCAGCAGCGGTCAACAGGTTTATGTATTCTCAGCAGGAATAACCAGATTAATTAGTGGCAAAGAAGATTTCCCCTAGATCGTAGGAAAATGCTTTTTGGCAGTTGCGAGAGTGACGCCCAGGCCAGGATGCCACAGGAGGTTGCGAAGCTCCCCAGGATGGGAGATGCTCCACGCGATGGTGCATGAGGTGCAGAGCTCTGACACGCACCTCATGTACTATAAAATATAGTACTATAAAATAGGTAAGAAAATGCCTTCTCCACATTAAAAACAGCAGTCCAGCAGGAAAATGTGCCAGAAAAATAATGTAATCCAGACATGGCCACATCTTGCATCAAAATCCAGTAGGATAAAACCACCCATGTCCTCAGGTACGGCAACGGCACTTGGGAAGTGGGTTTGGTACCGAGAGTTAGGAGTGTTTGGTAAGTCAATGTTCAAAGGGATGCGACTTCACCTTCAGAAATCTGATTTCCTTCTTAATTCAGTCAAGTTACCTGACCTTTCGGTGCAGATTTTAAAAAAGAGACATTCTTCCCAGGCTGTGGGGGTAGGCGGGTGACAGACATTTAATCACCAAAATCTGCATCTTAAAATTTTACATTATTTACATCTGCCTACAGATGGTCGTAGGACAGACTTCAAGAAATCTTTCAAAAAATTTTTTGAAATATTCTGAGGAACTCACACATAGCAAATATGAAATTTGTGTGCAGAGGTTTCTGAGTTTCAGGTTGCCTTTTTTTTTTTTTTTATTTTCCTGAACGAAGCCCTTAAAGGCCCTCGCTGAATCCTCAACACTGCGTAAGCGGTACAAATTAGAACAATTTATTAGACACGGAATGCCATCGATTGGGATGTTATTTTTGCCGCTTTTAAGGGAAAACACACAGGAGTAAAACAAAAGCGAGAAACGTGGAGCAGAGTGTGGAAATTGCTAGGAATGGCTGCCCGTCTCCGCCGGGATGCCAGCAAGCCCTGCCCCGGCATCTGCTCCAAGGCACCGCCACCTCCCCAGCCCCGGAGCAAAGCCCTGCCCTCAGCGACCATTTGGGATAACGAACTGTGAGCTGCTCAGTGAAGAGCACAGCTTCTCCCTAATTCCTGTGCTCCCGCATTATAGTACACGCGCTTTAACCTGCCCAGCATTAATTCCCAGGGGACCTGGAGAAATTTATTTTGTTTTTTATCTAGGCACAGGTATCTTAATGGGGTTTTGCAACCTGCTCCGTCAGAACAAGGAAGATCCTTTCTGCTTTCTGTCAATACGTATTATTTTTATGGAGCTGACATCAATCAGCATCCTAGTAGTATTATGAAAACTAAATAATAAATGGAAGGGGGGAAGGTATACTTGTTTATGAAATACACTGCACCCTGGGAAAAGCAAGAAGAATACGGTTGTTACGGCTGGGTCAATCCTGTGCAACTGCTCTTTCCAACAGGGCTAATTAACAAGGGAAAGTTCGCTCCTTCCTACGGGAATTGCTGTAACAAGGTAATTGTTACAAGCAGAGTTTGTTATCAAAAAAAAAAAAAAAAAAAAAAAAAGCCAGACAGCGGGGGAAACACTGAGAAATGAAGTAAGCAGCCAGCAGCTTGCCCTCGCGTCCACCTCTGCCGGCACAGGTCTGCACACACAACGGGTGCAACCCCGGCCAACAACCTGCAAGGCGGCACACGCGTTTTCTAGGAGTTGGAGCACACGTCCTATTTCAGAAGTTTGGCATATCTCGAGTACACAGCCGTAGTTAAAAAAAGGAAGGAGAAAAAAGGAAAAAGTAAGGACAGCGTGCATTTGATAGAATCATAGAATCTTTTTGCTCGGAAGAGATCTTTAAGAACCCCATGTCCAATCTTTAACTTAGCACTGCCAAGTCCACCACTAAACCATGTCCCTAAGTGCCACATATACACATCTTTTAAATACCTCCAGGGATGGTGAGTTAACCACTTCCCTGGGCAGCCTGTTCCAAAGCTTGATAACCCTTTCAGTGGAGAAATTTTTCCTAATATCCATCCTAAACGTCCCGTGGCGCAACTTGAAGCCGTTTCCTCTTGTCCTATCGCTTGTTACTTGGGAGAAGAGACCAACACACACCTCGCTACAACCTCCTTTCAGGTAGTTGTGGAGAGCGATCGGGTCCCCCCTCAGCCTCCTTTTCTCCAGGCTGAACAATCCCAGTTCCATCAGCTGCTCCTCATAAGACTTGTGCTCCAGACCCCTCACCAGCTTCCTTGTGCTCTGGACACACTCCAGCACTTCAGTGACTTTTTTGTGGTAAAGGGCCCCAAACTGAACACACTTATTCGAGGCGGGGCCTCACCAGAACGGAGTACAAGGAGATAATCACTTCCCTAGTCCTCCTGGCCACACTATTTCTGATACAAGCCAGGATACTACTGGCCGCCTTGGCCACCTGGGCACACTGCGGACTCATATTCAGCCAGTTATTGACCAACACCCCCAGGTCCTCTTCCCCCAGGCAGCTCCAGCCACTCTGCCCAAAGCCTGTAGCGCTGCATGGGGTTATTGTGACCCAAGTGCAGGACCCGGCACTTGGCCTTGTTGAACCTCATCCCATTGACCTCGGCCCATCAATCCAGCCTGCCCAGATCCATCTGTAGAGCCTTCCCACCCTCAAGCAGACCAACACTCCCTCCCAACTTGGTGTCATCTGCAAACTTCCTGGGGGTGCACTTGATCCCCTGATGATGACTCCTATGTCCTTATACTAGTTTTCAAGTTTATTTGGCCCTCAGACTAGATTTTACTGTTAGAAATTATGACTTCTGATTACTTGCAGCAGAAGAATCAGCAAGACAAGACTTATTATGTACTTTTTGGAATGAGAGAGAGGTTTTTTTCCATTTATGTCCATTCAGTTTCTGGCTGCTTTTTCAAGATCCCTAAGAAGGATGACATTTTTGAAGTTATTTCCTCTGAAAGGGTTTTCAATAGTGAATTTGCAAGATGCCTAATGATAAGATTTTCAAACACCATGAGAAAAGCCTGCAAAAAACCGTGAAAAAGGCTTCCAAACCTCATGGGAATGGTGTTAAGTAGGACTAATGAACAAGGAGCCGTTTCTGCCTGTCTAGCTGTTACAACTCCTATTTTCAAGTTTTCCTCCCTTAAGACAAGCACTAGAAACAAGTTTCAAGCCAGATCCAAAGTTCTGTAGTCAGAAGATTCCCACTATCGGGGGTTTGATTAATAACTGTGCCATATATTGCCAAGCCCACAAGGAAATGGCAACGCTCTCCCTTTTTCGGAAAACAAAATCAAACCAACACCTTGTAAGGCCTCTTTGACAGCAAATTCTGTTACTACTCAGCCTTTCTCCATTGCCTATTAATTCACTGTTATTTTAGCTGATATTCATCACACCAGAAAGGTTTTTCTCATCTCTGTAAAAACTGAATTTCCACGTGCATTAAAAAACTCTTATCCTTCTTTTGCAATAGACTATTCTCGTTTTAAATAATACTTTTAGTGTCACATAAGCAAATAAAGGAACTCAAATAAAGGCATGTTTCTAATACAAACTCTTTAGTTCCAAAATACTCCTTTTTTTTTTTGGAAGTAGTATTATTTTTTGAAAGTAGCATCGCTTCTCTGAGGGAAGCGTTCTGGAACCCCAAAGGAGGAGGACGTAGGTTTTATGATGGGTAAAACAAAGGGATGCCTGCAGTCCTGCTGAACAAAGGACGGCCTCCGAACTCCTGCGAAGCACGCACAGCTTCAGCACAGCACACCGAGGTAAACGTACACACGCTTACTCAGTTGTGGAGAAAAACAAAGCGTAGTTAGGGGGATGGTGTGAAGAGAGCTATTTTAAGTACTTCTCGCTATGGTTTACTATGGCAGCAGAACACTTAGAAAAGCCTTCAAAATGACAATCACTGTTTAGGTTAAAAAAGCAAGTAACTACTTCAGTAACAATTTATTCACCACCTAATGTTTGCTGTTGAATTACAGCTTTTACAGTATTTTTTCTGAGGTATGATGTTTACTGCCTCCACCTTGCTTCCCCAAGACCCCTTTTTTTTTCCCTTCTTTAAATAGAAAGGAATTTGAATCATGACTTACATGTAACTTTTCTAGGTTCTGTGCTGGCTAAAATGTTCTCACGACGCAGGGAACAGGATCAATGGAGGAATTAAGAGGCTGCAGCAATCCATTAAGAAGTGGCCCTCCAAAGTTTTGTACGGCAATGTTCTGGCAACTCAGTCGATAGCAACCTAAAATAAGATAAAGGCAGGCATTAAAAAATTCAAGCACTGAATCCTCACAAAACCCCTCTTTTCCCCCCCTCTACCCTGCCTTTTAATTCTACAAACAGTTTTGGGGCCTTTTTTTTTAAACACAGAAGGTCTTTATGTCAAACATGACAATTACATTATGCTCATTACATACCTCCTCTTACCTTTATGCTGTAGACACCTTAAAACAAAGACTATGTTTTTCTTGTATTCATATAGCACCTAGACATACGAGGCCCCTGAGAAGAATTACAGAACAGATAAACTAACACTTCTGTGATTATTCTACCAGATCATACCGCAGGTATGTGCATACTTATGCACAGAAATTTTTTACGAGGAGGGTGGTGAGACACTGGCCCAGGTTGCCCAGAGAAGTTGTGGATGCCCCATCCCTGGAAATCTTCAAGGTCAGGTTGGACGGAGCTTTGAGCAACCTGATCTAGTGAAAGATGTCCCTGCCCATGGCAAGGGGGGGGTTGGACTAGATGAGCTTTAAAGGTCCCTTCCAATCCAAACAATTCTATGGTTGTATGAAACTGCGCATCACACCAGAAAGGTGTTGCAACAAAACTAGCAAAATGATCTAACACACTTTATATAAAAATTAATACTGGCTTTTGTCAAAGCTTTGATTTGATTTTATCAAGTCAGGAACATCAAGTTTGTCCCTTTGTTTCTACTTTATTCTGGGGAGCTTCAGAGAAGAAACAGCATCAGCATAGTGTGGTATCTCCCAGTTAATGCAATGTGTGTCATCCTCCTCTATTCACCCTAAAACAAAGCTACCCATCACGCCAGTCTGTGTCAAAAGAAAATTGGGAGGGAATAAAAAGCTCATGTGCCCACAGCAAATTCATTGTGCTGTCACCGCCGTGCAAGGGGCTCGGGGCTCAGCCCCCAGAGGGGAGGCACTCTGGGATGGGGAGGGCTGCTGAGAGCGGAGCTGGGGCCAGTGGGCTGGAAGAGGGGGGGCAAACCCCCCCAGCACCCAAGTCCTGGCATCCCTCCACAGCCCAGATCCCACCCAACGCAGTCCCAGCTGACTCCAAAAGGGCTTCCCCCTTCTATCAAGGAAGCAGTCACACTCTGAAGCGGTTGGGGAGGATGGTGGGAAGGAAACACTTATGGAAGGAGAAGTAATTAGTTTTCAGTTACAGGCATTTTCAAGTTGATATTTTCAAGTTGCCCAGTGCCGCACACTTCACTGTTTTCCTGGGAAAAAGAAAATTTGAATGCTTAACTCCTATTTACCTGAATAAAGGTGGCGATTGGGAGTGGAAAGGAAGATGATTTCCTTCTGAACAGAAGGGGACAGCAGCAGTACAAGCAGCGGCACGTATCTACCACTGCAAGGGCTGCGTCTGCAGAATTACTGCAAACCAAAGCTAGATAAAGGGGGAGGAGAAGGGAAGGAAAATAAAACCCAAAAGTTTAGATTTTTTTAAAAACTACTATTATTTTTCTGAACCTTGCAAAATGAACTCTTCAGTAAAAACTTCGGGTTTCTCAAAAAAATGTCTACTGACTCCAAAAAAAAAGTTAAAAAATAACACAAAGCAGTACAAATGGAAGAGGTGTGGCGGTTGTTTTTTGTAAGTATG
This sequence comes from Numenius arquata, assembly GCF_964106895.1. Lineage (NCBI taxonomy): Eukaryota > Metazoa > Chordata > Aves > Charadriiformes > Scolopacidae > Numenius > Numenius arquata. Next base: position 6,852,834 of record NC_133582.1, read on the forward strand.
TGGTTCCTGGTAAAAAAAGTTGAATGCTTTCTGAGCACTGATGCTACAGTATTTTACACCAAACCTTAGAGAGACCTGGATCACTTATGAAAAGTAGGTTATTTCTTCTGGATGGCACCCTCCTAGATGATTTACCAACAGCTGCTCAAAATACTGCTACCTGTAAGGATTACCCTATGTGGGTACTTGAAAAGGCTCAGGAGGCTATGCTCGGAACACAATGCTTGTGCCTCTTCAGTTTATCTCATTTTCTCCAACTGGGCGTAACACTCATTGACAGACTGTAAGAGGACCAACTATTTGTGGTCACAAATATACATTATCTAAATTGCCTATAAAACTAAAAATACGAACTCCAAATCTGTTCAGTCATAAATCACTGGCAGAACAAAAATAACTGTTGCTTACTCAATGGCCAAAGGAATAAAATCAGGCAAAGCTCTGTGTTTTCAAGGACAAGTCAGTTTTCTGAGCTAAAACTGCACTTGCCACAGCATATTAGAAGGAAAGGAGAATAAAGAGAAGTGGGGAACAGGGAAACAAAGTGGGGGGAGAAAGACTTTCACTGCCGTGCTTTTCTGAGAAGGTGTGATTGATGTTCACTGCTGTAGAAAGCATGAGGCCGCATCCCAAACATTTCATTCCCTTCTGCAAATGTCTCACTCCCTATCTCGCCCCATGTTCCCTAGATATTCTTGCCCTACGCGGGACGATCCGGCCAGCATCAGGTTTTACGCATGATCTAAAACATGAAAGCAGGAATCTCTCTGCCCAGGGGTCAGCTTAGGGTAGATTGAAACCTAACCCCCTGCCTACACTCAACACGAAGGCTTCTTCGTGCTTTCCATTCGGTTAAAGAATTTTCTCTCTGAAACAGTCAAATTATTAAAAGCAAAACTGTTGTTACAGCTGTAAATTAGAAGGAAAACATGAAAACTGAGCTTGTATGAAATGAAGAGCCAACGGTACATCTCCTGAAGAGGACTTCCAGCATTTTAATGTGCTGACCGGCCAGGTTTACAGCATGGGAAGAGCTGGGTCCTAGGCAGGGAAGATGCAGTCTCCTCTCCAAGGGTTGCTCACATCAAGGTCTCAGCTCTCAGCACAGACCTCCGCATGTGGGCTATCACTTAGAGCATCACGAGGTGCCATGAAATCACCGTTCAACATCAACTTGAAGACCCAGTTCCTGAAGTCATGGGGCGTGCAAGGAAACTTTATTTTAAAAAGAAACATCTGCCTTCACAGCTGCATAGAAAGCTAGAAAGATAACAATACCTCAAACTAGACATTATAAGCCTTTTTTTTTTTTTTTAAACTTACAGTGTTTAACAACCTCTTGTACATTTTTGAACCAGGCTACCTTTTTTCCTTTTTCTGAGGGCTTCCAGGACTACTTGGCAACTCAAATTAGCACTGAAGAATGCAAATGCAAAGGAAGATGCACCAGACACCACAACTGGCACAAGAAGGAAGCATGAAGCTAAAAAAGTATTTGCTTCAAGAAAACACCTTCCAGCCTGGATTTCTCTTAGATGGAGGGTGCGTTTCAAAGAGAGGTTTTGTTGTTAATGTAAAATAATGACAGCTTTGATGCTTAAGAGGAGGAAAACTGCTAAGTTCTTCAGTTTTCAATGAACAAACCAAGAAAGACGATTTGAGAAGAGCGCAATCAATGTACCTGGGTATCACTCTGGTTAGCATGAAGGATGCTTCAAGCACAGCAAATTGTGTAATCACGCTCAAGAAAACCAGAGAAGCTGGGTGGGCAATGAAGGAGGAGAGCGACAAAAACACGGTCGGGTTAGCGAACACACCGATGTTCACAAGGGGCGTGTAAATTAGGGCTGAGTAAAACAAACCCGCATGACAAGACAAGTCGGTGAGCTCACAGACAGGGACAGAAGGAAAAAAAAAAAATATTTAAGGAAGGCTGCACACCAGTGAGCAGGAAGAAGCCAGCACAGATGTACAAACAGAGCTGGTGCTTTCTGAAGTGACGGCTCACTTGGTGGAGTGCAACGCTTCTGACACAAACACGTGGTGGCAGAAATTAGTCCCAGTGAAGTCGAGGATCCCAGGCTGTTACATGCAAAACCATCACAGATTAGCAAACGTGTTTTCTTTACGTTTCGTGTGTTTTCAAGTGAAGCTGAAGAGTATTTCTTTCCGGTTGAAACAGCTTCATTGGAACGTTTGTAGCTTGCAACTGCTTGAAGGATTGCCTGAGGCTGAGAAGGCATTTGCAATGCTCCTAACATCTAGTGCAGGATCTCTCCCTGAAATCTGTAAATTAAACCCAAGATGATATCGACAGCTATGTCAGAAAAGACGCACGGCCTGGCTTCATTATCAGTGCATTTAATTTCCTCCTAATAATCTTCTTGGTTCTTCCAATGAGAAGGAACATGCTAACATGCTCATCCATCAGTCCTGCTTGTGCTCATGTGCACCGTTTGGCCATGGGCAGCCAAAACCAGGAGTCTGAAGGGCACAGGAGCTTCTTCCCCGGTGCCCAGAGGTGGGATGCAGAAGACCACCACAACCAAGGAAGGTGCAGACCAGAAGCAGGGAGGTGCCCACCTGGGACCATGAGGACGGGCTCTGCGGTGCCTCCCTATCTGGGCGAGCTGTGTCAATGAGTCAGTGGAGATGAGATTGAGCTGTTTGTTCAGATAATGGCAAAACCACGTGAGGAATCAGCCTGGCTAGAAACCATGACTGAAGTCATCAGGAGAAGCAGCAAGACAACCCCAAGTGACTGAGTGAAGTGGAAGGCAGCTCCTGCTGCCCTGTGCGGGCCAGGGAAGCGCTCCAGGCTCTGCAAACTGGATATTCCCCAGCTACTCTTAACAGCACCAACTGGGCTTAAACGGAAAACCCTCAGAGGAAGGAGCTGGGGGATGTGCGTGGGGGGAATTTTCCACCCCCTCTTGTCCCCTGGTTGCATTTAACTCTGTGACACATCAACCAGGCTGGGCTAGGAGAGGCGGGAGATTAGTTCAAGAGCATCACCACAGGAACTTGTAAATCTTTTTATGTAAAATCTGAATGACCTTATCATTGGAATATACTCGACTTAAAATGAAGTCACCGTTGAAGACATTTTATCTTGGTGGTATGACTCATGAAAGAATGGCTAGGTATAAAAGGGAAGTTAATATATGCTGTGAGAAAGACCCCCCACAACATTATCAAATGACACAAGATGAATATTTATGCACCACGCAGTAAAACCAATACACGGCAAAAAAAAAGAAAAGCCTAACACTTTGAGTCAGATCTGATAAAATTCAGATATCTGGCTTCTTTCGCCTTAAGGACTGGAGATTTTGGTTGATACACATGCCAACAGGGGAAAATAAGATGGTTCAGTGACAAGGATGAAATTGCCATCCCTGCGCCTGGCACCTTAGAAGATGATACCAGACCAGTCAGCCCTGGGTCTCTCAGGTAAGGATGCTTCCCAGGCCAGGACAAAATGACACGGCTCACTGGGTTTATGCTCCGGGATTTCTGCCCCAAAATGCGTGAACCATGAGACCACACGCCTGCCCTGCCGAAAGGATGTTCCTCTGTTGAACCATTATCACAGTCAGACTTTTACTGCTGATTTCTTTTAAAAAATGCAAATCGAAAAAACAGTTAACATACAGAATGAAAGAACGGGCCACAGTCAACCACAAAAACTCCCCATAAGGTTCAGCATGTGGGAAACAGATAAGTAAATGCTGCGAAAGATGAACAATATTTAAGTATTAACACAAATGTTTTTTTTGGGAAGGTTTATCTGGCATCTCCACCGGTTTTGCTCCAAGCTCTAATACAAAAATAACTATGTCTAACTGCGACTGGGAGAGATGGCAGCAGCTCAACATTGCTCCCTTTTTTTTCTCTGTACTCAGAAAAAAAAAAAAACAAACCCACTCTCTTACATCAGACAAACTAATTTTCAGGTGATTTCAGATCAGGGGTCTGAAGGCAGCGATGCATCTGCCAGTTTAGAAAGTTCAGTGAGTGGTCTCATTTTCATCAGCCTGTGAAATGAGGACAAACGTGTCCAACACGAGGGCAGGAGAAACACAGACTTTCTCCGAGCTGTACAGCTGGTCCCCCACGCTCTAGCATGAAGCGAAGGAATTATCCTTTAGAGCATATAAATGCTGAATGCAACAGCTGCACGTCAAATGATGAAGAGGGTGGCCATGCCCATGGAGGTACACGTCCACCACAACCCTGTACAAGCTGTTGTGGGGCTGAGAGTGGACCAAGGCTGCATCTCATGTGAAGGAGCTGCCTCAGCTTCTCCGTCTTCCCCCTCACACCAAGCAGGGGAAAGTCAAAAGACCTGAAAATGTTTTGTGGGTTTTCTTCACTGGTCGTAACAAACAGAAAAAAAGAGAAAGGCAGAATCGTGATGGGAAAGAGCTTCAAAAATACATTCCCTGTTGGGTGAACTCAAGTCTGTTTAACAAGAAAAGCCAGAAAGGCCACGCACAGTAATGCTGAGAAAAAGGAAATGGTACTTCACTTTAGCCAGAGTCATAAATCTTACCAGCGAGCCTCTAACGGCAAAACGGCGAGCAGGGGAATTTTTATACACAGATAATCAGTTGCGAGCTGATATCGGGTTTACTGTGCTGTGTACTCCTCCTGTGCAGCGCCTTCTCAACCTGCAAAACACGGCGTGAAGCTCTTGCTGCCTTGCTTCTCCAGGAGGTGCGGGGCTGAAACTCCCAGAAACTCTGATTAAAAAAACAAAAAGGGTAAAGTGGAGAGGGATATTTCTGCTCCACAAAAATCTTTCTGAGGCAAACTCAGGAAGATTTTTTCAGCGGGGAAAAATGCACTGTGCTTATAAAACCGCCCCCTCTGCTAAAGGGGAGATGGATCAACAGGACATCTTGTCCCACCATTAGCATCCTCGTCTTCCGGAGTACAGACGCCACTCACAGGTCCTGCAGAGCAGGCAGTTGGGTCAGGGAACAGGTAGACCCACCGAAGCAGAAAAAGAAAACGTGATCGAGGAAACTCATCAGCCAGAAGCAGCTGCCGGAGCTGCCTCGCAAGGACTAAAGTCAACAGGGTGTTTCCACCACCTCTGCTGGGAACAAGGCTGCCCATCTGCCAGTGCTTGTTCCTCGACATCTTGCTGTGTTTCAGAGCATGGCCAGGGATTTCCGCTAGCGACAGACGTGAGCAAAGGCTCCACCGCATCAAATAGTCAGACCGCAATTCCAGTCAAAGAAAAGCCACTTTTCAGTTTCTAGATGAGAGGGTATCCAAGGGACACATGCCAGCAGCCCGCCGGGTGCGCAGGGTGCTGGTGAACACCCCTGGCACTTCTGACGCTACCTCAGAAGAGACCAATTTGGTCTAGAGGAGGAGGAGGTGTGGAAGCCTTCATCCCCAAAAGATGCCCGCGTTAGAGAATAGCCCGGAGAGAAGACCTCGGTGAGGAAGGAGAGCCCACCCTGTTTGCACCAGGAGCTCCGAGGCCACGGCCCCCACAGGCTGCCTTGGTGCTCATTACCTTCTGCCCGTCTTCTATTCTCTTTTTCATCCCCAATCCAGTGCAAAAGGGCAGATACGATGGCGCTCCTCTGCCAGTTTGGAAGAGCCGGAGGCAGGTTAAGGCTACGGGGCAGACCAGCTCCACCATCCCCACAAGCCTTGTCTGACGGGGTTAAGCAGCAGCTCCCTTGTCCAAGGCTCAGCTCTCTCGCTACCTTATGTTAAACCGATAGACCAATCCGTTATTTACTGCGCTAAACTACAATTATAGGTTTGGTTGTTTGTTTTTTTTTTTCATCATTCAGCCTAATGGTATGCAGCTGCCACAGAAATCTTTGAACACACCACTGGCTCTCTTTGAGCTCGTTAACCAGATACGGAACTGTAGCCAAAAGACATGAAAGGATAGGTCCAAATTTCAAACTCTCAGCCGAGCAAAGAATTTCACTCAAAGGAGCGTATGAAACGGGGGCGGAGGGGAGAAGGTTGACAACACAAACGAAGGTTTTGTTTACTACGGATCTAAGCAGGTGAAACACTCGCTGTCGCTCGGCTTAAGAATCAAGGCACATCAGCCCGAGAGCGGTGCTGATGGGTATTACAGCTGCCACATCAATCTGTGTGCCTGCCAATATTCCTGTCGTTTTTTCCTGGACTGGAACTGAGGGAGAACCTACCAACAAATCTAACTTTACGCTGAAGAAACCTCCTTGTGATACCCAAGAGCTCCAAGATCACAGCCCCTTCACCCGAGCTGCTTCTGCTCGGCGCGTTTCTTTGGATAACACTGTATTATTATTTTTTGTAATTCAAGACAGCTCCCTGTATTTGCTTTTATTTCCAGCGTAATGTTTACTATTCCAATCAGAACGTTCTGTAATCTCATCTAAATGTTTTATTATTAATTGCTGCACCCCGCACCCCGCCCTTAATAATTATCCTCGGGAGAGGTAAACATTTCAACACAAGTTACTTTAGTTAAAGCCATGAATATGCATTATTTATTTATTTAGGTAAACAGTAATTAAGAAAAATCACCCAGACTGTCTTCTGTTTGAAACGAGCACTACTCCACCAGCCTCGCCATGGGAATTGCGAGTCCCTTAAAACACATATATCACTTTGTCCTCCTCCACCGTGATTTACATTGCTGGGCCTCAGACAATGCTACAGCTGCCGGGAAAGCGGTCCCAACGTTGTCCATGCAACGACTCCAAAGCATCCAGACACACTCTCAAGGACGAGCAGCAGGTACCCACATGCCAGCAGCAACATCTTGGGTGCAAGATGAGGACCAGAACGCTGCTATCTATCACCCAATAAGCTGACTTCTAAGGTTTTTTTGCGGCAAGACCACCTCTGCTAACATCAAAACACTCCCTTCTGCTCTCTCTCCGTGCACAGAAGGCTACGTCCTTACAAACTGAGGGGCTGCCACCACCGTGGGCTCTCCACGCTAAGCAGGGGAGCAGCCAGCCCCAAATCAATGAGTGTTTGGAGCCGGAGCAGTCATACAGCCCCGTGTGCCGAATATATACACCCTATGTATCGGGTAATTAGCAGCTGAGTGACTCCACTCAGCTCCCCTGGATTTCTTCCTCATTATTACACAACCTCAAATACTTCAACATCCCGTCCTGCCTAATACTTCCACCAACTTCTGCCACGCGCCGTGACGGAATCAGGCAGCACCACGGGTGATGAAGCCACTTACAGGGAACTCAACTTTTGTAACCCCCAAAATTAAGACACGTCAGACCGTCCTGACCCGCTCGATCACCCAGCCTAAGGACGGCACCGGCGCTACGAGAGAGGAACCAAAATGTCTCCCAAAGACAAAGGGATTTTCGCAGATCTCGAATTGTGAAGTAAATAGATAAAACTGCGGTCTGGGCTTTGTTTCAGTTTTCAGAGCTGATTTCCGGCCACCGTTCAGAGAAATGCTTTGCATTTCCATTTCTGACTCACCCGTTTTAAGAAGCGCGCTCGCTGGAATTACTAAGCACGGGATCCGATCAAAACATTTCGCTTTCTGAATCAAAAGCGCTTTTCGGTTTTATTGAGGCGAACTTACCTAGGAGATTTAACGCGGTGACTGACACCACCGGTGGTGCGCGGGTCAGCTCCGGGCCCGCCACGCGATGGGTCAGAGGACCCTTCTCCCACCGGGTGTCCAACATCCCACCCAGGCACGGGGGATGCCTCCCAAATCCCGCACGACCGCCGGCTGACGCCCGTCTCTCTCGTCCCCATCACAAAAACCATACAGCCTCCCAGAGCCACCGTTAAACGCTGGGTATGAATGAAAAGCATTCCTGAAAAGAATCTGTTACGAAACCGAAAATCGGAGACGGTCGCAGCGCTGTGCCTAAGTTGAGTCATCAGTTCCCTTTACAGCCTAATAATTGACACTGCCTTGATCAGAATGACTGATCCGAATGTGTTGCTTTGTGTTTGTGTGTTTTTTGTTGTTGTTGTTGTTTTTATTAAAAAAAAAAAAAAAAAAAAAAGAGATTTCCTATGTAAACAAGCCGCCTGTCATCTCGCAGGAGTGTTTGTATTTGCCGGATCACGGGAAACATCTGTCAAAAACAGATTTCACTCTCCTCAGTCAACTCGGTACAGCCTGAATCAGGCTGTACTACAAAGAAACCAAAAACAGGTCTTGTTACGGAAAAAATAGGCTGCCAACTCTCAGCGGAGGCACTGATTTTATTGCCTTTTCTTGCAATTAAATACTGCAAAGATTATTAGAAGAGTTCCCCTCCTTCCCCTGAGGAATCTCTCCCCAAAAGGAAACTCTGGGAATTTAAGAGCTGCTTTCCTCCCCTCTTCCTGTGCTTTTCCAAAATGGAAAAGCTTCTAGGAAAACCTTCTAGGAAAAGAGAGAGAAGTGAGGAATCAAGGTTTAGAGAAACTTCAGAGCATGCTGATTTCCCACCTTTCCACACCGGTACTGGGATAACGGAGTGATTCCCCTCCTGATGCCTCCAACAAACAAACACTCCCACGCGTCTGCATCCCTCAGGTCACACCTTCCCCCCCCCCCCGAACGATTCAGTAATTATTTTCACATCTTCTAAAGAGGGAAAGATCAAGTGAGGCTGCAACTGCCTCTAGTGGTGTTTTCTGAAGAAAAGGTGGCACAAAGCAGGTTGGTTGCTACTACCAGGATAGGGGTGATGCTAGACAGCCGTACCATGAGTCTTCTGCCAGGGAATCTGCCCTGGAATAGCAAAATCATTAGGGGGAAAAAAACCCAACGAAACTAATGGGAGAAACAGGTGCAAGACTTTAACAGAAAGATTAGGCTACTCCATTAGCATGACAATGGAGAGGAGATGACGGGCAGGAGCACCAAGCTCACCAGGTACCACCCAGGTGCCAGGGCTGGGACCGAACACAGCCACCAAGAATTTATAGATCAAGGGGACAGCATTTGAAACATTTAACAGCCAATACATGGTCTTATCAGAAGTACGTCTCTAGATGGGTGAGAAATTAATACCCATGTCTACATTAGCCTCAATAGACCGAAACCACCAGCACTGTGGAGCTGATGTGATGCCCTATTTTTGTGTTTTGCCTGGCAGTCGCTCCAGCCCGGCGCTGCAGACGGAGCGCCCACCAGCAGCTGGAGAACATCAAGCAGCGCTGCTGGAGGCACAGCTTGTGTCAGTAACTCATGGATTACACAGCATGCTGCTAGTTCTTAAAAACAAGGCATGGAGATAGGAGGAGAACCTCGATATACCTCGGAGAAGATGGAGGACCCATCTAAACACTGAGAGTAATACAACGGTAGATCTTAAAACAAGAAGACAGACAAAATCCAAAGCTGTGGAGGAGAAGAAATGATGAAAGAAAAAGCATAAAAAGGGAAAAGAAAATGATTTACTGGCTGAAGATGACATTTGATTTTTCTTCCCTAACTGTGGTAGATAGTTGGACGTGAAACTAATACTGACAACAACCTGCAAAATATTGCACTGTCTCCTTCAAATGGGGCAGAAGTGGATTGAAATGAAAGTCTTGCTTTTCAATGACAAGGCTTCATGTAAGCAATTTACACAGCTCTTCTGAAGTAAGAAATGACTACAGAGCTATGCTTATGAAACAAATCTGTGACAACACTAAACAAGATATAATCTCAACCGTGATTTAGAAATCATGTCCAGAAGCATATAGCCTTAGCTCTGCTCAGCACAGAGTCCAACGAGTATCATCAACCTTGTAACGTTTTGGGGGAATCTTGTATTTTTCTGAACAACACTTTTACCTACTTCAGCTATTTTAGAGAGAACTGGACAGCCACACTCCCAAAATGTGAGGAGACATGCTATTTTGGCCAGATTTGAGAAGAGAATGCACTTAGTTAGCACCGGGTTTATCTGCCTGACCACGGATAACACATGCTTTCAACCACGACTTTTATAAACTCTTTGGAAGTTTTAGTATTCCAAGGTACAAGGGTGGCGATACAAAGACAGGGGAAGCAGAGAAAAACTGAACGGGAATTAAAAGCACTTTACGCTCTCAGGCCTGCAAGCGAAAGAATCGTATTTGGCTTCACGAGAGCATTGCCAATACTAACAAACCATTTGCTGCCCGGTGCTGCATACCAGCAGGTCATGTACAAATCTACATTAGTGTTTCGACGCAAGCGAAACGGGTAAAATTTGAAGTGCCACCTGCATTTGCCTTTTAGTTCATTTTGCAGCAACTCCTGAATGTCATGATGGAAAAAAGAAAGGCATGGGAAAGAAAGCAAAACCGGGTTCATCGCCTCATAAAGAAAGTTAACTAAAACAGCAAAGATTGTATTTTAAATGTTTATCTAGTTCTAAGAGCTCAAATCAAACAGAAAACTTAAGCACTACCTCAATTTCTTCGCTGGTTTTGCGCCACCTGAAAACAAAAGTTTAATATCAGTATTGTCACCATCCCAGTTAACCACCACCCAAAGCAGTGGTAAGAACCAGCAAGCGTTAGGCCGGAATCAAAGCCAACTCCAGAACTAGAAAAAAAGAATGATTTTCTCAGCAAGGTCCCTTCTCTGCTCTTAAGCTGTGGCCATGCCAGCTTCAGGGATGTCCGGCACGATCCACGCTCACCGCTCGTTCCTGGAAGAAAAATGTTCTCTGCACCCAGTAATTACAGCTTAACTTTGCCACGTGAAAGCCAACTCTCATGGCTTTTGGAGGGTTTTTTGTTGTTTTGTTTTTAACTCATACCACAAAACCTGCCTGTTCTGCCTTGACTATCTTGTTTTATTATTCTCCGTAGTCCTGGCATTTGTTTAAAATGATGTAAACAATAGGCAGTCGCATAGAGAATGATTAATGCAGTCGCATAGAGAATGATTAATACAGCACGTGCCGTACCAAGCAACGTTATATATTTTATTGCTTATGAAGTCAGTGTACCAGAACCAGCCAAATCTGCTAGTTTGTTCTGAAAGTATATTTTTCCTTTGCTGCTTACAGCAGGGTAATTAATACTTGGAAGAAATAATGGTGAAAAAATAAGCATGGTGGTAGCTAAGCACTCCTAATGATATAAGCTGATGTCTGGATCAAAGGCTGTGGTTTGGGATGTATCTCTAGGAAGAAAGAATAACAAATTTTGTGCCTCAGCGTGTGAAAAGGACACTTGCCACACTGTCTGTTCAGCCATCATCCCAAATTACTCATTACCTGTGCCGGTGTCCTTGTCCCACTGAAAAAGTCTGTACTTTTGCCTGAAGCTCTGCAAGCAAAAAATTAAATGTAATGCTTCCCCATTTGTTGAGAGTGGCTGATGAAAAACTCGTTAGTGAATACTCGGGCAAAAAGGCTCTCTCTCCACAATTACAGCCCACAGTTATAAAAGCCAATGCACGATGGCCAGTGAATGTTTCTTTGTAGAAACTGGCTTAACACAGCTTCCTACTTGGTAAATAGTGAGAGGAAATTCTGAATAAATATTTGTTTTCCCGTATTTATTTCTACATTGGGTGAGGCAAGACTAAAGGATGTTTAGGCACTGAACCTATTTCAGGTTTTGTTCTCTGTGCATGATTTGGCCAGCAACGTTATAGGGCTTTTAATCTCATATACCTCATGGATCCCATTGTCACCACCATCATAATGAAACCAGACACAGCTTACTTCCCGTTCCCCTGGCCTGACACCGGCAGGGCACCCTGAAATGAGAGTGTCGCTCATGTAAAACCGACTGAAGAAGGCAACCCATCATTTCATCTGCTTGGCTTCACCTCCCCACGCCCAGTGGTGCCACCTCGATGTCCTCGGTGTCCTGCCAACACGCAGGTCAAGCAGCAGCATCTCCCAAACCGTAAGGATCTCTGTGACATCCAACTCAGCTTGTCCACGGGAAAGGCAGAAAGAAAACAGCCCCTGGGTGTTTCTACAATTCCTGTTGCTCTCGGCGCAATTAGATTTTATTGAACCGTAATCCTAGATGAGCATATTGGATCTTACAGCTAAAGTCAATTACACTGAATTAAACAGCCATCCTGATTTGCAGGAGGAAAATCACTTCTTCGGTATAAAGCTAAATCAGCTCAATAACTCGTTACTTGTAGCTTGGGCATGGGGTTGAAACAGCAATGGACAACTAAGCCATCATCATATTTTCAGGGACCAGTCATTTAGAGCTGCAAGCAGACTGAATTCCCAGTTTTACCAGTTGGGAAGAGGGACAAGCATTGCAGGCAGAGAGGGGACACCCAGTGTCAGCAGCACCACATCTCAAGTCATCTGTGTCTTCTCATGGCAGGGGACTCTGAGCTAAACAGCCTTGGACAGGACAAGACATCGCTTTTCCCATAACTGGAAGTCCTCATGCTCAGAGGTTTGGATTAGACGCAGCAGTCAACCTGGAGCTGCACTGCATCTCTCCAAGTGAGTAGCAAGCTCGTTATTCATCTAAAATGGCAGTAACTGAACCAAAATCAAGAGGGCTGCTCCCAGTTCCACCAAGGTTTATGGAGGTCTCTAAGTCACAGCCCCTCCAGCGCATCTCCTCAGTGCCCAGCACTTCCCACACCTGCCTTCTGCCTTCTCACACTCTCTCCATGGGTGTTCACTCCTGGCCATGGTCAGAGGCTGGGCTGGAGGACTTCTGGTTGGACCCTCATTCAGCACCTGGGCTCAGAATTTAGGCTGTTGTGTGCTACTGTCAACCCAGGTCCAAATGAGAAGCTAGAACCAGACCAAACCAAAGCGTCTCACGAATGAGGAGAGAGGGAAAACCGGGGGCACTGAAACAGTGGTGGAAAATAAACAGGAAAGGAACTTGATGAGAGAGTTACTGAAGAAAAGCCAACCTGCCTACGACAAAGGCTGGGAGTAAGGAACAAATAGAGGGAGGACCTGGGAAGAAAGAGTACACCTTGTGCCCCTTCTGTATCCTACCAGACATGAGTCATGACGGAGAAGAAACTTCTCATGGAAGGGCCAGGATAAAGAATATCAGTGGCAGAAAGAGGTCCAGGTGAGTACGGATCTCAAGGTAAGGCTGGGGAAGCATTTCTGTGGCCATGGGAGGATGAGGAGGACTGAAATACACCAGGGATGGGAGGACTACAGAGGTCCCAAAGAGGAGGATCTCTAATTAACCCTGGCAGCTCAGAGAAACTTGAGGGTGAGGTCAAAGGAAGGTTTGTGAAAGCAAGACCCAAAAAAAAGGGAAGGCAGTAAGAAGGTGGGAGGACAGGAAACAGCAAGAGCTGTTGTAGCAGAATCAAACAGAAAACAAAATGTGGCTCTGGTCTGAATATGAACCTGTCTGTACTTTCAAGATCTCATCAGTGGCTGGAGAAGAGCATTACTGATGTTTGGAGAAGAGAAAGAGTGTATGGGGCTCCACACCCTCTTCCCAGAAAAAAGTAATTACTGTAAGGGGTGAGAAAAGTTTAACTACCAACCCACAGGAGATAAAAGGACACATCAAAAGGCATGTGACTTTTCATTTCTGATTCCTTAGTCAGAATTAGCATCAGCACTGGGTGAGAATCATATAAAAATCTCTTAAATGAGTATTCGCCTATTGGAGGCTGACTGGAGGAGCAGAGAGGCTGAAGGCCAATGATGGTGACAGGCTATCTGGACATCCTCAGCAGGTAGAGCAATGCTGTGCCAGCACACACCTTGCCAGGAGGTTGGAAAGGTCGTGGCCTGCTCCCTCGTACCACCTTCCTCAACTGCTAGGGTCACCTTTGTAACCCTCTGACCAGGACCAAGCGCTCTTTGGTTTCTTTCTTACACACAACTGTATTTAAATCTCAAGATATCTCCATGTAACTTGGGAGATGACAGAAGCTGTGCTTCTGATCCCGTTGGGTTTGTGTGGGTCGCGCATGTCGAGTAGATGGGAATGACTCAGAGCCATAAGCTGACAGACTGAGGAGAAAGGTGAGAGACACGGAATACTCCAAATGCCTGCTGCTGCACTGGGGCAGCCAAACTCCACGAGAAAGAGGCCTGAAAGACTCAAAAAGAAAAATACAACCCTTTTCTAGATCTGGAAATAATTTCTTCTACTCTTGAACACTGAAAGGCAAGCAGCATGGGTGACTATCCCCTGCGAGGAAGAGCGTTCCTCTTGCTCTAGTCCCCAGGTGGCTCTCCCCGTCTCAACATCCACGTCTTTCAGCAGCATCACTAGGCTTCACCCTCATGATGGACGGGAAGAGGATGATCTCCACTGCACAAATGAGGAAGTCAGTCATGGGGCAGATGAAGGAGGTTGCCTGAGAACGCACAGGAAACCTATGACTGAGGCAGGGAACTGAACCCAGACCATGAGTTCCAGTTGGGTGCCCAGTCCAAGCTGGGTGGCTGACAGATCATCTCTTCTACTGGGGCTTTGAAATTTAAGTTTGGTGGGTTTTTTAATGAATGGTTTGGTTTTTGGTTGTTTTTTTTTTCATTTGTCTAGCCACTACGTTTCATTTCACTCACACTTCTGCTTTGTGGAAGCTTTTTATTCTGCTTCTTTTTTGTTTTGGCTTAAAAACCCAACAAAACTGAACATTAAACACAATTTAACCTTCATTATTTGGTCTTCTCCCCTATCATCAGTCTTTCTCTAGCACTCAGTGTCTTTTGTTTCTGCACCCTGAACTCACAACTTTGGCTTCATCAAAACACATCCGTGATATTTAGAAGGAGATGCCTTGTTCACAGCTTCAAAGAATTACAGCAGCTGCTTATGCAAACAGCAGCGCTGTGAGGCAGCAGAGCAGATCTGGTGGGAAAACCAGAGAAAGGAGATGCACAAAAAAAAAAAAAAAGGTGAGTTCCAAAGTAAATGCTCTGATGCTGCTACGCATCACGTCAAAACGAGCAACCGGCTGAAGAACAGCTACCAGTAAGCCACCGCATCAGACCGCCTAGAACGTCTTACTGGCTCGGCTAATGAATCACTGGGCAAACGTGAGCAACGTGCTCACAGCCAGGGTAGTCTTCGTGGCGGGAAAGAACAGCGTCTCTTCCGTTATCATCACGATCTGTGATTTAATTGATACTTGAAAAACGTCTTAAGATCTTCCAGTGAAAGGCACAGAATATATACTTCTAAGACAAAATTCTGTGGTATTATACTATTTGCAAGGAGGCGCAACAAGTCAAACCGTTACTTCATGAAATAATTCACACTGGCTGAATCCCTTACAGAAAGTCTCAAGAACTTGAGAGGGAAAAAAATAGCTAATTTCCACCTGTGTAATAACTAACACAGTGAGAAAGAAAAAGACTTCAGACTTCTGTGGGAAAACGCTGCAAAACCACAAACTTTCAAAAGTGCCCAATATGCTATTTCCAGCTTATCTGGATGCAGTCCAAACTATCCACAGCTAACCAAGGTGCATCAGAAGATTGTTGACGTTCCTCTTTCACCAGAGGCTTTCTTGTGCCCACTGTGCATCCAAGGCTGTCAAGCCCTACAAAATAACATCAGACTTTCACGCTTAAAGCAGCTGAGCAGCTGCAAAAATAACCCTCTAAAAATATTGAATACTTAGTCCCACTCGGCAGCTGGAAAAACAATTACTGATTGAAAAATTCAGTGTTTGATATTATTTAATCGTTGCGGAAAGACTATTTGTGAATCATAATGAACATTTATTTAACTATTTAAAAGCACGCATCTACTGTTTGAGGCTTCAAGGAGAGCCAATATGTGGCCTTCTGGCACCATTAAACAGACTAATAGAGTTAAATTGAAAGGACATGAGGCAGAAAGCCACGCTGGAATAGTGAATCCTTCAAGGCACTGGTATAACCGAGATTATCTCAGTGGTGTGTGCCTCGCGACACCAGGTCTGAACCCGCTCTACCAAATGAGTAGCAACTGCCTCAGGGTAAATTAAAAACATGCACAGCTCCAGCTCCTGGTGTCACAGTGACTCAAACACCATGACACAAACTGGATGAAAATCCAGCACTAACAGCAACGGAGCAAAAAGTTCCGCTTTTTGAAACAGCCACAAGGCTTATGGGCAACTCTACGGCTGGGCCAACCTGGGACTTACAGACATGGTTTAGTGGTGGACCTGGCAGTGATAGGTTAACGGTTGGACTTGATGATCTTAAAGGTCTTTTCCAACCTGAATGATTCTATGATTCTATGAAAGCAATGGTGGCTTGATTCGGGACAAGTTCCAGAAGCAAACAGACCGTTTCCGGGCAGCATCCTGAAAACACGGGTTTTGTCTTGGTTCTAAATTTGTAATGAGAAAACTGTCTCAGAACTTAAGACTCTTCTAAGTCCTAATTTCCTCCAAGCAATTCCCTCACTCATTCTCTGCCCATTTGCCATAGTTAAGGAATCCCATCACTGACAGCAACCGGGTCCTTTTTTCATCTCATTCACATCCACCCATGCAGAATAGGGCTGAGCACCCCATGGGTCTGGTAGGTGCAGAGCAAGGATGACATGGCAATCAGTGCACCTGGCAGAAAATGGCTGGCAGAGCTGAGCCAAAGATCTTTGTCCTGCACAGCCTCACCTGGAGAGTGACCCAGGTGTGTCAGTCCATCACACAGAACAAAGATCCACAAAAAAGAAATCTGTTCAAAAAGACTGACTCAACTGCTTTAACATTAGGTTTGAAGGACTTGGTGATAGGGTTAGCATATATATTTTTTTTAAAACTAGTTTATGTACAGCAAATGTAACCTGTAGGGAGTATTTTGCGAAGCGCTAAGGAGTGTGAGCAGCCTGTATAATATGCTTAACTAAGTGATTTGAGCCCTAAGTCACTAACTTGCTCTCTGAAGCCACTGTTATTATCAGAGGCCATTTCAAGGGAAATGCACTTAAGTCATAAATACTTCTCATATCGTGCTTCTCATAACCTGCATCGGCAGCAGCAGAAAAATGAAGACATTATAAAAAGAAATAAAAGTTATAAAATTTCAGGTCACAAACATCCCCGAATGGATTATGCTTTCAACAGGAACTGTATAAATGGCATGATGAGGTTTTCTTGGTGTCTATCTCAAAGTTTGCTAGGATGATGTTATTCGTTTTAAGGGCAAACACGTTCTCAACGCCATACTCACTGCAATTGGCTTGTAACTTGAAATGGGCTCTTTTTCATCGAGACGCGCTCACCACAGAGATAGATGCAGCTGACCAAATTCACCACCATTCACAGCCTACTGGTGTTCCCTAGCCATATCCACAGCATGTCTGAAGAGACAAACTAGTACTCTTTTCGCATCAGGTAGAACAGCTATTCATGGACTTTTTCAAACTGAATTAGGAGATCACAGTTTATGAAAATCTCCACAAAGCATTCACCCCAGCAGGGCTGTACCAGCATAGCTAAAATGCTGAAGTGCAAAAATGCAGACAGGGATGATCACTCAAAAAACCACGTATGCCACAGGGTGAATGACAAAATAGATCAATACGTATTTTGCCAAATTTCTTTCTAGGCTTCTGTGTAGCTGCCTGTTCTCAGAAGTGTCCAGGGATTGTGCTGGGGAGTTTTAGAGCAAGTCAGCAAAGAGCTTTTAAAGGGCTTTATCTCTATGCTTCAGTCATGGGAGTGCTCATGTTCCTACATGCATTGCTACTGTCTACCAGCTGTTAGGGTAAAACTATGAAATTACAAGGCACAATAAAAACACATTAAAAATGCCCCCAAAATGAAGAAACCATTTAATGAGGCTTTTGCAAAAATTACTTACTTACAACACAGTCCTGGAAGCGATTTCCAAGCAAGCCAACTGCTGCTCTAGACAGCTTACTGGATGGTGTGGCTCAGCACTTTCATACAAGCAGCACCTACAGTTGTATCTACAAAAGGCAATAAAACCAAAATTCTTTGTGAGCAAAGACGCAAATAAAGTCACCTTTCTTCTCAAAACCATCACCAGCTTAAAACTAGGCTCTAGTAGGACTCGATCAAGTTCTCGTGCCAAGCTTCACGTGAGCCGCCCGCTTGCAGGAACCAGCTCCAAGGCGCAGTCCAAGCCTTCCCAGGCTGCTGAAGCCCAGAGCGACTGCGCTTGGGAAAAAAGCCCCGCGCCGAGCGTATCAAAGCGGCGAACAAATGCACGCAGCTGTTTTTCTCATCTAGTTCTACTTAAAACACTCGCAGGAAACGCAAGACCGAAATGCCGGCGCTGGCGCCAAAAAATGTAGGTGATTTCAGCAAGGCCAGGGATTCCAGGCACCGACTTCTTTTTTCTCTCCCTTGAGTGGGTGTTCGCTTCGAAGCGGTAGACATGTTAGCAATTCAGCGACTGAGCGAATTAATGTTCAACTTCACAGTCATTGTTAGGTTGGGAGGTTATTACTGCTTGTTCTGCTGAAGTGACAGGTTAAAATAGGTTTGTACCTGAAAAGTTGTTTTCTACGATACATATTCCCCGGCTTTTCGTGCCAAATAATTTTCTTCCATCATGTCAACTCCTACTGTATGAAGCATCGCTGCCAGCTCCACCACAGCAGCTGGGATAGGCAAGGAGAAACATCAAGGGGACGGGCGAGGAAGAGAGAGAGCGCTCACCCCCCATCATTTCTCCTTGGGATGCCATCCTTTTATCTTTTTTTTTTTTTTTTTGCCCTCCAGGCATTTTATGTTTTTTTATGCGAGACTTCTCAACAAAGGAGCACGCTCGCATTTGTGGGACACATTCCGCTTTTAAAGCAAGCAAGCAAAGGCAAAACCCAAGAGTAAAGAGAGGGTTCTACTTCATCTAGCCACGAGCCTGCGGAACCTGCTTGCTATCAGGCACTACTTCGTGTACAGGATGGAGAGTTGTGTTTTCCCAAGTTTGCAGGTGATTATTATTAATGAAAAATCCAAATTTTCAAGGCCAAGTTGACTGGTATGGAGGAGAAAAGAAATACCACCCCATATCTACTTTTTGCAGACTCAGATCCATTTTGTACTAGTAAATGAGATTTTATCCTTCCCTCCTTTGCCTTTATTTTTTTTTTAGGGTAGCTCACAAGCTGCTGACAACTCACACTGTACTAAGAACTGTTCACACCGCACAAAGTGTTTACCACTCACAACTGATGCTAAAAATTAATTTACAGCACCGCTACAGCAAGCTTTGACAAATTGTCATGTGTTGACACAGTCATAAGTTGTTGGTTAAAAAAAGCAACACTTCCCTCTTCTGCCACCTCATGTTTGAGACCAGGGATGGGCACATTATGCAAAGTTTGAGGGTTTGTAAGCTTCACAAATGTTTGGTCTTCACAAAACAAGCTCGGTTGTGAAAGTTTTTTCCCTTACAGCTAGGCATGTGTTTATTGCCAAAAAAGACTCTAGTAAGAAAAAAAAATAAAAAATAATCCTTTCCCATCTACCAAGATCTGTGTGTTGTGCAAAACTAGGAGAAAAGGCTGTAAAATAAATAACCTTGCACGATACTTGTCCTAGATAAGATCAGACCAGTGACAAATACCCTGTATCAACCACTCAGAGCTGCAGACACCACCCTCCCACTGTAGAAAGGAAGGAAAAAAAATATAGCTGCAAGTAAGAGTTTTAATTGTTCTCAGCTGTCACACAATGTTATCTTAAGCAAACGCATTTATTTCTCGATTCTTCTGTATAGCTCTATATGGAAAAAAAAGAAAAAAAAAAGCGGCGTCATTCATCAGACAAGGTCCAAATTGATTTCCGTGTACTCAAGATAGTAAGTGTTAGTCAGCACTTGTGCCCATGAGTGGCAGCTCTTAAATTTTAACTCCTCCTCATCTTCCTCAGGGCAGGATAAATAATCTGTCTAGTTTACACCCTGGGATGGCGTAACAGACACAAAGGTGGTCTCGGCTCAAACGAGCAGTGTTCAGGTGGCGATGCCAACTTAAAACGTTAGCCCCACCATAGCCTAAATCAAGGTAAAGAAAAAAGGCCAAGGATCATAGAATCATAGAATGGTTCAAGTTGGAAGGGACCTTAAAGATCATCTAGTTCCAACCCCCCGCCACAGTGGAGATGATGCCAAGGATGGAGAGAACCAAACCAGCAGGATACACCAAATCATCCATTTGGTCAAGGTGCCACCAACTTCAAGTTATCTTGTTTTTTCTTCTCTTCTGAGGTTTAAATTCCTCAGCACTTCTGCAGAGGCATCCATGTAAGTTAGGGACTGCCATCCAGCAACCAGACCAAGCGGTCAGTTGGTTTTACCTCCAGGGCTGTTGATGGTCAGGACAGGAAGACTGCCAATGCAGGAGAGAAAGGGAGCCAGGCTGGGCCTGACCCCAGGCAGAAATGGAAAAGCTAGTGATAGTCCAGGGCAGCAAAGCACAGTACTGCAAAATGAGCACTCTCAGAGCCCACCAAACGGGCTTCATGAGGAGCAGTTAAAAGCCACCAGTGACCTGGACTTCCAGTACTCCGATACTTCTCCCTAAGCTCCACCACCTCTCAGACCATACACCGCCCAAGAATGCAGAGGGAAGTCATTCAGGAAATTACCTTGGCAATACAAGGCATTAATTTTCTTTTCTTTTTTTTTTTTTTTTTAAATTCTCCTAACGCTCGTACAAAGAAGAGATGCTTCCAGTGGTTCCTAAGTCCTGAAGAGAGGGAACATCGTAAATTTACAGAATCGATTCACCTGCCCCACGCCTGCATCGGTGCAAGAGCGATCCACGTAACTTCTCTACAAAACTCAAACCACGTGACATCAACCTCAAAGAGCTCTTGCAAAACTTTAAGGGGGGTGTGTGTGAAATCTCACACGGACTCTTCACTTGCTCACACCTCACACACCCTGTACAGAATTTCTTCATCATCTGAGATGTTATTCTGACAAACGCCATGTATTGCCCTCTGCTAGATCTAATGGAAGCAAAGGACATTTCCGCCATTACCGTCAGGATGGACATTACCTTGTGCTGCTGACTGGAATGATACCATCCGCGCTTAATTAGCTTCGTTTGCTGTACATTTAGAAAAGCACTCGAGTGGCAACTCCTACCGCCCTCCCCCAAAGTAACCAAAATTTATAAATATTTTCGGTGCATCACATGAAATGCATTATTTCACTGGATTCACTCCAAGAGTCAATGAGGTTGAAATAAAGATGATTCAACTATTAATTCAAAAACTTCAGCTGTGTAACTACCCAGAAGGTAACACTAATTTTCCTCCACCTTGGAGGAAAACTAATAAAATCTTGAGTTTTACTGTAAGTTATCTCAACTGCCCAAACATAATCTCTCCTGGGCATTTTTACTTCTTTGCTGTACAGAAGGAAACACAAGGAACTTAAACTCCGTGAGTTCTTACTTCGGGGTGGAAAAAGCCCGAGATATTCCCACTAATCCAATGACGAATACTATTAGGAAAAAAGCAGGATTTATGGTTTTCTGGTTGGGTTTGTCGGGGTTTTTTTGAGAAAAAGTATCTGTTTACTTGTGACAAGTTTCTTCCTGATGGATCCAACTTGTGAGTGTGAAGAAACCACCCACAAGAAGAAGAGCCTTTCTTGCCAAGTCCCTTGCGTGAGCTCGTGCCTGCTTTAACCAGCGCGGGAATGAAGGTTCAGCACGGGGGAAACGCAGACCGAGGATCTCCTCCCTGCATCCCACCTCTCCGCTCTGCCCTTCAGGTTTTGGCACGGGCAGGACGGCAGAGTCTTGGCCGATCCCACAGCTGCACTGCCTCCCGTTGCATTCCCTTCTATTGCAGGGCATTAGAAGAAAGCCATAAAGTTGACATTGGCCTCAGCAAGCCCTCCCTGAGATTTCAAAAGCAAAAGGCAATAAAATGATGTTATCCTGCCCCCCTGATGATGCACACATGCAACCAAAGGGGTAAATATATATATTGAATATATACACTGAATATGCACAGGGGAGTCACTGCCTGCATGGGATGCAGACTGTGTGAAACAAACTCCCCTGGCTAGAAATATTAAAAAAAAAAAAAAAAAAAATAAAGGAGGGTTGGCAGCTTTCTTATTCCCTGGGCACCACACTGCCAGCCAGCGAGGACAGGACGCTAACGCAAATGCTGCAGAGCTGCTGGGGTTTAAGAGAACCTCTCCTCTCCCAAGGCAAGTGGCACCAGTGACTAATGACACCGTGGGCAATTTTCCTGTCTCTGCTCTACGCCCGTCTTCACGTCGCTGAAAAGGTCACGGCGTCATATCTCTTACACTGAGGTCTGCCGCCCACCAGCAAACAGGGAAGGAGCTTATCTGGACAGTTTGGCAGGACCTCCTGTGAGCATTTGGGGGTGGGGGGAAACCTTACAGCTTTCTACTTGGGGCAGGAAAAGGGGGGGATTCTTCAAAAATGGTTCCAGTTCTTAAACCTTAAGGAGGGACTGAGATGCTTCAACTACCTTGAACTGAAAGGATCTCAACCTGCACCAGCCCTGCTTAGCAAAGCCCCGGCCCTAAAGAACCTGTTCCCTTCCCGACTTTCCCTCCCCGGTGCAGGAGAGGGAGGAACGGGAAGCGGTATCTCTGTAAGCGTGAAACCGTGGGAAAAGGCATCAGATCTCCGCCCGTGCCTCTCTGGAACACATCTTGTGCTTCCAGCCCTTTCAAGCAGAAGAAACTTGGTGGCTCTATGAAGAGCTTAATCACTTGAAAGCCAGCATCCGTGTTCCCCCTTGGCCCTCCATCGAAAAGGAAGTGCAAGGACCCCCCCCCAGGAGGCAGATTGGGAACTGCCTGCCCCCTGCACACAAGCAGACTCACACACATCCACATGGGCATCCCTCTCCTTTGCTTTACCTTTTTTTCTAACTGTATACACTAATATATTTTTCATTACTTTCTTAGCATTGCATCTATTGTATGGTGCGTAACGATCGATGCCAGCATTACCCATAGCATTAGCACAGAAGCATGTAATTCACTGAAATAAGACTTTCTTCTTCCCCAACTTTTCATAGCCAGTTTTTAAATCCATCTGATTTCTCGCTTGACTTGTGTCTACTCGGATAAAACCTTTACCAAAGCTTGAAGCATTTTGTTTCTAACAAATATATTCCCAGTCTCCCAAATCAAATCTCTACTTCTGGATGAGACGACACCATCCAACTTTTACTGTAATGCAATGCTTCCAAACAAAGGTACTTAAAAATTCATGTAAACGGCAATGCACAGCTGAAGGGCTCTACAGGCTTATTTATCACATGGCAAAAATCACTCTTTGTACAGCATTTGTGTAAACGACCGTAGGATTCTTTGGATGTTTTTGAGCCACCTCAGGCCAGAAAGGTAACCGGGTAAAGAAGAAAATCATGTCAAGTTTATGAGAACTTCAGCAAAAATGTTACAACAGGACCATGTTGGTTAGTACAGTCTGAAATCCTCCCGTCTACTCCATGTGGCATCACCTTGTGCGTGCAACCCGGTTACAAGTCAGGAGAAAGAACCAGCTCCAGAGTTTTTTGGAGACTGCTTTCACCTACAGCACTGCTGCTGGAAACCTTCCTTGACCTTTTGATCCACAGCGATTTCCACAGGAGAAATCCCTGGAGGAAAGGTACCAGTCAAAGTAGTTAACTACTAGTGTACGATCCATCCTTTACACCTGCTGATTAAGACAACTCAATGAAAAGATGAACATACTCCCCACGCCCTCTGAGGCAATTTTTCTTTATGGGGTGTTCAAGGAGCCAACATCCCCTTGATCAACTCTTTGGTACTTTCCCCAAAATTACAAAAGCATCCCAGTTTCAGGAGTTGCTGGGCCGCCGTGAGGATGTGCTCAAAGCGCTGTCTGTTCAGCAACGTGGACGCCGACATTGGCCATAAAAATGCTGAAGAAGCACACAGGTATACGCAAAAATTTCATTCAGCACAAAGCAAAGCGAGATCAGGACACAGGGATCCCAAATAAATCCAGTTCCTGTCTTCCCAGTGACTTCCCTCCCCACTGGAAAGAGTTTGGCTTGGATTTTAGTCAAGTCTGGTTTACGAGTGCTCAACTTTGGCTGTCAAAAAAAAAACCCCAACCCTGCTGGAATGCCTTACTCATTACGCAGCCTTGCAAAAATTATTAGCTACGTTACAAGGCATTTCCCTTTGGGGACCAGAAGGGGTGAAGAAAGGGGACGGAGAGTGACAGTTTGTGGTTTCCAATGCAGCAGCAAAAAAAATAAGTAAGTAAGAGGAATACAGGATATAACGTGTTTACATTTGTCAAAACAAGTTTCCTGGAGACATGGAGGGTTCATGCTGCTGAGCTGTCACTTCTGCTAGAAACTGCTGCCTCATGCTATGGGGAGGTCAGTCACTGACCTACTTTCTGATAGAACTGAATTAATTTGCTACTTCTGTACACAAACCTTTTTTTTTTTTTTTTTTTTTTTTTTTTAAAAGGAATACTCAACAAACACATAAAAAGCTGCCTTTTGTCCAACTTGGAGCTTCAGCTGACGCTGTGCAAGGCTATTACATACCCTGGCACGGGGCCCGCTGCGCTTGGTCTGCTTATTCTTTCGGAAAAATCCATACAGAATTCTTTAAATGAGTTGACGCTGCAAACAACGTCTTTCCTTTTTGAACTCTTACATGACGCTAATACCAGCGATATAACCCGCTACAGACAATAACGGAGGCTAGCACTCAAATGTGCTGTGCTTTGTCTAGGCTGCTCCTGAAATAGATACCTATCACAACAGAATTAGCTCCCCAAACAGACAGACGCGTGGCAAAATATATTTATAGGATTAAAACATGGAGTTATTAATAGAAAACAAGAGGAGTAGGTGAAACTTATAAACTAAACGCCTATTGATCCCACCAACCCCTGCACAGAGCCAGATAACAAACACCTGTGCCCACCAGATGATGGTGGGATGAAAGGAGCGCTTAAACTAAAGCATTATAGTCAGAAAGCGGCAGAAGTAGTAGCAAAAGAGGTGCCACCTACTTGCTCTCTTTGCTTAATGGTTACGTGCACGTAGCTCTAATGTCACTACACAAACCCTTTCTTTAAAATAAAACCATGGTTGAGAGCTTCACAGATCTTTCAAATCCTTGGACCTCAAGAAATCAGCCCTTGAAATCATCCTTAGCAATGCCACCAGTGAAAACTTCATGGCTTGGGTGGACTCATCTTTCCAGGTCTCTCATGGGTGGCAGCATTGCTGTTGGGAAAGAGAACCGATGCGTGAGAGCAGGGCCATTATGCATTAAGGCTCTGGACTACCATTTGGAAGGTAAGAACCCACCGACTGAGAGCATCACACCTCTTCAGCAACTTGGTCTCGTCCATCCAGCTCACCTGCAAAGCGAAGATAAGGATCTTCTCCAAGTGCTTGGCTTGCTTAGTACCACAACAGTGTGGGTGAGGCTTGCACTTTCCTTCCCATTTCCCCAGGGTCCAATCCAACAACAGCGGGAGGTACTACTAACTACCGTAACACAAGACAACCACCAGTACCACAGATTTATGATCATCCGAGCTCGTGGACTTGATGAGGCTCAAGTTGCCAAAGATAACTATGCCAAATTTTTGTCAACTTTTTAAGCTTTCATCTGTGCGTATTTACAAGCCCTGAATCTGAAGTTCAAATAAATCCAATAATTCACTCAAACCCACTAGGATTTGAAAACATTAGGGAAGTGTCAAGATGTCATCCAGCTTGTTCTGCAGAAAAGAGTGCTTTATAGTTTCAGAAAGAAATAGACAAGGGAGCTATTTAACGAGACGGTGGCATATTGAAACATGGATAGATAAGTAATTAATAGCTACCTTCTCTAAGTGAAAACTTTTCTGAGTGAAAAATCACTTTCTATGAAAAACTACAAGTCAGTTGCTGCCATTTTGGGTGGATGAGAACTGTCATACGTGTTAGCATCTCCATTATCATGAAGGATTTTACTCCTTTAAGCAACTCAAAGACCTTCACATAAAACAGCATGTGGGAAGCGAGGAACTAACAGAAGGAAACACCAAAGAAATGCTGACATTCGTAACTAGAATTCTAATGAAAAACGTTATTGGGAATCCATGAAAACAGGAGAGAACTTCTGGCACGAGAAGCTGAAGCTGAGGCAACAGGGTCATTTTAGTCCCTTAGGAGGCAGAGTAATTGCACGGATACACAGATACTGTCATTAGGACACAGAACATCGGCCAAATAACCTCCTTATGTTGGTAGCCCAAAACATTTTCCTATTAAAAAGGTCCAGTATTTGACTAGTAGATCACCTAATTCAGAACCCTCTGAACCCTCTGTGCGGGTTTCTTTACCAAATTTCTATACAGCTTCAAGTGGAATATATGGCACCTTAAAGCAAACAAAACAGGAGAGAGGAAAAATAGTCATGCTCCAAGAAACAGGAAGTATAAACCCATTAATTAAGCATTTAATTCTTTTTATTCCTCATGTCTGTCTTCACAGTTTAAAGTCTCTCTCGGCAATCAACCAGTTTTGGGATTCACTGCTGTCATGCCAATCCTGGCGGTACTTCAGCTAAAAAGGCACTGTCAAACATAATGAAGTTTTCCTTCAGCTGGTACCCACACTGGTGCCACGCACAACACACGCGCTGCCTGGGCAGGGGAGGTGGGGGATAGGGCTTTACCCGCCCCAGTTCCCGAGGACTGCAAAACGGTCCTGTGTGGCAAAGGCACAGCCGAATCACACTGATGGCTGAGACCACATCCCATAAAAAAACCCTTGCACCCCCGTACAAAATGTACAAATATCCCCAGATTCGAGAATTTCCAATTGTTTTCTTGTATTTTCTTTCCAGCTTCCCTATTTTCTTTTCCAACCCGCACACACCTCAGACTAAGGCATACTATAAACATGGAAAAATTTCCCAGCACTTCACTGTTACAGCTCAACCTCCCCCCGGCATCCAGGGATGCCATTCCCAGGGATGCTGGGCACAAAGCACAGGGAAGGACAGGGCAATGGAATGCCCGAATGGAAAAGAGAAAGCACGTCCCTCTAATTAGTATTTATCTTTCTAACAGTTTGTTTTCACATGGGTCCTACTGCAATTGGTGCTGGCAGAGACCAAATAATAGGAGAGGGCCTTATAAGGCTCTGCAATATATAATGACAGTCACTGACACAACGAGCTGTGAATTCATATCTGCCGACTCCGGTGAAGAATCATAGAATCTTTAGAGTTGGAAGGGACCTTAAAGATCATCCAGTTCCAACCCCCTGCCATGGGCAGGGACACCTCCCACTAGACCAGGTTGGTCAAAGCCCCATCCAGCCTGGCCTTGAGCACCTCCAGGGATGGGGCATCCACAGCTTCTCTGGACAACCTGTTCCAGTGCCTCACCACCCTCACAGGAAAGGATTTCTTCCTAATATCTAATCTAAATCTCCCCTCTTTCAATTTAAAACCATTACCCCTTGTCCTATCACTACATCCCCTGATAAAGAGAAGAAAGAAGGCAGTACTGATGTCCTGACTGTAATGTGTGTATTTACATTGCACATTTGCCCGCCTCACCTGAATTATCCCTGCTTTATCCATCCCTAGTAAGCTCTGGCCCGGCAGCCGATGCTCCCAAGTGGCTCACAGCAGCGGCCACTGGAAACCAGTAAATCAGGCTGCTGGCTCCCTGGGTAGGGGCTGTCACCCTGCGTTCACCCAACACATACCGCAGTGGGACCCCAACCTACTCGGCCTCTGGGCATCCCTGCAACATAAATCAAGATAACCCAAATGCCGAAAGAAGGGCAAACATGCAGCCCTGGAACAACAGCACGCTTTACACCAAACACCTTGTGACCCAGAGCTTGAAATAGAAATTTATGTGACAAAAATTTCACCATGTGAAAGCCTGCATCAAGAAACCAGCAAGCTGCACCGTTTGGCATCTTGGTTTCCAACGCTTGTGAAGTCCAAACAGCTCAAACACAAATCTGTAATATCGCTCTCTGAGTAAAAGCTATTTTAAACTAATTTTGGCAGCTGCTGAGAGTTGTAACCAGGATGCCAGCTGTATGGTTTCTTGCCTCCTCCTCCCGGCTCCAACTGGCCAGCAGCGGCGAGGGGACACCCGCCTGCTCTGCTCGGGAAGCTCTGACGCCTCCACCTTCCTTCAGACCGAGCCTGCCGGGTTCCTGCAGGGAGGAGAGCCCACCTTCACCTCTCCCAAGGACAGACGAAGGATATCACCAATAAAAACCAAAATCTTCAAAGTTTCAGAAGTTCCCTTTCCGTAAAACAAGCCTTAGACAGAGAATACCCGATAATGAGCTGCAAAGCTCTTTTTTATAGGCACTCACTTGAGATGACCCACATAACTCAGCCACTTTGCCACTTAACGTTTCCAAACTTAGGGCGGTTTAGAAGCTTTTACAACCGTGCACGATCATGCCGCTTTTTTTTTTTGCTTTATGTATAAAAGCACCTAGTACACTTTTTTTATTTTTCAGCAAAACTGAGTATCTCCACACAAATATGTGGACTGTGACAGCCATTTACAAATGCCTGAATATCTAACGTTTGCTGATCCCGGTCACTTCTGCGCTCCTCTTTACCTTTGCCACCAGCCTACCCTGAAACACCTGATAATGTTTCAGCTTCCTAAACACCAGCCAACCCAGAACTGCGGCTGGACCAAAACTTGCCATCCGGCAGAGATTCCTTTTCCTGGGTCTCCAGGCAGCACAAAGGTCCCTTCCCGGCTTCCTACCTGGAAACGCAGGATGGGAGGGTGAGATTAAGGCTCATGACCACACAGCACAGGCTGCAATGCATTAAACTAAATATAACAAAATAGAAATTAAAATAGGGAAAGGTCTGCAATAAGTAAATTTCGTTTTTCCAGTGCACACTGCAAGAATATAGGTAACCACAGAGGAGCTTAGAGCACTACATCTGTGTTGGATGGAGGGAGGGAGAGAGGTGAAATCAGGAAATTTGGGGAGCAAAACCCAGAATATCTGACATGGGAATGGCACTGCAGGAAGAGGGGAGGGAATTTTTTTGCCCAACCACAGCAAGGACCTGCAGGGACAGGAATGCAGAGGGGAGGTGATGGGGGTGGGAAGGGATGCTGTTTGGATGGCATCGCTGGCAGAGCCTGAGGTCAGCCGGAGGAGGTCATGTCATTCCTGCAGAAAATGCTGCTGGAATTATCCTACGGGGCAAGAATGACCATCCTCACAGAAAGAGTGCAACCCAAGCCACCCAGGACTCGGGCTATGGGAAAACAAATCCCGGGAAGCAAGGCTGTTCCCAACAAACTGGACACAGACAGAGCACAGCTGCTGAAGCACACAACCGGAGTGACATAATGTTAGAACATATTTTTATGCTTACAAAGACATCAACAAACCGAAGCCTGAAGCTGTATTTTGGGCACGCTAGCTCAAACTATCTTTAGACAGGAAAAAGTGTGTGCGTACAGATGTTCCAGCGGGCAGGGAGAGCAGAGAGCTGGAAAAAGCGCGCACTCGCTCACTTCCGAGCCTTATTAAAAAAATGCCTGTTGTAAATAAGGGTGGAAATAAATACACCAAAGCAACGCCGAATCAAAATTTAAAAAAATAAAAAAGCAGGCAAAAAGCCACTAGCTGGTCAGGGACTGGAGAGGTTTAACGGCTGCATCCCTCCCCCAGCTTTGCTTCTCCTGATGGGTGTTTTCAGGTGTTACCCCCCTCCCCGTGCTCCCCCCCGCTACGTTTTACTCCTCCTGCCAGCTCTTTCATCCAGCTTTCTAACTATCTCACTTTCCCAGATGCTCTTCTTGGAAGCATGATTGAAGCTATAAATTCACGTCTACACATCTGTAACAAAAATAGTTTTTCTAAAAGCTATTCTTCTTCCCTACCGATGGTGACACAAATGAGAGAGAGTCGCTGGCAATTCAGGGGTCTCGCTGCAGCTTTAAACACCAACCAAGACAGAGAGCAATGCTCTGCCTCACAAGGAAAACAGCAATAATGGAACTTATATATATATATATATATATGAAGCTGTTATTCTTGAAATCATTTCTATTTGTGAAGAACTGAAAAACACAAGAAATAGCCTCAAAACTCTTGTTCGGTGGAACAACTATTATTTTTTAAAGTAAAACGTAATTATTGCCTCCCTCCAAGAAAAAACCTCGGAGTCCATCAGTGCGAGGACCGATCTAATTTACCATGATCACCGCTCAGCTTGCAGTAGCAGAAAGATGAGGGCAGCAACCACATGAAGTACAATGTAGACCTCCCTTGAAAAAACACCCTTTATAAATAGGACATAGAAGATTAGGATGCTTCCATGGTAGCTTATGACTGAGCCTTGCTTTTAGCCAAGAAAATGTAATGCGGTGTGGCAAAGAGCTGAGTTAAAGCTCAGGCACAGCAGGCCCTGCAGCTGGGGGTGCTTTCAGCCACAAGGATGGACACCCCCTTCCACAGCCCATGGACCAGAGCTCCAGGCACGGCAAGGACAGGGTCCCTGCATACGTCATGCACACGTCCAGATGTGGTCTTCCTTGCCCATCCTGGAGGTAAGAAAACCCTTGGTGAAATGACCAAAGGAAGCAATGCTGGGAAGGACTCTAGAGGTAGCCTGAGTGTACTAATGGTACAAAAGACCCTGCTCATCTCACAACCTCCAAATCTTTCTCAGTCCCAAGCCAACGGCAAAGTAGAAACGCCAAAGCTTGTGCTTTGGGCATGATGCAGAAGCGACTGTTTCTGCAAGCAGTGCCTGTACGAAGAAACTGTGATTTGTGTGGAGGTGCATCTCCTTTGGGCTCGACACCATTTGGGTCTTTATGGCAAACAAATTAACCATAGGCAACCATTGGGTCAATACTGGCACAGAAAATTCCAGGCATGAAGATATGGGAGAAAGAGCCCAGCTTTGGGTGATGGAGACAGGCCACCAGCCTGCTGGCGGCGGGGTGAGGGGGGGAACCAGATAAAGGGAAACAGGAGCAAAGACAGATAGCAAAGAGACTGGCTTCTCTCCTCTACGTGCACCAGCCAAACAAAACTCTGCTTGCAATGGGCATGTGGTGCCACTGCTACCACAGCGTGACAGCAGCACCCAACGCATATGAGGATACCCGTAATTCTAATGCTGCAGTAGTATTTGCCATGGTTTTTGTTAAAGTTTTGGTATTTAGATTATTGAAATTCACACACACACGGTGCTTAGAGAGAGGGGGGGAGGGGAACAAACAGAATCTGAATTAAAAGTTCAGCTTCTTTCAACTAAATTTGTTAGTAGGTTCATCATCATTTTCTGACAGAATAATCTTTCCATGGTGAATTATTTCCACTGGAAAAAATAGGAGACCAACAAATTGCTGGATATAATTTGTGCCTTAAATAATAAAGCAATTAATGACATTTTAGCGGGAACACATTCTTCTTTCCAGAAATAAAATCCCTATTTCATCTCATCTAAATTGCTTGGTCAGCTTCAAATGAGTGCAATATAAATCTCCTTCCCATACTGCTTCTGTTATCTCTGATAAAGGGAAGAGACAGAAGGTAATCCTGTGTTCTGTATTCACTGACACATCATTTTCATGCTACACTACACTGTAATTTATTTCTAATGGGATAAACCCCTTCTAGTCTTCTTGCATTGTTCAGCCACACACAGGCATCCCCAACCGGTACCCAGATTGAGGGACTGGCAGGTTCGACATCCAGGGACCACGCTCGGTGGAATGGGGATGCCTGCTGCACATCTCAGCTGTGAAAATAAACAGCCAGACTGTATAATTAAGGTATGCTTTTATTCCTGCCTCCTGGAAAGCAAGGCAGTCAAAGAGTATGACACTTTTTGGTACTTCTTGTAATTGCCAGCTAAACTTTTTAACTTTGCATCTAATCAGTTCGAGACAACCCAAACAGACACGCAGAGCCAGAAGAGATTAAAGGACATGGAAGCCAACTGAAACTGCGAAGTCCTTACAGTCTTAGCCATAACAAAGATATTGCTTCATATGAAGGAAAATATCTTTAAAGCTCTTCCTGCTGTCCTGATCAAGAGGAAGACAAGAAATAAGTAAACTAACTTATGAAAATCAAGCTGGGGCTCTGAAGCACTGCATGTATTATTTTTGCTTACAAACAACATTTTCACAGGATTTAAGAAAAGAAGAAGATAAATCCCATTGCTTTAGGTTTATAAAAGCCTTCTTCAAATTAAAAAAAAGTCTGGACTTTAGGCCAAACTGTGGATGTCAATTATTCTTGATGTAATCCTGAAAGATGGCGAGGTGCAAACAGAAATCTGCCTACGATGTTCCCACAGAAATTAATGTATTTTTAGGAAACATCCAGATTTATTTATAAAACACTTTTCTCTGTCAAAATGTGCAAGACTACCACAGAATACCTAATCTGCTGCCAGCTAATGAATAATATCAAGCACCACAACGTAAAGATGTAAGAATTTCAGTACTACTACACCTTTCACCCTCACCTCTCTACTTCAGCTGGTCGCTACACTCACATGCTGAGTGCACCTCACGAAGTAATCTAATTTATTAGGTAATTACCTGTCTACTGCTTATCTAGCTACCCATCGAGTGTTGATCACATCGCTCCAGCGGTTTGCAACAGGATTAATCTCATCTGATTCGGATGCAAGGTAGAGGTTTGCGGCCGAGACAGTCGTCTCTCCAGATTTCCTTCACCATTGATGCAAAGTGACAGTCCCTTCCAGGGCGCACGTCACACCATTTCTGGTACCCACCTTCAAGGAGGTGGACGGACCCCTTTGCTGCCTACAGGAGGGACCAAGAGCTCCTCTGTGACCATCTGCACCCGGGCAAACCCCTGCTCTAAGGGGGCTGGCAGCCAGAGGGCTGGCGAGAGATTGGTCTCCTGGGCCAAGGTCACTCACAGCAGCGTTTCAGCATCTTTGCCATCTCCAGCTGGACTGGGGTCCCCTGTGTGCCCCGAGCCCCCAGGCAGGACGATGACAGCACCAAGGGGTCTGCAGAGAAAGGGCAGAAATCTAACGCCAGGCACCGGCAACGGGGTTGCGGCTGCTTTATATTGCTGCTCGCTGCAGATTACCAACCTGCCCCGTTAGCTCTGGTTTACCAACAGTTCACGCTTCAAAAATTTGACAAAATACCCCAAAGGCTAACTCCCGCTGAGCTCCATCCCTGCTGCCACGACCAGTTTGTACTATGACTTTGTTCTACGGATGTATCTACAACCACTTACACAAAGGGCCCGAATGACTGGATTCAGCCTCGCCGGGCAGGCAGCGCCAGGTCACGGGGGAAGAGAAGCGGTCTCAAGGAGGCTGGCTACCAGTTTAATGGGGTTTCCAGCTGGGATCCTGCAAGCGAAGCTCCCTGCAGAAACGGCCGAGCAGCCTCGCCAGATGCTCCGGTGGCTCCGTGGAGTGCCGGCTGGGGAAGCCCTCGGGCATCTGGAGCTGCCCCCTGGGCAAGCCCCCGGCTCTCACAACTGGTCTCTGCTGCATCCTGACTTACCTACCCAGTTCGGTGCCAAACCGTATTCTGATGTCTACCGATTTCAAAACTTCAAATATAGCAGGTCCTGTGTTCTTTTAGGCTCTTCTCATCCAAAATTCCCTCTTAAATGCAATCCAGATGAGCTCCTTGGCGTGGATAGCACACGCAGCGGCTGCCCTCGCTGTCTGCAGCCCCATTTAGCAGAGAAGTTTTCCAAAGGGAGCAGGATCATTTTAGATAGACTGCCTTTCGGTGTGGCTGGAAAGGGGCTCCTTGATTATCTTCCCAAGCTCAGACCCTGGTCTGAGCATCTCCGGAGAAGGAGGGCAGCATCACTCGCAGCACCACCAATGCGAGAAGACGCTCTGTCTTTACTTCGCTGCTTGTTGACGCTTATGGGTTCTCACAGGGAAAACGCATGACTTAGCTCTCAGCTGGCAAAGAGATGAGTGTCCTTTGTCATCTGGTGGCTCTAGACACAAAGGATGGTGTCACGTGAAGTGTGCGGGTCTGTCCCCACCGACAGCTATAGCTCACCCTGCTGCAGGCGGGCTCTCCCTGGCGTGGAAGAGGACAGGCAGAAAGCAAACCCTCCAAAGGGATGCTCGGTCACAGGCTTCTCGTCACCAGGAGCCACAGTTATCCTTCAAGGCTACCAAGAAAGACCACTGGAGGGAGAACCAAAAGGGCAAAACCCAGCTAGCTGGGAAGATTTTGGTAAATGGTAATAAATGCCCTTGAGGAATGTGCAAGTAAAACAGCGAGATTAAATCCTGGAGGAAAATCTTGGGATTCTGTGGCAGAAAGGTTGGGTTTGGGCGCTAGAACTGTCTCCCCAGGCACGGGGCTGAGATCTTCTCACCTCAACCTTTTAAAGCTGGGCTGGATGAGAAATAACAGGAGGCTGGCAGGAAGAGCGCGAGCAGATGATCAAGTAAGCCTTTTCTGCCTTAAATTTCTAACTCTCTGAAAAATCAGCTTTTCATTCAACAGGCTGATGACACTGCCACCAGGAATAGAAATGATGGCTGTACATATCCAAGTCCAGATGTCAAAAGAGGAGCAGCAGGGATGGGGCAGCGCAACTGGCCCAGCCAGAGGAGCGTGAATTGCTTCAACCCTGACACAGGAGAAGCCAAAAAGCAGGGAGAATGCACAGGGTCTGAGAGCTCTTCTATGAAAGCAGAGTTTGCATAAAGGAACCAGAGCTACAAAGAACATAGGACTGAAGTGCTATTTGTACAAATGAAGAAAGGATTAAAAAAAAAAAAAAAAAAGAGCGTGGGATGTTATTTTTGTCCCCACGTTCTACAAAGCGGTCTAAAACTCAATAACCTAATGGTGTTTTCACTGTAGTAACCGCCATCACCTAAAACACCAAATGAAAAAAATGAAAAACTGTATTAGGTCAAAGATGCAAGCAGTCACAAATGGTATGGGCTAGTGTTCACCTCTGAAGACAATCTGTAGCTACAGCTACATCATCTTAGGTCACTTTTAAATAAAGCTACAAGCAACTTCTTTACTCCCACCACAGTGTGTGAAACACGTGCTTTTTTTCCTATTTCCACAGCAGCTTCCTTCACCTACTAGCCCCTGCGGACGGCTGTGAAACCAGAAAAAGAAGTGTACTGTCCACTGTTCCTAATTAAAATCCCATAGTCTTGTGGTCAGAGAGCTCTGGAGAACCGGCGGGGTCGCGTGATTTTCTTGAGGTCAGACAGAAAAAGCACGTTAGACCAGAGATGACGGATCTTTTGGCTCCTGCGTGCAATGCAGCCGGGGCCAGAAGAGCAGTCATCGGGAAGCTCCGGTTCCTCTCAGTAACCTAATCTTAAATAGTCTAAAATTCGCAAAGGAGAAAACACCACGTAAGTTGTCTTCCCCCCCAAGTGAACCAGGAGTAACTTTTTCCCCTAAAGCCTTCTTGTGCCCACAGATGTTGCTCTGGAAGCCACGCGGCTCTGCAATCTGTGCCGATCTTTATCCGCCCTCCGCAGTTTTTCTGTATCGTTGAGTGCCAGTAAGCGTTCACACTCCGACTAATATCTGCTCTGACCATTTGCGTGTTCCTCCAGCTGCTCAAGAGCCCATCTGCTCGGACAGGCTTGCTGGCTTCACTCTCAACGCACAACCCAAGTGCTTCCATCATTTACCCCGGAGAACTTGGGGGACACAGCGGTGACAAAGTGACAGATCTTTGCATTCGTGACAAATTCACTCCGTCTGTTACCCAGTATTTTCCCCAGGTATTTACTTCTGGAGGCTCGAGGCGTCTGTGCCTTTGGTGAGTTTCCAACACTCACATCCACATGTTAAAATGGAAATAACATCCGAGTGGAAGACTCCTAGTTTGGTCTTTACATTTGTATTTTCAATGACTAATTTTGTTTAAGTTGGTAAACGCAGCTGCTGCCTTGCCAGTTGGTGACATTTCCTTTTGGACTTCCCCGCTGGTTGGTGTGTTCCTGCCAAGACATGTAAATTGACTCATTCCTTGTATCCCCTTGCCTTTTTTATATAATGCTCCAGTTGGGATGTGCTGAGGGTCTCCTGAGATTTGTTTTCCTAAGGAATTACTAGCCCTGCGATGCTCGACAGTCTTTACCCACATGTTGTCTGAATCATCAACTTAAGCACCCCATGCTCAGGATGCTGGATCTAACTGATGTAACACTTCACTATATTGTATCTAGATGTACTTTTTCTCATGGTGACTTGGTCACGTCAACATCAAGTCAACAGCAATTGTAAAGAGGTGACAGAATGGAAGTCTCTTTTACACCAGCGTTATCCATGATGAACCATTACTCAGCTCTCCACTTACTTCAATAGTTGAAGCTTGTCAAGACTTCTCAATTATCATACATACATTCTTGAAAAGAATAGATGAATCTCCTGAAGAGGGTAATTAAAACACGCTCCTCCCACCCCAAGAACATCAAACAAACAACTGCATTAGATTGGTGGGTTATCTACCTCAAGCCAGGGGGAGGAGATGCTACCCAAAAATCTGCCCATTCCTTTAGCTCCTGGATTGAAATGGCTGAGCTGAAGCTATAAAAAAGAAATAAAAATTAGAATCTCTGTTTTGGTTGGGTTTATTTTCATTTTTCATGACTGTACCACTGAAGGGAACGGAACTTCTCTTCAACTGCTGCAATCGCTTCTATCACCTTTCTAGGATGCTTTAACTGGAATGCAATTTCTCCATCAGTCAGATTATTATTTTTTCATATTCCCATATATCTTGAAGAACTCAACAGCTATTCATTCATTCACTTTGCAGCAACGGTCTTTACCTGCAGCTTCTCCAAATTTTGGGTTTATTTAGGTTTTCACATCCGCCTTTGTGCTGTGAGACAGCATCTCTAATTTGGCATTTTCAGTTCCTTTGGCAAAGTCATAGTGGTCCTCCCATCAGCATTCAAATGTCCATTGTTGGCTTCAATATTTCCATCCTTGGAAAGCCCACTATTTGGGCTTGCTTAGCTGAAAACCAGTTACATTTTTATCAACCTATGCCTTGCTCACTTGGTAGTAAAACCAAAAGAAAACATCTCTCTTACTAATTCTCCTGGGGAGGTTTTCTCTTTTTGGTCCTGTCACAAAAAATAACAATCACTTCTACTGCACGTGGAGATCTGCTGGAGTGTTTGCCTCCAACACACTCAGATCACGGCAGTTCCACCAACTGCTCTGGGGACATCTTTACACTGTGCCCACGCATCACCAAGAGCCTGAAGAGCAGGCAGAGCTCTGCCAGGCCCCGCGTTATTGCTTTGGAGACAGAAGATGATGCTTGGCCACCCATTCCTCCATTCTGTCACTGTCCTTAACCCCGAGAAGGAAGTCTCCCCGTTAGTAAGCAGATGTCAGGCTGAGGAATTTGGTCCAAATCTGCTGACAGCTCTTATCTCATCACAGTAGTTGTCTGTTGGTAACACTGCGTAATTGTCATTTCATGTACTGTGTTTGAAATCTAGTTCAGAGCAATCGACCGCTAATTGGTTCCCAGTCTATAAGCTATTTTTCTGCCTTGGAAGTCATAATTAATGCTACTCCCTCTGAGTTATAATCATCTTGCTTCATGAATATATTATAGCTTTGTTTTCATTCTTAGATTGCTCTTCATCAATTCCTGGTCACAGACATTTTGCTTACTCAAAGGATTTTACTTAATGTATTCGTCCATCTCTTTCACCTGCACCTCTTTTGTTGTTGCAGCCTTTCTTCCAGTGCTCCAGAAACCTACTTTCAGTGGTTGGGGTTTTTTTTTTTTTTTTTTCCCAAAACTTTCCCTGAAGAACTTCTCAGAGGCTTGCCTGGCACATGGTTTTCACCAAAGCAGGTCATATCATTTCACTCGAGACAGAATCTCTTACTTCCCTGGCAGGTGCTTTGCTGGAACAGCTACCTCACCATCTTCTTCTAATATGCCTCTTTTCCAAGGACAGATTTTTGCCTGTAGTTGAACCCCACACAGAGTGTGTCATATTACTGCTTTTCCTCTCAACCGTGTCGTTTGGCCAGCTTGGTTTGGGTCAGGAGACTCTACAACCTCGCCCTCGGTGTGTTCAGTCGCAACCTGGTTTTGGTCGTTGGGTTAGGTGGTTCCCATGCACTGTCAACCGCTAAGGGAACACAGCAGTTTTCCTGTCACCTACGTTCTGCTCGATAAGGACGCTGCAAGATGAAAAAGACTGCAGAGTACTCACATTTTACAGCAACAGCAGCCATTTCAATACCTGGCTTAAAAAAGAAACCACATCTTATATCTCAGAAGCAGCTGTGTTCTGGCTCCAGAGCTGCAGTGAATTGTTGATGCCTTCTTCAGCGTGACATTTTGTGTTGCCTCCCTCCCTCATCCCCAGCACACTAATACATTACTAGTTGTCACTGCCAGAATCTTATGCAGGTTCACGTTAGGACTCCCTAAATACAGTGAAACACAGAAACTTAACACCTACTAGAGCTGGGAGAAAAAATTCAGGAAATGTTTTTTTGGCTACCGAACTAGCTCATATTCTTCTATACTTATGGTGCTATTTGGTTCAGCAGATGGAGAATGAAAAGGAAGGTCCCTTTTGCCAGCAATTTGTACTACCTCACGTGAGAGATGTTATCTACACTTGAGCCCCACGTGACAAAATCATTCCAGACCCTGACAGTGGGTAAATCATGGGGGAAGAGCAGACTTTGCACTTCGATGGCCAAGCCACAGACCTGAAATATTAACATTCAAAAGTCAGGGTTCAAGAGAGCACCAAAACGGGCCAGCAGTGTTGAAAAGAGCAGTAGCTCAACGCTGCAAAAAGCCCAGTCCCTCTGGGAGATACACTCCACAGAAGGAGATGTCGTGGTGGGACAGGGGGAAATTTAACCCAAATGGCCAGTACCTGGGACTTGCTAACTTACTTATTCAGAGTAAAATTGTGGGGGGTACCTATCAACCAAACAAGCGATATAGGAGCCAGACCAAATCGGGACGGTATGAGCTGCTCTGTAAATCTGCAGGATGGTCAATGGATTAGGTCAGGGCACTATCTGCACTGGTGGTGTCACCCTTGGCACCAGCCAGGTTAGTGAACGGGGCAGGGGATGAAGTAGGGAGAGGGGAGAAGAAAAAAACAGTTCAGGGTTAAAAGAGAGTCTTCTGGTTAAAAAAAAAAAAAAAAAAAGAGACAAAAAAATGCTATTATCCAAGATATTTGGGAAATCAAGGTCAGCCTTTTAATCTTGCCAAATCAAGACACAAAACACAAACACGGAAGACAAAGAAGAGATATTCCAAAGAACATAAAAACCAGAGACAACGATATTCGCAGATAAGCAGCTCTCAAGTAGTATAAATACAGAGTGAGCAAGTGTAACCAATGTAGAGCTTGCCTTACAGAAGCCAAACCATCTGCATTTCACCTCTTGTTGTTAACACACCGTAACAAACGAACAGCCATGTAAAGGCTAAAGCAAACAACAAGGGACCCGGGTTGTATTAAAAACCTTCTTGTATAACCCAGAGCAACTTCTCTGTGCCTCAGCTTCCACGGATGTAAAAGCTGTGTACACTGCAATAGGTGTCTGTAAGATCGGTTTAATTAAAATTTGGTGGTTAAAGTACTCTTCAGTGTAAAACTCTGAGAAAAGTTAAGTAATTCTGCCTTTTGTGGTTATCTGATACATCATTTCCCCACAGAAAACAGCTTTGTTCCAAAGTACAAAGAAGCATAAAAAGTGCCCTGTGTTTCTGAAACTGAAAGAGACTCTTGAACCCACTTGTTCAAATCCAGACTTTAAGATGCCATAAGCAATCTCCCCCTAGGCTTTCTGAAACGCGGACCATCACGCTTTGGAGTTACTCTCCGCGTAGGAAGAGCCATCAGCAAGTGGCTACAGGACACAGCCGGTACCTGTCTGCACCAACTCCCCACCAAGTCTCCAGGAGAGAACGTCCCCTGTACTTTTTCTAGCGAAGAGCAGGTGTCTGAGTAAATACAGGTGTCACAAAAATCTGTAGCTTTTAGGTCTCGGATGAAGAAAAGAAGAAGTTGAAGGAAGACTGAAATGACTATTTCAGATGTGCAAGAGAACAGCTAAGCT
Organism: Numenius arquata; assembly: GCF_964106895.1. Taxonomy (NCBI): domain Eukaryota; kingdom Metazoa; phylum Chordata; class Aves; order Charadriiformes; family Scolopacidae; genus Numenius; species Numenius arquata. Next base: position 6,892,827 of record NC_133582.1, read on the forward strand.
TCTGTTGCCCCACGTAATTACAATACTGCTTCATTTGCTTTGATTATGAATTTCAATTTTGTGATACCTATCTTTCTTTGCTTGGCCTCATAATGGCTAGACAACGAATCTGTGCATGATTAGCCCTCTTTGACGGAGCACGTTTTAATATTATCTGCTGCCGCAATGCTCCATCAAGATCGGGTTTGTTGTCAGCTTTTGATTTTACTGCTCATGAAAAAGCAGTAAGTGCAGACGAGGAAAGGCAAGACCTGAAGCACCAAACCCAACGCGAAGCATCAACCCAACCTGAAGCAGGGCCCCAATCCCTGTTCCCAAAAACATGCACTTGAGATACTTGGGAAGCCTGGAGAGCACACAGGGTCACCTCTTCCTTAGTTTAACTCCTCCACTTCTGTAACTCTCTTGCCTTCCATTTCAGAGCCTGCTGAGCAGACGGAAGAAGAAATAATTGGGGGGACGAATGCCAAGGGAAGACTTCCTTGCAGAACATTTTTGTTTCGTTCTTCATTAGCGGGCGGGCAACAGCCGTACATACCGACATGGGTGAGCACATGGGGGTTTCATGGAAGACAGAGTGCCAACATTCATTCCCAGGAGGCTCGTTCTCACTTACGTGACACCCACGTTCACACTGCAATCACAGCCTCTCCAGCTACAATCTTGTTGGAGCCTCTGCTTGCAGGACGCTGGTCTATATCCTAAATATATCCTAAAAACATCCTACATCCCAACCCCATCTCCCGTTATCCCAAGCCCTCTGACAGCAGACTCAAACTTGGGATCCTTCATGGTAACGGAGAGCTTGACCAACAGCTTTACCACTGATATCATCTGCCAAGGAAGTGCTTTTCATTACATGTTTTAAAAATAGTATTTGTCTGATATATTAGCCGGATTACTTATTCCTTACCAACGTCAGAAAACAACAGCACTAAAGAAAACCAGCAAAACAGGAGCTTTTGATGTTTGTAACGCGCTTACAGGGCCCAAATCTAAGAGACAGCATCGTTGCATCAAGAAATGTCACATCAAGGTTTCCAGTAGCTTCAACATTTCCCATTTCATTAAATAAAAAAAGGGGGTAGAGAAAGGAGGACACCGTGTTTCTGCTCCACTTATTTGACGAATGCAAGAAACTGCGTACAGAAGAGATCATCTGACACAGCCTCTTGCTGAAACGCACACACAAAGCGAGACCAACCCGGGCAACTAGAATTCGCTTCCATGGTTTGGGCAAATGGTTTAAAAAAAAAAACAAAAACCAACCCAAAAGTTTCCGGATACCTTGGCTGAATGCTTCCAAAAAAATGAGTACCTGCACGCAAGTATACCTGCCGGTAAACAGCAGGTTTCAGAATTCAGCGCCTATCTATCTACGCCAGCCTTTCAACAGATTAACTCCGTGTGACAACTTAGCTACGAGTCTCAGCCTGGAAGCACTTCCCTCCCCGCCCCCCCCCCTCCACCCAAATCAGAGTCAGAAATGCTCCGAAGGAGATTAGGGAGATGATTTTGCAAAGCACAAAGCACTGACCTAAATGTCTTCCTGTGTAAGTAGGTGGAGATTCTAAATTTGACCGAAATGGCAACGTTCCGGTCCAGCCCTTTCTTTGCGTTTTTCAAGATCTGTGTAAGCTTTTAAAGCCTCTCATTTCGTTCAAAGCAGATTTTGCCATCTCTTAGAAATGTTTGATGTTCTTAGCCTATTTTGGTATAAACAAACACACAAATTGCACACACGCATATTCTGCTAAGCCTTACGAGGAGAGTCTGAGGGAGCTGGGGGTGTTCAGCCTGGAGAAAAGGAGGCTGAGGGGAGACCTTCTCGCTCTCCACAACTCCCTGAAAGGAGGGTGTAGCCAGGGGAGGTCGGTCTCTTCTCCCAAGTCACAGGCGATAGGACAAGAGGAAATGGCCTCAAGTTGCGCCAGGGGAGGTTCAGATTGGACATCAGGAAAAATTTTTACACGGAAAGGGTTATTAAGCCTTGGAATGGGCTGCCCAGGGCAGTGGTTGAGGCACCATCCCTGGAGGTATTCAAAAGACGGGTTGACATAGTGCTTAGTGACATGGTTTAGTGATGGTTTTTATCAGGGTTAGGTTGATGGTTGGACTAGAAGATCTTAAAGGTCCCTTCCAACCTAGACAATTCTATGATTCTATCTAGAGAAATGAAAGGATTTGTGCTTCACCTGCCTAGCTCTGAAACAGCAACAGTTGCATGTGATGCTCTGCCTTGGGGCCAGCATCTTGGTAGTGGGGCTCCAGCGTGCAGGAGGATGGCTGCTTCGTTAAACAAGGTGCTCTGTAAGCTTTTATACCAGGCAAGGAGATCCCAAAATATAGGCCAGTCACATTTCTTATTTTCAGCCACACAATGCTGCTAAATCAACGGGATTTGCGTGGATTAACGAAGGACAAAATTAGCCTATTTTAGTCATGGTAAAATGACATTAAGATTATAACCCCATCTCACACTCCCAAGACTAATTACTTCCCAACTCGAAGTATCAGAAGGCTCCTTCTGCCTAACAGAATCGTGTCAGATGAAAATAAAATAGTTCTCTTTTTTTTTTTTTTTTAATTTTCTCTCTTTTAGACATGATGTATTTTCGAACTGAAAGAATGAATCACTCCATTGTCTGGAAAGAGTGAAAAAGGAGAACAGGCTGCTCTGCCGCTTGGTTAGAAAAACCAGACTCGGAGGCTGTTGCCAGCTCACTGAATTGAACTATAACATCACAGCTGGCCATGACGCAATTCCTGTCGGAAGACGGATCCCCCTTACACACCACTGAGGTTGCTGTTCCACCCCCAGCTGCTCCTGAGACTCTCACACGTGAATAAAACGGCGCCCGTATGGGAACGTTCAGATAAAATGTCACCGAGGTTTTGAAATGATACCCAGAAAATGCACTGTGGTATTAGTTCTGCTAAACATTATAAAAGCTTGAATTTTAGTTTTTATTAGCCTCTGCTAGGCTGAATTTCCCAGAATGAAGAAACTGGTGTCTCAAAATCATCTAAAACTGTTTTTGTTGCCCTCACACTAAGGCTCTACATCCCCGCAGCTGAGAAACTTACAAAATAGCTAATCTGAGAGCAACTCGGTGGTTTTAAAGGGACCCAAATATAATATGGGCTGGAGGATACCCAGGACGATGCAAAGAAACACGCTTCACCCATGTCGGGAACACAACAGCTTTGGCATCGCATAAGGAATCAGCAGCCACCAAATGACCCGCGGCAGCTGCCCATCTGTACACTGACTGCTCCTGGTGCACGGCCACCACAAGCCAACTCAGCCCAGCTCAGCCTACAGCTAATGCAGGTTACTCCATTTTTAGCCGCTGACAAACAAAGGGGTCATTTAGAATCATATAATAGTTTGGGTTGGAAGGGACCTTAAAGATCATCTAGTTCCAGCCTGCCCATGGGCAGGGACACCTCCCACTAGACCAGGTTGCTCAAAGTCCCATCCAACCTGGCCTTGAACACCTCCAAGGATGGGGCATCCACAACTTCTCTGGGCAACCTGTCCCAGTGCCTCACCTTGGTCATAGTAAAAAATTTCTTCCTGATATCTAATCTAAATCTCCCCTCTTCCAGTGTGAAGCCATCGCTCCACGTCCTGTCACTACGTGCCCTTGTACAAAGTCCCTCTCCTCACAGCTTTCTTTTAGGCCCCCTTCATTTGCTTTTAACGCAGTGTAGATTACAAAATTAAAGGTAACAAGTCATTAACACAGAGACCACTTGAACACTCGTTCGTCCAAGTATTTGGCCTCAGAGCTATACCTGCAGCAAAGCCTGGGGGCAGCTCAGGTCTGGGTGGGAGTTGTGGTCCAGGTCCCAAGGTGGGCAACTGGGAGAGCATCCCGAGCCGAACCCCTGGCTGCCGTACATCAAGACCGATGATTTTCATAGCTTTTTCCTCCAGAAGGCAGATTATTCCAGCCACTTTGTTTCAAGCTGCTCCATTCTGACACTCTGCATCCTCAGCGAATGCAGGGATGGTTTACAGCCTCCATCCAAGGCGCTGCATCTCAGCAGGGTTCCATGCCTGCACTACAGCTGAAGTACTTTGGGACTGCTCAGAGTGAAACGCATAAAATGCTAATGTATTACTAGACTCCTACAATATTTTTAAATAGCATCTCCGGTTTATGGAACTATTTTACAAGCAAGTCAGTGTTCCATGACACCAAAGATTTTTATTTTATCTTTTAAAGTTTAAATATCACAGAAAAGTGGGTGTTGATAGGATCTGCCAGCAGCACAAACAAAATGTACGGATCCAGACTAGAAATGAAACCATCTCTCCACAATGGGGAAATTAAGGCAAAACAACAGAAAACACCCCACAACATACAGCAGCTTAAAAAGTATCGAACAAGCAAGCCCAACAAAGATTTCAAAGCACATTTGGGCATGCCCTTCTTCAGGCAACACGTCAAAACCACTACTTCTCCTCCCCTTCTCCTTGACAGACGGTCTGACTGGGCCCGGAGCCACACCACCAAGCTGTGATCCTGGCAAAACCCACAAGGTAAATGAGGTTGGGCGCAGAGTGCGACTGGATGGGAGGCACGGGAATGCTGAAGGGTGAGATGCCGGCGATTTAGCAAACGGCACAAAGTGCTCAGAAACAACGTTCCAGCAACGCAACGCCAAGAGGGCGCCGGAGGTAGATGCTACACGGCCAGGGCTGCATCCACCTCCAGTTGAGGCTCTCCTGCGTTCAAAAGGTGAAACGTTTCAGATTTCCTGAAAAATCTCAAATCTGTTCATTTTTCCTCAAGCTACTAAAGAACCAAAAAAACCAACAAACCCTCAATTATTCAGCTAACGTTGAGTGAATTTTGTTTTGTTCTGTGGTGCTAGCATAGCATGAAGGTGCAAGGAAGTGCCGCCATGCTCTTTTGCAAGACAGGATCTACTTCATCCGTAGCAAAACACCTATGTGCTTGCTGTGTAAGAGCGGCTGATTCCCTCAGAGCTAAAAAACACCAAGGAGACGCCAAGTCATGTTATTTGGGCATTCCCTTTTGTTTTAGCATTGTGTAACGGAACCACCCGTGCAAGACCCGATCAATAATCGAAGCCAGCCACAGCCAGATGATGAACCTCTCTCTGCTTCTGCAGGTTTAAATGTCAAATTGCCGATGCCATTCGAATCCCGGTTCGCTTTTAACTTCAGATCAAAGCTAACGTAGCCGGGAAGACAATGCTTTCCGCCCCTCCGCCTTTCCCCCCCTCCCTCCTCGCTGCTCTGAAATCATCTGTCTCCAAGCCAGAAGTCTAAATGGAGCGTAGGGCGAGTTCACAACGGAGAAGGTTGATGGGAGTCTACTGCCAATTCCGCTCCGCAGTCACAGCTTGCTCCCACAGCTCCATTAGCTGCCTGCAATCAAGGGCGGCGGGCTCAGTCCTGCTTGCCGTCCAGGTTTAATAGGTTCAGCTAGCTAATGAGCAATGGCTAGATTGCCATTCCAAGACTTCACATCATTCACAAAGCAATTAAGTGTACACTTCTCGGTCTCCTCCAGGAGCCCGAGAGGAGTGCCTCCTTCTACTGAGAGGATAAATGCGAGCCGCAATTTTCGACACTGAATAGCGTGACACAGTGGGAAACCCTCAGAATATTCACCTTCTCTAAGTATCAAGCCGAATGCATCGCTCCTTTTCCACAAGGCTCCAAAAGGCTCCCTTACCTGTACGCTGCTGGATTATAGATCGCTCTTCCCAGATGAAACCAAGAGCCGTAAGCCGCTGGGAAGCATCTCGGTGAGCTCCTGACAAAGCAGGCTAAGGAGCTGTCGTGTTAATGAAATTTGAAAGCCACTGCAAAGGCAGGGGGAATTTTTACATGTATACTTTTTACACGTTCCCAGCAGAGGAATGCAAGGCACCTTGCAAACAAAGAGACACTTACCCCCAGACTCACAAAGCTCAGAAGCTAAGCGACTTGAGCACTCGAGCATCCCTCACAAAACCAGGACCACGTCCCTAGAGGATGAGGCCACCTCCAAAGGCAGTGCTGGGAGAAAATCATAGAATCACAGAATCACAGAATGGTTAGAGTTGGAAGGGACCTTAAAGATCATGCAGTTCCAACCCCACTGCCATGGGCAGGGACACCTCCACTAGACCAGGTTGCTCAAAGCCCCATCCAGCCTGGCCTTGAACACTTCCAGGGATGCATTTTCTTTTCCATTTGCACATGCCCCCACACGCCCCCCCCCATGCTCTTGCACTCCTTTACTGCCGTTAACAACCATTGCTGGTTACCACTGCTGCTCCAATGCCCCTTCCAAATGTTTGGTGTCTTTTCAAGCTCTTGCTTCCAAGGCAAAGATCCCACTGTTGCTGGGAGGGGGCTTCTCCGGTGGTACAAAGTATCCTCAGCCTTAAGTGGTTGATTCACAGTGGGACCAAAGCTGGATCCTCAATGTGCTCTGAAAGGACAACTCCTTTCATGTGCCAGCTGCCTGTTCCAGGCTGTGCTGCTGATCCCGAGGGAGAAAGGAGTCCTGCTGGCAAGGATCTGTCCTTTCTCTCCGTGAAGGGACTGAAAAGACCTGCTGCTCCTACCTTAAACCAAACATTAAGAGCCATGATCACAGAGCTAGTGAGTAGATGGCAGCCATATCTACAGAACAAGGAAAGAAAGATGCTTGTTTGTTGTATGTTCTCCCATGCCACACACAGCACTCACATATGAGACTTACAAAAGCCTGGATATTTACTGGTTCTAACATATATAACACATATATGTTTATAACATATATAACTAAAAAGAAAAGAACAAGAAAAAAAATTCCCGGACACTCAAGATCCCTTCACAACCTATTCCTCTAAAACCAGGAATCGAGTAAATCTTAGGCAAAGGGATCTTTTGAAATTTTTAAGAATCAGACTACCCAGTCACTAAACCCACATTGATTCAGTCTCTCTGAGTGAAGACACACAGAAGTATCCACTACCTAAACTGGAGATAAGTTTAAGAAGAAAAAACAACAAAACCCTTCACTCATTTACCAAAAAAATCATCACTAAACTTCAAAAAAAGACTTGCACAATAACACAGACTGGTCGTTTTACTTTAAATGCAAAACCTTGGTATGGAAAGGAAGCACAGCTGAAGGGTTATAGAAGTTTTTTCTTCTATTATTCTCCATTTCCTTCGCGCATGCCAGTCAAAACTATAAAATACTTGTGGGAGAAACGCAGAAGGCACGGTTTCACATTCCAGAAGATCTATTTCCATGTGCTGCGTAGAAGCCAGGCGACCACCCAGGAAAGCGGGGCAAACACCATGCGGCCCACCAGTGCTGCGGTCACACACTAGCCGCCCTCCTCCATCAACGCTTTGCCCTGCGTCTGCTGTAAGAGGTAACCACTAAGCTTTACGAGCGGCTGAGCCTGCGGCAGGATCACCTCTACGCCTGCTCTGGAACAACGCTAACCAGCAGCCCTGCATTTTCTCCTCTTGAGAAGCTGTGCCAAGTTCAGATGCAGTGCTAAAATAGTTTGAATACGCCATCCACAAGAAAAAAAAAAAAAGGGAAAAGAAAAAGCAGACAATCTTAATACAGGAGCTCGTAATATTAACGGCTCTTCTCAAACCATTCCATCCCCTGTCCCTTTGCCTTCCATCACTTTTGCCCCAGTTTTACTGAGGAAAGAAGAGCAAAGGTGGGTCATCTCTAGACTTGGGGAAGGGTATGACCAGCTATTTCCTCTCCTTAGAGTCCATGATTATGTTATTTTCTTTTCATATGTTGATCACAGAAAGATTTGGTAACCGTTTCAGAGTCGCTAAAAAGGAATCAGCCCCTCAGAGGCCAAGCTGGTTGAGAAACTTTGCTGGCTGGAGCAACAGAAGTAGGCATGACTTGCCTTTAACAAAGCAGAAGGCATTTGCTTTTAGTTAACTGGGTAAAGGGCAGTAAAACTCAGCCAAGTATTTATTTATTGGACTGGAGTGCCTGCAGCGAGAGGAGGGCGAGATGTGCATAAGGTTTCTGTAATCCCAACCTTGGAAGGGAGGTAAGCGAACTTTGGTTTCACGGTTGGAATAAGACAGCACAGAAAGCCTGTGGTACGTGATGTAGAAACGCTGATTTATAAAAGGGATGTTCTGGGAGAGAGACGTGGGGGCAAAACCAAAAAAAAAAGGTCTTTAGAGCTCTCCCAAGGTGATACCTTCCCCACATCTGTTGGCCATTACTTTCTGCCAGTTCAAGATGGTCGAGAGCATGAGGAGGTAACAAACCGCTAGCGAGATATTTGCTTTGTGGGAACGATGCTTTCATTTCAGCAGCGAGGAACGCCGATTGCACCCTGGATGTCGCTGAAGCGGACCCCTCCGATCTCTCCAGCGGGAACACCAATTAAATTTAACAACAGTAACAAGTATTAACAGAGCCTTACCTAGTCTGGACCCAAACTGACACTCAGCAGTGGTACTGCTGGACCATACTTCAGCACATGCTAACGTGGTCCCACCAACTGTGACCGAAAGGCTTATCTGGCTCTCAGTTGTGTCCCCCCCGTTTGGTGCAAGGGTAACACGAGAGGGGTGGGCAGCGAGAGACCCCAACTCTGAATTCACATCAACTCTGGCAAACATGACTGACTTTCAGACCACAGCAGGGTAAAACCACGGAGAGGTCTTCCACCAGGGATGGTGCCACCTGGGGATGCTGCAGAGGCTCTCTGGATGCGCGGCAGGGAGCAAGAAACAAGAATAAAGAGGAAAAAGCAGACGACCTTGCAGTGCTTAGCTGGAGCTGTCAGGCAACAGTTAATGCTGAGGAATCTTGCAATTCTGTTTATATTCTTTCACCACAAGCAGGTGTTGGGAAGCCCAGGATGGGAGGGGCATGCAGATAAATAAAGAAAGAGGAACCACTTTTTTTCTTTTTTTTTTTTTTTTTTTTTTTTTTTTTTTGACGTGAGTGATCTTTTCAGATGAATCTTTTTTACCGACAGCCTCTTTTCCTGGAATCAGCACGGACGCCCAAGCGTCACTCCCGGGCCCCGCGACAAACAGACAGTGTACCTCAAACGTGTAGGTTATGTTTGTGGTGGAGGGCCATATGGTTTTGATGGGAGTTCTGGGGGAATAAAGTAATTTTTAAAAGAGACATTATGAAAACCTCCAGGCTTTTTCAAATGTAGATTTGTTTTGATGGGTTTTTTTGTTATTTTCATACTATCGTAGTCATGTGCTGTTGTGTTTACCATCTGAAAAGTAAGGAATAAAGGATGGGTCTCCATTGGCATCCACCTCCTTCCTCCCCTTGGTCACCTTGCGTATGACCGCGCATACCATTTTTACACCGATGGATTTGGTACAGAGAAAAGCTCTGACCTTCAGATTTCCCCCCGAGCCGCTGCTGCTCCTCGCCCAGCGCCGCAGCCACCTCGCTCTCCCCTTTCTCCTGCAGCTCTTTGTTGCTGAATGTCGGGGCCATCGGTGCCACCGGCTGACATGATTAGTGTGGCTGACATGACACCGCCGCTCTAAAGGAAGCAGGCAAAGGGGGCAACGGGAAAAAAAAAAAAACCAAACCAAACCAAACCAACAAAAAACCCCATCCAAACCCAAACCTGCAGCCATTTTAGGCAGAAGGAATCAAAAGCTCAAATAAGACATTAGCAACCTCACCCTTCCCAATTAAAGAGAAGGTCCTTTTTTACAGCAACGGACGAACGCGGCATTTCAATGAGCTCCCGTGCTCGTAAAATCAGTGTACTTCTGCCTGCCCCAACACATATCCTGGAGGTGTGCTCCGGTTCTCTGAGATCAAAGGCAAAGATTAGGGAGGGGGTGGAAAAAACTAAATGGTCAAAAAAAAAAAACAAACAAAAACCAACAAAACCAAACAGCATCAGCCTGACCTGTGATTCAGCAGATTCGAACGCTCAGAAGTACAACAGCCTGTGCTCTACTGAGAGACAGCGGCAGTCCATTACACGTATTGATTTGCAGCACTTTGTCAGCACTAATGATGTTACCTCATTAAAAGAGATAAATGCCCTACTGTTCTACCAAAAGCATCTGCTCCTTCCTCCTCCTCTCCTGTTCTCCAGCAGGGCCCTCAGCAGCCGCACAGAGAAATCAAATCAAAACCCAACGCTAAACTCGCTTAGAGCCGCTTGCTAAGGTTGATTTCTTGTTATACTTTCCTCTATTTATTTTAATTATTTTATTTTTTTTTTTAATCGTGGCTAATTTGTGTTTCCTATCAGGTATCTCTCTCTTGACACTGAACGGGCACATCAAAGGAAAACAAAAGTGGGTGAACCACCACAGCCCTCCCGCTGGCAAAGGACTTCTCAGGAAATAAACTAATGCCTGCCACCTCATTCATTGACTGTTGGGTTAAACAATACGGGCTGCAACTTTGATCACAAGGGGTGAAGCTGTAGGTAAGGCGGTGACAATAACTCCTGTCCGTTAATGCCCAACAACCTGTTGCCACACACAACGCGCCGCTTTCGTTCCGACAGATTCCTCGTTACATGCAAAGGTAGCAGTTTACCGTAATGAATGTTTTATGCATAATTCCTTTGTGTATAGGGTCTCCAAAGTACACATTATTAAAGTCTATTAAATTCTCTATTTAGCAGAATTACCAATGTGCCTTTGGGGAAATTATTACAATGAAGCCGTACCGGTATTTAAATTCCAGTTGTTTAACAATCTTTTCCTAATCACCAATCCAGGTATCTACATTAAAGCGCAGTCAGACTTCTTCCAGCGTGGCATATAAACCCGTCTATGAGCTGCTTATGGAAATTCATTTTAAAAAAAACAAACGCTATTTCAACATGGCATGTTTCTCATAATTAGCATCGGCTACTGCTTTAAAATAATAGGAACTCCTTCCTGATCATCTTCACCAAACAGAGCACCCCACAGTTAAACTTTTCTGGTAACAGAAACAATTAACTATTTGCAGCCATACAATTTATATCAGTGTCTGCAAGATACCAGCCCATTTAAGGAAAATTTGGCCAACGAGGTCCCATTCTTTACAAAAGGCTTTTTTATGAGAAAGGACATGTCCTTGTGCGGGGCCGCAGGGTTTCATGGATAGAGTGGCCCAAAAGCTGCTCAAATTTGATGTACGTCCCAGCTACTGAACTCTCCGAAGTGTGTGTAAAGCAACAACAGAGCAGCTACTAATTGTTGTGCCCCTCAGACCATTTCCCCTTGAAATACGGCACACCACAGCCACAGCTAGTTGCCCTCTAAATGTGCCAGTTTTCATGGCAATGAGTCTTAAACTTAATTCCCAAGTTGTAAACCTGTGCCCCGTGCCTGCTGTGATAAGCACAGCTTATCTTAGCGATGGGAGGAGTCTCACGTTTCTCAGGGGAGAGGAAGAAAACTTAGCAATCGTACTAGAAATCACAGGATTCAGCTTCCTGGGGTGGGGTGGATCAGACCCAGATGCCAACCTTTCTGATTTCTTCCGTGACCTTCAATAAATCACCGTGCTCCTGCCTCCATTTCTCATCAGTACAAGGATGATATTTCATCCTCTTTTAGATGCCCAGACGTGCTCAGGTTCTATCTATGGGGCAGTCAGGCTCTCCAGCAAAGCCAACCGAGCAAGCACCTAAACAGATGTCTGGTCCTGGCCACTACATCACACCGACGGTTTTACAACTCCAACACCAGTTCAATTCTCAGTCAGCTTCAACGACAAAAACAACACGAATGTATTGAAAAAATGCTGACAAAAATCTTACGAAACCAGTGGGCAGAGAAACGGAATGTAAGCAACGAAGAGGAGTTGCTCAACAGGGCTTCACACCAAATGAACATGAAGAATCTAGGCCATCATACAACTGCGTGTTTTGATATGCCAGAATTCAAAGTTTATGTCCAAGTACAGACCAAAGGAGGACTTAACTCAACACTGGAAGTTGGTAGGTATAGTGAAGGCTCCTCTGACAAGTATGAATCAAACACTGTCCACACTTTTTGGCTTTAAGGCAAATTCAATGCCTTCTGGCAGGCCTACACAATGAAGCTGTTTCCACCATAACCAAAGGTCCTTCAGAGAACAATCCTTGGGGAAAAAAGCACAGCAAGTGGTTGGACCTATTTTAGCCATACACTAATTCCCTATGAATCAACAGACAAAAGCACATCCTCTCTCCAGTTACAAACCCCGAGCCAAATCACCTTCCCCATTTTACAAACACAACGTCGTTGACTTTGCTCAAGTTACACGTGCACCAGAGCAGATCATGTCCTTGTGTGCAACAGGTGGCCAAATCTCCCATAAATAAGAAACAATCTCTTCATCTGAACTGAAGTGGGATGAGGAACATCCCTTTCACCTTTAACATGGAGACATACTTCTAGGAGACAGAAGGGAAAACACCACTAATTTCATTTCTTCAGTTTGCCTCTCCATTAGGAGAGACTCTTGCACGCTTAGAAAGGACATGTTTTTCAGGCTTTTGAGGTTACCTTATCCCACCGCAGACCAGAAGTCCAAGAATATCCGATCTTGTCTTAGAAAAGTTTCCAGGATCTACTTCACTACCCATTAAGGAAGTACCTGTTCCATCCAGTTTGATGGGGTGGTAGATCAAGGGTGCAGCTCTACTGCAACCTGAAGCCGTCAGTCCCTTTTTTCCTGTCACTTGCTCCTTTGCCTCAAGCCTAGTTCCACAAGTACGAGGTGAGATGGTTCTGCTAAGTTACCCAAAATCCAACCACGTCTTTAGTTTAGTTAGATGTTGGCTGGATTTACCCCACCAAACAGCTCATGGCATGCCTTCATAAGCACCAAAGCAGGTAACAAGAGGGAAGCAGGGGGGATGTCCTGGCCAAGGACACAGTGGGGAGAGAGAAAGAGGATGAAGAGCCGTAGCTGAGACTGGCTTAGGCTGCTATGGAATCTTTAGTGCCGGACTCCTACCAGAAGACATGGCAGGAACACAAGACACAGTGTGCAGTGTGGCATTTAACACTAGCATTGCAATACATGTGTCTAACGCTCCCGCGTCCCCGTGTTTATCACACCAGATGAGACCTCACAAAAGCACCTGGCAACACGATGTCACTCTTTTTCCAAGATACTGGGTGTAATGTGGTGTGGCCCTTCGTTTGTGTTGAGGCATGTGGACAAGCAGCTACCTCAGCCAAGCTGTCACTTTGTCTCTCCTGCCACCTACTGTATTGAAAATCAAAATATGTGTCACCAATGTGTGCCTCTCCACTTCTGTTTGGACACACCAACCTTTAGTTCTTCTAGAAGCACCACTGCGTGCATGTGGGAACTCCCCACTGCCACAACTCCTCCAGCGATGCCATCCAGTGTTTCTTGATGAAGACTAAATGCAGCACTTTGAGCTCTACTTAACTCACCGATACTTCAGGGTCAAAATTAGCATTAATTTTATCCTAAGCAATAGGACAAGAGGAAACGGCCGCGAGTCGCGCCAGGGGAAGTTTAGATTGGATATTAGGAAAAATTTCTTCACCAAAAGGGTTGTCAACCACTGGAACAGGCTGCCCGGGGAAGCAGTGGAGTCACCATCCCTGGAGGTTTTTAAAAGACGGGTAGATGTGGTGCTGAGGGACATGGTTTAGTGGTGGACTTGGCAGTGCTAAGTTAACAGCTGGACTCGATGATCTCAATGGTCTCTTCCAACCCAAACGATTCTATGATTAAATACTAAAAATTCTCCAGAGTTTAGGGCATGACCTCTTCTCCCCCTTTGCCCCAAGGAGAATTAATCTCAAAAGATTTATTTTAAGTGGTGAACAGGTCACGATGTCCTGTAAACCTCTGTCCCTTTATTTGCTGTTATTTCCGATGACAACACTCACAAGGGGCAAAACCCAGCAGAAAAATAGCTTCCCACTGCGTGTGTGACTGTCAGCCCGTGGGCAGGGGTGAAACTCCTGCTGCACTTGAGCTGCGTAACCAAATGAGCGTCACCCAAGAACAGACCCGCCAGATGCAAGAGTCTGCTTCAGACCGTGGTTTACCCTTGTCCTTTTAACCTCTCGCTCTCAAAACAGTGGAGCTGAGCGAGTCTGGCTGTGCCACGCGTACCCTCGGCAGCGCAGTGCTACCCACCTGAGATGTCTCCTCCCATGGACCAGCACACGGTCCCGCTGCCTCCAACATCACTGACTGCAGAAGGGACTTTCACCGACGCTCGTGCCCAAGTGGCACCTCCAAGGAGAAGACAATTATTTTGTCATAATGACCTGGGTTCTGCCATCCATCCAGACACCGTTAATCACAGTGAATGGTACCAAGGAGGGCCGCAAGAAGTTTGAGTTGGTCCGAGCCCACCGCAGCCGCTTCAAACCCATTCATGGTACTACATGGAAGCCAATAAGCAATCAACTTGAAAACAAGCAGACAGATATCCCGTGTTAATTGATTATGCCATCCTCCCAGAAGGCATGACAACTTTATTTTTTGGTATTTCATTATTAATTTCGAGAAAGCATTCAAATAGATAACAACAAGCTGAAGGGGCTAAAAGAAACCTCATTATTTTCTAGTAAGCAGCTACCTTGTGGATGCCGGGTTATTTTCTCATATATGGCATTCCCTTTTACCTAATCAACAGTTTGGGGCTCCATGACAGCAGATATCTTTGATAAAAGGAGTATTCTGATGAAGGAGAAAGACATTCAACATTGCATGACCGAGTAAGCTATGAAATGTATTTATTTCTGCTGTGACCATAGTAATCAAGAGGTATTAAATGTAGAACAGAGCATCAGTTAAAGGCATTTTAAATCTGATTTTTCACTGGCTGCAGTAAGGAAATCGTTGACAAGCAGGACTCTTTAGGGTCTTTATAGGCTGCAATTAGAGAAGTGGATCAGGAGATAAATTGTTCTACTCCTGCAAAAGCAAGTCTTACTTTTGCAAGTAATACTGGGCCTTTCATCTTAGCACTTATAATTTAATCAACTGAGAAAAAAAACATTAATATAATTCCACTCACTCACAGATAAACATCTCTGAAAAATGAGGACCTCTCTTTTCCTTAAACAAATCTGACAAGGTGATAACTAAAAATATTTGTGTAACACACAGAGTTCAGTAGGGACACAGGAAAACAACTGGCATGAGTAACCGAGTGTCTAATCCCAGCTATTTAGCCACCAAAATGCCTCAAGAGCTGTGATACATCCACTTAAAGCCAAATACGGCCCACAAATATCTATTAAACATGAATGAATTTATGAGGGAGCAACAGTATGTTCTCATTAACTGCGCAAAGGCTGCAAGCAGGTAAAAAAAGATCTTTTTTACAGTGTGTGATCAGAAGCGGCTTTTGGCGACGCCAATTTAATTTATAACAGAATCAAGGCAAAAAACTAAAGGATCACATTAGCAGTTAGTAACACTACAGGAACGATCGGCTAAAAGCTAATGGAGCGTACAGAGCCTTAAAACAGCTATTTTTAACACAAACTTGAAAAACCTGCTACTGCAAGGGCAGTGTCAGAGGGTGCTCGCACATCCTGACTAGAAACTCTCAGACAACTTTCAAGGATCCCTAAGGATGCTCCAAGGGAATTAAAGAAGCCGACTTTATACACCCCGTGCCGTCTGCATTGATGTCCCACTAAAGCAAGAGGCAAAGTTTCATCTCCAAAAGGACTTCTACTCCTGCTGCGCGGAAGGGAAGGGAAGGGAAGGGAAGGGAAGGGAAGGGAAGGGAAGGGAAGGGAAGGGAAGGGAAGGGAAGGGAAGGGAAGGGAAGGGAAGGGAAGGGAAGGGAAGGGAAGGGAAGGGAAGGGAAGGGAAGGGAAGGGAAGGGAAGGGAAGGGAAGGGAAGGGAAGGGAAGGGAAGGGAAGGGAAGGGAAGGGAAGGGAAGGGAAGGGAAGGGAAGGGAAGGGAAGGGAAGGGAAGGGAAGGGAAGGGAAGGGAAGGGAAGGGAAGGGAAGGGAAGGGAAGGGAAGGGAAGGGAAGGGAAGGGAAGGGGATTTAAGCTTGTTTGGTCTGTGGCTGATGGAGACTTTCTAGCAGAAATGGGAGTCAGTCGATGAGCCGCTCCCAGAGTTTCCCCGTGCTGTGAGAGGAGCCGAGTGGATGCGAGATTTTCGGAGCAGATTCTCCAAACAAGCTGTGAAGAGAAGCCGCTATCCAGAAGGCTCGACAGGAGGAAAAAGGAAGCAGGGAAATCACAGTTAATGGGATTTGGCCGCAACCAGAAAACGGCTAGGTTTCCGAATACATTACAAACAGCCCTGCGCTTCTCCGCAGCACCACTTCGTTGCTGGATGAGAAGAATTTACATAGATTTAATGCCTTAAAAAGCTCCACGGAAATTTAGATTAATCTGTTTAGAACAAATCTCACCGCTCCCCTGGGATGCCCAGTAGATGCATACACGAAGAAGAGGAAATTGCCACCACTACACCATAACTTCTATGATTTTCTGTAAGGGGGAAGCTGTCAGGCTAGAGATTTATTTCTTTTGAGGTTATTTCAAAAGTCCCACACATGAACGTTTGCGAAATGGGGAGGTCACCACCCCACTCATCTTAGATGTCACCGCAGAGAATTATCAAGTTTGCCCAAGTTTTCTGTAGAAGGCAACTGCTCTCCGATCCTGTCAAGCAGGATAAATTGAGCTCCAAAGCAGAGGGTTACCTCGCTCCCAGAGCATCTCTCCTTGGCACAACTTCAGATCGAGGAAGGTTGTACAATTAGGGCACAGAATAAGGTCTTTGGAAGGAAACACAGCGCTCTCGTGCCTGGAGGAAAGCAAGCAACCCCCTGGCTACAGGTTGCATCGCTTTGGAAAGAGCAACCTCAGCAGGAGGCCCTCAGTGCATCCCTCACCGAGGCGGCAGAGCGAAGGGGGCAGTGAGGACCTCCCGCTCATCCTCCAACCTAGGTAGAGAGAAAGTCGGTTGTTTAAGGTGGCAATGAAAGAAAAATTACCATAGATGATGCCCTCTACCTGTGCAAACCGAAGCCAAGCACGGGACGTGACACAACACGTAGGAACTCCAAACTCATCCTTCCCCAGATCCCAAGGGAGGCAGCGCCACGGTACGTGCGAGAAGGGAAGATGCCAGCAGCAGAGAAATTTCTGGTCTAATCCTGAGATAGAGGAAGAGGCAATAGGAGCAGAAGAATGGAAGCGATAGAAGCGAGATAAAAGAATTACGGGGCTGATAGCATCTTACAGACAGCACACTTTTAGAAGAAGGGGGGAAGTCGAGCGGCCGTAAAAGAGAGGGAAGGAAGAGTAAGGCTGATGTTCCCGATAGTCGGGTCATGAACAGTTCCTGAAACCTGTCAGGCTGGTTGTCCAATGTAAAGATGCAAAAAGCAACGCACGTGGCGTCTTCGGAGCAGAAAAGGAGATATTGGGGAGTGGGGCACTCTGCGGGGGAATTAAAAAAACTACAAGTCTTCTAAGTGCCATAAATAGAGATGAAGCTATTGAGCTCTCAATTGATAATGAATGTAAATAGTTAACAGAGGAGTTCTGAAGAATTGTCCACCAAGACAAAAATCTTAAAAACTTTGGCTCCTCACAAACATCTTTTCTTTTGGAAATCCCACAGCCACTGCTGGGAGATTAGCTTTATAAAGTGAGAATTTAACTGGAATTGCAGCTCTGGGTAACTATGGGAAATGTTGCTCACAGCAACAGAAAATGTAGGATAATTAGGTATTTTGGGGAAGAGGGGAAAGAAAGTTACAGTAACCATGCAAACACAATAAATAACAATGCTGTCCTGCTCTGGGACCTTCCCGAAGATCTCAGAGCAATCTATAGCCATTCCTTGCTAAAAGCTGCCGTGCTACGGCCACAACTTATTGCACGATCTAGGTCCCAAAGCTGGTGGTACTTCTCATCCTTATAACTTTTATCCTTGTGCTGATCGTCACCCAGGACATCAGCCATAAACTGGCAGGGCAGGGACCCCGTTGGGGGTTTGTGCAATGGGGGACCCCAGCCAGGACTCGGGGTGCTGCCAAGTGCTCCTTCAACATAATTAACGAGGCGTCCCAATCAAGAGAACAGAGAAGACAAAAGGTTTTCACCAAGTGAGAAAAACTCTTAAGAGGGAGAAGCGAATGCTCTCCCCACGCCGAACGTGCTCGGTGGCACAGCAAGCGGGCTGGGAAAGCCAGCCCTCTTTCAGACAAAAGTGTTAAAAAAGAAGCGGGAGGAGGAGGAAAAAAAAAAAAAAAAAAAGGGAAGACAAGGTCAAGCAGAGGGAGGCAGGCTCCAGACAAACCCCCCCCTCCCCAGAGGAAAGCACCTCCGCAGACACCGCTGTGGAGCCTGCAGAAGATGCTGCTCAGTGGGGGAAAGGGTCAAGTTAAAATACAAACCCACGTTCACACGCTCCCGCGAGTTCCTGAAGCGCAGCTGAGAATTCAATGAAATGCCTTGCACTGGACTTGTTTGATTGCACGCTTTTCCACCGATTTCCAGTTCCTGCTCCTACTCTGATTTTTAATCATCACGGGGACAAAATGCTAATACTCAGATACTGCCTTGCTAAGAAATCTGGAGTAACTGGAAGTTATATTAACAATATTTAAATACCGTACATGTCTATTTAAAGGTCTGAACGCATCTCGTTAGAACGCTGCATAAATTAACCCAACCCAATTCCCTGGGATGCATCGAGATCTAAAAAGCCCCAAGTTTGACGTTCTCTCTTTACCACCCACTTAAAAAAAACCAAAAACCAACGCGCTGGGGTTAGCCTAGGTTGCAAACGGTAACAAAATCAACATTCAGCTGAATCAATGCAATTTACTCCCTTGATGTAACGAGGATCGTGCCACAACCAGTTCAAAACCAAAACAAGAAGGGGTTCTCCCCCACCCCCTCTATGCACATGCATCCCTCCCCCCCCCCAATTTTCACTGTTAATGATGCCCCAGCGCAGCCGGGGATCCCGCATCGCTCCCTCCATCCCTCCCCACCGCCTGGAACCATCCCTGGAGGGAGCGATGCCGCCGTCGGGCTCCCCTCTCCCTGCCGCCCCGCTCGCGCTGGCGGCCAGACAAAGCAAACTCCGGTTGCATCACGGAGCAAACTCATTTTCCAGCAACCTCCCAGCCCGGAGTTTACCGCTACTGGAATCCCGTGCTGTCAACAACGCCGCCTTTGTCGCGCGCGGCTTGCTCCTTGGTCGCTTTCTTGTTTTGGGGTTGGTTTTTTTGTTGGTTTTATTTTTTATTTTTTTTTTTTTTTGTAATTTTTTATTTATTAGCAGTATTATTTATTTCAAGGAGAAATTTTTTGGTTTGTTTTAAAACGAGTAATCTGTTTTCCAGTGATTTCTACCTCCCCCCCCAACCCTCTCCCCGCGCTGGCTCCACCCTGTACTGTAAACGAGACATTACCTTATACAAGAATGAATCTGCTGCATTCCTCCGTCTCGCTGCCTCGCAGCACATTTCCTACGCTCGCAGCAGCGCACGATCTCCCACCCCTTCCCCCCCCTCTACCCCCACACACATCCCCCCGCTGCTTCCAACCTTTTTTTTTTTTTTTATCCTTTTTCCTCTTTTTTTTTTTTTTTTTTTTTCCTTTTCACTGCCTCGCTGTGTTTTTGTGTAAATGATCTCACATGACTCAACAAATCCATCTGCCTGGAGCGGGCCAAGTTTGGAGCCTTCCCAGGAGGGAGGAGAAGAATTGCTTTGTGGAAAGGACCTGGAGCTTTGCCCTTTCTCTGGCTCAAATTACCCGCCTGTCAGGCCTGACGGATTTGGCTAAAAATAAAAGGAAGCGGGCCGTGAAAAGGAGATGAATGAGCTCAGCAGTTCCTTAGATAACACGGGTCTGGTGTCGCCCAAAGATCCCAGGAGCAGGAACTTCGGATGCTGGGCATGTAAGCGCGGTGCTGCAGCCTGGGTGAGCGCGGCTGCTCGGGGAGCAAAAAAATAATAAAAAATGGCAAAAAGAAGGCAAAAAAAGGGCAAACCCAACCATACACTGTTGGAAATAAACGGATTAAAGACACGCAGAAGGGGAAAACCGCCTGCCGTAGGTTTAGAGCTTGTAAAAAGGGAGATTTACGGTGTTTCCAGTGGGGAGAGGGGGCGTGGGGGGACGCACGTGATGTCAGCCTCCCGCCCTGCCCGGGGAGCCTCAGCATCCTCCCTGCAAATGCCCGCCCAGCGCCCGCAGCGGGTATTAAGCACTTAGTTTGGCAATGTAATGACACACTGCAACAATCTGTAACGCGAGGCAGTCAGCAAAGCCCTGGCTCGCAAAGCTCTTTCTCCTAACCATTAACCATATGTTTGGCTCCGCCGCCGCCCGAGCGAGCGGGTGTTCCAGCGCACCATCTGGTTTCTATCCACACAAGCAACTGCAAAGCACAGAGTATTTCCCTCCGGAGCCGCGTCTTCCTCCCCGGCTCCCCCCTCCCCACCCGGCCCCCCACTCCTCCGCTCCCCCTCTTCCTCCTTCGCCTCCTTTCAAGCGGCGGTTTTGCCTCCCCCACCGCGACGCTCGAAGCACTGGGGACCGCGGCCATCCCCACCAAGGATGCGGCAGAAGAGCAGGGATGCTGCGTGGTGCCACCCCCGCCTTGAGCTCACACCCCTGCACACATACACATCCCTCAGCACTGATGCTTAGGGTACCGCATTAAAAATTAGGCATGTTCTTGACCGGTCCAGGAGCCTCTGCCGTGCCCATCGCGTCTCACTCACGCACACACGGGGAGTGTTCAATACGGATCACACCAACTCCATCCCACCAACATCCTCCCACTGCAGGAGGACCTCAAGAATGAATCCAACAGCAGGAGGACAACTAGTGGTGTTATCTCCTGTCCTGCCCCCCCCCCAAACAGGGCTTTCTACGCACATCAGATGTTGGTCCCTCCATCCCCCCAAATTAAGAAAATTCTTGGGGACAAAAAAAAAGGAGAAAAAGAGAAAAAGGAAGAGGAATGGAGTGAGAGAGAGCTGGAGAAAAAAGAATGAAAATATTTACTTTTCCTGTGATAACTAAACAAGCTCTTTCTGAAACTACAAAAAAAGCTTTCAAGTGTTATATTTTAGAAGACCTTGTACCATATGTTTGCTTTATGATTTCATGAATTCTAACTACTATTTATGTTTTTAAAGCACTTCCATCCTTCTGTTTATTTCTGAAGTCACCTATGGGAGATCAGCAGTAATTTTCCTCCCAGGTTGGCCAATTTAAGATTAATCATGACCTAATGCAAGTATTCAGGGATGCGAGCAATAGGATATTCAGCAAATCCCACACTTGCTCCTTTAAAATAAGTTTATACTCTGCAATGAGTCACATATACAGTGTTTATCCAAGTTACCAGTGCGACAAGAAAAAAAAGCCCATTACATTTGCAAATACATACAAATCGCAGCTGTAAGCACCCAACTGCTTGCACCAGGACTCATTTCTATGCCTGGATATTGATTTTTTAATAATGTGTCATTATACCAGTGTTGATACAGCAACTATCTTCCCGGAGCATGGAATTTAATACTAAAAAGAAGCTGGCTCTAGGAAATATCAAACCCACACCCATTCACACGCTGTTTCGACGTCCTTCTTGCTCGTGACTACAGGAGTGCGAAGCCACAACTGTGTTTTTCCCACCTAGCACCTAACAAAAGAAAAAGCAAAGGACTCGCCAGTCACAAACGGCTCAGCCCAAGGCAACTAGCTCTGCCGATCATCTTTCTTGATAAAACACTGCGGAACCCCTCCAGTCGGTGCTACGTGGAAACCAAGGGGCTACGCTGAAAAAAGATGCACGTTTTTTTCAAACCTCCTCATACGTGTGAGAAATCAGCGCACGAAAAAGCGCGCTGTAGGCCCTTATCCTGGAATCAAACACACGTGGGGAAAACCCGTACGCTTGTGAAGAGCCGGATGACTTCACCGGGATTGCCTAAGAAGTCTGAGGGTAGGATCTGGCCTCAATTACCAATGTGGAGTGCAATTAGCACTCTAAACTCCCCCACTTCATCTTCCACTCCCCCTCGGTGAGGGAAATAATTAAAATGATTAAAAACGTAAGAGATGTGTTTTAGCTAGAAACTTACATTTCCTACAAAATAGGATCTAAATATGTTGAAGTCCATTCTTTTAAGATAAGACTGTGGCAACCATACTAGTAGCATGCTTAAGCATCACACATTAGGTTTCCTACAACCACGCAACAAGAAATCGTCTTCATTCACACACTGAAAACAACCAGCAGTAGCCCTCTAAAGCAGTAAAGGTCTAGGTCTGGGTCTTTTAGCAGATAATGATCTGCTCTGATCCAGAAATCTTTTAAAAGGGGGAATTCAAGGGAAATATTCATAGATTCAGAGTTGGGCAGTCTGAAGGGACAGCTAATCATTTGACCTTCTTCCATAAAACAAGGCATGGAGCTTCCCCGCCTACATCGATGCAGCTGTAAAAGGTTGAATTAGAGAATCTCTTAGGGTAAAAAATAACAAAAAACCACATTTGAAAAAAAAAAGAAAAGAACAGCCTCAAATTCAACAGCCTGACATAAGGAAGGAATACTGCAGCCCCGGCAACGTTGTCCTTTCAGCAATCACCGGAGCTGTGGCAACACTCACACCCTCTCGCCTGGTCTCAATTAATTTAGCAGCCACTGGGTCTTGTTATACCTTGTCACCTTCCTCTGCTCCCCCGTCCCTGACAAAGGGCCACTGTCAGCCTGAAACCTGGCCGGTTTTTAAAGCATAATGAAAAGCAGTGTCACATTATTACCTGAATCCACCGAGTCCTCCTGCCAGCAATGTTGTCTCCGCAATCACATTTTTCTGTTTTTAAAAACTTCTCTCTTGCCTCATCGCTCTGTGTGAAAAACAAGACAAAAGAGAAAATTGATTAACTGCACACAATTATGCATTATTTGCATTCCAGCACTTGGCTTTCCCAGCAGATATTTAGGTCTTTTGTTTTCTGCCATGTGTCATAAAGATACTAAACAAGAAAAAGTCCATTCCCCAAAATTGCTCATTGACCAAGTAGAAGCGACAGAGAGCATTTTGGAGAGGTGGCCGAGGTACCACAGCCCATCACTTGTAGAGCTGTGCAGGAGACCGCAGCTCTCCTGAGCCCAAATCCTCTGCCCTCTCCCTGGGACATCCTGCCTGGCAGCGCCGGGACCAACGCCAAGCAGACACTCAGTGGCACCAAAAGCAGAAATATGGGGGAAGAGGGAGCTGCTTAAGTTTCTTTCAGTTTCACCAGTAAATCCAAGCCGCTAATAACGGCAGCAGCAATGTAAAAATAATACTTGCAAAATTACATCGACAGTAAATTACTTAATGGTGCAGTTTCCCTGAACTTTGCACCTACAACATTATTTAAGTAGTGATGCCACTTGAAATTCTCAAAAGGGTCTTTCCGTTGTCTGTGTTTACTCCTCACTTCACATATTAGTAGCTTTGAGCTTCAGTGTAAAATTCTCCTCTCGATACACCAAAATCTACACTTCATATAAGAAATTTCCACACTTAAATAAGAAAGAAAAAAGCCCGTATGGTAGAAACCCCACTGAAGACACAACCTCAAAAAAACCCCACCAGCCTCTCTGGATGGCCAGAAGAAACATCATAAGTAAAGAAAAAAATGCAACTGGATTGTCAATACTGGAAATGCCATTAACATCAGTATTTCATTGCTTTCTCTGAAAGCAAACAAAACAAACCCCTGCACTTCAGGAGAAGCAACTCAAATCATCTGTACGTGGATCCCTTGCCCACCTCCAGAAGGGCATATGAATTAAACACAGCCACACAGCACGGGGTGGGGGGGACAGCTGCGATACCCTTCCTGCAATTTACTCTGTCCATCGTTGACACGGATGTCTGCCAGAAAGTTCTGGTGCAAGGTTTCAGTCCCAGTGGTCTGACTGACCCATTCCTGAAAAAGCGGCTGGAAAGACTCAATAAATCCTGGCCACCTCTGGAACAGAGTTTAAACATGGGACTAGCCAGGTGCCACACGAAGCAAAAAGCATGACCTAGTCCAGGGCTGAGGAGGAGAGAGGTGGCCCTTGCCTCTGGCATCTGCTCCCAACCAGGCAGGGCCACCTCCCAAGGAAGGACAGGGAACAAACCTGTCCCTGGAAGAGGACAGGTCTAGATTAGATATGAGTAAGAACTTTTTCACTATCAGGGTGGTGAGACCCTGGCCCAGGTTGCCCAGGGAAGCTGTGGATGCCCCATCCCTGGAGGTGTTCAAGGCCAGGCTGGATGGGGCTCTGAGCAACCTGGTCTAGTGGGAGGTGTCCCTGCCCATGGCAGGAGGTTGTAACTCCATGATCTTTAAGGTCCCTTCCAACCCAAACTACTCTATGATTCTATGATTATGGCGAGTTCCTAACCAACCCGAAACCCTGCCTTCTCTCAAGCAAAACCAATGAACACTCGCAGCAAAAGGGAATGGCGTTTCCAGTACACGAAATACCGCGTCAGATGGGGACATCTCAGTGGCAAGGCTGTAAGACCCTCAAGATCCTTCGTCCTCTTGTTTTTAACTCTCTTCCTGCACACAACTGGCAACGCTTCCCAAACCATTTGTCAAACTCTTGAGCCCGACACTGATGAACAGAAAAAGTTCGTGAGGAAACTACAAACTTCTTCAGTAGGATTTGAGTAGCGTGCCATAAATAAAAGCCCGGGGCTGAACATGGAACAGGAGGGAAAAGCCAAGACGCTGAATAGGGTGTTCACCCAGGGCTTGCAGCTACAGCTCGACGCTCGGCGCTGGGCAGGGGACTTGCAGAAAAGAGAAGGGTGCGATCACATCATCAAAAATGCCCATGCCTTCACAAGAATTAAAATCAGGGCTGCACGAATCCATTTTATATCTCACCGAGTCGCACTCCGACCCTAGTTACAGTATCGTAACGCATTTCTTTATGAAAATAAAATTAACAGCAAATAGCTGAAACTGCCCTAGATATTATGCTCCCTTGGATATTAATAGCGTATAACAGAGCATCGGTCTACAGTCAACCAAATGCACAACACGGGAAGACAGACCTTAAAGGTAAATAATTCAGGGCTTGAATTCTTTAAAGGTAAATAATTTAGGGCTCTAATGAACTCGCTGACTGTAAATAGGGAGTTCCACTGCTAGGAACCCTCCAAACTGCCCTACATCCAATCCTCGGGAGCGCGGAACAGAGAACTGTCAGCAAAAACACATCTCAAACATTGCTGGCTCTGGCAGCAAGGACCCTGTCTAACACAAACCGAGGCTCGGATAGGAAAAGGCAGCTTCACAGACCGGTTCCAGTGCTCTGTACTGTGCCCATGAGCTGCTGAAAAGGAGGTGTAACTTCAGAAACATCACTTGGGCAAGTGGTGAGGTGGTCTATGAAGCAAGGTAGTTGACCCACGAACCCAGGGAAGCATGAGAAAAACCCTTCAAGGATAGCCAACGCAGCGGTTTGGTCCCAAGGTGCTAAAAACACGTGTGACTATGGATGAGGCTGCAAGCTCTTTGCTGAATAATGCAGCCCATAGATGAAAAGGAACCAGACCAACCCCCCGACTCCTCCTCACCTCACAATCTCTCTTCCCCGTCCTCTTACAAAATGGGCTAATGCTCAAGTGCTTTTACCAGCACCTGAGAATTCCTGGGAATCCATCAAGGAGCATCTCAGCCAGGCAAAATCCACCAACAAACTATGGTATCAATCTTTATAAATTCCTTAATTACCAGCAAGTCTCAGCCTTCCCAGCCTGCATCCTCGAGTTCCAAGGAGTCATTCCCGAGCAGCAACTATTCCCTGACCCAGCAAGGAAATCAATTAAATGGAGATAGAGCCAATTGTCGATCATACAATGCTGATGCTGCTAAAAAAGCTCCCAGGATTTTTATGCTGTCTCACACGTACATAAAGTAGTATGTAAAAAACACCGTGGAGTTGCCTCACACCCTCTTACGAGACCTACACGAAACCAGACCGTACCGTGGAAGAAAACCCCGCCTTTGGCCGCCAGACAGGGGCACGTCAGCAGCAGTAGCCGAGGCTCTGCAAGGCTGCTGACGAGCCTGGAAACACGGCATGGGAACATGCCTGCGGATCAGCAGTGGAAAACACAACTGCTGTTCTCGCCCCGTGCCCAGCGGAGATGAGATCTCATCGCCAGCAGAGATCTGGGTCACCATCAGGAAGAGCCGAAGTCATCCCAGCACCATCTTCTAGGGTAACGCTCCCGCAAACGGGGGGAAATAAATCTGCGGGGAGGTTGCGTCCCACAAGGTGCTGGGTGTAAACCAAAAGCAACCACCGGCCGTTCCTTTGCTCCCTGGCGATACCATCCGATCGAAAAAAACCAAACAAACAACAAAAAACCTCTGTGGTATCTCACGATGTCTTGCGTGCAAACTGCTTTGCAGAAAGAGTTTGGTGTAAGCGCAAGGTTCAGATGGCAGCGTCTCACGAGCTGGCAAAGGCATCTCGATTGCCACAGCCTGGCTCCGAAACACCAGGCTAAAGAGAACTTCTTCCCCTAACCCGTACTTCAAAAATCAGAACCCAAACGCGGGGAAGGAGAAAGCGAAGAAAGTCAATGAACTGTCAATTTTAAACCCGTGATGTTTGTGAAAAATAAACGCGCCGGGTCTCCACGCAATCAAGCAGCCGACACCTATCCCGGGGCAGGAGCGAAAACCAAACCAGCTTTCCAATCTCTGCTAACCAAAACTTTTGCCAACTTCCCAACTCTATGCCAACTCTATGAACTCTATGATTCCCGTACGCCGTTTCCTTGTTTACATCTCACGGCACTGGAGTTCAGCTCTTGGGAGAAAACGCGAATGGTGAACCTAGAAAGCGAAACGTGATTATTATTCTGACAGAATAAGAGAGCACGCCGTTTGCAGGAATCCGTAGCCACACGCATCCCGCTCCCGTTCCTCACTCCAACACCCACTCCCGAAATCCTGCAACAACCGGATCAGCCCATGTGCACATGCTTGCGCTCTTGCGGAAACAATAGTCTCTTTCAGCCCCGTACAATCTTCTGAAGAACCAGGCGAAAACGTCATGGGAAAAGTTAGGAAATATCTGCAGAAAACAGCCTGCAAGATGAAAGGCAGAACGAGCCTTTTAACTTGGCCGAAGCACGTAACATGGAGGAGAAACGCGTGGCTTTGTTACCTAACCCCTCTTCCAGAGGGATTTTTCTTCCCCCCCTCCCCCCCCAGGTTGGAAAAGGGGGTTCAAACAACTTTAGAAAAATAAAACACGCCGGTGGTGGAAGGGCTCCCTTACAAACAGAGCCCTGCGGGCAAAATCCAGCTTGGGGAGCCTGGCGGCAGACCTGGGAGCCGATACCCGCTCCCCGTTCCACGTTGGGATCCTGGCAGGCAGGATGAGTCCTCCCGCGCCCCCTCCTCCCTTCGATCCCCTCCCAAACACCGCTCTGCTGCTGCGGAGGGCACAGCACTGTTTTTTAATTAATCCAGCACACGCTTTGAGCTGCCTCAGGGTTAAGCTAAATATTTCCTGTCTTTAATCAGCGTGGCAGAAGTACCTATATGGAAAAATACTCTGCCACTAAGGCTAGGGAATTGAGGACAGAAAAGAAGCTGCAACAGAGCCACCCTTGACCTCTCGAAATTTTGCCTCCAGAGGGCTCAAACATGAGAAACCAAATTTTTCATCAGCAGGGAAACGAGTCAGGGGGACTGGCTCTCAGTAACGTTATGGTTGGGAAGATCAAATAAAAATCTTTATGGAGTTGTACCATCCATCTTCTATTCCAAACTATCGGTCTCCAAAAAACCTATCACCAAAAAAAGATCTCCCCACTATCAGGACAGCACTAAGCACTTGGAGAGATTTAAAACAAATACAGTTCTACAAATTCTTGTTTCTCCTCTTGGAAGGGGCTACAGAACTCCCGCAGGATGCACACATTCCCGTATCAAAGCAGATTTTTCTCTGCGTGCACTCACGCCGCCTATTATTTTTTTTAATCGCCTGGATGCACCTTCCCACAGGATTGCTTATGTTAAGGGAAATACGGACATTTGCTTTGCAAAAAATACCAACTCCTGTTCTGCAGAAACACAGCGAAGGTCAATAGCAGCAATCGTGGCTTTGACTCAGCCTTTGCCTGAGGCTGAGCAGACCACAAAACCACTGGCAACTCACCTCTCACGGGCGCTTGCCCTCAACTCACGCACACTCTCTGCAGGAATTTACTGAGCAGTTCATCTAAACCCCACAGTAAGTATTTTTTTTCCAAGCTGCGGGAGCGAGTCGAAGCATTAATTTGACGTGTCTGCTTGCACAGGCACCGCATGGGAACGTGAGAGCCGATGGCAGAAGAATACAAGTTGCTTTTTCACTTCACAGCTCCGAGAGTCAAAAAGGGTGTGTAGGACCCTGATATATACCAGATGCTTTTAAAGTAAGGTGGAAAAAAAAAAACCAACAACAAAACTGGTGTGGATGCATTTGTCCATCGTGAAAGCTTCCCGATGGCTACCGACTGGCCGTGCTCTGCCTGCCAAAGATTACAAGCCTCATGGAACGGGGGGTATTCACAGCTTTCACACACGTACGTGTAATCCCGCTCTCAATCCTGCTCACTTTTCCAGAAAATAAATTCGACGAGCCCATCAGTATGATGGGAGAAAACCTCAAAACAGAACTCGTTTTTGTTACGTGTATTCTCGTACCTCTTTAAGAAAAAATGTATTCCTTCGAAGACAAAAAGTTTGGGATGGAGCATGTCTGTGGTTTCACCAAGTTCCGCATTCAACCCAAGAAATGAGAACAAAATTTTTCAGTTGTTTGTAGCAAATCTTGCATCAGTTTCATTCAGAATTTTTTTCTCAGAATTTGTTTGTATTTAAAATAAATAAATAAATAAAATGCTTTCAGCTCAGCTCCCAGGGGCCTCAGCCACTACCCTTCCTGCCCAAGGCACTCCACAAACGCACAGAGACTTCAACATCTCTGTCTTGAAAAGCCAAATTTCATCTTGTAGTTAAAAACTAGAGGTTGTTTGCTTTTCTTCTTCTTAAAAAAAAAGTCATCATTAAAAAAAAAAATTAAAAAAAAGGCACAAAAAGCAAGCAGCCCAGATGAAAGATGTCATTTATATTGACCTCTTGGGCGAGTTCATCGCAGAGAAAAGTTGTCTTTCCATGGCCTTCAAAATATTGCTGTCCTTGACTGCGTAGCATGGGGGTATGTGAAGGGAAGACTCCTCCATCAGCCAACGCTTCCCCGGATGAGAAGCCCAGGCACTGCTGGAGGCACCCTCGTCCCATGAGAGCACACATTCACAAGAACTTTCAGATAGTTTGGTGATATAAATCACTTAAGATGGAAAGAGACTTGGATAAACTTCTCATTGGTGACTCTACAGATCCTATTTCCACAGCCCACGCTGGTTCAAAGACCACCACAGGACGTGCATGAAAGAAAAAGGAGTATCTCAGGCCAGGGGCAACTAAACGCATACACAGGTGAAGCAAGCTGAGGGCTGGGATCTCGCAAGCCTCCCATGTCCAACCCAAAGCAACTTCTTCACTGAACACTGACTCAGTTCTTTTTCTACATAATGTCTGCAGTTGTAAAAGGAAGTTTTGATCAGAGGGCTGGAGCACCTCTCCTGTGAGGACAGGCTGAGAGTCGGGCTTGTTCAGCCTGGAGAAGAGAAGGCCCCAGGGAGACCTTAGAGACCCTTCCAGTACCTAAAGGGGGGTTACAAGAAAGACAGGGAGGGACTTTTTACAAGGGCATGCAGTGATACAACGAAGAGTAATGGCTTCAAACTGGAAGAGGACAGGTCTAGATTAGATACGAGTAAGAAATTGTTCACTATCAAGGTGGCCAGGCACTAGAACAGGTTGCCCAGAGAAGCTGTGGATGCCCCATCCCTGGAGGTGTTGAAGACTAGGCTGGATGGGGCTTTGAGGAACCTGGTCTGGTGGGAGGTGTCCCTGCCCATGGCAGGGGGTTGGAACAAGATGATCTTTAAGGTCCCTTCCAACTCTAACCATTCTACGATTCTTGTGAGGTGACAGGGTATTTTGTTCGCGGTCCTGTTGAATGTATTTATGCCTGTTGTTTTGTTTTGACAT
This sequence comes from Numenius arquata, assembly GCF_964106895.1. Classification (NCBI taxonomy): domain Eukaryota; kingdom Metazoa; phylum Chordata; class Aves; order Charadriiformes; family Scolopacidae; genus Numenius; species Numenius arquata. Next base: position 6,922,954 of record NC_133582.1, read on the forward strand.
TTACTTGTGCACATACTCTGCCCCCTTCTTTAGCCTAGCTCTGTCTGAGGAGCAGAACTGCCAAATCTTTGGCTCTCAGAGCAAAGTGCTGGTTATGCCAGCCTCAAGCTCTGCCCTGAAATCACTCATTCCCACACAGGACCGTGGAGATAATCCTTTGCCTGGTAAATATCCCACATTCTTCCTTATTGCTCCAGGAGGATACGAATGATGAACTGTATTTTTTCTGAACGCTACCTTCTGCCGTCATTGAGCACTTCAGTTACTGGTTCCAGCTGCACCTCCCTGCCCTTCGAGGGATCGGTTGCTGGGTCTGATTTCCAAGTCCTCAGCTCTTCGAGGGGAAAAGGTCGGATGCTATTAGCCCTATGCGAAAACACGCGTTTAGCCCATAACCATGGGCTCCCGAAACACAGCTGTTAAGCGCAAATCTCAGTTTGTGAAATTTTCCTTTCTGTTGCCTCATTATCTTTACTACATCCCAGCAGAAGCCAGCAGAGTCCCCGCGGGCGGAGGGAGGAAGTCTTTATGCTTCCAGCTGCATCTAATGCTGGCTAGTCAACCAGATGCAAAATGCTGCATCAACCTGATGTTTCACTTCAAAGCCTCAATTTTTTTTTTTTTTTTTTCTCTTACTGCTTGGGACTAGGTGCTTGTGGTTTGAGTTACCGCTGGGGAAATGGAAACTCACAGCCAACACTTCAGATTACTTCCCAACGCCGCCGGGCTGCCCTCAAAAGAAAAACAACCAGAAGATGCCAGACACAAAATGGCTTAGATCAGATAGCTAGAAAATACTCTGTAATAAACAAAAAGTTAAGTGCAATTAATTGAAATGAAGGGTGAAGCTCTCAGTAAGTCACCACTTTAATCTTAAGAGTAGGACAGGGTCCTTAAGAAGTAGCTCTGGCCAAGAGGTCCCGACCACTAAATTTAATACTGCAGGTGCTGACTTCATGCCGCTGTTGTCTTCCAGCCAGACCATTCCAGTTAAGCAGCCTTTAATATTTTCAGCCGAACCCAGAGACTGAAACTCCATTTTTTAAGTATAGCCACGCACAGAAAAAAAACATAACTCAACTTGCCAATGAAGAACAAAAATACCAGCTCAATGAGCATACAGGCTTAGAAATATAACTCTAATCCCTCACTTGCTAAGAAATCTCTTTCAAAGAAATGTTTATGTTAAAATTTAAAGTTCTGTTCAACATTAATCTTACGGAATTTTACAACAGAACGTACCAATTTTAAAAGGATTGTACAGTTTTAATGAATTCCTAGAACCCATAGACAGAAATTAAATGGGGGGGGGACCTACAGAGTTGGCTAGACATATTTCAATATTTGTTACCATAGAAACAAGCCAGCAGATTTAGGTTTTGGAGTTATCCTTGCTATAAAATATTAAACTTCTTACAGTTTTTGCATATGTATATTATGGCAAGAACACTGTCAATCCTGATAAAGCCCAAAGCATCTTAATTATTTAACAGGATTTTAACTTTTTTTTTTTTTTAACAGAGTATCTTTTAGGGTTTTTTTCCCCTTAATAGACTGTATTTTAAAATCTTCCAATACTTCCAGAATACCAAAAAGACACTTCTGGCTGACAGAATAATATACAGGAGATGCACGGGAGATAAAGACTTATTTTTCCACGATGCTGTGGAGAAGAGGTAGAGAAAAGGAACACAAACATATTCTGATACAGAAGATTTAACAGTAATGATAAAAATTGTAACAATTAGCAACTGTGATAATTTTACCAGCTAAAAGTACATTAAATGTTATATTTCATTTGAAAGAGAGTTCATACTTCAAATTTGGTGATTTTGTTTACAACCCTAGCAATGGAGAAATGCTGAAGTACAGAATTCAAGTGATTGAGATAACATCTCAACACTTCAACGCTATCAAATACTTCTGGCAGATGCCTGAGAAACGAAAACAAACGCATTGTCCCTTCATGTTTCAGAAGAGCATCGACGGTTGTGTTCAATCCACAGCCCGCCCAGCATGCCAAAGGATCAGCGAGCCAAGCAAAGAGGAAGGATGGATGTTTACTCTGGCCATGCTCCTCCAAAAAAGGAGAATCATAAAATCACAGAACGGTTCAGGTTAGAAGGAACCTTTAAGATCATCTTGTTCCAACCCCCTGCCATGGGCAGGGACACCTCCCACCAGACCAGGTTCCTCAAAGCCCCATCCAGCCTAGTCTTCAACACCTCCAGGGATGGGGCAGCCACAGCTTCTCTGGGCGACCTGTTCCAGTGCCTCACCACCCTCACAGCGAAGAATTTCTTCCTCAGATCTAATCTAAATCTCCCCTCTTTCAGTTTGAACAACTCAAATGGTGGAGAAGACCAGCAGCCATCCAGAGGAGTCCCGAGCATCATTGACCATCGGGATGCCAGCTCAGCTGGGAGCAGTTGGGAAGATGAAGACTCGGGCAAGCCCAAGTTCACCGCCCTTGGGACTGGATGCGTGCAAGTGGCTTTGACCCTGATTTCACAGCCAAAACCAGCTGCATGTCACAGCCCTCACTTTTTGTTTGGATTCAAGAAAAACTGTTTACTGGACACTCAACATGAGGCTTCCACATGACAAAAAAAAAAAAATGAAAAACTTGAGAGTAAAAGCCATAAACCACACAGTTGTTTCAATCCTATACTCCAGCACTGAAGGGAACCAGGACAGGAAAAACAGCAACAGAAGCAAAGCAAACCAGAATAAAGAAAAAACCCGAGCTAGACTGAAACACCCTCTTTTTCCAAGAATTAAACAATGTTTTTTATGAAGTGTAAAGACAAGCAGCGGGACTACCATCTCCTAACGCTTCTGAGGTCAGTCCTCCAACACAGGTTCTCAAATAGCCAATTAAATGTATGCAGTCCTCATTAAGCTGTTACACTCACATGTATACCATCATCTTAAAAAAGCCCAATAGCTCAAGCCTCTTAAAAAAAAAAAAAAAATGGAAAAACTTATTCTTGAAGGCTTGCAAGACAACCCTTTAACTAATGGAAAATCTTCAACATTTTAAAAAAGGAAAATGGTAAGACGGCTTAATTTTAAATGAGTAAGAATTTAAATGTCACTTCCTGCATGTGACATCGATTTGAAGAACCTTGCATTTTTGTTTTCTTTGGTGTGGTTAACGGTGGAATCTTTGTAGGGTACATTTCTATGGCATTTACTGTTGCATGTTTATGTTCGGCAGCTGCTTTGCATAATTCAGAACACAAGAAAAGCAGATAGTGATTTTTTTACTCCATAAAGAAAGAGAGGAATCTGAAGAGTAGCATGCTACTAGGGCTTTCAAAGAAAGAAAGACTGGAGAAAAACTATCCCAACACTCAAGGGAAAAACACACAATTTCCTTTCACTGACAGCCGCAGCGAGGTACAATGAATTTATTTTATCTGAGCAGTTACGTATACACGTTAAAGGCAGAGCAACGCTATGTACTGCAGAGAATTTACCCACAGGAGTCCACAAAGGGCACCACTATCACCCTGCCGTGGAGAGGAGGGAAGTTATTCAGATGTCTGAATAAATCCCGGAGCGATAAGAGATGCAGGCAGCACGTGCTGTCAGAGACACGGCATGGCATACACATCGCATTCAAATGCAGAGCTATAAACCCCTTCCACGCACCCTCCCGTAGGCTCTCTGGGCCAGGTTTGTCCCTTAGGGAGCTGGACACGGGGCTCTGGGTCCCTTATTCCCAACTGCTGCTGCAGGTCTCAACGCCCCAGCACGAACCCTCATCGTTGGTGCCAAGCGTTTGTAAAAGCCAGGGGCTGGCTCGAAGGATCGCCTAAGAAAGAACGGCATAGCTCTTACAAAGTTTTCCGCAGAATTTGTATATACAAGTAAAATAAAGCAGACAGGAGTCCACGTACGCGCTGCAGGTGTTTCTTGGAACAAAAGAGCTATCATTCCATCAGGCCACTCAACTCATAGACACCTCCTCTTCCATCCTTTGTCACCTATCCATCCCCCCTGAGAAACACCGTGATGGCTTTTTAATTTGACACATTTTGACAAATTTTAGATGTGGTGTTGGGGGATATGGTGTAGGAGAGAACTTTGTAGAGCAGGGTTGATGGTTGGACTCCATGATCCCAAGGGTCTTTTCCAACCTGAATGATTCTATGATTCTAAACACCTCTACAATGTAAGTGACAGTCTGTGGCACCACTGAGGATGGCTTGAGGTGCCCTCCAGGGGCAACCCAGGGCCAGCAGATGCCCAGCAGCTGGCCACCCCATGCCTGGGCTCTGAACAGGGGCACCCCAGCACCGAGTGACAAAAAGAAAGAGGAGACAGCAAACCCCTTGCAGCAGCGCTGCTGAGCTCCGGTTCTGGACAACATGCTCCATTTGGTCTGCTTAAAATGTATGTTTTAGAAAATAAACCGGGAAGATAAAACAGGAGATTGTGTTTCTCTATAACACAAGAAGAAAATAAATTTCAACCAAATTAAAAGTCAACACGTAAAAGAAACTATTCTCCATACAACATGGAATTTATCCAACAGTAATTTATTCCCCCTTACACCAGGGAAGCCAAGAGCCCAGTTGGATTCAAAAGGGGACTGGTCACAAGTTTCCCATCTCACCAAGACTTTGGAAAAAAACATAAATATCTCATGCTTCAGTCTTGACCCAATAATTAAAGGGTAAGGCCACTATAGGCTGTCAGGACGTTATATTTGCCATTTGAGGTGGGGCAGGAATACTGCTCTTTCCACTGGAGCACCTTGTTGCTGGTCACCAAACTATAGAGGGGAAATTGGGGTATACGGACGTGGATCTGAACTGGCACAGAAATGCATAAAACTCCATTATTGGGAGATTAACACGCGAGAGAGCTGATGAATGGGAAGGATTAAATATAGAACCAAAAAAATAAGCGAAATGATTAATTGCTAGGAAAGAGAAGTGATGATTTATGGAAGAGAAAAAAAAAAAAAAAATCAGAGAGATTTAGGAAACTGATGGGAATAACCAGGGAGGGAGCGAGCTGCCTCCTGGAGCATAGGAGGCACACGCGCCCCCAGTTTCGGCTGCCCCTCTCTCCTCCTCCCCAGCCCTGGCGTGTGCGGAGCAGGCACGGCCGAAACAGGCGGCGTTGAGAGGTTACTGGCTGAAAATAACCGACTTTAAAAACAACAAGCAGCAGTCGGTTGTAAATAATATCCTATAATCTGAAACAAAAGGCACTGGGCTCTTCACTCAATCAAACGCTTCCATGCGGTCTCGCAGTGGGCTGGTAGCCCCGTCGCGCTCATGTCCTCGTATTCCAGTGCTTTCTAGAAATTTCTAAAAATAAGTGGATGCTTGTTTTACGCTGTTTTCATTTATTTTAAGAAGGCATAAGTAGGAATGGAAATGGGAGGCATTTTTAGCATATTTATTTTTAATTTTTGGGTTATAACATCTCGACAGTAACCCACGCTTTTGGTCCTACACTTTGCTTTGCAACCCCTAAGATAATCAAACTCTTTTGTAGTCAACAAGCAATCAACAGGCACCCCAAAGCAGGATGAACCTGAGCAATAATCCAGCACCTTAAAGTCTATTATGATCAGCTGTTTGCTTGGTGCCTTCAATCCATTTGCTTTTGTGGGAAATAATACAGAGGGGAAAAAACCCCAGATATGCTGTGAAACCGTAAAAGCACTTCACGTTTTAGCATAACACCTGCTTGATTTATTTTTTTTTTTAACTTGATGCCATTTTTACACCACTTACAAAAATACTTTTTTCAGTTAAAAAAAAAAAAAAAAAGACACAACCGATTACACCCTCTTTGGGTTACACTCATGAATGAGCGACTGGCTGCATTAGAAACAAGCACCTGGATCAATTCATGGGCATCCAGCGAAGCCCGTTGGTTTCCTTTCCATATTTACAAAAGACACCATCAAATCCCAGCCTGTGAGTGGCCTTGACATCAAATACAAAATCTCAGGGGTGGAAGCAATGATGTGCAGGAGACAAAGGGGCTGCCCACCACCGTGGCTGCCGATGGCCGGAGGAGCCAGAGGCTCCGGCTCACAGCATCCTCACGCGGGAAAAAGACTACTCCCTCCCCTGGAGAGGTTATTAAGACACCAAGGCAAATACTTCTCATACTTTTCCAAAGGTCCATTATGAAATACTGTACCGAAGACTCATTAAGAAACAATTTTGTGCTATCTTTGGGAGATCTTGCATTTCCTCACACGAGTCTTTATGTGGGCTCATCCCCTTGACAGCCAAATACTTTCTGCAAGGGGTAAACAGCAAGACCTGGATTTGCACAGCCAGCCAGCCAGGAAAGAAGTTGCCCGAGACTGTGCGGAGGCATCAGCACCCGTCTGTTTCAGCACAGTCACCTTACTCAAAAAAACCACTCAACACTTCAGTGGGGACCCTTCCCACCACCCTTGGTTTCACCTGGTCCAGCTCCACAGGTCCTAGGCAGAAGTTTCCCATTCTTTGCTACCTAGAGGAAAGGACAAGCTCAGAAGAGCTGTCCCTGTCACTAATATACTCAGGGTGGGGATGCTTCAGGCTCTTTAAGAGGGCTGAGATGAAACTCGCCACCATCTACACAGCTTTCCGTGCCTGTCACTCCCATCATCTCGCAACTTCTAAATTTTGCACTGTCCCCTCTTCCCCTCCGACCCCCAGAAGGAGTTTTCTTTCGGACACTCGGCACTGTGTTTCAGAGGGACTCCAGCGGCAATTCCCATTCCACTGAAAGAAGATCCCCAAAAACTTCACAGACAGAGTTTAGGGGATACATTAATATATTTTTCTTGCTAGGGTCCAGTTTTACACATTAGACTTTTGAGGGAGCACCTTTTCATTCAACACAAGCGTGCAGAGGATTTCCCCCCTCCTATACAGAGATCGAGGGGAATAGCACAGGTCATCTGCCACGATGAAATTCTGCATGAAGAGCAGTAATAATTTTTTTTTAAGCATCAACACGTGAACCTCAAGTTTCAAGAGGCGCATCATTCTCAGTTTAATCTTGTAGGCTATAACACACTGCATTTTCCACTCAGTGCCATACAGTCTCCCTGTTAACTAAACAAACTCCCGTATTTGATTTAATGGGAATCTGTTGTTCTAAACAAAATATATAAGGCAAGAACATTTACTTATGCTGCCAAATATTTAAATGAAATTGAGAAGAAAAATCAGAACAGACGTAACACATTTCACAAAAGGGCAACTATAACAATAATTAAGTTGAAGTGGCCAAGAGATGAAGCAACAGAAAATTGGAAGCAATTAACATATAATATTCAAGAAGTATTAAATCCATAGTGAAGACTCAACGCCGCATTCTCACATAAAGACGTGGTGATGAAAAGCAGATAATTTGCATAATCAGCAACAAGGTTTTTCAACAAGGTATTTCAAACGTAGCCATCAAAACAGAGGAGACGGGTAATGCCACACGGAGAAGAGCAGCGCTGGAAGCATGGAGAGGGAGGAACCGGGTACAAGTGCCTGTGCATCACCCGCACCACCAGAAGGGGAGGTAACAGCCACACGCAGCCCTTCAGCTCTGCCCAGGTGGCAACAGCATCCGCTTGCTGACAGCCCCACGGGTACTTATGGCTTTGCTAAGTACCTTCGCCCTACAGAAACACCCCTCAGTTAAAACCAGGAGAACCACAACCCACACCACCAGCACCCCGTCAGTGCCCACTCTCACCACACCAGGGAGCAAATTTCACCCTCTAGGTTTGTCTTGACCCAAGTAGGCACCAACACTGGCCTCTCTTCTGGCACCTCCTGAGGTTACCCTTCCTGCTGGCTTCCTTGAAAACGGGACACCACGGTCCAGCTCCCCTCCATCCCGACCACCACCCTCCTTCTCAGGCTCCCAGTAGGCTGAGGCACATGCTCAGCCAGAATTCAGACCTAACTCCAGGTCCTCAAGTTTACTTCCAGGGCTTACAGGAGTAACTCAAGACACCTGGATGGATGTTATGTGGGCTCTAGAAACCGACTTCTACTTCATCGAGTACCAGAAAGGTGTGTAGCCAGCCAAAACATCACCCGGGAGGGATGCAGGGACGTGCACGCACGCACGGGCGCCCGGACCCGAGCTCGCCCGGCACGTGCGGGTCCCAGGCGCAGTTCCTTTCTCATAAGCTGATTAAAGCCAGCAGGTTCGTGCTTGTATTTACCGAAACGCTGTGGGTATTCTGCCTCCGCCCGTCCCACCAGCGGGCTGCAGGCGTCCCAGAAGGGCCAGCCGGCCCCAGGCAGCAATGGTCTCTCCCCGTGGCCGTCGGTGGCCTTCCCTCCACCCCCGGGGCACCCACGCAGGGGCTCTCCTGACCCCGTCCTCACCGTCCAACGCTCCTCCCTCTCCAGGAGCACCCCGGTCACGCCACCCCGCTTAGTGCTTCTCCCCTCCAAAGCCAGCCCGAAGGAGGTAAGTAATCCTCTCTAAGCCCCGGGAAGGCAGGTGGCTTCCATTTTCCACGTGCAGAAAACGGAAGGAGGGGGGAAGAAGCTCAGCCTGTTTCTTTCAGTAGACCCCCGAAGATCGAGCGCGGCACTGGTAAGCATTTTAACCTCAGCTCTCGGGCAACGCAGGGTAACCCACCAAATAAACCCAGCAAGCAGGCGCTGAATGTTTGTGCTATATTTGTTTACGTGACACAAAACATTGACTCTGGGCGATTTCTCTGCTCTGTAAGCTCGTGGCCGCGTCCTCTCCTCTAATCTTCAAGCTAATTTCAGCCAAAGAATTGACTGGAGGCAACAGCAGCAATCCCTGCAGCCTCCTGAGCTTCCTTCAGAAATTTTGCATGGGCTATACAGGAGCCACACTTCCCATTCTCCCAGCCTAATTGCTATGCAAGAAAGGCAGGAGGACAAACAAAAGCTGGAGAATGCCATCTGCAGAAACCGCGAGGTAAGCCAGCTGCAAACCTCTCTCCGGCACGGGAACTCGCCAGCCCGCTGCCAGCATCACCACCGGACATCCCACGGATTACCTGCCCCTCCGGGCTTCTCACACCCGTGGTTATTACGTAAAGTCATACGGTCCGACACGTGTATTCCTCGAAGTGATGGGCTCCCTGGACCCCATCCAGAGGATCAAGGAGAGCTTTGAGAGAACGCCGCTGTTCGGTCGCTTGTATCCTGTTCGGAACACTTAACGGGGATGACCCTACTCTAGGAGGTCCGAGACCTCAGTGGAATTAACTAATTAACGCAGTGGAACTCCACACCCACATTACATGTTCCAGGAGAACAATCTCCAGTACCAACGCTGGTAGGAATTATCCAGATGGAATATAAAAGTTGCTTTAAAAAGACATAATCCTTTTAAAACCACTTCATAACGTCAAGATTTTAAAGTGACTGAAATAAATGCTATCTGCTAACAACAACATTTAAAGTGGGTGGCAATCCTGGTTCCAGCATACTTAAGCTTTGCATCAGAACAAAACTATCATAAATTGGTTAAAAACCACAGCGATATGCAGTTGACACCCACATATGTTATACTGGTGCCCAAGAACAAATGATATGTGTATAATATATCTCAGTATGCTCCATGTATTATCGCTGTTAAGAATAATGCAAAGTACTTAAAATGTAAAAAAAAAAACTAATCTAATGCAGTAGAAAAAAAAAAAGATGTAAGCCTCTCTTACACACATACATATTCCCCTACATTCCCTATAAAATCAGTATTGTTTACTAAAACATTCTTTGTATAGATAGTAAAAGATCAACAAGAGATCATCAAATAAGAGAATATAAATAAAAGCATATTTATAACTATGACGTCCTCCAGTCCTTTTTCCCTGTATTCTTATTGTAATACATATGCTGAAAGAAGCAAAATAAACATTGTTTATAAATACGATACATGGATACGCAAATACCACCTAAAACACAAAATACTAAGCTGCCAGATGTGGCCTCTGAACAGTGATTCTTTTGGATATTTCAAGTAACTGCAGTAACAGGAAACCAAGGAACAAAATCACCTTGGTCAGGAGCAACTGTACTCAAAAGCAGTAAATATTGCTGGTGTGAAAGAACGGTACATCATAAAAACCTCCCCTCTGTTTTTTTTGCAAAGACCGAAGTGCTGTGTGACTCCTCACAACACCCTCATTCCGACTGACAAACGCATCTGCTTCCCAATCCCAAGTTCGCTTTATCTCAGTCCGCAGAGCTGCACAGATGCTTCTCCCACGAAAAATGAAATCCAGCCCACTGCTGACACTTACGCCACTAATCCCCAAAAGCAAGAACTGTGGACCCTTTGCAGTTTAATAAATAAATAAATAAATAAACGCTTTCCTGCTAAAACCCAAATACCGGTTCTGACAAAGTCCCACGTGAAATCATCCGCCTTGCTTGAGGAAGAAAAGCTCTGGAGGCTTTACCCAGCACGTACAACGCGATGTGGCCGAGCAGCCCCTCTCCTGCTGGTGCAGGGAATGTGCCAGGGGAAGGGGTCTCTGCTCTCACCTGCGGGCCAGGGGTTGGCAGGGCATCGGTTCCTTCCTTCGGGACCGGTGGACGGACCCTGGGCAAAAGTCACAAGTAAACTAACAGCTCTTACCCCCCCTTCCTTCTTTGTTTTTCTTCTGTAAAACACACTCCAGCAGGTGATGCTGCCACTAAATTTCTCAGCGTTTTAACTACCTGCAAACACCTTAGCAAAATAAACGAAGGCGAAGTGGCATTTCAAATGGTGGTTTCCCTGGGATTCTTTCTGCCACAGAGGGGAAATTTCACCAGGAAAAAACCCTCACTATCAGTGCTTGGAACGAAACACTTGGACTAAACCTTGGAAATAAACTTGGATGGGAAAACCCAAATCTTTCAGTTTATGAAGGGAATTGATTATTAGCTTGCATATTCCCAAATTCTCCTCTGGTTAAACAGGACATTCAGGACAGAGCATAGACAAAAAACCAGATACCTACTGGGGCAAAAAAAAAAATAAAAAAGCAAAGGCAAGAAAAAGAATCTTTCAAGAAGACTGTATTAAATGCACACCAAAGCCCTTTTATCAAAGCCTAACACTTATTTTTCCTGCATTTATATTCCCACATCTAGCAGGTAATTTCCCTAACACCCTCGAAAAGGCAAACAGGGATTCTAGGCGTTATTAATGATCACAGACTACATCTCCTAACTGCAATCGTTCTAGGCTGAGCTTCTCGTAGTAAACATTGCATTCCACAGACTGATGAGCCAGCTTTCAGATAAACATGCTTGCTTAAATATCAAGTATTAACACCCTATGGCAATCCGAGTCCATGCACAGTGACTCAGTGCAATTATTCCCAGTGTAACAATAAGTGGGCAGTCATGCGGATTTGTAACTTATTGGTTTAAGCATGAAATTAAACAAGCAAGAAAAATTAATGAAAACTATTCAGTTTTAGACCAGACTGGGTACAAAATATGAGTAAGTATTATAAACATGACATAATCTCATTTAAAGAGACTGCATAACACATAGGTTTTACAAATATTTACAGACATTAATCTTGTTAAGTTGATTTCCAGAGTTTTATTCAGTAACAGGATTGATTGGCTGGAGAAACACAGGCTCTGACAAAAAAAAAAATAAAAAAAAAAAAAAAAAGAAACAGCTGAAAGCTCTATTTTTGTCAGAATGATGGATTCTTTTCTTAAGTAAGTTGTTTTGTTTTCTTTATTTCCAAGGCTATAAACATTATTAGCACTTCTCCAACTGGCAAGAGAGGCTGAGAAGTTTTGTCTTCACCATTCTGGATCGCTTTTTGTTTCCTCACTCAGTCCAACAGTCGGGGAAGAGGGAACGACTTTGATTTCCCATCCCTGCACCATCACCTTTTTTTTTGCCCGGGACTGGATGTTGCCTCTGAAGCATCCCGTGTCCGTCTGCTCCACGGGCTCACGCTCGCTCTGGTAAGAGATGGGTCGCGGTTCCCGACAAGCAGAACTATTGCAACCCACTACACGAATTTACACACCTGACACAACCAACATTTAACATCCGGTTCCCTCTTGTCTATTTGCTTCCCGCCATCGCTGACTCCCCCCCCCGCCAAGCCTCCGTACGGATTTCATGTGGCCACAGCTATTTCTGTTCGCACCGAGAGGTCACTCCGTACGCTGGTAGCCGAAGGGATACCGCTTTCTTCTCTCTGACTTCAGGCAGCTTTTAGGAAACACAGATTTCCTGCCCCCTTTCCAACTAAAGGCAAAGGTCAGGGAGTCTAACAATGAAGCCCAGAGCTGCAGCTCAATATTTTAGCGCTGGAAGATTTACCCACAAAAGCAAGGAGGACAATTGCTATATAAAATTCCACGCACGGTGCCCAAAACACGGGCTTGTAGCCCAAGCAAGGATTTGTGCCGGCTAAAACAATGCTGTTATGTATAGGTTTTCCCAGAAAGATGCTATGTGACTAAGCAAAGGTCCAGTACATTAAAATGGGGACATGTGGCTTTTTGTAAGAAATGAAAAGTACAATATATGCAATATGAACAAAATAGGGTACCTTCCTTGCTGGACTCAACTGCTAATGGTCACATTCACGCTTTACTTCCATGGCATGACCTGCCCCGAACTCTCTGCTGTCCCCCTTGACCTATCAAAAGCATTATACTAAAGGGGTGAATTTTTTTTACATCAACACTGCCAGGGCAATTATCCTCCTCTTTTCACTAATAGGGCTACATCTGATGTACCACTCTACCCCTGTGGTATTCCTCATATTCAGGATCCAAGAGGAAACGTATCAGAACAGCTTTGCCCTAAGCTTTTCAGAGCAGTGTAATATTGTCCAGAGCACCAAGACCTCATTACATATTTATGAGCAGCCGATTGTCAAACAACGCCCTTCCCAGGCAAAGAAAATAATCACCAAGAAACCACATTGAAAATTGTTCTGTTTTTTGGGTCAGAGCTTCAAATCATTCATGTATGAGACAGCTAAGACCATGTCAGCTTTTGTGCTTACGTTCACTCTAGTTCTTTTACCACATTTGGAGGAGATGGGGCCCTAAATCTGCACAGGTCAACGTGGTGCATCCATGACCCTGTTAAATCAATGGCAAGCCCCTTACCTATTTCACTGGTCTGTCCGCTGCTCGTAATACGTTGCATTTAGTTTTGCTAATTTTCACTTCTGTAGAAGCTCAGTGCTCCCCACAGAGTGGTACTTTCTATTTACACGCTTTTTTTTTTTACAGGACTCCCAAACGTATCACTAGGAGGAAATACTGGCAACGTTTAATAGTAGCTATATGAGAGCAGTTCACACTGCACACAAGAAAATGCCTTCTCAGATCACACTCACGGTTCACCCCACCATCAGCTTCAGGCGGCAGAGCTACAGAAGCTTCAGGGCAAGGCTCAAGAAAACCAACACTGGTCAATTATAGGAAAACCTACCCCATCTTTCTCTTCTGTTCCCATCACCCTGCTGGAAAACACGCTCTTAGAAGGATGCTTATGCCCCAAAGCACCAGACTGCCAGCGAGAGCCTCACTCCTTCGGGTTACTCGCCGGGGTGCAGAAACGGCTCGTGCAAACCTCTACGGCTTCTTCCACAAAAATGAAGCTGAGCCACTTTCTCTGCCCCAGAAGTTCAGGCACGTCTCATTCTGCAGGCTCTGTGAGGAGCATCCAGCCACTCATCCAGCACGTGACAGAACCCACCCTCTCGGGTGCTCACCACAGCACCTCCCAGACTAGTCAAGCGTGGGGTGGAACGAGGACGCACGCGGAATAGAAATCCAGCTGCTTTTCCTGAATGGCTCCCGTGAAATTAAACCCCTCCATCTACTCGCCGACTTCCTCCATTTAAGCACGATTAGTTAAATGGCACGCATCACTACAGAACACAGGTGTGTTGTACCCAGGGGTTAGAGAAAGACAAAAAAATATTTACTACGTAGAGAGACTGGCTGTGTGTGAGGAAAACAGACGGTACAGACTGAACTTGCTCGGGCATCAACAGCCAAGAAAGAAGAGTTAGGAATGAATGGGGAAACTTTGACGATTGCCTCTTCAGCTGGGCAGAAGCAAGAAGAAAAGCCTCCGGGTGGTTGATCAGATGACTTTGCTTTTGACTACTCTCCAAGTAAGAAGAGAGGCAGGAAAGGAAGCATAAGCCCCACTGCCAAAAGAGCAAAAGCATGCTCTTCTCATGCTCTAGTCCCTGGAGAGCTGCTGCCTAACCTGCAGCACACCATTATCTTTCATTAGTCCTTCATCTCCTCCTCCCTTGCCCTACAGAGACCCCAGCTCATGCTCCAGCCCTCTGTCCCCACTTTTCTTGTCCAGCTCCTCCACATCTTGAAGTGGCAGACGACACAACACAAACGGTTGTCTAGCGGTTGCAAAGCACCTAGGACTCCTTCAGTGGGACCTGGCCAACTCCGACTCCCTTCTCCAGCCCAGGTGAGCCACCGCAGAGCGGTGGGATGCGTTCCCACTACCCCTGAGCCACCGGAGGGCCCGCCAAACTCAGTCTCCGCTCCAGCACGGCGTTCCTCTGCCCAAGGGAAATCATTTCCCCTACACTGATTCACAGCTGGTTAAATACTCCCTCCCGCCTCCTTGGTGAGCACTCAGACATCCACATACACAAGCACATGGTCTGCAGCTGCGGGGAGAAACCCCTGGGGGAGGCAGAGCTATTGATGTCCCATATACGGCTTGCCACCAGTTGAGAAAGCTCCCATCTGAAAGGATAAATTGCTTATCTTCAGTATCAGATGTTCTTTGCGCTGTCCTAGATGAAGGATCAGTCCCGTGTCCTAAGCCAAATCCCTCCCTATCCATAAAATTCACACAGATCCATAAAGGAAAAAAAAAAACCACTGACTGCAACAGACCTTGCAGCTTGGTCCATAGAGCCCTTTGCTGCCTCCCACATGTAAGTGCCAGGAGCTATGTGTTGTTATGCTGGGTGTCTCCTCTCCCGAGGACAGCGAAAGGTGGCTGAAGAGCGCTTCCTCCTATGGCCTTTGTTTTGGCCTGGGCCAGGTCTACCCAGCTGTCACGGCAGCCAGGACCACCGGAGACTGCAGGTACGGTAGCGAGACTCCTACGGTACCCAAATTAACCTGTTCTCAGTTGGTCCCAGCAATATCGGTGCAACACTGCTCCCCATTCATCCTAACTGGATCATGTTTCCAAGGTGAGGGTGATGGCTTCATGCATTGCAGGAACTGTTTTGTGCCGAAGCGGAGAACAAAAGAAGCGAGGGTAGGAATGGGACAGAAATGCTAACCTACTTGACCGGTGGAGTCCAAGGACAGCCAACTGGCCCACATCCTCACAGCCAAGAAGAGACCCGCTGGTTGAGGGTGGGTTCTCGCACCTCAGGAGACTACTAATGAGAATGCCAACGAGAGAAAAATGAAATAAAAAGCTAGGTCACTGAGACTACTAAATGCCAAGAGGCATGAGAAACATATGCAAAAAGGCTCATTAATCATAAAATACCCTCCTTGCTCTCTCCTGCTCCTTGCATTGGGGATCCAAGATAAACATTGGAGTTTTAATCTCTTTTCAAGAAATTGTACCAAACGACATGAATTCTTCATTTATCCGTGTTTGGGTTTCTAGGCAATAAGACTTTAGCACAACTCTCTTCCACGCCAGGTATGAGCTTTAAAATGGAAGTCAGACCTCCTTGACATCTGATGGTGGCAGGTCTGAGACACTGCGTGTGACCAAATAAGTCTACTCTGAAGACACTCTGAGATTCCCCCCCAGATTGCATGAGAAGCAGCAGATTCTTTTTGTTGGTGGTGGTTGGGTGTTTTTAATGTAAATGCATTACCCCTTCTCCAGAAAACGCTCCCAGGGTATCATGGTGCCCTGAGATTAAGCAGACATCTCACTTGAACGTAAAACCAA
The DNA here is from genome assembly GCF_964106895.1 of Numenius arquata. Classification (NCBI taxonomy): domain Eukaryota; kingdom Metazoa; phylum Chordata; class Aves; order Charadriiformes; family Scolopacidae; genus Numenius; species Numenius arquata. The sequence continues at coordinate 6,938,872 of NC_133582.1, forward strand.
GGTTCTTCCTCAAGAGAACCGAGGAGAATCCACGGCCAGGGTCCTCCCAGAGAAGACCAGCAACAGGCTCCCAGGAGAAAGCAGAGGCCAGGAGCTCAGGACTGACCTCAGGATTTTCAGTGTTCCTACCAGTAAGAACAACTGTCATGCTAGCACAATACAAGCCTGAAAGTCTTGCGATGTAAAAATAAGGTCCCTACAATTAAATGCTAAAGTAAGCTATCGTGAATAATCCAAAAGGGAGGACCTAACTAGGTTAGATTTTTGGACAACTCTCAAAGCGGGCAGTTCCTTACATAAGGTCTAATTTTAAGGTACGACTGTCATACAAGGACGTAACAACAGTTTTCTCTCTCGCTTTTGCCCTTAATGGAGACTCCACATAGAAGACCATTCCCCCCCAGGGAGCAAACAGCATTGCTGCAGACTAAGAAGAGGAAACGGCACTGAAGGGTGCAGCCCCCACGGTGTGTACCTGTGGCAATGCCAGCGCAACACATTTCCATCTTCCCCTCTCTGCTTGATCCTATTTCTCCTCCAACACAATTTGCTGACCCCTTACTTTTTCCACTTAAAATTTCTGTAGGCTTGCTTGTGAGAAACGCAGTGAAATGGCTGAGTTTGAAAAACCTTTAAAAAAATTTGTCTTCTCCCCCCAAACTGAACGTTTTATTGATATGGGTGTTACTGATAGCTATTCGGGTGCAAGTGGATGCATAGTAAATGGTTGTAAAGAGGAGAGAGTGAAACAGGAGCCTTGAGATGGAAAACTTCAGTCCGCTGGAGAAGCCCCACGTGAACCCACACCTTCAGCTGAAGTTATCAGCTATAGATGACTGCAGAGCCATGAGATTTTGGCTTAGCCCAAGACGAATACAGCTGCCCTACCTACGGCTTTACAGCGGCAGATACTGACGGTGACACACTCTAACACAAGGCATGTTAAAGTGCCACCAAAAGAGCAAGGTGTGTGATGCTCTTGCCTCTGGCTGCTGACCGTAGTAAGCCATGGACCAGCATCGTCTGAACAAAGAAACACAGAGAAAAGAGGTGGAAGGGCCTTTCTTTCCCTGCTGGAAACCTACTGGAACAATAACCACCTCAAGAAAGGTACCACAGAAACTTTGCGGGCTCACTGCTGATGTCTGCACTGTCTCGCTTCTGGTTCCCGGTGCCCTATCCGTGTGTCTTTTGGACCAGGCAAAGGGGATACTCCTGTTTCAGTGACTAGTTCAGTTATCGATACAGGCACGTCCTCTGTGCATCATAAGCCTCCTCTGTGTCTGCCGAGCACAACTGGGAGGGGAGGGAGTAAAGGGAGGAAGATATTCTGCATTTATGTTTCCGTTAATTCAGCAAGAGAAATAGATCAAACGTTCATTTATTCTGTGTTCCAGGACACTTCTCCTAAACACTATATATAGTTTCTCAGATACCAGCGTCTCCCTCACCTACATATTCACACTAATCCATATAAAACTATGAGTCATTACACAAAGTTCCATCCAGAAGAGTAAGCCATTCATCCTTCGGGGGAGGAGGAGGAGAGGGGAAATTAAGAGCTGTTTCCAATTTAATTGGCAGACTTTACATTTTTGTTCTGCTTCCACTGGAAAGTGTGGTGCTGATTTTTCTGCCACAGCTCGCAACCACGGTGAGATCTTGATCTGCTTCACTTATGTCTACCAATAGGGCCTCTAAAAAAAACCTAAATAAATTAGAAATGTATTTTAATTAGAATTCGAGTCCTGTGTGAATTAAACGCTTGGTGTTGTTTGGGGGATTTAAATATTTTCAAAATTCCTGCAACTGTTAGGTCCCTTTTTCGCCAAATGGATGGTAAAATGGCAGGGTTTAAATGGCACACTGTAACTCTCACGCCAACTGCTCAAACCTCCATGTCACATCTTGAGAGCGCGATACTTTCTGAACTAATTTTGAAAAAGGCAGAGAAGTAACATGGATTCACTTACGATGCTCCCCAGCATACCCTCCCCTTTTGCCTTCATACAATAAAGTACACGTATGCCCCACCCTGTCTTTTTACTGTATCTTCTAGTCAAAAACATGGTTTCCTGTATGCAAGCTGATCTTTTTTGGGGTAGAGTTAATTCTGAAGTAAGGTTGCATAGCAAGCAGCAACTTGGAAGAGATACATGTTTTAATCCCTACATCACCTACTCCGCCACGGGAGTTTTAATTATATGTTTCCCTTTCCAGTGTGACAGAGGACAGGGCTTTGATTGTCTTCCCATTTTTTAATCTTTGTGTAATTTCTGATCTTTTTTTCAGCTGCTTCTTGGCTTTGCACCACCTTTTCTCTCATTTTCTAATCCAACGATTCCAGCCTGGCAGCTGCACACAACAGTTACAGCTATTTCAACTCATTTCGTTCCTTTTTGCAAACGGCTCCTAAAACAGGGTGGACAGTCTTTGTTTCCTGAGCAATTTGGGGGCCATTCACGGAATCACAGAATTGTTGGAGTTGGAAAGGACCTTCTAGAGATCATCTAGTCCAACTCCCCTGCTAAAGCAGGGCTGCCTATAGCACATTACTCAGGACTGCATCCAGGCGGGGCTTGAAGATCTCCAGAGAAGGGGACTCCACGACCTCCCTGGGCAGCCTGTTCCAGGGCTCTGTCACCCTCACCGGAAAGAAGTTCTTCCTCATATTTGAATGGAACTTCCTAAGTTTCAGCTTGTGCCTGTTGCCCCTCATCCTGTCCCATGGACTACGTGACCCAAGAGACACAAAGGCTCTGCTGGTGCAGAGAGTGGCCATCACCTTGCTGGTGTTGAGATGGTGGACATCCACAGGAGCTGCCGAGTCCCCAAGACCACCAGCAAAGCAGCCCCGAGCAGCAGATCCTCTGGAGAAGGACTGGCACCTTCTACTCGTGCTGCTCCCAGAGCTCCTGCGGCGCTCAAGGAGGGATGCCCAGGAGACCTGATCTACACAAGGATTTTGGCAAGCACACTGCAGGGTTACAAAGACCATCCACCTCAGGTCCAAAGCAAATAACACGCAAGAAGCAACCGCTAGGCAGTCTTTCTGCAGGAGATGAACTTGAGCCAAAGTGCTACGAGACTTTCAACACCGTTTCCTAAATTAAGTCAATTTAATTCTGTACGACTTTGCTAACGATTCACGTTACCTCGCTACATCTTTGTGAGGCATTAGGTTTCCCTGCAGTTACTACTTTTCAAGCCACGTATCAAGCCTTAACACTTCTGCAAAGGTTGTGTATCAACATTTTCAGAAGTGTCAAACACACGCTCTAGAACTACTGTTGGGTCCTTTAGCTGCAGTCGCAATTAACAACGAGATAGGAGGTGGCACAAACATCAGAAAGACTGCTCTACTCCTCTGCTTGGTATCTAATAGCTACGTTTGACAGCTCAACTCGCTCAAGCTCCCCTGGAGCAGAGCATTTGGAGCTCATGTCAACCACGAGCTGATGCCAGATATTCCAGGTACCTCCATGGGGAAAACACTCTTTTCATCAGTCAGAAGGGGAGCAGGTAAACTCTGTTCTGCTCCATAGAGGAACAGGACGTGAACTGAAAAAAAAAAAAAAAAGGTAATCAGTAGGCACTAAAGCTGCACAATCTGCTAAGAAAGAAGGGTGTTATATTAATCAGATGTACGTATAAGTTGGCTCCCTTCCATTCCCACCTCCTCCCCAAGCCAGCACGCACAATTTTTTCTTCACTGTTAGCATGACAGCAGTGTAGCATCTCATCTGAAACGTGAGGGAATATGAGCACACAGGCAATACGCTCAACAAATACCCAAGGCATTACCCAGCACCCGAACAGTTAAGGAATCAAGTAAAGATTTCAAAATTACAAGGAAACGAATCTCTACTTGCAAACGTTAACACCAAGGTTCCCGGGGTACGGCTGCAGAAGAATGGCATCTCATAGAATCGTCTAGGTAGGAAGGGACCTTTAAGATCATCTAGTCCAACCATCAACCTAACTCTCATAAAAAAACAAAAGAAAACCATGCAAAAAAACCCCTCACATTACTAAACTATGTCTCTAAGCACTATGTCAACCCATCTTTTGAATACCTCCAGGGATGGTGCCTCAACCACTTCCCTGGGCAGCCCGTTCCAATGCTTAATAACCCTTTCTGTGTAAAAATTTTTCCTAATATCCAATCTCATCTAAAGAGAGAAAGTCTCCCGGCAAATTCCAGTTATTTAAGCTTTCTTTTTAGAATCACAGAATCATAGAATGGTTCAGGTTGGAAGGGACCTTAAAGATCATTGAGTTCCAACCCCCCTGCCATGGGCAGGGACACCTCCCACTAGACCAGGTTGCTCAAAGCCCCATCCAGCCTGGCCTTGAACACCTCCAGGGATGGGGCAGCCACAGCTTCTCTGGGCAACCTGTTCCAGTGTCTCACCACCCTCACAGGAAAGAATTTCTTTCTGGTATCCAAGATTTTTAACCCAAGATTTTTATTTCGTTTTAAGGCTCACCAACAGTTTGTATTAGATATTTAAACCTTAAAGGCTACGAAATCGTTTCATCTCAAAAAAAAAAAAAAAAAAAAATCTTTGAAAGGCAAAAACGCATACTTGTAGCTGACGAGTAACAATCGGGGAAAACTTTTTCTTTTAAAATAAAGTTATGCTTCTTGCCTTCTAAAAGTTGTGGAAACTTCTAAAAGTAGACGACAAAAAAAAAAAAAAAAAAAAGAAAAAAGAAGAAATGCAACACTAGATAATTTTAAACACTTCGCATACCTAAAAAGGGCATATTGAACCACGACCTCAGTCACAAGCCTCCAACAGCAAATCAGTAAGAGCAAAGACGAAGCACCGCAGGCGCGACCCGGCTGCCGGCGCGGCAGCGGGTTGGAGCGCACAGCAAGGCAACCCGGAGGAAGTGGGTGTCGTACCTCGACCCAGAGCATCTCCTTCTCCGCCCCCCACCCTCCCCTGACCCCCCGCAGCAGCCTGGGAGGAAGCAGAGGCGCTCCCACATACTTTCCAGCCACCCTCCTTGTGCCAGCCGCAAAGTACGCACGCAGCCATCGGCACGCGTGTGAAAATACAAACGTGGGGTGCCAGCGCCGAGACTTTCTGCAATGATTAACCTACTTTGCAGGCAGCCAGACTTTCTTTTCTTTTTTTCTTTTTTCTTTTTTTTTTTTTTTAAATTAAAAAAAAAAAGACACAAACCAGAAAAGCAGCCCAAGGAGCAAGAGAGACCCCTCCATCCCATTCGTGCCCTTTCCCTTTCTCTCCCCCCGCCACCCTGTGCACACCTAACCCACACCTACGCAGGGCTGGAAAAAGCCTGTAAGCAGGGCATTACTGCGTCCTGGGTACTGGGAGCTGCGGTTTTGAGATTAAACATCCAGCAAACAAAGTTTTCACCCTCTTGACCAGAATTTTCCATAAGCGATTGAACACGGGTTAGGAAAGAGAAATGTCTTAAATTTCCTCTCGTGCTCACATGCAACGGCATGGTTGAGATGACTTCTCTGCGATAAGCTAAAATTAGGGCAAAAAGGGCACACGCCAAGTGCCTGCGAGAAGGTGCCCAGCCGCGGGGACCACGCTGATGGGGACACCGGGAGCCGATGCCCAGGCAGCAGGACCTTGCCCGAGGACAATCCTCGCAGGCGCCAGAAGGGCATCCTGCCTCCACTGGCTTCAAATACGTTCTATCGGTATCTTTTTATCAGTTGTCAGCCCTTTAAAAAAAAACAAAACAAAAATGAAGACACACCCCCCCAAAAAATCCCCAGCAGCCACAGAAAAAGAAGTTTTATCCCTGTAAATCCCAAATATGAAGGCATCTGAAGGGTACCAGTGGGGCTCGGGGAAAGAAGAGGTGTGGGATCTCCGCCATCAGGAAAGCAACCCGCTTTCCGAGGGTCCTCTGGGAACTCTTGGGGCACTTTGCATACTCTGCAGCAACGATCTTCCTCTCCTTGAGCCGTTTCAGCCTCGCCAATACGCCAGGGGGGGGGGCATGGGTGGGGAAGGAGATAAAAATAAAAAACAAACACTGAAAAGCTATTTGTAAACTGTTTCACCCCGGCGGATCACGTCAGCTCAGGGGTTTCTTCAACCGCCTGAGCAGTGCACCTGCAGAGCGAGCCGGGGCGGGGGGAGACACCCCCCCCCCCTCTATAAATACCCGGGAGAACCCTCGCCCGGCTGTACCTCCTCGGGCACCTCTCTGTGCAGAGGGATGATCCCGGTGTGCCCATCTTCACAGGAATGTCCTAAACGTTAGAGTCAGGAAACAAATGGAACATGGGCAAGGAAAAAACAAAAAAAAAAAAAAAAAAAAAGAAAAAAAAAAAAGGAGAAAAAAAAATTATTTCCTCAGATAAAAATGCCCTGAATAAGATTTCAGCTTTGCAACAGTCAACATTGCCCTTATCTGGGTTTCAACAACTACAAGGTCTCGGGTGCCTGGTCATCTCTCCTTCACCCCACAGAAAGCAGCTGTGCCAGCTGTTGGACCAAGTACAGCCATAAATCCTGCAGCCTCCTCTGCCCCGTCCGGGTGACCGGAAACCCAAAGCACCGAACACAGCGACAAAGTGAACCCCGAAAACACTGCGGCACCCCCCTGTGAAAGGCAGGTGCCCATCTCCTCCAGCATCAGCTCAGCACCCAAGGTCTGTCGCCCGGCGTTGACCACGTTATGAAGCGAAAGGCTGGAAAGCAAAGGCATACCTCGCAGTTTTGGTTTACTCCTAATCCAACGAAAGGGCACCAATTCTCACCTCGGGGCGGATTACTTCAAACAAACAAAAAAAAATTCGAAACAAACCAAACCCAAGCCAACCTCGGGCGGTGAATCAGCCATTGCTCGAGTCACACGCGCATGGAGGGCACCAAACCACACCGACATCTGCACCGCCAACCTCAGCCCTTGCTCCTCTCTCCCCCTCCCAAAACTAGCAAGCTTCTTCCTGACGCTCTGAAAGTTTAAATCGGAAACCTAAAAGCAGTGCTGGTGTGGGCACCGACATCCAACGCAGGGTGGGGGAGAGGGCTTGGCAGCTGCCAACCGGGTGGCCATCAGCAGGTCCCTCTCCCTGGAGCCATGGTCACCTGTACCACCGACCACACAGGGCTGCAGTGGGCAACAGAGCCACCTCTGTTGGTCCAACACCTCCTAGGAAGGTAAAAGTTTTGATTTTGGAAAACAAGGGAGCGACTTAGAATCATAGAATGGTTCGGGTTGGAAGGGACCTTAAAGATCATCCAGTTCCAAACCCCTGCCATGGGCAGGGACACCTCCCACTAGAGCAGGTTGCTCAAAGCCCCATCCAGCCTGGCCTTGAAATCTTTGTAACATGCTAGCCTTGCAGAGAGAGTTTCTCGGGCTATTCTGGTAGAGCTTTTGGGTCCCTCCATATGCAATCTTAAGTTTAATTTTTTTGGTTGAAATCAGGCAGGGGAACAACACTCGTACAGGTTGACTCCCAGATGCCTCTCAACCAAAAGGAGGTGAAAGCTCCACTGACACTTGAACCAACTGAGAAGCAGACATATCCAAGAAGTTTTCAAATTCCGATCCAGCATCGCTCCTGAAAAGCAAAGCTCAACAGCTGAAACTAAGACCCAACCAGAAACAAGTAATTTTTGAGATATGGCAGTTGCAATGAGTCTACAGAGGCGAGTGCATTAATCAACACTGCTGATGTTGGAAAATCTGCAGGTCATCAGGATGGGCACATCTCAAAGGCTGGTTCAAATAACCAGCCCCAGTATGGTTAAGCTCTGGACAAACAGCCAAACTAGTCAAACTCGCTGGTGTGGCAAGTCAGACTGCAAGGAAAAACCTTTCAGGAGCCACAACTCTTCACACTGACACATGGCTACCAGGACATTTTGGGTATTTACATGGACTGGAACTGGATACTAGGAATAGGGGAATGGCTCTTCCCCTACCTTTTCCCCAAGAACCAAATCTTTTTTTTTTTTTTTATTATTCTGACAATAGCAGAGCACAACAGACTTCTGCTCTGACCCCATCACGCTGTGCCAGGAGGTGGCCACGGGCTGCCTAGAGACCTTACAACCAAAAGCTACTCCTTCCCACCCATCCACTTTCGCACTGCCAGTTTACAGAACTGTGGCACCAGGGGACACCCTAAAACCATCGGCACGACGGGATAATTACACACGGGGAGGATAACTGCGCTGCAAGAAGTGTGGTGAAGTTGCGGGTGAGGATGACGGGTACCTGCGGAAGGAACAAGGAAAGCACGGGACCAAGTGAACCGCTCTTGGTATCCCTGTTTACCACCCCCTCCTCATCCTCCCCGCAGCACTCGAGTCTCTCCTGCACTTTGAATTCCCCTGCTGCTGAGCGCGGTAGTCAGCCCTTTCATGTTATTTTAGAGCAGACTGTAAAGACTTTAGTCCTATAAAGTTCTCCCGTGACATTACTGACCTTGTTACACTTTACGCTACTCCAGCTTCCATAAGAAATAAAAAAAGTAGTTAAAAAAATTCTCAAGTGATTCAAACAAGTACTGTGCTCCTCTTCAGGAACAGCTGGCATCACCTTGAGATCAAAATATCTAGCTACACCAAGGCTTTACAGCTTCAAGTTCTATACAGATAACACTTCAACAGCACAATCATTTTATTTTTTTTCCCCCACCAAAAAGAATCATGAGAAGCACCAGAAGTATTTGCAGCAGGCAGCTAACACCAACCCCAGCTTTCCTCGCAAGCTATTTTCACTAAATTAGTCTTGATAGCATCACAATTTGTTGAAGCAGGAAACAATATAAATTAACAAAGTCGCAGCAGTCTGGGGAAGGAGGGAGGGAACTCGGGAGGCAATATTTATCCCTTGAAAGTAGGAGTTGTGAAGAAAAACAAGCGGCATTACACTGATTAAGTAATACAGGGCTGGGTGTAGGACAGAACTTGTGCTTTACATTTGCAACCTCGTGTTTTGCTGTAGTAACTGGGGGATAGACAAAACAACTGGGCTGGAGCGGCAGCACACAGCGTGCCAGACCCGACACGCTCTCATCTTGGGGAATGGTACAAATTTTGAAGAGAAAGTTTGGAGACCGTTGGAATGGTGTTCACAGCTCTTCAAGTTTGGAATTTGGTGGTTAGTGCATGAAGCATTACTCACTTTCTGAACAAAGTGGAAAGTTAACGCAAATTGGCAGATGACTAACTGTCCAAGAAACAGATTACTGAATGAATCACTGACTCTACTTTTAGCCTAATAATAAGACAAACAAAGAGGAACAAGAAGGGGGGAAAAAAAAAAAAAAACACAAACAAAAAACTTCCTTGCCGAGTGCTTATATTTGTGCTGGCTCTGAACTTCCAGCTACAACAAATTAGGCAACAACTTGAGGGCTAATGGGATCCTGGGCTGCATAGGGAAGAGTGTGGCCAGTAGGTCAAAAGAGGTCATTCTCCCCCTCTGCTCTGCACTGGTGAGGCCACAACCGGAATACTGTGTCCAGTTCTGGGCTCCCCAGTTCAAGAGAGACAGGGAACTACTGGAGAGAGTCCAGTGTAGGGCAACTAAGATGATTAAGGGATTGGAGCATCTCCCTTATGAGGAAAGGCTGAGAGAGCTGGGGCTCTTTAGCCTGGAGAAGAGAAGGCTGAGGGGAGACCTTATCTATGTTTAAAAGTACCTAAAGGATGTGTTGAAGGATGGTGGAGCTGGACTCTTTTCAGTGGTTTCCAGCGACAGGACAAGGGGCAATGGGCACAAGCTGAAACATAGGAAGTTCCATTTAAATATGAGGAGAAACTTCTTTAGGGTGAGGGTGACAGAGCCCTGGAACAGGCTGCCCAGGGAGGTCGTGGAGTCCCCTTCTCTGGAGATTTTCAAGACCCGCCTGGATGCAGTCCTGAGTGATGTGCTCTGGGCAATCCTGCTTCAGCAGGGGAGTTGGACTAGATGATCTCTAGAGGTCCCTTCCAACTCTGACAATTCCGTGATTCATCATTTACTGTGAGCTTTACATTAGGGTTAGCTCACTGACATGCCTCACGATGACTTCGCACCACCAATTAATTTAGATTTCTGTAAAAAGAATTCACATTCAGTAAGAGTTACAGGAATAAATGAAGTTAAATCACCGAGTAGAGTCAGAAGTATTTGGCAGGTTACAGGTTCAACACACAGAAGGCACAGCAGATACCTGAAGCTGACCTGAAGCAGAATATGGGTGTCCCAGCTCAAGGGCAAGACCGCACCAAAAGTCTGTGGACACCTTGATTTTTGCTAGTCAAGTTGTGGACAAAAGTGTGCCCCAATATGCATGGCCAGCATTCAGCTTTGCATAAAGTCATCGCATCAGTACTGCTCAGGAGGACAGGAGAGTGGTGGCAGCAGCACCACCCCCCCCACCACCCCCCCCGAAAACACCAACAACCAGCTCCAGCAGCCACATAGGGCTCGAGGGTGCTGGGTTTCCCACTTGGCAAAGGTCCTGCGCCCCACGGCTCCCCTCCATCTCCCCTGCTTTAGCTCTGTTGCTCTTTGGACGCGTGGTCTTACCCATCAAATTCCAAAGCAGCACGTGTCCAGCAAGGGCACAGTCAAGCAGGACCTCCTGCTTCGACCCAGCAGCATAAGGGGTTACCAGCTCCTAACTTCACTCTCTCATTATGAAGGATGAGGTTTGACTCCCTCCTTTACCTGAACGAATTCAAGCCTCTCTGATCATCTGCTGAACCCATTACTCAACATCTCTAAGTGCACACACTTGCCACCATCCCCAGAGTGATAAAAGGTCACAAAGAAGAAGACCCGAGGGTCTAGGATTGCAGCCACCTGGTTCAAAACACAGTCACCAGGTCTGCTCATCCCCTCAGCTGTAACTTCAGTTTAAAATCTAAACTCACAAGAGCTTATCACAGCTGGGAGATGGGTGACACAACCAGGTCACATCAGGCCAGGAGCAACCACAATCAGGTGGGAATAACAACAGTTACTTGAATATTTGCAAAAGATAGTACTTTTGCGTTCTGTTAACACAGAAGACTTACTTGCTTGATTGAGTTCTGTTTTCCTCTAACGTTTCTTTTCGATTGTCTGTTGCAAACACAAGCCAAAATTAAACGGCCCAAACCTCTCCTGCCCTGGCAGCAGGCTCTGACTGCCAAGCTACAGGTGAGGCTGGCCACGGGCTGCCAATGCCTTTCTCCAGTGCCACCACATTGCAAAAGCAAGACAAGAGTGACCTTCAGGAGATGGAGCATGACGCTGCGATGGGCACCGCGCTCTGGGGGCCAGGTGTCCCATGCTCAGCTCTAGGTACTTTGACACATTTTGGTTTAATTTGATCCCTTAGCCAGGTCCTTGCCAAACCCCGCAGTAAACTCCCCCAGCAGAAAATTACCCCTACACAAACAATGAATAATCTTCTGCCAATTTAGCTCTCAGGGCTGGCCCACTGTGAGATGAGACAGGTGCCAGGGCAAGCTCAAGGAAAGGAGAGGAGATGATGCAGAACAGAACTAGTGTCTCAAAATTCAGTAGCGACAGTGTCCGTTGTCCTTCATGGGTCCAGGCCTCTAGCGATTTTTTTGGACACAAGTCCCTTTTCCGAGTCAGCAGAGCTCAGAACAGGGATGAGATTCAGACACGTTACTCATTCGTCATGACCCAACCCTCACGACACTTCTGATGGCAAGATTTTCTAAAGAAGAGCTGAAATCGGAGCACACTGAACCTATGTCCTCTTGAACTCTCAATAACCACCGACACCGTATTTTGCAGCCCTTTCCGATTATTCTTCTGTGAACTTTAGTAAGAACTGTCTGTAAATAAACCCCTGGAAGTTGGAAGTTGGCCTTTTCTGCTATACCGATCTGAAAATAGTAAAATCTCTCTTATTGTTGCCATGTAACAAACAACTGGATTTTCACGTTTCAAAGTTACATCTCCACAGGCTTCTGCGCCTCTATTTTTAGTGTGCCTCTCCCGGTAAGAAGCTACAAGACAAAGATTCTCCATCACAGCCGGGTTATACAAGAAACTAACAAACACCTCCAAGGTATTTCAGCACAATCCAAATTAACTACAGAAATATATTTAGATATATGGTGGTAAAAGACGCCTGCTGACACAGGGGGAGCTGGGACAGGTCTAGATTTACTGAGGATCTGCCCCAGAACGGATTTTGTAAAAAGCACGCTCTGTTTTTAAAATAGAATAAGAAACAAAGAACCATCACATCCTTATAAGGAGTCGCTTACTAGTATACATATTGCAACAACTGAGAAAAGTAAACACAGAGGTTTCGTAAATGTTAGAGTTAAAATTCCAACAGGGAAGAAAAGACTAGCTCTGTCTCATTTATAGTCTTTAAATCTTATAACAACACAGGCAACTTGAAAGCAGGCAGCGACGCTGTATTAATGCAACACAAGGCGACACTGATTGGACTACCATTAAAAGCAGGACACTTTGCATAAAAGAATTAAAATCTGGTACGCTGTAACAGCATGGATGGCACGCTGGGCTTCTGTGAAAACAAAACCACCTTGTGTTCTACAAGGTGGGGTTTCAAACAAGGCGCAGGATGCGCCAGGGGTTGCTCTGTGGCACCGAACACGGGGCAGAGCCTTTGCAGAAAGATCTCAGCCTCGTAGGTAGTAAACAGCTAAAAGGCTGCCAGCACATTTACTAACTATTACTTAAAAAAAAAAAAAAAAAAAAAAAAAAAAAGAGAGAGAGAGAAGAATTTAATAGATCACTTTCTGATTTGGCCTTTTTTTCAGTATCACTTTCAGTACTGGAAGACGTGCGTTTCCTCCTAGGTAATGACAGACACATCCTGCAGTTGCCGTTTATTCTGCAACTCCTCTTATTTCCCGTTCACTTTTCTCTCCGGATCCTCTCGCCCCAGCTCCACCAGCAGCACAGGTCACTTGGCAATCTTACTGTCCTCTCTTTACCGGAGTGGAAGAGAGGTGGGGAACAGCAGCTCTGCAAGGCGAGGTGGGGCGCCAAGCCTTCCCCACTCGACCATATAAATGGGTTATGTTTTCCAGATGCGCATCTCTTGACATCGAGGCCGAGCGTCGGCAACACTGGCTGCGGTGAAACTCAAAACGCCGAGGAGATGGGAAGATTTTAGCACCACAAGCAGTGGTAGTACCATTAGGGGTTTTTTTTGTTTTTTGTTTTTTGGTTTTTTTTTTTTTTTTGGAGGGTACAAGATCTTTCGCTGTTGCACAGCAAATCACTAAAGCTTCCGTAAGTTAAACAAACAAACAAACAAACAATAAAAAAGCTCAAAGTAATATTTTCCAACCTTTCACTAAGAGTAGGGGCCAAAACCACACATTTTAAAGGTCTTCCACAGTTTTATTATTAGAAGTAGAAGCCCTACTGATACTGATGAGTCATTTGTATTGGCGGAAACCAAGAACACCCATTTTCTTCGTGTGTTACAAAGCTCTCTCAGTGTGGTTTTCTATTCATTGCTGGTCGAAGCAGTTGACTAAAAACAAAACAAGTGACAAGAACTCACCTTATTGTTATTAAAGACTGTTTTGTGTCACCTGATTTTGTTTATCACACTTTTAGAGATTGCTTATTTTTCGCCAGCTTCAACAAAAACAAGAAAAAAAGTACACAAAAGAGGACTACGAATCTAAATTCTGTGACAGTAAATCCAGAAAAATTCACTCTGCTTCTGCAAAGGCTTTTGTGATTGACTAAGAAAGGAAAAAGAAAGGAGGGAAGAAAAAAAAAAAACAGAACAAAACCCACAACAAGAAGATCAGTTAAAAATCATCAGTCAGCAGGAGCTATGGTTTTAGGATCCTTATGAGTAATCAGAATAGAGTCTGTAAATAAAGAAGCAGTTGTACAAGAGCGTAAGTTTTCATCTTCATGCAAATGAAGGAATCCTTTCACGCTAACGGCCAGTGTTATCGCCATGCAGGAGATAAAGAGTCCAGAGTAAGAAATAGCAAAATTCCGGAAATTAAAGATAGCTAAACCCAGGTTTTTAAAGTTTAATCAGAATTCCTTGCTGGCTTTAAAGAAGATTTCCGCCATAAAAGAAGGTGGGGGGTAGGAGACCGTACAGCTTGCAATTGGAAAGGGAAAATACAATTCATACCACATCCAAACGGGGGAACAATGCTCAGGGGGATTTTTTTATTTTTTTTTTTTTAATTTTTTTTGGTAAGGTCCCATTGACAAAAAAAAGAAACAAAATAAACCCCAGAGGTTTAGTCCTGCTGAACATCCATAGCATCTCGATGCGCTTTGAGCCCAACCTCTGCCGCGGCGCAGTGAGTTTCTACTTCACGCCAGGCACCTCGCAGAAGAGCAGCCTGGCAAAACGACAGCCTATTCTGTATTTACCGGGGAAGAAAACCACAAGCAAAGCAAGTGACCGGAGAACTGAAAATAACCTTTGAACAACGGCTGGGTGCTGACGGGTCTCTTCTGCCTGCGCCTCCTATTGTGGGTAGTTTATAGCCAGGGTAGCTCCAAGCTGCACCAGACACGTGAGTCAGCAAGAGCAGCCCGTAGGAAACTGCTGACATCTTCAATTGCTCTCACATCCACCGAACACACCTACCCACGAAATTAAAAAAAAAAAAAAAAAAAAAATAGCCCGCATGCAAATCGGGGTGAAAGGAACACCTCCACACCTACAGTTCCTGTTTTCCTAGTTCAGGTTTAAATTTTAAAGCGATCACTAATTAAAAAAAAACAAAAAAAAACAAAAAAAAAACAACCAACCAAAAAAAAAACCAAACCCAAACAACAAACCTCAGTGGATGTCAGCTATAATAAGCAGCTACGATTAAGTCTCAAGGGTCATTTTGTTTATTTAAACAGACGTAAGTGCTTTGCCTCTTTTCAAAAAAACAAAATTGCTGCTCCCCAGCCCAGAAGCCCTGCACGGTGAGAAGCAGTAAACAGTTCCTGTTTTCCTTAGCGGGGAGACTCCTTTTGAACCCATGCACCAAACCCCATCTACCCATCACAGCCCGGCAGAGCGTCTGCAAAGCTGAGGACAAAAAAATAAGTTTCCAGCTTCCATTTCAACTCCTACTAGGAGTAGAGTGGAAATTCCCAGGTTTTTTCATTCCTAACAGCTTTTCAAGCATCTGTTCCGATGGCGGAATAGCCATCAGTCAAGCTGTATGCCAGTTACAGGTCTTGGGAATAAATCTGGGAAGATCGGATCCTTTTAGTTCACCTTTCACACTAAAAAGAAGAAAATGTTGTACCTCGGGTCCTGGTGCTTCTGGCCCCTGCAGCCACCACCACCTTCTCCTCCTCCTCCTCTTCTCCCTCTGAGACACTGTACACCACGCAGGTATAAAGAGCAAAGGGGGAGCAGAGGCAGAGGAGATCGGGGAGGGACGAGGGGCTATGGACGGAGGGGCTATGGATGCCTGGCAGAGCCCCCTCACCCCCGCAGGAGCCGCCGTTCAGCCCCCATCAGGAGCACGTTCTGGGGAACCCATCTCAAGCCAAAGGCGGACACGTCCCTTGTCTGAGAGGCCAGCACAGCCCAGCTGGCGTTCTCCAGGTTGTCGCTGTGGCTCTTTCTGCACGAAGATCAATACCATCAAGCAGACAAGCCTTCCGAGCCCGATTTTTGACGGATCGAAGTTCTGCCGTACATGCAAACTTTTAGCACAAAGGTTTTTCCCAACTTATTCCCTTGTTCCTTTTTATTTACCTGTTCTGAACGTGTGGCTGCTCTTTGATCAATACCATTAGTTCCAGCAGCTCCGGGTGCTTCGAGTCCATCACTGGCCACAAAGGCATTTGTATGCATTCCACCGCTCGCCTGCTTTAAAATTATAATTCATGGTCCAAGAGTGGCACAGTTAAGGAGTGCTCTTCTCAATCCACTACAAAGATGTTTCTCCCTAACTAAAAAGCAAAACTAACACATTGCAACTCAGCTGGCTATATTCATACATTTCCCATCTTCTTGATGCAAGCTTCAAATGAATGCGTAATATTCAGGCAGCTGCCAAGGTTAATGTCTTTCAGTTGAATTTAAAGGCATGATGACCGTTTTGTTGTAAAAAGCTGAATAAGCATTTTGAGCACTATTCTGGAAAAGCTGAGGCAGTTACCGGGGGGTAGAAATCTACTGCCCATTCAGCTACTACAACAAAATCATTTAGGCACCTCCTCAAGTATCTGTAAAGAACCACAGTATCGGAAAGAATCTCTTCCACATTCTCTTAAAGCATTTGTAGTCCGGAGGAACGCTGAAAGCAGCAGGACTAACCCGGACTTACAGAAAGCTTTAAGTTTAAATCCAAATTTTCTTCAGCACGTTAACGGAATGACTGGTCTGTTTCCCCTGACACAGTTCAATACACAAACAGTTAACATAGGACCATCGCACCCAAACTGAGCCGAGGTGGAAATCCAGACCCAGAGGTGAAAAACGGAAGCCTGCACGCCTTCAAACGCCAAGGCAGATCTGCTGAACACTACAGGTACGTTCATGCAACTTGTAAACCGAGAAGCCACTCAGAGAGCATTCCTTCGAGTAAAAAAGGCACGTACGTTTTGATTTGAATACATAAACGGTGTTCGTACTACCTCGATTCAAATCACAAGAGACTCTGTTCACGTCACGCAATAAATGCTATTCAGTTTACACCAACAGTTTATTGCATCAAAATGCCATTACTACCGAAATGATTACTTCGTATATATTATTGTTACACACCTCCTTTTTCAGCTTAGTGCCATAAATATCCCTTGGCTACACTCCAAGAGGTCTCCTCTTTATCTGTGCCTATGTGAAGTCCTAACTAAAAAGAATTATCAGAGGCACACAATGAGAAAACATCTCTTTTTATTCTTCGTGGACTAAAAAAAAAAAAAAAAAAGGGATGGCCGATTACTTTTTTTTTCACGGCTAGTGATAATTTTAAAGAAAACCTTAAGGAAAATAACTAATTGGCAGCCACGCTGAAGCCTCATTAAGAAAAATAGCTATTGCACTTCAGAACAGAAAATCGAGCAATGGAAGTTTTAAAATAGGCAAAGGCAAGCAACTTCTGCCACATACTCCACGCCACACATCGTCTATACAGGGTTTTCAGCTGTCGTTAATTACGCACACATAGAAAGAGATACGCGAGATTGCTACACAGTATGGGGATTTTATTAAACATTAATTTCCATGAGTGTCTGAGGGCCCTCTACAATGTCAAAGACTTACCAGAATCTCCTCCTATTAGGAGCACCATGTCAATGCCTATTTATTGGGATTTGGACTGTTATTCTCAGCTGGCAACTTGGGTGCTCTCTCTAACTTTCCCTCGTGCCCAGCACCGAAGAGCAAACAGCCAATGTCTTCTTGCTGCAAAGCCAACGGCAGAAAGCAAAGGGGGAAGGTGAGGAGGGTGTCCCACCTACGCCACCGACACATCCTGCCCCTGTGCATGACATTAATACCAACACATGTCCGAGATGTGCCTCCAGGTCAGAAAAGGACGAGGAATACCTGTCCTAGCACCGCTTCCCAGCACGAGATACCTGGGCATAAACAATTGCTGAAGTTGGGATCTGCCAACGTGGGCATCAGTCGGGCATCTTTCCCATCCAACCCTCACAACTGCAAAAGTTTTCCAAAAAAAAATTTAGTTGTTGAAGCCCAAATTCCACAGCAGAGTTGCCCAGGAATGGCACACTCTGCTTCTGCAGTGCATTTCTGCAAAAAACCTCTAAATATCTCAACGACCACCCTTATCTGCGTGATCACCAGGGACCTTTCTTGACCACTTGACAGCTTGGCGTACATCTGTCTGAACGGCTCGTCCAGCATTACGGAGCAAACTAGGAGGAAAACCAGACCTATGATCCTGATTTTTCAATCCCTCCACTTTTCTAATTAGTCACGGCTTCCTTCCATTTCTTACGGAGCAGCTTCAGAGCAGCCTTTGAAGCCGGAGGGTCAAATGTGAAAAAACGACGCTGAAAGCACAGGTTGAATACACCGCAGGGAAGTACAACGCCGATCCATTTTTCCGGCACAAGTGCCCAGATCCCAGTGGCTGGGGGCAGGCGGGTGGATCCAAAAAGCAACGCAGGCTTTTAAAAATCGAACAAGCCCGCAGCTGAAGTGGAATTTTATTTCTACCTGCCAGATGTAAAAGACTCCTACAACACCGGTTCCAGGCTGTTGCTGCAACAGCCCCCGTAGACAACAGCTTAACGCACAACCTTATCGTTTTATTCTATCCATCTCGGCAAACACAATTATCTCAAATTTCAGTATTTACATACCTGAAGAAGTCAATTTACCCAAGCACCACCACCCTCTTCAAACTGCAGGGCATTCCACCATCTACAGCAGAACCTCAGACAATTCCCAGCTTGAAAAAAAGAAAAACAAAAACAAAAAAAACCAAAACAAAACAAAACAAAAAAATAACCCGCCTTGTTTCTAGCCGGAGCCCCAGAATCCCAAATTAAAATATGCACAAGTTCAGCGACAAGTTCCGAAGTCTCCGAAAACGGGCTTTCATCATGAAAACACGGGCAACGGCTTCAACAAACAGCCACGCCGTCATCTCCCAGTCTTTCCCACATCCCAAAGAGCGGTTCTAACAAGGTGTCATCCCCGCCTCACGTTTATTGTTAAAAAAGAGCGGGGAGGAAAAAAAAGCGGTTTACTCCGGGGGTTGACGGGGAGGGTGGTGGGGGGAAAGGGGGGGGGTGCTGCTGCGGGAAGAAGGGCACCAGGACCTGAGGCTAACCGAAGGGTTCGAAAGCAAGGCACCCGCCGCGGGACCGAAATAGCCTGCCCGGCGAAAGGAGAAGGCGCGATGTCACCCTCCCGTCGCCTTTCATGACAAGCCAGCGCGCCTTCGCGCTGCCCTGCCCTGCCCTGCCCGCACGGCTGCCTCCCCGCAAACTGCTCCCGCAGTTCCCATCTCTCTTCCCCCCCACCCCCTCCACCACCAAACCCGCAAAAAACACGGGGGGGGCACACACCGAAGGGAGGGAGGGAGGGCGCGGTGCCCGCTGGCCCCCAGCGGCTTGCAGGTGGCCGCGGCGGTGGCCCAAGAGGAGGGAAGGCGGCGGGACGGCCCTTCTCGCGGGGATGGATGGATGGAGGGATGGATGGAGGGATGGATGGAAAGAGGGGGCTGCCCCGGGGCTCCGGCCCGCCCTGCCCGGCGGTGCGCGGAGCGGTGCGCTGGAGGTGGCGGGGGCGGGGGGGGTAAGCGCGCAGAGACGCGCAGCCGGGGGCTCCCGCCGCGCACTCCCCGTTACGCAACGCAACGCAACCGCGCGTGTTTCCCACTTGAAGGAATCGGCAACGAACGCTCCCGCAAAGCTCCCGCGGCCGCTCCGGGGGCGGCGGCGGCGGCGCAGCACACTCCCCCCCCCCCCCCCCCGCGCCTGACCCCGCGCAACAGCTGCGCGGGGAGGAGGAAGAGGAGAAAAAAAACACGCTCCCCCTTCCTTCCCCCCCCAACACCTCCCGTCCAGCCTCCCCCCAAACTTCGCCGCACACCCCCCCCCCCCAACCCTTCCCCTTCCCTGCGCCCGGCGGGGCTGCCCAGCCGCGGGAACAGGCGCACTCACCTCGCCTCCGCGCAACTTTCGGGGGTCGCCCCTCTCGCTGCAGCCTGGAGGGGGGGGTGGGGGGGGGGGGAGGCCGTGGGGCGGGGTGGAGAGAACCCGGGGGAGGGTGGGGGTGGTGGTAGGGGGGAGGCTGTAACGGCTGAGGTTTGGGGAGGGGAGGGGGGGGATTTGCTCTTGTTGCTGCTGCTGTTGTTGTTGTTTCGGAAATTCTTATTAATATTTCCCTGCGGTCAGAAACCTGCACCCTCCCCCCCCCAAAAGGAAAAAGAAACCCCCGACCCAGACGCTCATCACATGGCGATTGCTTTGAACCAGCTGCTTCCAGAGCCAAAGTCTTGCGGAGAAAAATAAAGGGGGAAGGGAAGGAGGGAGAGGAGGGAGGGAAAGAGGGAGGGGGCTGGCAGGGGGGCCGGAGGAGGAGAGAAAGCCGCAGCGGAGGGAGGGTGGGAGGGGAGGGCGGAGGGGGGGGGGAGCGAGCGGCACCGCGGCGGCTGTGTGGCTGCCGGAGCGGCACCCGGGGCCGGCGGAGGCGGGCGGAGGGAAGGCGGCGTCGCGCTGCTGCCGGCGGCCGCTGCTGGCCCGGCTCTGCCGCCCGCTCGCCGCCTCGCGCGCCCCGGCCCCGCGCCGCCCCCGCCCCTTCAATCGCTACATTGTTGACATTCGCAGGCTGACATCATCCTCCCCGCCCCGGCTTCCATTCACAACAACGCTTTACGCCAACGGCGCGGCGCAGCGCCCCCTTCCTTCGCCCGCCCCGACCCCCTTACGCACAGCGAGCGGCGTAGGGCCGCTCCGCGAATAGCGGGCGCCGCTGGAGTCCCCGCCCGCCCCCGCCCCTCTGCCCGGCGCATGCGCAGAGCGGGCTGGCTCCCTCCCTCCCTCCCCCCGTGTGTGTGTGTGTGTGTGTGTGTGTGTGTGTGTGCGCGCGCGTGCCACCGCGGGCGCCGGACCCCGCGCGGGGGGCTCGCGCCGGCGGCCGCGGGGGGTTGTGGGAGCCGTAGTCCGCCGTGAGGGGCCGGTGGGGCCGCCATGGCGGCGAGGGGCGGCGGCGGCCCGGGTAGGCCCACCGGCGCGGCCCGTCCCGTCCCCTCCGCCATGGCGAGGGGTGTCGTCCACCTCCCCCGGTGGCACGGCTTGGGGGAGGCGGCGGGGCTCGCCAGCCCCACCAGACCCGGCCATGCGGAAGGCGAGGGAGGGCGCGTCGCCCAGGGGCCGAGTGCGATGGCGGAGGGCAAAGAATACCCACCCGGTCCCCCCTTCGCTGCTGGCGGAGCCTCGGTGTTGGTCCTGGAGGTGTTTTAGGCGCTCCGCCCCCAGAGAAACCTCATCCTACTTTATATTGCCGACCGCAAAGTGCCCAGCAGCCATGAGTCAGCCCTGCCCCACATCGCAGGAATAGATAAGTGCTCCCAGACTAAAAACAAAAACAAAACCCCATCGAGTGGTCCCAGGGCGAGAGGGTTGGTCGTTCTTTGCCTTGTCTCAGCGGCGGGTGCAAAGTGGCTGTTGTCAAGCCCATTCCCACCCGGCGGCTTGGCGCCATGCTGGCTTTCACCCAGTGGAAAGCTGTGATTCCTGCAAATTACCCCGGCGCCCGGCAGCCAGTGCTTCTGAGCGAGACCCCAAATGCCACGAGACATGAAATGCAATTGGGAGAACCGGTAAATGAATAAGCTGCATTCTACAAGGCCGGGTTATTCAGCTGGGCTAGCGCAGAGAATCATAAAACATGAAAGACGGCTGATAAAAAGGAAAGTTGGAAAATAAATGATTCACAATAGGGGCCATGAGTGAGATTATCTCTGGAGACATCTCTAATTAAAGGGCGTTGGATAACTAGAGGGTTACATTTTCCTGGGTCAGTGGTCTTGAAAGAGAAATTGCAGTTGCAGTAACGTCAATAAAGAATGATGGTGACCTACTGCTAACAAAAGCACGTTCGGTAATTAACATGTGCATGTTTGTTATTTTTTCTGTGTTTGTGTCAGTTTTTATTGTACATTTTCATCCTTTGTTTCCCCCTTTCACTACAGACAGATGATATATAGTATTTTCCATTTTCTTTTAGAGAGGAGCGATTTCTGTGAAGTTATTTCACTGATGTTTTTCTCTTGAAATCGCAGCAGCTGCGTCGGGGTACCTTGTGTTTTCCAAGTCTACTCACACTATAGAAAACTGTGCAAATACTGTGTGCCAACACAAAATCAACTCTTTGTGTGTAACGACAAATACATTGTCACTTTTCAAAAGCATGGTTCTCCCCTGGCTTGCATTTTGCACGGTTGTCCACTTGTGTAA
The DNA here is from genome assembly GCF_964106895.1 of Numenius arquata. NCBI lineage: Eukaryota > Metazoa > Chordata > Aves > Charadriiformes > Scolopacidae > Numenius > Numenius arquata. The sequence continues at coordinate 6,960,754 of NC_133582.1, forward strand.
AGTGAGCAGCGTTTTAGTTTAGCGGCGTTTTACCCCTACTTCTCCTAGCTACGTGTCGCTGTGGGATAGCACCCCGCTGGAGAATTCGACCGGTAAACTTCACTTTCCTTTCCCAAGGAACGTTCAGATAAAGCCTTGCTCACCAGTGCCGGTTAGATTCTGGTTCTGCGGACATATGTAGCGTTCAGCACGTGAAAAGTCCCCGCAGTGTGTAAGGGGGACTTGCCGTGTGTTTAAACGCTAGCAGGACTAAGTCTCTTTGTTGCCTTGTTTTTTCCTAGAGACACGAAAATAATTTTGTATTGGTGTGAGAAGTAAAAATACTGTATTGAGGAGGACTGGGAGGTAAAAATAAGCCATGCAGCATTTGTAATGCTTTAGTTAGCGCGCCATGTGCCCATGATGCCACTGCGTTCAAAGTGGCATCATGTTCTGTTGTTTACGACACACTACAGGAGATGTGGCCCCGGGTAGTCACAGCTGGCCAAACAGAAAGCTCAACAAGGCCCTCTGCATCAGCCTCTTGCCCGTAGCACGCATCTCTGAAAGGCACAATAATTGCCATTTATCTCACCAGCCGACATTTAAAAATGTACGTTCCTATTTGGCTTAAAGGGAGCGGTGACATGGTGATACGGTTTAGTGGTGGGGTTTTTTTTAATCAGAGTTAGGCTGATGGTTGGACTAGATGATCATAAAGGTCCCTTCCAGCCTAGATAATTCTATGATTCTAAGCGTAAGGTGGAAAATGTCCATTTTAGATTTTATAATTCTCTGCGATAAAATTTTCAGTGACTTCAGCGTGAACCAGATCGTGCTTGTGCGGGACAGAGATTGGCACGGACTGAATGAAGTTAAAGCCAAGTAGGGATCGGGCACGTTGGCTTTTTGAAACCACACCGAGCACCTCTATGCAGCTTTTGGTACCCAAATACCGTTGATAATTTTGTAAGCAGGGTGGTCAACTCATAATGGAAGACAGCGTTGAGATTTCTGTATTTCATTCAGGTTCTATTATGGTCCGTTATATCTCTGTGTAACACTAGAAAAGTAAACAGAGTTGATTTTCAAGGACAAAAGGAATGTTACACCGACCGAATGAAACCTACTGTTTAAAAATGCTGGGTTTATGTCATGGATATTACATTTTAATGCATTGGCTTCACAATTAATTCCCAAACTGCTTATATTCCAGCAACAAATCTAGTCTGATCCCGTTCCCGTTGCAATCAACCATCTTCACGCCTCGATTTTCATACATGTAACTATTTCTGGGCCATTTTTCTTGAAGTGGAGCCAAACACATACTCCAGAACAAATACGAATTATTTGAGGAGATGTCACGTATGGTCGGTCTCTCAAAACGACCCGCAGTTTGTCAAGCGACGACAACAAAATAAGGTAAAAAATCAATGTGAAGAGGCACGATTCAGACATTATCCCCTGAATACGCGAGGGATGACTCGCCGTGAACGCTGCAGCGCTCTCCTCCAGAAAAGGCTGCATCCACACATCCAACAACTGGTTGTATCTCAATTCTGTGGACAAATTTCCAGTTTACTCACTACCTTTACTCATGTCTTAATTAGGTGGTTTCCCCACACCTCTGTGACTTCACCCCTTTAGAGAGGGACCGCCTGGTTGAGCTTATGGCACTTGACCTACTTTTCAGTGTTTTCTTTATGGATAACACAAAACTTTCCAGAACGCTTGAATTATGAATATCTATTTCAACCATATTTCATATGTAAATTTAAAAGATTTTAAATGGAATCCAATATTGTAAAACATGTCCCAACATCCCTTTCTGAGATCTCATTTGCATATCAATCTCCTGACTTGAATAGTCTTAATAGTGCCACTTGTTGGAGAGCTCTGTGTATTGCAAGGTATTTCAATCACGTATTTATAAAAACAAATTGCTTTTTCCTGGTGATAGGTAATTCCCAATCTAAAGGGCTTGGGGAAGAGGTGAAAGTGCTGCACAGAACAACTTTTGTTGCAGTCTTGGCTTCTGAAGCAAGCATGAGTGAGCAACGCGTTAGCGGGTCTTATGCAACTTCATCTTTACAATGGCAATGAAGGAGTGAAAAAGGAAAAATCAGGACAAATTTTGTGGTTTTTAATTGAGGAAATTGTCCTTTCCTTCCGAAGTACCTTTCACCCTGCAGCATCTGGGTGAAAAAAGATCAGCTTTCCTGGATAAGCCCTGGTCCTGTGCAGAGACCTAAGTCGTTATTAATAATTATGCACATATTCTCCTGGGCTGCGCAGGTAGAATTCACGAAATTGCATCATTTTCTTTGCCGTGATTAAGAAATTCACAGTTGATTACTGATTATGCTACAGGCACCGTATGGCTTTTCGCAACAGGATTCTCCCACGCCCCGGGTACGTCGCGTTTCCAGGAGCACTGACAGGACGAAGAGCATGCCCCGACTCGGTGGCTGCGACGGCTTACGGAGAAGACGTCACGGCGCGGGGTATCAAAGACCCACAGTGTAATTGTCTCTGCAGCGTGGCTGGACATGGCATCAAAAGCTCCACAAAGGACCATGTGCCATTCACAGAGCGTCAGATCCCCGGCATGATATTTTGAGGCGCTGGTGAGGTATAATATTTGAAGTAGATTGAAGTATTTAACAAAGCGTTGTTACTGGGTTTAAAACGATAGTGTCAGGAAAAAAACGGCAGGCACTGACCTTTAAAAAAATAGATGCAGATAACATAATAGAAAGGGAATTTAAGGAGCTCTTGGCTTCGTATGTCAAGAAATTGAGGGTCGGGAATCATTAAGGTTTACACGTCATGTCCAAAACGTGTTCTGTGGTCACTAAGTCAAACAGTAGGGTCCTCTCCGGGGGTTATATCTTTTTCGAAAAAAGAGAAGTAAACTGTTGAGATCTCCTGCTTGCTGGGCTTGCCAGACTTTGGTTTGACATACAGTAATTCGGGAAAAGTAATTTTATTCTTTCCACTGTTCCTACAGGAGGTTGGAATTCGTCAGCCCCAGAGGAAACACAGTCCTAACAGCCTTCTGGTGTCTTGAAGTTCAGTGCTGTGACAGGCAGTCCAAGTACAGCCCACAGCAGGTCCTGGGGATAGCCAGCCAGGTTAAGGCTTTGTCCTTGCCCATTTTGTCTTTAAATCAGTGCCGCTTTCTGAGATCTTCATTAGCTCTAGTACTGCTTTCAAATTTTATTTTTTTTTACTTAGTATGCTCATTATTATTTACAATTAGTCAGTAACATTTTAGAATTTGCTTTTAAACTTGTGTTTTAAAATATAATACATAACTGCATTGTAATTTTTTTTTTTTCTTAGTGTTCCAAAGGTCAAATCTGGCAAATTCCCTGATTCTGCAGGTCTGTATGATCCCAGAGTGTGCTTCCAAAAGCAAGGACATCCATAATGACATATTTAAACCTCCGTTCATATTCCCCTATCAGTAAGAATCAGCGCAGGCGAATCAGCTCCAAAAGTCCAATTTGAGGGCAATTGTGGACAAAGCTCAACCTTGTTTTAGCTCAGCTTGCTCAAAAGCCTTGTAATCCATTCTTTTTTTTCCCAACAACCTCTGTCTTTACAGCTACCCAGAAGAGTGAAAATGTCTGCAGCAAACCGTTGAGAGCACGGACAAAGCGTCTGCCTTGGCAAGGTTGTCCTGCAAATGAAGGGATGCAGAAGAGGATTGGAAAAAAGCCCCTCTCTCTTGAGCACTGCTGAGGGAGGGAGAACGTCTGGGACTGGAGGACAAGGAGGGCACATGGAGGTTAATCCAGGTGTGATGGAGCAGCGTTTGTGCTCTAGACAGTAAATATCAGTCATGAGACTTTTCCCGTGCAAGAGCACAGGGATATTTCTGAGCAGTCTAGGTTGCAGTTCCGACATGCCGCAGGACACCAGTAATCGGGCAAGATTTAATTCGAAGTCATGATTTGGGGAAGGAACAGAAGATGAGTAAGGAAAGAGAAACCTATTCACTAGGGAGAATTTACTATTTCTAAGGATTCTTCTGCTCCACATAGTCTTTAACATCAGTGAGAGTTTGTGCGCATGCACCAGTGGCTGACTAAATCTGAATCCATTAATTAGAGTAAAAAGCCTTGAGGTAATTATTGTTCACAAACAAAGGTCTTGAGTTGGTAACATCTCTGACTTTCTAGCACCCGTGATTCTGCTTTCAGTGGATACCTGCAACAGAGGCTTGGTGCAAATAAACGTCTTTCCTTCCAGGCTGAACGGTGCAGCCGCAGCCCAGGACATCTTGCTGTCATCGCAAGCAAGTCGCGAGGGGTTTCTTCAGAACTGGCAGTGGTGGTGGGGTGTCCAACTGGATGCCCAGCTGCCACTCATGCTTCTGGTGACTTTTCTCTTGGTCCTGAGCGCCGGGCTGCTCTCATGGTGGCTGTGCCCTCTCTTTGCCTCTGCAGGAGGAGACGTACTTTGCAGAGCGTGCTGCTGCTTCAGCCTGAGGAGGGATTTCTGGTCATGAGTCATGCAGGATGTAGCAGATGGCGGGAGACACGAAGCCATGAAGACAATGCAATGCTGGTTGGATTGGGAGAAAAGAGTGGGGCACTGGAGGTGGGCAGTGGAGACGGAGAGGAGGAGGAAGCAGAGTTCAAAGCCACCAGCTTCGTCAGAGCCTGGTGGTGGTAGGTGCTGCTGCGTTATGGGACATGGCCAAGGTGCCCATCAGCGTGCCTTCAGAGGGAGGGGTGGGACGTGATGCACAGCAACATGTGGGAATGTAAAATTTTAGAAACGGGTCTGAGCGTTGTGTAGTTTAATAGTAATGTGTTCTTCATGTAGCTGAAATGTGTCTGGAGCACGAGAAGGTTTGTGGAGGCCAGGGATGCCTTCTGGCTGAAGAGAAGCCTGAGAAGGACTGGCAGGAGGGCAGGTGGGGAACATGGAGGATGCAGATGTACTGGCACTCAGCAGGCACACACAGTGGCCATAGTGGTGCGGTGGCTCCCACTGCCTCTGACGGCCTTGGAGTAGATGTTGGAGTTGTTATTCCAGGCTAAATCCCTGATGCTGTGCAGTTCTGAGGGGGGGTTGGAGTGCTTCAGTACTGTACTGAAGGCTTTGGCTTTTGCAGGGGCAATTTATTTTGCTTTTAGCTGTAATATTAACCAAAGAACTATGGACCCCAAGAAATCTGTGGATTTTCACTCAAATAACTAACAACTGTTTGATTAATTTACTTCTTACATCAATTGCTTTCCCTTTTTTAAAAAGGCTGGCGGATTGTTCTCGCACTTTAAGCAAGGGCCGGGACAGAAAAACACATTTCCGTAAGGGTGAAGATGACTCTTTCCATGCAGAAGGATTCATAAGCTGCATTCATATATTTTTTGATTAATAGATAGTGTTGCTGAAGTGTTATCTCTTAAGGCAGAGGCCAAGTCTCTGTTATTTTTCTGTCTCAGAGGTGAAAGCAGAGTGCATTGGCTTGCAGTGTGTGTGTGTGATTTTTTTTTTCTTTTTTTTTTTTTTTTTGTAGCCACAGCAAATAATTGTGCCCCCTGATTACTGGAGTGATTTAAAACTGCTCTTTGCTATGTTAACTTGAAGTTGTGAACTACAAAGGTCTGCTGTGAAAAGCGTATGAATAGAAAAGGGACTCTGCTGGAACTCGCTATTATGTTTGAAGTTGGTGGAAACTAGAGATTGAAAAGACCCACTAGTTCGCTGAATGAATTCATTGCACGTGCAAGATAGAAACCCCTTGCGCAGTGATACCCTTCCTACATTTCTCAGGAAAAAGAAAACACCTTGAGGTGTTTCTGGAGAAAATGCTTTGACACAATGCAATCTATTAGGATGTCTACATTTTGACCTGGTCTGCCATCTAGGTAATTTTTGCATCAAATTTGCAGTGTCAGTTGCAGAATGACTAAAAAATTAAAGCTTCATGTAGAACAAAGATGATTTATTATGTATTTCTCTTTCTTACGCATAAAGGAAATGTTATTCCACTGCTGTTGCAGTTCTGGTGTTCTTTGAAGAATTGTCAGTTTACATGTAAATGTTGTGGAAATATATATATGAAATGCAGGGTAGATAATGTGGTGGTTTTTTTCCTTTTAAATAGAAGTCCAATAAAACATTTTTTAACAACTGGCAACCTGCGGTGTCTGAAATTCAGATAACGATACGAGTAAAAGCTTGAAAGCGGTCAGTAAGGAAACACAAAATTGGTGATATTTGATGGTTATCCCAAGTGGAAAGAAAAGAATAAACAAAGGCTGCAAAGAGTGACAAGAAAATTCCATGAGAAGAAATTTCAATGGTCTAATAATTGAACTTAATTTAATTTAACTAGACGCGTAGGCCAAGAAACCTTTTTTTTTTTTTCTTTCTTAATGGACTTTCATGGGAAGTTGATAGAGTTCCTCAAAGGAATAGACTTGCTAGCTGCAATTTATGTATGGTACAGCCTACTTTTGTCTTTAGCTTATGAAATTTGGTCTAGTTTGTCATGACTACTTTCTTTGTTAAAAGGTAAAATGCACATTGGGCAAATGTTCTATGGCAATTTGCATAAAAAGTGATGACAAAGAGCAATTAATTCCTCATTATTATGCAGTGAAATGCTACTTTGCTCCTAAGTGACTGTAGAGGAGGGCTTTTTCTCTGTGTGTAAATCTGTTGCGGCATTGTTCTAAAAATAGTTCTTAAGAGCCCTCTGCACTCTTTATAAATCAGGGTCTTTGACACTCCGTTCGATTCTCCACAGAGAGATTTTTCTCACACATGCTGAACACTACAAGTATCGCCCAAAATATTCATCACAATAATAAGCATCAGAATTTCGTTAAATAAAGCAAGATAGAGGAATTTAATATTTTGTCAAATTAGATCTCTATCCTTTTTATCTGGAGATCAGTATTCAAAGTACACTCAGATCACACACAAATAGAAACATATTCCTACCACACACAGCTAGTCTGTACAGAACAAAGCGTCGAGATATCGTTTTCTATGAAGGCTTGATTCTGAGTACAGATTTCATTACTGGCTCACCATAGGATAATGAAATTCCTTCAGGGCAAAGATGAGGTACATCAAAGAGGCAGCGTGGAGAGGCAGACTTTGTTAGTGCATGCTCTGTCACCTGCATTACTGGTCTTTGCCTGCCTTTAATTTGTAAGGAAATGCTAGTAATTCAGACTCTTTTATTGGACCAACTTATATTTATATATATACATGCATACATGTATGTGCGTACGCACACGCACACAGAAGTGTATATATTTCAAAATACAAAACCTTCTGGAAGTTGCGTGGCTTCTTTGCAGCTGAAATGGAACACAGAAAATAATTAATTTCTTGCTAGCAAAAATGACCCTAAAAGCACCTTTGCATTTAGTAAATAAATGCTGACTGCAGTGCTGTGCAGATAAATAACCCTTATTGCAACTTGGCCTTTTTCTTTCTGTAGCAGTTCAGAGTGACTTCGGTGCTTATGGAAATGAGAGGCCAGTGTTCGGTAAGCCCAGGGGCTGCTGGAGACATGAATCACCCAAGCTTTCCCACAAAGCTTTGCCAATGCGGGAACAAAAGGGCTGCCCTACAGAAAGGCATCACGGGTCTATCTAGTCCAGCATCCCGCCCCTGGCAGCGGCCAGTAACTGATGCTTCAGAGCAAATCAAAACCACAGCAAGCCCTCGCTAATTATGAGATGCTATGCATAGAGGAAAAAAAGAAAAGGTTGATCCTGACTCACAAGAGAGCAGTTTATGCCCCGAAGCGTGAGGTCTGATTTCCCTTGTATCCGTTTGCTTAACTCACACAGTTACAAATACTATTTATGCTTAAAAGAGTTTCTAATCCTCTCTTGGATCCTCATCAACAATCTGCCTCAATAACCTGAGCTACCAGGAAGTTCTTGGGGCTGAGCACACACTGCGTGGAAGCTTTGTGCTTTGCTAGTTTAGGGAAAGTTTTCCAGCCTTGGCCTAACACCCACTGCCCTGAGGATCAGACCTAATTGTCTAGATGGAAAATACCCAAAGCTACCGCTCCCTTCCCCTTCGGTCCTCCCTAACTGAAGCACTTAATTCTTTCCCACCCCCCCACTTGAAAAACTACTGCTTTGGGTAGATTTCTTTCGCTGGCACAGGGTGGTGGTTCCCGCTTTCTGTCCTTCTAGGAGGTTGGGACAGGTTCCTCTGTGTGTCTCACCTCAGTTGGAGAGAGGTCTGCCCGCGGGCAGGGGACGCTGCCTGGCCACGCAGCCTCCCGCTGCTGCAAAGGAGAGGGCAGAGGAGAAGCTCATGGAAGGCAGCAGTGATGCCAGCTCCTTTCTGCTCTTCCAGCATTTCCTCCTGAAGTACTCTGTGGAAACACGCAATGCCTGTGAGACTCCCTCTCCTTCCCAGCCTATTCCAGATTTTCTGTTCTCCTGGGCAAGAATGCAAGCAATGTTTTCAAATCATCCTTTGATGGCCTTGAATGACCTTGAGCGTGATTGCCGAGTGGTCTTGGCTCCATTACAGCAGAGCAATAATCCTCTCTGTGCTCTCCCCATTGACTGTGGGTTTCTTCTGTGTACATCTCAAAATGGTTACTTAAATCCAGCACACAGAGCATGACAGAAAGACCAGAAGGTAAAGGAGATCCAAAAAAAGCTTAACTACTTCCCATGAGGCATTAAATGCTGAAGCCTAAAGGTGTGACCCTGAGCTCCTAAACAGAGAGGTGCCCAAACTCTGTAGGTTTTCATCCCAAAGCTGGCCTTTGTGACCTGAGGCTGTCATTGCTGCTCAGGCGCAGACAAGACTCAATTTTGATGGTGGCAAGCAGGCTGGAGCCTAAGGGTGTGCTTCCAAGACAGCTCCAAACAGCCCTCGTGGGCTCTGCTGCCATCTCATCCTTACCTCTGGCTGTGCTTTCCCACCTCTCCCCCACCGCTTGCCCCTCGGGCAGACACTGGTGTTTGTTTGACCTTGTAGTAAGCTGGTTGGGGAGCTAAAGTGGCTGCACATTTCTTTGCAGGATTAGTTTTCTGCCAGCTTAACTTCCTGAACCAGCTGACCAGGAGATCAGACAAGACCAGGGCTGGTGCAAAGGGAGGAGTGGCAACGGGAGGCTGGGGACAGGACAGAGCTCCCTGGACTTGTCTGGACCTCCAGCCTCAAGAGTCCACCAACGAGGCACCTCTGTCCCATCCTGGCACTCTGCAAGAAGATGCTCTGCCCGCTCAGTGGTCCCCAGCATCAAGGCTCACCAGCATCTGCTGTGGGATGGAGCCACTCTGCGTTTTAGCGAGGGGCAGTGCTGTAAGTCCAGGGAAGAGTGGTGGGGAAGGAGGAGCGGGAGGACCGGGGGGTCGGGCAGTGGGCTCAGAGTGCGAAGAAGAAGTGATGGGTCTGGTGGCTCATCGCAGGCTGAGAAGCTGGGAAGCATTCAAGCCCCGTGAGCCCCTTTGGTGCGAGGCAGAGGCACTGGGTGAGTCGGGAGCACTACAAGGGCTGGGCGTGCGCAGCCCGTACGAGCAGCGAGGAGGGACACCTGCGTGTTTTGCTGGATAAAGCCCATTTCCCTTCATGCTTTCACCATACCCAATGTCACCCATGCCTCTGTTTCCATCATCTTCCCCAGGATCTCATCAGCTGCCGCTCCAGCTGTGTCAAACAACAGAACAAACCCCAAATCAGAGCCCATGTTTAGCAATGGTCTCCACACAGGAGATACAACCTGCCAAACACGGAGGTCTGAAGCTGCCCGCCGTGTGTCAGTCCGTTTGTCTAACGTGGCTCATGCTGGTCTATTTGCTTAAGCATCATTACCTGCGTCCTGGGAGAGGTGGGAGGGATGTCTTCTGCAAGCTCTACTGAATTTTCCTGAAACCACCAAGCGAAGAGAATGCCATTTCATGTCGAGATGCCGTTATTTCACCTACGCGCGCGTCGTGTTGTGTTCTTCAGACTACGTTTTCCATGCCTGGGGTGTATACGTGTGATCTACTGAAATCGCTCGCCGTCTTCCATAATTTATGCTGCCCTTCAGTCTTAGCAGCGTGCGTAAACCTCAGCGACGCCTTGTCACTCCTCTCTAAATCATTGTGAAAAATCATCCGAGGAACAGCCCCGGACCTGGGGCATTCTGCCTTTCGCCTGCTCCACTTTTCCAGACCAGGCTCTGAGGTGGCAGGATGACACAGCAGAAGGAAAATCACAGCCAGCAAGGTGTGAAATAACATCCCCGATAGCAGGAAATCGGAATGGATAATGTGTTAGTACGAACCTTGGCATGGCTGCTCAACCTAGCAGTGTCATCCTGGGAGTGGCGGAGTCAAGGAAAACCCAGCTTTCCTGAAGGCAAATGTTCCCCTTTTTCTCCAGGCAGCCTCTTCATAAAACCTCACGATGAGCAAATAGATGTAATGGGAATGGGAGGACATGAGGGTTAACCTTTAAGTCACCAGGGGTTTAGCATTTGCCGTTGTCACACAGGACTGTACTGAGGTTATTTGTTTCCTATCACATAATCCATTTATAATACAATGTACTAACCCACGATTTGTCATTTCACCCGTCGCTGTGCTATGAGGAGCTTTGTCAGAAGCATTTTTCAAAACCCGCTGACCCTTCCCACTTCTTTAATTCACTGGGACTTTTTGCAGGTTTGAGGGGAGGGAGCTGCAGCCCACCCGGCCTGACCCTGCACCCCCAAATTAACCTCGTCCGTGGTTGCACACAGTGGTCATCCTCAGCCCTGGGGTCGGCATTACCTGCCTTCATTTCTGACTCATCTCTTGGAACAGGGAAATTCTTTAGTCTCGGGAAACACCCTTGTTTTTCAAAGTCGCGGTGCAGGCTCTTGCCAGCCACTGTTCTGAAGTTTAGCTGCTTCTGAACACTCCTAGATTCTTTTAACTTCATCAACTTGGTCTTCTCAACTTGCTCCAGTACTTCTTCTTCAGAAATGTTTATCTTCATACTATCACACTCATCATTTCCATAAATTTCCAAATCCCCCACTACAGTGGAGACAAATGCAAATAATAAATTCAGCTTCTTGAAAATGTCTTAATCCTTGTTAATTGCATCCTTAATTCCTTAGTGACCCGGAGGGCCTACAGAGACACACATGCAGCTCTATTTATGTTTAGTCTATTTGAATAATTATGTATTGTTTATCTTAATATCTTTGGCTATTTGCTCTCTCTCCTCCCTCAGAATTACTATCTATTTACGGTTTACTTTTGACTTGTGCTGAGCTGGTTTGGGCAGAATTTCTAACATGTCTGTGTGAAAGCTCCCCTGGTTTTGTCCTGGAGGCAACATCTCTGAAGTTCATAGCACCATGCACTTCTTCCAGTACAGCAACCCCTGCCTTGAAACAGCCTTTAAGGCTCTGGAATTTCTTATAAAGGTTTTGCTTGCTTTGGTTCAGTGGGATAATGCAGTGCGATGTGATAATTCAGTGAAGCATTTGATTTTTTAAATATTATTATCATTAACAACGATATTAGTCAGGAGAACAACCTGAATTTAAGGTTGTCAAATACTTTCTTCCTGTCAGCTGCTCATAAACTGCCCCATTTTAACCACTGCAGATGATTTTTTCTATGCTCCGTGTCAAGCTCATCTATTAAAAATGTGGTTTTGTAAGAAGAGGAGTGGGGATTTGTGGAAGGGAGAGGGACTGGGAGGTGAGGGAGGAGGCGAGAGTGGGGCTGAATGAGGAGCTGGTGGGAAATACTGAGACCGCCTGACCCAAGGACCACAGCTGAAATAAAGCACCTGGACCTCTCTCAGCTGCCCGCGTGGGTGACTTACAGCGTGCCCTCTTGGAGCTTGTTATTTGTACAAACGAGGCTCAGGAAAAGACCGCAAACTTAATTTTTATGTCTGATGTGAACTAGCATTGAGCCAAACCCGTAAAGATGCACGGCCAGTTCACTGCCTTACCCAGCCTCTGATTCCAAGCAATTTTCATTTTAACTCCTCAGTGGGAAGGTCATGAGAGAAAAAAAATCCCTTTTGACTAGGTTATCTTTGCCTTCTTTTTATGGCTTTGGTACAAAATGGATTAATTAAAAAGGAGAGAAAAATAATCTCTTCTTTTCTCTCGTCATGAGAACTACATGTGCTGTGTAGAGAGAGAAAAGAAGTGAGTGCTGTAAGTGATGGATTATTTTATGTACTTCATGTGAAAATTTGGCCAGCTCATTTCAAAGCAAACTATGCCTACAGTACTTTAAAGGGAAGTAGGAGGAAATAATAATAATTATATCTGAATTGGCTTAGGGCTAAATTCTGTAAATGAATATGGGTGTGACTGGGCAAAATGTTGTCTTGATGTTAATCCAAATGAAAAATGAACCTATCAAACCCAGATTCAGTTGCAAAAATTGTTATGTGTGTTATTGTATATTCATGCAAGGATATTTGCGTTTTTTATTTTCTTAACTGAGTATGCAAATTAGCCTACTCCTTATTAGCCTTGGCAGGAGCATATTCATATGAAAAATTATGACAACTTAATTTCAGTCTTGAAGATCCAAAATGGCCAATGTAAATGTTAGCAGAGAAAAGGAAAAATAATAAATTAGCGAGCTGGGTGTTTGTGGGTTTTGTTCTAAAGTAGATGAGAAAGTGGGTGAGGACCAAGGAAGGGAAAGACCAGTAAGTTTATCTTTATCTATGGAGTTAGTGATATCTTTAGGGCAGATGGGATTATGTTATTGATTAAGGCCAATAGCCAGGATTATAAAGAGTAATAAATAAGAAAGTTATTAAAGGGAGCTTATCATAGGAAAACTTTGATAAGTGGGGCATTATAGACAAATCAAGGAAGGACCAAAGGATAAATGGAGTCCAGTAGTGGAAAATAGAGGTCCGCTGCAGCTCTTAACTGCAGCAGTTAGGGTGTTACGGAGAAGCAATTTTTTTCAGTATCCAGAAACATATGGGTTAAAAATTCTTTCTCAACTGACAAGGGCTCAGCTAAACAGATCAAAAAGAGAAGGGAAACCAAAACACAAGCTCAGAAGTTGCCTTTGCCTTGTACCGGGAGTCAGAAAATGTCAAAAGATGTATCTTATCTTAAAAGGCTAAATGAAAAGTTAGAGTTTCTCAGTACATGAAGAAAGAAAAGCTTTATTGAAATAGTTTCTTTGTCGCATCCTATAAAAATATTATGAGGACAGCGTGTATAAAAGAGTAAGAAAAACAGAGGTTACTGGAAATTCGTGTAAAGGCGAGTTTCTCTGTTTTATAGCATAATGAGAGAAAGGCATCACTCCCAATACTAGAGTTTCTAATTATCTGGGAATTTTTTTTTTTTTGTTATGGTTTCTATACTTTTCTGCTAAAAACGTAAGGCACTTCCTGAAAACAGCATGTTAGAGACCTTACCAGACTAGCTGGATAACCCATCCATCTTCCCTCACTCTGATTAATAAGCGAGAATAGTCATATTCTCCAGAAATACATTCTTTGAAGTCAAGGACTGGGGTTTCCTCCAAGGGATTTTGACCTACCATCCACGAGCAGTGACGTACCAGCAGCCACTCCTTCAGTGGCACCGTGCAAAGGGCCCTCCCCTGCCACGGGATGCAGTTGTGGCTGCAGAGCTGCCTGGATGCTCATCCCCACTAGGACTGCTACCGCCGATTCTGGACCAGTTTTCTGTCAAGCCAGACCTTGAAAAAGGTTGGAGAAAATAAGTTTGCTCTGATATGAGGTGGTCCTCAAAGAATCCTCCTGCCAGCTGCGAAAAGCTGAGGGTTCAGTAGTTCCAGCAGTTCGTCTTTCTTTCCCATTGCCTGAGCTGATTCCTTCTGGGTGCCAGGTCTGGATGAACGTGGTTGGAGTTGGCCTGTCCATCATTTCTGTAAATCCTGGAGATTTTCGTACTCCACTCCTTGCCCGGCTGGAAGTACATGAGTAGGGCTGAGGGACCTGAATGAAACTGTTTTCAGTGCTTTTTGAGGGTCAAACACTGAAATATTTTCCATTGAGGCACAAGGTGCAGGTGCAGGCTAGAACATCAGCACAAGAGGTTACCCTCAGTTGATTTGAAACCTAATGAAACTTTGCCTGTGCAGTAAACTTAAGCAAAGTAAGTGGGAACTGTTTTATCCTAAATATCTCAGTTGAGTCTATACCTTATTTCAAGAAGGTTCTGGATGATACTGCTGAGGCAAAATTTGCTGAAGAACTACGGTATCCACCCTGAAAGTTGTGGTGAGATAAAAACCACTCAAAGTAAAGGTCCACTTCTGAGCTCAGGTGGGTTTTTGAGCCTGTTCAGGGCTGCACTAACCCTGACGAGGAGAAGGGTCTTCGTCTTTGTGCATGGTGCAGCCTCTGCAGCAGTGTTGCACGATCAGAGCTGGGTGGACAAGAAGACTAACGGTGTTTCTTAGAAAAGGCTCAAGGTTGCTACTAGAAGAACATGCAGAATTCGTAAGCTGCAACAGCCTAAATTCAGGTGGAATGCAAACACAGTAAGGATTTTGGGTAGCTAGGACATGGGCATCCTCAGGAATGCCAGCTCAGATATAGAATAAACCCTTTTCATGACCTATGACCAGGTTGAAAATGTCTCAGTTCAGTTAAACAGGGAGAAAATCTGCCTTCAATTAGATAAATTCTGCTTTCAAGTTCTTCATGGCTTTTTGCTTTGCTTACTCACTGGTACCAGTGCAAATTGGTCATAAGTCACTTATGAAATGAGAATGATTTGTACCAGCCACGCACCAGAGAAATGACTTTGCAGCCCACTGGAGACCCTGTCCCATTGACTTCACTAGGTGTTATGTGACTGTAATTGAGACTGTTGCTGGCCCCAGATACCCTGATGGACACCATCCATCGCCTGCTATGCTTTGTTAGTTTTTGCAGCGAGACTAGAGGGTGGGATAAGCATCTATAAATCCGTATCCAAAATATTGTGTTTCTCCTCTTTGTCTAACTTAAGCGCCACAAGCTCTCCTTCTCTCCTTCTTCCCAGCCAAGAAAATACTGCTACAGTGCACAAATGAAACCAGGTATTGCTGCTATTTTTGTGCTACAGATATGTACTCCGGGAATAATTGCTACATGTCCTTCTCCCAGCTGAAAACCAAGTAAAAGCAAACCTTAACCGTTATGCTGGTAAATAACTAGCTATGATTTCTGTTAACAAAGCTTTTTTTCACGCACGGTGGAGAAGCAGCAGACTGGGAGTGTTGTTAGCAATATATTGTCTTCTTGCTATTGTTAGAGTGGCACATCATCACCTCATTTTATTTCTTCCATCTGTTTCATGCCGGGTTTACTATAATGCTACTTTGAGAATACTGTGATCGTTTGTTTGTATTGATATCAGAAATAAATATAAAATGTTTTTGAAGGCACCATAAGGATGGAGAGTTTGATGGGATTACGGTAAAAGCAAGCAAGCTGTGAACAGAGACACAGGCTGCTGCAGGATACAGGATCTGTGGAAGAAATGAGTTAGAGGTTATTAAGGCAGAAGGAGAAGAAAGATGTTCTTGTGACTAAGGCACTGGACTGATACTAAAGAGGTCTGGCTTTTGTTCCTGGATGCGTTATTGGATTCCTTTGCGACCTGTGACAAGTCACTTAATCTCTCGTTGCCTCAGTTCTTCCCCAGTAAAATGGAAGTAAATAAAATTTCTTTACCTTACTGATCTACTTCAGAGATAAATCCATTCACTAGTTATGAAATGCTCAGCTGTTAAAGTGATGAGCACAGGGGAAAATGAGTAAATCAATGAATTCTAACTCACTGCTTGTGATGAGTTTAGCAAGTCATTTCTCTGGCCAGTGAGCCTGGTATGAAGACAAGCACTGGCTTTCTCAGTCAGAAATTTGCCAATGACCAGTGTTTTGTGTGAAGTTGTAAAAAGGTCTGAGACACTTTTAATGATATAATGTCAGTAAAGGGAAAAAAAAAAAAAAAGATGAAACTCCCTTTTTACTTATTACATCAAGGAGGAAAAGGCCCAAGAGAGGGAATGATAGATGTCCTAACTGCATAAAATGAAAGCTCGAATAGAGGAAATGTACAACTTTTCTATCACTGGGAGACTTTTAAAGATTAAAACATACATGAGCTTGACTTTTCACTGCCAGGTACTTTGCACAGTCAATTACATCCACGAACAGTGAGAATAAAGTGCTTCATGTATAGCTGGTTGCATTTTATATTCCCCTTGCACTTGTATAAATGACCACACAAGGCACTAGGCATGGAGAATCCATTTCCCATAGATTTCCAGCATATCACAACCTGAGGATGTTGCTTTATTCTTCAGTACCATGTTTGTCACTAAAGCTACAAAGATATGATGTAAATGCTATCAGTGAATCACACCCAGAAAGCTTCCTAATCCTAGATAACTACTACATGACGCTGTATGTGTTTGGAACTGATAAGGAAATCTTTCAAATTTCCTATTATCTTTGATTAGATACGGGTTTCGGTTTTGATTTAGTGTTAGGCACCTACTGTGAGGAACAAAGGAGGTGTCACAGATAACGGAGAGATAATTGTTTTAAAAAGTGAAATCCCTAAGAGAATAAAAAGCAGGTTGTTGAATTTCTTCTCGTTTTATTGATTATTCTTTCACTACGATTATCCATCTGCGGAAACATATGCTTTCAAAGGAGTTAATCTTATCTGTGAGATGACTAACATGCATCTAAATTTTCCGCTGTTACATACCAGTGACATGTCTTTAAACCAGACCCTTCTCCCCGATGTGTCAAATACCAGTGATACTGACTGGTTTTCCTTTAGGATGCAGACAAGTAGTTTTCTTTGAATCACTGTGCTCTTCCTTCATGGCTCACATGTGGTTGAAAATTATTTGCAGGCAGATGCTGACAATTTCCTGAAGAAACTTCATGGTTCATTACCTCCCTTTATGATAGCAGCAAAATAAATTGCTGTAGAGTCAGTTAATGTGATAGAAAACGTTCAAATTTCCAATAATAATAACAATAAAATCTCAATCCTGCTCTGTAAACTCTTCCAAAATACTTTTCGAATCACCTCCCCTTCTGCATTCGCACGCAGATCCTGAGTCTTACTTTGTGCTAAGTAGAACAAAGGTGGCCTCTGCCCTGCGAATGCTGCTGGTTTGCGATGCTGCTTAAAGAGATTCTTCAGGAAAAAAAAGCAATGTGCATAGTTTAGTGTTAGGGCTGGATGGGCAGAGGAGAAACAAGGACTGGGGATTGTTGCTTCTGCTGGGGGTTGCTTGCCGGGTCCTTAACATGAGTTAGAATTACAGCCTACAACGGAATATTGGTTAAATGCATGCTCACATCTCTCCCTAGAGAGGGATGGACATCTATCATATAATAAGCATATAGCTAGGGTGTATATTCTGGTGATCATAACATGAGTACAAGCGGTACAGTGAGCAAGAAAGAGCAGACAATTGGACATTACCAAATTCCGGTGTCTTTGCCGTGCTTGATATTAGGACTATCTGGAAATAGCTGTGCTGGTTTACATTTTGCTGAATGGCCTCCTGGCCAGGTTTCCAAAGAGGCTTTAACTGAGCTGACTCGCATGTTCCGAGGGAAATAACAACAGGGGTGCTTTGGGGCTCGCTCCTGCCAGTCAGGAGGGGGATTTTCTCCAGAGCTAAGCTTGGATTCTGGACCGTATTGGCACAGCCCTTGAGTATTATCACAGCTCATGGCTCTCAAAAGGGCAAAACGCAAGAGGGTGAACAAAAATAGGAAGCTGCAATTGTGGGGGTGAGGTGGGGTGTTAGTAAAGTGGATTCTCTTGGTCAGCGTGGGAGATGCTGCATGAAAAAAAAGGTGAAGGTGGCGTAGCCAAATGTGACCTGAACCAAGACAGGAAAATGCTTTTGAAAAATCGGTGCTAAAGAGCTTGCATGGGAGTCAAATAGATGATATCCCTCTATTTTGAATGGTAGAGCGACAGGTTCTGTAGGTAACCGTGGCTGCACCCAGGGCGGGTGGGTGGTTATGACCTCCGTAATGTACGTGTCAATAAAGCACGCAGGTAGCAAATCATAATCTCATAGCAAGCAAATAACTCTAAAGAGGAGATTTGCATCCTAAAAGCGTGCCCTAAGCCAGAAGATAAGTCTTCCAAAGCCTGTATTTACCACATGTAGCACATGTTTAACCCTGGGTGATGTGATTTCACTTACAGTTGAAGCTAATACCGCAGCTCAAACTCCGGGGGTACGCAGAGCTGAGCAGTGTTTCAAAGTGTGTACCCCTGGACAGACTAACCATTTCGGGTGGAAGAAAGAAATAGGGTTTATAGGGATTGGGCGAAAGCAGAGCTTGTATCCTGTTTCTTATTTTTCCATTAAGCCTAATCAGTAAGTAAAGGAATAGACTTGACATGCAGACCTCTAAGTTCATCGCTGAGATGAAAGAAGGCACTCAGCATGAAGGCACAAAGGCACAAGAAAGACAGACAGAGAGGTAAAAGAGGAAGCAAAAGGCAAAACTTCAGTAGAAAAATCCAAAGCACCAGAATGGCTGATTTCAGCTTCAGAGAGTCGCCCTGAGCATACATTAAACCGGGTTCAGCTGCTCTATGTACCATCAAATATTTCATATTAATAATTAACAAGTCACTGGCTGTCAGAGCAAGATTCAAATGGATGGAAGGGGAGTTTGGGTCACCTTCCCTAGGACTGAGAGTCTTAATGAAGGGATAGCTTTACTGCACTGCTGAGGAATGATGACATACTAGGCAGAAGGATTAAGGGATATACATCTTGAAGGCTCTCTCCATACTCACTCCCCCGTAGGAGAGTATTTCATTCCCTCTTTTTATTCTTCTCCTTGATACACTGCCAATGTGTACACATAAAGGGCTTGATCTTGCCTGCCAATGTGTGATGTACCCCAATGTACGTCTCTGGAAAATGAGCTTGCATATATGCAAACTCAACAGCAAAGGTGCTGTGTATCAGGGACATGACTGCATTCAATGACTGTTATAAATCAGAGTGCTTGGTGTGTCTTTGCTGGACACATTCTCATTTATCAAGGTGATTTTTAAACCTGTGCCTAATTCCCATGCGTGAGAGATGGGAATTCACTGAAAACTCTTGTAATGCCTTGTTCTGGCTTTAGATTTTCTCCCCAACACTCCTGTTCACCTTCAAACCTACTTGAACATGAACATAAATGATAGACCACAAGGCACGGGGTTTATTGCCTTCACATGGATCGCTGATGGGCTCATGCCATTACATGAAGAGCTCAAAATGGGAGCCAAACCCCAAGTTTTCCTTGTTACTCCGTTGAAGTGGAGAACTGAAATGGTAGGAGTTCAGAGAGACACCAGAAGACCTTCACAGCCTTGGCTGCAGGACCACTAGTGACTGCAGCTAAAGAATAGCCCTGTGGGAAGTGGCGAGCGGGATTTAAGAGAGAAACTGAGGAAACAACAGTCTCTTCAAGATCAATTGGAAATGTTTATGAAGTCGGGCTGCCATTTGCACCTCTGGCTAGGGATGAAAAACGAGCATAAAAGCCATGTAGAATTACCTTTATTCCAGTCCTACAGAAGGACAGACAGACACACTGACAAACTCCGAAAGCCCAGAAGAAAAAGTGGCACATTTCAAAGAGCTAATTACAATTTCTTTCCCTTGGAGATTAATCCACTGACTGTAATTAAGCTCCCTCTATTTTTGAGATCTTGGCAAGATCTAAGAAAAGCGCGAGCGAGCGAGAGAGTGCCCTTGCTAGCCAAGCAGATTTTTTACTAAGCTCTATCAGCCCTAATTAATGGACCTTTGTGTAAAACCAACAAGAAATCAGATTTCCAATAGAGCTGAATCAAATGGCTTTGGCTACCTCTGCACACACAGTGTGTGAGGAGCCAGGCCACAGCCAGGATTTACACATTCAGAGGATGAAAAGGAGGCGTAGGGGGGGGAGGCAGGATGAACAACTCCCCCCACACCAACTCCTTCTTCTCCTCTGCTGCTGCTGCTTTGTTCTGTTTGTAATCTTACCAGATGGCTAAAGAAGCCTAGGGAAGAGATTGCCTGAAACAGGCAGGTGATGAGGCCGGCAGCAGGGACTCCGGCAGCGATTGAAGGAACTGATACAGCTCTCTAACCCTTGCTGCTAGCAAAGTGCTTTGCTATTCTTCTCTTGCTCATGGCTACATCGCATTTTGTGCCTTTCTGATGGCCAAGAGGGATGCTAGAAGCCAGATCCTCGGCTGGCAGAAGTGAGGATAGCGTCACTAACATCCCTAGAACGTGGCTGATCTATGCTAGCTGTGGCTTTAACCCCTAATTTCGGCACACCCCAGCTCTGCTCTTCTCCTCACAGCTTCTCCTAGGAGTATGCAGGCATACTCGTCTCAGAGCAGGGAGGACCTAGCCCTTTCCCACAGCTGTACCTGGCAGACAACATGTTTTTCTTTCCACCTACACCAGGGTAACGCTACGGGCAAACAGTGGTGCAACAGAGACCGAACTGGGTCACGGAGAGCATTCAGAGGTTCCCCAGAAATCTCTAGAGAGAATATTGACTATGCCAACACCACCCTCAAGAGCAGACTTGACTATTTTCCATCCTGTAAGTGCAGACCCTGCCTGGGTTGAAGGTGTGCTTTCTGCAGCAGCTGCAGGGACCACACTTGCCTCAGCTTGCTCCGTGGGCTAGGATGCTCCCAGGTGCATTCAAACGAGCCAAGGGCAAGCTATTTGCGAGGCAGCTGTGTGGACTGAAAGTGGGTGGGATGTGGGGCAAAACACGCTCACAGCCACTCCGGGGCTGGTTTTCAAAGCCACCAGGTCTGTTCATGTTCAGTGATCCTTTGTAATCCAGATCAAAAACATGGCATTGCCAGAAAAGGTGGAAGCAGCTCGTTCTCCATTTCCATGGCAGCTCCCAGCAATCTGATGTGAAGAATTAGCCCTATAAGGAAAACCAAAACCTGTCGGGTATTTAATTCCACGCAATATATAATCTGACCCTGCTCTCATAAAAGTCAGTAGTGAAAATCCTGTTGACTTGAATGTCAGCAGAACTGGGCCCTATTACTGCACCGATGCACAATGGTTTCCAGTTATTGTGCAAAGACCCAACTTTGTCAGTTCTCTAATATTATTTTGGTTTGTGGATCGTAACGACGTAAATTAAAGTACATTTAAAGTTCTCGTATTCACCCACAATGAACTAAACAACAATAGAAAGCTCGTCTTTGTAGTTGAAAAAATAAACTGAAAGCCACAGAACAAAAGCTGAAATACCATAAAAATAAGGTAGGGATATTTTTCATAGCTAAGCTTATACGCAGTATAAATATCTTTTGTCTGATTTTTTTTTTTCCTGGAGAATTAACCATTGAATAAAAAAAAAAGAAAGAAAAATTATTCTACTGTTTCTTTTCTTAATCCTTATTATAATTATCTTTTAATCCTTTTAAAAACTTTTTTTTGGAATAGTATCAATTCTTGCTCTATATCATTGTCAAACACTGCTAAGACTTTTTGTATACCTTTTAAAAGCAGAAGCACTTCTACTAGAAAAGTAGGAGTGTTTATTTGAACCAATAACTCTTGAAAAAAGATAAAGTTTGAACAGACATCTCATACAGGAGGTTTTTCTCTGGGAGTTTAAGAGCTTTCTTCTACAAATGCGGTGATCGGGATGGGTAGATCATTACCTGCTCTTTTGACCTCTACCACACGTCCTATTTGAGTCTTACCTGTGGTCTCCTTGAAGTGGGAGCTACCAGATCTTCTACAGAAGGAAGTTAAAGGTCTTAAGGAAAAGCTGATCATCTTCGAAGAGGCCAGAAATACGAAAGCTTTTCTGACAAGTCTCCTCAATCTGGCCAGTATTATGGCAAATCTTTCAAGCTTTGGCAGGGCAGTTAAGTTGCCCTGGGAACATAAGAAACAAAGCAAGAGGCTGGCAACTTGTCATCACCAGAAGCAGAAGAACAGGAATGTTATCGTCACATCTGGAGGTATCGAATCACCACCAGGTGCTGAATCAGACATCTGAATGAAGAACCTGCAAGAATCAACTGGAAGAGAGGACACACAGGTGGTGGAGTAGGAAACCAAGAAATGCTGTCTCTGGTGGGGCAAACCTCAGAAAAGCCCATAAGGGCCTCCCAGCTGGTCCCAGTCAAGACATACGATGTGGACAGTCGCTTCTGCAATACCAGCCCAGTGGGACTGGTGGTGCATATGGCTTTTGGAGGCACAGGTGGGTCCCACATCAGTTTTCTGCTTTCCAGAAGTGAAGCGCATCATCACAGTAATAAAGGACACTCACGTGGGGCATCCCAGACAGATGTATTTGGTGGGGATCTACACTGGTGACATTAGTTTCGCCTAAGGCACTGTCCGTTAAGGATGTTGCCACTTTTTCGGCCATTACAGATCATGATGAGGCTCTCTGAAAGGTTATAGCCTCCACTTTCAAGTGGTGAATTAAAGAGGCGTTGGTGTTGCTGAGCACTTCTTAAAGTGCATCTGATCTTACATCCTCTTAATCTTTCTATATGATGTGCACTAAAACTGCATTATCATGTGCCCCTTTCTCTCGGGACGTACCGGCTAGACTCCTCTGGCCAGTAGCAACATTTCCTGAGTTTCCAGAAATGATGAATGATTTCTTAATGCAGAAGTACCTTAGCTTCACTGCAGTCACAAAAGCAGATTAAATTAGTATTGACCTCCACGCTGCAGTAGCCGCGCGGGTATCAGTAGGACGCATGACAACTCCGCATACCCTTTCTCATTCTGCTTGACGAAGATGAGATCATCACTGACCTAAAAATTGGCAGCTGCCCCTGCAGCAGTGGAAGCAGCCTGGTTTCGCTGACCTTGTAAAGAACGTAGCAACATCCATCACGTACATTTGGAACTTCACAAGGGAGAGTTTTCCAAAAGCTCCAACCTTTTCCTGACGTAACTGATTTGCAGTGTGGGAAGCATTACCTCAAGCTGAGCATTGTTTCATGCCATCCTGCTGGTGTCCCTCAGCCTGGGTTCTACACTCACACGGGGAAGTTGTGCTGCCGGAAAGATTTCCAGGCTGAAAGAAAGGAAGGACAGCAAAGCTAGCAACTGTAAATAATGCACAGTGATGGGAGAGCTCGAGGAGTCACTCACATATCTTGGGATTAAATGGCTAAAGGCAATAAGAAGGTATTTTTTGTCATATTAGGAATAAAAAATTCGTAGGTCAGGTAAGGGTCTGCTGCTACTTGCAAATGGTAGATGCATAAATAGGATCTTGAAAAGGCAGACTTTTTCAAAGAGATTTTTGTGCTGTAGGCGGGGTGGAGAGGGAGGACGTGCCCAGCTCAGATGAAGTTATAGCCAGAAGTGGAAACCTCTCATGTACAGAAAAAAGTGTATGAAGCAGCATCTGCTAAAGATCAAAATTTTCAAATCAGCCTGTTCAGATTGTGCCTAGCCAAGAGGCTGAAAGCCGTAAGTCAGGGTGCTCAGAGCCTGAAAAAAATGAGATACTTAGACAAGGAGTGAGCGGCGTGATTCAGGGAAGTATGAGACCTTGATGAAGATCTCGGTCAAAATAATAGAACAATGAATTGAGGGCTCTACAAACAATAATCTAAGCTCTAGTTACATCTGAAATTATAGCAGATGTTAGTCAGTATGGTTTCAGGGATGGCATGTCTCATCACACAAACCTGTTGCCCTCTTCTGAGGGCATTACTGGCCCGCAGATCTGCATCAATATATACGCTTATACTTCTCAAAGCCATTTGACTTAATACCGCATTATCTTTTGATTGAAAAACTTGCACAGAATGAGGAACACTTTCTTGGAAAGCCGTACTGAACAGAAGGACACAGGGGTCATTGCAAATAATTACCCAACCACAAGCACTTAACGCAATGCTGTGGGAAAAATTGGCCAGTGCAACCCATAGATGTATAATAAGGGAATATGAAGTAAAAGAAGGAAAGTGATTTTGAATTAATGACTGCTATTACGATACTTTGTCCACTTCTCATTTTCGTGCTTCAAGAAGGATTTGAAATACTGCAGAGAATTCAAAGGAGAGCTACAAAAATGACCCAGGGGCTGGAAGGCAAAGCCCAAAGATAAGGCTTATGCAGGCTGAGAGGTGACTTGATCTGTGTTTAGAGATATTTACACGGATAAATGAGATCCAGGGCAATGTTTTAATGTCATATATAAAAGCATAACAAGATCCAGTATCTGTAAGCTGAAGTTAAATGAATTCAACCTTGAAATAAGATGAAATAAAACCAGTTTCCTAGCAGTGGTGGTAAATGAATATTGAAATAGCTTACCATAACGGTGGTGGGCTTGACATTGCTTCATGTCTTTAGGAGGAGATCAGTTGCCTTTCTGAGTGATGTGTCTTCAAGCCATTACTATCAGAAAGTCTGTGGTGATACAACATTTCTGGCTTTGGAAAGGAGGAGGATGAGCCCCACACCTGAGACTGACCACGAGAGCAGAGGCAAGGACAAGTTATGGCAGTGTCATGTCAAATATGCGTATGTTTAGCCCCAACTTTTGCCCCAGTCTCCATTGACCAGTGTGTTGTGGACAGTGCTGGCTCAGCTAATGGGGTTCCTCAGGGCTATCTCTGAACAGCTCTGCTTTCTTCTATTATTTCTGTGTTTCAATGATGTTTGTATTTCATATATAATGAAAAAATACCTTTTCTAAATTAAAATAACTGTTAGACAGCTTGTTATACAAATGACCTGTGTTTTCATAGACGACATTGTCTAGTGCTGAGATGGCCAGACTGTTGATACCAAGTTTTAAAAAAGAAAAGAGAAATATCAAAAGCTCGGATTAATACATACAAACAACGTGGTATAATTATTTACAAAAGATTGACAGGTGTTAAGAATAACAATCTTTTTGCTCAGCCACCAAGTTCAGAATCGATCATCTCTTTGGACAATTGATGTAAAACGCTCTTTCTTCCCCTGTTCAAGGAGTGTGTGTGTGTTTTGAGTCTAGGTGTGCATATAGATTAGGTCAGGAGAGGACCTAATGGTCCTAGCAAACGTAGCGGCTCTCAGATATAGCCACAATTGGATCTGCTCTGTTTGTCAGCAGTACTCATATATACACAAATGCACAAAGACACCTTACTCTGAGAGATTTTTCTACCAGGATCATAAATTTATATTAGGGTACTTTTATTATAGTCTGCTTTTCTTGGCTTGAAAATATCAGTATATAATTTAATCCTCCCCTCTTGCTGCCTCTTTTCTGTTCCTCCCCTGAAGAAGAGGAGCTTGCAGTAAGTAGTGGCCAGAAGATGCCCTGAGGAAAGCACGGTCCCCCATAAATGGGAAATGAAACAGAAAGCTGCAATCATGAAAGAAGGGGCTCTGAACGTTTTTAATAACATTCTTCAAAAGGTGTCTTGTGAATGCTCACCACAATTTAATCCTCGAGCATTTGAGTGCTCCTGAAACATTGCATCTTCTAAAGGGGAAAAAAAAATCTTTCCTCTCTCGCGTTTCTAAACCCTGTGATTTTTTTTAGCAGTATGTTTTCTCGCAAAGCCAGCACATGAGAAAGGGAAAGCGGTCCCCACCCCTTGCAAAAGCGGGTACACTTGGGGCTTGGTGTGGTTTGCACCGACACCGTCCCACGCTGCTTGCGGCTGTTATTAGTGTTCCCTTCTTAAAGTCAGTCCGAGCAACCCGTGGGCACTGACTGCTCTTGTCCAAAGGGCTGACCGGGAGACTGGTACAAGGCAAATGTTGCAGGTTTGGCTGTTTTACAATTTGCTGGTTAAGCTGCATAGCCACATTTTGCCTCCAGATACGACCAGACTTGCTGAGTAAAGGCTCGCTGTCTAAAAAATTACCTTCTGACCCTGGACTTGCTGCTCTCCCATGGACAGCACATGCTGGATTTGAGGTCAGGGAGGCCAGTGGACTACAGTGCCTTTCCCAGCCCTGAGGTGGCCAAGGATCTGCAGAGGGAAATGACCTGGGAGCTGGACTCTGGACTCTGGACTCCTCTGGACTCCCAGCTCCACAACACTGCAGGAAAGAAAAACCCTGCAGGAAAGGCACACGTTGAAATATTCAAGTGAAGAAAGACACTCTGCAGTGCAGGAAGCAAGCATGTACTGGTCAAGGAATTAGATTACTCAAGGTGGTGACTCACCCAGTAACTATTCAGTGTTTGTGGTTAAAAGAGGAGCCTTTGCCAGAGAATGACTAAAATCCATTGGCACAGGCTCTAAAGGAATCATGACTGGGCCTAAATGACTGTGTACGCAAGTGAATTATTTTTCCGCCCCTTTCCACTGAAGCAAGGCGGAGGATAAAAAAAAAATACACCATCCCTGTTTACGTAGGTTATTACAGTGCCGGAGTCGCCTCAGGGGGCCTTTCCCGCAGCCGCTGTCGCTGGGGCCAGGTTCAGGCTTACATTTCCCTGTTCAGGCTGGGCTGTGATTTTTTTGTGCTCGTTTTAAAGGCTTGAGTTGGCAGTGTACAGCTAGCTCCGGGGCACTCATTCCTGCTCCGCTGAATGGTATATAGGAGGAGAAAGAACAAATTCCAGGATCTTGCAGTTTTGCCACAGAAATGAAAAACAGAACGAGTGGCTTTCGCAGGCTGCACCGGGGTAATGTGGGACTAATCTCAGCTCGATGGCTGCAAGCTGCTGAGCCTGGCAGCGGCTTGTCGCCCCGCATCTGGCAGGATCAAACCAAAGCCATCTCAAGTAACTCAGAGAAAGTACCACTAATGTCTGCAAAAAGCAGGAAGGACACGGCGTGATCAAGGCAGAGATGAGGCGCCTATTTTTCTTCCCACCGGTCTCCAAAATTGTTTTCCTGTTACCATTTTCTTTGTTTAATTCTGAGATCCCCAGTGCCCTGTTTTTTTTCCTCCCTACAGCCTAGCAAACCGTATTTACCGTCTTTGTCAAAGGTCAGTGAAATATTTCAGTGGCACGGGCTGTCAGCAAACATGCTTAGAAGAACTTGAGAGTATTTGGTTGCTTTTGTCAGTTTTTTTGTGGCTGTAAGGGAACTATGCAATAAGGCAATAGCCTGGCATGCACAGATGTGTGTTTCCCTCCAGTAAAGGTTAAAGCACAGCCCTGGCATAATTCAGAAAAGCCTTCCCACACCTGCTTTTCATTTCCTTTTGCTATTTCTGGTAATGAAAATTGGAAGTGTTGCGATAGATTTGGGGTGTAGAAGGCCTTCTACACATTTTCTTTTTTCTTAAAGGCAAGCCTGGGATTAAATAAATGTTTAAGACTCTAAAAGATGAAACCAGAGAATTTGTGGAAGGAGGGAAGAAAGGAGAAAAAGCTTGCTCAGGGTTATTATTTTTTATTACCGATCCAGCTGGGAAGCTCAAGTTGCCTTTCGTCCTTTTTGAACCTCCACTGTTTTTGCACCAGAAAATCCGCTACTTGCTGGAGCTGCCCCTTTTTTTAGGGTTTAACATGGAAACAACAGAACTGCAGTCTGTTTTACAACAAGCCATTGAGCTTCCTGTAGAAACAAATTCCTTTCCAGCATTTTCTTCCCCTGCTCGCCAGTCAGCCTTTTGTTCTCTTGTCTTTTCAAAGCTTGGCTGTGATGCCTGAAGGAAAGGGGCTAGCCTAGACAAATGCACTTTTTCCTGTCTACCCCCTCACCACCACCCCCTGACTGCTACTGAGGCACCCCCAGTAGATGTTGGCAGCAATTAGGGTGCTCTAAGTCCTCAGGGAGATCCTTGTTCACGTCTCCCCCTCCGCTGTCGTCACTTGGCTTCAGCAGAATCTTTGGGTGTGTTCTGTTTTTCTGGGTGGGATTTCTCAAACACCATCTCACCCCCTCCCACCCCCGCACCCTGAGGAAGAGCAGCCCCAAATTCCCACCGGCCCTGGCAAAAAAAACCTGCTGCCTTGATGGCTTTTGTAAACAGCGCAGACGAAACCCTCGGAGCAACACTGCGTGTAAGTTCGTATCTCACCTGAGCATTTCCCCAGGACACGCAAAGCCCAGGCTTCACTCTTGCACTGCCTCATTTGGAGAAACCGCTTGGAATGCTTGCATCCCATGGCATCCCACCTCCCGCTACGGGGTATGGGCCATAACAACTGGAATGTCCTTAATGGGGGAGGTTAAGATTCATCCACAGTGGTCGTAGTTTGACAGCGAGGGCAGCCTGTGAACGTGGTGGGTGTCCTGGACTCATGATCTGCTCCCTCCAGCTGTGTGGGGCTGCCAGCACAGCTGCTCTCCCCAGCCGGTGCTCTCTTTGTGGGCTAATGGGTGTACAAAGCTGGGACAGGGCAGGAGAGCTCTTTGCCTCCTGTGAGAAATGCCTGGGCAAGTTTTGGCAGCCAGCTCCAGGCGAGAATCCCAGGACGTAGCTGCCTTCGAGGGGCTTTGCCTGGTCACTGTCAGGCTCTCCATCCCCTGCACTGCAGCCTGTGGGGAACGCGGGTCTCTGCCCTGGGGCCACCTTTCCTACTGATGGGAAGCGCCAAGTCACGCAGCACTGAGTCAGGAAGAAATTTCGCCCCGGGTGCGCCAACACCCTCAGGCATGTTTGCAGATCTCATCCTGTGACTCCAGCCTCCTGTTTTCCTCACGGTGCTTTTGCACCTCCCGAGTTTTTTTGGTCAAATGATCGTGATGTGATGTCTGTGTCCGTAAGTGCCATTTTGAATACACGTGGACGTGCAGGTTTGAGTGTTTTGTTTTGAGATATGGGCAAGATGATCTCCAGAGGTCCCTGCCTACCTCAACACCTCCGTGTGATTCGGGGTGTGGGATTTTATATATGGAGAGACATTCCTGCCCTTCCCGCTCTCTCCACCTTTAAATCCCTTTTGGTGCCTCTCCATGCTTTTGCACTCCATTAAGGTTATTAGCTTATTAGCAGACACTTAGGAAGAGCATAGTTTGGTCTACCCACTCTGAAAGCTTCTCATCTAAATGGGAACTTTATAGGCAGGTCTCAAACCCCACAAGTCAGTTTAGTGTTTTCCAGACGCTGCACGTTCTCTTTTAGCATTCATAAAGCAGACTGACTCCATCACTTTGTCTCAGGGCTCGGGAAAGGAATCTCTCCGCTTGCTAATATCCTTATTTTAACGTGTAGGACAGAATCCCAATTGCTGTATACAAAGAGTGAAACTGAAGATGACGGGCCTTGAAAAAATGAGCAGGATCTGGTCCTGAGTTACGTGCAGCACTGCGCTTAGCTGCAGGGAAAGCAGGAAGGATGCGGAAAAGCGATCTCCACTGAGGCATTCCTTTACTACGGGTTTTGTATCTCATCTTTATTCTCTGTCAGAGTTTCCTCCACCTTCTTTAAACCACAGTGGATTGTGTGGGCTCCTTTGAAAGAAACATGCAATTGTGAATGGGTATATGTGATGCATAAAGAAATGTAATAGCTGAAGCTTTTGACTTTGGGAGTATCAAATTGTCCCGATTGACCCATAGTCTCTTTTTTTTTTTTTTTTGATAATATGTGCAGAAAGTGCTCTAACGTCCCCCATCACTGTAAGGATTCAGACTTAAAACAACAACCCCATCCTTTCTGCCTTTGGCACTATTTGCTGATTAACCATCTGCTGTCGTCAAAGTCCCGGTGAAGACACGTGTGCTCCACAGTGCTGACTGAGCGGGCGGCGTTTGGCAATACCAAAGCATGGAAATACCCAAAACAGCGTCTGTACAAAGACTGGAGCCCCAGGCAGATTTTTCCCAGAAAGCCAAGGCGAGTGCCCAGAACTCCAGGTGCTACAAAGGTGATGGGCATGGCCACTTTTTGCCTTGGCTGTGCTTGCCAGACAAAACGCTTTCCTCACAGGGTACCCCGTGTGATTAGTCTCACTTTGGTTCAAACTTCCTTGAGTATTCACAGAATCACAGAATCACATGGGGTTGGAAGGGACCTTTGGCATCTAGTCCAACCCCCCTGCCAAAGCAGGTCCATCTAGAGCAGGTTGCACAGGAACATATCCAGGCGGGTTTGGAATATCTCCAGAGAAGGAGACTCCACCACCTCTCTGGGTAGCCCGTTCGAGTGCTCTGCCACCCTCAAAGTAAAGGAGTTCCTCCTCATGTTTAGATGGAATTTCTTACGTTCAAGTGTGTGCCCATTTCCTCTTGTCCTGTCACTGGGCACCACTGAAAAAAGACTGGCCCCATCCTCCTGACACCCACCCTTTAAGTATTTATAGGCGTTGATCAGATCCCCCCTAAGTCTTCTCTTCTCCAGACTAAAAGGACCCAAGTCTCTCAGCCTTTCCTCATAAGAGAGATGCTCCAGGCCCCTCATCATCTTTGTAGCCCTAATACCCCATTCCTGGGGTATCACATCAGCTTCTGTGTTTGGCGTTTCAAATAAATAGCATTCGCAGGAAATAATTGCTGTGAATATAAATGATGTGCTAGCTATCTGCCCTGAATTTTTAGGAGGAAAGATTACTGAACAATCAGGAACGGCACTCAGTCAAGAACACTCATTTGTGGCAATGAAGAAGTAAAAGTGCTGCATTTGAAAGAGGGCTGACCTCCTGCAGCAGAGTGTTACTGCTCCTTTGCTTCAGGTGCTTGTTGGTTTTCATTTGCCATGGCGCTCTTAACTCATTATTTTCTACGAGAAAATAGCTGCCATTTGACCTAGTGATGCTAGCCTAGGCAGAATAATAACAACAACATCACATCCAGCGCACCATGATAATATACAATGTAAAGAATCTCTCTCTATCAAGAGGCCCTAAAAAAGAACATCTAGTCACTCATTTTTCTGATTCTGTACCACACACTCAGCTTTGAAAGGTGAATCTGTGGGTGAGACATGGATGTTTCACTTGGACACCTGCGTTGGCCTGTAAATAAGGAGATGAAGAGGTCCGTGCCCCTCTGGCAGGGTGCAAGAGGGCACCAGCACCTCCTGACTCTGGGTGGGCAATGACTTTTTTGGGTCCCAAATCCATAACAAGATGGCCCACAGCTGGGTAGGGCTCCGTTTCATGCACCCCCTCTGGTGTCAGTGGTCTTTCCTGCTGCAGGATTAAGCAGGGTTCAGGGCAGCCTGCTTAAATACCCACATTTCAAGACCAAAAGCCCTAAACCACTTTACCTGCGTGAGGCTCACCAAGGATGCAGCCTGCTTTGGATTGAACTGTGCCAGCAAGGTAATGATGTGCAGAAAAATAATGTAACAAATTGGGACAGGAAGGGGACACTTTCCCCACACCTGATATTTCTGGGACAACTCTAGGAAAAAGAGCATCACCTTGTTCTTGGAAATCTGTCTCAGGTGCAGCATTTAACCCCTCTACTGAAAGTGTATCTGATGCCCCTTTTTCACTCTCTGGTTAGCTCTTAACAAAATATCTGTTGCACTTGGATCTCTACCTAATTAATAGAGATCTTCTCCCAAAACCAAGAAAACAGAAAGCAAAAGAAACCAACAACGTGACCCCTGTAAGTAGAGAGCAGCAAAAAAATCTCCGTGAAGCTGTTAGCTAGAGACAGAGCTCCAGAACACATGATGGGATGAACAAACGCATGGTGAAAACTTCACATGCTCCCTGAAGCTATAGAAACAGGCTCACAAATTTTAAACAATCTGCCAGTGTCCCCAGAGCTCCTATTTGGGACCAGTGCTTTATTTTGCAATCTGCTTAAAAGAACCCCATGTTTTGAGGCATGGCTGGCTGACAGTAGGGAAGCCAAGCAGCAGAGACAGCCCCTACATTACTATACACAATAGTTATTGCCATTAGGGGATAAAGGGATGCAGCAATTGCCCTTAATTTAGAAACAAATAGCAGAGGGATGACTAGCAGCTGGGGGAGTCTGCCTGCACGTGCACTAACAGAGAATCTATAGCATGGGAGCAAGAGGATGCGTTTTCAAGACGACATGGTAAGAACCCACTTTGAAGTTCCCAGGCTGAGTAAAATCAATATCTAAATGCTTCAGTGAAACGTGTTTGATGTTGTCTACATGTAGAAACCCAATAGAGGCCACTTATTATTGAATAGTACTAGACTGAGCAAAGTAGGTCATATTACAGCTTTGTTTGGGAAGCGGCATTGTACCTGCCAGAACAGCATCCTCAGCGCCTCCTGCCTGGCGCTGGAGAATAGGTAGGATACGCGCCCAAAGCACCTGCAAGAATGAGTACACAGACAAACAGATCTCATCGGTGAGTTGTTTTCTGAAATAATCGTTGGTCAAATTGCCAGATTCTGTCAAGTGGCTACTTGAACACATCTCACATGCCAGGCATTTGCAAAGGTTATTTATAGAGCGACCGACTGCGGTGGTGCTGAAGGTCTGTCAGCATTTCCATTACAGGCTCCTATAACTTGGCAGGACGATACCCACTCCAGGCTACAGCCTGATGTGGAGGGTGGGATCCTGTTTTAAAACAAACCATACTTCTCCTTACCTTTGGGTTCCTTTCCCTAAATGCATTAAAATTTGTTGGTATCCATTAGACTTTTGCGTTCCTGTTGCTTTAAAAGAAAGTATAAATCTTCTTGATTTTTTTAAACAGTTTTGGTTTGTTTTTTTCTTCATGGCGAAAGATCAAGCTATATTTTCCTGTAGGGAAAACAGAGCTGTCTAGAGAATTGGAAATGGCAAGTGGCTGCCCCTGTGCATTATTAACACCGTCGCTGGCTGATGGCTGTATGTGACACGGGGATGTTGTGTTGCTGGGGAATGCGTGTGACACGCTCCTCTAGCCACGCGGAGGGCTGTCAGGTGTTCCTCACAAGACACAGAGAGCTGCTCCGCTGTTGCGCTTGACACCCTCTGTCACCCTCACATGCTTGGGGGCACAGTTCTTCCAGTCCACGTGGATGTCCCCCAAACTGTGGCTGGGCGTGACCCCTGGTGGCGGGGACACCTCTCTTTCTGGGGTCAAGGAAAGAGCTTGCCATTGCTTCTCTGGTTGCTCAAGGTCCCTTGGAGAGCCTGGGAAGAAGACGACCCAGCTCGCCTGGTCGCTTTGGTAACTCCACCCACGTGCTGCCCGAGTTGTGGGTGACCCCAGCAGCGGGGCGAGCGCTGCTCTCGCAGCTGGATGGAAACATCCGTCGCCCACGCGTTTGGCAGCCGCCCTGCCTGTGTGTTTGTACACCAGCCACGGCTGGAGCCACCTTCTTTACAAACAGGAGGTGGGCTGGTGGGGTAGGGGGTGCCTGACACCCCCTGCCTCAAATGGACCTGTTGGAATGGGTCCAGTGGAGGGCCACGAAGATGATCAGAGGGCTGGAGCACCTCTGCTATGAGGAGAGGCTGAGAGAACTGGGGTTGTTCAGCCTGGAGAAGAGAAGGCTCCAGGGAGACCTTATAGCAGCCTTCCAGTACCTAAAGGGGGCTACAGGAGAGATGGGGAGGGACTCTTGATCAGGGAGTGGGGCGATAGGATGAGGAGTAATGGTTTTAAACTGAAAGAGGGTGGATTTAGACTAGATATTAGGAAGAAATTCTTTCCTGTGGGGGTGGTGAGGCACTGGAACAGGTTGCCCAGGGAAGTTGTGGATGTCCCATCCCTGGAGGTGTTCAAGACCAGGCTGGATGGGGCTTTGAGCAACCTGGTCTAGTGGGAGGTGTCCCTGCCCATGGCAGGGGGTTGGAACTTGATGATCATTAAGATCCCTTCCAACCTGAACCATTCTATGATTCTGTGACACCCAGGGTGCTGCCTCCCTCTGATGCTTCCTGCTGCCCGCGGGCACCAAAGGAGGTGTTTTGCCAGTGTGGCCTTCCTCGCTCTCATCGTCCAACTCAAGAGGGACTGCAGTGCCTGGCAGCCCCAGCTTCTCGCCCGCTCTCATACAGAGTCTGGACGAGCATTGATTTTTCCGCTTTTCTCAGACTGCACTCATCCGTCATTTTATATTACTGGAGATACCATTAGCAATAAAATAAAGGATGTAAGGTACAGAACCCATTAGAGTGCTTACTTCATGTGTATGAGAGAGTGAGTGAAACAATTAAAAGCACATCAGCTTATAAACATGCTGATACAGTTATTAGCACAGTGAATAACATTCAGAGCATGATACCAAGGGATAGAGATGAAATCTCCCCTTTCTTTTCTCCTTCCCTTCCCGGGGAGCAGAGGGAGGGATCTGATATTTCATAACCGCTGAGAATGTATGTAGCTGTAGATATTGTACATGAGCGAGATGAAAAGAAGATTAAATAATAAAATCAAGGAACATTACACAACAACCAGTCCGCAGTTGGCTTCTACGTGAGTGAATTTCAGACCCACAATCGTAAAACTAGAGTGACAGCGAGGTTAAATGTAAAATGAAGAGGTAGCAGTTCAGTCCTGGAACTAGTTTATAGTAAGCTGGGAAAAGCTTCTGCAAAGAAAAGAACCAGTTTGATTATTCCCATTCACAGAATGATTTAACCAAAATCCTTCCGAGAGCTTGATATACCCTGTGAGGATGATAAGAATAAGAATAAAATGTGTATAAATATTAGATGATAAGCAAGCACTCACCTACCTTCCTGAACACTGCAGTGTCATTTGCAAGGAAAAACGTCTGCTGTGTGTGTGTTTTGCAGATTTTGTTTTTATTATCTACTATTTTCTCTCAGCAACCTTGGTGACATGCCTGGCATCAGAGCCCCAGGTAACTTCAGTCCAATCAGCAGGAGTGAGTAAACCTCTTTGGTGGCATCAGGTCTCTCCCTCCAGGTTTTAGACCCACTTACTCCAAAGGGCTGTGTGTTTGGTGCCTCTCTGTGTTAGTGGTCCCCATTGCAGACCGCCTTCTGGCACTTCCAGATAGTGTCCCAGACAGTTGCCCAGGAGGTTGGGCCAGGTTAGGACCAAGACATTTTGGACACTTGAGAACTTGGTGCTTAAGAACTTGCATGGAACAGAAAGTTATCGAAGAGTTGCACTGCTATTTGGGATGGGAGTTTTTATGAATGGTCTTTTTGATGAGGTCAACATTGAAAGAGCATGGCCTTTCTGTATTTTTATGTTTCTCTTCCTTTTTTCACCCTGTGACACTGGGTAGAAAAGAGCTCCTACGTGATAATGTACTGGGCGATGATGCACTGCAGTGGGATGAGTGAGTCAAGCATGACAGGGGTGTGGAGGTGACAGGGTTAGCCCGGCTGACAGCACCACATGGTGGGCGAACCAGTCTGCAGCTGCTGATGCACCCTTGCCCTTGCACACTTTCCCTGCCCTGGGGCAGGATCTCCTTGGTCAGAGTCTACGTGGTCCTTGCTCCTCTTGGTCGCTGTTGCTGCATGCTTGTGGCTAAGAGCTCAGAAGAGCCGGTGAGCCAGCCGAACTCAGCGAAGCATAACCCAACGGTGTCCACAAAGTGCTCCCTGGGGCAACCACCCTCCTTCTTTCTAGAAAATGGTACATATGAATAAGGACCTTAACTCTGCAGAAAGTTGGTTGCTAAAAGTCGGGGTGTTTGTCCACACCCACCCTTCCACTAGTTTAATTTTATCAGTGCACATCTCTCTGAATTGATTTAGGATGTGGTTATACTCATTTATCTTGCTCTATGTGTAGAAGCTTTAGTTAAGTCCCATAAAGGATACACAGGTACAAAAATCCTCCCCAGGTTCAGTGAGCAGATGTATTCACACTGACCAAAACCTGCTTAAGATCTCAGCTATAAGCTAAATGAAAACAACAGTGTGTTTACAGCAGGCTTGATAACTCCCTCTGGAGCAAAACTGTGGTGCATGAGTTCAGTCATGTTTGTG
Source organism: Numenius arquata (assembly GCF_964106895.1). Taxonomy (NCBI): domain Eukaryota; kingdom Metazoa; phylum Chordata; class Aves; order Charadriiformes; family Scolopacidae; genus Numenius; species Numenius arquata. The sequence goes on from NC_133582.1 coordinate 6,996,497, forward strand.
CTCGACAAGGACACGGATGGCAGAAGTTGAAGTTGAAATAAAAGAGAACAAAAAAGGCTCTCAAATAAAGCCAGTAGTTTGGTAAAAGGGGATCACTGCGTGGGTGAAGGGGAGGGGGAGAAGAAAAGAAAATTATTTTCTCATTTTGACCCATGTACTGTTTTAATCTTGCTTTGAACAACAAGCGCTGCAATCCTCCAGCCTGTGATTCAACACCAAGTTTAGAGAGGAGGTAGAAAAGACAAGATGGATCCTGCAAGCCTGAGCAGGTTTAGAGAAGATGTAGAGTGTCAGGACATTTCCATGGCCCCAGGGCAGGCGGCGGGGGCTGCAGCCGATTTACCTGTGTTGTGAAGGCTCTCGCCTCCCCTGGTGAGCAGGAGGCAAGTGTGCACGGGGAGGGCGAAGCACAGCTCTGGTACACACATACCTCGGTTCCTGTCGTGGGATCAGGAAGGAAATGCTGACTAACAGAAGAGCTCTCGACTGGGTTGTTGTGTTTTTTTGGTTTTTTTTGTCACCGATCCCCTAGCATTAAAGAGCAGTGACTTTGCATGGACTGACTCATTTCAAATGTCCCAAGTACGGAAAAATAACTGCGAGATCCCAAATCTGTCACAAAGCTCGTTTTGATTCAGGTATTTGCCTACCCAAATGTTTAACTGGATCACATGGGAACAGCTGCGTGCCCCTTCTGGATGCCTCGGTTCTCAGGGAAACTGCCAAATGCGATTAGAGTTTCCCTTTCTTGTGTGAAGCAGCAGTGCCCAAACTTTTCAGGTCACTAGGCCACGTGGCTTATCGTAGCGGCAGGCAAAACTGTGCCGTGGGATGCCTCGGGTCGAGTAGAGCCCTGGCGAGATCCTGCAGGTGCTGAGCACGCTCTGCACATCCCACTCCGAGACCGTGTGTCCCACGGGAAGGGGTTTCAAGAGCCAGCGGCACTTGCCCAGAGCAGCTCATACAGCTGGACCTGGACTGGCAGCTTCCCCGGGTGAGAAACAGGGTGAATCAGATAATTTGGGGTGGCAAGAACTTGCCTTGTCTCCCTGGGATGTTGGGACCCCCTCCCGCTCCCCTGCCGTGTGATACATCCCCTGCAGCGACCCCCGCAGCCATGCCAGGGCTGTGCACCCATGGGTAGAGGGGGGTGTGTGTGTGTCAGGAGTTGGCTGCTGTTGTTGCCACCGGATTTGGCCCGCTCCTTTGGGTGACAAGGCCATGGGATGCACGATGAGGCTGTGGCCAGGCATCCGGGCACTGCTGATGGATGGGCTGTGCAGTGAGCAGCCCACAGGTCCTGCCAAAATGAACGGTCAGGCGCAGATCCTCAGAGGGGATTTTTGTGGTGCCTAACTCCCAAGGGCTGGAAGACCTTTTTTAACTGAAAAGATCCTTTATTTATGCAATTTTCTTCTTCTTCAGAACAAATAAGAGTTGGAAATAGGAGACTGCCAAAGAGAAAACCTTGTGAGTGGGAAAAGACAGAATAAGAAACAATGAGAAGAAAAGTACGAGAATAAGCCAAAGCCACTCAGCTCTTTGCTTGGCCATGACGATTTCCTGACCTGTTTATTGCAGTAAGTGCCTATTAATGGGCTGACTCGAGCTCTCAGATGTGTGAGCTCCTACCCCAATAGTTATGTCGCGGTAAAAACAAAGCGCAAACAACAACAACCCCAAACCCTCCACAACCAGTTCTTGGCATTGAAAGTGTTAGCAAGCGCTAATGTAGTAATTAAATGTACCCAATGCTTTCTGACTTCACAGATGACAGTCTGTGGTTTGCCTGCCCACCCAAAATGCGTGGGAGGGCAAACCCAAGTCTTAGAGCTCTAGCTGCGCCGAGTGTCTCATCACTTTCCTTATCAAGATTTTCACAGTCACTGGGAAAGGGTTGCACCCACCAGCAGGAGACATTCCAGCGCGGGAGATGAGATGACTTTCCTACAATTCAAGTTGCACAGGATTCCTGCATAATCGTACTCCCGTATCTCATCTCTTTCTGCTGTGCACCTTTTCCCTCCTGTGATATTTTGCATCGCTTCTTTGTCTGAATGTAAGGGAAAGTCACAGGAGAAAGCAGGAGTTTAAAGCAAAAAGAAAACATTACAGCTCCACAAAGGCTTTAGAGATGTGGAAAAGGTGGTTCTAGGGTGACCCTGAGTACCTGCTCTTTCAGGAAGCCTTTGACAAAGTCCTTGACAAAAAGTTAATAATGTAAATAATGGCCACAGGACGAAGGGAGAAGTTTTTGGTGGCTGAGAAGCACAGGGCAGGAGTAGGCTGGCAGTTCTCAGTGTGGATAAGTGCTAACAAGGGGAAGCTCTAAACAGCTTATCTAGAGCAAGTGTTTGAAATATGTCAGTCTGGAAAGGAGGGGAAACCACTGCGGCCACAAAGCCGTACACAACCCGTCATTGGTTCATGACTCAAGAGAGGGCTGTGAAGAGCAGCAAAGAGACCTAACAAGATGGGTCTCTCCTAACAAGATGGGCAAGATGGCAGGAGGGAAACAGTGCTGTTGACAACGGTGGTGTAACACTTTTGGAGGCTTGGGTCTGCTGGGGTGCTTGCTTGGCGGCTGTATGGAGAAGTGAACTTCCCTTCTTTATGCCCTTTAGTTTTTAGGGGTCAGGTGATTTAAATTTCTGGCTTTGGATCTGTAGGCATACACTTTTGCCAATGTCCAGGTATCTGCATTTTGAAACAAATGCCCCATCGCGAACCTTTTCCTATCTCCTCCCTGGAAGTCCTCTATCAGCCCGGTGCTCCTGACAGATGCCATCTCTTCCTCTTTTCCCCTCTCCTTCCTCCTCCTCTTGCTGCTGCTGCTGTCCAGGACTCTCACTCTCTCTCTGACACCCATTGCTCTGCTTGTCAGTCTGACCTTGGAGCTGATCCAGCTACCTGGTCCATCAGAAAGTGTCCTTTGCTTCTCAAGTTGGTTTTCCTCTGCTTTCTGTGAGGTGCTTCAGCACAGTGTGAAATCCAAGAAGCACCAGTGCTGCAGGACAGGAATCAGTGCAACTGCATGACTGGGATGTAGAGGTGTTGGGAGGATGAAGCAGGGCATCACCTCCTGGCAGCTGTGACCCTGTTTGACTGCAGCTTAGTCATGGTGCCCCACCAGAGCTCAACCACCTCCATGGCCTGTCACTGGGAGAAGTCTGGGTTGGGTGCTCCAGTCACCGAGGGCTGTACAGGTCTAGCCCAAACTGGGATTTTCCAAAAGAACCGGAAGCATCTGTGGGTATCTTTGTAAACAGCAACATCAAGGCACCACACAATATACCACAGCTATTAGGAAAAATAGCAAGATGCTTTGGACAATTAAAAAATGAGTGAGAGGATACCATTTACATCTACCAAGGCATTATAAGGTAATTTATCATGCAAGGTGTGCTCACTTTAGTGGTAGGCCAGTCTTTCTAGAGAGGATACAGAAACCTGGTGATAAAACAACTGAAGTGATGGGAGACTTGTTGATGGAAAGTGTCGTGATTTCGGCCGAATTTACCAAAACCGGACCAACAGACGGCCCTTCCCCCCCACCTTCTCCCCCCCCCCCAAAAGAGGAGAGAGGCGGAGAAAGAGATAAGGAGATTCAGAAGTTTAGAATGAACTAAACTACTTTAATGAAGAACTCATCAAAAAGTCTGGGCTTGCTGAGTTAGGAGGTGAATAAAAGGGGACAGAGAGGAGCATCCTATGGCACACAGGCAATGCATATAGAATAGTCTGAGTTAAAAATGAAGTGAAACTGAAAGGTAACGATTTCCAGTAAATGGCAAACACTTTTTCAACCGTCCATCAAGTTCATTGCCACAAGATATGAAGGAAGTAGAGGCACTATTAGGCATTTACATCAATAAAAGAATATTTATTGTTCTTCTGTGTAGGATAACTGGAAAATCTAAGGAGGTAAATACTCACATCACAGGTGATAAGCCGCTTTCTTTTCCTGGTGCAGGTAAATTGGAAACTGTTTTGGAGATCACACTATTCCGCAACTAATTCATAGGATCCTGGCACCTTTCTCAGAAACATCTAGAATTGGCCAGTCTCAGGCAGGACACAAAATGCTTTAACCTTCTATGGAAATCCTCCTATTCCTAGCACAATAAAGAAATCCCATGTGAACACAAGTGCAGTGGATGTTGGGGCCTCATTTTTCTGTCACTAAGAACCAGGAATGTTTGAAGGAATGGGTAATGGTGTGACCCCATATGCCCATCTCTGTCTCCAAAAATGGCTATTATGGGGTGCAGTGACAGCCTCTGGGCAGCCATATAAAGGCATTCAGGGCAGAGTGCAAGACCCATCCCCTCTTCTCAGCTTTTACCCAAGAAATATTCAGCAAATCACGTAACCCAGAATTACAACAGATTCTCTCAAATGGCCAGTGTGTTGAGAGGATTTTCTGGCACATCACACCATAAAGGCTAAGAGAAGAACAGCACCCACCCATGACCAGCACGAGCCAGGAAACTGATATTAAGAAGCCCGTTTCATGTTAAATTAACAGCTTTAATGGCTTTTTGATCTGCCGTTCTGTATGAATTTATAGTAAAGAACTGACTTGTTTTGGATCCATAAATAATCATAAACAAATGTTGGACCAGATAATCTTGCTCCTCCACACAGAGGAGGATTTTGCAAACCTTTCAGAAACATCATGTCTTGTTGCATTTGGGCAGAGAAATTAAAGTTGCCTTAAGGCAGCTTTAACTTGTGTGACCGACACTTACAAAGCGAATCACAGTAGGTTTTACTGACCTTGGCAAAATCAGAGGTCATATTTTCACAGATATAAGCCCTTTTAGACGTATTCCCCGGAGGTATTCACTGCAGAAAGGTTTCTTTCTGTACCTCTACAGAATGTAATGCGTGTCCTCACCTTCATTCTTCTCTCTTCAAAGTATTACTGAGGCTATCGAGAAGGAAATTAAGTTCCTTTTAGAACATTTCAGTACAATTATTCAGGGCAGGATTCTCTGCCATGCTCTTGGGTATTTTTATATTTATGAGTTCTCTTTAAGGCTTTAATGGGGCAGCAGCTGGAGTAAGATGAGCCAAATAGGACTCTTAAAGAGGGACTTGGTACACTAGGGGCAGATTCTTATTCTCATTAGCCTTATAATTTTTAATTCTCTAAGCAGTGGCAGTGATTGCAATGTGACTAGTATTTGAGTGAGGTACAACGTAGGGTGAATTCAGTTTTCAGAGTCTGACCCTTCTTTATTCTACTAGAAAAGCTCAAACCAAATGGCAGTCATCTCCTGCTAAAGAACAGCTGATGGACGAGGGAGGTTATCGGATCAGTATATCTTCATCTGGTCTTTAAAGCAAGCATCGCTGCTAACATTTCAGGTAAAATAAGGAGGAAGACACAACATGGAAAAATGAATAAGGTACAGAGGGTTTGCAAAAGCCTAGGACCATGTATTTTGCTTCCCTTCCTGTGTTCTGTGAGTTGCCACTTTTAGTTCAAAGTAACAGACACGCAATGCCAAGGTGGGATGGAGTGGTACCGTAACTGTGTGTGGGCTCTTATAAATTTATGGTAAATCTGAAGCAGCTGATGGAGATTAGCTCCCAGTGAAAAACACTGAATTACCTCACATTTAGCACAGCCTGAGATCAGTTCCTATGGCTCAAATGATGCAGTATGAGAGGGCTTTGACCACCCAAACCGAAGCCCCAACCAGCTCAGTACTCAGTCTCTAACAGAGACTGACAGTGGATAGGAAAATGGTTTTGGGGTGACGGTGACACACGTATATTCCCAGCTTCTGACAATCTCTAACCTAGAAACTTCCAGAGCTGGAGGTGGCATCTTTGTGCATAATAGCTCAGGGTGGTCTTTTCCTATGACTTTGTCCCATTGCTTTTTGGAACCCGTGCAAAGTTCTGGGATTTACAGCATCCTGTGGCAATTTATTCCCCAGTATAACCTTTGTTTTGTGAAAAAGTGCCACCTTTGTTTTGAAACTACTACCTGGTAGGTTCAAAATTTGATGCTGTGTACCTCCTGTCAGAATCAGAATCAGAATCAGAATCGTAGTGGTTGGAAGGGACCTCAGAGATCATCGAGTCCAACCAACAGTAAAAAAACAAACAAACAAACAAACAAACAAAAAAAACCCACCACAAACAAAACCACCACCCACCACCTGAACACACAACAACAACAACCAAACCAAAAACCATCACCCACCCACACAGCACCCCACCACAAACCAGTAATCTTGGACACTAGAGCATGCCCTGAAGAACCATGTCTACACATTTCTTAAATACCTCCAGGGATGGTGACTCCACCACCTCCCTGGGCAGCCCATTCCAATGCCTGATAACCCTTTCAGTAAAGAAATGTTTCCTAATATCCAACCTGAACTTCCCCTGGCGCAACTTGAAGCCATTACCCCTTGTCCTATCATCTGTGACTTGGGAGAAGAGACTGACCCCCGTCTCTCTACAGCCTCCTTTCAGGTACTTGTACAGAACAATAAGGTCTCCCCTCAGTCTCCTCTTCCCCAGACTGAACAACCCCAGCTCCCTCAGCCTCTCCTTGTAAGACTTGTGCTCCAGACCCCTCACCAGCTTCGTTGCCCTTCTCTGGACCCGCTCCAGCACCTCAATGTCCCTCTTGTGGTAGGGGGCCCAAAACTGGACACAGTACTCGAGGTGGGGTCTCACCAGTGCCGAGTACAGGGGGACGATCACCTCTCGGTCCCTACTTGCCACACTGTTCTTGATACAGGCCAGGATGCTGTTGGCCTTCTTAGCCACCTGGGCACACTGCCGGCTCATGTTCAGCCGACAGTCGACCAACACCCCCAGGTCCTTTTCTGCCAGGCAGCTCTCCAGCCACTCTGCCCCCAGCCTATAGCGCTGCCTGGGGTTGTTGTGACCGAAGTGCAGGACCTGGCACTTGGCCTTGTTAAACCTCATCCCGTTGGTCTCGGCCCATCGATCCAGCCTGTCGAGATCTCTCTGCAGAGCCTCTCTACCCTCCAGCAGATCAACACTGCCACCCAGCTTGGTGTTGTCTGCGAACTTACTGAGGGTGCACTCGATCCCCTCGTCCAGATCATTGATAAAGATGTTGAAGAGAATTGGCCCCAGTCATATAGGAAGAGTGAATAATCATGCCCTATCCAACTCCTCCATGCCATTCCAGGTTTCTTAGATGCCTATCATCTCCCTGCTCAGAATCTCCCTCTAGGTGAAAGAGCCCTAGGCTGTTTGCTTACTTCTTGAATATTTTTTTCCGTACTTTTAGTCACTTGTGCTGCATGTCTGTCCTTTTTGTAATTGTATCACATCTTTTTAAAGATGGATGGAAGGACTGGAACTCCACAGAGGGTTCAAGATATGGGAATAACAAGGATTTTTGGTCTCTGTTCCTTTTAATAGTTCCTGAGATGCCATTTGCTATTTTGGTGCTGCTAAACCCTGAGCTAACATGTTCATAGAAAAGGCTGCTGTAACGCCATAATTACTTTTCTGCAGGATAACAGGTAGCTCGAAACCCACCACTGTGTCTCTGAAATTAAGGTTGCTTTTCCTTGTAAGAATAGATGTTGTGTTCATAGACACCAAATTTCATCTGACATCTTACTGGCCGGTTGCTTTGGATTGCACCAGATTGTGGTTCTGCACAGTCATCGTTCATTTTTACAGGTTCAGTGGCTTAGTACTGTCAATAAACCTCACCAGCTGACTCTCTGGTGCCTTTTCTGGGTGGTCGGTGAATATGTTTAACGGCACATCAGCAGAACAGACCTCCACAGGGCCTCAAAGTTTATTCCTCCTCTTTGTTTCCTTTAACTTTAATCCACGTGAGAAGTTTCCCCCTAGTTTAGCATCTTTAAGAGCCCTTGCTAAAGGATATTGTAAAACTTTGTTGAAAAGCCACTCCTACTTTATCAACCAAATGAGCTACACCTACATGCTCGTTACCTTCTTTAGAAAACTCCAGTTGATTTGTGAGATGTGGCTTCCCTGCACAACAACCATTATGACTCTTCTCCATTGTATCATATTTTCCCATGTATTTACTTGTTCTATGCTTCTTTAAATGTTTCTATTGATTTGCCTGGTACAGCTGTCGGTCTTACTGATAGGGCAGCTCCATGCTTGCCCTATCTTTGCTTCATGAAGCCACAGGCCAACCAGCAGCGCCCAAAACATCAGGAAGAGAAGCCTGAAAGGTAGAGTCTTCCTGAACTGTCCAAGGGATGCAAAGATTGCTACGCAGACATTTTCAGGCCTCCTTCCTGGAACGGCCATCTGCTAGCAGATATGTGAGCATCAGTTGCTATGGTAGCACACAAAATACTACGTCCAAACCCTGGAAACACAGAGTATAGGTCTAGAACTGGGCTGTAGACCAAGAATCTCTGCAAGATCTGGAGGATGAGAGTTTTATCCCCTTCCTGGCCTATGCAAAGAAATCTTTCTACAATTACGGTTGTGTACTCTCAGGGCTGACATGGGTTCAATGGCAGATATATCGTCATCCTGGTCGGGGGATGACAATACGTAGAGCTTCTTGTAAAACAAGACTTACCTTTGTTTTGCAGATCTCCCAGTGGAGAGGCCTATATGGAGCAGGAATGGGCTGCAGAGAGATGTTTGGGTGACCGTTTCCCAGTAAACTTATGCAACATCCATTGTGCTTGTGCAGCCTGTTGCAAAAAATGGATGCCATCCCCAGAATGTCAGCTGAATATTGATTTTCCAAACGGGGAGAAAAAAAGGAATGAAATAAAAGGCCATTGTAGCCGGTACTGCATATAAATAGCTGGGAGGTTAATTTATGTTATTTATGGAAATCTGGAATACTGGGAATGCTCTAATGCTTATCCCAGCTAGACTATTAGTGCTGTTCATGTTCTTATATGCATGCATCACCATGTTATCTAAATGTCTCTAAGCCCTCTTTAAAAGCAGTCAGGCAAGGCTTTAAACAGACAAGAAAGGGGACTGTGAAATAAAAGTATTGTTTTCTGCAACTATTTATAAACCTAAAAGGATGCATATAATACAAGTGTATGTAAGAAATGCTTTTATTTACCAAACAGTAGAGAAAAGCTGCAATAAAAGAAGAAAAAAAGATTCTTCCTCCCTCAAAGGAACAACAGGGTGATTTTTTTTCAAAAAAATATATATGGTTCTTTCCTTTTTTTTTGCTGCTGGAGGGGTAGAGGTATGACTAACAGAACCTCTCTGAACCAAAGAAAACACTTCAGACCTATTTATGCTCAACATGAATTTACCTTGTACAAAACACACACTCTTCACTCTTTTGGCTATGCAAATAACATAAATTAAGAAAAGAAAAAAAGGAAATGCAATATGTATCTCATCTCTTAGAAGGACGACAGCCACACCGCTTCTGCGAGGGGCACTGTGATGCGCTCTCAAGCCTTCTCTTTTAATGGCTTGTGGAAGAGGTGTGACAAGGAGATCCAGCGGTGAAATGACTGTGCTACATCAGCTAAAAATACTCCCCTGGTCAAAGCAAAGAGCGGATGAGAATGTGCCAGAGGTGGGGAGGGAGGCAAGCCTGCAACGTGTATAAACAAATGTCCCAGAGACCACTGGAATGTATACAAAGCCATTGTCAGAGATTTCCTACACCTTCAGGGGCTCATTCTTCTGCTGAGATGCACAAACATAGTTGCTTTTCTGACAGGGTATCTCAAAGAGTGTAAAAGCAAAAGCCACCGCTAAATATAGACGGCTGTCACATGCTGCCTTTAGTCACATTTCAATTCATTGTAAACTGCAGCATGCCTCGCACCACGCTTCTTTTAACCTTGGCGATGTGTTTGAGGCATTTATTTTTTTTTTTTGGTTTGTGCACATCCCTTTCCTCTCCCTCTAATTTGGAAGTGCAAATGCAGATGCGCAGTCAATAAACAGGCAGTTTTGGTGGTCCCGTTGAGCTTTAAAATGTACAGACGTGTCTGGAACGACGTGGAAAGTGCTGGTGAAAGGGGGGGCGAGTGGATGAGTCATTTTTAAAGCAAAGCAGGCAAAGTGGGGGAAAAAAAAAAAGAAGAAAAGAAAAAAGATCTGTGTCTTGACTCAGTGCCCAAACTCTTAAGCTGATGCTTCACTGCAGACTCTGAAGTTCAGCTTATTTTTCCTCTCATTTGTTCTCTTATTTTTATGTCTTACATAATGGAGCTTTGATTCATAGAAATCTATTTATATAGTCTAGGATTTGGGCCAAACTCTGAAGTCCTAACTCTGTCTTTCCTCAGGCAAAATGGCCATTGTGGTTAACGATATGAATGAGGTTTGCTAGGACTGTGTGTTCAGGGCTGAATTCCTGGGGGGGGCTACGCTTGATCACCCTGTGATTTCTTGTATTCTTGCTAGAGTAGTGATTTAATGTAAGGAGCTCTAGGCTGTATTGCAGCTGGCAGACAAATTGCTCAGGACTGACAAAATAGCCCAGCTTTTACTGGTGAGGCAATACGAGACCGTCCTCCCTCTACATGCCCAAAGGCCACCAGTCAGCACTTTGGGTCCCAGCTTTTTTGCCTTATTCCCCTCCCTGCACGTCAGTGGAAGCCACCGGCAAGCTACTTACTGGGAAAGCCCTGACGTGAGGATGGGGGAATGCACCTCCCTTCCCATAGCCCCAGCTTGGGACGTTTGCTGTGGAGGAGGGACGACTGGATGGCGAGGCACTGGTGGTACCTCAGCTGCAATAGGTCTTTTTGAGGGCTGCGGCTCGCAGGTTTGCAACTGAATGGGATCTTGGAAGCAGGGAGCGGGAGCTGGCTTCTCCCGGGGCTGCTTTGCTTGGGGTGGTTGGGTGTGAGCAGAGGACCACGTACTCTAGGTCTGTCTAAGGAGCCGGCAGAGCCAGCTGACCTTTTATCTGACGAGCTGGCAGCGAGGAGACGGCTGCCAGAGAGAGAGCTCCCTGCTGACATCAGAGTTATTCTTGGGGCTTGATGGAAAACAGTGAGAGATAATGCTCTTTGCTGTAATGATGAGGCTGATTTCAAATACTTCGCATCAAAATAGCAACCCAAACCCAACTAAGTAGGTCAGAGGAGCAGAACTGAGGGAGTTTGCTTCTCTGTGGCAGTGTGACCAGGGGCTGGAGTTTCTGCTCTCTAATAAAATGTGAACCCCGAAAGAAGCTCCTCCAGGGGCCAGACATGCCCAGGAATATTCTTAGCAGTCTGCTAATACCTCAGCTCACCGCCCAGCATTTCTTCTAGTACAAATGTTCTTTTAATCCTGTTTTGGTTTATGGCTGCTTGTGAGAATGCAGCATCCTTGCTACTGCTTCCTTTTGGTCATATTTGATGACACAATGTTCATATTTTTAGCCAGACTAAAAGAGATCACTGTAATGATTCAGGGGCAATTGGGGAAAATTCTTTCAGTTTTTGCTAGAATATATACACACACACACATATTTATATATAGCTCTCTCTCTAAATTTCTTTTGACTCATTTGTCACAGTTCAGAATGCAAAAGCCATAGATAAAATACTCCAGTTTTTGGCAATACCAGAGTAATGAAATAGCCAAACAAGCACTCCTTAGCCCTTACACTCCCTCAGATATTATTCTTTGAATGTTGGAGATAAATGTCATTTGTAAATCCCACTCATTGCTAACATTAGTACTATGCATATGTACTTCCTTTGACAAGTAACCCTACCAGTGAAATCTGTAAGGCAGCAAACAGTTTTCTTTTCAGCATGGATAATTAATAATTGGGGGCATCTGTCTCTGCTGCACACCCAAACCCACTCTTCTTTAAGGTGTTCCAGGTTGGTGACTTACAGTCAAAGAGCCTTGAACTGTTTGACATCCTTTCTCCTAATTATGAACTCCATTATCAACTTTCTCTCTGCTGGAGTGGCTTTGCCTTTCTCTCCCTTTCTCTTTAATTTTCCAGCCCAAACTCTGCCCATGTATTAATTTCACCTGTGAGGGGCTGCTTCTCTGCCCAGGCAGCTGAAGACCTGCATGCTCAGGTTATGCTGCTTTTCACTTACAACCCAGCGAACTGAACTGACCCGACCTGACCCGACCCGACCTGACCTGACCCACAGGGTCCAGGACAACCTTGGAAGTTTTGAGCCTGTTGGTCCAGCTGCTGATTCCACAGGCAGCCTCTTAGGAAACTGGCTTCTGAAGTCAGCCCAGGGAGAAGGCAACAACTGGCCTTTGTGAACATCTCCTCTTCCCATCTCATGTAGGTGTCTTGAAGCCATTGATGGTGATGAAAGGATGGAACAGAAATCCTAAAAGGTAAAAAAAAAAAAAAATTGCTTAAATTAAGCCATTTTATAAAATTATTTTTCAAAACACAATGATGGCAATGCTAAAACAGAATTTAAGAAATAAATATGCTTCCAGGCTGAGATTTTTATAAGTCAACCTTAACACCTTTGCAAATACGGCCGTGGTTGCCAAGCTATAAACTTCTAAAACCAGAAGTTAATAACAGACATTGTCACTAATAGACATTTAGCAGTAACAACACTAGCAGGTGATACAGCGATAATGAAAATAATGGTCCCTTGCAAATAAAGGATGGGTAATGTCTTTCCATGGCAGCCCTGCATCACGCTGAGCACACGGCGCAATCACGGCATCTGCACTTCCCAGTGTTTTTGTGAAGAGCAGATTGCAGTTCACTGACTACATTACATTTTGATTTCTATATGGATGCCACAAGGGATTCAGGAACATCTAAACTGAGGTAACCCGTGAGAAAGTTAGGTTTCCTTAAGTTTACTTGACTCCTCTCACTGTAACGATTTTTATTCTTAATGAAGCATCAACCAATGTGAGAAACGAGGAATGCATATAGCAGCTCAGCAGTTCAACAGCCAGGCAGTTCTTCTGCCCTGCCCTGCCCTGCCCTGCCCTGGCCAGAGGGCTCCCTGCAGCCCTGAGAGCTGCTGCCACGGGACACATGAAGGTACTGTATGGACAAATGCATATTCAACACACATTCACAAGGTGTATATAATTTATTTAAAAAAAAAAAAAAAATAATTATTTTCTTCCTTTCAGCCCTGGCACTTCAGTACTTGAGTAAAATTGCCTCCTGCCCTGTAATTTGCCAATCTTTTAAACACAAAACATGCTCGTGAGATGGGCAAAGCAAAACTTGCTTGCAAACCAGTTGCACTGCACCACAAAGGAGGTGGTGGCTTTTAGTGGGGATGGAGGGCTGTAAAAAACCTGCTTCCTTCACACTTGGCGGTACCCGAGAGCAACACCAAACCTCTGCAGTGGCTGCCTCCTTCACCCCAAAGTGTGATAGTAGTTCCAGGCAATTTAACTTCTGCTATTAGCAGATCTAGTTGGTCCTATGGGTTGCTGCAACTGGATGCTTATGTGAGAGCCCTAAGTGTGAGCGTAAGCTTGCAAAAAAAAATAGCATGCCTGAACTGGAGATATTTTTATGAATCTGTGACTTAAGTTTTCTTTCTCTATATGCCTTCCTCTTTATCATCTTCTGCTGTTGTATTTTTGTTTTACCCCATAGTAATCCCTGTGAGTTCATCTGTGCTCCTAGTGATTTATTTTTTTCTTAACAAGGAGGAGTCTGTTAGTGCTTCTAGGAGGAGAGTAAGTGTTAAGTAGCTTTTAGGGTAGCAGAGAAATCCCTGCTGGGTATTTAACCTACATTTGTTTTCAGTTTACAAGAGTGTTCAGGTCTAAGTCTGCCGTTAAAGATGAAAACGAAGTAACTCAAGTAATTCAATAGGATTTAGATGAATTACTGAAAGAGCTAGAGTAACAAAATTTGTAGTGTCTTTTTGCAGAGATCACAGTGTCTTGAAACAGGGAGGAGATTACTGGACAAGTTAAATTTCCATGGAGCTGACAGCCTTACCTTTCCCCAGTTAGCAGCTCATTTTAATTCTAAAGGAAAATGTTCTCTGTTCTAAGCTCAGCGTTTGACGGACAAATTCAACACCACGCGGGCAATATTAGTCCCTGGCAGCCCTCAGCAGGTCGATGAGAGAAGCAAATTCTGCAAAACAGGGAAACAAAGGCAAATGGCAAGCCACACAATGCTTTTTTTGTCCGCACGTATGTGAAGTTCATTGTCAGATGCCATCCTTTCCTCCAACTGTAGGAGAAGGCTGCAATTGTAGAAATTCCCAACAATGGTTTTGAAGTAACAGGGGCTCTAGTGCGTCTAGGAAGAAGCACTGGATGTTCAAAGGCACAAAAGGGAAGGCCCCCTAAAGCCCAAGAAACTGGAGCAAGGAAGGATAAACACACGGTTTCTCTTTACAAAGCCGGCTACTGAGCAGCTCTGCTTCCCTTGTAACTCCCAGCACTTAAAACTCTGCTGCCAGACCTACTGTAGAGTAAATCCAGTATTCCGTGCTGCATCTCATAATAAGGAACTGGTCAAAGGCAAGGATTTAAAATTCTGCTGAAGGATTTTGCCCAGAAGTTGTCTGCTTAGGAATATTTTTGCGTGCTACGGTCCTGTCTGTGCTTTCGATGTGAGTCTGTAGTTTCACATCTAGACTGTAAGTACAGAACATCTGCAGGGCTGTGTATAAATAGTTACATAAATAGCTGACAGTGGACAAAGCAATTGCTTTGGTGAATCAGGTAATTGCTGGGCAGGTTACCCAAAAGAAAAGCTGACTCGTCTTTCCTGAGAAAGGCATAACAGTCCTTCTAGCATAAGGATTTTCAGATATAAGTGGAAGCACTTTTCTTGTTCCTTTTTTTTTTTTCTGATGACCTAAGTAATTAGTAATTTCTCTTTAAATAAACATGCCAAGTTTATGCCTTGCAGATTTCTTGTTCACACTCCATCTACAAATAACCTTTCCTGGCTGTCTGCACAGCTTCTTAGCATCCAGCATCCTACGTTTTTATTGCAGCAGGAGCTTTGCTGCAATGGTCATTTCCTTAGCCCATCGCTTAGACTACTTCATCATCACTGTTTTCTTCGCTGGCTCCTTTCTCTCTGTGGTGTTCACATCCCTGTGCTGGCTCTCGTCTCTCTGTGATATCAGGCAGAAATAATTTCTCTTCACTTGCAAGCTCTATTAGAGCCTGTCCCCACCCTGCCCATAAAACTTCATTCACTGTCAGGAGGCTAACTTCCACCTTCATCAACCACAAGCAAGCACCTCTGCTATTTTCTCCTCGGGCTTGGGAGGAACTCCTCATTAAAAATGTGCAACGCTCTCTCCCTTTCTTCCAGCCCCTGTTTTCAGAAAGGCTCTGCGGGCCAAAATCTTGTCAGTAGTTCTGCTAACATCCCAGTTAACACGGGATGGTTAAAATTGTCCTATGCTCTCTTGTGTTTCTGACTCCGGGTCTGTTTTTTCATGTTGGTGTTGTAAGCAAGGACTGTGTTTCTTCTGCGCTGAATAGTTCGGTGGGGATCCCACGTCTGTGACAACCACCAGTGACTCATGGCATGGGAGCGTGCTTGGGCAGAAGGAGAGGAAGGGAGGGGAAGGTACGCTGAGATTTTAAGAAGCTCCTTTCCCTCCCTTTAAACACTTTCTTTGATACACCTCAGCACCATCCCTCGAGGGGAGAGCTGTGTAAACCTCATAGACCTTTACTTCAACCTCCAGCTCCGGCCTGGCTTTCTCCAGGAATGCAGGGAACTACAGAGGATGCTTTCAGATATTGCATTACAGTCTGAAACCAAGGCAGTGCTTTCGAGTGGAAAACCCAAGTCAGCCTCAAAGAATTGGGGATTTGGTTGGTAGCCAACTCCTTCTGTGCAGCTCTGCTTTTCACATCGCCCTCCACTCCCTTTTCCTCTAGGCTTAGTCCTGAGGAGAGTTAGGCTCTTGCTTTCTCCAAGAGTTTTACTATTCTGAACAGGGCAGTGTTTTACCATCAGGTGCATCCTCCCCCTGTGACTTATCCCTGAGAGGAGAAGCAGCACACGCAGGAGAGAAAAAGAGTGTTGTGAAGGACAGTTTATAAATGACTTCAGTGAGGCAGAGTGATGTGTCATTCTGGCAGAGAGCCCATTAAAGAGGAAGCGCTGCTCTTGAATGCATTCAGCTGGGGTTTCTGAGAACTCCTTTATACCCACTCATTATCCATTTCACATTCTGGAAGTGGATGGTTATGTTTGCCTATGTGACGCAGATCTTAATAGTTTTCTGCAGTACTACATCATTTAGCTCTCAGCTAATATAAAACCAAGCTAGTAATTAACATTAAATGCTGAGAAATGGATCTGATGTGATGAACACTCAGCACATAATGAGAACGCTGTGATTTCTTACTTGGAAGCCATCGTGGTCTTACAACATAACCAGTTGTTACAGATGCCCAAACAGAGCTGGGATTAACAATAGGATCTGGTTACACTTGCAAACCTAATTGTTGCTGGTCTGGTAGAAGTTGCACTCTCGGGCTCCACTTCGATGGATAACAGCTCTGGCACCTATTGTCATTTCATAATGGTGTAATGCTATTTATGCCACAGAAATCCCAGCTGAGCCATGAATTACACGCAGATCAGGCACACACCACGGGAAATGCAGCTGTGTCGGGGGACGAGGCTTGCAAGCGACTGGGGACAATGTATGTCAACCACAAGAATTATTAATAAAACAATTTGTTGGAACAGCCATTAAAGGGCCAGCAGAACCGGACCCTGGGTGTGCCAGACAGTGCACAACTGGTAGCTGGTTCCTGCTGGACAGACAGACAGACAGACTAAGCTAGGCCATAGCACAGGAGAAGCTGGAGACCTTGTCCTTGATGCCACTAAGAAGAGGGACGTCAGGAGGAGGAGATGAATATACTGCAGCCCTTCTGACTCCTGACGCTGCCTGGGTGGTAGTGACTATGAAGTCTCCTGCAGGACCACAGCCTCCTTGGGGTCGAGGATGAGGGGACCAAGTGTCCTGGGATGAGCCCTGGATGCAAGGGCATGTTCCCAGCATCCTGTGTTTTTTCAGGAAGAGCTGAGGTGCACCAGTTTCTCACCTGGTGCAACACTGCTGCAAAGCCCCAGCCTCTCCACACTGGGGAGGTCCAAGCCCCTTAAAAGGCACCATGGGAAGACCTGTGATAGAGAAATGCAGGAAGAGGCTGTCCCTCGCTGTGGGATGGTGACCTTTCCCTCTCTACAGAGCCTTTGCCTTCCCTGATTTAGCTGCTGCTGCTGCCTTTCTCTGTTGGGGAAGAGAAATTCACTGGGGCAGTAGTGATGCCCAAGAGCTGTGGGAAGGAGAGGACCTGCCCCCCAGCCCACAGGTTGCCCCATCATCCTGTGTCTCTGCAGCCTGGATGCTCGGTGCTTGTGGCAGGGGAAGGGAGGGGGACACAAAGAAATGTTTTAAAAAAAGGGAGAGTAGGGTGGCCAAAGTGTCTTCATCTACTTCTGGACCCAGGTAGAAATAGGATGTAATGTTCAAACACAGCAAATAATATGATGGCAGCAAATATGAGACTAATTGCATGCTTCTTGTGTGATTTGTGTTTTGGTTTGGGGCTTTGGGGTGCTCTTTTGTAGGGTTGTATCTCCAGTTGTGAAGGCACAATCCAAGTGAAAATAAAAGATGAGTGGGAGGAGGGGGTAAGGAATGAGAATAGGGGACAAACGGGTGAGGAGAAAAGCAGAGAGTGAACCCAAGGTGAAGAAATCGCAAGCAATTTACATAGATTTGAAACGAAGAGCTGATCAACCCAGGCCAGAGAAAAGCCAGCCTGTTCCATGGAAATTTTGAGTGCACCGTATCGGTCTTTAGCCTCACCCTGACCAAAACGTTCCATATCCATATCAGGCAGATAATAATGAAGGTTCCTATAAAAAAGTTCACACACAGTAGTGGCTTGGAAAATATAGTGATGTGAATCCTAAGCGTGTAAAAATAGATAGAGCACTGATGGATATTCATTTGGTTTACCTTGCAAAAATTAAGTTTTGCATTGGTTCTACTAAAATTTGAACTTGTCTCAAACCTGAAGGCTAGATCACAAAACTTGTCCCCCTGGCGAGTGCACAGCTTTTCCTTGTGTCATTAACTTGTGGCTCACCATGAAACATTTTATTTTCCCCTTTTCTGATAAAAGTGCATTTTTTTTAACTGAATAGAAACTTTTCTACCAGATATTGGATGTTGGACATCAGACACACTACTTCATGGCCAGCTCTCTTGGGCTTATGCCTTTGCTTTGTGTATTTTTAAGATTTCGTGTTGCTTAGAGTAGCCTGCAGTTGAAACAGCAGGCATCTGTAATATATCCACAGTCCTCTCCTCCACTAAATTAATCCCCAAAGACCCAGAAGCAGGTTCTCAGGGGGGGATTCTTCGCGTACCCTTTCAGTCAGTCCTTCTTTTCTCTGTGCTTTTCTTTTTCAGTTTTTAGTGTAAAAATGTCACAGTTGTTTGTATGCTGGTAATTTCATTTCCCAGCTTTGTTCAGTTCCCCTTGAGCTATTGGATCCAAAACGCACAAAGGGAAAATAAAAATATTTGAGTCTAGTGGGGCAGGGTCGGCTTTGGGCCTGCAGTGCGAGTGGGGAAAGGGTAATCTCTGGCAATGTGTCTTCATGCACATTCTGCAATGGCATATATTAATTTTTAATCTATTAATTTTCTAAATTATTCATGTCAGAGAAATAGAATAAAGAGAGGAAAAGCAATGGCAGTTACTACCTAAAAACAGCATTCCTGTGCAGCTAACGGTCTCTTTCCTCTCTTGGTCTGCTCTCATTCTCCTTCTCTCCACCCTGGTACCCTTGTACGTGTATGTGTATGTGGATGGGCATACATTATCTGGCAGCAGCAGAGGTGCCCATATCTGATGCCTTTGAGGCTGAGCTTTGCAGGCATCCCAGTGCTGGTGTCAATGCCAACTTCAGGAGCCTCCACCCCACCTTCAGCCCCTCTGTTCCCCCTCAGGGCTCCTTCCCCTCAGCTGTGCTGACAGAGCCGCTTGCGGGTCCATGATGTAAATTAGAGATCAGGCATCTCTTCGGTTTGAAAGAAAGAAGCAAATGTATATTTTGGGGGGGGTCCTAGGTCTAGAACCAAACTCAGCCCACAAACAGTTGCAGTGGTACAGGTGAGGAGAGGATTTGCTGTGGTGCGAGGGTGGGAGATGGGGTAGGGTTGCCTTGTGCCAGTATTGCTACCAAAGCCTCTACATTGCTGCACCCAGATCCGTTCCTGCAGGAGAGGAGCAAAGTACCCAAACTCAGGAGAAAAACAGGCTTCAAGATGTGCAGCTTTCCTGAATATTTCTCTGTAGTTGGCTCATGGCTCAGGTGCCTCCACAGCATGAATGGTTGTGGTGACCATGTGCTGACCTGTTACACGTATGTATGTGCAAAGAGTGGACTGAGGATTTTGAGTATCATCTCAGGAAAACAGCCAAAATTCAGCTAAACGTGCTCCCAGAATGGATACAGTGAATGGACGGAGCTATGACTTGATGAATCAGATCAAGTTGTTCTTTGACACCACCTTGTTTTAATAGTGTCAGTAGTGCATGTGTGTGCAGCTAACACTGTGCAGACCTGGCCGCTGGCTTCTTCAGCTTCTGCTCCATCTGTCAAGTCAGCGTTGCTCTTACCTCAGGATGCTATACAGATCAAAAGCAGCCAGTTAAATATGCCTACAGATTTTCGGACCTGCAACTCTCTCTCTCTGTGTATTTGGGCGACACACAGCACAACTGATGCTGATCTTGATTGCGCCTTTTTTTGCATTCCTGTCAAACAAGCAGTGAAAGAGCCGTGAGCGGCATCCTCTAAGGTATTGCTGTCTGCGTGCCGTCTCCCCGCTTGATTTCTTCAGGTCGGTAAGACTGCACGAGCAATCCTCAGCAGGAGCTTTTGTTTTAAATTAAAGATGCTATGAGACTATTATGTCATGAGGCATCGTGAAAAATACCCTTTCAGGAGATCAGACTGACACTTCCACCCTGTAAGTGCACAGTGCAAGGGCTACACATACTGCTGATGTTTGTGTAGGCACCATGTAAGGTCCTCGAGGGCAGGCAGGGAGGCACCGCTTTGTTCTCTCACCTGCACTGAATAAAGAGTGTTATCGGCGCGCCGATAAATCCTGCCATGGAGTTTTGTTACGCTTGGAAGGAAAATAATATCATGTGTTACAAAGCCCGGTAGGTGACAAGAAAAGAAAAAGGTTGCTTTGCTTTGTTTTAAACAGGGGTTACTTTATGCGTAGGCATCTGCATGGGGGGGTACAGCAGTGATGAAGGCGGCCATATGGGGAGATTGAGCTGTGTTTAGAGACCTGAATACCAACACTCTGCTCTGCTGCTCGTTTCCTGAGCTATCTTCAACGTGGCCTTTAGGTCAAACACTATCTAACAAACAGTGCCCCTGCTGGAACATTCAAGGCTCATTTTCTTCATTGCCCAGGTGCCCAGCTGTCAGCGCAGCGTGCACTTCAGTTGGCATCTCTAGGGCTGAAACCTATAAGAAACCTGGCCTCATGGTACCCTCCACAGCATCCACTCCTGGAAAGATGGATAGTGCTCTGCAGTACCTTCTCTGGAGTTTGCTCTGAGTCCTCCTGCATGCATCCATGAAGCCATGAGAGAACTGTGACAAGATCTTTCATATCCTTCATAGCCACACCAATACCCAAGAGAGACCCCCAACAGCTGGAGCCAAGCCTCCGCCTTGGCTTGGTGGCCTACTTGTCAGGATCAAGATGGCTTCTGACTGTCTTGCAAAGCTTGGGTAGACTGGACAGAGTAAATGACCTCCTGGTTGTTGCTGAGAAGGTCAGGAAGGAGTTTTATTTGGAGGAGGTCTCCTGAAAGTCAAATACTTAAGCAGTGGACGGCATCTGTACCGTTAATGTGCTCAGGAAAACCCTGAGCAGTACCAACCCAGGCGATCCTGAGGATGCTTGGCAGCAAGAACTTGACTGCCAGGTCTTAGCTCTGCACCGCCTTGTACAAGACCATGAATGCATAGCCATGGTTGCCCCCCACCTCTCCTCAGCACATCAGAGGGGGGTTATACAGGGTGGTCTCACCACTGTGAGCCTGAGGGCTCTGTCTAGGTAGCCCTGTCTGTGGGACATTGACCTCAGAGCCAGGCAAGTGAGCTGGCTGTGGTTTGCCAGGTTGGTAAAGAACAGCATGAAAAATAAGAACAGGACCCAAGGGAAGACCACCAGGCTATTTCCTATATTTTCCACCCCTTTGATTTTCTTCCGGTAGGGTAAACTCTCCTGTCTCTATTCTTTTATAGATGATGGTAACAGATCCACTTTTCCAAGAAGATGGATGCATGGCTCAATCTGGATTTGAGACATGACACGGTAAGTCAGAAAGGACCAGTGGCTCTAATTTTTTATTTATTGCACTTCTGCAGACCCCAAGTAAGTGCTCAAAGGACAAACTATATTTCTTAAATATTTTAAGGTTTTGGCCACATAACATTTTTATGCTTTCCTTTTTTCCACAGTAACCTATTCCAACCGTAAACCAGCAACAGTCTGGGCACATTTAATCTGAGGGGATTCCAGATGGCTGTTGTAATAGAGAGTGACCAGTCTTTCAGTGTGTGGTCTGTGCTTAATCTGAGCTGGCCTAAATAAAAAAGTGATATGGAAATACCTCTGTATCTGTGGACTCCCCAGTGAGGAAGTCTGGAACTTTGGTAAAAGTTTTATTTTATTTTTAGACATTAATGACACAAAGCTATTAAATGTGAGCTAGTTTTCGGGTTTATTCCTTGCCAGTAGCCTCTCTGAAGGTAACCATAACAATTTTCTTGCCTTTAAAACCAGAGGATTTTGTGTTTGACAATTGCAAAATATTTTTGCGCTTTACAACTTCTGCTTGTTATTTTGATTGGGCAAACTCTTAGTTCACTTACTGTTTTACATCTCATCTGTGCAAAAAGCAAGTGAAGTTAATGACAGGTGCTCTGAATTTAACAGGTTCTGAGCTTGGTGGAAGCAGCCTTCAGAGATTTTCAGAGCTCAGGGCACAGAGGAGGGCCCGTGCCTGTGGCCCTCTGTGTTTGATAACAGCACAGGTGGTGTTATCACCCCCTTTCTGCTCCCCCATATCAGCCAACCACAGCACGATGATCGGTGGGAAACCGAAGGCTGCGGGGGCTTGAACACCTGATGTGTCTGCACCTCCAGGGGTTGGGATCAGAGGGTATAAGAAGCATGGTCATATCAGATATGGGGTGAGTTTGAGGACAACCCTTTGAGGCAGGTTGTTTGGTCAGCCATACCCCTGGTCTGATGGCAGCTGGGGTGCCCTAAGGGCTGGTACTGTGGTGGTGGCCTTCAGCAGTGACCTCACCGAACCATGTGGGCACTGCCTCAGCCTCCTGGGGCCTCTGCTATGAGCATAACGGAAGGTAACGAGGCTTCCCTGCCTTACAGAGACATTGCAGTTGTGTTTGTAAGGTTTTCTACAATGGCAGATAAGTAATTACCTAAGGGAAACTAAGTACCTAACCTAAGCAGATGAATCTTCTCATTTGCTTTGCCTCATCTCTAGCTGGACTAACTCCAATCACCAGTTGCAATTCTCCCTCTCCTTAAAAAATCAATACTGCGCTAAATCATTGCCTTTTTCAGCTCCAAACATGAACATTTTACTGCACAATGACATCTGCCTCAAATCCAGGTAATCTTTCACCCTGAAAGCCCATGAATTTTAGGCACTAATATTTGATGATGTTGAGAGGAGCGTAAATGAGTTATGTTAGGTATTTTGGTCTACAGGTTCTGAAAAACACTGATAAACTTGAAAGAAACATTCTGTCAAATGCTGCACGGAGCGTACACTGATACGGCATAAATGCACCATCTACTCTTCCTGGAAATATGACGTGACAATTTACTGGTCTAGCACAAGGTCTCCACACAACCGCTCAGCCCACACCGTATGGGAGTCACCTGCCCGTATCTTAATTAACATCTTATAGTCTGGCACCAGAGCCACCCTCACCGTGCGTCACTAAGCAGCCCATTTTCTAGTTCTGTCAGACCTTATCTATAGAAAGGAGAGGAAGCGGTGGAAAGTAAATTGTTATGTTCTGGCAGAAAGGCCAGAAAACAGTGATGGGGGCTTGCTGGCAGGTTTCCAGCGCTCAGGGTGGACGTACCTGGGCACTCTCCCACCACACCATGAGATAGGGCAGGGTGGGAGACCAGGGCTTTGGTGTGAGTACCAGAAACGCATCAGGACTTGCAAGCTCGCGCTGGGTTGTCATCTGCCCCTGCGTGGCCACCACAGATGGTTAAAGCAGAGCCAACTGAGGATCTAGGACTGCCGTGACTAAAGGTTTACACTTAGCAGCGCTGATCACTGCCAGCGTCGGTCCAGTGGCCCACTTAAAGGCTGAGTGAAGCGTCCTTCCTCTAAGCTACGTGACACACCGGGACAATGGCTTGTTTGCGTTTTTATCCATTTCTTTATATGAAGATGACAAGCTTATTGAGTCAAGCTGGGAAGCTTTTGTTCAGAGTGGTGGTGCCTCTACTTGACTTGAGGGGAGCTTTGCCAGAATAAATCCTGAATGAAAAAGGAGGCAGGGCTTCAGGTTTCGATGGAGTGTTTTAACTGACATTTTAAGTTGAAGCACATTTGCAAGGGGACTCTGACTGAAAGAAAGTGGTTTTTTTTGTGGTAAATATAGCAATTTGGGATTCAAAAGAAGTTGCAGAATTGTTGCATTGTGTGATGAATCTTATCCCATGCTGGAATCCTTTAGATAGACTTTGACTAGTAGAGTGGGTGAGATTAATAATGATTTGAATAATTTATATCACTGAAATATTTTTGTGGGGGTTTTGCTCTTCCTACAGATGTCTCAGTTGGACTTTTAGCTATGATGTCTAACAATTTTGAATCCACGATTACAAATGCTTAAACTTATAACAAGTGTGTAACACTTTTTCATGCTATTCACCCATTACTAGACATCCAGAATAATAAAAGCTGATCAGGGCACAAGGGCTCCTTTCATAAGATCTCCTGCGCAAATATCTTATGAAAACAAAGGCATAATGAAGGTACTATTATTTTCTCTTCACATCAATTGCACATGCCACAGAGATGGAAAGGAGGAAAATTTTACCAAATAAGGAGGAAAGGAAAGCTTTTAAGTGGGTCCCGAGTGGGTTTCTGTTCCAAATGGAGCTTATTTGTCACTGCATTAACAGAGAAAGAAGAGAGCAAAGGTGGGATCTCGGGGCAGCCCTGCCTCCAGGCGCATCTCAAATGAGAACTGCCACATTACAGCTTCGCATAGGCTACGTGTACAGCACCAGGGGTGGAAGACGTGGCACCCGCAGGGGCTTGGCCTGGAGAAGTGAGGAGGAAGCCTGGGCCAACTGCTGGCGCTGTGTGATGCCCACCAGTGACCCACTTGGTAGCATCATCTCAGCGCTCCAGGTCTTGACTTCTTGCTGCGGGCCACCCCCTCAGAGAGACTGCCACTGCCGGTGTCCTCCCATGGGTGTTGTATTCACATCTTACTGCCCGTCAGGTCTTTGAAAGAGGGATGGATTTTTTTTTTTTTTTCTGTTACAGAGGGGTTGTGTCTCATCATGTTATGCCGTGGTTCTCATTAGCGCTTACAAATCCAGCTGCAATATGGGTAAATCTTCCCGCTGCTGTCGATGAGAGCACTAGCGCTGAATCCAGGGTCAAAAAGGTAAAGGTGAGATGTGGGCTGTGTAAATGATGTTTCAGACATCAGAAAAGACCTAGATGTATGAAGCCTCCTGCATCCCTGCCAGAGAGCCCTTGTCCCTTGCCGTCCTTCCCATGTCTTGGCAGGGAGGGAGGACCTGGTAAGACCACATTAAAGAGCTGAGTGAAAATGAACAAATGTCATTAAGATTATCCAGTGGACCTCAGTAAAAATGTACCGAACAGTCCTGGCTGAGGGAGAGACATTTTTCACACTGTAATGGCCACATGGCTCCCTAAGTGGAAGAAGGAAGGTCATTACTTCACAGGAAAAAAAGAAGTCTATGAGATCATTTATAACATTACTCACAACCATTATCTATCCCAAATCATTCTTATGCCTTCTCTGTGATATTGGCTGCCTTGCAGTGCTCTGAGTCTCTCTTAACATAAAAACCTTTCCTATTCCTTAATGGCATACCAGCTGAAATATTTAAAGCATTTGCAGACAAATGTATCTAATTGCATCTGAGATGCAGGAAGGCCCCGGGGAGCGCTCACTGCTGCCACAGTCACATTTACCTGCCCTGGGGGAGGCTGTTGTTTCAGTAAAAACCCTGACAAATACAGGTTGGTTAATAAGAAAACGCTTTTCCACAAATAGAGGATATTTAGGCTCACGTCCGGCACTAGCAGACTCCTCCAAGCGACGAAAGCATCCTGACCTCCTCCTGAGTCCACCAGCTCTCTGCACCCTGGTGAGAGGCTGCACCAGCCCAAGGATGAGCAGCACTGGGCTCACCTTGGACCAGCTGCCGAGGTCCCCCTTTGCCTGAAGAAAAGGGGGTGCTGTGGATTGAGTTGTGCTGCAAGAGGCTTCCGTGTTCAAAACTGGCCCCAAGCGCATGATTAAATACAGGTGAAGAAAGACAGACCTAAAAGATTGCCTGGGAAGGTCAGGCAATGAAAGAAGACTAGATCCTTGTTGCCCTTGAGCCATGCAGTTTCTTGCTTGATTTGTACTCGAGTCCCGTATCCCGTTCCCGCAGGAGACCAGCCTCAATCCCGATGTGTGTGGCGATGGCTTTTCATGCGTGACGCTATCAGGAATCTCCAGGCTCCAGCCCGCCGTGATGGCTGAGCTAGTGAAGGTCTTGAATAGGTTATTGTCTGCTCAGGGTCTTTAGTGGCTAGCAAGTACAGAATGACACACAGTCCACTACATGAAGGGCTGGTAAGGTTCGTTCCTGATCTCCCGAATACTTTTTTTTCTCACTCACTGCCTTTATTTGTCTGTGAATCCTTCCTTGCACTTTACAAACACATTTGTTTTTACCCTGAGTCCATTCTGCAGAGCAGGATTGATGCATTGCAGGGCCCTGGGGGAGTATGTGGGGCCTCCCACAGAATCACCATCATATTTTCTTCAAGGATCTGGTGCAGTTACTTCCTCTGACTGGGGCTAGCGAGTGGATCCTATTTACCACTGCCAGGGACACAAGAAATGGTGATGTGCCTGTGTGAGGTAGGGCATCCAAAAAGAAAAACACGCTTTAGCATGTCCCAATGATGAAGAAATTACAGCTATCGCTCAGGATCTCTGCAAACAGCCCATGAACGCTGCTTGTTCCCTAGCACATTCAAAGTGACCACCACATTGGTAAGACATTATTTGAATAGCAGACAACTGTGGAAACATTTGGCAAGAAAACATTTGGGAGAGAGATAACAAAGCAATTGCAACCTTTGGCTGCCACGAAGTGGAGTATTTGAAAATCCTGCCCAGAAAATCCTGAAGGGAAAATGTTATGTGTGATGCCTCAGACATTAACATTTTTGCTGGTAATGACTATTGCTTTACCCATGCTACTGACAGGGCCCTAAACTGATACAAGGGCAAAAATAAATTGTCTTACCCAGCTCTTACAACTGTGAAAAAGCATGCCCTATTCCCCAGAGTAAAAGTGGTTGAATGATGTACTCGAAGAAACACGACTCCAACTATTTAGTGGCAGCCATCTCAGATCACTGTGGTGCAGCCCCAATAAAAAAAATAAATACATTGAGAGGTGGGTGGAGAGCAACTGAGAACACCGTGAATGAGCATGGGTTAGTCCTAAACCTGGGTTAAGACTCACAGCCAAAAAATAAAGGAGCTGGTGAGCTGGGGAACATGTTGTTCTCATTATCTGCCAGTGGTTGCACATCTGCACTAAAAATCAACAAAAGGGCATTTTTTGTACAATTGGACATTGTGTAATAAGATAAGAATAAAACTAATTCACATTTATCTAGAATTTCTCAGAATGGCTGTAGTCCCTGTAGACATAGCTGACTTTATAAAATGTGAAAGTCTGAGTCACACCAGCAGATTGTACATGGCAGGGAAACGAATCTGATGTAATAGAAATGTTTACAAGCCCAGTAACCCTTCTCCCTCCACCCTCCTCCGCTGAAAAAAGCCACGTAAGGCCATGGATCAAAGCGATGCAGCAGCAGCGTGCTGAACACTGAAACAATAACAGCCTTGACTTCCTCAGACGTCAATAGTACATGTTACCAGAGGATTTTTGCATTCACTGGAGAAGGAGGTAATATAATCACATGCATCAAAGACTGGAAGTGGAGCTATAATACCACCAGCTCTTATCACTAAAATATTGCTAAACATGATTAAACACGGTTCAGTGGAAATATCAGAAGCTGACTACCCAGTGGGATCAAAAAAGCGGCAAACAGTTCAGAAATGTGTACTCAGTTAATGCTTACCAGATGCAATCAATTTAGAGTAATAGTCAGTTCCAGTCCTTAATTCATATCTTTATGAAATGAGTACAGATACACTCCTCTTATGTCTAACAGATTTCCTGCTTCTATTTTTTTTTTTCTTTCTTTTCCAAGCAACACACCACCTTCTGTTTCTTGAACTCTACATCACTCCCCACGAAAGCTGGAGGTTCCTTCCAGGTAGCAAAGTTGCTCTTGCTTCCTGAGCAGGTCTCAGGTATGGTAAAGGTACATGTGATGACACAACACATTTAGGGGTTTGTAAGACATATGACTTCACTGCACATGATGCTGTGAAAATTAACGAGAAGTGCAAAGTCAAGAGCCCATACTGAACAGATTAAACGTTGCCTGTAAATGAGAATTTGTCACCCCGGGGATGTTCCTCTCAGGGTCCCATGGGTTTCCTTTCTGGTCCTGGTGGAAGATCTGGAGAAAACAAAAAACTGGTGAAGAAGCATTAGGGATGGCTCAGCTAGAAAAATTGATCTGGATTACATGTTAAAGGAAGGTCAGTTAAACAGCGTACATTTTGACAGCCAAATGAAAGACCATGAAGCTAGGGATAAATAAAGGCTGCTTACCTACAGGAATGGAGGCTTTATTCTAGAAAGTGGTGGTTTAGCAGAGGATTTAGGTGAATAGGCTGGTAACCAAGCCTAGGGGAACCCTTGGGATAATTCCTAGCATAAAGGCCGATTTGAATCTCAAAGAAGAGCAGCGATATATTTAGCTGCCCTACTAACATGCTGGAGAAAGCTCAGACAAAAGCAACAAGAGTGATCAGAGGTCTAGTAAATGTGAACTCAGGGGAAAAATTGAAAGATGAGACTGTGTCTAGTCTGCAAAAGAGAAGACAAGACAACAGCCTTCAAATATGTAAAAGGTAGCTGCAACGGAGACTGTAATGAAGTGTTGTCCATATCTGCTGGCAAAAGCACAGCAAGTAAAAAGCTTAACTTGCAGCAAGGAAGATTTATGTTAGTTATCAGAAACATTTTCTAATGATAAGGACCACTGAGCACAGGAACATATTGCAGATTACCATAGGATTAAGAACTGGTTAGGCCGGTGGTTTCCAATCTTTATTTTGCACCAAACCTCAACCTGAGAAAACTGGCAGGGTTCTGCCTCCCATTGTTAAATGGCAAAATTGTTTTGTCTTAAAACAAAGAGTCTTAAAGGCTTTTGAATACTGGAAATAATGATGGTGGTGCTGATGACACGCACAAAAAAAGACATCGCACAGGGACTGCACCAGCTCTATTAAAAACAAATGAAAAGTCAGCTTGGGAATTAGCCACCTTTTGTAATGGTCTTTAAGAGCGAGAGAGTGCTGGAAAACTGGCTGGGACGTGACTGGGGTGCGCAGCAGCTGATATGGTGGCAGAGGTTGGGAGGCTGTGAGAGAGGAGCCACTGCAGACAGCTGCGATGAATCAGTCTTAGAGCGAGCAAGAAACAACCAGCTTTTGGGATGAGTGGAGATGAAGGGGAACTAAGGACTCTTGTGGGTGGTCATGAGGAAGGCTCAGACCCAGTCTCGATGCAACGGTACTTGAGCAGACTGCAAATGCCTGCTGAGCAGCCTTTGTCAGATATATTGCCCTTGCCAGGCAAAAAGCGATGCAGAGCTGCTGACAAAGGAAAGGGGGGCATTTTTCTGTTTGCTATGCTTCTTGTCTTGTTTAAACTGTACCTGTCTGAAGCCTAAAGAAATACGTTCTGATGTAAATAAGCACATGAAAATGGGGAGATCCTGCTCTGCTGGCCATTGAGGACTGTGCAGGACGTGTCCTCGGGTTGTGTCACTCCTACTGCCCCGACCAAAATCCCTGATTGCTCATGTTTGGGAACTAGAGTCACGATCTCAAATGTTCTCACATTAGCTGGGTAGAGAAATGCCAGGCCTCCCACTACGTACGTGTGGGTAGCACCTTTTCTTTGATTAGCTCAGAGCTACTCTCTAACAGGAGTTAACCTTTGTGACACCCTTGAGGGACTAGCCCACTATGATTAATCTTAATATCTCTGTCTTACAAATAGGGAAATCAGTACAAACTTGCTCAACATCATCCTCTAAGTCATCGCTTGAGCCTGGAAAAGAGTATGCTATTTTTTTTTCCTCTCCCAATGCGTTGCTCTAGTGATAAGAATGCACTGCTAGATATAGGGAAAAAGCTGATCTGGAAATGCAACTCCTTAACAGTATTGGTACATTAAAGAAGGCCTTATGGCTATCGTAAGCCCTGCCTGGACGGATCCCTCCATCCTCTCAGCTCCTGGCCCAACAAGGACTTGAAATGTGTCTGGCTGAAGTCATGAGGCTCCAGTGCTGCCCCAGCACTGCAGGTACCGTAATTTCTCTCAGAGGGAGCCCCAGCCCACTCTCAGCACCCCGAGATTAAGAAACGCTCAGAACTGTAAAAACACAAATCACAAAACAAACTCGGTGAAGTTTGAAGAGCAGTTTTTGAACACCCCGATGTGGACGGTAAACCACAACAACAGTAACAGGAAAAGCAGCACCACAAACGAAAACCCAGTACTCCATTTGAAACTAAATTCATTTAATAAACTAGAAGAAATTGCTCAGCAATGAAAAACTCCAGCACCACCACCCTGACCACATAAGATACATGAGAATAAACAGACTTGTGGGCACACCTCAAGTAAGCTTAAAACAGCAGCCTCCTCCAAAACAGTCTCCACACTAGCAAGGTGATCTCACTGTCTGGTAGAAATAACACTCATCAGCCAACTGTAATCAATCAGTTTCACAGGACTGCCTGCTATATATAAAAATTGGGGTTGGTAGAATGTACAGGACGTTTCTGCCAGACCACTTTCTTCTGACCTCGATGAGCAAACAAGCTGAAAATATTTCTCGTGGAAACCAGTTTTTGGTTACAGATCAGGTAATAACTTGGGAACTTCAGCAAAGGACAAATCGTAGCTCAGCAAAGCCTCCAGAAAACATTTGCAGCAATGCTTTTGATTCGGTAGCAAACTCCCGCTTGGGGTCTGCTTTTGGAGAGGGGTCCAGGAAACGAGTTTTATTCTTGCTGGTGCCCTGGCAAAACAACTTTGGAAGGTGGGTGGTCCGTGTTGGAGAGCCAGGTCATGAAGGGGATGAAGGTCTGCTTGCTCCAGCGGGTGGCAGGTAACCAGGAGCACCCTTCTGATGTTTGGGCTCAGGACCAGTTGGTTGAGCAGGGGAAACATTTGTCTTCTCTGATCATGAGCAAGGCTGTATGTATAGACACACAAGTGTCACATCAGCAAATGGTAAATGACAACATTTCTTACTCACTGTGTGAGAACTAATTTTTCCATGATTTGTGTCAAGCAGTTGATGAGTGGGAGTAGAAAGTCAATTAAAAGTACACAAATCAGATCTTTTACCATCGTTTGCTATTAATAAAAAAAAAAAAAAAAACCAACTGCTTCAAATGCGCTTGGTATTTTGTGGGGAAGGTTGAATAGACAAGGCATCAAAACAAGTTTTGTACTTGCATCTAACGGATGTATTAAATAAGGGAAGTAGTAACTGCAGTTAATGAACGGACAGGCTGTTTCTGGTCACTGTGAACTAGATATTCAAAGACATAAGTTCTTAAAGATAGAGATGAGCGCTCTGTGGTGTCTCACTGGAAATCAGTGACAGTTGTGTGAAGTGGGAACGCTACCTGCTTGAGCTGAAGTTTGGAAAATCTCACCCACATCCTTCATGAGTGTGTCTTGACCTTGCCCATCTGTTTCTAGCCACAGGCTGGAAGAGGAAATAAGCTTTGCTGCTTCTTCCACTCCCGACTGATTTCTTAACTGTGAATGAACGGCTCCAAATGAAGAAAGTGCTCTTTTCACACCCGTTAGCAAAACTGAAACCAAAAGTCAGTACACAAAATGCTTTTGTGCATAACGGAAACCAAAAGTCTTTGCATTTAAAAGGGGTAAATACCCAACCAAAAAAATATTGATAATGCGATACATGATGTTTCAAACCAATCGTAAGAGTTAAGGTGATTTCCTCTTTTTCCCTGTGACTTTGCAGCTTGACTTGAAAGTCACCGTTATCAAACTGGCAAATCAAGGGCAACAATTGCCAGAGTTGAAGAGACAGGTTTGTCTGAAGTCTCTTACTTCTCTGTGTGACCTCTTCTGCTGGGCAGAGTGGCTAGTCTCCACCCAAAAGCCGAGCCTGATGGTACCAGGTTTTCTCCCTGTGTACAAGATGCAGTGGAGAGTGCAGATGGGAAGGATAAAAAGGACCAGGAATGGAGGAAAGGAAGGGTTCATGAGGTGCTGGGAGGCCGGGTGCATTGTCCGAGTCCACACAAAAAAATGTGTAGCAGGCAGGTGAACCAGCGGCTGGCACCTGCAGAGGGTGTGTGCTGATTTCAGTGCTTCTTCCCTGAGCAGCTGCCAAGGAAATGATATGTGGATTATCAACTGTCACCCAAGTGTCCCTTCGCAGTGACATTATCATTCATCAGCTCCTGGTAGAGCGTGTCCACGAGTGACTCGGCAGGGAAAAACCGATCTTTTGTGCTAAATGGTATTCTGTTGTATTTTGCACGATGCAGGAGGTATCGAAACATCTAACAAAAAGTGAAACAACTGGAAGACACCTAGTATTACTGTGAGGCTACCTTTGAGACCTAGCCAAACCCATTCCTCTCAGATTACTGATGAATTCAGCCCAAACCGGGCACACACAAGCTGCCAGACTGCATCAGCGTGTGCAAGACTGGAGCTTAACATGGTCTTCATGGTGGCGGTCATTTGGCAGAAGATACTGTAGATTACCGTAGTAATGGTAGTCAATTAGGAAGGGTTCTCTGTTTGAACAGCAGCTCTGCTACCAAGAGGGGACACTGTGAATCTTGGTGTAAGCGTGGACTACGAGTAAATAGTCCTAAGGGAATTTTACCATATTCAGGATGCTTGTTAGCATTCTGGGCAGTTACTATCGTTAGGTGGGGAAAACGAGGTGGAGAGTTACCTGCCTTTGCCAAGGCCACAGAGGTAGGTAGCACTCCAACCAAATTCCTGTGCCTTGTTTGCAGAGATCCCCTGGGTCTCTTGGTGTCATCCTGATGCATACTCCACAGCATCAGGGCTGGGGATTGGACTGATCCCGTAGGTGAACTTTGCAAAACAGTGAGCATCAGAGATTATTCAAATTCTACCAGGTTTAGGAAGGGGAAACAGGGAATGAAAGAAAAACACTATATACTTTCCCCGGAGGGGTAGGGCAGTACCTACAGATGGAAAATGGTGGGTTTTCTTTTGCAACATGCGTAAATCCGGACTCCCTTCCCTTGCTCCCCACACCCTCCTGGGAGCTTGTGCTGAATTGTAGCTCCCTTGACGTGGCCCTCAGAGCGGTGTGTGGCTTTCAGCCACAGTGTTTCTAGCTCTCTTTGGGATACAAACTTTGGGCTTCATTCAAGAAAGCACTTAGGCATGTGTAATTCCTTAAATTTCAATGTGACTATTCATGAGCATAGTGTTAGCACATATTTAATTGCCTTCCTGAATATGGGCCAAAACAGAGAGTATCCCAGGAGTGCATGGGAAAGAGACTTAGTTTTCATTGCTTTAATAGAGATAGCTGCTCCACTTAGAAGCATTTGCAAATGGTTTGGGAAGGTTTGGGACTTCTTGCTAGCACTTCTCCAGAGGGTAAAGCAGTCAACCAACCCTACTGCAAATGAGATGAGGAGTGCC
Source organism: Numenius arquata (assembly GCF_964106895.1). Lineage (NCBI taxonomy): Eukaryota > Metazoa > Chordata > Aves > Charadriiformes > Scolopacidae > Numenius > Numenius arquata. Next base: position 7,029,682 of record NC_133582.1, read on the forward strand.
TGTGTCTGCACCACCCCAAGGAGGAGGACTCACATGAGAATTGATACCTTTTCTCATTTTTTTTGTATGTCTGCCCAACAAGTGCTCAGCTCCAATGTTCTACACATCCACTTGTGAATTTATCAATTTTTATTAATGTCTTTTGGGAAAGAGCTCTAGGTTTAGAGTATTCAATTGTGCAGGTAAAAATAGAAGAGAAAACTTTTTAAGTGTCTCATTTTTAAGACCCCGCTTTCCATTTTAAAAATAACTGGAAGGTGATGAGGAGAAAAACATGCTTTTTATGTTAACTCTGACGTGGTAACAAACTAGAGGTACAACACCAGTAATGATGGTACATTTCATTAGTCTAACTCAAACTGCGTTCAACTGAAATTGTCAGTGAATGTGAAAACAACCAAAATCTTCAGCATTTACAACCAGCTCTTGAACAAATAGTGTAGATACCCCCTGCACTTTTCAAAACCAGCTCTAAAACATGATGTGGGTTCTCAGGGAATAGCAGCAGTTTCTATTGGGCTTGTCAGTTGATAACTCTGCTGGAATTCAAAACATGAAGCATTTTGCCTAGGACCTACATTCATTTATCCATATGTGGGTAATGATGGTGGAGACATCTGCGGTGAGATTCATCTCGTCTTAAAACAGATGTCCCTCAGACATCTATTAGTGGCTAACGGAGGCCGAGAAACTACTGCTTAATTTTCAGACTCCAGTTTGCAACCAGGAAAAAAAAAAGTTTGCAAGGAAAAAAAGAAAACCTACTTTCCTCACGGTCACTTTCGGTGGTAGCTTGGTCTAGGACGGTCATGACCCATATAGGCAGGCGCCAAGCCGGCTGAGCCACGCTGAAGATTAGCACACTGACCGCTGCTGCAGGCTTAGAGGAGGGTTTGGGGTTGAGTCATGTGTGGGTGGGGGCAAGGCTTTCTCCTTCACAACCAGCGTTATTTTCACTGACTGCCGGGGTGAGATGGGGGAGGAAGGAGGTTAATCAAATGGCCTGCGTGTGTCCTGCTTTTGTGGCAGCATCGGATGGGACTGCTCAGCACGCTGGGGCTGGGGGCGGGCATCCAGCCTCTGCTGTGGGCGAGAGGCTCCTGAAGCCTGGAGAGGGCACCCCGGGTGGTACCTTGGTAGCAATGAGGCCCCCCGGGGTGCAGAATAATCCCCTTCTTGTGGAAAGAGGCACAGCTGAGCCCTGGGATGGGGCTGCCCCTCTCCTGCAGCCCAGCAGAGTGCTGGGGGCACTGGGGAATGGCTGGGACACGATGGGGGCTTGGGTCAGTGCCTGTGTGCTGCCCCATCCCACCTCTCCTCCTGCCCTCTCCGCAGCCGAGCTGCTCTTCACGGTGTAAAGGCTCCTAAAGGATGCTGAACCGTTCCCCATTTTGCAATGGGCAGAGCTGCTTTGGGCCGTAGGGTGAAAGCGGATTAAGCCATGGTTCTTCCTTGTCACGTAGGAAACGGGGTCAGTGTGCGCAGGAGCTGACGATGCTACGCAGCAAGTACATTGCTGATATTGCAATACGCTTCCCTGCCCGAGGTGACACGTGAATATCTCCCTGACAGAGGTGAGAAGAGCTTCTGAAAGACATGTGAGAGAGCTCCAAAGATGACGGCTGCTTTAGCTGTTCCTGAGGAGGATGGCCCAGAATAGGCAAAACACAAAGGCATACTCATGTTTACACACAAGTACATTTTTATATGTCGTGTGTGAGGATGGTGATCGTGCATGGAGACAGGTAACATAAAGTTTGCCCAGGAAAAATGCAACTCTAAAGCAAGACTGGCCTGTACAAATTAAACTGACTATAGCTGAAAGGACTATTTGAAAATTGGCAAACCTTGACCATTCACTTTGGTTTGTTTTTTTAAAAAAATAATCTTATTTCTAAATATAAGGCCGTGCTTATAGTGGCATCTAGTGGCTATTGTGTTTATGGAGCTCTCCTCCCCAACACAGCTTCGAAAGTAGGATCAGGAGAGATTTGCAACACCCGTTGTTTGACTTTCTGTCCAAGATTGACTTTCAAGTAGCATTTTTCTTGTGCGTACCTTTTGTTTCTTAGAGTATTGTCTCTTGGATCAATGCAAAGATCAGCACTGAAGTCAGGGGAGTCCCAGACTTTAGGGTGAATGTTGGGTTAGAGCATCTTATAAATAGGTGAAGTTCTGGACTCAGGTTTCCATTTTATTTCAGAATTATAGAAAATCAATTTGAAAAGGCAAAAATTTAGGGTGGCTCAGATTGACAAAAGCTGGAGGTAGCTCAGACCCAAGTTCCCATTTCATGTGAACTTTTAATGTTTCAGCAAAAGGGAAAGGCACAGGTACAGGTTTGCCAAAGGGCAAACAAGCCGGGCTCTGGCCGTGACTCTCTTTGTGTCGGCTGGTGCTCACCTGGTGGGACAGCATCAGGGCATTTGCTGAGAGATGGGCCATGCCTTCTCCAGCCAGCAAGTACCTTAAAGGGGGACATAGACAGCCAGATTGCTGATAAAATGACCCAGTAAGCGCTCTTCCTCTCAAGAGACTGACCTAGCAGGAGAGCACTTTCCTCCAGGACAGCAATCTTAGCATGATGCTGAGTTTTTCTGGTGCAGATTCCTCCTCTCTTTTCATCTGCCATTGTGCTAGCTGGTCTCTCCAACTTTGTTGAGTCCTACACCACAAGTTTCATCTCTTTTTCACCCATTTCAGCCTTTGTCTATCTCTTCCTCCGCCACATTCCTTTCTGCAGAGCCCAGCAGGTTTTGCTAAGAAAAACAGTGAGCTCTGCTGTGACCTATCTCTTCCGTTTGACCCACTCTTTCCTTTCATCACAAGCACGGCTTTGACTAACAACGTTATTCTGGGGACTACGGCCTCTCCTTCTGTGAAGTTCAGACACAACAACCATGCTTCTGCTACAAAACAGGCCAAGGGAAAGGGCCCGAGCAGTGACACATCGTTGTCCATACAGTTAATTAGGAAGGTCCTGGCACACTAGCACTCATCAATGCTGAGACGTAGTTTGGGACTATTCCCAACAGGCTGCAGCAGCTGGATGGTGTTACCTATATGGTGTGAGCAGGTGGGTGTCAGAGCTACAAAGCAGTCTCAGGCCCATTTTGTTTACTAAGGCAGTTGTAATCAGCATGATCAAAAGTGTTATGATGCATGACATCAGCCAGAAGTCCTCACTGAATACCCCGCTGGTCCTTCCCTCTCAGCAAGCGAGAGATGAGCCCCAGCAGGCCCCAGATGGGGCCACCATGCGCCTCCTGTGAGACCTGCCCTTCCTTGCCATGCCTGTTGGAAAGGTGTAACGGATTTGGGGAGTCACTGAGATATAAACTCATGGCAGAAAGACCCACCAAGGAGCTTCAGATCCTTCAGGCTTTCTTCAGAGATCCCCAAGCCAGGTAACTGCGAGGTGAGAGGAGTTACTGGGAGAGGAGGATCACCTCATACCTGCTCTGCTTCTGACCTGGCTCCCTAAGCATCCCCCACCAGCTGCTCTCAGGGACGGGCTGGATGTGCCCTCAGTGGCTGTTCCTCTCTGCTTGCCCTATACACAGTAACAAAGGCAAGTTCAAGGGCCAGAGCTCTAAGGCTGGTGTTTTCTTCATTGTGAGGTCAGCTAGATTTACATACAGAATTGCTGTGTTAAAACAACTCAGGCAACAACAAGGGGGAAGACCTAGAGAGCTCACACGCTACAAAAACCCAAGGGAGCTTTTTCTTATGTGCATACCTTATATTGTAATGTATGAAATATTGTAGCTAATGAGTCCCATTTACCTGAGATGTTAATACATCCACATCCTGTACCACTTAATCTTTTGACGTTTTAGAAATTTTTTTTATTTTTTTTTTATGGAAGCGATAATTTTCTGGGGTATATTATCATGAATTCATTTAAACACCTAAAAGCTTAGCTATAGTCTAAATGTGACATAGATATTGGTAATATGGAATCTGCTTTTGCAATGCGAATACCTGTCCTATTAGCAGAATCTTGTAAATTTGATCTTGAGTTTGGAGCAGCAGCTGTTTATTCAGTTCGCAGGTTTCTTGCGGTTTGTGGTTTCTTGTGGTTTAAACATTTGCAGGGTGTAGACACTAACGAGAGCACTGAATTGTTTATGGGGATCTTTGAAGCAGCATTGCAGATTCGTTACGATTTTTTGCCGGGCCAGCAGAAACACATTAGCCTCTCCTTATGCAAAGTCCCACGTGCAGAGTAACCTCACTAATCCAGCTCTCTGGGACCATGCCACCATGCAGGTCAGCAAGAGTTTGTACTGCTACCGTCCAGCAGTTGATCACGTCCTTTCTTCAGATCTGTTATTTGGAGGATTGTCTTTTCCCCAAAATGGGGCATTCAGGCATAAAGAGGAAAGAACCGAAAAAAACCCAACGAAAACTAATTTTAAAGTGCTTGCAGCAAAAGCCCATGTGAGAGCACTGGACGAGGCAGCAGGTCAGTGGTCATCTCGGCCACTCGTGAATGAGCTCTGTGCATGAACGGGCCCTCCTAGTTGGAAACCCATCTCCTACAACAACCTCCTACCAAAATCTGGGAGGCAGAGCTCTGCTCGTCTTTTCTGTGTACTTTTGCTGCTAATTCCAGACCACTTCCACCACTGCCTGTTTTCCACTTCAGCACTTGGCAAAATGGCTTTCCAGGAGCCCGATTGGCTCATGCCAAACTCCCTTGCATGAGCTATGGGAAGAGTGGGCTGGTTGTCCCAAACTAGGAGAGCAAGTGGCAAGACTTGTCCTAACAACTCCTAACTTGATAAATATTGATTGCAGAGTGGTCCCCTGGGTTGTTGTCACCTCTATAGGGAAAGAGAAGAAGCTTAAATGGAAATAGGTTGGGCAAACCTCTGAAGAGATATAATTTTTGGAACAATATTGCACTATGGAGGAATAGGCAAATTAATCTCGGGAGCCCTTTCTACCTAATTCTTGACGACATGCCATCTTCCTTAGGTACATGGCAAAAGGGAGCCCTCTAGGGTAAGTGCTGTATAGGAAGATCTCGGTTTTCAAGATGCTTCGCAGCTGGTTTCATTTTGTACTTCAGCAGCTATGAAGGTTCATGAAACACGATGATTTATGTTGCAACTTCCACCTCAAGGGAAACCCAAGCTGCTCACTCGAGCCCAGGACACTTTGCTAGCAGAAAGATCTCAGCATCTGTGCCCTGTTTCTCTAAGCATCCATCAAAGACAGGCTGGAAGGGCTGGGAGATGTTTGGCGAATGGCTCAGGCTGGCCATTCTCATGCTCCTAAAATGGACTATGAATGTATGAATGAATGCTGGGCAGTGGACACCCCTCAGTGCTGGCCTTTGCTTTTTGCTCACCTGTGAATGTTTCACAGCTGCCGAATCCTCATGTAAATGTGCTACTTCTCCTTTTCCCATCGTTATCCTTCATCACACACTGCTCCCCCTCCCACTTACCTACCCGCTGCCAGTACTGCCAGCCAGAGTGTCCCATTTATCTACTTTTTCTGTAATTATCCTGCCTTTTCCTCCCACTGCTCTCAGACTCCTTCAATAAACAAGCCAAACCATGCTGCTCAGCTCGTGTACGCTGCAGTGGGATGAGAAGAGGCACAGAAGAGCAGGAAGAGGAGAGCAATCATGGTGTCAGTGCCGTGCTGAGAAGAGAGGGGAGGGAGGAAAAGGGACAGCGGGAAGGAGAGGGATCGACCCTGATATTTAAACATATGAGGAGATCATAGAATCATAGAATGGTTTGGGTTGGAAGCGACGTTAAAGATCATCCAGTTCCAACCCCCCTGCCACGGGCAGGGACACCTCCCACTAGACCAGGTTGCTCAAAGCCCCATCCAGCCTGGCCTTGAACACCTCCAGGGATGGGGCATCCACAGCTTCTCTGGGCAACCTGTTCCAGTGTCTCACCACCCTCACGGGAAAGAATTTCTTCCTAGTATCTAATCTAAATCTCCCCTCTTTCAGTTTAAAACCATTACCCCTTGTCCTATGACTCCACTCCCTGATCAAGGGTCCCTCTCCAGCTTTCCTGTAGCCCCCTTTAGGTACTGGAAGGCTGCTATAAGGTCTCCCTGGAGCCTTCTCTTCTCCAGGCTGAGCAACTCCAACTCTCTTAGCCTGTGTTTATAGGAGAGGAGCTCCAGCTCTCTGAGCATCTTCGTTGCCCTATTTGTACCTAGCAAGGTAAGTGGCTTCTGGTTTATGTAGGGTCTCTTCCTTGCTGTTAACTGAATGCAAGACTCAGACCTGCTCTGGTCCTGTGATGGCAGCCCCAAGGACAGGAGGGTGCAGCAAGACCTTCAGTGCCTGAGGGGATGGATGTCCCTCAAACTGGACATGGCAGAGCCACATCCTCCTGCCCCTGCCTGGCCAGCCCTCCCATCATACCTGGCTCAGAGGCACGTTGTCCCCTGGGCTCTGTAGCCTCGTGCCGTGCTCTCAGTCAGGATTTACTGTCGTGTCAAGTCTAACGATGCTCCTTCCGTTCTCCCTGCCATTTTGCCAAAACACACGGCTGCAGCTCAGGTAAATTACAAGCCTGCAACAGAAATTACTGGGTGTTACTCCCTGGCCTGAGTTAAAAGGATGACGGACCCAGGGATTGCAGAGCTTCTGCCTGAGCCTGAGACACCATGAATCGCCTTGTGAAGCCTGCAGCTTTACACAGTACTGCAAAGTCTTCCTTTTTTTTTTAGTCCCTTTTGTTTACCACCCCAATGGCAGTGCTTTTCCTGGCTCGGGCAGCTGCACAGCTAAAGGATCTGTGTATTCTCTGGTGTTTTTAATTTAATCCAGAAATACCATAGACAGCAAGAAATTCTTGTTCAGAAATTACTGTCAGGGAGGCAGTGTAAAGCGTAATGGCATTTCCCATTTCTTCTTTTTCAACTCCAAAGCTCCAGAGAAATAGAAACAGCAGTTTTGCCTTAGGTGCCAGCCTGTGGTGGCTCCTCTGCCACACGTGGCAGCTCGGCCTCACGCTTCCACTGGGACTGAGCTTTCGGAGTGGCACCTGACTTCAGGCAATGAAATATGAGGGGAGACAGTGAAGCTGTTTGGGTGAGAAAGGCACTGCAACCCATGTATTGCTGTGCTTCTTAATACCGGACTAGAGCGAGGGTAACAACAGCAAAATTAATTTCTGGTTTTTTCCTAATCAGATGCCACGGCAGTGTCAGAGATAGTTACGTGAAAACTCCCTCTCAGACTTCACTGCTGACCTGAAATGGGCTTTAGACTTCAATTTTTTAAATTCCTCATCCAATTTTGAACCGGCCTAACTTGGGGGCCATCCCTACGTCAATGTGCCCCTCTACAGTCTGCTGGGGTGTCGTGTGAGCGCTGTGAGATGAGCCCACTGTGCTTCATTCTCTGCAAGGATGCTTCATTCTCCCTGCCTGGACTCCATCTCCTGGCATTCCTCACTCTCCCATCTGTCTGAATTTCTGAGGTGCATCTCAGTAACCACACAAGCACAGAGGGGCTCCAGGCATGGGAGCAGGGCTCACGGGAATGGGAAGGGTTCTGCTGGGCATAGCTCGTGGTGAGATTCGGCTGGAAGAAAAGGCAAAGGGAGCCCTCACTGGCAGGGCAAACATTTTTCAAGAGCCATCATCTGGCATAGTGCCCTTACCTTCCCCTGATGGGAACAGCCTGTCTTCATCAGAGAGGCATGAAGGCTTCCTCTTGGGTCACCAAATGGCATCCAAAAATACCTTCCTGCTTCCAGCACAAACCTGGTTATTGGGTCAAGCATATTCAATACCCAGTAACTCATACAGGAGTTTGGCTGTGGCAGATGCTGATTGCAAAAGGCTTCACCTGATAAAGAATTGCTCAATTAGTCAATTAGTTGCTCTGAAGGAACAGAAAATGGCAAAAGACCAGATTTTGGGGTATTGGCTGCGACCTCTGTAGTGACAGAAATCAGAGAGTGTAAAAAGCAGCACACAGGCAAGTTACACACTGTTTCCAGCCGGTGTCCTGGTCTCTGGACCAGAGAGGGGAGATCAGAACATGACTGCCTTTTCTTTCAAAAAGGCCATTTTATCCCAGAAAGCTCTATGTTCCCAACACTTATACTCCTTTTCATCCAAATACTCCCTCTTTGGAAAAAAAATCCTTTAAAAAGGATTTGGCCAAAACCCAACCAACAACAACCAAACACACTAGCAAGCAAAAACTCCAACAGCACCCTCAGGACAACATTTCCACTGCCTCTTGAAATTGGGAGACTCGTTTCCCATGGCAGTGGGGCAGCACTCGAATGCATAGATGGGTAGCGATGATGCTGCTTGCAAATTAGTGTCATCCACTGTATTACAAAGACTGGTTCGTCAGATGCTCATACAGATGTTGTAGCTCCAGAGCATTTACAAGAGGCAAAGAGTAACTTAACAGCTCCCAATTAGCTTGTAGAAAAGAATACATGGTGCTTAAGGTACGCCAAAAAAGCAGCATGCAACTCTTCTGGAAAAGCAATGCTGCTACTCCTGGTGATGCTTTAGCCTCCTGCGGTGCCAGATGTAGCTAGTGTTTTACTATTTCTTTCTTCAAATAGCAGTGCTCAGGGGGGATAAACTTTACTTAACCTAATTAATTTTAATCACAGCTTTCAAATCTCATACTGTGCAAAGAATTACAAATTGGAATACATTAATAGAAGCCATGGTTTATGCTGCAAGCTAATCGGGAAGTGTGCATTTACATTTTCTGCATGAGTTTGCAATTACCATTAAAATAAAATTCAGTTATGTCCTTTTAAATTACTAAAATGTGAAGAACAGATTGAGCTGGTCCCATTTGTTGTAGAAAATGACTTGAAAATGGCCTACATTTCAAAGAATTAAATGATTCTTACTGAATAAGAGGTTTTAGAAAATGATTTCCAGTTGTCTAGAGCTAAGGTGCTTCCAGGCATTCTGGTTTAAACAATCTTTCTTTTAATATAATGGATTGCTTAATGTTTCCTACCTGCTTCAGTACCGGTTCATGGAAGGAACAAAGAGAGTTCTCCCACAGAGCCTCAGCTCTGTCTTCCTTTAGGAGTAAACCAGAGAAACAACATCTCAGCTGACCACATCCAAAACCTAACTCCAAGGTATCACAGCCCTGAGCATCAGTTCAGAAAATTTCCTTCCAGATGGGGAGGTTCCTCCTTATGCCATAGGGGGGGAGAGGGGATGGGAGGAGGGAAGATGGGGGGGCGGGGAGCAAAAATACCCCCAAATACTAAAATGCAGCAGCTCTGGGGTTTCACTACAAACACAGAAGTCCTCCATATGTCTTTGAAATTGTAATTCTGGTAGGACCAGGCTAAAAATTTTACATATACCCAACAATTTAAGAACTTTTGTCCCATTAAAAAAGAATAAATGTATGTACTTGGAAGACCGATCCCTTCAGCTACTGATGGTGACTGGGACCCGTTCCCCAGTGCCTGGCTGTGGGATTGCTGGACCACTCTTCAGCGATAACCACTTTTGTATCTGGAAGGTTAGGTGCCAAATTTCTGTGGTCGGTGTCACACCAAGACCAGGGGCTTCAATTTCAGGGGTGCCAGTGGCTATAGAAATATAGCAGTAAAAATAAGGTGGCCTTGGCCTTGCTGATACATTCCAAAGGAATTGATGTGTTTTTTTACAGGACCGTGATGCCAGGTCAAAAGGATTTGGCCAACTGGCGCTCATCTTCAAAAGCAACTTGACCTTTTAGGAAAGTAAGTCCCATTGACTTCAGTGGAAACCTGGGTTTCAAGGGGCTGAACACCCTTTTGAGCCCGCAGCTCAGATCCCTGAGTCATCTGGCTCTTTTGAGAAAGTGTTACCTCACTAGAAATGGCTTCGTTTGCAAGAAAAATTGAATCGTTCCCAAAAGGAGCATTGTCCTCAGGAGTTTTTTCTGTGTTGCAGTCTGATAGTGCCCTATGTTGGTTTTAATATAAAGTTTCACATCATAACGACAATGCTCAGGAGAGTACAGCAGTGTTTGTATTTATTTTCCAGCGTAAACCTGATGCAACTTAACTTTTTTTTTTTTTTTTTTTAATTCAAGATCATGCAAAGCAAGCAGTGCAAAATCAAGAGGAAAACCACAGTCTCATCATAGCTTGTACAGACACAGCAGTAGCGGAGTCTTTTGTATAGCAAAAAGGTCAAAATGCATGGCTTTCGGGAAAACACAAGCAGATGTATCTATTATAGATGATAACCTTTAGCTAAGTTGTAAACTTCATGCATATTAAATAATTGATAGTACATCAGAGCTTCAGGAAAGCCATGTTTAACATGCTGAGTTTCAATAAAATGGCTTGTGATAATGATTTTTTGTAAAACATAACATAAAGTACAAATATTGACAGAGAGACCAATAGGATGTAACATTTCCATTTTATTGAACAGATTATGATAGCTAAAATAGCGCTGAGCTCACTAAAATCTCTAGAAGAGGAAAATTAACCATGTTTTCACCGTGAAATAACACTCCAAACTTGTATTTGCAACAGAAAGCTTGTTGAGGGTTTCTTCCCTTTAAAAATGCAGCTTAAATGCTCTGTGGAGTGCTCATAACCACAGAATGATACAAGTAGCTTTAAAGGAAATGATGAGCTGATTCTTAACTGATGTAAATCACCAGAGCTCTGCTAGAGTAAGTGGAAACCCACTCAATGGACAATTTTAATTTTAAATAAGATACAGACTGCAGATCCACCAATATAGTTTCCATATACTTTAAATTGCAACAAGAAGAGGAAAATTCACTTTTCCACCCCTCCGGTTTCCGTCGGTGACTGAGGCTACACACTCGTATGGCAGAAGGAAATGCCAAAAAAACCACACCTCATTTTCCTCTTCGTCATGCTCAGGTATATCACCAATGAGTTTAGAAAGGTTTTATATATATATATATATATATATATCAGTGGGAGCATGTAGTTAAATGCAGAAATGGCTCATCTCTAAGTGACTTGCCTCGATCTTTTATGCCAGGTGGGAGGGTGAGAGCGGTGCAAATGCCACACGTCTGCCTTCAAAAGAGCCCTGCCCGCCGCTAAAGCAGCCGCTGGACTCCAGCAAGCACTTTTGGAATCCTTTTCATGGTTAAAGATAAGAAAAGATAAAGATAAGAAACCACTGAGGGTAGGCGGCTTACGCCAGGGCGTACCCAGGGTAGCCAGCCCCCGGAGCAGGAGAGCCCTGCACTTGCCCTTTGGTGGCAGCTGCAAAGACTGCAGGAGTCCTTCGGCCACTTGGGTGGTTTCGAAGGCCACTCTAGCAATTAGTCTGGGTGACTTAGGTACTTGGAGGGGGGGTGTGTGTGTGGGGGTGTGTGTTTTGAAATGTGGAAAATCCTAAAGCAAAAATAACATCCAAGGTGTTCATTGAAAATACAGAAAGGCTCATTTCAGATACTTCTACGATTACTACAACTACAGGTTGCCCAGAGAAGCTGTGGATGCCCCATCCCTGGAGGGGTTCAAGGCCAGGCTGGATGGGGCTTTGAGCAACCTGGTCCGTTGGGATGTGTCCCTGCCCATGGCAAGGGGGTTGGAACTCGATGATCTTTAAGGTCCCTTCCAACTCTAACCATTCTATGATTCTATGATTCTACTTCTCCTTAACTGCTATAATCCAACTACATTTTTGTGTCCGAGCCTGCCCAGCTGTTATCAAGGTCAGGCTGGGTTTTAAGTAGGCTCTTTGTAGTGGCTGCAACCCCCAGCCTCTACCCAAGCGCACATTTTCTTTGCTCTTAAATTATTAACACTGTCTAATTTCAGACACAAAGCCCTTTTCCACCCATTAGAGAGGCTTTGTGCCTCCAACAGGCTCCACGTGATGTTCCTTGCCAACAGGTCCGGACCAGAAGGAGGAAACCACTGCAATTCCCATTTCCAAGCTGTAAAGCAGCTTTCAGCACCACCAGCTGACTACTTAGTGCATTTTAATTAGTTCAGGAACGTTCCCAGGCCGCTGGTGTTGAAATGAAATGTGCGTACAGCTGAGGACTCGCTCCCTGGCAATCAAAGTTTTTAAGTTACCAGGCCTGCCGAGTTCTCTCTGCAGAGCAGAGCCACTTGTTCAAAAGCAGCGATATTCCTCAAGAGGGGACAAAAAAAAAAAAAAAAAAACTCCATATTTTTGCATAATCGCAGCTTTCCAGAGTACAAAATTCGCTGCTTGGTGGGAAATTGCAAAACAAAAGGCCTTAGTAAGTAGGAAGCCCTCAGTGCTCCGACATGGTTAATGCAAGGGAAAAATTGCCTTGCCCAAAAGAGATTATCAACAGAATCACAGAATCTTCTAGGTTGGAAGGGACCTTCAAGATCATCTTGTCCAACCATCAACATAACTGACAAAAATAAACACCCACAAAACAACAACAATTATGAGGGCTATTTGGCACCCTTTTTCTGTTGCCAGGTCTCATCGCAGTTATGGAGCGTAGCATCACGGTTTGAAGGGCTCCATGAGCAATGTAGCTCAAAAAACCCCCTTTCTCCTGCTGCTCAGCCCTCTGTCAGCAGAAGTCCCTCTCACCTCCACGAAAGCCAGGTTACAGCATGATGTGATTTAGCCCCTGCTGGCAGTCTCAGTATTGCTTAATTAACTTTTCCAAATTTATTGCGATTTCTTGCAGATCCAGCATAAATGAAGTGTCTTGGCTACCGCAAAGCTGACACTGAGAAATTTTGCAGAACAACTATGTGTATTTATTACCACTTATATAGTGAAAATATATTGCTACTAGAATGCATAATAAAGAGAGGAACAACATATTTTTCTTTTTCACTTTGCTTGTATTTAGAGGCTAACTTCTGTCTATTGTGTATATATTTCTATATGTTTATTTCTATATATTGGCACATAAGGTCAATAATCAGGTAGTTTAAAACCCATCAGTGGCCACATCCAGTCTTACAACAGAGATTACAGGCAGAGGGTGACTGCGTAAGACCTTTCACTTGCCTACACTTCAGTGATGAAGAATATGGGGAAAAAAAACCACCACTGGGCTGGGCACAAAGAAGCCATTGATCAAAAAATTTGACTTATTAGAATCATAGAATGGTTAGAGTTGGAAGGAACCTTAAAGATCATCGAGTTCCAACCCCCCTGCCATGGGCAGGGACACATCCCAACGGACCAGGTTGCTCAAAGCCCCATCCAGCCTGGCCTTGAACCCCTCCAGGGATGGGGCAGCCACAGCTTCTCTGGGCAACCTGTGCCAGTGTCTCACCACCCTCACGGGAAAGAATTTCTTCCTAGTATCTAATCTAAATCTCCCCTCTTTCAGTTTAAAACCATTACCTCTTGTCCTATGACTCCACTCCCTGATCAGGAGTCCCTCCCCATCTCTCCTGCAGCCCCCTTTAGGTACTGGAAAGGGCTATAAGGTCTCCCTGGAGCCTTCTCTTTTCTAGGCTGAACAAGCCCAACTCTCTCAGCCTGTCATTAGGTTATTTGTGGCACAGATCTCGGGCATGCTCTGCTGGACGGGCATTGGCCTTGCCTGGCTCCCTGGGGGGTAACAGCACCCCAAGCTAAGCACGGACAGCAATTTCTACAGAACTCAAAAAGGCGACTCTCCCAGGAAGAGGGGACAAATCAGATCTTCGCTAACACAGCAATGGAACGCTGAGAGCAAACGCAGAACACAGTGCCATTCTGCAGCCTGCTGGGTTTTGGCTGTGCCCTCCTGAATTCAGCTGTATTTTCTGGATCATTGCAAGAAACTCTGGCATTAATTTTTTATTTTTTTAAAAGCAAAGAGAGCTCGGCCCGGTTTTGCAAGCCAAGTAGGCCACAGTTCTCTCAAAACGATGGGCCTCCAGGGAGCCACGAGTAACTGAGCTAAGTCAAGAGACTAGCAAAATTTACTATTTTGTAGTGCCTTAAAGGCTTTCTCCAGATATAAGCGAAACATGCCTTTATTTAATTTTTGTTTGCTCTCTTACTGGTGTCACAACAAGTAATACATTTTTATTTACGGCTTTCCAGTCACTGCTGGATTTGTAGAAGGAAGATGATCTTGCATTTCCTGTGCTCTAAATAGTAAAAAAGAAACAGTTTGAGCCTCGTGAGAAATTCTTTCTTCTTGTGAGCACTGCGTGTGGAGATACAGCTCTAGGCACATTCTTTCCTAACTACACAGCATTTTAATGTAATTAAGTACAGTCACTTGTAAGGAAGATCTTGAAGTGTGTAACATAAATAGATCTCTGTCAGCCTCGTATTTCAACAACAACAAAAAAATACCGTGTTTTTTAAATGCTTTTACAGAATTTTCAACAAGTAATAATGTGTTTGGTTTAGAATATTTTACTCTCTCCTTGAGCTTTAAAAAGTCTTTTTGAGCATTACCAGAAAGTTGTCTCTTGGATTGTTTTACTCCATTCATAGTTATGACCCTGAGCAAGATTAAGCAGAGTCAGCTAGTGTGTAGCAAGCCTCGAACTCATGGTCTTTTATTGAGACACATTATCTCATATTAAGATGTAATTTCATCACCCTGTTAACGCGCATCCAAAAGACGTACCCATTCATTCATTGCTATCCTACTTTCGCAACAACAGCTGACCTGGTTTGTAGTTGGTTTCCTTCCACTTGTATCAGTCTGATCAACTTAGCTGCAAACAGCATTAAAAAAACAAAGAAAGAAAAAGAAAGAAAAAGAAAATGTGGACAGGCAGAAAACTTGAATCTTATTTCCAAATCAGGCATGGACCTTCTGGAAGGTCAGCTACACTCCCTCCGGTCTGTATTTCCCTGTAACCATGCTTTTTGGAAAGTGATTTGAAGCCTTCAGGTGAAAAATACTCTGCCCGTGTTATATGTGAGTAATAAAAGTAGGCCAAATGACTACATCTGTTTCCTGTAAAGGCTTCCCACGGGGCCAGCATCACCCACGGAGACTCTTCCACAGGATTTCGCTGGTGTTTTTACCCTATGAACTGTTGCAAGATGGGCTCCAGTTACTGGTTTATCATTATAAGCCTGTGCTGAGACTTGTGCATCTAAATACCAGCAAAAATCCAATCACTGCTGTAAATTTTCTTATTACCTGTGCTCTGTACAGTGCCAAACAAGCTTTTGCCTCCTGATTGCTGCAATGACATTTTTTTTTACAAGACGCTGCTGCCTGTGAGACCAGATGACAGTGCTAATGACCCATGTCCTTGTTCTTTGCTTCTCTTGCTTACGCCTCTTGTTTTTCCACACTCAATTAAGGAAAGGAATTGAGGTTAATATTCCTGTCCTTGAAATTAAATCTATCCTTGCCCCACAGTGCAATTAATGAAAACAATTTTACAGAGCCTTTCATCTCTAGGTCACTGGTTTATTTAGTAGGAGTTGACAGTGACTCATGCCATTAATTTGCCTGCTGGGTGGCAAGCATAGAGCGAATCAGCGACGTTAGCCTAGATTATAGGCATTCACCTTGCAAAACTACTGCCACAACTGAACATCCCCTGCTGCTCCTTGAGGTGAAGAGCTGTGGTGGCTACAAGGCTTCTCTTTGTATCACAGGTCCTCCTGCAGACACACCAAGGGTGCACGTGGCCCGTGCTGCTCTCGGTACTACTCGTTCTAGGGCTAATTAGATAAACTTGACTATTACGATGTCAAACATTAGCCTGGGTCCAAATAACAGGGCAAGTTATGCTACGCACTCTTACTGTGAGAACTGCAGGTCAATGATGTATCTGGCTATTAAATGATTTTAAGGTCCAGAACATGTTCAGCAGGACAAACACAACAGATGGGTCAGAATGGGTGTAAGGCATCATCTCCGTTTTTCCTCGTTGGCAGATGCTGACAAATGGGGAGTTACTGGGATATTCGCAAATGCTAAACTTCAGGCATCTGAGAGTAATCTCTCCCAGATCCACCTACGCAGTCTATGGGGATGCTGACTCGCAAGGCAGAGATATACATTCTGTATCAGTTAGGAGCCTAAATTCATGCTCGCACCTTGAATTACTGTGGAGGAACACATCTCCCTTACTTGTAAAGCAAGTGGGAGAAAGCATCTTTGTGAATACTCCTACCACGCCTCCAGTTACCTGCTCCAAGACCAAGCTCAGAGAAAATGGTCAGTATGGGAAGAACAGCCATATACTTAGTCAAGACAGCATCATCCCTCTATAGAATCATAGGATTGTCCAGGTTGGAAGGGACCTTTAAAATAATCTAGTCCAACCATCAACCTAACCCTGATAAAAACCATCACTAAACCATGTCACTAAGCACCATGTCAACCCGTCTTTTAAACACCTCCAGGGATGGTGCCTCAACCACTTCCCTGGGCAGCCCATTCCAAGGCTTAATAACCCTTGCAGTGTAAAAATTTTTCCCGATATCCAATCTGAACCTCCCCTGGAGCAACTTGAGGCCATTTCCTCTTGTCCTGTCACCTGTGACTTGGGAGAAGAGACCGACCCCCCCTGGCTACACCCTCCTTTCAGGGAGTTGTGGAGAGCGAGAAGGTCTCCCCTCAGCCTCCTTTTCTCCAGGCTGAACAACCCCAGCTCCCTCAGACTCTCCTCATAAGACCCCTCACCAGCTTCGTTGCCCTTCTCTGGACATGCTTCAGCACCTCAATGTCTTTTTTGTGGTAGGTGGCCCAAAACTGGACTATGACCCTTATCCTTGTTACAGAGAAGGCTTCATATCTTCAAGCTCACAGCAACAGGAACTTCTTCCATTCGCTGCTGTCCTAGATACACTGGGGTAGGCTTTCCAAACCCTGACAAGCATGCTCAGCTCTTGAAAATAAAGAAAACCCTGTACATTTTCTTTTCCTCATCTCTTCAAAACAAAGCAAAAAAGATCCCCAGAGTCAGGGCTTACTTATAATCACGTTGAAATTTTTTGAACTCTGCTGTGCCTGAAAGAAAGGGGAGCCAACGTTAGTGCATTACCATCACTCACACAGCAACGATTAGGTCTGAGCAGATACCACGGGGGAACATTAGTCCAAATAAACACCAGACGCTGGATCATAAAGGTTCAGGAGAGCTCAAAGTGCTTAGTGTTCATCGTCTGATTCTTAAGGGATTTGTATTTATGCCAAGTTGGTAAGTGAAGAGCGCGGCCTGCGATTCCTTGCCATACTGTACAGCAATATTTTGTTATGCAGCTGACTGCGGGAACGCTGATGCTGTGTTCCATTTTTGACTGGCTCGTGGAGGTGCCCACTTTTCTTCTCCTGACACGCTCAGGCCAGACGGCAGCGCAGACAATGGAGTTGATAGCATCGAGGTTCGAGAAATCAGTTGTGATGATCTTGCAAAAAGTATCTTCACAACGCAGAGCGCGGCTGTGGTGGCTTGAATACAGATGAATAAATGCCTCGCCTGAACGCTTCGGTATTTAAAGCGTATTTTAGAGCTACTGCACACTTGTCCGTTACACAGCAGGAGGGACACTGAACCAGAACACAGTCAGTCAGCATTTTTAAACTTCTTTCAAGCAATTTCTAAAACATTCAGCTCATTCATCCTGCAAGCGAAAAGGGCTCTTGGGACCTGGCAGCACCAGCTGACAGACGGCTACTACAGATGATGCCAGTATGGACAGTCCTTTTGTTTTAAAGAGTGATCTAAACCTCAGATTTTTAAAGTATTGATTTCCAGATTACCTTATAATTGATTGTAATATGTTTTCTTTGGGGAGAGGGGGGAAAAAAGTAATTATGAGAAATGCAGTCTTCTGGTGCAAGAGGCCAATTTAAATGAAGAAACCTTAAGCAGCAAGTTGCTTATCACTATAAACCATTGGTAAGAAACTCTGCCAGTGCAGCTGCTGCTGTGATATTAGTGAGAATGTCCTGGGAAATGTGGGAGAACGTACCCCACTTCCTACCCCTGCATGCTCTGTTACCGATCAAGGACTGTACTGTCTCGGGAAATAAAGAGCTTTGCAAAGAGCAGGCAGTGGCATGGTACCGTCTGTAGCTGTGACAGCGAAAGGGTCTCAGCTGGGCACGGTTCGCTGGAAGATTAACAGCCTCTCAGACCAACAGAGTTGGAAAACTCTAATTTTTAGCAACACCTTCCCTCTTCCCCTGACCAGACAGTTTTAGACATCAGGATTAACATGCCAAACTGACTGCAAACTCATTTTCCGCACTGGCACTCTCCTTCATTTTTCTTGCAAATTTTTGAGATTTCAGCATTTTGTTTGATTTCAGAAAGGTACTTCTTTGAACCCAAAGCTCCGCTTTCCCCCAGCAACCTCAATATCCAGACCAGAAGTAACTGCTCAGGCAAACGAAGACACAGCACTGCTTAAAAACTTGTAACATCAACACCTGATCTTGTCCCAACTAAGGACCTTCTGAAAATTACTCACTTCACTGTTACAAAATGTGCTCCCAAATAAATCAAGTAAAGGCTAAACTTCTCTAGAGCCATCTTCTTTGTAATTAGATTTTACGACTTCAGCAACTGTCTAATTTTTGTACATGAGCCTTATCGGCACAGACTAAATTTGTAGGAGCTGAACAGAATACAGAAAAGCTCTGTGCAATTGTTTGTATCAGCTGGCTCCTCTTCTAGGGGAGGAAGATAAAAAAAACCTCCCAAAATCTGAGCTCTCAGACAATTAAAACTCTTAGATTCTTAATGTTCATCCCTTTTTGGACCTTTCATGATTTATCACAATAGGAGTATATTAAAAAAAGACCAAGTTCTTAGCCTGAGGTCCTGCTCCAGCAGCAACTAGGTAAAAAGTCATGCTTTCTGGAGGGGCAGATTCATCTGTCCCTCCACCTTGCTCAAGTCACTGACTTGGAGAAAAGAAGTTGCTGCTGCTGGTAGCTCTCACATGAGTACGCTGGCTCCTTCCACTCCTGGAAAGGAATAGCCCTTTCAGCTGTACCTGCTCAAAGCCAGTGGAAGCTGAGGATTTGCCCAGGAGGTGCAAGTTATGTGGTCCTAAAACCACAGAATTAAAGCAGCTGAGATTGAAAACCCAGTTTGACCGACAGCACTTTTTGGGGGTCATGCCGTACTCTGCAAAGTAAGCAATAAGCCAGCCAAACTCAGACCCCCAGCTGCATTGGCAGAGCTTTGGCCTCTTTGTTCCTCTCGGGTCCGCGCTTTCAAGTCAGAGCACTCAGGAAGGCAACCATGGAAGCCTCCACTGCACCACTTACTTCACCACCTGGTTCCTTTGGTAGCACACTCAGAGGAGGGCTTGTGCCAAAGCTACCGGTGTGTTTCTGTGGTCCAGAGAGGTGGGATACAATGTGCTCAGTGACCCTCACACCCTTAGTGTTTTCCCTCCCCCTTACAAACCAAATAAATCCTTCCTCAGCCATCTCTTGGTACCTAGTGTTTGTGATGAGCGTGAAAAGATCACCCTAAACCTCACACTTTACTACAGCTGTGGCATCTGCCAGCACTCAAGGACCACTCAAGGGTGGTGAGACACTGGAACAGGTTGCCCAAAGAGGTGGTGGAGGCCCCATTCCTGGACACATTCAAGGTCAGGCCTGACGAGCCCCTGAGCAATCTGATCTAGTTGAAGATGTCCCTGCTTACTGCAGGGGGGGGGGTGGACTAAAGGTCGCTTCCAACACAACACATTCTATGACACCTGGAGTGGTGGCTGAAGACCTCTGATGACAACCAGCAGGCAGCCAGGTCACTCTGCTCTGATGTAAGGAACAGCTGCACCGGCCAAAATGACTCCTTGTGCTGCCTCTTTGGTCCTATCTGAACCCTCTCCTGACCCAGAAGGCGTTCGTGCCCAGCATCCCTGTGGACAGACCCCCGGCAACCCTGAGAGGACGAGCCAAATTAGCTTCACCTCCTACCTCAGGAACAATTCCCGGCTGTGCTCTAGCCATATTGCTAACGATGATGTAAGAAACTTTTAATAAGAGTCTGATTTGCACGTACCAGGTTTAACTCTTTGGAGACAGCTGTTTGAGGAGTCCTCCAGCGATGGGCACAGGCCTTGGAGAACAAAGACGTTCACAGGAACAGTTCTGCGGCAGTGGCTTGGCAAATACAGACATCCTTAGACGACAGGACAATCTTTTCTCTCTCTTCACCTAATCTTTGTAACTTTGCCTGTTTTTGGGAGGGAGTCAGGGTAGTCTTAGATGTATATTATATTGACACCAGCAATAAAAGTCTCAGTGCAAACAGCTCTACTCCTTTCCTTAAGCAGCTTTTTGGCCACCCCTATTTTCACACCACAGGAGCTACCAAGACAGTCATGGTGGCCTTGCACATTGCCCAAAGGTGGCCCTACAGGAGAAGGAAACATGAAAAAGCCTTATGAAAAAGGAGAGGAACAGACCCAGACAGAGCTCTTGGGTGCATCCACCTCATCATATGATCTTCAAATCTCCTACAACTAGGGATTTTTTTTTCCTAACTTTCTGCTGCAAGCTAAAATCGTGACCCATCCCATGTGCTGAGCCCATAAGGTATGTGAATGCAAGTCACTCCTTGGTCCTCTGCCTAAATACCAGAGGAAAGCAGCCCACGTGCAGCTGCTCCACAGCCTCTCCTCCCCTTCAACACCAGTGGGAAGAAAAAGCGTGGCCAGGAATGAGGAAGACCGTTGTGTTTCCACCAGTCAGCATGTCAGCGTTAGCAGATTCATACGTGTGCAGGGACACTGCTAAAGGACAGGGAGAGGCCTGAGGGAAGACAGAGCTGCTCAGAATCTGCAGTTGGGGTGCACGCTGTCACCCCCCACCTCCCACAGCACTGGCGAAGAGCTGTGGTCTCACACCAAGGAGGCAGGGGCTTCCCCCCACCTGCTTCCAGGTCTGCCTCTCCCTTCCTGAAGCTGGATACACTTCCAACTTCTTGTAATGCAACAGGCTGCTCCTCCCTCTCCATCCGTAAAGAACAACAGCTCCCAAGCACAAGAGCAGCAGGGCTGCTTTTATCCAAGTGAGAAGGGGGGTTAAGGACAAAGCACGTGCAATTACATGAACACAAGCCTATTTCACCCTTTGGAGCATCTCAAATTTTTAGCTACTTAGTGTAAAGCACCCAGCTATGAATAAACCCCCTTTTTTTCATTAATCAATTTAGGTTGAAGCCCTAGGATTAGCAGGGCTCTTTAAATATTTTAAGACAGTATTTTATTGATGATTAAAAATTTTAAGTATATGGTCTAAATTCAGTTTTGCTCATTCATTAAGCACCCCCCCCCCCCACGACCGGAGTCAGGATGGAGGTTCAAAGTCAAAACGTTTGCAGCAAATCTGTCCATGTGCGGTGGGAGATCTGAACTGTCCCTGCAAGAAGCAGAGCAGGGTCACCCGGGCACAGGAAATAACCCATGCCCTCTCACGTACACACACCTGTATTTATCTGTCTCTATAGAGCACCACTCATCTAGTGATGTTTTTAAAGTAAGTAAAAGCTAACTCCAAGAAAGCTCAGATTTTGGAAATAAAAAAGTCACTTACCAATTCTGCTTTACTATATGCGGCTCTCTACACCTATACACATACGTACATAGCAGTGTGTATACGTGCGCATGTATACACACACACAGGCTTACTTCCCTAAGATCCTCCTCTTCAAGCAGCTCACCACAGGGAAATCTGGATTTTGAGGGGTGGACTGTGCTGCACTTTTTTTTGCCCTTATCCTTTCAAACTCTCCTCCAGGTTTGAGCAGTGCACCTGAAACCGCCGAGTCGTTCAAAGCAGCTCAGAACCGATCTGAAGCACGATTTTGTGTTCTTCACAGACAAGGAAACAGTGAAGGGGTTGTCTCCGTCTGTGGTACGGCAACGGAACTCCCAAGCAGTAAAATCCACTAGGAACAAAACAGAGAAGTTCCAGGGGATGGAATTTGTCTGAATGGAACAACGAAAGACGAGCGCTTATCTTTTTGTGGAACATCCGTCTGAAAGACGTGGCATTCTTAAAATATCTGGATGCTCAGTTACGAGCAGGACTATTCATCCTACACCCTGCTTCTGCACGCAGGAAGGGAAGAGCTCATGGCAGAAGAATTCTCTCTTGGCGGTGGGAACAACTGCACGATGATTATTCCCCCACCCCGTGTGGGATTCCATGGGAGATCAAGGATGCCCTGGCAAGCGCTGGGGCATTACTACACGTTTGTGGAAGTCTCTCCGCTTTTACTAATTAGATTCCTAACACCGCAGTGAAACCCTGTAGCAGAAAGCCACACTGCTCATTCCTGGATCATATGAAATCATTCACCATTTTATGTACAAGTTTTGAATTACAATCTTCAACTTCTCATCAGAAGAAAAAAAAAAAAACAAACCACCAAAAAGCCTAAAAAAAGCATTTTTTGGCAGAACTGCACAGTGTACAGAAATATACTTTCAGTTACACGGTATCTTACAGAACATATACTGTAACAAAAAGCAGAGCCTGTCACCTTTTCTGAGAAGGCAGTGCCCAGACAAAACTGGGTGTTTCACCCCCATTATTAGAGGAACAGCTTTAACTGGACAAAAAGAGTACACGAAAAAAATTCCTGAACACTCCAGATAGTTTAACAGAAAAATAAAAGTACATTTGTAAACAACTTTAAAATAAGAGCCTTATGAAAAGAATAACGGTCACCCAAATTCAAGCTCTTTTTAGCCCAAACCACTCTATTCTACCCTTACAGGTTATTTTATGACAGAGATTTTGCCACACAGAACACTTCACAGAAATCTGAGCAAATACTTTTTAAAGTTTTGGTGGAATTGAGGGAGGGACAATTTGAAGGCGAAAGGTCAAACTCCAAATTCCCTCTGTAAGTTACGAGAGCAATATAACCTAATTATTGAATGGAGCCGAGTTCAACAGTGCGTGGAAGCACGGAACTTCCTTTACAATCTGAGACCCTTTTGAATGTAAAGCCTGAAAAGTCAGAAGCGACTGTTAGAACAGACTTTTGTATTATGTACCATAAAGTTAGCGCTGCGTTCACTTTCCTTATTCCAACTTTGCCATAAAGTGACTTTTCATATACAATACTGATTTACCAGCATAACAAGCCTCTCTCTCTTATGACAAGGCAAACTGTAAGAAGCGTCCTGGGAAACGATTTTGTGTATGTAATTATCCACCGTGCATCTGAAGTCGAGCATTAGCGTTTAAGCTGCTCTTCTTCATGCTTCAGCACATGTTAAACAAGCTGCTGGTCACTGAGTGTGTCCATTTTGGTAGATGGACAGATGTACGTGAACAGCAATGCTCTGGATAACTTGTGCTATTCCTAATACTACAGTTATTTTCTCTGCCAATTACATTTTGCTATAAATATGTGTGCCCTTAAGATGATCCCAATATCAGTTTCAGCTAACTAATCAAATTATCTGCTAAGGTTTTGGGAATGATAACCCTTCCTTTATTTAAATAAATGAGGGAAGGGTTTTTAACTCCCAGAGATTTGCCAACAATAGATTTATTCTGAGGACAGGATGACACCGTTCAGTAAAATGTTTGTCACCTCTGCTGTTCACAGATAAGCACAACAGTATTAGTGTTTGTTATCAGGCAAAGGAAGTTATTGTGAGGTTTTAATGTTTTCCAAAGTTCTCCTCATGGGCTCTTATGAATAATTATTCATTTGAAATAAGCATAAGTCAAATTTCATATTACTTCTCTTATATTTTGAGGGCTCAGCAGCTAAACTTCAATCTTCTATTTCCCTTTTGCAAAAGAGTGTTCTTAAAACCCTGCCCACAACTGAGTAGCCCAGAGCTTATGTAAGGAGTAATTTCTCACAATACCTAGAAGGGCCTCATTTTTGTACCAGTTAAAAGATAATTCATAATCTAAATAATCAATCTGCAATGTAAACAAGTAGTTCTTTTCTCCCATGTAATAATGGTAGATAATGACGCTGATCATTACATATTCTGCTTGAGTTCATTAAATGGAATTCTTCAGTCGCAAAGGCAGCAGGCATTCTGTGATGGACTTCCTTTGAACTATGTTCAAATGAGTGGAATAACTGAGATTCCTGATGGAGATCTAAGCCATTTCCCTCATTTTCTTAATAGCTTCCGCTATTTGCATACTCAACTCCATTTCATAATTTGCTATTTAAAATAAATTCATTTCCCCAAACCCTTCTCTCCCTATCCAAAACAAACTTATTTACATTTGTGGTAAATGCTTCTCAGCAAATAAGTTGAAGAAAAAAAAATAAAATCCAAGAAGTGGTATGAAGGGAGCCAAGTATTTAAAATTCTGCATTCTTTTTTTTTCTGCATTTCCTTCCAAAGATACTACAGGGAGAAAAGCTTTAAAGGTTTTAAACACACTTTCGAACATTTTTCATTCTTTCCCTCTTTTACACAAGGGACCTACTTTGCCCAGTGAATCACCTTCATAACTTTTGCCCAGTAACTAGATGAAATTGCATGCCATTCCCCCCAAGAAAGTAAAGAAAATACAGCCTTTTACTTCAAATATTTTATGAATGCAAGATTACAAGAAGTGTATTAGTCAAAATGCAGGGCTATCAAAGCACTGAACCAAGGATGCTGGCATCAGTTTGCCTACCATTTTGTACGTGGGAAAAAAAAAAATACACTATTTCTACAGGTAAGAGGCATCACTAACGCATTATGAATTACTCCGGTCAGCCAGCATCACCTCTGCAGCTTGGTGCACGTTTTAAGTCCTGAAAATAACCATCATATTAATAGTTTGAGATGAGACACTGGAACAAAACCATTCTTAAACAGGAAAGTTTTTGTTTTGCTCTTATGGAGGTAACACCGAAAACTAAACCCAAGATCTTACGTAAAATTTAGCAGCCACTTTAACACTTGTTAGGTAGCCTTCACACAAGGAGCATGCACACAGCCACCCTTCTTGCTTGAAACTGAGGGCTGTTGGTTAATTCAAGTCATTGTTTTCTCACCTTATTCCATTAACCTGTTGAACTGGATGTCCACCATAGGAAAAAGAAAATTAAATGATCTTAAGTGTAGCAGACAAATACAGATCACACCAAGAAGCTAACACTCAGGAGTTGTCATAATAAGGGATAATAATAATAAAAAAAAAATTTAAATCAGTCTTTTCTGTGCATATTTTTCATTTGAAAGGTCCCAGGAAATCATGATGTGCCTGGCCGTTTCTGTTGCTGATTTCTGATGACCTCTAATTGTTTTTTGCATTGCTGATAGTAAGTTGAGAGACTTTTGTTTTCATCTAACAGCTTTTTATGTTCTTGTACCAGACGGGATGTGTTTTGCTGGTCTTTTTCATCCTGGTCCAGTTCTGCTATTAGTTCTTGTCTAAAATAGAAAAAAAAAAAAAGTAATTGTCATTTATAATCTACTTCTATTTGTGTATAGATGACTTCATATGTTTCAAACCAGTATTTGATTATCTGTCTGAACTCATGGCTGATGATATTTTGTGGAAAAAAAAAAAAAAGAAGCGATGACAAAAAAGAAAATCACATTCTTTAATACAGCCTGGGAAAAAATTATCTTCCAAATCAAATCCACATTTAAAAACTTTAAAATAGCTCCAAGCCATCGCCTCAATCTCTAAAAATGTCCTTTATATAATGGCTTTCTACAGGTCACAGTACAACATCTAAGGATCCATACAGAATTTCATGAATATATTAAACTCTAATTTTGCTTAACAATATTTACATTTAAAAACTCAAAAGGCAACTTAAAATGCAAAACAGCAATAATTTTGGTAACTTTTTAGTGAAATGCTGTTTTCTATTTGGACTCGAACTTCTTAAAGCAGTGGAAAAGCAGAATCAAGCAAATTATTTTTGGAACTGTCATTTCACTTAATTTACGCCATAAGTGTTCAATATGTTTTTTCAGTGACAATTTTAGACGAACAAACATACTGAAAAACTAGCTATAAATTATCCTGCAAAACTGATGTAGCAGTTTGTTTTACTATTTGTTTATGAGGTGACAAGAAGGCAAGCTGCCAGCAATATTTTAGCAACAAAATAGTAGAGGAGACAGTTCATGTTAATTAATTGTTGCCATATGGTTTGTAATTACAGCTAAAGAAAATCTAATTATTCTATAAAGGTTGAACTAATAACTACCTTAACCACCATGAAATTCATCAATCACAATACTATTTTTTTGCCTTAACATCAATGGGCAATTATGTTCCATCTAAGAAAGAACGGTTTGGGAGAAATGTGTCTGCAGACTCTCTAGAAAGAAAGATAAAGTAGGAAACTAGAGGTACAGAATTAACAGTTTTGAAACAAACCCACATTTTTATATCATTTATTGACCTTAGGGAGAACAGAAATCAGACCGAAATTAAGATCTTCATGCTAGCTTCAGTATCTTCTCACAAAGTCTAAAAATTCTCGTTGCACTTGAAAAAAAAACTGTTTTCAGGACGCTAAGCCAAAAGTGAAGAGATGATAAGAGGTCGACCTTACATTAGCTCTTCCCCCCCGTTCTGTATGCTATTTCTAATGTACAGGAGGTCTATACACACATTTTTCTCATCAGCTCTTCCACAAACACCAAGGCAAGCTCTTCATTAACAACCGCTTGCCTGCAGTGGTTCAGACAGCAGTGGGTAAGAAGCCGGTTACTTGGTCTAGCACTGACAACCTAGCACTTGGGAGCACATAACGACCCCTCAGAACTGCTCCCCAGTGTCAGGAAACAGAAATGCTGAGAAGCAGAGCACAACAGAACGTACTGCAAACTGAAGCTCTGAATCAGCAATAACTTTGGCCCCAATCCAACAATACATGCAGTTGCTTCCCTTACGCGTCTACATGATGTAAGAGGAAAGAGATTATTTCTAGCCCAACAAGGATAAGGTGGTACATAATGGCTTTTAGGTACTAGGTCCTAAACCCCTGCTAGAAAAATACAAGACGTGTGCTGCTGAGACCAATAAGACAATGACATGATTGACAAAGTCAGATACAGAAGATAAAAAACTGTGAAATGAGTAACTGATATATTACTCCAAATTCTGTAACACATTATCCAAATGATTAACTACGTATTACAATTTAAAATCTTTTACTGAAGAGTGTGTGAAATAAAATGGCAAGGTTCTTCAAAAGTTCGGGTCTTTCTTTTGAGATGATACAAACAAACACTACTATTATGTTACACACACAGATGTGCTACACACTTCAAAGCAGGACTTGTTCAGAAGAAGAGCCTTGATTTAAGCTTTCAATTACCTGCTCTGAATCACTCACCTATGTTGAGCAGCTCAGTATTTCTGAGATTAAGTCTGGAAAATAATTATGCCCTATAAAACGGTACCCTCATAAAGGCAGAAATAATAGTCACATATAATAGACTTAAGGTAAAAGAAACATACAGAAGAACAGAAAAGGTTCAACATGTTTCACTTACTTCCTCTGCAACAGCAACGCAATTTCTGTCTGAACTTTCATATATTCTTGTGCCATTTTGCAGTGCTGTTCAAACACAGCCATAGATTCTTTGGAGTTTGGGCACGGTGCTAGAGGCTGAAAATAAATCAGACATGTTAAAAACTAATGAACTGATATCTTAGTATATAGTGTGTTAGAATGTCTCTGCAGTGTATTTATAACGCCTTTTAAAAACCAGTAAGGTTTTAAAAATAAATATTAACCCATGCCCTGGAAAATGTTACTGCAGATGTAAAAGTTCACTCAAACTTCAAATCTGCAGTTATTATTAATTTGATACTGTCCTTAACACAACGGAACAAAAATCAAAGCAGTGTTTCACTCCCCCCAAATTAAGTGAATACAATTGAATTCAGTAACACTCAAGCAAATAATGTTTTGACAGTCAAACTCAGCTTATATTTGGTTTTAAGGATCATGTTTCCCAGGGTTTGTTTTTAATAGCTTGATCAAATCTCAGTCAACCAATCTCAGATTACATAATGTATTTTTTTAGCCTTGGTCAAAAGTTAATACAGAATATAAACACAGGTAAATATGTGGCACTATACTTTGCAGCCCCAAATTCACACACTAGAATGAAATACAAGATAAAGTATCTAATGAAGTATGTATTTATTACCTGTAATTGATGATCTAACGTAAGATATGCCATTGGGATGGAGTTATCTGACCCATTGGTCTCTGTAACAACACCAAGAAAGCCTGAATGTATTTTCAGAGTTAATTTTGTTCTTACAGGACAAAAACAAGAATGCTAAATAATTTCACAATACACAATCTGAATGTGGAAAGGCAAATGGAAATAGCAGCGTTCCAATCCCAAGGCAGATGAATCATTTTGTTTTTCTGATAAAGCTAAGGACTTCAAAAGTATGGTCTATCACATCAAGAAGAAATAAAGATTAAGGTTATCATCCTACACTTCTAGAAGCCATGTAACAGCATACAGATTTTAAATATACTATTTTTATACAGTTTGCAATCACGTTCTCTAGTTATAAAAAAATTGCCATTTCATTCTTGTTTATGAAGGATCAGCCAGCCCATGCATCTAATGATTTTAAAATTAGAAGCTGTGCAAACCAGCTCTGCCAAAATAAAATAAGCACAACCTCCTGCTCAGTTTTGAAACCTACTCCCAGTGAGGTCTGTAAGTATCTTCCTCACAACATGCTCTAAGGGCATCTTCTTTGCTCTGCAGAGATACTTTGTGGGTAGCAAGGAACCCAATAACCAATCTATCTCCTGGGCCTGGCTGCTCTCTTCTTACACTGCAGTTACTCTGGATTTCTCTAGTGTTTTCATTCCAGATTAACATGTTTCTGGTCCTATCTTTTGGTAGCCCGCAATCTGGGGATCACAAGGTTACTGTTAAGCTTTAAGAGACATAGGAGTAAAGACACATGGAGCAACTACTGATTTTATAGCTGCATTATAGCTACTAGAGGATTATATGGAGGAGGGTAGGTGGGAAAAAAAAGGGGCTGCTTACCCATACCCCAAAAGCACCTGCCACAGAGTAGTCGTGGTAGAGAAACTAAGGTGTTGCCCTCAAAGACTATGCTATCTCCAAGAGCAGCTTCAAAAGGAAACAGAAATAAGAGAGTGGGAATGGAGAAAAAGTGGTTAAGTGTATGCTTGTAAGGAAACTGGAAGGTGGTAAAAAAAAAAAAGAAGAAAAAGAAAAGAAAAAGAAAACAACCCTAAAACCAGAGACTTAATCACCACAGTATCTTAAATGAGAACAATATAAAAAGTCCTTCCCTACATTAAGACTATTGCCATATATGGAATACTGCTACAGCAAAGGAATTACTGCAATGTTTCAAATACAACAATACATGCAAAATACTTCAGATTACATTGCTGAGCATTTCATCACTGTGTCACAGCACTGTAACTTTTCCTGTGATTGACCAGATTCAGCTGTGTCCTCATTTTATCATTTTGCCTCAGTAACTTAAAACCGTACCCTCTTTTACAGAAACCTAACATTATTTCTCTTTAGAAATTAAAAAAAAATTCTTTATTCATGGACTGCATACACCTAAGAAGAAAAAAACCCATACATGTGGTATTTACTTGAGTATAAGGTGAGGGATTTCTGTGGGCCAGAAAACGGACCTGATTTTTAGCTCTAGTGCTGTGCTGCATTAAAGGCCAAACACTTGGGACAAACTGCCTTTGCGCTGGCATACGATCAGCAACTTTCATTTCCCAATGAATTATTGATTGGGTAAGAGCTTGCTTCTGCCTGAGGCAGCAATTCCCGTAAGTGCTCACTGCCTAAAGCAACTCAGGGCCCAGGCTACACAAAAGAGGGCGCAGGTTGGGCTGTGGCAGTGGGCAAGGGCTTTGGGAAGTGATGAGTGACAAGGCGTAGAGTGTCATCAGGCAAGGACAGAAAGAAGAAAGCACAGGAGCAAAATACAAGTGTGTTGCCCTCCCACTTAAACAGGGGAAAGGAAAAAAAAAACCAGGAAAGTACATATTTTACATACAGAATCACCTTATATTTGGTAAAATACCAGTGTACATTATATATATGCTTGTGCAAGAGTCAGTCCACATGTGAGCTTCCATTTTGCAGTTGGTTACAGGAAAAGAATGAAAGAATCTGATCAGCCAAAGATGAAACGGATCACAAGAAAAAGATTTCAGAATTTGAGGCACTATGAGGTACCAGCTTGAGACTAAGTTCAAGATTCAGCATGTACATTTTGGTAACAAAAATGTAATTCTTGTTTATATTCTAAAAAGGAATTGTTGGGGATTCATTGTTTTCATGCAGTCCAGTATTTGTTCTTTTCGTAATGGAGCGCATTATGACTTTTAAAATTGAATTCAACTATTAAATTTATTAATTCTTAATCTGATTTCATAACAAAGGAACAGTGATGCTACAGCAGTACAACACTTCTGCAGACATGTTTATGTTAGTTCATTTAAAAACAGGAAGACTGTGTGCACACGTACATTCTGCATAAGCAAAATTACAAGGCAGTAAAAAATAGAATTAATGTATTCCAGCTGATACTCACCTACACAGCATTTCGTTCCAGAAGTCAGAACAATGAAAGCTTTAACTGTGCATTCGTAATATAAATGCACAAGACTAAAATGCTCTAAGATGTTTATTCCCTGAATTCCCCCAAACCACAGTACAGCCGAAAACTGGTGCTAGAAGATCTGTATTAAATACTAACATCACTGCATATTTACAGCACTTTCTTACAAGAAAAATACTTGCAAGTTTATGTAACAATATAATCTTTATAAAAAAGTTCTTCAAGCCAGTGTGCAAAACAAAGCAGTAATGTAGTGATTTAATTTAAGCAAAACTAAAATAGACTGTGACTTTCACGGCTTAATTTTGTTAATGTCTAGGCATAGACCCCACACCATAATCAAATAAATATTTCATATTTTTTACAGGCAAAAAGTAAACTAGTGAACAAGGGATTACCTGCATCATCAGGTGTCCATGGATTACGAGTTGGCTTTTCAGAGGTTGGTCCCGAGGTAGTGATCATTCTCACACTAGGACTAGATGATCTACTGCTGTTTCTACTCTCCTGAAATGATAAAAGAAAACAAAATAAAATGACAAGAAAAGTTAACAGAAGATTTTTTTTGAAGCGTTCATTGAAAAAACATTATTAAAAAGAAAAATAAACGTGAAGAAACCCGAACTTATAATCCTCCCAATACCCTCCTCCCCAAAGCTCTCCAGATAGTTTGATAAACTTTACAAGCACTCCAGGGATAATTTCATCCCCATTTCTACTCCATCTTTGCTGTATAAAGAGAGATGTAAATAATTTGGATATTCAGCATAACAGTAATAAACATGTTCAAGATATTTTGTTTCCAATGTTTAATCAATGAACGGAACTACATTCAACTAAAGGAACGCATCTTGGTAACTGCACTCGACTGCAGTGTTATTAATCCACAGTTTTCTTATAGTTCCTGTGTTAACTCAGAGGTTACGTGGTTCATCTTTAGAAAACATGAAAAAAGTGTTTAATCAAAAAAGATCAATCAATCAAAGCAAAGCAATTAGAAAATGAACACATTCTCTCTCACAAAGCAACTTAAGAACTAAAAGAAAATTCTGTATGACATTCCTTTAAACAGTTTGACTCCTCCAATCCTTTTGTTTACCAAAGTACAAAACCGTAATATAAACTTCATTATTCTACTGACCACCTTTTTCAGAATTATTATTTAAAATATATATTAAAATATATATTTATTCATGTATTTCATATACCCCCTTACTGACATAAAATTAACACAGTAAAGGACTTAAGACTATAAACCTCAGTGAGTTTTGCAGGCAAAAAAAATGAAGTAAAAAGAAAAGATACTACTAAAATACAACTGCTTTCCATATGGTGTATTTATCGTGAAATGATTAATGAAATGTCCCTATTTTTCAAAAGCAGCACTCAAATACACATTACCTGGAAACTGTATGTCTTTATGACTCTAATTTCCAAATATCCTATCTTAATTTAATTTTTCTAAGGCAGGATTTCAGTCAAGTAACAACCCAAAGCGTAACAAGATTCTACACACTGAAATATCCATCATTTCAACTGCATTACGTTTCTCCTGTAATTTTTATTAGCCATTTAGTCTTTTGTGTCAGGAGCCAGAAACAGGGCAATAAAATATTGTAGAAATAATCCAATGGATGATATTATCAGGATGACGGCATCAGGCATTTTGAAAGAGCTTTTGTGTTGGAGTCTTTGTTGACATCAGGTGAGGTTTTTAAGTTGCTGAGCTTTCTGCGTACTGTCAGTGTCCTCAGATATGAGATAAACACACTCTGCTGATGTGAAAGGTCAGAAGACAGAGCAAGCACTTTTAACAGCATCTAAGTCCTTTAAGCAAAGGATTTATTGAGTATCTACAGTTGGTAGCAAAGGGCACCCGAGAAGTACTCTAGTTACAGGAACTTCTCACTGCTGTACTAGATTGCTTGCTGTACCAGATTGTTTTCATCCACCAACAAACTCAAGTCTCCTTGATAACGTTATTTAGACAAAATTACTAGAGTTAGTAATGAAGGATTCTTATCTGAAGCATATCTAAAAGGCATTGCAAAGCCCAAGCGAAGCTCCCAAAACCGAACAGCTGTCAGATTACAGCGTTTCAGTGTGTTGAGTGAGATGCTTTAGGCCTCCTGGTTGCCAGCCCCTCAGACAGGTAAAGCCAGTGACTGTTCTTTAGCAATCAATTTCTGCTACCCTTTCACGGGCATCCTTTCGTCATCCTTGCTTCCTCCAGGTGTCTCAGTACACTCAACAGACTGGTTATCAAGCTACTCTGAAGTCACCTTTGCCAGGCAGCCAAACCCCCATGGCATCATCAGCTTCTCAGCTTCCATTTCTCAAAGACTTGCAGGCTTGAAAAGCTAGCGTGCTCCGAGGAATGATCCCCCCCTCAAGTTTAATTTAAGTGGGCAACCCAATTTAAAGAAATCATCATTACTAGCCCTGCCTTCTCATCTCCTCATTTGTGGATTTTTATCTCGCTGAGAAATGGGAGAAAAAAAGTAATGTGTATCTGTGACCAATTTCACAATCTCACAGACAGAATGATTCATCTGTATAATATCAGATCCCCCAAATTATCACGCTCAGCTTGTGTGCATGTGGGCACGGCACGTACATTCTGACCTTGCTTCTCAACTGCACCACACAGTACACGGCTTTCTTTAATATATTATAGGGTTTTTTTCCACCTCAAAGTAAACTGGAAGAGTTATAAAGGCCCAGCAACAGCCACTTAAAAAAAAAAAAAAAGAAAAAAAAAGGAAGTTTAAAAGAGGTAGTTTTGATATCATGATACCAAAACAACCAACCCAATGGAAGATACACAGGCAAGGGCATGGATACCTTACCAGGCATCTGATCACAACCTGCAGCTCTTGAACGATTATGCCAAATACGTTTCTCAGTGTCTCTATAAAATATCACATTCTGTAAAGACTCTATGCAGTGTAAGTTGCAGGTTTGCTGTGTTCCTTCAAACCCCTGAAAGTTTTTTATGGCTGCAGTTCAGAGCCTGAACATCCGTTTCTGTGTTACAAAGGTGTTTAGGCAAGAGGAACAGTGCTGGGCAGATGGCACAATACAATGGTTTAAAATGCATGTACAAGGAAATGGAAAGGCAGAAGAAACAATTCAGTGTAAAAAAAAAATGTGGAAAAATGAACAGGGCATCACAGTATATGGATGGAAACAAATGGAAATGTAGCATTTGACTGTCCAGAGCAGCACTGATGCAGCCCTCTCATGTCACTTGGAGGATGGTCCAGTCTAAGGTCACCAAGCACTAGAGACATCTGTGAAAAATACCGAACCATTCCAATAGCTGATCCAATGATGGAAAACCTTTGGCTGAGCATATTTTCCTATCTAAGCTGTTGATGTGAAAAGGTCAGTTGAGTAGTAAAAGCACTGCAAAGCACTATAACTATCTGCTGTTGATAACATCTGTAAGAGCAATACTGGAAAATGCCTGAAGTGTCTCAACAACATAAAAGTAGTAATCATCAGCCATACAAACCACACAAAAAATTCTTCTAAGAGTACACAGAAATAAAATATACATACAACCGTAAAACATACAAGAAGGTCAGATTAAAACAGACCAGCAGTTAAGCAGGGAGACAACAGTCTTGGTCTACCCTTTCAGGAAAGCTCCCCAAACTTTGGTATATTTATAATTATCAAGTCCAGTGTCTTTCCCTCCAAAATTAATAAAAATTCTATTCTGAATTGGAAAAACCTTCCTGATTAGAAAAAGTTCTAACAGAATCATTTTCTACTGACACAGCAGCAATTTTCAGAAAAAAAAACCAAAACCAAAAAAACGTTTAATAAGAAGATTTCTGATCAGCTTTAGTGTGTCAGTCAAACAGTTAAGACAAAAAAAAGAAAAGAAAATCAGCATCGTGACAATCCTTCAATTTTCAGCGGGATAAGGGCTCCCAAGGGCTGGGTGCGGGAGCGGAGGCACGCAGTACCATGGGAGCTCGGTGAGGAAGGCTGTGCCGCAGGGTGGGTGTTAAGAGAGAATGGAATGTGGGGAAGAAGGATGTTTGCAATGAAGAGAGGGAGGGGGAAAGGGGATTTTCACATTAGAAAGGATAACCTATATATGGTATGGTGCAAACGGGGAGGTATCACAAACTGACCACAGCTAGTTACAGATGTTTTTTCTGCTTTGGCTAGTAGATTGCTTATATGGATTGCAGTTCAAGATTTTTAATAAAAATTCAAGGCATTGAGGTCCAGAGCTATAGAAACCCATTAAAAGTAACCTTAAGTCTTTTGCCATAATTAACTTGTACTTGCTTTCTTCATTGCTTTCAGATTATTTTTTTATTTAAAATATACAGACACGTGTGTCAAAAGTTGGCATTAGTTTCAGCACTTTTCTACCTCTTCTCACACCAAAAAGGGGATGAAAATTCATTATTCTTTTATATCGACAGTGCAAAAATTTCTTCCAAAGAGCATTTTTCATGCATCTTAAGATATTATGTTTCTCAGACTTTATCATTATGTTTCCAAAAACTGCAGAGAACTGCAATTCTTCCACTTAGATTTCGAATATGCACATCATCAGAAGCAAGAAAGTAAATGCGATTCTGGTACTTCTACAGACCATCATCAGAAATTGGTGAGGTAAACAAAAAACCACTTTTCTGTATCCTCCTGGCCCCAAGGACAATTTAGCTAGAATATCCATACAAGCAGCTGAACAGCTTTCAAGGAAAGGTTACTATAATAGTTATTAAGATATGAAGTGAATGCTGAAATTATATATATTTAAATATTAACCATTCATTAAAATGATGAGAGTGAAAAATTTAAAATAAAAAAGCTGTAATTAAATAGATTCATACATGAGTCAGTGCAATTTGGTGTAACTGACCTACTGGCACTTAATTCTTTTTCCCAAGTCTCACATAATTTTAGTTCTACAATTAATTGAATAGGCCAACCTATTTCTTTGCTAAATTTTGCAGATTCATTTCTTTCTAACCAACCTGTCTTCTCTGAAGGTAGTAAAATGTCTTTAAGACTCATTTGTTATTTTCTGATAGATGTACATAATAAATTTTACTAATAATACCTAGAGGACTGATGAAGTTTCTGTGGCTATCACACTCCACAGAATTAAAGAAGGATCAAATGTTCACCTCCCTGATAACTACACGCTCCAAAAATTACCACCTATTTTAGATTATTGCAGAAGGTTGTTTAATATGGAAACCTGATTAACCTGATGAATATGCTAAGCTCCAGTTTCCCATATCCAAATAATAGTAGGGATCTCAAAATTGCCAATTCACACTAACAATGAAATAGCCTCTGTGAATTATTGAAACAGACAACGAAGCAATTAAAACCACAAAATAAACACATTGGAATGAAGCATTAGCTGTACTTTTCACATTTAACATGTTCTTAGTTTAATTTCAATTTTATATAGCACACCACTGTGTCTGTTACCATGGCACTTATGATACTAGATAAGAAGCTGTTATTATAGAATATTTTATTGAGATAGTATTTTTTTAAACAATTCTTTGTGACAGCACCCTCCTGTAAACCTGTCACAAGAAATGGAGAGATACTACTGTAAGTTACTATTCAGGGTTCAGAGACTGATAATAAATACATGTATAATACTGGTGCACATGCTTTTTATTTTTATGGAAAAAGTGAGTCTAATGTATGTGTAACTGCTGCAGACAATCACAAGTAGTAATTACAACTGTTTTCTACACGTAGAGAGGTGAAAAGGCTTTCCTGCATAACATCTGCCCTCAGCCAATTTAAGTGGCACACAAAAACCGTGTGTACATAAAAATGATAAATGCTGCATGAGCTATACAGAAAACACTTCTCGTCTGGAGCTCATTCACAGATTACCCTCATGGAATCTCTTTTAAATGCAATACAAACGACACTAAAGTCTGCCCTCAGCTTCCACATCACTTTTACAAAAGCATCAAAGGTGAAGATTTCCAGACCAGTTTCCCTGTACCGATTTGGTGGTGACTTTACTGAAAGATAAAGATGAGACGAGAAAGACGTTACCTGACTGGACTCTGTCCCAGCAACACTAAGATCTTGAATGGATCTGCGCCTCTGCTGTCCGTTTCCTGCTGGGAAAAAAACAAAACAAAAACAAACCAGTGAAATCTATTCAGAACAAAATAAGAAGGGTGCGACTGTTGCAGAGGAGCTTGGAATTTGTACAAATCCACAGAGAGAAAGTGAGAGAGGGGGAGAGAGAGACAGCTGCAGAATTTTAACTCAAAACATGCTGGCCTGTCAACAAAAAGTATCCCTAATACAATAACCACTCCTACCACATGAATAGCTGCTGCACTCTACTCCACCATCTTCTGTCACATGTATTTGATCAGGCTTAGTACTCGGGGCAGGAGCTGATGACGACATCTATTTCAAGTGCGTTACGTTATGGGGATTTCTAAAAGCTAGACCGCGAAGATAACAGGCTGCCAGCTTTAACCTGTTGCTCTTTGGCGTGCTCAAGGAACATAGCAAGGACTTCTGCCCGCGTGCCGCTCCCCTCCCCAAAATTAAGAAGCTAAACCGCTTCCTTCTGGTCTTTGTCTCCTTCAGATGGAGAACTACGTCCTGTTCTCATGCCCTGGGAAGTGTGAAAAGGGGACTGTTCAGCTAAATCACATCTCACCATCAACCTACTGAGCACAATGCTGTAATCTTTTCCTCTTCTCCTTCCACCTGTTAGCAATTATCCACCAGTGACAGCTACATAAAACAGTTTAAATTTTAACACTGACACGCAATCAAAGGCATTTCCAGGAAACGAAGTCTCCTTAAAAATAAAAGGAGATTATGCAACAGAATCTCCCAGGGCTACTTTGATTTTTATTACGGCGACTGTTTATATTGTCTCTTGAGAGCAGGTCAGCTGTCCAAAAGGAAACACCAAAACGTCCCAAGTAACAGCTGACAATGCTCAAAATTCTTGCTCTTGCCTCTGCGTGACGTAACTTTGCTACGGGAGGGGAGCATCCCAAAGGCGTCCCCGCAGCCGCTGCAGCCCCTCGCCCAGCGACCCTGCGCCCAGCGACGGGCATCGTCGTTTTAACCTTTTCGATGCTTCTCATTCAGCATCATTTCCATGTGGACTCCACAGCCTGGCTTTGACAGGTGGTTTGATTTGCAACAGTTACTACAAAAATGTAAGACTATTTAATAGTAATCAATACATTTCACGGTATCATACTTTAAATTTTTAAATATAGGTACTATTACATGTAGGAAGACACTACCACAAAAGAAATACAGAAAGTTCTCAGTGTCACTTTACCAACTTGTCATGACATTTCATAGTCTAAAATTTATAAAAAGTACTTCGAGAAACTAGCATATAAGAAAGTCAAGAAGGATTCTAGAATGGCAATATATTCTTTGCTCTAACTACAAATGAATTTGAATTACAACTTTTCTGTGGTCTTGATCTTTTGCTTCTGAAATTCAGGGAAAGTATATACATACCTAAGCAACAAAGACTATATTATGCTTAATACTTTGACATTAGAGATCGTGTGAATGACAAATCTACATCAGTATTTCTGAACTTGTTCATTTGCGGTGGACTTTTTAACTACCTATTCATTTAACAAACAAGATTATACATTTAATAGACCTCTGTGCTGTGGATTCTTCATCTGGCTGCCACAGCTCATCTCAATATTCAAGATATGGGCGATCCACCCACGACCGATACAAAATTATGTGCACGTTTCATTCAACAACACTGTTATAAAATTAGCTCAGCTGAAATAGGATTGCAAAAATATCTGAAATTCTCATTTCAGATCAGCAACATTTGTGAATTTAAAGAACCCGGCACATGTGTTGCTGAAATACTAGAACATGGCTGCCAAAACATTAAAATAATCAGGGTGGGGTGCAAGAAAGAAAAGAAAATGCCTTGGGAGAAGAATGAGGGGTCAAAACTACTGTGTTGTAATAAGTGAACATCTTTAAGCAAAATACCTTCAAGTTAGTAGCATGAGGGAAGAGCAAGCTCTACTAGGCAATGCCATTTTCATTAGTGTAACTACTGCAGACATCTGGCAAATAGCTTCGACAAAGCAGAAACAGACCACGAATCAACAAATACTTATTGCTCCAGATTCAAGACAAATTTCAATCGAAAAATATACAACATATAATATTTATTTGAAATTATCCCTATTTCTCTATGCTTTTCTCTCACAGTTTTGACCTTGTTCTTAGCTCTACGTCCATTTAAAACTAATTTTTTCGCCTGATAAAAACTAAGAGATTTGTAAATGCACAGAAGTTACTATACAGTGGTTTGATGCACTATGTCAGGATTTCAGTGGTTCCCAGGATTTTAAGGATTTAAAAAAAATCAAACATAACAAACATACTTCCTGGCCTCAAAAAAAACGTTTCACATACCGTTGCTCATTTTCTAAAATGAAATGCTAAGGGAACAGGAAACTTCCATCATGTGCTGCCCCGCATACTGCAGCAAAAACAAATTCTACAACTTATTAAGGCTTTTGATCACTCTCTGCCCCGGCCAAATATCCAGACCAGCCATGAACTCTTCCTCCCTGCCCTTTAGCAGATACTTGTGTCTCCTTTTACACCCCCTTATTTGCGCAGAGTACTCTCGTCCTTACACACCTACAGGACCCAAACCTCTCCCCCAGTGCAGGATGCGCAACAGTGCTAGAAGATATTTTAAAGAAGTTAAGACACTGATATGAATTCCAGAAGAATGAAGTGATCTGGGGAGACAAGGGTGGCATTTCTGGCTTATATTGGTTTGAAAAGTAGGTGGAAAAATTACAGACCTAAAGCATCTATAATTCCTATCCATTTTCTAAAGACAACAAAACGTGTCTATCCTGAGTAATCATTCATGCAGTGTCAATGCTGTAAAAATCTTAACGCTGTGGCACGGTTTCAGATTGCAAAATTACAAAGCCAAACGCGTGTATACTATATGAATGACAAGTCTAACGTTGCCAGTGAAGAAAAGGCTGTACTTAAAGGTTTGTTTCCCAGATGCTGCTTGACTGGTTTGTATTAAAAAATGTGTTCTAATTATTTGTCTTGAGCGTATTACAAACTATACTTAAGCTTTTTTTACTGTTTCTTTCAACATATAGCTTCTTAAGCCTTTTGTACTTACTAGGAGTTTTATTTTTCATACATATAGAAGAATAAAATGTTGGTGCTCATTATCTATAAATGGAAAAAAAAACCCCTGATACTTCAGTTAACTATCCGGCTGCAGGACAGCACCACTGAAAACTCATTTCCCAAGGTGTCACACAAAAAAGGAGTTAGTTGATCCATTTGTCAGTTTCTAAGTTTTGTAAGCTAGCAACACAAAATAATATCTTAAACAAAAGTTCTGTTCAACTTGATTTAAACCTATTTAGAAAGAAGAGCAAATGTATATAAAGAACTTCCGCTTCTGCCAGCATTTTGCCTTCAACTGATAAAAAAAATATTTGTATTTTACGACCTCGGTAGCATAATCAGTTCATGGATGAGAAGCAGCTGAGGCAAGCCATTACGAAAAACCCCAATGATAGCAGATGCAGTGCTCATAATTCTAAAATAGCCCTGCCCCAAAGCAGCTGACTCATGGTAAGATGCCTGCGCGGTGCCTCCCCTCTCCGGCAGCAGCTGCTTCTCCATGTGCTCAGCAGGACTCGGGGCAGCAGCACAGAGCGGGGCAGCACTTGCGCTGCCCCGACGGACGGACACAGGCTGCTCGCCCCGCTGAGGGACGTGCCCAGGGAAGTTTGGAGGAGCTGGGAACGTGGCAGAAGGACTAAGGAATGTAACGGCCTGGGATCGAGATGGAGGTGCCGGTTTGGGGGGTGTTGGAGGAAAAGTGTGTTAGGAGGCCAGGACTGAAAGCCTTGTGCCGAGAGAGTAAGGAAAGGAAAGAGGTGAGAAACAGGCCATGTTATATTGTCTTTAAAATAACCGAGCAAGGTACTTTTGAATAACTGCTTTAGTATACAGAT
Source organism: Numenius arquata (assembly GCF_964106895.1). Classification (NCBI taxonomy): domain Eukaryota; kingdom Metazoa; phylum Chordata; class Aves; order Charadriiformes; family Scolopacidae; genus Numenius; species Numenius arquata. The sequence continues at coordinate 7,070,209 of NC_133582.1, forward strand.
AAATATAATTTTACCGGGCAGATTATCACATCCCTGTCACATAATGATTAATCTCTTTTTTTCTGGCCTTGTGATTCTTACAGGAAAGCTGTTGTGACAACTAGACAACTTTTAATATACAGCCCAGACTTATTTGTAGACAATTAACATCTGTTTTCCAGAGTGCCAATACTGTCTTTTTGCTTAAGTAGTTCTCTCTTCCCAGTCTTTAGCTGCAGATTCATCTATAGAAAATAATTATTCATATCTCAGTTTTCATTTTATAGGCTAAAAAAAGTCACGCTTTCAGATTCTTCTTTACATCCTCCATACCATCCTTGTAGCTCTTCTTGCTATTATTTCAGAGTGCATGTTCATTTCTTTTATATGACCTCCCAGAATAGTATGTTGAATTTGTGATTAAGCCTCAAGCAAGGACGTGTAAAATAGTGTTAGCGCTTTCTTGTCTTTCCTGGAAATGAACCATTTAATGTAGTTTTTCACAACTGCTGTTTTTCACTACATTAGTGGCTTATGCTACCTGGGATTAATCTGCATGCATCTGCTATGGTCCTTTGTCATCTTATTAAAAGAAACTGTTGCTTAAAGAAAAGTACATGACCCACTGTGCATGACCCTGGATTTTACCCTATTTCTAATTTTTTTTTCCCCAGTCACAACAAAATTCACCCTATGTGATACTCTAATCATCTTCTTATGAATAGTTGCTTCTGATAAAGCATTAACAGTGAATTTCATTATCACTTATTTAAGACTTAAATACCTTACGAGTAAATTTTTGAGAAAATTCATTAAAATGCTTGCTCTAATCCTACACCTTCTTTCATTCCTACAGGTTTCTATTTCTCTTATATCTATTCCAAACTCACCTTGGAGTTCCCATCCTGTCAAGTTCAATTAAAATAGTCCAGGTGAAGAATATCTAATTGACTTCCTCTGCCTAAGTAAGTAACACCAATAGACTGGTACAATTTATTTTGTGAACGTGACAAGACCTTCTGTTTCACTGACTTTTTAATTATTCTCTAAAAGCTTCAAGGTTTCTTGGAAGCCTCGGTGCTGTTACATGCAGACAGAGTGGACAGACCAGAGGCACTGAGTGAGGTTCTAGATCTTATTTACCAGGCTCTCATCACATGTTGACACTGCAAAACTTGAGAGATCTCTTCAACTTTCTCTTTCCTTGCTCTCTCAGGCTTTCATTTATGTCATGGCAGGCCAGGACTGTTTGAAAATCACAGTGGAAAGGTACACTAGTAAAATTCCTCGCCGATTTGTTAGCTTCAATGCCAAATAGTTTTTAATGGGTAGTGCTATTGTTCTTTGGAATCTACTGTTTCACATTCTGTATTTTTATATGTAAGTTTCAATAAAGTTATTTGAAAGAAACTTTTGTACAAAATTATCTTTTACATTCAACTTTAAAATACCAAACAATGTCAAGGTTTACAAGGAAACTTCCTCAGATGACACAAATTTAGAGTAGAGGGTCCACAGTTTTTAATGGAACTCTAGATTAGCAGTAGATACTATTACTTGCACCTCCTGCCTCCAACAAATCATTTTGAAGTGTCCTGCATACCGTAATGGTATATCTATCAGTCTGGGATTGATTATGCTTATTTTTAGGCTTTGAGAAGTATGAAATGAAAGAGAGAAATCCACTTTGATTGCGGAAAAAAAAAAAAAGGAATCGGAAACGAAAACGATATGCTGCTAACTAAATATAGACTGGGATAGATGTTAATTATTCATTGAAGTCCCAACTGAAATTACCAGCTATGGTGCCTGATTATACTGATCTTACTGTCAAAAGCCTTTCCTAATAATTTTAGCTTGCATTAACTTAAAACACAACAGAAATACCTCATGCAGACACATTTTAGCTCTAGAAAAGTGCAGTCAAATGTAAGAATTACATAGATAAAGCGTTAATTGGTTTTAATCACAAGTATCACATGGATTTGAAGTTCTGTATGCAATGTATTTAAGTTTTTTGTTCTACTAATATTTGATTAGATTAAAAAATGGGGGCTCAAGCACAGCAAAGGTCAGGGCAAGCTAATTACCTAGGCAGGAATTTTTCAACTTAGAGTCCATTTTCACCAAATAAGGTACTGTAATAAAAAACTGCATATATAGTTTTGCGCTGTAAGACTCTTAGTGTGAAGATCATAGAGGAAAAAATCCTTTACCAATAAAAGTAAATTTGTACTAGAAGATTGAATCCTTTACTGATAAAAGTAAGTTTGTACTAAAATCATAGAATCATAAAATGGTTCAGGTTGGAAGGGACCCTAAAGATCATCGAGTTCCAACCCCCCTGCCATGGGCAGGGACACCTCCCACCAGACCAGGTTGCTCAAAGCCCCATCCAGCCTGGTCTTGAACCCCTCCAGGGATGGGGCATCCACAGCTTCTCTGGGTGACCTGGGCCAGTGCCTCACCACCCTCACAGGAAAGAATTTCTTCCTGATATCTAATCTAAATTTCCCCTCTTTTAGTTTAAAATATCATGTTCTTCTTTACAGAGACATTATGAAAAAATTATTGGGATAATTTCTAGTTCTGTCCTAGAGCAACTGGAGCAAGAAGTATTTTTAGCAGTCTGATCATTATTCCGGCATCTTAACCAATTGACCCGTTCACCTGGTCTGCGATACCTGGTATGATGATCTCAGGGACATCCAGAATGTTGCCAAATGAAGCAGTTTTACGATGGCCTCGTTTAGGCTTGGAATAGGCTGAAAAAATACACATATACAATACACATGCAAAACACTAAAATGGCAATAGCAAAATTATTAAATTCCTAATATTGCATTTTTCATAAACTTGGTTAAACTATATTTCATGCAAAAATGTGTCATGCAGAATAAACTGCATTGCCTTCCACTCATGCTTACACATAGTAAAGCAACTGTTAAAAAGCAAAAAATGCAGAACTAGCCGTCATTACAACACCGTATAATTAGTTATCGTTAGCAACACAAAAGTCAAACACAGAAAGCAGCATGGCAACAAGGAAGGGAAAACCAAATGTAATTATCCAAAGAGAGAACAAATGAAATTATTTCAGATCACCTGTATATTTGGAATAAATTCTTGGTTGCCTGAACTTATATAACATTTTCTCTTTAGTGTTGGGTACAAACTATTTTATAAATGAGGTTAATAGTTGGGTACTTCTGTTTCTTTAAATCACATCCTTTTAAAGGAAATCTCACCAGCCTCTGAAAAAATGCTTACTCTTATTTCATTCGATAATCATTCCTGCCTTCCATTCTTTTGTCTTATTAGTGAAGATTTCTTGTTTTGCAAACTGGATATCACTACCAACTTTTTCATTTTTGAATGGTGTTCAAGAAAGATTATGTATTTAGGAATAAATCTAACCATACACGTTTTATTTTTATTTTACTACTTGTGTAGTTTAAGATAAATAGTTCCCATTTAGAGAAAAGTCTGAATGTATCTCCCAAAGGTAAAACATTGCAGCTTATCCAGCTCAAACTTAGTAAGTAACAGTGATGTGCATTATGTGATTGACTCTTACACTTAATCTAGTGATAGATGGAACGAGCTTAAATAATTCTTGACCTGTCTTCCTCTTAACAACAGTCCAATTCTCACCCAGCCACACAATTTTTATCAGGTTCACAGCATATTACTTCTGTCACACAGTTTACAAGATTAAAAACCAAAGCAAAACCAATACAGTGCTGTTTTCAGCTCTTTTTCAAAAAGTCAGCCAGATGGGTTTGACCTCATTTCTAGTTGTCCACACTGCCTGATTTCTTTTTTTTCAAGAAAAAGAAACCCTAAAGCTATAACAACAAAAAAAAATCATAGAATATTCTGAAATAATAATTATTATTTAGAGCAATGTACTTTAGGAAGACAAACCAGGAAAAATAAAAGGAAAAACACACAAAGGAGGGCCAGGTAATCTCCACTCATGTCAAAAACTTACATTGACTTTAGAGTGTCAGTGACCAAAGTGAGTCCTGACATATTTTAAAATAAAACCAGCATGTTATTACTATCAGGTAAGTACACATCTGCCTTCTGTGTTAGGAAACCTTTAGAGATATTCAGGGTGAGATGTGCTACACAATCATCCAGTCAAAGACTGACAATACAAAAGACAAGTCTGGGAATAAGGCTTTAAAATAAGAACATAAAAGTAAAAAGTGTTTATGGCAAGATAAATATTATTACATGAGTAACTTCAGTATTTAGTAAAACAAGATCCTGGAATAATCATAATACAATGAAGAACAAAAATGACATAGTCATGGTGCACAAGAAAGCCAGAATATGATGCACATTTCCTTATTAATTACAGCTGCTTGATTACCCTAATTTTCAGATTGGTAGAAAAATATTAGAACAGCTAAATAATCCTGGGCTAACCAAATAATTTTGTCTGATTATTTAAATCTGTAGTTATATACCGTAACAAAACCTGAAGTTTGCCTAAATTAACAAATAATATCTTTGATGAAGAAAAGAGACAAGGAAGTGTTTGCCAAGTGTATACGTTTTTATTAATTTGCTCTTCTGTGAAGAATAAAGATTGCTTTCACAATAAAATTATGTATTTATACTTACACATAAATTCCAATTCACTCAAGGATGCAATGTTTAGATGCAACAGTTTATAGCTACCTGAATCAAACCTGGCAAAACACCTGTAGCTTTTTATTTATTTTTTTTTTAAACAAAAGTTATCAATGTGTTAATTTGATGACTAAAATCTAACTGTGTTTCTCTCTCTCAAATCTGTCAAAGCGGATTTTAAAACATGCTAAACTTTAAACCCATCTCTTAATTTCAAGATATTATAGGAATAACCTTGAAGGAAATGTTATTTTGGAAATAATGCTAGCAGAGATGGAATAACATTATTTCAGATGCAAAGGAGAAAGTTGTGCATTTGGAATAGGGCTGATACTTAGAAGTCTTACAACGATTTTTTTTTAAAAAGTCTAATTCAACAAAAGTAATCTCTTCCGCAACCTTAAAAGTACCCAATTAAAATACACAATCTTATTGGGTGTACAATCGTGAAGGAAGGCATTTTCCCCCACAATTAATAAAGGACAATACAGACTACGTGAAAAGATAAAGTATTTTCATACGGCTAATGGTATTAACCTTTTGTAAGACTGTGCATGTTTTACACCTTCCTTCCTTCCAATTCCTTATTCTATCCCCCAAACATCCTTTAACTTTACCTGTGATGGAAGCTATTCTTGCTTCTATTTCAGACATGTCAGCACTCATCCTTTTGGCTTCTCCTGAAACAAGGGCTGACTGTGGTCGCGCGCGAACGTCTGACAAGCTCTCCACACTGCTCCCACGAGACGGGGGTAAACTCAAACGGCCAGGATCACCCTGTTTCAAAAGTCACATTTTTAAAAAGAAAAGAATTCTGCAGAAGCCCCTCCATATTATGTGCCATACGTAGGTTAAAATTTATTTCTATAATGTGCATTTTAAAAGTGACAAGATTTAAAATTTATAATTCAATAAATGGTAATAATTTAGCTATTATTCCCATATGAGAACCAAATATCTGCAGCCTTCAAAAGAATCTAACTTTACACAGATAAAAATTGAGTAGAATTAGGCAAATATTGTGACAAGAGAATCTTTTGTGTTTCTTCATCCTACCTGAAATAAAACGTAGTATTTTCAAAATTCAAGTAAATGTTAATCCTTTTATGTCATACTAGTATTTTGGTTCTAAATTAAGGCAGCAATTTTCAAACGTGAGGGTTTTTTAACCTAATGAATCCCTTTAAATAAAATGAACTATTGTTTTATTTCATTGGAGATCTTATATTTTACCTTTTTGGAATCAGTCAATATTTTTCCATCCCCTTTCACGTTCTTTTCCTATAACTAACTGCCTTCAACTTTACTATTTTTGAAAGAAGTTTCGTAGCATTTATAGCACTTTTGTCCACCTTGGTCCATTTCATTATTAGGGTTCAAAATTGCACGTGTTGCCTTACCGGCTGCTTAGCTGTGTTTTTCATTTGCTGCGCCAATTTTGACTCTAAACGTTTAATAGTGTCATTGGTAGAAGCTCCTTGGAAGTCACTTGGTTCCATGTTAGCATCACTCTTGTTACTTGTGTTTGTAGAAGTGATGTCCATGAACGAACCTAGAAATCAATAACAAGGAAAAATATTTGAGAATTTCCATTAAAAATACTAAAGTGCATCTCTTCACTTGAGCATTCTGAGAAGCCTAACTTTGCTTTAAAGCAACACTTTAAAAAACTTTTATTAAAAGGCAAGTTGCAAGATTGCAACAGATCCGTTAATGTAAAAAGGACTGAAAAAGAGAGATTACATGATTTAGGACTATATTGACAATCAATCTTTAGCTTGCCCTGAAATTATTGGGTAGATGTTATATTAATAACACAACCAGCAATCTCATTCACAATTAATGACAAAGTCCATCGTTAACCATAAAGGAGCACAAATCCCTAAAAAATAACATGCAATATATATTCACGATTTAAAGTGATACATCATATCTTAAAATCATGTGCTGAGGGGTGGAGAACAGCTAGTAAAGTCAGTACAGTGCTACAGCTGAGAAGATTTTGTATATACGGGTCACTAAGTTGCAAAGTAACTGAGGAAACTTTATCCAAAATAGCCTCAATTTGTTTGGAGGCAGGAAACAAACTAACCAAGCAGTGGAAGGTGAAGACATCCCAGATTAAAAACAACTGAAGTGGGAAAACTGCACTCTAGAAAATGAGAAGACCGAAAGATCTTTATATTCTGTTATTAAAAGGATTTCTCTGAGGGCAAGACTACCTGAAAGCCTAGCCCACAACTTGTTCCGTTCACCTTTCTAGTGATTTCCTTGCACTTAGTTTAAATTATGGTATTTACTGCTTCTTAACATAGAACTACTGCAAGTTTAAATTGTGGAGATCATAACTGAGGAATAGTAAAAAATTTAAAAATGCCAACTCCTAAACATTACATATGAGTAAAAGTGTCAGTTGCTAGCAACCTTCATGGGGAAAAAAAGAGACCTTAAACCTGGACATTCAGAGACAGCTTTCATTATATGCTTTTTGCATATATATTATATATATATAAAATATATAAATATTATATATATAATATATTAATATATAATATATAAATAGAAATACATATAAATATATATAATATATATAAAAATATATAATATATATAGCATATATATTATATGTTTTTTTGCCTTTTTGAAGGCACACTTCAGCAAAACCATTTGGCTGAGAACACTACATATGATGTGGTATGAGGACTTAACAAAAACACAGATTCCTGCCATTGCTTACGATTTTGGAAAGGTTACCTTTCCCAATTTGAGTTCAAAATCAATATGAGAATGTGCTTTATAATCCATCTGCATCATTTCATGTTGCTGCTCTTTTCTCTTATTTATACAAGTGTACCTGTACTAGTGGCAGAGTTGCTTTGGCCTTCATCTGAATATTGGCAAGGATACTGCAGAGGTTCATCAGCTCCTGGAAAGTACTGTGAAAAGACAGCGATGATTTGATAAAACAAGTAATTACTATTTAAATAATTTTAAAAAATTGTTAACTCAAAATAATTTATATGTATAAATTTGTAAAAATATAATTTTATATAGTGTTTATAATAGTTTATTTAGAAGATAAAGAAATGTAATTACTTTTAGCAATACGTTAAAATACACCTATGGCTATTTTTACTAATTTCCCCAAATCTGTTATGAGTTAGCGGACCTCTCCTGTAAGTAGAGGAATTATTTACCTCCTCTACTGTAATAATTTGATAAATTTTATTAAAAAGAAATGGAAGGAGAGAGAAAACGTGCAAGCCCAGCTTTAGAGTGTGATAAAAGGAATACCTTTTATAATTCAATTTCCTAACTTAATAGCCTAAAAAAATGGTTAAGGTACTTAAAATAAAGTTTCATACCCGCATCAAGTGTGTCATTATTTTAACAATTTCCTCCATGGATGGTCGTTGTGAGGGATCCTTGGACCAACAACGGGTCATTAAACTCTCAATTGGTTTAGGTAAGTTTTTGATCAGTGGTGGCCGAGTACCTATAATTGAAATTAGAAAAAACCCCTTCGTTTGTTAAACAGACTGTAAGACGACTGACAGCAATGGAACTCTCTCAGGTATTTTGCTAAGTAAATACAGGAAAACGTACAGTTAATTGTAGTTTGAAAGAACTGGTCTGTACTTAATTTTCTCTCTTACAAACAAAAAACTGACAGAAAAAGTTCCTTTGCACTACATACAAGTTACAATTACACATAAACAAATAGAAAGAAAATTAAACTTTTCCTTTGGTAATGGTTTGTATAAATTTACTGACTGACCAAACCCAACATGCTACAATGGCTAATGAATATGTTACCACTTCCTGAAGAATAAAGCTCTAGACAAAACTAGTAACAAACAGCCTTTGGTTCCTAGTGCTGTACTCACAAGGGGGGGGGGGGGGAAGAAAAAAAAGAGAGGAAAAAAAGTAATTTCGAAGGCTGATTTTGCTCTTAATAACTTCCTGAAAAATTATTAAGCACTGGAAGCACAAATTTCAGGTGACTTTTTTCATGGCCTATACACAGTTTTAATCATGTATTTTACTTCAAATGCTATATAACTATTTAGCTGGTTTTTGGTTCAAGTTTGTACCCTTTTTACTATTTCAACGAGTACAATTAATGGACATCCATTTGTGTTTAATACATGAGATGTAGTGACATTTTGCATAGAAAGCAGCAAGTATTTAAATAAAGGATTAACCATAACAGGTAATACGTGAAGTAAGAGTGCCATGGTGGTTTCAAGTGAGATGAAGTGCACTAACACTTCCTCCTAAGAAGGAAAAGAAGAGGAGGGGGAAAAAAAAAAGGAAAAGAGAGAAGTTTTTAAAGCAAAAGTAGGGACAGAGAGGGAATTTCTCTTCCCCTAAAGGATACTCCCACACCTTACCAAGGCTTTCTGATTTATGACTATTACATTTATGCTTACTTTTACACTTAATGCTTTATGCAAGGCACTCATCACTTCTAATCTCAATGACTCGTGTCCTTGAAAAAAATGGAGAATTTCTTTCTTCATTCAAAAATGCCATTTGCGAAAATGCATCTTTGTGCATTATTATGACTATAAGGCTCACTGTCTGCCCCTTTCTCTTCTTCATTGTCTTCCAACAAGTTCATGCTTTCTTTGATGATGTCTTTCACAAATGGCAGAAACTCTTTCCAGACATTCACTGAACTACTTCACTAGCATTACTTTACTCTTCTTAAAACTCTGCTTTGCCATGGTACCTAAAAACACACTCTTAAAAATGTTACATCTCTGGCATGAAGATACTACAGTCTATTATTCTGGCCAATGTTGTACCACTGCTTTCTTCTGTCCATTTGAATACAGCCATTGTCTCCTGTTTATATTCTAAGCTCCTGAGAATCTGTTCTGCATAGTACCTAGCACAGCAGAATCCTGCTCCATGACTGCAGGGACCTAGTTATAAAGGTAAAACAATTCCAACAACAGAATAAACAAACCCTAAAACCAAACAGATGAAAACCGAAGTGACATTCTTAAAGCCTAATGCTCCTGCAGGAGTTTGACAGTTTCTAGCAATTCTAAAGACAGATCAAGTTACTTAAACTCACACATTTACTGTAGTTGCCCAATTAATAAAAATAAATAAATAAATACAGCTTGGCTAATAAAATCATCATTCCTCCAGACAGAGGGGTTGTGGGGTTTTCTGTATCACATGATGCAGATCACTTTTTAAATGGATGTCATAACAAAAAGAACATGGCTCTTTTCCCTTGTTTGTCCATACACTAGTTACAAAATGCAAGCACTGGAGCAGCCAAATAACACAAACCCCACACTGACCCAAAAGTGGCAGTGTCTTAACTATTAAATGCATATTTAATAAAAGTATAAAATGGAAAAGCTAGTAATTTAAAGCTGCACAGTTAAGAATGTTTAGCAAAAATAAAGGTCAAATACAGAACTTCAAATGCAATAAAGTAATTTCAACTCACCATTGTGAACTGCCCACATTATGCGGAAAGCCGGACCACCGATCTCATCAAAAGGTTTCCTACGGGTGATTACCTCCCAGAGAATAATACCCCAACTGAAAACGTCACATTTTTCACTGTAATTGCTACCTGGAAGAAAGCCATCAATGTAATTTGTCTCTTTTCTATATAACACATTAAAAAGAAGTACAGTTTGAGCTGATAAATAGCTCTATATGCTTCCTTTCACTTCACGTTTGTTTTGCTGAGAAAAAACAGTTTTCTAAAGCTGTCTGACTCATGCTAACTTAAGTCTGAAATCATTTGACAGTAGGATCGTTAAGGATGCCCGTCTCTGGAAATCAATCCTTTTCACTTGGAGTCATCCTGAAATGATAAAACGCGTCAATTTCCTTATATAATATAAAACTCTATTTATTAAGTTTCAAAGATCTCTTGCGTTCAGGATTTAACTGACTATGCTTGCTTCCTCTAAATATTCTTCTTCAACTCACTTCTTCCACGTTAGTCACAATATGCCAGCTGACAACATCTGTCATATCCATTGCTCTTTATTAATTACAGGTCTTTAGCAGAACTAGCAAGTTACCGTATGAACGGATCAGGAGACTCCTCAATTCCTCACCATCTTATTTCCTCCCTGTTTATTATTCTTATTCTTTTTGTCATGTCATTACTTAATTAAAGTTCTTGGACCATAAATTCAATATTTCTAAGATGCCTTTTAAAGGTGGAGAAGACACATAGGTGATACAGAATAATGAATGAAAATGTTCAGAGACTGCAAAGAAAGAATGTATGCTCTGGAACCACAACTCATACAAGTACTAAAAAGAAGTGTGAATGGCTAACGACATGACAAGAAATGCGTGAATATAAATCATAGAGATTTGCTCATCTGCTTTAAAACAAGGATCAAAATTGGCACCGAGCGGCCAAGAGATTTTTCTGTTAATACATAATCAGAAAGCAAAATTGAGACAAAAAAAATCATAAATAGTGGAATTAAAGAAGCCTAGTTTCATATAGCAACCAGTTGCAATAGGCTCCACTCTACCTACAAGCTGTCCTCCTCTGCCCCCACGCCTCTGACAAACCGCGTAACAGCAGCAGCGTGTTCTTGGGCCAGTTCAGACCAGTCACTTTGCACGGCAGAGAGAGAGACAGGCAGCAGCACAAACCACAAGTCCTAAGTGAAGGCACTAATTTGGACTTCTCCGAGCTACTGATTTTACAAAATTCTTGAACTTGGCATCTCCAAAACTTGAAGTGGTTGAGTCACCATCCCTGGGGGTATTTAAAAGATGTGAATGTGGCTCTTAGGGACACGGTTTAGTGGTGGACTTGGCAGTGCTGGGTTACCGGTCGGACTCGATCTTAAAGGTCTTTTCCAACCAAAATGGTTTTATGATTCTTTACACCTGTAACAGAGTAGCTGAATATGTAGCTGAATTAGTTCAAAAGTTACTGACAGGGAATAACCAAATCAGCTTTACCAGTCAGCTTTTTTTCAAAGGTGCTGGGAAAAAAGGTATCTGTTAACAAAGGCAAATGTTTGCAAAGGGAAGCAAAACAGTCCCTCTTGTCTAACCAGCCACAGCACTTCTGTGAAACACAGCCTGGGACAGGGAAGTAGTGTTATTTTCCTGTTTGAGCAAGGAAATTCTGTTTTGTGGCTGAGAAGCCTTAGACTAATTCTGACAACAAAGTCCAAAAGAAGTGAGAGAGTATTCTGTAGTTTCACTGTGTAACAGACCAAGGCAGGATAACAGATGGACACAATTAATCCTCGATCCTTCCAATTATCCCAAAGCAATTTTAAAATAGTTTCTTCAAAAGGAAGTTCTGAGATTAGAGCACTTGATCTCTTTCACTTTATCCTGATCTAAATAATACTGTTTTCAGTCAGATTGTTTGATCTGTACAAGGCTTTAGGAACCCTAATATTTAATACAGGGGGAAAATCTTAATTTAGAACAATGACTTCAATGGGCACTCTGCCATTTACAACAGATACTTCTTGTGCCTTTATTCTCCTAATCTAAAAGTGTTAGTATTAGAACAGTACTAAAATAATATTAGCATTTACTCTATCGTTGAATTCTGATGCAGTAGCATAAGCAAACAAATTTTTAACAAGTTTGACATTTGACATGATAATTTTAGTAGTTTAATGACTGTTTCAAGAGTAACTTGATAGGCTGCATCATAGAAGATACAAGATTCCTTTCTTTCCTTGATACCTGTACAAAGACTTGTGTCACTATAAGTAAAAGCTTTCAGATAAAAGTACATAAACCCAATGTAAACTGAAGGTTTTTGCTGCTGTCCAACAATACATTTGCAATACAAGATTTTTGTTCTGCCTTGTTGAATTCATACACCAGAGGAATCAGGACACGCACTGTAAATCCCTACTATAATACACTTCAAAATCTGGTTTCGATTAAGATTTTTCACTCAAAAAAAATCTAGCTTTAACACAGATTGTCCTACTGATTAATTCTAAAATAAAAAATAATCTCTTATTTATACAATTTAGTATTAAGCAAATGTTAAGACAAGACGAATTCCTAGCTACAGTTAAAGAAATAGAGTAGGTGCCTCAATATAAAATGACAGAATGGAAAATTTTTAGGCAGTAGAATGAAACAGATCACCCTTGGGTGGGTCCTCTGAGCAATATGCGTGAGAAAAGGTATCTTCAAAACAAAAGCTCCAAAGGTGGTGTTTGGGAGGAAACACCTCCTAAAAACCTATATGGACATACATAATTTGCTGCTTCTCTCTGGAATAAGGACAGTAAAAGAGGCCACTTGGATCCAGAACCTGGGAAACCACTGCTGTCAAATATATGAAAACTAGGATGCTTGCTTCCTAAAGCAGGAAGATGAGTTCCCCAGACCACCCTGCTAATCGCGATGATAATTTAGGGTGCTGACTGGCTAAAAGGTGTTCAATTTGCAATCTAATATTGACTGGATTATTTCTGATAATCAGGCAGCAATATTACCTACCTAATCATCAAGTGTAATCAGACTTCCCCAGCTACACTCCAAGAAATAGCTTGTTTTCCTACTTAACGAAATTAACTGTTAATGACAAATTTCTCAGTAGGTAGGAAAGAGGAAGTACATCAAATCTCTAGTTTACACAAAAAGCAGAAGAAGATGGAGTTACAAGAAAGTGGGGGGTTGAAAATGAAGGCAATTATGTTCAATTTAGAGACACTAACAGAGAAATTCTAAAGATAAAAGCTGATCAGAATAGGGAGTGAAAGTAATGACAGTGTATTTAAATGTCAGAAGAGTTTGAAATTACTTCAGAATCTTGGAAACAGCACAGTCCTGGGGAAACAGCCCTCTGGCTATGTTTTACTTGCTTATAAAATAAAAAACAGCAGCTGTGTAAAGGTACTTCTTATGTAAATCTCAGCAATGACATAAATAAAGGTTCTGCGTCTTCATGTCATTAACTAATACTAACATGATAGAGTTAATTCAGTGCTGCTCTTTGAAACTCTGCACAATTATTTGATAATTTGGAATCATACAGTTTTTTAAAGAAATGTTTGACTTCTGCCAAGATTCTTTCAGGTGTTACCTCCTGACTGAAACAAAGTAAGATTACACGATACTCTTTTTCCTATACCAAATTTATTCACAGTGGCATCCCTAGAGAGAACACATAATATTGACACTGTAAATTATTGTTACCTTCAAAAACTTCAGGTGCCATCCAAGCAGCACTTCCCTTATTGTTGGTCATGTGTGTTTGAATATCACAAGCTGTACCAAAATCACAGATTTTTAGAACTGTCCCCCCAGCCACCAAGAGCAAACTGTCAAAGTAAAAAAAAAAAACAAAAGAAATTAGAATTGTAGGATGAAATAGTCTGGTAATAAACCACTGATTTTTACACCCCAACAACTATCATTCTAATACAGCTGAATATCTAAGGCTTTGCTTCTCAGTGCTTTAGCTTTATAATTTGAGAAATAAGTAAGGTCACTTGTGCCTATTCAGAACATATGAAATATTTTAAAATCATCAAATATATATTGTAATTTATTAATATTTCTACACACTAGATTTTACATAAATTCACTTAGCCATCATAAACCACTAAACATATATTGACAAAATTAGCCTTTCAGATGCCAGAGGCTGAAAAACAACAAGCGCTGTAACAATTTTACCAGAAGACGAATGATCAAGACTCCCATTAATGTCAGTCAAAGTAGCTATTTATTTAAATGAAAGCACTTGAAGTTATATTTTAACAGCTCTTTAAATCAAAACTGGTGATACAAGAAAGAACTGAAGATTTAAAATGTGGCTTCACATAATAATGTTATCTGGTAATAGCTGCAGGCAACCACTAAAAGGAGGTGATCCTGCTGATCCCCAAATTTCTGCTTCCACCTAATCCGTGGAGCCAGATCTGAGGTTGCAAAATGAGTCAGATCAACAAACCGACTTAGCAGAAAACTACTCATTTTTGTTTCAGTGGAAAGTGATGGGTGACTCCAGCAGGGGTAGTGGAATAGGCAGAAGGAGGGGATAGAGGAGGACGGCCATGTGGGGAATGAGCTCTAATATATCAGATTAATGATGTTAAAACCAAGCAACCAAACAACCCCCCCACCTAACATTCTCTTATTGAACACCATGAGCCATTGTAAAATTGGGCTATTTAAAATGCTTCTGATTAGAAGCCCTATCCCTATCAAAACCCTCTGTCATGATGCAGGGCAGGAGCAGGATGTTCTTCCAGTTTAACAGAAAGTAGCTGAGTACGGGTAATTTCCTGTAATTACCATGTACCATCATTCTGTGACTGAAGTTTCAAATCAATTAAAGGTATTTCTTTCAAATGCAATGCCATTATTATAAATGATCTTAAATTCCAATTGTAAGAAAACACATGAGCTGTAAACCTACTTGGGTGGTTTCAGGTCTCTGTGGATTAGAGCCTTTGGTTTCATACTGTGGAGATACGCCACTCCTTGGGAACACTGTAAACACCAGCTCATGGCATGTGCAGCAGTATAATGAGGCAGAGGTTCAGCACCGTGCAGCACTGCAAAACAAAGGCACAAACTAAAAAGAACTTTATTGCATATTACAACAGATACAATGGAGTTAACAACATACCAGTCAGAAAGCTCTATGAAATCCCAGTAATTATCAAGGCCTCATCACTGCAGCCGAAAATATCCTTCAGCAGACTATTAAAATAATGGAAATGTCAAAATATTTTCCATCTTTAATATGTTTTTCATAATTTTTGATGTTAAAATTCAGTATGAAGGGCGTTGCTTGTTCTCAGCTACCCCTGGTAAAGTCTATGTTAAACAAATGCTCAAGGAATTTTTAAGTTAAGGAAGAATCTTTTCAGATATTCCACTAGAAAACCTTAAATGACTTGTATAAAATATAACAAGCTGATATGAAGAAACAAACCAGTGAACTGAAAAAGTGGTTTTTAAAAGCCCATTCCTTTATCATTAAAATTCTTTGAAGAATTTCAAAGAACAACAGAATGGCTGAGGTTGGAAGGGACCTCTGGAGGTCCACCAAGCAGGGTCAAGCAGGCCACCTACAGCCAGTTGTCCAGGACTGTGTCCAGGTGACTTCTAAGTAACTCCAAGGATAGAGACGTATGTTTGAAACAAATTTGTATTTCAGATCATGTTTGCCCTAACAATAGCACTTCAGCTCCAGGAAGACACTATGTTGAAATGATACTCACCATTGTACAGAGAACCTCCTTCAGCATACTCCATAACAAGACACACCTTTGGGGAGGAGGGGACAAAAAATAGGGATGTTTTAAACGTAGGGGCAGAAAACAGCTTTTGTAAACTTAACGGAAAGCTCTTTGAGAAGGACTGCAAAGTCTCCATATCCAAGCTAATGGAAAATTTATCTATGAGGTAAAGAGTCAGTTTGAATGATACATATTTATGTATATGAAACAGAAATCAGTTTTATACTTAGTTCCCACTGTAAGTTAGGAGAGAATGACCTCCCTCTCCTCATCTTCAAAAGCAAATGCTGTCTTCAAACTTCAAGTAATTTGCCTTTCATTTTTTTTTCAGTGGTTTACAAAAAATTTTAAATACCATGCCAAAAGAATTTCACTAATACTAAGGAAAAAGGGATGCAGCATTATTTTAACCAATTAAATAACCCAAACTAGAATTAGCTAAGGATACATCTGTCCTGTCACAGTTCTTGGTTTTCTGCTGTAAGAATTTGTGGGACTGTTTGCAGCTGTGGCAGAAAGAAAGAAAATCCTGAAAATTGCATATATGAAAATAGGAAATGATTTACAAGCTATGAATCATGTAATGCTAATGTATTTTCTTTCTCGTATTGCTGATTTGCAATTAATAGGACTGTAGATATGAATGACACTACGTATGTAATACACCAGATGCTCTTCTGACAAACTGAATTATAATTGGTGTTTAGAAACAGCAGTTGGGGTTTTCTTGCAAGAATTTATTTCTCATAGCAGGGGAAATAAAAACAAAAACCTGAAAATATCAACCAACCTACATATTTGTTTATTTATGTTTATTATGGCTAAAATATATAAAATACATATAAAATATACACTTTTGAATGTCAAATACACACTTTGTGCACTGATGCTTGCATCACCTTTTGACATACTGACAAAGCTGTAACTTACTGGGTTTAGACAGGCTCCATACAACTTGACAATATTGGGATGGTTTACTCGTGACAGTTGCCGAAGCTGCAATACAAATCACACTTCATTTCAAACAATGGGAAAAAAGGGCTAATGCTTTATTTTCACATCTATAGTTCATACACCACAACAGCAATTACAGTTTTATATATCTGCATAACCCTAGATGGTGATTTTAGGAATTACCAGACCGATATCCCTGTCTGCATTTTAATTTATGTAATTAGGTTCGTGCCTAACTGGAACTGTACTTAAAAGAAATTTTAAAGAAACTGAATTTAAAGAAAGTACTTTTTTCATGGTTTAGTAAAATCACTCAAGTCATAAATACTGTGCAACTATGACCTCTATAGGTTGAGTGTTCTTCCTGGAGCCTCCAACTTTGGAATCCTAATTTTCTGACTTCATAAACAATCTGAATCATGTTGTATTTATTCACAATATAGAAAATTACTGTTCTTAAAAAAACCCAAACCCCACAACACTATAAAATAAGCCATTCAGTTTAAAATGAATGTGACATAATTCCAAGAACCGCCGCTTGTACTAACTGATGATCAGACTATTTTGCACTGAATTTTTCTTTACCAGTAGGTAGTTGATGGCAAGGAGAAAGGAATTTTTTTCCTCTTTACACAGACTTCTGGGGCAGCTTAAGCTGTTCATTGTCTAGGGAGCTAATGCTATTTTTTTTCTGTACACTTCAGAAGTTCTAAAAAACCACAACAGAGTATCACAACTGATGCTTGCACTGTGTAGGGCTTCCTGAATCCCAGTAATTACTGAAGTATTTCTGGGCTCAGCTTCTCAGATCTCTTCAGAACACAAAAATGGTGAGAGACTGATCAGTTCTACTCAGTATTAAATTAGGCTCAGATTAGTAACACTGAAAACCTTCCTTGGTAATGAACAACATATAAATATTTACACAAAGAGGCCTATTACAAATGTGCTTCCTTTAACACTTCAATGTGTTACATTTTTAATTCTCAAATAAAGAGATTTATTTTTCACATATTTTGTGTATCTTGAACACCCTAGATTCTTACCAACTGAACACTAAGCAGCATGTCATGATGTATCTCATTAAAATTACATGGCTAACTTTTGATTCTAGAAAATGTTATGTATTTTGTTTAGAAGTTTATCAGTACATCTGAACTACTCAAGATGTTTCTGAAGATGTAGGGATGGAACAGAAAGAGTGATTGCTCTTAAATGAGTTACATGTATTAATAAACTCATGTGTAAGAGAAAATAAGGAAACTATTAGAACTGCTGAAAAAAACCTAAGAAACAAGTTCAAGTATGAACCTGCTTGTATTAAGAAACTATGCTGTAGCCCCTGGAAGTGTTAATCGGCTCCAGGATTTTGGTGGGTATTTCAGCTTCACCCTGACTCCACACTGGGACAGGATCCAGGAACTAGTGTTTCCCTGACCTGTGTAACCTCCTCTCTCCCCCTTTGCCTTCCAGTTTTTACGGGATGTGAGCTAAAGGACCTGCAATGTGCTCCGACAGCTGTCCTCTTCTGCGTGACAAGGGGTTCAGGCCTCTACTGGGTACCACAGGCCGCATCTACCTTGTAATACAGACATAGCTTTTATTGCACTAAATACACCCATGAATTGAAGAAGACAAGCTCTACCAAATCCCACCTTTTCCAGCAAACTTACTGTACCTCTACAATGAAGGCTTTTCTTTCAGATTCGCTTTCAATTTGTTTAATGGCTACATCTTTAGCTCGCCATTTTGCCTTGCAGACGACACCAAAGGCTCCTCTTCCGACAACCTACAACAAGATAATACGAAACACTTGAGATACTACTTGAAATAGTTTCATTTGCTGTGCAGGACTTCACGAGCAGAAAGTAAATTTAACTTAGAAAACTGAAGATACAGAATTCAGCTTTGCAGCAGCAATTTAACATTATGCCATCAAAGCATAACTGGTGCTTAGCTAAGCTTCCTCCAGAGATCATTTACAGAAGAATTGGAAAACACACATACAAGACATTTTATTATTAGCATGCAGTAGCAGTATTTCAAGTAATACTGTGTGTATCCTGAGGAACAAAGTGGATGCTTCTAGTGAAATAAACACTTTTTTGGGAGGAGAACAAGAAGAGAAGGGAAAGCAAGGGGAAAAGGGATAGAGTGGAGGGGACGCATTTACAAATGTGATTATCAGAGCAGTTTATTATGGCAGAATATAATTTCATTATCTTCCTTAAATGGGTAATGCACACAAAATGAATACTATTTTGGATGGAAAACCACACTTCCCAAAATTACAAAGCTCTTCACTAGAAAGTCAATAGTTATTTGTGACTTTATCCAATAAAAAAGGGAAAAAGACTGGTGGGAGAGGAGGGAGGAATATTCAAAATCAAAATATAGAAATGCAACATAATTAAAAGACTCACAGAATGTTCAAACACACTATTACATCCACATTATAGAAAAACAGTACACTGATTCTTATAGGTTCACTAATTAATTCACTCCTAAATGGGATGGTTTCTTAAAAGACAAGTGTGATTTGTAGGAGATCAGTGAATAACCACACATTCCCAATGCTGAAGCAATACAAACCGCCTGCTGCCCAAGTGCTCATCCTTTGAGGAAATAACATTTAATAATTTTACCTCCTTTTCTTTATGAGATGGCCCCCAATATAGTAATAAACCAGAACATAAATTAAGAGTGCTGATCCAGAGAAGGCAATTCGGTAGCCAGGAAGGTACAAGCACTTGTCAAGGCTCCATGTCAAAGCAAACTATCACATCTGTAAACCATGCCTGGATTAGGTTCTCGCTATGTGCTTTCCTAATAAATAAATAAATAGTGAAGCTGATTTCCCCTGAGAATGAGGTAGATAAGGCTGCAGCTGCATAGCTCAGGACCTGCTAAACTTTCCCACTGAACATGAGAAAGTCTGCAATCAAGAGCCTAATTTGAAAAGGGGAAAATAGAAATTAAAAAAAATAATCAAGATTTTGCATTAAGAAAGATGAGAAAAGGGGAAGTATACTCAATATTTTTGCAAGGTTACATATGGATATGAAAGATGGCTGCCATGGAATGGTGATCAATGGCATTTTCCTCTTTTGGTTTTCTTAATATACAAAAAGAATGATTTTTCTCTTTTACATAACAGCATGCACTTAGCCTTCCAGGATGTTCTGGCTTCTCACTCTCCGCAGCGGTGGTTCATAGGCTGGGTCCACCACAAGATATCCACAGTAGATCCACAGAACATGCCCTATTCTCTCCAGTGTAAAAAGGGACCTGTTGATTGTACCCTCATCCCCCAGCTACAGTATAGGGCCTTGACTCTTCTTTTCCTGTAACATGCACCAACTATTTTCTTGCAGTCCACAACTGAGATTGGAAACACCAAGCCATATAAACGATAGTCAAGCAGCCTACAAAAACAGTACATATAAACAAACTGGAAACAGTGAGTCACCAGAAGACTTAAAAGTCCCAAATAGTCTCCCTTGGTATTTCCCCTTCTCCTTCAGAAAGAGGAGTTTTGAATAAAATTGCCCAATTTCTTGGGGTTGGCAGGCCCCCTACCTTCTTCTACCGGCACAAGAGAGTTGTCCCTTACAACCGCTCTACCCACACCGCACAGTGCGTTACCAGACCTACAATTTAAGAAAAATCTCATCAGTCTGTGTGTTCGTGTGTGCCATAAGTCTGCATGTCACAAAAGTCCTGATTTACTGAGCACGTGGAACTCAGGCAGCAGCCTGCTCACACCTAAGAAGTGCTAATGACAGACAGTTAACGAGGGAAGGATACCACACAGCAACTAGGGCAGGACAAACTGCACTGGCAGCAGCAATTCAAGGTCTCCTGCTCCCTTATGACATGGAGGAACCCAAACTGGTCAGGTAACCGGGAAGAAATCTTCCCTACACTTAGGAGAAAGGAAGTGTGCATATGATTTCTCCCAGCTGGATACAATTGGCCTTATGGTGCAAGGCTGAGGGAGACTCCTTTTAGAAGGCTCCTTCTCTCAATGGGGCTTTTCTCACACTCTTTCACAGTTACTGACTACAGCTCTGTTACATTTAATCCAGTGACAATGAAAAAAACCTGCTATTTGAAAACATTGCATATTCATCAGTTAAAAGACTGGTCCCAGATACATCTGATAAAATTTAATGAAGCAATTAGACTTTTTTTTTTTAATTAGCCTGAATGATTTACAACAGTCTGTGAAGGATCAGGCTTACATTTTTGGCTAGTCCTATCTTTCCTTGCTGAAAAGACTTGTATATGTCCATATGTACAAATACATTATATGTATTATGGATATAGTTTTAACATTATGACTATGTAATATATACTACACATATTTTTATATATGAAATATATTTATTTTTCACATGTATTTAAAAATAAAATTACATGTATAACAAAAAAAAAGCAAGCTCACGTATCTCTTGCATTTGATTCCACATGGTCAAATGCAGTCGATAAGCCAATATAATTACATACTGTTCCCCTGAAAATAAATCCATTACTATTTATAAGTGAGAAAATAAGAGAATTGGTACATGTATTTACAGTTCACATACTAGAGAAACCATTATTTTTCAATTTTGCCGTATTTTTAAGTAACATTTCTATTCAATGAAGAAACTAATACAAATGTGATGTTTTACATTGTGCCATGAATGTCACAATACTTGGGCTCTAGTTGAAAAGTGGAAGAAATTCCAAGAATCAGATGCACTTTATAAAAAGTCTTCCTGATGACTGAATAAATAAATAAATAAATAAATAAATAAATCAGTGTCAGGAACCAAGAGGAAGAGTTTCCCAGGCAATCTAAATCTTAATTACATAATAGAAAGCTGTGAGAGACCATCAGATATATAAATTTTATGGCTGGTGGAAAGAGTCTGATAAATGACTATGCAGTCAAGGTCTCGTAACAATTTATCAGTGCTTGGTGCCTGCTTAGGCAGAGTGTTGAACTTGAGAAGAGGACACGAATGCACTGAGTATTTACCTAGGATACAGGGAAAACAGAGAAGAGCTGATCCTCCGTTACAGCAGCTCAGCCTCTTGGACAGCACACGAGAGGAGCAACCGTCACAAGCAATGATGGATCTGATTCAAACTTGAAGTTTACCATATGTGAGAGCCCAGTATGTCCTTCCTACTTAATCCGGAAAAAAAGTATCTTACTCATCGTAAAAACATCCTTTATAATTGACAGAATGGAGCTTGTGGTGGATTCTACTTACATTTCCTTTCCTTCCTTTAAGTTTTCACTGAACTTATTCTTTAAAGGGGTAAGTCTTAAAATTTGTCAGAACGGTTTAAACACTACGTAGTTTCCTTCAACACCGTGGGCTGGAACTGAGTAACTTAATAGCACAGGAGGGAGGCGCTGCCTGAACTTTAGTTCCTTCACGCTCATTCCTTCTTGTCCCCTGCTGTTGGTGCCACACCATATGTTTGGGCAGTAGTGCATATTCTGAATTATATGAAGCACAGGTAATGGAACTATTGACACAACAAATCAATAAACAGCAGTTGTAGCACTGTGTACGTTTGGAAAATGATCTAAAAATAAACACATTCTTTTGGTAAAAGATTTTGGCTGTCTAAATATCTTCTAGGAGAAAAAAGGAAAATGTAGGGCAGATGACAGTTAGAAATAGAACACCAGGGCTTCTACTTTTTCACAGAATAGAATTAAGTTTGTCAAGTATCACTCGGTTATTACAGAGACACAGGCACATTTTAAACCGGCAGAAACGTTTAAAGAGCTTTAAAGATTGAAAAGTATACACAAATTTATTCCTCTCCCTATAAAATTCAAACCAGTAAAAAGTTACATTTTACTGCGCGACAAAGTGCCATGGCTAAAGACAGTGCCGTTTGCATGTTTTCCAGAGAATTTATTTAGAGTCTTATTTAAAGACTACGAACCATACAACAGCCCTGGAACAAACATTACCTCTGCCTCTGTGTACAAATAGTATCTAATGCTGTACATAAACAAAGATACATGATACTGACTTGTAAGTATGTGGACTATACTGACTGGTATGTATGTAGACTAGAAATCATGCAGGAAATAGAGACTGCAGATATGTTAAGCCCTTAAGGATGTATTTTGTCCTAAGGGATGTGACCCATAATTTTATTCCTCTCACAGTAAAACAATAAAAACGCATCTCTATATTCAGGGGCACCCTATTCCCCTATCAAATGTCCAAACTTTGGAAAAATTAATTTCAACTTTCAACAGGTTTTCTATTAGCTCCAAAATATAAAGATACTAAGTATTCATCCCTATCCATGAAGTTTCCACATCAGTTCACCCTGCATGCTGGATACCTAGTGCTTTCCTTCTAAAAAAAACCTTGCTGGATATGTAGGACAGCAATAAAATACAATAGCTCCCAGGTTAGCAGGTGTAGTACTCCTTGGAGAACTGTCTTCGTAATTTGCAGTGTCTACATGACACGTTTGTTTACGATTTTGGGAAGCAAGACAAGCAATTAAAAACCCCACAACACAACCCCAACAAAACTCGTGCTTCCGAACAGACAGCAGTCTCTGAATCATCTTTAATATTTACGTCCCTTTGGTTATCGGTACATTTGCGAGTGAAAGGTTCACACAAACTGAACTTTTTTGGATATCTTAAGCTTCAGACACAATGCAAGATGGAGGGGGGGGAAGGAAGTTCTACAATGCTTTTTAAAAGCAGAAACACATTTTCCAATTTGTTCACTTCTATTCTTTCTGTCTACCCGAGTTCCAGCACTACCAATAAAGCATACTAATGTTTTCAGTTTTTCACACGTCTGGCTATACAACACATGGAAAGCACAGAGATAAAAAAAAATAATAAATTAAGTGCCAAAAGAAGCCATGAAAAACAGTTTACAGCCCCTAAAAAATACATGCCTACATTTTGTATCATTAATTTAATCAGTCTCAAGCACCAGCTTTGGTTCCTCTGTGTGTGCTATGCTTTATTAAGCAGGTTAAAGCAAATCGGCCCCATGCCACAAGTGACTGTGGCCAATACCCTGGCAGCACTTTTAAGAAGGAGCTGAGATCTGCCAGTTCTTACAGATACGTTCTTTGACTGGTTAAGTTTATTTGTATTAGCGCTCAACCCAATTCTAAATGTTGCTTTCTCTTTCTGGGATTCCTACAGCAATGAAAAAAAAACCCAAACCCCAACCTCCTCCCCCCAAAACCCCGTAAGCAATCCCACTAATTTTAAGTAAACTAAGTAATTTAGTTTAGATTTCGTTTCCAAGTTTCAACTTTAAAGTTATGCAAAACACTGGAAGAAAAAAGATTTTTTTAATGAAAAAAATCGGTTATTAAAGATCATCTTATATTCTTAATAAATACACATAACTGCAGCTTGACACAAACTAATACTGTTGGTACTTATTTAGGGCATCATCTGTTAGAGCTGCAAAACACTGTACAGCTATTATTTAGTGACTTGGCTGTCTGCATTTAGTTCTGTTTTAAGAAACCATTCACTTTGCAACTTCTTCAGCATGTTTTTATGGAGAATCACAGTACCATCATGTATGTTCCTAAAATTACGGGTGTTTCCAGAAATTCTTCCTTTGCTCTAAGCATACAACCAACCCTCTCTGTATTTCGATAGCTCAGTCCTTCTAAGAAACGCGTGCACCTCAAGCAAAGATAACAGTTTATCAGGTTATACCTTCATTCCAGTTTTTTACAAGCTGACAGCCTTTTACAGCTCTGTCTCAAGAACTGAACTCATTTTAACTACCAGTAATTTAAAAACATTAACAAAACACTCGTCTGATGTTTTAGTATGAATCATTTGTCCTGCTACAGCAGCCCAGACAGGGGATTCTAGTTTTAGACTCAAAATGCTGGCTAATGAGGCACTCGGGGTGAAGGACTCCAAGATGAGTTGGGCTTGCTGGGCTGGCACAGTCTAACATTACTGTCTGAAAAACAAATGATCAGTCTGCAGTCAGTAAAATACTGCTAGAATCCACTGGGTGGGATAAATAAGGGACATGTGAAGTCTTCTCTTCTTAGGGAATGGCCTTGCTCCCCACTTCCACACCCCAATTTCTGATAGCAATTATGTCGTCACTAAGCTGTGACCTTAGCTGCTGCATTAGATATTTGATGGTTGGACTAGATGATCTTAAAGGTCCCTTCCAACCTAGACAATTCTATGATTCTATATGGCACTTTATTATCATCTCATAAATAGGAATCTTGCTTTCACCACTGGAATAGAAGAACCTGTGAGGTTTCTTTCCCACACATTCTTTATGAGAGTAAAATACAGGTTTATTTTACAGAACACAAATTGATTCATTGAGTAAATATGCAGTAAGTGTAAAGAAGTGTAAAGTCTTACATTAACAGTTTAACTGGCTTATTAGCCAGTTTCTAACACTTACTGCACACTAAGTTTCATCCACATGAAATTGGTGTTACGTAACTTCCGCTATAAACTCCTACTCTAGCTGACACTTCAGCTATTTCCTTATGTAGACGAATGAAGAGAATCTTCCACTGGTATAACTGAACAAAATTAAAATAGTTATTTGAATTAAATCAGAAATGTATTGAAAGTAAAATCACAAAAAGTCTGGCTTATGTTTTCACCATGTACTTATTTTTTGCCTTTGCTTCTGGATGCCCAACTTTGCACCTTGAAATATTACTTTCTGAAAAAGGCTGAGAAACTGTAGACACATCTGACTTCAAATGGACTCCTAACTACCACCCTCAGCTCTTGAGAACCAAGCCTTTTGTACTCACATCAGATATCCAAGAATATTTTTCAGATCTTAAGTCACACCTGTAGTTCTTCGCCAAACACCTTCCAATTTTGCAGATTTTTAGAACAGGTATTCCACAACTGGACACAATCCCCCAGGCCATAAAACCAATGATGTTTTATGTACGGAGTTAGTAACAATTCCATGTTCAGCAGCAGTTTACACAAATCTGCTTTACCTTGTAGTGTAACGAACACAATTGGCTACTGCATCTCATTAACTTTTAAAAAGTTAACTACTATAAAGGGGAGCAAAAACTAGTTGTCACGCTGTATTCCTCATTCTCTTGCCTCTGAACTGCTCTGCTCCATAAAGGCAAGGAACACATGCAGTTCTCAGCACACTTCTCAGGCAGTTAATGAAATTATTCAACTGTTTCAAAAATGTCTAAGGTATGTGAACATGCCATAAATTGTAGCTCCTTAGTTGCTGGCCCCTTAAGTAGGTTTTCTAAAAATAAATATTTAGAAAGCTTACCTGTTCACCTTAAAGAAAACATTACCCTAAATTCCCTCAATTTACTACTGTTGGCCAAATAGACTGTTGAAAATAAACTTCAGCATATACTACAGTATATCAGCACAGCGTTAAGCAACAGTTTTTCAAACAATTTACGCTTTCAGAATGTTCAAAAGTAACTTGCAACTACACAAATATGGCAATGGTTTTCAGCCTGGCTACATCAGGGAGTGAGTGGACAGGGCCACAGCATGCATGACCAGACAAGTATCTTCTGGCTGCGTGACCCAAGGCAAACACACACTGTGTGATAAAGAGGTCCGTGTTTTGGTCATGTATGGGACTGTCATCAAGTTACGTGACGGAGGAAGGGCTGTGGGATTTTCAGGAAAGACTGGCAGGGAGCAGGTTGCCAGAACAAATCAAAACCAAAGTTTGTTCATCACTTAGATGGGAAAGCTCCTCTGCGAAGAGGAGACAGCAGCATGTAGTCTAGATTTAAATATGCGATTTTAAAATAGGGCTGTTCAGCTTTTTATTGTTAACATGATATTAAGTTTTCAAATAAATTCTGTAGTTTTATTTATTCACTTTCTAATGATTTGTCTATCTAATACCCGAAAACTTAAGAGGGGACGTTCTCACAGTCAAAACTTTGCATGGTAAAGTAGGAACATCCCTGTTAAACCCAAGTTTTACATTGGTTTTCCCTTCTAGTTTTGAAGATGCTCCAACTGGGTCACATCAATTTTGACTCCAACTCATTTATAATAGTTATCTCTATATTTTTACTTCAATCTAGGCACTTCAAATAATGAAAAGGCAGCTTGGAGACATGTTTGACTGGTGGGCGGTAACACTACAGTAAATTATAGTCATGTGCATGGCAGCTAAAACAAAATATGGTATATTCTTTATATTACCCAGTAGAGTTCAGCCAAATCTAAATGAAAGTGCACTTATAGATCTCACATTTATTAGCAAGTACTCATGGCTTGCAAGTATTCCAGAACTTCAATATCTATTAATAAACCAGTGGCAGAGTGGGACTGCTATCTGCTGACAAGACAAGCCTTGATAATACAACAGCAAAGCTATGATTATACAAGCACTCATTTGAGTTTCCAGTGTAGATATGTTGACACTCCATTTTGAAACATCTTGAGTTCGCCAAGCATATTAAAATCTGATCATTTTGAGCCCTTACAGCCATTTAAAAATCCCTGAAAACTTCCCAGCCTGAAGTGAGAGCACAGAATATCCTCAGTAATTATGTACATTTTGTTACGGCTGTAAAGTTGGCTATTTGCACTGAAACTGCATCATGAGTAAGAGATCAACACCCACAGTTGAGAAAAGCAAGGCCTAAGTATGGTCTCTAATTCACCTGTTCTACTGTAAAGTAGCTCTTATTTCTTTCTCTGGGCAACGATGTTTAGACTGTGTTCAGCACTATGGTATCCCCATTGCCTAAAAGAATTTCTGGTAGGACAGGTACACTGAGCGTAACTCAAAATGCCACACTAGCTGTCATCAGACTTCCTCGTGAAGAGAACACTTTATCAGAGCTCCCTTGTTTATATCACATGAGTTTTGTCATCTCCAACAGAGATAGCACTTTGAGGATAATGCAACAATCACACTAAATAAAGCACGAATTACTGCTTACGCATCATCTTCACATACATTTTCATGCATATAGTCCTGTCTCAGCGGGTGCTAGGGAGGTATGTAGGACACAGACAAGCTCTGAACACTAAACCTTAGAATGATAAATTCTAGTTACACCAATTAAACATTATGCAGCTCTGCACTTCCTACATGTAAAATAGCAATATAATCCTTGGTAACGGCTTTCCCAAGGGTGTTGTAAGGATTAAAGGTTTGTATAGCATTTTATTCATTCGAAGTGCTATGCGTAACATATTAGATAACGCTACTCACTTCTATGAGGCATCACAGGATACCTTTTTATGATGGATAAATTCCTATCATCATTATTTTCTTCTCTGGGCGAGTAAAGCCATTCCTCCCGAAGCATGTGGTTCTACTATCCCTGTCCATTAGTAAGTGTTGCAAAAATGTCAGCATATTATCCAATGCAAAAATACTGTCAGCTCCCAAACACCATAAACTTTTCTCACTTCAGAACAGTTAAATGCATAAAGGGAAGAGGAATGATTAGACTTAGTCAAAAATCTTCATGATTGCCATATTCATAGAAAGGGGAAAAGGCAATCTTTTGGAAGACATTATCTTCTGAGAATATCCAGTGTCTGCTACGGTGAAAGCTAAAGTTACCACAACAGTAGATGAACAGAGCAGAAAGTGCCCAGGTGTTCTACGAAAATATTGCAGATTTTATGTCCTGTGAACTGTCCCAGACCACACAAGCCCAGCATAATAATTATGAACAAACCGGTATCTAGCAAACCACTTTAAAAATGTGAGACACTAGTTTTTGTATCTCTGAAAGCTACTACAGACAACAAAATTCACTTCCACATAAACTATTTAAGAATAAGAGAGTAATCATTACTGAAAGAGAAAGAAATTAACCTACAAATAAAGGCACAAAGATTGTTTCAGGAGTCTTGGGTGTCTGTTAGGTCCAGACTCTACAAGCTGGCCTCATCAAATTCAGTATGGATCTGCATGAATCAAATATATTCCTGTAGAGATGCTAGCAGGGGAGGAATTAAAAAAAAATCCAACAGCAGCAATATTTTTGTGTGATTCTGAAAGTGAACACTGTGGTATATACATACTACTGAGCCTTTTAGTAGAGCATGTAAACACCCATCCTACTTTCACAGGAAACCCAGACAGATGAGAGGTACATACAAAATTCTGTACTTTGTCTGTCCCATTCCAGCCTCGAAGAATTTAAGGCAATAATCTTACTATGAAACTTTCTACAGAAGGAGAAGAAATATTTGCCTCCAACTATGTTATACAGTAACTGAATGTCATTTCCTGGGTAACACACACAGGTCACAAATAAATGTGACCATAAGTGACAATGATCCGTGAGTGCAACATCACTAGCCTATGTTAAGAAAAAATAATACAAAAAGATCTGTATGCCCTTACAGTTAACAGAGCTGTAAATTTAGCAGATAATTAACACCGATACGCTGATTGTACACAGACGGGTTCAGTCAGGTGGCAGAAAGAGAAAGCAGGGGCATACAAAAACAGGGAGCCGAAAGAAACATCAGAATTAACAGTTCCCTCTTGCGACAGCGTTTGACAACTGTGTTTGCCGCCCCTACAAAACCGGGTGGCAAAATGGACGGTGAAACTTTGAAGTCCTGAAGAACAGATCTATCCCGCTTCAATAAAGCCCCACCGCACAGCACCCGGGCCGGTAGAAGTAAGTTGGCACCTCGGCTCCCAGCCATACCGCCTTTGTTCTCTGCTGCCAACCGCTGCAGCATCCAGAGGAGAAGGGAACCCCCGGGGCAGGTACACTCGGGGGGCAGGTACACTCGCGGGGTGAGTGGGTGGTCCCGCCAGTCCCCCGCAGCCAGGAAGCCTCCGCGGCCCCTCCCGCCAGCGGGGGGACGGCGCCGGGGAGGGCAACCCCGGGGCCGGCGCCGCGAAGGGGGCCTGGCTGGCCCCTCCGGCCCGCCCGCAGGCCGCGCCCGGGGAGCCTGAGGGGGAAAGCGTGTGGGGAGGCGGCCCGGCGGCGGGGCCCTCGCTCACCTCTTCCACCTCGATCTCTTTGTAGTCGATTTCTTCGAAGTTGAGGACCGGGGGGGTTTCAATCATTTCAGCGGAGGCGGCAGCGGACATCCCTCCTCTTTCACCTGGGGAAGGAGAGGCCGGGGGCGGAGGGCTGGGCGCCGGGCGGCCGAGGGCCTGGGCCGGGGCTACGCGGGGGGCGGCGGCGGCGGCTCCTGCCCTCCGCGCAGGTCGGGGCGGGCCTGGCCGAGGCGCCGCCTGGGCCGCCGCGCGGGGCGAGGCCGCATCCGCGGCGGCCGCGGGCCTCAGTGGCGGCGGGCAGAGGCCCCACCGGCGGCGGCGGCGGCGACGCCGCTCCGCATCCCGCGCCCTCCCGCACCCCCGCGCCGGCTGCCCTAGGCCGCGGCCTCTGCGGGGCCCGGCAGCCGCCTGGGCCGCACGTCCCCGGCGGAGAGAAGAGGGTGTCCCCGGGGCCGAAGCTCCGCCAGCCCCGGCGGCGGCGGCAGCAGCAGCAGCGGGGCGAGGGGGCCGCGGCGGGGGTGGGGGAGCCGCTCAGAGCCGCGCCGCGGCCGCCGCCGCTGACATCAGAGCCGCTTCCTGCTGCCCCGGCCGGGGAAGCGGGGGAGGGACCGCCGAGGGAGGGGGCGGGAAGGGGAAACGCGCCCGGCAGCGGCTGCTACTCAGGCGGCGGCGGGGCCACGGCCTGGCGGCGGCCACCCCGCCCCCGCCGCGCCCCGTCCCGCCCCGCCGCCCGCCTCCGCCAGGGGGAGCAGCCGCCACCCCGGACCCGCTTCCTCTTCCTGCCGCTTCCGCCGGCTGCCCCTGAGGCGGGGAGATGTTGCCGTGGCCTTCAGCCGGGGCTGGAGGGGCAGGTGAGCCTCCTCCCGGGCTGCGGGGCCACCTGGGGCCCGGCCCGCTCCCCGCCGCCTCAGGGCGCCCCGGCTCTGCGGGAGGCCGGCGGGGGCAGAGGGGCCCGGCGGGGCCCAGGCGGCCGCCCCCGCCGCGCTTTGACTCCGTGTCATGCGGGACAGCGTCCCTCGAATGGTTGATACACCCTTTTCCCATTTTTCTAATATATATATATATATATATATATACATATTTCCCCAGGGGCAGAGGTACCTATGGGGGACATGCGTCTTGGGACGCGTTTTCTCTGCAGGGCCTGTGCTCTCGGTGGGAGGGGGAAGCCTGTGTAGGAAGGTAGCTGGGGAGTGGAGGATAATTAGGCAAATGATGTAAACACCGAGCAATACGAACTCGGGAATGAACCTATACCTTAACTACTCCCTCCCCAGTCCCCAGCTAATGGGAATTTCAGCCCACTTTTCCGACAGCTAGTGCTGGCTTTGACTTTTGGCTGGGGCATTGCATCGGGGTGTTGGTAGTAAATTGCCCCAGGCTGGGGCTTCAGGGTGACCCACGGTGCAAAATCAGTGCTGGGACGAGTGGATAGAGCTGCTGTGTTTCACCCAAACAGCTGTGTTTCATTTCGATATGTTTAGCCTCGGGGCTATATATAAAAAGTTATGTTATTGTACAATGCTATTAATAGTATGTAATTTTAGTAGATCTAGCAAGCTTTCTTAGATCTTCCTCTGCTAAAACACTCATGAATGTCTGTACCTCGCAGTGAAGTCTTGTAAACGGGAGACGGAGCCGGTTTACAGAGCTAGCCCGAGAAAAGCCACTTAAGCAATTAGCTAAGGAAGAGAAGATCAAGGACAGACTGTCATTTTGGGTTGTTTGCTCCCCTCTTGCCTTTTTCTGTCAGCTGTAGTAATTTGTCCAGGATTTCCAGATGCCTGGCAATCCAGAAATCCCAGAGAAGGAGTCATGGTGTCTGCTGACAGTGTTGCAAGCAAGATGAAACTAGTCTCCAGAACAGGTTGGGTCGGTGTGATTACATCGCATAAAACGATCTGTGTGTGCATGGGGAGCAAACTCGTGTCCTGGATCCATCCAGTTCCTGTTGCTTTTTGATTTTCTGATATGATTTGGTCTAGAAAGATCTAAAGAGGCTTCTGTTAGACATGGGAAGATTCCAGGTGTCGGAGTGGGAGACGGACCTGGAGTAACGATGGGTCTCAATATGAGTATGGTCGTTCTCCCTTTATTCAAGTTCTCACAGAGTGTATAAAGACAGACAAGCAGAGCACGCGCTAGCGACAGCTATACGATTGGCTTACAGTCTCTGTTCATGCGCCTAGAGCGCTCCCACAATTAGTGCAGACCTCTTGTCCACGCGCAGCAGATGTTTCTCTATCTCCCGGAGGCAATACCACTTATCTCTTGCTTATCATGTAGCTACTTCTTCATACTTCTGTTTCTCAAGGAGAGTTCACAGCCTCCTCTGGCCTTTCATCCCTATCAAAGACTGGGTTGCTCATTGTAATCAAGTCGTGCCCTTTTTCACTCAGCCATTCCTCCACATCCAGGTACCATAAAATCTCACTAGTATCTGCTTCATCCAGCAATGGTGTTATTCAGAGCCCCTAGTTTCTTAGAGGTTCTATATAGGTTTGGATTTTCATATTGACCCTGGTGCTCTCCAGGTATGTAGTCTCTGGATGATTGGGATCTAGCACTTGCTTGTACCCAGAGATGT
Source organism: Numenius arquata (assembly GCF_964106895.1). Classification (NCBI taxonomy): domain Eukaryota; kingdom Metazoa; phylum Chordata; class Aves; order Charadriiformes; family Scolopacidae; genus Numenius; species Numenius arquata. Next base: position 7,102,623 of record NC_133582.1, read on the forward strand.
ATTTGAGTTTTGTTTTTAGTACACATCTTAGTCATACTGTGACATGGAGTCACAAAGAACCACATCTTTACCTGGACCTGATGACTTCTTAAAGGAATGCATTATCACTTTTGTATAAGGAGCTGCTACTGTCTCAGCTGCTGAGTGTGCAATATATTGGGTTTTGGAAGGTGTGGAGTATGGATTTATGACATACTGAGAAGCTGCAGATCCGATCAAAACTGGACTCCTCTCAGATAAATTCATAGTGCTGGGTGAATTGCCTCAGTTCTCTGAACACTTTTAAGACTGAGATTCAAGACAGCCAACACATGAAGTCAACTGAAGCCAAGGAACAGGAGTGAGTGGAAAAAAAAGGATGTGTCAAAATTTATCACTGCTGGTCTTGATACCGAGTTGCGATCTTGAGCATGGTGTCAGGCAGAATTCTGAGCTTAAAACTTCTCTTTTTTTTGGACGCATGTGTTATGCATTGGGGAAGGTGAAGTATATTAGTGCTTTTTAGACGGATGGCCAGGTGGGTGGTGCTACTTTGGGTAGCAGTTGGTGATATCTAGTAAAAGTAACTGTGTATTTCTCTTTTTGTTATGTTTCACAGACCTCTCTTGAGGATATATATCAGGCAAGCGACAGTTGCAGTCTTTTATATTTTAGTGGTGAGATTTTTCTGTTACCTTTATTTTTTTTTTTTTTTTTTTTGTTGATGAGAATTAAGAGCGCGGAGGAGAGCATTCCAATTATAGTTGCCTGTAAGGTTCATTTCCTTTCAGAAATTGATGTAGAAATATGTATCTCAAAAATAATGAGTTCTCTCTTTGTGAAGGCAGTCTCATCATCATTATCAAAATGTCACTGTCGTGAAGATCAGGTGGGGTTTTTAAGGATGTGGTAATTTTGATGTCACTTCTTTTTGTTTTCTGACTGACACAGTCTTAATTAGCTGTGTTGGGGACTGGGTATAACTTGTACAACCCCAAAATAGAATACTTTAAATATTTATTCAACACATTTGAAGGGTGAAGTAGAAAAAAAAAAAAGCTGCACCCGCCACAGGCTGCTCTGCTGTTTAGAAAAAAACCCTAGAACCTTGGAAGCCCATGTTCTGGGTCTCCATTACCTGTCTCTACCATTGGAAGGAGGTTACGCTCCCGGGAAGGTGACCACTTCAGGATTTTTGGAAGTCTCAGGGTACCATGGTCAGAACGCGCATAAATGCTCAGACCCGAGGTAACTGCTGCGGGGCTGTTTCTAGCTCCTGACATAGAGCAGGTTTAAGAGCTGTATTTTTTCAAGAGATGAGGCAGTAGGTCTTATGTAAAATATAAAGTAAGTCTAAAGGGTCTTAACAGACCTGAGATTTAGCCCAAATATCTTTGCTAAAATTTATCCAACATACACAGAATCTTACAGCTTAGAATTTGGGCACATTTCCTGAGTACAAACACGCAGATATATTATCCTGCCTACCCTCTGTCCGGCTCCCTGGCTACCCTCGCTCTGCTCCCAACCAGAGCAGGTCGCAACATGTTGTGTGTCAGATTTCACTATGAATCTCAACGATTTCACCGATTCTGTCTTCCATTAGTGATTTGCAAACTCCTGCAAAGCAGCACAAGGTTGTCTTCTGCCCAGTACACTGAGGTAACCCCAACGTGCTTCATGTTTTCTTATTACTTCTTTCCCTTTCTGGGAAGACTTCCCACACCATGTAAAGTCTTCTAAAAAGCTACGAAATCCTTCAATTGCAGTGTGCCTTATCATTTGCGATAAAATACATATCTGGAGAGATTCAAAACCCACCTGGACAAGTTGCTGTGCAACCTGCTCTAGCTGGACCTGCTTTGGCAGCGGGGTTGGACTAGATATGGTCTCCAGAGGTCCCTTCCAACCCCATGTGATTCTGTGAAAATACATGCTGCTTTGCTAAATATTAAACACAACTGTATGCAAGGAACCGTATTCGATTCAAGTAAAAAGAAAAAAGTTCTCTCAAAGAGGGTAGATTTAGATTAGATACTAGAAAGAAATTCTTTACTTTGAGGGTGGTGAGACACTGGAACAGGTTGCCCAGAGAAGCTGTGGATGCCCCATCCTTGGAGGTGTTCAAGGCCAGGCTGGATGGGGCTTTGAGCAACCTGTTCTAGTGGGAGGTGTCCCTGCCCATGGCAGGGGGGTTGGAACTTGATGATCTTTAAGGTCCCTTCCAACCCAAACCATTCTATGATTCTATGAATATTACAGGAGCTGAAATGTTCACAATTGTTTCTTAACCTTACTTTGTACATGTTAGATCTCTCAAAGTTTAGAAAGGTGTAAAAACTGATCCAGGCATCTAGTATGTGTTGGTCTGCTCTCAGTAGGCTTTAAAATAAAATGTGAAGGAGAGAATAATAAAGAGCATGGAGGTAAATGGAATGAAATATCACATCTTTTTAATCAAAGGTAGATTATCTCAGATTAACAAAAGATCATTTTTGATAAATTCTGTGATATTTTTAGGCAAAGGGAATGAATAGAAATATTCAATCTTGATTGTATTTGATATATTGCCTTGTGGGAAATTATTAATTAAGTTGGACACGATAAGAATCATTAAAAGAACTGAAAGCGGGTAAGGAGAGTGGAGGAGTAGTCAGAAGACTACAGGGACTATCAAAAGGGAGGTATTGGAATGAAGTTACTAATAGGGTTTTTTTTTTTAAGATTCAGTTTTGAGAGCAACCTTGTTAATCTTAATAATTTCATTAATGATGTTGATAAGAGAATTAGGAGAGTAACAGTGATTCTGGTGACAAAAGTTTAGATAGCATAGTTAATGGAGAGGAGGATAAGAATATCAAATGGGAAAAATTAGACGACTCCAAGGACAAGAGAAATAAAGTGGCTAATATTTAAAATATTAGAGTGCAAGTTCATGAATTAATTTGAGAACTCATCTTGTTATCCTATAACAGACTTTTTGGGAAGAGATGGAGAAGAATACAACTTGCATGTTTGAACTGGTTTTAGGAAGACTATGAGTCTTGTAGATAATGCCCCTAGAAAAAAGTGCAAGCTTATATATCCTGTATGATATATCCAATAAAGCTATACAAGGTTATGCAGACCTCATCTGAAAGATTCTACAGTGTTGGTTATCTGCTTTCCAAGAAAAATGAACTGAGACCTAACTAGTTGCAGAGAAAATCTACAAAGATGTTCAAGATGAGGGGACTTAGCACAGAAGGGAAAATAAAACAACTTGACATGTTTAATCCTGCAAAACAAAGGCCGAGAGGATGTATGCTGCCTCTTTTTAAAGAGTTTAGAAAGATAAAGGGATTGGGAAGGTAAACAGTACTGATGGAAAAGTGATGCTCAAGTGAAAGGAAACTTCTTTTGGCACAAGGTTCCTGTTAACGTTTACAGATTGGAAACCTGAAAAAGGTTTCTTGCCCTCAGGGCAAAAGTCACTTCACTGGATGGTGCCTGGTCAGTGAAATCACTGACATGTATTTGTCATAACTGTCTGTGAGAGCAGAGTACTGTATTCGTTACCTAAGGAGGTCTCTTCCAATCATATGTTGGCCAAGCAAGTGCTATTGGAAATGTAAATAATATAATGAATTCTTATCATGGTCTTTCTTTAGCTGAGTATACATTGAAATGAACTGGTATGTTCTTAAGATGAAGTAAAAATTATATTGACAGAAGTACCTGAGTAAGGCCTTGTTCTGAAGTGGGAGGTGAAGTTTGGAGGGAGGGGGGATTTTTATTTTTTTATTTCTTGGATAAGGAGTATCAGTCTCTTTTTCATCTCTTAAAGCTTTACGCTCATGAATCAGGGCAGGCGGAGGGAATTCTTGCAGGTGTGATTGTTAAGCAATATTAGAGAAGGGAGATGACAGCCTTGTATGTTTTACACAAGACACACAGGCGGGTGGAGTCCCACAAAGCGCTGGAGCAGTGGGCTGGAAGTAGGAGGGAGACTGTTCATGACATTCATCATGTAATGAGGATAAAGACTAATGTACCCCGAGTGCATGTACACTGAGTCTTCTGAGGATGAGAAACTTGTCTTCAAAATCTTTCCATTCCAGAAGATCTATTCTAGAATAGAAACAGGAATAGGTGCTCTGTGTACTTAGTTTCTGGTTTCATACCAGCTAGAACTGACAGAAACACGGAACATGTAGAGCTCTAAGTCAAACGGAGAACCTGCCCTATGAGGAAGGTCCAAAGGATTTAGGTCTTTTCTCCCTGGAGAAGAGAAGGCTCAGGAGAGGACCTCATCACAGTATTCCAGTACTTAAAGGGTGGCTACAAATAGGATGGAGGCTCTCTCTTCATAAAGAACCACATGGAGAAGACAAGGGGTAATGGGTACAAGTTGCACCGGCAGAGGTTTCATCTTGATACAAGAAAAAAAATTTTTTACAGTGAGACCAATCATTGACTGGAACAACCTCCCCAGGGGTGTGGTGGAGTCCCCATCACCAGATGTTTTCAAGATGCGGCTGAATGTGGTTCTGGATAATCTCATCTACCCTCCCTTTCCCACATACGGTTGGACCAGATGATCTTTCGAGGTCCCTTCCGACCTGGGCTCTTCTGTGTTTCTAGGAGATATGCTAGCAGGCTAGAAATGTCTTGATAGAAGGCAGCTTGATTCTTGTGTAGTTCCAACGGCGCTGAGTTCCATACACAGACTTGTGGCTCCAGCCTGGTTCTGGGTGCAGGAGTGCCTTGTGAATGGCTCTTACCTTCTGGTCGCTTGTGGATGTGTTTGGCTCACAGCTGGTGTATGCACATGGAAGACTCAAAGATGCCATGAAATAGTCATCTTTTGAACTGATCTCTGATTCACAAGTTATATAACCAATAGGCTGAAAGCTGATCTTCTGTAACGTACAATAAAAACCACAAAGATCTGGCTGTTTTTGAAGATATACATGTTAACATGCTTTGCTATGTGTCGGTAGGATGGTATATCTTTCTAGAAGGTGTCTTAAAAAATCATAGAATCATAGAATGGTTAGAGTTCGAAGGGACCTTAAAGATTATCAAGTTCCAACCTCCCTGCCATGGGCAGGGACACCTCCCACTAGACCAGGTTGCTCAAATCCCCATCCAGCCTGGTCTTGAATGGCCAGTCAGTCAAAATGGTCAATCAAAATCAACTGTAACCAAGATAACACGTTTTCACCAGTGGAAGAATAAAGCAAATACAATCACAGAAGAAGGAAGTAAGCAGTTTATATCATTGTATCACTTGTTTGGTAAAGAAATCTGGATGTTTTCTTCTGATTTACTGGGAGCACAAGAGGTATGGTGCTCCCAATTGAATGAGGTCAGATAGGAGCAAAAGTCACAGTAAAACTGAAAGTGACAAATCACCAGAAATTTTCCTGTCCCCCCTAGAAGCTTCCAGTCAGGTGGTACTTGACCACTGTCATTCACTGAGTGTTTCATAACAAGGTGGTTCTTCAGACCATTACTGTAGCCATTACTTCAACAGCCAGATCAATGTAATGGAAGTGCTGAGCCAATTAACTTGCTAAGGCCTGATTTTTGTCATAACCTCAACAAGTTCTAGTATCTAAATATATCATTCTTCAGTGAGCACAAATACATCTATCTATTGGTATCAGACCAGTAGGTTAGGTGTTAATGGCACTTGAGATAATTTCTTCTCAGTGAAGGTCAAGCTGCTGAAAGTAAAAATCATTATTCTCTTCTATACCTAGTAGTTCATAAATTTACTCCCTGCAACAAGGCTCAATGTCTTTAAAATTTGAGAGAATTTTAACTACAGATGCTGCCTTCTAGTGGGCAATCCAGTGCCAAGACACTGGATGTTTTACATGGGAGGTGCTCACAGTCATTCCCCCTGATGGTCTTCCTCCCCATGTTATCTGCTGTTTACTGGAGCAAGGGAAGGAGGCTAAAGAATGTGGTGTTACTCCCTGATTCAATTGATTTTTAAGTATTTTCTCAAAGTGGAATAAGACAAGATGAAGAACACTCAATTCATAATGCCCTAAAAATGATATTTAATGACATCCTTGGGAGATGAATGTTTGATGAAGTTTGAATCCCCTCAGGCAGAGGAATGATTTGAATGGTGGTCTGTTGCACAGTGACTGAACTATTAGATAAGAAAGGCTGATAAGAGCCATACTTTTCTTCCATTTCCCATTGGTCAGTCCAGCACAAAATTTGGTTTGATTTTCTTGCAAAACTCCTAAACCAGAACATTGAAGATGAGCAATTAAAACCCTGGAATTAATACAGCATGCAAATGTTTCGGATCAACGGCTAATTTGTCGAGTTGAGAAGCATGTTCTGCTCCATGTAGTGGGATGGAGGAGCGGAGGGGCAGCTGCGAAGCCCCTTCCCCACTGCTGTTTCTTGTGGGTTTCTTGATCCAGCACTGTTTCCATTAACAGGAGGTTTTCCAAAGCATGAATGCGACCAGGTTTAAACTTTATTTATATATTGGAAAAAAAATAAAAGCCAAGCAAACAAAAATCCCCCAAAGGAATACTCCCCCCCTCCCCTGACAACATTATATTAAAGACTATTATACGTGCTTTGGCACAGTTTATTCCAATTTGGCCCAACTGTTGGTCTCAGCAGAGAATACCCCAAAATGGAATGTCCTGAAGAGCTGATGTTAAGAGTGCTGCCCATTGGTAAAATGCAGAGGGCAGCCTGCCTGTTGGTTTTCCCTACACTCAAACCGCTTAGGAAAGAACAAACTAGTTGCTTTGCTTTATTAGGGGCATTAAATTCAGAGATGCCTCTAAGATGTTATATTTGAAAGTGTGAAAATTACATTTAATAGAGCTCTTAAAATATGACGACTGGATGACCATTTCTTCTGACAGCCAGTAATTACTTAATCATACAAATTTCCTTCATGATGTGAAAGAAACGGAGAGAAGAAGGTGATAGTTCCCTTTGGGCATCTGCGGATTTGATAACCTTATTTCTTCAAATGTACTCAGGAATATTACTGTCTCTAATCTCTACATCAGTTACAGAAAGGCAATAACAAAAAAAGTCGTCTCAAAGATGCTGGCATTAGTTTGTTTCTGTCATAGCCTTTAACTTTATGAAGCATTTTGTGGGGGTGGAATTAGTCATGCCTGCTGCGATTGTTCCCTTGATTCAGCGTTAGGAGAGAAATAAATTTGCAGCAAATGGAAGTCGAGAAAGGAATGCAAGCAAATGTAAAAGGAGACATTTTTCTTCCAGGAAGATTTTACATTAGACTTCTGAAAGATTTTGAATGGAACCTGGATTCTTCAAAAAAAGTAATTTGACACTGGGAGAAATCATGCAGCGCATACGTTGCTGGCGCCTGAGTCTGTTTCATTTGTCTTAGTTAGAATGTTATGTTTATATGATGGGTATTTCCTGAATCTGTGCAGTAGAAGTCATTGCTGAGGCCATTTTTATTTCCCCACAAGGTGGTACTGTGGTACTGACTATAGAACTCTTGTTTTGCCTATAGTTGATTTATTTCTGTAACCCTTCTGCAGATGTTTTAAAGACAGATTTTTGTCTCTGAAGAAGACAGTTTCAGTGTTAGAATCGAATTTCTTAGTGGAATGGTCTTAAGACTCTTTTTTGGTGTGCTTTTTGTTCCTAACTTTTTGCCTCATTAAAAATAGATTTTATTGCAAGTTGAAATTGTCAGGAAAAACTCCATTATTGCTGTTTAGACTTTCTCACCTTTTATTGCATTTTTTAAATCTAATCAGTCTATTTCAGACTCCCTTGTTTTTCAAACTAAAACAATAGCTCTTGTAAGTTTATTCAGAAATTCTTATCTTTTTTTCCCCCTTTAGTTACATGTAAGAAAAGAGGCACCTACAATTAATTACAGAAATGAAAATAAATTAAAAACATTAAATATGCAGGAGATTGCAGTTTTTTTTCCCTGAAAACAGACCTAACCACTATCAAGCACAGAAGCAAAACATAATTAGTTGCTTAAATCAGCCTCTGTGGCAATACACGGGGTTCTTCCAGTTGCGGGCAGAGGTCTGTAAGATCTGTTGTGAGCAGCTCCACGTGTTTGCACACCCACCATCGTGTTTGAGAACTTGCATAATCTCTGTGATCGTGTCTATACTATGACACTACCCTAGTTTATAGCTTATTCTAGAAAATGGCATAAGGCTAGGGTAGAGGCCTAAGCACTAGTCTGGGGGTCTGCATGCTGTTAAGTGGTCGGCATAGTCCTTGGTAGGGCATTGTCCCAGGACACCAAGTACTCCCCCTATGGTCTATTAAATGCCTGTACATCCTACCTGGAAAATGACCTAACAGCTTCTTCAGCTTTTGGCTCTGCTTTTGGACAATCTTCATCTACTGTTGTTGATAAAGACTTCTTTTTTTCCTACTAGTTTTCCCCGTTAGAAAGAAGTCCCCTGAATCTTGGGACTTTCCTGCAAATGTCCATGCTTAAAATAACACTTTCTGTGGGTTCTTTTAGATTTCCATTTTTTTCTTGATGGAGATAATTAAGAATATTAATTCTATATGAGAGAAAAATATATCCAGTGCCCTGGGAAGGTGTTCTGGACCTGGGAGCAATGTCTCAAATAGGTTTGAATGAGATCTAACAAGGAAGAATCAGGATGTGTCTTAGGCAGGCTCTTGAGACTGCAGGATGGGAGAAATACGCTTGAAGGAATCACTCTGAAGTGGTTTGCCGGTAGTAGATAGATAGGATTGCTGGTAGGGATATTTAGTAACATGGGTATGGTTCTTGTTTCCAGGACTTAGAGTTCATAAAAAACAGGTGAAAAGAGATTAAATGCTTCTCCGACATAATTTTTCCATGTCAGAATTTGCTGCTGGTGCCACAAGTCATCTTTGCAGGGGGAAAAGTGAGCTACATAGCTACAAGCAGGAAGGGGAGGTGTGTGTATGCCCTATAAACTGGGAATCTTGTTTTCCATGACACTGCATCCTGGTAACAGTATTTCTTTGTTATAAAATTGCACTTCAGAGATTGAATTGAAGCCATACAAGACAATTTTAAGAATCATACTTCTGAAAGCAGAGGAATATCACAGAAAGAGTAGCAGACTGAAAATATCTGCCCTGTGGCTTCCAGCTTTGTTTTCTCTTCCTAAAAGCACCTTCTCTGAAGCCTAAGAATACTGTTAAGCTGAACTCACCCCTTCACAGGCCAGACTTAGCTCACATGCACTCTGAAACACCTGCAGACTCTGACGTAAAGCAACCAGAAACCCCAGTGTTTTATGAGTCATTTTGGGCTTTTGGGAACCTCTACTACAGCACAGCTTTGGTATTATGGAAAGAAAATTAAGGGTCAACAATTTGAGATGGCCACCAAAGGTGACTGCAGGATCAGGATTATAAGAAATCTTTTAAGAATGCACTTAGGAGGTAATAGATCCAAGAAAATAAACTTTGCAAAGCCTCTTACTCTCCTGTAATTTCTTTGTCCATTGTTTTTGCCAGATATGTCTACATGATGGTCTAGGGTGAGGTAGATGACCCTCAAAGCTTGGGAGTCCATGGACTTTCCTCTTCTATTGCTTTATAATTTTTTGGGAAGAATTCAAACATATATTCTAGTCACCAACTGAAGAATGGATTCTGGTTTATCTAATAAATGATATAAATTGCTGGTCTGTTCTATCTGGACAAAAGAAATGAAAAAGACCTCAGATAAAAGCCTTTCTTTATTAAAGAGCCAAAGACATTTTAGATCTCATTTGGCCTTCATGCCCCACTCATTCCTCCTCTCTTTATCTAGTGGTGCTTTGCTGATACAGTTATTGTCCTTTTCAGCTACTCTAAACATATATTATTAATTCTGCAACTGGCTTTCTACCTCCAGCCCTTTGAATAGTAAGCTCACTAAAATCCTGTAAGGCTATATACCCTAGGAACTACTTGCATGTTTCTCACCCGAGTGTGTGTACTCTGATTCCCTCTGAACAGCCCATTTGGGCCATCCCCTTCTTTCTCTGATTGTTCCTTTGCCTTCTCCTTTCTCCTTGCTGTGCTTCATTATCTGCATCCCTTCTTCTTCTGCATCAGAAAAACCTTTTTGTCCTCATTTTATGAATGTTTTTTTCCATTCATCAGGAAGATAAAATATCAGGGAATTAGGTGGAAGGACTTGTAATTGAATCCCACCTGTGAGGTGGGTTCAAGACCTAGATTGAAATATTTCAGTGAATATCCATTTTGAGATTACAGCTTGCTTTTTGCATCATATAAAAAGGTTGGCCTAGACCGTTGTAATGATCATATTGGCTGGTTTTAAAATCCATGGGTTCTTCTTAAAAGGCTCACTTAAATAACCCACCACTTAAAACAATTACTTCTCTCTTTCTGTCTTCATTAGTAATCCCCTCACACGCTCTTTGCTACAGTGTTGTTTCATCTTGTGTTTGTTTGTCCTAACTAATTTAGATATTAAGTCCTTGGTGACTGACAATGTGTCTATCTATGCAAAGCACACTTAAATAAATAAATTTAATAATAATTAATAATAAATATCCCAGCTGAAAGCTATGCATCTGAGCTAGCAAGGACGACACTGACATTGATGTATGTGGTTTCAGGAGCAGTGTTTGCTGTTCCCCTGCCATTGCTCTTTGGGAAGTGCTGCTAATGGCCGTTGTGCTCTGAGGGGTGTCGTGTCCCCCTGTCACAGTCCTCCCCATCAGAGAGTCACTCAGAGAGCTCTGCCTTCACCCTCATCCCTCACCAATTTGAAATCTGGCCTTCGGAACTAACACTCTCCTAAGGGTGGTCAAAATACTAAAGGAGAGCATAGAATCTGTTTTGGGGAAGAGGATCCTGCTAATCCCTGACATTTGGACCTGATGGAGTGATTCCATAGGAGGGCCACAAAAATTATCAGAGGGCTGGAGCACTGCTCCTGTGAGGACAGGCTGAAAGAGTTGTGGGTTGTTCAGCCTGGAGAAGAGAAGGCTCTGGGAGATCTTACAGCAGCCTTCCGGTACCTGAAGGGGAGCTACAGGAATGATGGGGACAAATGTTTTAGCAGGGCCTCTTCTGATAGGACAAGGGGTAATGACTTTAAAGTAAAAGAGGGTAGATTTAGACTAGATAGAAGGAAGAAATTTTTTACTCTGAGGGTGGTGAAATGCTGGAACAGGTTGCCCAGAGAAGTTGTGGATGCCCCATCCATGGAAACATTCAAGGTCAGGTTGGATGGGGCTCTGAGCAACCTGATCTAGTTGAAGATGTCCCTGTTCATTGCAGGGGGGCTTGGACTAGATGACCTTTAAAGGTCCCTTCCAACCCAAACTATTCTATGATTCTGTGATTCTATGATCTCCCCAAAATCGCTATTCACAACTAGTACTGGTCCCTTACAGACAGTAAAATTTTTATGTCTTTATTCATCCTTCTGTGTGGAGCAAATTATTTTTTCTGTTTCTCTTTCCCTGCGCCCCCTGTCACCCCCCCTCAGTTCCCTATATGCGAAAGGCTTGCAAAGCAAAGCAAGTAAGCACTTTTGTGAAACAGGCTCTGTAAACACTCAAGCAGAAACGTTGAAGCTGGTAGGAAAGAATTCATGTGGTGTGCGTTAACAATTGTTGAAGCTAGAACACTATTTAATCTGTTATTCCTGGTGGGCACTACCTTGTAGAAAAATAATATTATTACAGATTTAATCTTTCAGTTAGTAATAAACCTCAGGAATGGTCTGGTGGAGAAAAGGGAGAAGTGAGTCCTTCCTGAGCAGAGGTAAACTGGGCAAAATGTGCCCTTCATGTGTCTGCCTGAAGAATTATGACTTCTGATAGAAATTAGTCAAAGTATATATTGCCTTTTTATTTCATTATGGGAGGAAGGGATCACTTTGCATACACTTTCTCTGGCCCATCCTATAGGTAGAACTGCAATAAAAATCAGGCAAAGAAAAAGTCAGGAAAAGAATAGCTGAATAATACGTAGCAAAGGCAGAAGAATTATTGTAATTTCTATCATTATTATTCCGTCTGAACATGATGATTTTTATCAGAGATGGCAATGTCTAGAATGTGTCCGCTGCAGTAGTGGTTTTATTCCTTATACTGCCATCAAAACCATAATGTTTTGGTGCTCTCTATTTACTGCACAAGTAGTGTTTGTTACCTGGGGTTTGTTTTCCCAGTTCACCCCTGGGGAAGAGAAATGATTGCTCATGAGCTTTGGTTTTTGTAGAATCCTTAATTTTTTTGCATAGGTATAAAATGAGCCTTGGAGGAGGTAGTGGGATGCCCTGTGGGATTCAGGAGCCCCAGACTAGACCACAAGACAGTTCTTTCTCGGGCAAATAACTTTTATTTTTATACTGTAAGGCTTCATTGTGTCAGAACTTTGTGAGGTCTGGGGAATACTTTGAATATAAACACTGCAATCTTGAGCTTAATTCAATATTTTGTGGAGTCAGTGGAGAAAGTAATGTGATTTGTTCACTGTAATCAGCTAGTAGGTGTCTCTGAAGGTCTGATTGCTTCATGTTCAAATAAAATGCACTGTTACAATCCAGATGGGAGTTAATGATTGCATATATAACTAAGATGGACTTGCTTAGGATGGAGTCTTTTAACCAATCAGAGATAAAAGAAAGCATTATCGATGGATGCGGCTCCTTGGGAGCTTGGTGTGAATGAGAAATCCAAACCTAAATTAAATACTGTGGGCATGCAGTGTCAAAGAAAGGATATTGCACAGTGACTACAAACTTTTTGAAGTGTGCTGCAGAGCCTCCAGCATAACCTCTGTGTCTCTCAAGTTCCAAGTTGTCCAGTCATTTATCAAATATGAGCTACTTTTGGCTCATGTGGGGAAGCCAGTGGATTCACCCCCACCTTCTCCCCAGCTTTTTCCTTAACAATAGCAAAGGTGTGGCCAATTACGGCATCTTTTATACTTTACGGTGATGTGTGGCTCATTACCAGTTTGGGGGTACAGTCAGTGGGCTCAGCCATCACTCGTGTGCAGCTGTGATTTGAGCAAAGGTGGGGGATAATGAAGGCTGGGCACTGCTGCGTGTCGTCCCAGGGTTGTTGGCGTTTTAGTCCATATCATCTGACCCCCACCTTTTCACGGATACACATAGATGCTGACAAGACCTTGAAAGAGAAGTGCTTCTTGCAGAAGCAAGAACTCTGTTGATGGACAAACATTTTTTCTCGTTAGTACTTGTTAGGTGCTTCTAACCCTGAAATAAGTAACTTTTTAAGCCTATTCCTCGTGATGGCTCTCTTCTAGGCAGGACAGCAATAACCTGTCAGACCCTTTAACAGGTTACATTTGCATCTTACCCCAGGATCTCATACTCGCTATGTTGAAGACCCTATGAGCTTTATGTGAACCAGAGAAATGGTACATAATGGTCTTTTAATTTTCGTTTCTTTTGAGAGCTAAATACCAAGTCATTGTGAATGAGACTCATCTGCCCAAGTGCAGCTGTCTGTAGCTGAGCTAATCACCTTCCTTCATTAATTAATGAAGAAAACTAGGCACTTCTGGGATGCAATTTGTTTTATACTGAAGTAGATATCTCATACATACAAGAGGTGTTGAGACCTGGAAGTTTCAAAATTAGTAACTGAATTAGATCACTAAAATTAGTTCAGGCCAGGGGACAGGATGTTTAGACTTAGGGGACAATAGATGACTATTTACAGCTTTATTATTATTAAAGAGGAATATTGGTAATCAATATTTTCCCCCGTTTTGCAGTACTTTACAGGAATTTTATTTCTCATCTTTTTCTTTTTTTTTTTTTATTTCCCGCCTCCCCCCTCCCTTCTTTTTGAGAGAGGAGAGCCAGGATTCCTTTCTTTCCGATTCAAATGTGACTTCTGTCCATATTTTTTGAAAGCCAATTCTACCCAGGGATCCCTTAGAATGAATGAGCTGAAACTGAAAGATGTGTGTTACTCCGACAAATGCAATGTGCTCAAGACAGGACTAACTGAATGCTATTTTATGAGCAATACAGGAAGCCAGATTAAATGATTCAGTAGTCCCTTCTAGCCTTAAAATCTATTAAAAAACCTGAACAAGTTCAATAAAAATGTAAGAGCGTTTTACAGAAATTACTCTAAACCCCCTAAGAATTAAACAATAGTCATTAATAGCCTTTTTATGATGTTTTTGCTATGTATTTCTAGAGAAACAAATCCTACAGAGACGGATATATTTCTCTTTAAACTGATGATGTGATGGAGAAAAAAAGTCCACTCGAATAATCAGATCTGGTATAGCAAAAAAAAGCTTGTTTCCTAGTGTGGATGCCTCATCTGCATTTGCAAGTAGGAGGAACAGTAATTTAGAAATGAGAGGAGGATCTCATTTGAAAGTGAATTTTCAGAGCATCACTCTGTGTATCGTTTAGACAACCCTTGGCTCTGACCGCTGGGTACAAATGCATGAGCCAGTGTGTGTGGGCAGTGCGAGTCGTTCAGTTTTCCTACTATATAATAATAAAAAAGCAAATGGTGGTGAAGCCAGCGTTTAGGTCTGGAGAAGGAAGCTGTGATAATGCCATGAATCCTTGCACTCAGGGATCAACAGTGATGGCATACCAAGCAGACACAATGACAGGCAGCTTCTTCCTTAACTGATGTTGATCTGAGCCACAGACATAGATTTATCCAACCTTATTTTTATCTCGCAGCTCTTGTACCCCAACTAATACCTTTAAGAAAATGAGTGGTGCTTTAAAACATGGTAAATCAAGCCTACAGGAATTAAACTCCTTTGAAAACAAGTTAATTCATCCTGGTTAATATCAGAGATTTCTGGTCTTTCTTCCTTCCTCTTATTCCCCTCAGTTATATCTGTTTTACATTTTAATGTAATATATTGTACTGTAGAGGCAATAGTTTCAATTCGTGTTACTGAAAAAGAATAGAAACCCAGAACCGCTGCAATACCATGTGCCTTCTGGGGATCCCTGTAGCCAAATGTGTCTGGAGAACTTCCCTTCATAGGATATAGCTTCTGCACCATCCCTAGTAAGAAACTTGATTAAATGTCCCGTAATGTAGTTAAATACTTACTCTGCACACACAAACAAGTTTGTTATGACAGAAAAAAGATGTTTTATTGCTTTTATTAGCATTATTGCACGAAGACTGGACTAAGAATTGTTTTTAAAAATTGTATTTATGGCAAGACATGGGTATTTAAAAAAGATCAAGTGTGGAAAGAGAAGATGATTTCAATAATTTTTAATAATCAGACCGTCACATTCGGGTTTACAATCTGGTTGCAGATAGTGCGGTGGTCCAAATTAAGAGAATTGAGAATGATGACTGTCAGAAAGGGATTATTAAATAGATGGGGAAAGAGTCAAGCCTCAAATTCCATTATGATATTCACAGATTAAAAAATAGCAAGTTCAGTGGCACATAAACCACTTGGCTCTAGAGAAAGTTGGTGAGGCCATTCACATGAGCAGAATACTAATTCTGATGGCAGAAATTCCGTATGTAAAAATGTCTCAAGAAAGAATTTGTGAACTGCTGAAGACTCAGAAAAAATTTTAGGTCTGAAGTGCTTTAAGGGTGAAGCATTATTTTTAGGTGTATATAACATACTGAGCTATGGAGACTCTAAATGCTAGTAAAATGTAAGTATCTTTTAATAATGGGCCGATGGTGATGCTTAGTGATGCAAAGAGAAATGTGGAAGTGCTGATAATGATGTTCTTGCATAATTTTTTCCTCTATGTAAAAGGGACCAGGATGTGAATTTGAAGTGTGGGTATGGCATAGCAATGTCCACAGTTCCCTCCCAACCCTGCTGGTGTTGGAATACTATAAATATTCCTGTGAGATTTTGGTCCAAAATGGAGCACAAATTATGGGAGGGCTGAAGAACTCTTTATTGTTGCTGGAGCAGTAAGATCCAAATTAATAAAGAAAGCAGCGGCAACACAATGCTGTCGGTCACAATTTGTGTTATAAAATTAAAGTAGACAGCCCAAAGGAGCTAGTGACAATAAGTAAATAACATTTACAAATATGCTGGAGGGGAAAGAAAAAAAAAAGCAAAAGCAAGAAAAGCAGTCAGTCTCTTGATAGATGACAAGGGTAACAAAAACCAGAGGGATGAGGCTTTGCCCAGTTCTCTTATCTTTCTGTCCTTGTTCTCAGTCATGCATCCTAAGCTGGAAATGGGATCCTCTCACGTCTAATGGGAAGGGATGTATAATATAAAGGAAGTAAGAAGAGCAGACACATTCCAGTGCCTTCACTGATGCTTGTGTGAGCTTATCACCATATGGGGAACACAAAATTTCTAACACTGTAACAAAGCTCAGCCCAAATGTCAGGCAAAGCTCACAACGCTGTGGGCAAATCCTGCTTTTCCTGCTGGGTCTTCACATCTGGCCCCTCCATCTTCCCACAGCACCTTTGTCCTGGTATAGATGAACCCATTACATCCCAGCGTGGGCTCTCCAGGACTAGACAGGCCAAGAGGCGGCAGCTCTGGAGCTTCTTTCTGCCTCTGCTCTAGTTCCTCAGCAAAGGTTTTATCTGCCTTTCTCCTGCCACGTGCCCCTGCACTGCTGGCTTCCTACACCTCTTCCACATCTGCTGGAGGTGTGCATCACACTAAAAGGACGTGACACACTTGAGTGACTTTTTTCAACTTCCCAGATTCCTTCCTACTGTCGGTCAGACTTTTTTCAGGGAAACAGACTACCACCCAATGCTCCAGTCCTGGTATTTCCCTAGTGTGGTCTCTCTGGGTGCCTTGACATTAGCCACCTTCTCCGGCGGGCTCTGCATGGATTCCTGTCACAGCGCTGCCAGAAAGCCTCCTTCACCAGCCTGTCTTCACCCCGCCACTTTCCCAGCAGCTCTCCGTTACTGCTTTTCCAGGACTCACATATTTCTCAGCACGGGTCCTCCTCTCCTCCTCCCTCCCCCTGACCTCCCCTCTTCGCCGCCCATTTTTCCCCTCAGTTTCCCAGCAGGAGCAGCCCCTGTCTCCGTGTCAGCCCGGCGCCTCTGCCGGAGCTCAGTTGTGAACAGAAGTCACTGGCGTAACACACAATTACATGGTAACAGATTATGGGGCTCTATTTAGTAATCAAATCTTTGCTTGCCTCCAAGTGGCAGAACATAAGTAAACTGGAAGTTTTACCTTCCGTGGAAGTTTAACGACTGAGGCAGGGAGCTACATCTGTGTGGAAAGGAAACCGGAAAGATTTATGGAAGGAAGGTAACGAGAGCTTGACAAATAGGGGAATTATCCCGTCGAGGATCCCCGTGCTCCTCAGACTGCCTTCCTCGGAGCCGGAGCAGTGCCGACCTCCGGGGCTGTTCAAAAGGGGTCTGCGAACCCGCAGCGCTGCGGGAGCCTGACGAATGCAGCCAGAAATGTGCTGGCAGCTGAGATCTCCTCGGGTCTGTAAGCCCGAGAAGAGCAGGGTGGAAGGCCACAGGCAATAATTTGGGGGGAACTTCAGGGTGAAGGAGGTGCCTGGGCTGGCTGTGTGCTGAATGCCGGCGCTGTGCGTGGGAGCTGAGGGATGCTGTCCCACCCCAAGGACAGGGGCAGCCGGCGGATGGGCTGGGTCCCCGTGGGCAGTCAGGAGAGAGCAGGTTGGATGTCCTGGTGAACCCGAGCCACTGCCCGTTAGCAGTTTGGAAGGGACGGTGCCCGGAGCTGCCCGCAGCCCCGCCAACCTCAGCCGACACGTGGGAAGAGGAGTCTTGCACACCAGCACTCTGTGCACCCCGTTTATCCCTCTCGTACCCTGACATGGCTACGCTGCTCTTGCTAACGTAGCAAATTTATTCAGAGCAGATTGCCAGCGTTGTGGCCTTAGGAGCCCGCTCAGACCGGGAAATTTAGGAGAGCAGTGAGTGACTCCGGCAGCTGGCTCTTCACGCCTGCGTGGGCTGAGGCTCTGCAGCCTCCATCACCTTCGCTCAGGGCAAAGCCTGGAATAATCAGCAAGTGAAGCAGATTAACCAATGCAAGGTTCTTTTCCACCCCTGACACAATTATGAGCTATTGCTAGTTCTTCATTTAAATAAATATATTAATTTTTATTTTTTTTTCCAACTAACATGCAATATCTACAACTGCTCGTTTGAAAGCTGTGGTTTGATCATGCATTCGTGTTCCTTGACCATGTGTTCGGAACATATATCACATATGCATTGCTTATGCTTATAGAAAAAAAAAAATAAACGTGGAGAAGGAATTGTGGTGAAATGCAGTGAAGAATTTCATAAAGTGAAATTCCCACAGCAGTGTTGCTGAGCAGGACTGGGAGCACACGCTTAACATAAAAACCATTCCAGAAGCAAAGCATGTCACATGGATTATGCAATATGATAAAGCTAATACCTCCCTTGGAATCTTAAGTTTTGGGATCCCATGATTTCTGTGTGTTTAGCATTTTCAGACTTTGTATAGCGATAGAAATCTTTTCCATTAATTTACCATCTAGTTGCAAAAACAAAGCACTGCTTTTGTTTTATTTGTTTACATTTTATTTACAGCATTCCTGCTTTGCCAGAGGTGTGTTAAATTATTAACAGGTTATGTCCATGTTCACAGAAAAGCTAAATTGAATCCAGTACAATGTGGGCTCATTAAAAGACTGGCTAACAGATTCGCTTTGCCCACAAAACTGTGCACTGTGGTCTGAAGTATTCCTTTTCCAATTAGAGCTATTTATTTATTTTGATTTCTAGCAGTCATGGTGAATTCTTGTCAGTGGTAGTTTTTCCACAGAAATGTTCTGTATTTTTGCAGGAGTAAGACTGCATGTTTAATTGGTTATTTTAACACCTTTAGTGCAATATCTCCGTGCTTTAATAGGGCTGTAATTTTTAAATGTAGGTCCGTTATTTTCTATGGCACGAACATTGGCAGACTTCTCAAGTGTCTTGCTTCTCACTGGTGTCTCTGATTTCACATTAAAATCCCTCTTTGTCCCTCCTTAGTCCTTGCTGATGACCCTTATTAACCAGAAGGATTTCTAGAGCTGAAAAGCTTATCAGGTTGGAAAGGGGCATGTTACAAAAATGTGTTTTTGTCAGAACTTAAAGTAACCATCAGGATAACGAAAGAAAAGCCTGTGGTGTTGCACTGGGCTGCATAAAGATAAAGATAAGTATGCCATAAGTTAGCTGACGTTTTTTCTGAGTATTTTTTCTGCTCTGATGGGATAAAGTGTTAGGCAGAAGCATTTAAGTTTTACTCCACCAAAGAGCATCAACTCCATGCAGTATCCTGCTTACCTAGCACTTGGCTGAGCCTTCAAGCCAGCAGATCAGGTCTCATAGGTGGCAACAGGCGGGCCATCGACCTGCTTTTCCATTGTGTTTGGAGGAAACTCATTCCATAGAATCACAGAATGGTTAGAACGGGCTGGGACACCTCCCACTAGACCAGGGTGCTCAAAGCCCCATCCAGCCTGGCCTTGAACACCTCCAGGGATGGGGCATCCACAGCTTCCCTGGGCAATCTGTTCCAGTGTCTTACCATCCTCACAGTAAAGAATTTTTTTCTAGTATCTAATTTTTAATCTCCCCTCTTTCAATTTAAAATCATTACCCCTCGTCCTGTCACTCCACTCCCTGATAAAGAGTCCCTTTCCAAATTATTTCAACTATTGACCCTCTTTCTGTCCTATCTGGTAGAAAAGGATGTGAAAGGTTCAGGGAGAAATGGCTATACGAATGCCTGTAAAATGCCTTGCTGAATGCATGAGGCCAAATTTTGCTTTGGTGTCAGCTGGTGTCACGCCATGGGTTGGCAAGGAGAACTCCATTTATTGACGCTGGTTTGGACCTGTGTCTTTGAGTGGTGCCTCTTTAGATAGCAGAGTTTCATTGACTTAATCAGAACAACTCATGTTGCTTTGCGCAGCTTTCTGTGAGTAGAGTTAGCAAAACTGGGCCAATTATGGTAAGAAAAATCAAGTGTTATATCCTAAAATGCAGTGTGATTGAAAAAAGCTGGGGTTCATTATATGCTCAGCCACTGAACGGGGAACTCACTGGGAGGTGCTAAGGACAGGTGACAAACACGATGTTTCGGTGTGTAAGGAAGGAATATCAAGTATGAACGGGAAACCGGTGTTTCACATTGTTCAGTGCTGGGGAGATATTTACCGGAATAATGATAAATCAGGCCGGGATATCTTCAAGAAGGATATTGAAAACCAGGGAAATGTTACTGCCTTCGTCACAAACCTTTCACCAAGATTTGTTAACAAAGATAGTTTCAAATCTATAAGTATACCATAAATTTAGAGATGTAAGAAGCTTGATGTATTTTGATTCTCCAAGAGGAGATTAAGAGGTGAACTGATTATACGTAAGGAAGATATTTGTGGAGATGAGTCTTTAATGCAGTGGAAAAGCCGTAATCTGGCTGGGCTACTGGGATCCAGTAGTCAGAAAATAAGATGGTCAAATAAGATGTGTGGTTTTAGTATTGAGGGTGATTAATCCACAAAACAATTTAACTTGGAATATGATGGTTTTTCAATTGCCTGATGCTTTTGAATCAATAGTGGATATTTTTCTCAGAGATGGGCTATAGTTCACTGAGACATTATAGACTTGATGCAGGAGTCAGTTGTTAAGGTTCTGTGGGGAAAGGAAAGGTCAGGCTAACTGATCATATATCATATCGTATCGTATCATATCATATCATACCATATCATATCATATCATATCATATCATATCATATCATATCATATCATCTAGCCCTGTGATTTATGAATAGATTATGTCACCTTGGCCAGCTCTACATTTTGATTCCTGTTTTTATCTGACCTAAGTTTGGGTATTGAAGCTTTGTGCACCACAGTCTATAAAATCAGGGAGAGGGTCAACAACCTTTCTTGGGAAAATTTGTGAGCTGCTAATTTTTATGCTTTTCCAAAGCAGTGAACGTCAACTGTAAAGCAAATGGACCTAGAAACCCCTAGCCATCCCTTCATGCTGATCCGTCCAAGTGGTCAGCTGGCATATGGTACCTTGCGGCTGAGTTCAGAGTCCACTGTCTCAGCCTACACAGAGATGCAAAGAAGACATTTTTGGTCAGCCAGGACCCCAATGAGAGTAGTTCAAGCTGAGCAGAATATACAAGAAGATTTGCTTTTCTTCTTTGTTTAGGACTTTATTCCTTTTAAAGTAGGCCCTCTTTCAAACAATGCTATAAGGGAGGAGTGGAAATAGAAAAGACCGATCTTGGGAGGGCTTTTTCATTGTATGCACTTAAACCAAGACCATAAGTGAGGATTAAGCTATCTGAACAAACAGGAGGCTGATTCTCCATAAACTGAGACATGAATCAAAGCAAAATGAAAATACCTCCCTTGCAAAAGTGCGTTATTATGTTGCCGTTGCTATTGAAAACACTTATTTTATTCAAAATCCTTGTTATAAAACCTTCATGGGAGTGAAGAGATGGCTGAGAAGCAGTCCCCATAAGCCATAATTGGAGAATTACAAATGTAACAATTGTTTTTTTGCTCCTGGATTCTGCACAATTTCTTTCTCTCATCAAGGATTAAAATAATGAAAAAATTACAATCATGTTGTCAGAGCGTGGTTCATACTTTAATTCAAAGTTTGTGGGTTAATCCTGGCAGTGGTATAACTGCAGTGAAGTTTATTGAAGTTACTCCATGGAGGGATTAGATGCTGTTTGTCTCCTCATGCCTCTGAAATCTGATAAGATACCTTTACGTAATCAGCCAGGTTTTTCAACCATGGGTGAAATATTGACTCTAATATTGCTTTTATCACTTCAAGCTGCAACTTAGTTTTTATTTTGTTTCAGTAATATACTTGTCAATTGGCAACAAACTGTGGTGAGTATGATAAGTTTCTATTTAGGCTGCAAATGTGTGATGAATGTGTACTCCCAGAGTAATCAGAAGCTGAACTCGTGTCATTGTGATTAATACTGTTTGGAAAGAAATTGTGTTAATTTTAAGCTTAATGAAATTCCAATAGTCGATTTTATGCTAAAAATTATGCTTGCAAGATCTTGAACCAGCCCCCATCTGTGCTGAATGCATTCATATCACAGTGCTCTTATTTGTGAAGGAATCTCAGCTTCATTTTGCTGGGGAGTGCAATTTATGGCATGAGAACACTGTGGTCCAGAACTGTGCACTCCTCCTTTCCAAATGGCTAATACATGATTTTTGACTTGCAAGTAGTCTGTTGACTAAAATAAGAAGGAAATGGAAAAAAAGTGGGGGTATTTCTAATTCTAAAGGCTTTGAAATATCACCAGTGAAGAGAAAAAATATATTGTTACACCCTGAGCACAGCAATATCTCCTGTGTCATCAAGTTACAGAGGGATTACATGTATTTAGACATCTTTTATGGAATTCAGGAAGAAATGCGAGGCATGTTTCATGCTGCCCTTAACCCTAAGATGAAGAGGCACCTAGAGAAGCCAAACCAAAAGCTGTGTACATCTATGTACACAACTACACAAGTACATACCAAGTACATTCTGATGCTTGGTCAGATATGCTAAAACACAGCACGGAATAGGTTTCCTGGCAAACATAAATGGCCCGCACTGTGCCAGTAGCAGCATGGAGTGTTTGTGCACCCTCCGAGGACTGTTTGCAGGAGGAGGAATGGCCTCTCTGGGGCAGGCGTGCGAGTATTTGCTTAGCCCTAGGGCAAGTGCGTGGTCACCCACGAGGGTGGGAACAGGGGGAGGCATGAAGGGTGTATGGCCACCATGCTGGCCGTTTATGTGTTACCTGCTTCTCCAGGCCAAGCTGCAGGGTGTCACAGCTGTTTTCCTTGGAGCAGCTCTAGAGCACACCAGCCAAGCAGGAAGGGGAGTGTTACCTGACCATAGAGGGATAGCAGGGGACGGTCCCTCCATCTTTCGCAGAGAAAAAGGATTTTCCCCAAGGTCTAGTCATTAGGGGAGGGAGAGTGAGATTTCCAGTTATTTGAAACTGTATATTTCCTTGACTAAATATCTTTTAGTTTTGACCTAAGCAGGATCCAGTTCCGTATTGGTAACACTTTTCCTGTGGCAATTAAAGTTGCTATTCAGCATTTGATTGTTTAAAGCTCACCTCAGTGAATGACAAAACTCCCATGGGTGTCCACAGGATCAGGTATAATATTCCTTGGATGCTCTCCATCAAATTTGGTTCTTATTTTCCTGTGAGGCAGCTTCCAGGCTCTAATGGTTACTCTACTGGCTAACTGAGCATCCCACACCCCCAGAGCGTTAATTACCCATCCTGCTCCTACGTCCTCTTTGACAGTGCTGTCAGCTGGTGTGGCTGTGGTGTTTACTGTCTTCTGTATTTCCCTTTGGAAAGAAGAGAATAACCTGGAATTTAAGTCATAAGAAACATGATTTTGACAATATGAAAAAGTTCATCTAATAAACTGTATGTAGAACAAAAATAAATTCAATGCAAAAAGCGAATGGTTGAAGTTTTGTGTCACTGGGGAAGTGTTCTGTAAAAGCTGTGGCAAGGATAAGCAATATTTTATTTGTTCTCATGTTTCATAGTTTCTCAGACTGCAATGCCAAAAAGGCCTATTAGAACCATCTAATCTGGACCCTTCCTGCATAAATAGAATTTCATCCAGTAATTTCTACTTCAAGCCTGATAATTTCTTTCTCCAAAGAGGTATTCTTTTAGCAGCTTTGTGCCTCTTAATGGTTATTGATTTAAGCATCCTCTGTCCTGCTCTTAAAAATGCTTTGTTTAGGGGAGGAAAAAGTACACTCTGTATCGTTTCTTATCTCAACACAATAAGCTACTTTATTCCTTTCTCTATAGCTTCTATGTTCCTTTCTCTATAGCTTCTATATAACTTTCTCTAAAATTCTGCATAGCAGCTTAAAGCATTTCAGGGAATATTCTCAATTATTGGTGGAAAACCCCTATTGCTTTCAGGTAACAACTGAAAAAAAAAAAAGAAAACAAGAGAAGAGAAAATGTGAATACTTGGCATATGATTAGCAGATTCAGCAGCTTCACTCACGTCTCCAGTTGTTTATAGACAGAAGGACAGGTTGATAGCAATCACTCACTTCTTCCAAAATAATTATACTGTCCATGTCAGCTTTGCTTATCCTCCCAAAACAGTTTGAAGAGCTGACTCCATGAAATATTTATTCCACAGTCAAAAAGACAGGAAAAAACAATGATGGTGGCATGGCAGGAATTTTCAGAAAAGCATCTGAATAAAGGTGGCTGGGAGGAGGGCATACTGGGAGGGCATACAGGGGCTCCTGACAGAGGCAGGGAAAGGAGGTGGCAAGGAGTCTCCCATTTGTACCATGGGCTTGGCCTAAGAAGCCACAAAGTGTGTGATGCTCCAGTTAGAATGAGTTTTTAGGAGGTTTTGTAAATACTACAGTCACACTGTTCCTGTGAGGGGCTGTATGTGCCTGCAAGGTATTAAACGCTTCGCATACACAGATAGTGTCAGGAGTGGAAGTTAGGGAACATCCAGGACCAGGACTGGTAGGACCAACCTAATACATTTCAGGAGTCTAAATATTTCAGGTCTGAGTTTTTCATTGATGGTTATTTGTGTTGATGGTTCCTGTTCCCTTGTAGACTGGAATCCTTCCAGGGAGATGGTGGAAGAGATAAGGAGATCCACAGCTCTAGCTAAATAGTCTGAAAGAGAATATAAGGAATAGAAAAAAAATGGAAAACATACATTGTAAATACTAGAGGCTTTTATAGTAGTATACAGTTTTATACAGCTCTTTGTATCTCAGCTCTCAAGTGACATAGTGTTCCAAACTAACTTTCCTTAGAGTTTGGGCAAAAAACCTCCAGAAAACCAAACGAACAGCAAAGTAAACCATGCATGTGGACAGCTGGACTGCTTATATTGACCTTTGGGTTTACTTATTCAGTGACAAACGGGAAGAGAAAAGATCGTAAGGGATAGCAGTTGGCACAAGGCATAACTGTTCTCCGTTCTTCATTGCCTATTTCGTGTCCCCCGGGAAGGTTGGAGCAGGCTTGGCAGGACCCGATAAGCAGGAGCCCTGCACAGCAAAGGAGCCAGTGAGAAGTGTCCGCACTGCATTTGCGGTTGAATATCTGTACAAGTGCTATCCTGTTATGGAGTGAGCGCTGTTCTGCAGGTTTGTACCCAACAAATAACATGAAAGCAAATGGTTGCTGGTAAGTACATCTTAAAATTAAGAGAAAAAAATTTCGAATAGTTGTTACATTTATAATTTGACAAAAATTATGTGCAGAATTTGATACAAATGATGGCTTCACAGTGAACATGAGATTTTATGTCTCTGGAAGGGCCCAGTTAAGTCATAAACTACAAACTCCCAGCACGAATGGCAGCAGAGCTCTAGGAATGAGTTCATTTGTTTTCATTCTGGGGCCATCTGTTGTTATTTTTAATATATACTTCTTAGCTTTCACCTTTGATCTTTGCAGTTTCCAGGTTTTTAAACTTTTATAGTTCATGATTATATGTTTTAGTGATGTCAGTGAAAGGATATTATCACTTTCAGTGACTTAGTGGGAGCTTATTATTAGTTTACTACCCTGTGAATTGCGAATAAATAAGCCGGTAAGTAAATATCATGGAGAGATGGTTATGTCTCCATAGTTAGAGGTTGCGACTAACTCTGTGTCTCAAAGTTGATTATAACACGCTCCCTCACAGGAAAGTTCACTAAAACCGAAGCAAGATGCCTAATATGTCTTACTGGGGGTTAATTCACTGTGTAAGCTTTGAGGATACTCAAAACAAGGCTGGACTGGAGTGCGGTAAGAGTATTTTATCTCTTCATGTACTCACCCTTTTTCCCCTTTTTTTTTGAACTGAACACTCAAAATGGTTTTCTTGAGTATTGCATGTAAACTAAAGCAGAATGAGTCACTCTTGCAGAAGTGACTGGGGTGCAAAATAATTGGTGGGATAGCAGTTAGCATTCAATCTTTTCTTCTCTCTAACTGTCACTTCCCGCACTTCATTATAAACTAGTCATATTCCTGAAATGAGAAACATGCTCTTCAGGAAAGGGCAAAGCAAAAGAAAGTGGTATTTATCTCTCTATCACCATTTCATTGTTCTTTCTTAGTCTCAGTCTTCACTGGAGCATATTTCAATATTCCTTTATCAGTAGTTTATATTCTCATTCACATCACTGTGCAAACTTAATGCTTCAAATGCTCCTGCTTTGCCAAAGAAACTCCCTTTCATCCAAACCTAGCCCAAGCCACACCCGCCAAGAAAACCTGAAGCCTGGACGAACCTATGCTGAGAACATCCCCCTTTCTTCTCTAACCTCTTCCTGAGTCAAAACAAGTTTTAATTCACTCCATGATGCGTCAGGACTGTCCCCCTTAGATTGCTTCTCCCCATATCACCATGCAAGGAGCCAGGAAGTTGGTTTGGAAACCAGAGACGTGCTGGGAGAGATTCATAGAATCATAGAAGGGTTAGAGTTGGAAGGCACCTTAAAGATCATTGAGTTCCAAGCCCCCCTGCCATGGGCAGGGACACCTCCCACTAGACCAGGTTGCTCAAAGCCCCATCCAACGTGGCCTTGAACATCTCCATGGATGGGGCATCCACAGCTTCTCTGGGCAACCTGTACCAGTGTCTCACCACCCTCATAGTAAAGAATTTCTTCCTAATTTCTAATCTAAATCTCCCCTCTTTCAGTTTAAAACTGTTATGCCGTGTCCTGTCACTACACTGCCTGACCAAGAGTTCCTCCCCATCTTTTCTGTAGCCCCTTTAGGTACTGGAAGGCTGCTGTAAGGTCTCCCCGGAGCCTTCTCTTCTCCAGGCTGAACAACCCCAACTCTATCAGGCTGTCTTCATAGGAGAGGTGCTCCAGCCCTCTGAGATTCTTCTGGCCAGCTGTACACAGCCGCAGCCCAGGTGTCTATACTTGCCTTATCTGTGCAGTTTACCTTTACAGGCAGCAGGAAGGAGCAGACACCTAGAATGTGCTATTTATTTCATCTTAAAATAGATGTAAAAATAAATCAGATTACTCATGTTTGAAGAGGGTCTCTCTCTAAAAGGAGGTTGGGGTGACTGGCTTGGATGCACAGAGCTGCTGTAGGTGCCACAGCTCCCATGGTCACTGGCATATAAACACAAAGCTCTGGGGCTCAGATCCTCCATTGCTCGGAACAAGGCAGAAGGCACCATTTTGTTGTTACACCTTTGATGTGCCCCATTTTTGACCACTGTGAGCAGTTCTGGCCCTACGTTAAGAAGAGCACAAGGGGAGCTAGTAGAGATGAAGAGAAGAGTGAGTAGAGTAATTAATAGGGTTGGCCAGCTGCCTGACGAGGAGGGGTTAACAGATGTGGGACGCTTCAGCTGGAGAAGAGAAGGCTGAGGAGGGATACGACTGAAGTTTCCAAAGTCACCAAAGTGCTAGATAAGGTAAAGGCAGAACTGCTGCTACTCACCAAACTCTACACTCTTGGATCTAGAGGACAATATCAGAGGCAGGAGCGTAACTTCCAACATGCCTACAGCAACAGCTGTGGGTGCTGGCGGAACACGAAGAGACTGTAGAGAGCAGACTGGCTCCTGGACTGCCAGTAGATGTGTTTCTCTTCTTGTGCAAGTCAGAGGCGTGGTACTGGGCTAGATGGATCCCTGGTGAGACCCACTGGGGCACGTCTTAAGGTTTCCCTCCACTGACTGTGTATGAAATGAAGAGTATCTGTACTCCTAATCTGTATTTCTTGATGATTAATATTGTCTGACATCAGTCCCAGGCTGGGTGCTCTGGAAGCAGCTACCTCTGATGTTGGCCTGACTTTCTGGAACCGCAAGGGCTCTGTCTTTACTAGTGAGGTTTTGTTCGTCAGCCCGAATGACCTGGGAGAGAGCAAGTTCTCTCTCCTCCTAATGAAATCAATGAGAATTACGGGCACTGAGCGTATTCCAGCAGGTGTTCAGCATCCCACAAGGTCAGGCACTTGGTTAATAGACTGAAGCTCTGTAAAATGGTGTATACTATTAGCAGCCAGGGGAAAAATCAAAAGGTAGAAAAGGACATTGGGCAGAGCTGTCAATTATATATTGGAACAAGAAAAGAGAGAAACTGTCTGTAGCACTTAGAGCAGAAGGGTTTACACAAAGTAGAAAAAGCTGCTAACGTTTATTTCTCTCAAATTTATTCTGCCTTTCAGAATACTAAGTATTTTTAGTAATGAAGAAAATTCTGCAGCTTCAAACGTATTAAAGAAACACCAGTGCACAGTTGCACTGCTCAGTGATACTGAATCCTAGCTTGCCTCTAGGTTTGAATATATTCAGGCTCAGGTTAGCCTTAGATATTTAGGTAAAGTTGACTTGGTTTTGAATGTTTACCTGCACAAAATAAGCAAGTCCCAAAAGTCTGGTCAACCCAGGTCAAAACAACAGTCCATAAAGCTTTTGAAATGACTAAAGCAACTTCATGGAGCTGGTAACCTCCATTTGACCATTCACCACACCCGTGATATTTGCTAAACTTAATTTATAGCATCTATACAAGCCTGTGTCTCACAGTACTGTAATTAAATTCATAGAAGCTTGTCATACTTTTAACTTTGCAGCTGAGTGTAGCATTCAATAAATAATACCAATCCCATACCACAAATTGACTCTAATGCAAAGAGATACAAAAATCAAGGCTGTTCAGAAGAGGATATTAGCCATATAATGGAAACAATAACTGAATTAGAATTGCTCAGCTAATCAGCACGTTTTATTATCCCATTGCTTTTTCCTCCAAGTTCTCAGAGACCAAATCAGAGGTTAAGTTACCAAGTTCAGTTTAATTTTTCTTTCACCTCTGAAGGTCTGCAAAGACCCATCCCCTGCCCCAGGGTCTGGGGGAGACTGTGTAACCAACTTGATATCTTTCTACGACCATGTGACCCACCTTCTCGATGCGGGGAAGGCTGTGGATGTTGTCTACCTGGACTTCTGTAAGGCCTTTTACACCGTCCCCCACAGTGTTCTCCTGGAGAAGCTGGCGAATCATGGCATAGACAAGTGTACTCTTCACTGGGTAAAAAACTGGCTGGATAGCCGTGCCCAGAGAGTTGTAATTAATGGGGTGAAATCCAGTTGGCGGCCAGTCACCAGTGGTGTCCCTCAGGGCTCAGTTCTGGGGCCAGTCTTGTTTAATATCTTTATTGATGATCTAGATAAGGAGATTGAGTGCACCCTCAGTTAGTTTGCAGATGACACCAAAATAGGTGGGAGTGTTGATCTGCTTGAGGGTCAGAAGGCTCTACAGAGGGACCTGGACAGGTTGGATCAATGGGCCAAGGTCAACGGGATGAGGTTTAATAAGGCCAAGTGCCGGGTCCTGCATTTCGGTCACAACAACCCCAGGCAACGCTACAGGCTTGGGGAAGAGTGGCTGGAAAGCTGCCCAGCAGAAAAGGACCTGGGGGTGTTGGTGGACAGCCGGCTTAACATGAGCCAGCAGTGTGCCCATGTGGCCAAGAAGGCCAACGGCATCCTGGCCTGTATCAGGAATAGCGTGGCCAGCAGGAGTAGGGAAGTGATGGTGCCTCTGTACTCGGCCCTGGTGAGGCCTCACCTCGAGTGCTGTGTTCAGTTCTGGGCCCCTCACTACAGGAAGGACATTGAGCTGCTGGAGCATGTCCAGAGGAGAGCCACCAAGCTGGTGAGGGGTCTAGAGAACAAGTCATACGAGGAGAGGCTGAGGGAACTGGGCACGTTTAGTTTGGAGAAGAGGAGGCTGAGGGGAGACCTCATTGCCCTCTACAACTCCCTGAAAGGATGTTGTAGAGAGGTGGGTGTTGGCCTCTGCTCCCAAGGGAATAATGACAGGACCAGAGGAAATGCTCTGAAGTTGGGGCAGGGGAGGTTTAGGTTAGATATTAGGAAGAATTACTTTACTGAGAGGGTGGTCAGGCACTGGAACAGCCTGCCCAGGGAGGTGGTGGAATCGCCATCCCTGGACATATTTAAGGAATGTGTAGACGTGGTACTTCAGGGCATGCTCTAGTGCCTGAGATTGTTAGTTTGCGTATGTTTGTGGGTGGGTGTGGTGTGTGGTTGTGGGTGTTTGGTTTGGTTTGGTTTTGGTGGTGTGTGGTGGGTTTTTTTTGTTTTGTTTTGTTTTTTGTTTTTTTTTTTTTTTGGTTGGACGCGATGGTCTCAAAGGTCCCTTCCAACCAAGTAGATTCTGTGATTCTGTGATCTTCTGTAGTCAATGGGAGCTCAATGTAGTCAATGTAGTAGCGTGCTGAGGTGCTCAGCATCTGGCAGCAGCGGTGGAACGCTGCCGGCAATATCGTTCTCTGACAGTCAGTTACACAACAAATTCAGGTAATTAGTAACACAAACCCTGTGATATTGCTATAATTGGTTTGGCAAGATATTAACATTGGTAAATTCATAGTTCCTTCATTAAAAGTGGCTGTGAAATGCTTCTACCTCTTCATCAGAACTGTAGTGGTGGGTTCCGGGGTCTCTTCTCCTGCACGGGGTGGGGGGAACGTTTTTGACCCATCTGAAACCCTCTGGGCCAAGGAGGATTTCCCTCAGATCTCCTTCATTTTAACTCTTCACAGTACTTCTTGCATTATGCTGGGGTAATGTAGCTTTACAGTTTCTCAAGATCAGGCAGATATTCCTTTCTCCTATTTGATTACTGAGCCTGTGAACACTTCAGGGCATGCAATATCCATTGCCCCAGCACAATGGTTTTCTTACTTGTGTTGAGGCTGCTGGGTGCTTCTGCAATAGGAAAAAGATGATATTTTTCCAGTTTTCTAATCACCTGATATTACATTCTGGTATCAAAACTCCCCTGAAGTAATTGTTCATCCTTCTGATCCCTAATTGCATTTATCAACTCGGTATGAAACCTATTGCTACCTGGAGCTTTGTCTTCCTTTACCCAAATATTTCCTCACAACTATTTTCATAATCTGCAAAAGCACCTACAAAGTATATCCTCACAGGAGGCACTGTTAGTATTCTTCTTAACAAATACAGAGAAAAAAAAGTCATTGGGTTTTAATGTTACATTCAGTATGACTGTTAATATGAAGGACTATTTTTTTCAGCATACTAAATCCCATGCAGCACTCTAGGTTGTGAGATAAAAATTGTAAATTATTAAGTTCATGCTGTTTTGAACTACAGAATCACTTTGGTAATATTTTTCTTGGAAAATCAATTATATATGAAATTGTGTAGCAATTTAGTAACATAAACCCAGGTAATAATACAATTAAAAAGAAAATATTTACTTGCTGCATGGGGTATTTTGTATGCATCTTAATTAGGTACCTTTGCTTGCCAGCTTGTATTATGTTTATAACCTTTGGGTAGGTTTAGCATCAGGCGGATAGGAAAGTAATAAAAGCTGATACCATAGTTAGACTTTAGTTGTAATTTGAAAAATGGTTGGTGTCTACATGTTTGCTGCCAGTGGCACTCTGAATTAGGAAAATGGATAGAAAAAATATTCCTTAGCATGTAAATCTTACATGATAGTGTGAAAAATCAGATCCTAAGTATCCAGCTGACCAAGTTTTAAGTATTTTAGGCCAGCTTGGTCTAAGTGTGTAAATAGTTTGACTAGCAGAGTCAAGTTCTTCATAATATTTGTCTACTGTAAGTCAGCTCTGAATTCGATCCTTTGTTTTATTGTTCATTTTAATGAAAAGGACTTTGGGAAATATTCTTTCTGGATATCTTACAACTGTAGACACATACAGTGAGAGATTCCATTTTTCTTTTCTCAGAAGTAATTTCTTTGGTTTATATATCAGAAAGGTGCTCTTTATGAATCTTTTCGCTTGGGCTAGCTCTTTTATTAGGAGCTGAAGATGATGAAATCACCACAGTCATTCTCAGCATCACTGAAGTAAATGAGACAAGACTTAGCCAACTAGCCAAGAGAGGATCTCAGGCTGATATATCAATATTCATCAAAGTATTTACAGACTTTTGGAGTCTTTAATTAGCTGTTGCACATTGAGGATTCAGTTCAGTGAAGACAAACAGGCTGTATTCCCTTCAAAAGCTGGATGAGGTTTACTGCAGTCCTGTCTTGAGCATTTGTTCTGTGTTGCAAAACAAATCAAGCCCACTGTGATTATAGCCTCCCATTAATCACTTTCTCCATTGTTTCTTTTTTTTTCTCTGGGACTTTTAAGTTAAGCCTAAAACCCCTCAAGGGGATGTCTCCACTACTCAGAGAGCTTGGGCACTTTCTTTTAAGAAGACTGCTTCACTAGTTTTGCCCGATTTTAGGTGGGGATGTCTAGTTTCCTGTTGTGGTCACTGCTGATCTAAGGCGGTCAATGGAGTTTATTCACCTGACCAAATGCCAGCCAAACAAGTTGCATTCTGGACTCCACTGTTAAACTCACTCAGATGTACACATCCACACTGTAGAGACCTAAATATGAGATGAACACTACTTTTGGTGCCTAAAATGTAGGTGAAGGTCAGATACCCAAGTTAGGTAGACTTGATCTTTAAACTTCACCATTACAAGAGGTAGCCTACTGTTCAGGGATATATGATGAATGCCTCATGGCAAAGATGTGTCACAGGTACTGGTGGAGTTTGCTGATGTTGTAACAAGCCCTTTTACTGATTTTGAACCTGCTGCCTTTTTAAATTCTCTACATTTGATGTATTATGGTTTCCTTCCATCCCTAGGACTGACAAGCCCTGCTGCTATCTTGATGTTCATGTTTTCCTCACTTTGTTTCTCCAGTCTTACATCCTTACATATACCTCCAAGACAAGAAATACCAACGTTTGCTTTATGTTCTCATCCTTTGGGAAAAGAGAGGGAAGGGAGAACAGGTTTTTGTGACCTTCCAGCAGCAACAGAATCTCCCCAGAACCCATTTTTCTATAACTGGATTCAACTCGAGGTTGCTGCGCTGTTAGAGGCCAATGTCCATTATGCACTATTCTATATTTATACTCAGCTGAAGTCAGTGTCAAATGCTGTGTTTGGGCAACTGCCAGGGCTGACAAGTCCTTGTTTTCTGCAGAGAATCCCATGTATGGTCGTCATTTATCAAAATGACAAAAGTCTTCTGCAAGTAGTGTTGGATTTTGTAGATTCTCAAAAGGACAGCCCCTCACATAGTAACGAGTAACCCAGTTTGGTTTTATCCAGAAGATCCCACTGGCTGTTCTCTGGCAGTCATCATGTTGTGTAACAAAACTGCTGTTACATCTAACAACACAAAAAATCAAGTAAGAAGATGAATGCTTTGTTTTAAAATAAGTAGGGGCTTGAAGACTCTCTCCTCTCCCGCCATCTCCTATCCCCGCCACAAGTCCTGGTGGGAAATATCTTCCTGTCTTTTGACAAAATCTTAGCCTGCATCATACAGAGAAAAAACCGTGACGGAGGTAGATAGACCGGAATGGACCTTAAAGATCATCTAGTTCCAATGCCCCTGCCACGGGCAGGGACACCTACCACTAGAGTGGGTTACTCATAGTCCCATCCAACCTGGCCTTGAACACTTCCAGGGATGGGGACTCCACAATTCGCCCCCTTCAGGTACTGGAAGGCTGCTGTAAGGTCTCCCTGGAACCTTCTCTTCTCCAGGCTGAACAACCCCAACTCTCTCAGCCTGTCTTCATAGGAGAGGCGCTCCAGCCCTCTGAGCATCTTCATGGCCTTCTGAACCTTTTCCAACAGGCCTACGTTCTGTTATGTTATGTAAATAACACTGTTGTCTCTGCAGGGGGTTGTTTTACTGTCCGGTTTGAGGTCTTTGGGCATGTCTTGCCATCAGGGATCTCTGTTTTTGAACGGAGACTGGTGGTGAGGTCCTGTCTGAAAGCTGCACTGAAATCACGCCTTCTTTTTGCCTACTGCCTTTTTTCAAGTTGTGCTTTTTTCACTGATAACGTTTCTTTTATTTACATGTACTTGTAGCACTCTGGTCCGAGGTGTTTCACTGGAATTACACCTGAGAAAATTCTTCCAGTTTGTGTTGTCTTGCCACCTTGCCAGTCACTTCCTATTAGCTGTTGGCTTGAGCTGTGGTCTGACATATTTTTCCTTAGGTTTTAATATTTCAAAGGACTAAGTAGGGCCCCAGATCTTCTGGGTGCTTTTTCTGATGTAGATATTGCAAGATAACTCCTTCTTTCACTGCTAGTTTCAGTCTTGCTTTGATCTGGTGTTTTTTCTCTTCACTAAGCATAGTGTATCAACCTTAATATCCAACTCCAGCAGTACTATTTAACTCTACTTTTAAGTGGACATTTTTGAATTTTCTTTCTTTTTTATGGTGCAGACTTGTGTACTTCTATGTGTCTTCCTCCTTTTTTAGAGTCATATGGCTGCTGGATAGTTTTCCTTTTCCCTCTTGGGCATTTTTAGTCAGCGTTAAGGAGTTCTTTAAGATCCATAACAGATCTTGGGTTGAGTTGGAAGAAAAGGAGACTGGAAGGAAAATAACTCACTACAGCAAGATTTTGGGTGGTCCTTCTTGATGACCACCTACAATACAGCATCTCTGTACTTACACTTGTAACCCTTTCTAGTACATATAGGAATAGATCAGGATTGGTTAACCAATTGCATATGCTTAATGAAAAAATTAATGACCCCACAACTATATAAAAAGGAGAGGTACTCAATTTTGCAAATGGTAGTTATTCCTCTTTAAATCTCTACTTTGATTCCTCAGCCTATTAGGAAAAGCAGCCAGAAATGGACTTTTGGTTAAGATAACCAAGTACACAAAATATTATTTATCTCTTTGTATCCACACTCAAATATTCCTATTTACAGATAACAGAAAACTCCACACAACAACCTGAAACGTGAACTTGCTTTCTGGCCAGTAGAAAAGTAATTTATTTTCCTGACCCAGAGGAAAGAAGAAAGAATTAATGCAACCAAGACAGACACCAGGACATAATTTAAAATTCCAGGACCCTGGTGAATTATTGAAGTTCTTCAGATGCCACTGAATAAGAAGAGTATGATGATAACCTCTTTCTCTGACCCAGGTAGAACGCCAACAACTGTAAATTCACCCATTTGCCCCCATTTTCTGTCTGCGTGAGCGAATAGGCATTGAATGTGTTTCAAGCGGTTCTCCAGTTTCAGGCAGTTGGGCAGCCCACTGCGAAATCACAAAATTAGGTAAACATGCTAGATTGATGCTGAGGACATTTAGGGTGAATGAGATCTTCTAGATTATACATGAGGCAGCCAGGTAAATTAATAAGGGAAATTGGCAATCATTTATACACACCAACATCAGCAGGTGTCTCAGCAAAACTGCTGGTGAAAGGTCACAGCTCATCTGCCACGGCGACGACCAGCAGCCAGGCTAAAAATTATTCATTTTCAGACATTGTTTAGGTACTTTGTTTGCCATGGAGGCAGAAGACCTTCTTTTTCTTCTTCTTCTTCTTCTTTTTTTTTTTTTTTTTTTTTTTTTTTTAGCAGGCAGAAGCAATAAATCAGCTAGTTTAAGAAGACCCAGCTAGCCCAACACAGATCGATTTCACGGGGAAGTCAATAGGCTGCTAATAGAATTACAACTACCTGTCAAAATAGGGAAAACATATCTGTGACAGTGACAAAGGGCAAATCAATTGAAGAAGTGTTGTGGGCTCTTTTTTCCTTTTTTTTTTTTTTTTTTTGGAGACATAGATGCAAAGTACACGTGTGTCTTTCCAAACCTGCAACTGTGAAAAACAGCAATATAAACAGCACTATGTTTATCCCTTTACAGGAGCCACCAGTCCTGTAATACTGAATTTTGTGGTCACTTTACTTCAGTAGTCCCTGCTCCACAGGGACAAAGCTAAAGAGCCGCATCCAGAGCTATTTGAACAGTTTCTCATGTATTATGAAAGCTATTTAAATAGGTTTTGTTAACAGCTGTAATAATTTGCTCCAGGTGAAAAACCTTGGCGCATTTTGTTTACCACAAACTGTTTTTTTTTTTTTTTTTCAATTACACACACGAGCTTGCCAGTTTCAGGTGGTTTTTAGTGTTTGCACAGCTCAAGCAGAAAATCAGTTACAACAATGTTGTTGGCTCAGAAATTATGTTATAATTTGCGATAATTAGATAAAAATTGAGTTATTGAACAGTGGAAAGCTGCCATTCCGCTGCAACGCTACTTTGCTGCCTGTATACCATGTATATAGCCTGTGCCTTTAGTACATCGCACATTTACCTTAGAGATCAGAAAGGTTCTATGTAGTTAAAAATGTAACTAAATATGCACAGTTTGTGGTGGCTCTGCAGATGTCATGACTGAGTACTGAAGTAGGAAGATATTTACCAAGTCATGCCAGCACAGGCTTCTGCTCGGCTGGTGCAGCTCCAAAATACTGAAGGAAAATAAGTAGGGTGATACTCCTTATTCTTCTCTCACTGCAGCCGTTCCTAAAGTCTAAAGCTGCGTCTGACTTTCTGTAGGGAAGACCATATATCTTTATGAATTTTGTATACATGTATAAATGAGAACTTGGAACAAAACTATAATCAAAATTAAATATCTGGGAATCTTCCTCTTAACCCATGACTTGGGTATATAAACCAAAGAGGTATAAGTCCTCTTTGTTTCATTTCTTAGTGTACACCAGTTTGGACAATGATTGGGTGCCAGAAAACTGTACTGCCAAAATTTAAAAAGCAAACAGTTTTATTCTGTAAAATTTACTCACGGACTTCCTTTCAAATATGTGTATACACACACACACACATATATACACGGGTATGCCACACATACATAAAAAGTAATGCAAGTGGTATTTAGAGCTATACTGCCTTGTTAAAGAACCTGAAGAACAGCTGAGATGATATATTTTGCAGTGCTATGTGTGTACAGGCCCAAATTACGACAATTGGAAGTATCATGTACAACTAAACTGGGGAAACTTCATTGAAGCCAATTGAATTTGCATTTAAATAGATGATAAAACTTCCATTGACTCCCAATGAGAATGAGATTTCATGCAGTGCAATTGAACCAGACTGTAAGAGGAGTCAGGGTCAAAATTCTCAGACCTGAATATCTTGTTTTTCTTGCATTTCTTTGCTTGCTTTACCTGTAGAAAATCAGTGCCCAGCTGTGCTCTTTATCATATGCTGCAACTTCTGTCGACTTTGTTGGGTCCTTCAGGCTTACATGAGCATGGCAACAACGTCTCTGGAGGCAGAACTGTGTTTTAAATTCTTTGGAGCAAGGAATAAACCATAACATTAATCTTTTTGTAGAGCATTCTATGCATTTTTAACACTGTGATTTTTAATAGATAGTAATAATAGCAATTTTGAAGTACCCTGCAGATTCTAGTAAAGGACTTTACTTCAGAAACACTATCCCCTGCTGCTAGTTTGCAAATCTTCTAATTCATTGCCACATGGAGTGTCCTATGTGTGCAACATTTTTTTACTTCAAAACAGATAAAGCTGTATATTTTACCAACAAAGGTTCCCCAACAGCATGTTACCATTTCTCCTGTGTGAGAGTTAGCTACTTTAAATCATTTCCTAAAAACGGTAGTGGATAGTTTAAAGGTCATGAATAAGTCATTTATTTACATTAAGCATTTAGAATAGCCATCTGTATTTCAAAGATTATAGATCTGTACTAAACTAGTATGTTTTTCCTGCAAAGTGTTTTCATGATGTAGCTTATTCAGTGAATCACAGTATTCCTCAGAAAGTCACATCATCCTTAAGTTACATATATATATATATCTGGGTGAAGTGTCTTCCCGTCCCTGGCACAACGTGGATGTGGATCTTTGTGCTGTACAGACCTCGGGAGCCCAGTGGGGGAGTGGCTGGGCTGGCGGTTCACAGCTCCTACGGCAGGGAAAACAACGGGGAAGCTATTGCTGAAGCTCTCAGAACAAAAAGGATGAAGTTAGATCCAAGCACTGAGTGATGGCAGAGTAAGTGTCTCTTCGCCACAGACCACGGCTCTTTCTGGAGCCTTACTCACTTCAGAAGTAGTGGGAAAACTCCAGGAAAAAGGGCAGATTGTTAGTTTCAAACAGATATATAAAAAGCGGGGTGGCCAGAAAGGTTTTAACAACAGCTTTGTAATGAAACTCAGAAAAGAGCAAGTGGCTAGGGCTTGGTCATCACGGCTTTGGAGCGTACCTGGTTTATGCAGCCCAATTTAGGTTGCATATGCCACTTTAATTTTGATCTACATTTTATAAAGTGAGGCTTAAAATTTAAAGCCTTAGATGAGAGAGTCGCCATGAACTTGTAATGTCTCACAAATAGAGAAGCCTGAGGGAGGGTTTGTCTCTCCAGAAGTGCCAGAAAACCCAATCGTATGTGTCTGAGGAAAATGCAGGGGGGAATGGGTTATGAAAACAGTGAATCTTAAAATACTAGCACAACAAATACCCTGTCACCACAGGGTGACAGAAAACTCAACATCTTGGTGCCTGGTTGTACCTGGGAGAGAAAGCTACCGGGGACTGTATGTGTAAGCATTGCTTTCTGCTCAGCATTGAATCACTCTGGCGGTTATGTTTGGCCCCCTTTTGTAAACTCTGTGTTTTAATATGCATTATGGAGACTCCTCTAGCAAAGGTATTCACTTTTCTTAAATAGAATTTCAGTGAAAAATGTCTTGAGAGGATATATGACCCTTTTAAGGTAGGAGCAACTATTAGTTACTATAGAAGCCTAGAAAATATTTGTTCAGTGCTCTCTTAAGCATGCAGCCTGAACGCCTCCCCAAAACAGTGTCACCATTATAAATTAAGCAGAGACAAAGGGCCTAACTGTCTTCTGTCGTTCCAGTTTGATATACAAAGTCCTGCAAACTCCAGGGCTTTTCAGGAGCATCATGTCAGTGTAACACAGTGGAAAATCAGACTGGGTGGGGGATATTCCTGGTTGGTTTATTAACACTTTTGAAAAGAGGTGATGCTTCTCCCCATTTTGAGGATTGTGCTTACTAGATACTGTTTTTAAAGGGCTTTTTAATGTTGTGCTTTAGCATGTATAGCATACACTGAAAATAGTCTAAAATACCAAGGGTAAAACGCCCTGAATCAGCTTGTAAAAGGCATCTTTGGAGCCCATTCTTGCACCGTTCAAGCCACTGGATGATTAAAGGAGTGTACGCAGCGCTGGCAGGGCAGTGCTACCAGAACTGCAGATTTCCACTGCATTTTAAAGGAGCTGAAGAGCTCTGTGTCTCCTCAGCGTCAGCATTTGACAGGCATTTGATCTAAAATGACCTTAACTATTAAAAAATGTGCAGTATGTCTGAAGGGCTTTAGGCATCTTATCTGCACATTCAGGTATTGGTCATTTCATTGCAATTTTCAGATGAAAAGAAAATTAAAGAAGGTGAGAGGGAATGAGGAGAACATTGATTTGTTACTTTATTATTCAATTTTAGTTTTACTTGCTATGAAAAACAGCCCCTAATTCCACTGAAAAAAGATTTAAAACAAGCAAAAAAGTATCAAAATTTGAGCAAAATTAAAGCATCCCCTCCAAAAAAAGCCCAAGCACAAACTAAGGCAAAGTTATTCAAACGAATATAGTTTAAGGCCTACCCACAGTATGGAGGATTTATTGTCTACACAGTGTTCGCTCTAATTCATTAGTTCCTTCATAGAGTTACAAACTGCATTAACTCTCCTGTGCAGAAATCAGCACGGCTACGGAGCTCTTGAGCAGATGTGCTACAAGAGAGCCTTTTGATTTTTTTTTGTTTTAAACTCAAAGAGTAATGACACTGCAATATCATGTGGTGAAGGAGCAATAATTTGATAAACATTGTCTTTCCATTAGATTAGAGCAATTAATCTGATTCTAATTTAGCTGAAACATTACCATACTGGAATCCCTAGAGCCCTATGAATAATTTCTAAACACATTGACACACTCAGCAGACAAACATTATCTCCACTCATACTGTTATTCCATATGGTCTCCTCCCATTCTGATGGAGGGCACCCTGCTGTTTCAATCAAATAAATGTCAATTATCTGAGATAGATTTTTTTAGTTCAGGAGCGCAGGCTTACAATTGGGCAACGGCTGCAGTGGAACAATTGTCTGCAGTTCTCCCCCCATTGACGCTGCCTCCTTCTTCAGCTGCAGCCCTTGCCGGATTGTTGTCAAACTTCGTCGCATCATGCACAGCTTCAAAGGCTCTCTCTTGAAAGCTGTAGTCACAGAGAATCATTTGTACCTGGGGAGAAAGCAGCAAAGCAGAAAAGAACTGGCAGAAGGGTTTGCCATGTGGACTTCTTTACCCTATTAGTTGGGATGGTCTTTAGTGGCTTCTCTATTTGTCGATCTAGCAGGCTGCCAAAGCTCTGTGTTACTGAAGGCTGCTCAGAGGATTTGATAGGACCTTACTCTTCTAAAGCAATGGCTCCTAAGCCTTTTTCTTCAGTGGGTTGTGGGCACGCTCGCCACTTCTCAGAGGCTGCCTGGCACTTTTAATTGAAAACACCATAAAAGAAGACAGGCTGAAAACTGCAAGCCCTTGCAAGTCACTATTTTGACCACTGCTACAAGGTTCAAAGCTTATCCAAAATATCCTTTTGGCATAATAATCAGACTGCTTAGTATATTTGCCTAATATAAGCCTTGTGTCTCCTATGGCGTCTAACACCGAGGGAGTGATGCGAGACTCGGGTTGGTTAGTGCCTAATGCCATCAGTACAGAGAAACAGCCAGAGCACCCAAGCTACGTCCTTCTCAATGGTGGTCTGATGGTCACTTTGCAGGCTGAACTCATTATTATATTCTATCATATATGACCCCTGTTATTTAGGGTAACAGTTCTCTTCTCTGGGTGTGCCATGTTAGGCAAATACACCTGATGGAAGGAAGGATGGAAGTGGAAGATTTTGTTGAACTGTGCTTTCTTCAGCTTTCAACTCTTTTTCAACTCTTTTTCAACTCTTTCAACTCTTCAACTCTTCAACTCTTCAACTCTTCAGCTTTCAACTCTTTGATGCTCAAAGTAATGTAATGTAGCAGAAGATACAACCTCTTCATCAAAACACCTTAAACTCTGTCAGATAATCCTGTCGCCCCTGCCCCAAGGTATGTAGCACTAGTTGATCACAGTTGTTTATATAGATATGCCGCTTTAGAGAGGGTGTCTGTGTATCTGTGTTGGAAAGATCACTTGGCAATCTGACATGGAGAAAATAATGGAAAGTTCTGCAATATTTTAATGATACTTGGTATTCAGCTTGACCTAAATGACATGGCCGTTCTGAGAAGAAAATTTTGTTGAATTGGGTCTGCGATCTGTTTGAGAAACTGCTCATTTGACCATCTGTGTGAGGGCCAGCATGGCAGTCCTACGACTGAGTGAACCTTTGGCTTGAATAAGTCCTTTTAGGTCCAGTAAACTGGGAGAGTAAGTACAGTGTGAATGGTTTCTCAGCAGCTTTAAATCATACCTGTGAGACTGGCCTATTTTGACCCACTCAGGTATAGTATACCTGCTCTTCAGAGGTCTCTTCCCTTCCTCACCAGTTTCTCTTTAACATCCATCACATAGACCTGAAATACTTACTTAACTTACTGCTTAGAAAAAGTCTCATTTTCCAAGATGCTGGGTACCTTCCTCTCTTCCTAACATCAAGTGGACTCTCAGATACTTCCGTATCTCAGGAGAAAATTCATTCATCCTCTTTCCACCAGAGATTCCTCATCCCTGGCACAGACAACTGGAAACGTGGGGAATCTGTCAATTAAGTGGGGTGATATGCGTGCAGCAGTTATCCATACATTTCAACAGAAGACAGGGCTTTCAAGCGCAGCCCTAATGTTATCGGTTTCCAATCTAGAATTTTAGGCTGTCTGTAATTGTATGTTATAGAAATAAAAAGTGTCTCATACTTTGGATTTGGACATTCTGTCACCATTAAAGTGCCGATAAAGGCTTTGCCTGAGGACATTGTGGAACAACACACTTCTGTTAATGTTGCTCAATAAAACTATTAATACGATCAATTTGATTTGAAATGTCTCTTGTCTTGTAAAGTATCAGATCATTAACTTTAACAATGTCAGAGAGTTCTGACTATCATATTCAACTAAATTAATGTCCAAGGAATAGCTAAGAGCTCATTTTGCGTAGTAGAAAGTATTAATGTGCCATAGTGGAAAGTATTAATGTGCTACTGGACGTAAATAAACTGAGCAACCTTCAAACGCTTCAGGGGGAAGGATGTAGGCTTGCACCAGTACATGCCATAAAAAAGAGGCAATGAGAGACATGAGGCGTAGAGGGAAACAATAATGATTCTTGAATTGAAGGTATGAGATAAAGAACAATG
The DNA here is from genome assembly GCF_964106895.1 of Numenius arquata. Lineage (NCBI taxonomy): Eukaryota > Metazoa > Chordata > Aves > Charadriiformes > Scolopacidae > Numenius > Numenius arquata. The sequence continues at coordinate 7,144,973 of NC_133582.1, forward strand.
GTACTGAACACCTGAAATTCACTTGTAATCACAGGGATATGTTGGTTCCCAGGGTCTCAGAGTAAGGCATGCTATATGCTATTGACAGACAAGGAGTAGGGTCAGGAAGCGCACGAAGAAGAAACCCTACAGGTACCTCTGCAGTAGCATTTTAGTTCAAATCAGAGGATTACTTCTGAAGCACAAATATATAATCTTTCCAGTTTACAATAGTTTGTTTCCCACTGTAGAGCAGTGTTGGGGTGCATAAAAGTAAACTGAAAAGTGTGGTCCTTGCTTGCGCCTAATTCACTCTGTTCACGGCTGGTCAAGTCCACAGGAAGAGACCGGAGCTAGTCAGAAATAAAATGCCCTGAGATTCTTATAAAGTATATATTGAGTCCTCAGCACTGACTCTTTCACTCAACAAATCCACCTCTTTGGGGCCACACTGCTTGCTCTTATAGACAGAGCAGGTGAAATATACTGGGGATTCCTTCCCCTGCCCCACATGTACTCTGTCACCCATGCACCCAACATGCATAAATATTGTCCAAGTCAACAGCAGTTGTCCTAATTATGCTTGAGAAAGTAATTATTTTAAGCCTGATTTTAAGAGCATCTGTGGATGCTCTTGTACTGGCTGTTCCAACAGCTGAATTTAATAATAACACGGGGCAGATCCTGACACTCACACTGAGTACAGAAGGGGGAACCGAGGGGATAGCAGGAACTGAAATTGTTATTTTCGAGCTCCTATGGATGTGCAGTGCTTTGGGTTTTTTATCCTTTCTCTGCTTCTCTGCCTAAAATAATCTCATACACCAATAATCCTGGGAACTGACCACCTGAGCAGCAGCTGCCGAAAAGCACCAGGTGGATGCCAAAATTAACATGAGCTGACAGTGCCCCCTCATCAAAAGGGAGGCACAGGTGTGCAGGGTACGTTAGGAGGAGCATGGCCAGTGGACTGAGGAAAGCTACTCTAGAACAACTTGAAGGCCAGTCACGAAGATGGCCCAACTGCAGCACTTCACAGTGGTGGCAGATCATAACACACGGGGCAACAGCCAGAGACTGCATTCAGGTTGGTCATTAGGAAAAAAACTTTTGCTCTAAGTGTAGCACTGGAGCAGGTTACTTAAAAAGTTTGTGTAATCTCTAATGTTTAAAGACATGGCTGGGCAAAGCTGATCTAGTGCTTGTGGTGGCCCTGCTTCAAGTGGGATGTTGGACAAGGTAACCTCTAGAGGCCCCTTCCAACCAATGCTGTTATGACTGTTGAAGTCTGTGAACCGACTTAAGTGCATTTTAGGGGAATGACGTGATGAGTAGATTTGTTAACTAGAACATTTAGCCTGGCTTAACTTTGCAGAAGGTCATAGGTATATCTTAAGCTACATCACTCCCTGGGACAGCAAGAGTCTGTAGCAGTTACCTGGGGAGAAATTGTCTCTTTTCATCTAAGATTTCTTAGTGAATACAAGAGTAAACCTAAGGCAGACAAAATAGAAGAGAGAGCCTTGAGGAGCCTTGGGGAGCCTTGGGCAGCCTGACTTACCATTGCCAAGAGGGAAAGGAGGAATGGTAGTTGCTTCTTGAACGAGACCCTCTCATTCTCATTCATTTGACAGGACAAGGGGTAATGGCCTCAAGTTACGCCAGGGGAAGTTCAGGTTAGATATTAGGAAGTATTTCTTTACTGAAAGGGTTATCAGGCATTGGAATGGGCTGCCCAGGGAGATGGTTGAGGCGCTATTCAAGAGAGGAGTTGACATGGTGCTTGGGGATATGGATTAGTGTTGGGTGGTGTGGTGGTGTGTGTGTGGGTTGTGTGTGGTGTGTGTGTGTGGTTTTTTTTGTTTTTGTTTTTTTATTGGTTGGACTAGATGATCTTAAAGGGTCCCTTCCAACCTAGGTGATTCTGTGATTCTCTCACCCAGAAGTAGCTGCTGCCCTGCACGTTCCCAGCTGTGGTGACAGCAATAGCTGATTTCCACCCTGGCAGCCTGCCGCCCGAGGCAGCTGCCTACATCACCTCACCTTGATGACTACCAGCTCTGGTCAGGACTTGCAAACTTGCTCTAGGGAGCAGAGCAGCTGTACTCGAAATATTGAGCAGACGTCTTCACCTCCACCTCGGTACTGAAGGCTTGGCTGCTCCTCCCCGTGGGGTGACCCAGTGGTACAGGTCAGGAGCAGAGACAGGTGTCGGCGTGGCCTTAGTCAGAAATCTACATTTTCACGGCTTTACTGAGATATTGGGAGATAAAGCCACAAGCTGGCCTTAGAAATGTCACACATATGGAACAGCAACTAGATGTTACCCACAGAGGCATAGCTGAGCAGGTGTCTGCTTCAAAAGCAGCTGCATTGGTGATGGCTTTTATTCACTGCCTATGTCAGTTTTCTCATCCAAAGTCAATGGGATCAGTGGCATTGAAATTACTGAGTACATTGTTTCAGCTCTGGTTTTAAAATTAAAACTTTTACAATTAAAAAACGTTGTCTTTCAAAATATGTTTTTCCCCAAAGTTTGACTTTTATGTATCATATTTTTTATTAACGTCACACTTTAGATTATTTTTCTTAGAAATTGATGACTTCATTTTGGTATTGAGTTCCTTTCTGGTGGTTTTAGTGATGCAAGAGAAACTTTCCTTGTTGTGGGACCAAAGAAGCAGGCTCCCTTTGCAACACAACAGTCTCTTAGCAAATGGTAAATACGACCTATGGCTGAAAGAGTCTAAATGGATTTTTTCCCCTGCTCCATTTTCAAGATGTGACAAAATTACTAGGTAGGCTATGTATCCAAAGTCAGAAATACACTGGGAGCTGAATACTGTCAACAATACCGGAGAAGCCTGATTTTAGCTCCATCACAACCCAGCAGAGTTCTGCTTTCATGGTGCATTAATTCAACACCTGCAGGCGCTCTCTTTCTGCGCTGAAATTACAGGCTGTCTAGCGAGTACTTAAGGCTTTGGACTGGAGTGTGGAGTAAAGCCGTGCGGTCTTTATTGATCCGCACAGGGCCAGATCCCAATAGCGTGATGTAAGTTACAGATGCTGCCTCATGTAGCCTAAAACGGAGACAAAGGAGGAGACGTAGCCGAGATATTTTACTGACATGTCCAGTTTTTAGAGTTCTTCAACCTTTGGCCAGTCACCTTTAAAATAGTTGTTTCTTTAAATTCAAATGGAAAAAAAAAAAATCACGGTGCTGGAAAATGATCCCTATTCAAACCTGTTTATTTCTTTATCAGTTGACAGTATAATTTAAAAGCCACCTCAGCCTCTCAGAAAAGGTTTTGAAGCACAGGGCCACGTGAATCAGAGAAAAGCCAAACCAAAAGCTTTGTTTGTGTTGTGTGCATTAATACATTAAATTAGAAGCATTAGAGAAGCTTAATTTAATTTGAAAGTAGGCAGTTGACAGCATTGTTTGGCTGTTGGACTATTGAACCATTGTGGTTCCTGTGCTGGTAGGAGGGGCTGGAGGAGAGGCCATGAATAAAAAAGACATTTATTTCTGTATCTTGGGTAAATGTTTAACAGTCATAATGAGACTGCTGTGGGGCATGTTAGTACGCTCCAATAGGCAACATGTTACTGTTGTTTCTTTGGCTTCCTTACCATGGCAGTTGCTTTATAAGGTCTCTGCCCTGCAGAGTGGGAAACGGGGGTGTTTGTGGGCTCAGTGGAGAGCGAGAGCTGCTGCCTCATGCCAAGGGGGGGATCCCACCTCCCCTCTTGCATCTGGAGCAGTGGTGCTGCAGGGTTCCCTAAGTGCCTCGTACTGCACTGGGGTATGTCTCTTGGCTGGTTTCTCGCCTTCAGGCAGACTCGAGGCAGCAGAGCTTTGAGATGAGAGCTGCTGCGTCACCAGCAGTGGGTGCTTGGTGGTACCTGGTCTCCGCAGTGGAAGACCATGCCGAATTCCTGCTGGTGTTTGCAGTGAGCCATTTACCTAAAAGTCAAGTTTATCAACACAGATACGCGTATAGATGCACTCTGAACCTTGAACAACTTGCATAGACTTAATGGGAACTAGTCTTATATTGTTAAGTTAGGACATAAAAAAAACAGACTATAAGAGCACTGAATGGGGCGATACCACATGACTCCCTAGTTCTCTGTCCTGTCCCTGATGGCCATCAAAAGGAGATATCTAGGAAAGGGTATAAAAACAGGGTGCATGATACATGATACTTCCCGGGGTATTCTCCCTGCTTCCAATCCTTTGCAGCTCAGAGACTTCCTGACCTGGAGATGTTTCTTTGAATTTATAGCCTGAAAGTATTTCTGATCTGTGAGCTTGCCCTGCCTCTCCTTGAATCCATGTAAGCTTTTAGCATCTGCAACATCCTGTGGCATGGAGTTCATCAAACACATGTGCTTTTCTAAGGTCACAGCCTCAGAGGTCAGGCTGACTCCTCGTGTCAACAGGATTCTGCCCCCCATTGCCATCACAGCAGGACTGGGCTCCAAAACCAGCTCATCTTCAGTACCCTCCCTCTGTACCTGTTAATACACGTTAATATTGATTAATGCGCTTGCCGCATATGGTGTAGGCACTTTTCTTACTCCCCATCCACCCAGGATACAAATTAATCAACAGTACAGCGTGGTATAGTATGTCATGTCTCATTGCTTAAACATTTTCCTACTCCCTTATGTTGTTACTAAATTGAAGAAAACTAAGTGCTCAGACAGAAGTAATAGATCAGTATAACTGGATTTGTCTTAATACACCCCAGATGAATTTGCCCAGAAGAGTTTCCCAGAAAATCTTTTTGGGAATACAAAATCTTTTTTGAGGAGTTAGATCACTGAAGATTGCTGTCTGTAACTGCAGTAAAAACCAAAAAGACCCTTTGTTCTGTTCCTGTGTCTCCCACAAGATAAAGATATTATTTCTCTCTCTCTCCTCCCCCATTAAAAAAAAAAAAAAATAATTAGATTACTGACTCCAGAAAGAGAGCATTTCAGCTTCCCAAACTCTTAGTTTCCTTAACAGTGTCCTGTTAATAGGTTGTGGGCTCAGTACGACTCTGCTGTAGCTTAGCTCAGTTGAGCCCAATGGTGGTGGCACTCGGTGTCCCTCACGTTAGTCACCAGAAATCAGGTGCCTGGTCTGAGCAACTACCTCTGTAGTTGACGCTGGAGAATGGATGCCTCCTGAGAAAAATATCTACCACAGGGTAAAATAAATCTAAAATCAACCTCTAGAGGTGTCTGTCCTGCCCTGTTGATTAGAGGTTGTTGATTCATTGCAAACTAGTTTTCCCAGCTTCCTCTGGGAAAAGCTGGACTCTGGGACCTGAAGGTTGGAGAAAAAAGCAGCATGATGGAGAATTATTTCAGTTGTATTTGGTAGAACAGGTTTCAAATATATAAAAATTCATATTCAGTAGACATAAAGAAAATGGAAAAACCCAGGTTTCTGGGTAGAAATAGAAGCGTAATGCACAGAACACAAGCTGAAAGGGCTTGTGGGACAAACAGCAGGTCCTTCCAGTGTGAACAGTTTCTGGTGTGAATTGCTCCATTATAGGCCATATGACTAATTCCTATGTCTAACTCATCACTAAATCAACGTTGTTGCTAATCCTAGTGTAAAGTGGGGAGCTACTCAGTGAGAGCAGGAAGTGGCAGAAATATCCCGTAATCAATATAATTACTTGGTGTGCCAGTGACAAAAATTAAAGAGCAAAAGAGTTGAAGTTGATCACCATAGTTTTTGCACTCTGTTCTGTGCTGTCTGACCTGCCTCTACGGTACATAAAATTTCATTTATATTTGTTTCTGAGATTATGGACACAACTGTGTCTTTTATTACTTAAGAAATTTCTGAGCTCCTACACAGCCTACTAATTACATGCTATATTTTAATGCGCTTACACAAAATGATCAGGTTGTTGTTGCTCGTGCTGTCCTTACCGTTATCATTTTATCACTTCAGAATGTAAGTTCCATGGTCCATTAACATAGGGTTTGAAATTTTTTTTTGAAATTCTGTCAAATAAGCCTGTGGCTTCCTTGGTGTTTTTATCTTCTAGAAGTGTGAAGACCATTATCACTCTGCCTTGCAGATTATTGGTACTATATGAATACCAGATAGAAACTAGGATGTTCTTACATTGACTGCATATTAGCTACTGTGAAATAACGGGTACGGTCAGACCTTCTGAGCATTGCAAATGTAGTTTGTGATGCGAAGAGTAAGTCCAGAATAATTTTGATGCAGGAAGGATTCTGATGCATAATTGAGAGCTTTTTCATGGAACGATACTTTCCAGAGTATTTATGCAGTGCCTTGCATCTTTAAGCAACTGTATAAACAATAAACAATCCTCCTCATCAGTGTCACTACGTCCTATTAAATAAGTCCCCAGAGCACTATAAATAAAGGTTATCTTGCAGCCGCCAATAACAAGCACAAGAAGGATTTCCTCACTGACTTTTATGAAGTTTTCAGTAGTGTTTTGATTTGATTCGGCATTTCCAGTAGCAGTGTAGTGTTTGCCTGCCTGCCCAAGATGTTCAAAGGCAAGCAAGTTTGTGAGGTTCACAAATCCCACAAGCCTCTGAATGACCTCAGGAGCTTGCTGAGAAGTTTGGTAACTTCACGCTACAGCCCACTGTTCTCCAGGGTACATTTGGAAGTGTACTTGCATTGAAAGTGTCCATAGACATGCCTATGGGATGAAAACAGGCCAACCTGCTCTTGCTGTAACCAAAGATTACTTGCTCAGGTTCAGGGAAGCTTGTATGGCTTTTAGCCAGCACAGAGTATTAGGCAGCATAAATTTGTGTTTGGCTACCCTCACCTACTTAGACACCCAATGTCTCTAGATAAAGTATACAAGCCCTTATCAATGTATAATATGTACAACTCCAAATTTTAACTTACTACTCATTACAAGATCCCCATGAGGTAAGAAACTACTGTAATTGTAATTTTACAGGTAAGAAACTGAGGCTCAGGGGCAAGATAGTTAAAGATACTTTCATATCTTTTTGATATCCATAGATTGGAGGTGTCTGGATGCTAGTGAAACTCTTAGCATAAGAGATATACTTAATTTCACTTGAAGAAGCCTGTTGGACAATGTCAGGGAATGACTCCCCCTGACTAGATATCTGAGATCGGCCCTTTCTTGCCTTCAGTTTAAATCAACTGGAAGGAAGGGAGGGAAAATTGTTCAGTAAAAAGCTATTAGTAGATTATGAATCCATTATTATTCCTTTTAACTTGCTTTTTTCTTTCCTCTGCAGGTGCCTTCCTGCACTTACCAGTGAAAGAGCTGAGAACCAACCGTCTTCTGTGAGCACCTTCTGGCTTCAGGGCAGGGGGTGATACAGGAGGTGAGTGCAGTTTTCGGGAATGAACAAGGAGCTCTGGACTCAAGTCACACGGAGCCCCCAGGTGCCTAAATCACAGAATTTCAGAGTTGGACGCTTCTGTGACAGTGATTAGTGAATTGCATGTTAAAAAACTCGGAACAGGCCTTTTCAGACCTGGCTATTTAAATGAGCTAAAGTTAGTTATTTGCTTTGACAAGCCACAGGAGCTTTTCAGCAGCAATCCTGGCAATGGCCATAGCAGCCGCAGGAAGAAGGGTTATAATCTACTCTGTGAAGAGCACCACTGACTCCTAAGCTTGCTTCCAATTGCATTACAGCTCAGTCCTTTTGAAAAAGCCTGAGTTGGAAAGCAGCTGCTGTTCCAAGCAGTATTTCTGGCAACTGGGCTTTTCCTGCCCAAAGTCAATGGACTGCCCATTTCATACAGCACACGGACTAAACCCGCCTTTGCACTGCGTATGCTAAATCTGTGACTGAAATGCTACCCATTCACAGGAGAGCAAAGGAATCAACAAAATAGCCTGTGCAGGACCTAGTCTGATATGAACTCCTTCCCATAACCTTTATATCATGAAAATCTGATACTTCTGAGAGAAATAACCCAAAATGTTTCATAAACAGTTTTAGGCACTTATGTAAGAGGCATAACTTTTCAAGGGCTCCAAGCATCAGCCAGTCCCATTGCCTTTTATTAACTCTGAAGGGGAATTTTATAGTAGGGTTTTACTTCTAAGTTGATAATATTTTTTAAGAGAATACAAAGCAAAACATCACCAGAAACACTAGGTCTAGAAATGTTCTGATTTGTTGCAACAGCAAAGACCTCCTATGCTTTAGCAGAGGCCCATGTTTGGCTGTTATGCTCCATGCTTTTGTCATGCTTTGTCTCTCTCTGTTTAAATTAAATCCCAAAGCTACTGTTGGGTCGATTTCTGGTAGAGCAGAAGTGGCATAAAGCCAGTTTTTCTTGGTTGAGAAAATACGCTCCCTCTGCGACAGTGTCTTTTAAAAAAAGACACTATCAGTAAAGTAATCAGTAAAGTAAGACACATCAAGGTAAATTCAATAGTCACACCAGAGAGTCTATTCATGTATAAGAAACCTGCCTGCTTCTCATAAAACCACCATCATGGACTGTGGGTATTTTTTGTTTCTAATTTTATGGCAGCATGAGCTCTGCTCTCCATATACAATATAGCACTCTTTGTACAGACAAAGTGGAAATGACATCTATCCAAATACACTGGCTCAATGAGACTTGGTTTTGATGACCTTATGCCTTTTTGGTCCTCTGGTTTAACTGTGGTACTTTTATTGTTGGCTTTGAAGCAGTTAAATGTAGTCTGAAAGCCTTTTCTTATTTCCTGCTTCTTTTTTTTTTTCCCTTCCTCTTTTTTTCTTCTCATTGTAGAAAAAATACTGTTTATTTCAAGGACAGACACTTAGGTTATGGATTTTTTTCTTTTCTATTACTATTTTTATTACAAAGCATCCCTGAAGACCTTTTAATTCTCTTGATTGTTTAAAGAGGCTTCATGAAAACATGACATCTCAGATGTGGAGATAGGTATAATTGAGTGCAAAATTCTGTTTGCCAGGACTCTGCTACAGTAAGATCCTAAGGAATTCAACAAAACGGAAAGGGTCAGTAAGGGTTTAGTGGAATTTGATAGGAGGCCCCATACAAATATCCAGATGAAACTGTAGTCAATTATTCTGTGCTGAATATTATGCCCTGATGAAAATAAAATACCTGAGTTTAATCTTTCATTCAGAGTAAAGACTTGTAGAATAATGACCTGATTTAGCCAAAAAAAAGAAAAAAATAAGTAAGTCTGACAGCTGAGAACAGAAGGGGGATTAATCTCAAAAGTTGCTAGTCTTTGTTTCCCATCCTTTCATTATTGTGCAATCAGAGCAAAGTAAAAAGTAGCTGCCCTGACACAGCTCCAATTGCATTGCTCAGAAAAAAGGGGAGGCATGGTGGGGAGAGATTTTCTATCATTTATGGACAGAGGAACTGACAAGAAAACAGAGAGAAATGGAGCCAGTCGGTCCACCTCTTGGTCTGCCTGGGGCTTAGAGCAGAAGCAGGCTAACAGCACCTGTGTTCATCACCAGGGGCAGTAAGGACACCTGCAGGTAGGTACGACAGGGTGGGATGTCTCACGAGGTGCAGTTAGCCCACCAAATGCATAATTATCCCACTTTTCAGTCTTACATTTGACCTCCAGTGTGCCCAGAAAGAGAAGGAGGGAGATGATGTGGTGGCATACATTAGAATGCTGTCTGCTCTTTTGATCTCTTTGACATTGCCTCTTCTTGGCATGTGACATGGTGCCAGCTCTCATTCCACTTGTGAACACATAACAACCACCAGCTCCACTACGCACCACTGAATGCCAGTGGTTGCTGCGAGGCAGACGGCTGTGCACCTACTTGCTCCAGCTGACTGGACTTGCACTTGAAAGTACCACAACGTACCTTGTACTTATTACATCAGATACTTGAACTAATGCTTGTGTTATCACATTCTCAGTAATCACCATATTTAAAGTAGCAAGGGACAGAAAGGCTAGTAAAAAAACTTCTTGTGTAGGTTGGAAGCAAGAGAAAGACCAAAGAGAAAACTAGATTCACTATTCAAAGAATAATAAAATAAGGTCCCAAAAGATGAGGTTGAGATGGTTGCCATGTTTAGTGGCTTTTTTGATATCATTCTTCACTAAAGTGGTCAGCTTTGCTCATAAATTTAACAAAGCTAACCTCAGAAGAAAATAATTAGAAAGGAGATAGGCCAGTTAGAGAATATTTCTCTCTTGGATGTTTTCAGGAAGAAAAGAGATTTCATGTCTCAGGAAGTTCACTGTAATGTGAAGTAACCTTAGAGCTATTAGTGGGTATCATTGGTAATTGTTGGAAGATGCATAGGCTTCCAGAAGACAGGAAAAGAGAGACCATGGTATCTGCCTTTGAAAAAGGGTGGCATGAGGAACTAAAAATCCTAGAGTGGTCTGCTTAGTTTTGATTTATAGAATAATATTGGAACAAATATTCAAATGATTTTTAAACACCTGGAAGAGAATAAAAAAATGAGTTAACAGCTATCATGGATTTGCCAAGACCAAATTATGTCAGTCATCTAATTTCATTCTGGAACAAAATAATACCTACCCTTATGGACAGGGAAGAAGCAGGCAAGGACATGGTGCTTTCTCCTGATAAATTCTGATACTGTCTCTCATGACATTTTATAAACTAGCTAAGAAAGTACTTTATAGATTTAATTACCCTGAGACTCGTGTGACACTGTTTGGAAAACTGTATTTAGAAAGTAGTTATCAAAAGCTCACTATCTCTTTTTGATATTTTCATGAACTTTCAGATGATACCAACATTTAAGGAGCATACTGGAGGACAGGATTAGACTTCAGAAAAAGTTTGACAAGTTAAAGATACAGTCTAAGGCAGCACAATGCAGTTCAACAAGAAGAATATTAAGATATGAGGCTTGGATAGGAATAATCTTCTTACATCAACACAGGGAGAGAATAAGAGGTTGGAGAATTGAGTATTCTCCTTACTGGAGAATTAAGAGGTTAGGCGGGATCTCCCGTCACAGTGAATCACGTACTGAACAAGATTAAAAAATGTAATTTTGTTGTGAGTTAATAGGATAGTTACACAGGAGTATTACCTGCAGGGTATGTGAAATCATCTCCTGCTCTATTATAAAGTTGTGGTAAAGGCTTGTTTGGAATATTATGCCCAGTTTTGGGTGCTAACTTTTGGGAAAGACCAAGAGATAACAGGCTTTAATTGGAACCATGAGGATTTATGTTGAAAGTTGGGAATAACATAATGAGAGCAAAGACAGGGAAACTGTAGCAGAAGCTGTGAAAGGTTGTGGGATCTCCACCTGAGGAACTCCTCTATCAGGCATGGCTTGAGTACTGTTCAGTGAAGAGAGGGATCAGACGTACTCTTGAGGTCACTTCCGGTCCAATTTTCTATAACATTTTGCTGACTCTATTTTTGTTTTCCTTTCAAGGTGAGGTTCTTCCTCAAGAGTAGCTGTGAAGTGAAATGCATGCTATTTAGCAGAAAAAGACTAAATGGACTTGATATCCACTTAGACGTTCAAATATGTGCTTGCAGCCCCTTCTCACAGCGTCAAAATGGGCTTTTTGCATCCTGTGTGAGCCGGTGGTGCTGGATGAACCTAGCAGGTAGATGTTAAAACATTCCTGGCCTGCTTGTAAATGCTTTACAAGACTGAGGAGTTTTGTTGTATACATAAGACAGTTCTCAATGAGTTAGAAGTCTTTTCAAAAAATCTTTTCAAAAATGTTCACTATTTTAGAAAGCCTCAGGCTTTGGTTCATCTTGGGACACCCAGTTGCCTTAAACTAGGCTCGGCAGCAAAATGGTGCATGAAATTGGTTGCCACTTTGTTAAAGTCTGGCTTTGCACGCTGTAGTTAAGCTTCCAGAAGAAAACTTCAACTTTCTTCACCGTAACCTCACTCTTACAGTTGTAGGCTGTGAATACATTGGCACCCAACCTATGATCCAAAAGGTTTTCTTATTAACAAGTTTTCCTGTTAAATTTCAGGGTTGTAAGGTTAGGTTCCAAACTCTGGGGAGTTTTTCTGTTTCATCGGAAGACTCTGAGCTCTGTTATTAGGACTGTTGATTTTGGCTGGTAATTGCAATCAAAGCTGAATAATTAAAAAAAGCAGCAGTGGTTCAAAATGATTGCCAGTTGTAATTACAAACCAAAATCAACAATCCTACAGCCTATTGGCACCATCTGATTTTTTTCTGCTCATTACAACTACACTTCCCCCATTTCCTCTTCTCGCTCAGCACTGGACACCTTCACTTGCTGCCCTCGCAGGGCATCACAGCTGGGCTCTTACAGGGGGCTGTTGTTAGCAGAGTGTCTCCTGTTACAGGCATTCTGTCCACGTATAATGGCTTTGTCATCTCTTCTCCCGAGAACCTGTCATATGAAAAATGCCTCTTGTTGAAGGAAACATCGGGTAGCCAACTGAATTGATTAAAAAACTTTTATTATTGTTTGTAAAACTGACAGCTGGAAAATTGATTCTCAGTTAACAGTTCTAATTTCTATTACTGTGTATCTAACTCCTCTTTGAACTCAGATTTCTCATTTAATAACTTGAATATATTCTTTTTTGCCTATGTGTCATATCCTGGATTTGCATAATGAGATTTGAAAGCATGTCCAGAGGTAAAGAACCCCTAAAATAACCTAGATTATGTTGAAGGAGACAAGGAGACATTAACATATAGAAGCCAGAAGAGAGTGAAGAATAGCTTTTTCATGGCTGTTAAATATTCTGCAAGTTTACAGTATCATCTAATATGACATTTCATCATGGGCTACAGAAGCAAAACAATTATAGCATAGGACATTACAAGCAAATAGTCCAAAGTATAAAAACAGAAGAAGCAAAAAGGAAGATAGTTTTGAATATTATTATTCAGACTGGTCCAGAGCCATATTGTAACCTCCTTCAGCTGCCCAAGTATCCCATTCCTAGGCCTGTACCTAGGTTTAGGTTCAATTTTCTGCTTTCCGGAAAAAAACCAAACCAGAACTGGTTTCTAGTAATTTTTGACTAACTCTGGTGATGTAAGAGCAAGTATATACTTTTTATCATGTTGAAATTCTTGCAGAAATGTTCAGGGGAATGAAATGACTGAAAAACTACTTAGATTTTGTGACATTCAGCCCCGTGACTTTCAGTACTGCATCTGAAGCAGCTTCTCACTAGTCAAGACTTCCCTCTCAGGAAAAAAGTAAAGAAAAGGCTTCTTGTTCAATATAATCTGTGGAGATATAGGACTTTACCTGTAACCTCTTCAGTTTGAGAGTGAAGAAGCAGATTACCAGCCCCAAGCTGCAAGGCTGCAGGTGGTAATGAAAATCACTTTCGTAAGATGAAAATGAACTACAGAACTGAGGTGGTGATGGGGTGAAAAGAACATTGTCTCTTGTAGTGTCTAGCATTTGGGTGGCAACTTTTGTAATCCTTCGTGAAATATCTAATGTTGCTAGCTGATGTCAAGAAGTGACTGAGCACTAGGCAGAGAACAAATATAACTATAAACAGATCAGACAAATTGGTGTATATTTAGTAAACACAGTTATTCAGCTGCGCCACCTTCCTGCTGTGAAACACCCCCCCCATCACAATATATTCTTAGGATTAAACATTCTTATTTGCTTTTCCTTTTATTATATGTTAGGAATTTGAAATTTATTCTTAAAATTCCATATTAAAGAATTGACCTAATAATTTTAATAGCATGGTAGAGACTAATTTATTTGATATGTTCTGTGGTACTTTGTATTCAAACATTTGCATAGTGGAGCATTTTCTTTTCTGTTTGTTTTTGTGGGAAGAAGTCAAAAAAGGTGTATTGTGTTTATGGGAACACAGTCGTCTTCTCTGTGTGCGTGCTTTATATTTGATGTGATGGGGAAGAAACAACAATAATGATGTTAGATTTGATAACGCCACATAAATGATGAAAAGGAGCCCACACTTTGAAAATAAAACTGATTGAAATTCAATCTGATTGGCTCCCATTAATCTTAATTGTAATTCCGTATTTCACTTTAATAGGCTGCTAAATTTTAGGAAGCTGTGTTATTGTTCTTATATACTTGGTTAATTTTTAATTCACAAAGTTTTTCTGACTTCTGTATCTGGAAAGGATTGGCAACATTTTTATTTTCTATATGGGTGAATCAGCATCTCTCTGATTCAAAGCAGCCAGAGAAAATGCAGAAAGTTGTGTTTAAGGGCAGGTTTCTGTACCTGGGGTAAGTTTGGTGGAAGGGAAGGTTTATTTTTGTAGTTCAGCTTTTAAACCAAAAAAAAAATCTTTCAGTACACAAGGAACAGGATACTGGTAAAACAAACTGCCCATATGCATTTCTTCAGGAAACTGTGCTCAGCTGTGTAATGTCCAAAAGGAAGACCTGGCAGCTGTAATGCAGTACCTGTGAGGACAAAATTATCAACCTTTCTGCTTTCACTGACCTCAAGGAGAGTCAAGCGTTCTCTGCACTTTGCAGGATTGAATCCTTTGTAAACTTGCTTGTGATTAATATATGTTATGAATATCTATTAAATGTTACAGTAGGTTGATAACACCCAGCTATATCACTCATTTATTAAAAGAAACTGTTCAGTCACAGTCTGAGCAGGGGGGTGAGAGAGCAACTCAACTGCAGTTAGATTGATGATACTTCTAAAAATTGTCCAAGCATGTGTGCAAGAACCTGTCAAAATAAGAGTTTAATAAATGAGAAAGTGAAGGACAGGTAACTTTCCCAATATACAAAAGTTGTGCACATGCACGTGCATGCTTCATTTATTCCCTGCTCCCTAACAGGTAAACAATACAGAAAGGGAGTTTGTTTGCCATTTTTGAGCTAGATTGTCTGGAAAAGAAATTTGCCAAGTCAGTTATTACTGAGGTTACGGCAGCATGCAGCGTGGTATCACTGAAGAACGCTTTCACATCAGCAAATCTGTACCAAGCTCAGTTTAGTGGTTCTTGCCTGTTGCTCCAAGAACCTGCTCCGGTCTTTTGGGCAGCTTCAGAAGTAGCAGGGTTTGTCCCCTGGGAGGAGAGGCTGCTTCTGCAGAGGGGATGGGGGAGACAGGGTGAGGAAGCAGGGGGAGACGCATGCCTGAGATCAGGGAGCAATGGATGCTATGGCGTTGCCTACCCCAGGCAGCCCCATCCTCCCTCCACAGCAGCAGCAGCCACCCCTGGCGTTGGTGTAGGCAAAGTGGGCATGGAACTCATAGGAGATCTGCACTTTTCAGAGATCTGTTGCCCAAGGTAAGTGTTGAATGTGCTTTTGTCTGAAGCTGACCCTGTTTATAACAGAACTGGTGGGGTACCGTGGTGCTATAAAGCTCTCAAAGGCAACAGGAAATGTGAGATAGCAAATAATTTTTCATTTTCCTCCCTACTGATAACCTGGAGGTGTTTGCGGTGAATATTTGGTAAACTAGATGAGGCACAAATTTTGAAAAAGAATGTGCCTAGACATAGGGATTGAAAGCTACATTTAGGCACTTACCTGATACGGAACAGACACCATCATCTTAGTTTTAGGCTTTGACTGTGTAAATCTCTGACAGCAAAATACAGAATCATAGAATAGAGTGGTTAGAGTTGGAAGGGACCTTAAAGATCATCGAGTTCCAACCCCCCTGCCATGGGCAGGGACACCTCCCACTAGACCAGATTGCTCAAAGCCCCATCCAGCCTGGCCTTAAACACTTCCAGGGATGGGGCATAAAACACTTGGAAATGGCACCCAAGCAGAAAAGGGCTGTTGGCTGAGTGGTTCTTAGTGCCTGAGCACTCCATAAAGAGGGTCTTTTCTGTTCAGTAATCTGCTCCAATTGCTCTTTCATAGCTACAGAAGTTATTCCATTCATGATTACAGTAAGGGGCTTGACACAGTCCACACTTCTAATAAACTGCTACAATACTTCTTTATCAGCTAGTTTTATTCATTACTGACCTCTTGTTTCACAACATAATTCATATGTAAAGCTCCTAAAAGGTTACTGAGTAAATACCTGGGAGTACAACCTCCTCTGTATTGCATGTTTTGACATTATTAGTACTAATGTGATTGCAGCTCTGCCATCTTTTCTTAGTAAGTGAGCTATTGGTAATTTATGGTAAAATGCTGTATTGCTAAGTTTTGGGGTTCCAGGATTTTGCTAGAAAAAAGATTGTAAACACTGAGTGAACTTATTCTTTGCTTTAATCTCTTTCTGTTCTTGAAGCTGTGGTTGTATGTGACTTGGTATGATGTGCTATGTAGTTGACTGAAGGTCCTGCCCTCCAGATGATTGTGACTAACTGTGTTCTGTTTTATGAACATTAAGAAAACGTCCTGGAAGCTGGCTGGCTAACCTTGGCATTTATTGCCCTTTGAAAGGACAGTGTCAGGGCCATAAGGGCACCCAAAGGCCTCTGTTGCCGTC
Organism: Numenius arquata; assembly: GCF_964106895.1. Lineage (NCBI taxonomy): Eukaryota > Metazoa > Chordata > Aves > Charadriiformes > Scolopacidae > Numenius > Numenius arquata. The sequence goes on from NC_133582.1 coordinate 7,161,378, forward strand.
ACCACACATGAACTTCCTGCCCATGGGCAAGGAACCCCATTTCAGCACAGACATCCTGACTGAGACATGTTGGGTGTAGTTCTGTCTCCACCTGTCTTGGCTTCCTGATGGGATTTTCTGGAGGGACCCCAGACCTATGCTCCAGTCAGGTCCACATCCCTGCCTCCCTCTGTTCCCAAAAGGTCTTCCAGGATGGACCCCAGGTCTGACTTATTCACCTTGTCTGATGGCCAACTGCTGGTTGATGCCTGTTGCAGTCATCGGGCTCCCTCTTCTCAGGGTCAGCACCCTGGTAAGAAAGGGCACTGCCTGTTCTGTGGTCCCCTTGGCGCCCATGTGCTCCTCTTCCCTCAGGAACAGCCCAGCTTCCCCGGAGGCAGTATTTTCTGTCTCAGTTGGCTCAGGCAGCTGGTCGTTATACAATGACCTCTTTGAATTGCCTGCCCCAAGTCTCATTGGCAGGAGCAGGAGCCTTTGATGATTTGATAAATCCAAAATAGATGAGGGTCACTCTGCGGTCATGGTCAGGTTGGCTAGGAACATCTGCTTCATCTAATGGCATTTGGTGCCTTCTATGGGGAGGTGGATTTGTCCGGGCATGTGACATATTTAGAGAGTGTGAGTCATTAACATCTGAAAGGACTTTAGTGCCCTCATGTCGTGTGCTTGGCATTGGCGTTATATGTAAGTGAAAACAGTATGCTGAGCCATATTGGAAACACTCACACCATTGTGCCCGCAGAAGCATTGGAATATCTCAGCAATCACTTTTCATGGCTCAGTTTGCCCCTCGGAGAGTGAGGAATAATAACTTATTATCAAGTTCTGTGAGATATGAATAATGTTCAGTTCTTCCCTGTTCCCTGCATAATTTCTCCTGAAATTGTGCTGTGATTTCTGCTGCACACTTTAATGCATGGTAAATTAAATGTATTTCTGGCAAAGGAAAAACAATCCCCAAACAAACCAACAGCCCTCAAACAAACTAAATGAATTGTTTAATAATTTACCTTGATGGAAGAGGAACATGGATGTGAAAAAGTTAACCCATCAGGGAAAGCAGTATCAGCAGTAAAGAACAGTAATCAACGTGAAATAATCACCGCAGTACCCGAGTGCTTGTTCAAAAAATGCTTGCTCAAAATCCAAAAGTCCGCACCAAGTCCCAGCCTCCTCCTGGCAGGATAGAGGTCACAGCGTGTCACTTTCTGTCATCTTGGCAGAAATTGCATAATATGAGTTAAGAAATGTAATGAGAAAAAAATGGCTGAAGTCCAAGTTTGGGGTACGTGCCATTCGTAACGAGAGTATCCTGTTCAGAAAAATGACTCCTATTCATGAAAGATTTAAGCCAACACTAGATAGATTTTTAGTGTAGGTTACATAGGAGGCTGTACAATATAGTTTCCTCTCCTAAACTGAACAAACTTTGCATTCATCAATAGGGGTTTCTTGGCACGCAAGTGGTATTCAGGAGCGCACAGGGGAGGGGAAAGGTGGGCCAGAATCCAGGTGAAGAATGAGGGGTACTTGGCACTGACACAAATGATACCAAAACTGCTGATTAAGGGAGGAAAAATGTAAATCACTTTTAATGTCTTTTGAAGAAAGGTGCCCAAGTTAAAGTTGCCTTGAAGGCATATGACCCAGGCTGACATTGCTTTGGCAGCAGAATGTGAAGGGTGTGTGTGCAGGGATGAAATGTCCTTTGATGAAGAATGTTCACAAACAGCCTTTCTGACAATGACAGCAATGTGAGTACCTTTGAAGCTCCAGTTACTTTTTCTGTCTCTGGACAAAGAGAATCAGGTACGATTTATTAATTATGAAGCAAAAATGGATCTCATTTTCTACCCATGGGTGTATTTTACTCCCCCAATTTCTTCAAAAGTGGTAGCTAAACGTAGCACTATCTCTGAGCTTGTACTGGTTCAAGGCCTTTTTTTTTTCCTGGGGGAGGAGCTGATACTGAACCATCGTTGTGAAATCATTGTTATGCCCAGATTGGGACTGACCCAGCAGATAGTTACTGCTTCAAAATACTGACTTGACCATGAAGTGTCATCTCTGCTGGGGAGCTATTGACTGTGGGGGCTGTATGTACCTTGAAGGGTACACAAGGCCATCTCACATAGACCCTCTCTGCTCCTACCCCTCCTCTGACTCTCCCTGATCCTGGGTTTCCCCAGTGTGGGCAGTAGCCCTTGTTTCTGTACCACGATACTAGGCTGTGCTGCTTGGTGGATGCTCATGGGTCCTTGTCAATGCAGGTACTTTTTGTAGCTCTGTTTTTTGGGTCTCCCTTCTCTTACAATAGAGAGCAAAGTGTTTTTTTTACAGCAGAGCCCTGTATATGTCTTTCGGACCTTTGCAGTCCTGGGGGGTACATCACTGTATAAATGTATATGAGTTCCTGTACATCTGGGATGTAAGCATATAGCAGAGGGGTAATTTTTTTCCTCTCTGTCTCTTCTGCTCAACTTCTACAGCCAGCAGCACCCTCAGGGTGCCGCAGTTTCTCTCCATCTTCTCAAGCCAGACGTGAGGAGCAGGAGGACCCTGTGGGGCTGCGCTGCATGTGTGGAGGGTGCCAGCACTACTGGGGGAGCAGGGACCGTCCCTCTGGCTGAACTGTGCCCTGAGGTTTTGCCTTCGTCAAGTGCCCATTGCTATTTTTAAATGCAGCATTTTTCAGTGTTAAATGCTTTGAGGGATTGCTGGACCTAATAATGATCTGTTACGGGCTTGAACTGGGACCCCAACTAGGAGGACTTCAGTCCCAGTTTAAACTGAGCTAAGACTGGACTGAAAACGTGCCGGTTCAGCTCCCACCTGCAGGCTGTGTTCATTTCTGAAAACGGTGTCCCGCTACTCACGCTCGAGTCTCCAAAGGGTGGAAAGCAGCTGCCGGCGCTGGGTGGGTTGATTATATTCTGCAGCAGCAGTTCCAGCCTGAAGAGCTTTAATTTCTCCTGGTGCTCTTCTGTGCAGATTGAAAGCTTCATGGACTATCATCACCATCCGCAGCCGTGGGAGCAGGAGAATTAGAAATGGGCTCTTTACGGAGGCTCCCAGGGTCCTGCTGGGAGAACAGGATAATTTCAAGGTGGAGGAGAGAGATTTGCTGGCTGTGTCTGGGAACTGCTCCTGACTTTACCCACGCCTGTCCTCTGTGGCTTGCTGTGGAGGTGAATGCTGGGACTCATGGCAGTCGTCCTGAAGGGCAGGACTTGGGTTTGATTTCATCTTACAAGGATTAGAGGTTTTTTTTCTTCACTAATTCAGAAAATTCAACAGTGCCAAGTTTACCTGTGAGCAAAGAGCTCCCTAGAAAGGCATAAGCCCGCTACTTGCCAACGCACTGTTTTGGCTTGTTGGGTCTATCCTTTGCAGTTTCTTTGTGTGCTGCCTCCTGGGTAAAAGGAGCTCTTTATTTAACCTTGGGCTGACCAGTTACACAGGAATAAATTGAATCCCTCCTGACTTCTGCTTTCCAATATATGTTTTTTAGAAACCCAAACTGAGACCTTTTCTCTTTTGCAGAAACCTTAATAACATTCCATAGCCTCTAAATTCTTGGCTCAGAAATGTATTTTCTTTCTGAAGACTTTCCTGACTTTCAATAATGAGGGAACTGCCTGCCCCAAGCATAGAAATACAGCAGTGCTTTCTTTTTTTGGTGGATATTCATTAAAAACTGGTCTCTAAATAAAAGGTTAATAGCTTGTGACCTGGATATACCAGCAAGGAAGCTTACTAGTACAGTTTGCTTAGTCCTAGGTGGAAAAAATTTCTTTATTTATTGGTAACCTACAAAAAGGAAATTTGTAGAACCTGTTTGGATATTCAGGGAGATGTTCATTGCTTTATTGCCAATTTAACATTACCATTTAATGTACACAGTATGTGGGCTTGTCTTCCATATTTTGCAATAGATGCAGTGTAAGAATCATAATATATCACTTTCACAAGCAATTTAGCACGACATAAGGGAGGAAATGTAGCTGTACTGCCTTAGTACTTATTTTCTAATAAAATTCTAATAGATTTTGGGTTAATGACACAGAAGATGACATTTATGTCCTAAGTCTTTTTTTTTTTTTTTAATCTGTAGCAGCACAATGAAGGAGGAAGTTACAGGACCAGATGATAAGATAATGCACTCCTTGCTTTTGTACAATAAAGTATCCTTATAAAAAGCTAGCTTGCCTTTGATGGTTAGCTAGTGTCTCACTGTGAGATAGGACCTGGCAGGCCAGAGTCAGTAAAGCTAGTTAGGCTTCCCTTCACTAGAGATTGATTTGTTCCTTACTTGAAAGAAGATCTACTTTAACCCCCCAACAAGTTAAGATAAGACTTTTTAAAGAGAAAGGCAGGAAAAGCAACAATCATTTTTTTTCTGTGGTTAATAAAGGAAGAAGATTAAAAAGACTCCCCTGTTGATAAGATCTAACCATTTATGTTCCTGTGTGATGAAAGGTGAATACCTATTTAAGATTTATTTAGGATTTTGTCATCTATAATGAATCTAAAGGGCACAACAATTTGTCTTAACATTCTGTAATGCAATGAAGCTCATTTTAACAAATAACTGTATAAATAACACATTTACTAAGCCCCTCGGTTGACTGATCTTGTGCTTGAGCTGTAAAACATTTATAATTGATAACAGAGTGAAGCTGAAATAGCAGAATGGATTATTTTCTTTATAGAAGAATCAAAAAAGAGTGTAAGGCACTTGTAGCCACATGTGAATGTTTCTTTAAAACTTGCTGTGCATCTATGCAGTCGTATTTCATGCTCCTCAAACTAACTGTGAGAATTATCACTGATTACTTTGGACACGACACTGGACAATATCTAGTTTGAAGAGGAGGCTCTTCAAGTTCTTTACAACTTAAATGAAGCAAGCACCACAATATTTCTCTGAAATGTCATAGTACTCTGATTTCCAGAGGCAGAAAGAAGAATTCTTGTTTTCTGATCCCTTAGTTCATTTTTTTTTGCTTCTAGCCAATACTCAATTTGGTACAAAAAAATGATCATGTCTGTACAACAGAAGTAAAAGAATATTGAGGGTGGATTTGCTGTTTATAGGATTGTGCAACCAATCAAAAAAGTTCTGAGACCCTGGTGCTATCACCCGTGACTTTCTTTTCGGTTCTCAATGGTTGTGTTTGAGTCCTCCTCCTGTGCCATACCAATTCAATGTATGTGATCTTTGAGCAGATATTTGTGTTTTCATGAGCTACTTAGCTCATTTTTGGACAATTGGGAAACAGGAAATAAATAACGTTAGAATACAGGATAAAAATATGCCCGGTACAAGGATTAGGCAAGCTTCCCACACAATTGTACCAAAGCATCCCTTTTCTGAGCTTTGCCTACCTGTGAAGTATGAGTGTGAGTAGAAGATCGAAACTTTAGTTTCTGGTGCAGAGGATATACTTTCTTCAGCAGTTCGGTTTGGCTGCACTGGAGAATAGAATACAGTCAGTGTCCAACTGTATAAGTACTAAGATTTTGTTGTAAGATATCTCAAAAGATCTTCAGAAGTTTAAAGGAAATAATCTGAATTCAGAGTGTATATTAAATTATCAACTATCTAATAAGTGTGCTACTTCCCAGCTGGGATCCTTCTGGTACCTTCATTCATTTTCAACCAGTGTAATTAAAGACGAAAGGTGTAACACTGATGATCCTTCTCTAGAGATCTCATCAGTTTAATTCTAGAAATATCAATGGAAAGGGAATATCATATAAATTATTCAGACTTAATTGGACACCTGCTGGAGGTCAAGCAAAACAACCAAGGTCTACTGAAATAGGGATTGCCTTCTGTAATTCAGTAATTTGGTAGGAGGGAATTTGGCAAGGCAATGCAATCTTTGTCTCATATCCATTAAAACCAAACCAGATCTGGCTAGCAGAGAAAACACTAAGAAAGAAGTGGAAAACAAGAAGAGCAAACAGGAACGTGCTTAAAATCTCACCGTGAGAACTGATAACTTCATGCATGCGGTGAAGTGAAGCAAAAACTACAGTGTCAGGGTTGCATTAAATAGGTTCCTACTGGTGCAACAAGGGTGTGCAGAACTATTTCTGGTGTAACACAACTTCCTTATAACCTTCCACTCAGAAAGTATGCCATAGCTGATGAGTGAAAGGAGATTATTTGTTTTTTTCAGTTGTGATTTTAAATCACATCAGCATATTTTGATGTAGTAAAAAAAAAAAAAAAAAAGGATGACTCCCTTTTAAAATAATTTTTCATCTGGTGCTGTCAAAAATCGTTTTTCATTGTGGTGATGTCACCAGACCCACTTGATCTGTTTATAGCTGTTATTTAAATTGCTGTTTCCATAAATGTATATGACTGCCCTGAGGGTGTCTATATTTGTTACAGAAGGTGTCTCAGGAATCTTGGAGCAATCTCCCAATCTAATTAAGAGTGCTATAATTACAGCATAAAGAGCTGTGTTACTTATACAAAAGGTTCAAAAATCGTGAGTAAGGCCCCATAATTTGAGGCTGGCCCCCAAATGGGAATATATGTTTTTAAAAAGAGTATATTATGTTTTGAACTCATTTTGAATTTTTGAACTCCCTCTGCCCCTTGCCATAGCTTGTACACGTGTTTGTGTGTGTATGTGCATGTGTGTTTGCTGCTGAAATTCTGCCTATAATGCTACCTCTTCACCATATATTTAGGATAAGGCAGTGCTGGTCCCTACTCTCATTCCTGTCTACCCCCTTATCTTTAGGATCCTGCGAGAATTGTTACTCCACGGATCCTCCTGTACTACCTCATGTTATTCACTCCTTGAGAAGGGGACAAATAGTATCTTGTGTTCTTCTTCCCATGCCTGGAAGGTAAAGAAATGGAAAAAAGGAACACAGGGAGCCTTCCCACACTGGGGGGAAGGGAGGGGTACCTTGAACTTCTTTTTTTGCCTCTTCTTTTTGCTGCTCAGGTGAGAAGTTTATCTCCCTGACTTTACTTTTCCCCAGAGGTGGGGAAGTACATGGTGAATGCAACAACTTCTGAAATGGGACCTCGATTTATCTAGAGATTAAGGACAAAGCTAAGATTTGGTGATAATGGTTTGAACCCACGTGGTGCAGGAAACAGGACTTATTATTGCTTCTGTCAAAGTCGTATTCAAGTTCTGCATGTACAAAAGGTGCTCAGTTATGACAAAAGGTGGATACAATATATGTCGGTCTTCCAGACAAAACAGAATAGAGAAACTCTGCTTGGGTAGACTAATACAAGAGTTAATCTCTATTTTTCTTAGCAGTTTGCTATATCTTAACTAATCCATGGAATAACATTCCAGTTATTCCTGGAATTTCAATCAGTGAATTACCATTGATCATCACCACATCTTGCAAGGCAATTTGAAAGTTTAGCCTCGGAAATGGCTGTGTTACAGCTTGATATAGGAGCTTCTGCCTGTGGATGGAAATATTTTTTATTTCCCTCCTCATGGCCATGACATAAGTAAAGAAATCATCTAGCGCTCCCTCCCCTCCAGTAGCAGGGAGCTGCCTCGCCACAGAATGTTCTTTGCTGTGACACTTCAAAGAGATATTGTACTAATTGAGATGGATTTTTTTAAAAGGATAAGAAGCTTTCAAATATTCTTTTAGATCCCTATAAATGTTTCCTCATACTTCAGCCTCTGACTCATCCCCTGAATTGCATGGCATCATTGCATATACTCTTCTACTTGCAACCCTCCTGCAATAATTTCTGCTTTTTTTTTTTTTATCAGCTGACTCGAGGTCCTTGGGTGCTTTTCTCCCTTTGTGATGTTGGTAACTTTCAAAGAGACAAGATTATCTAGTAGTGATTAATCGGAGATTCCAAGGTTGGCAAGACATTTTCTCATTCTAATAGGCATGTCTGTTACTCAATTTTCTTTCCTCAGTTTTGACTCCATGGAATGATGCTGTTTGTATATCATCCATTCTTGTTGACCGGGCCAACCGCAAAGACCACATATCCCCATTCTTACCTCTTGTTTGCACGTTGTCTACATTGCACTTGAGCAGTGAGGTTCTCAAGTAGCCTCCTCTGGTTATTAAGGACTATATTTTTAAGCTGGAGACTGTGGGTGTCGTTCCACTGGACTCTTGCTGTTCTTTGGCACAGTCTTTTGGAATAATGCAAAACTAGCACCAGAATGGGGAGTCTAATGTTATCTAAATACAGGCAAGTCATCTTTTCTTGTCATCTAAGCTTCAGCTGTAGTCAATAGACAGAGAAACAGGTACCACAGTGAGTAGATCATTTTGTCCTAAAAGAGGAGTCTAAATAGGAAAAATTGTCCTCTTCAGGTACTCATAGTCCTTCCCTTGCACCTAGGGGAACTGCCATGTCTGGTTTGCACAGCCTAACTTTAAAAACACATCAGGCCTATGCCTTCACTATCTCGTTTTCCTCCACTGAGCAAGTCCTCACTGAACGTAATGGAGCACCAAGACTGGGATCTCTGCTCCAGGTCCAGCTCCTCCTGTCTGGCTGGTGGCACACACCAGGTATCAGGTTTAAGAGGTGTGGAGGGTGGTTTATTGCCCGAGCGAGACAGTGCTCTGGAGCCTGGAGCTTCAGCTCATTAAGAGAAAACTATCTTTTATCTGGGAATATTGCTACTTATGTTTTGTTCTTTTGTTCAGGATGCAGATGTCAAGTATTAGCAGTACGTCTTCGTCACATCGGCCAAACGCCATTCCTGTTTCATCAACCTTCTGTAGAATGGCACAGGGATACTACACAATTCCCCCGGGTTCAGCCAACCACAGTGCCTCAAAATATAAACCATATTCTGCTACAAGTTCTTTTTTTCTTGATAAACATAGCCAGACCCTGAGAACTACATATTAACATATTAACACTAGTGGGACAATTGTATTGCTAAGCCTTAACAGTGTAATTAAGCCTTTTTTGTTAAAATTCCTCGGTTCCAGAAGTTTCCCTTGTACTGACAGTTTAAGAAGGTGAATTTGTCCTTGAGAGGACACAGTTCTTCCCTCTAAACTTCATACATTTTTCTAGAACTCCCCTACATTATACTTAGGTATTTCAATGTTGTAACGTATAGCATCGGCTCGGTTCAGCAAAGCTATTGAGTTATTGTGCTGGTTAATATAGTGAAATTTATACAAGTTTAATCACATTTATTATCCCTGACAACAATGTAGATGTTCTGAATGCTAAGTGAATTTTTTATAAAGAATATAATTAATTTTTCCGGCCCTGTCCAAAAATGCTTAGTGGTCAGTTCTGCCACTGAAATATATTTAATAATATGTAAATCTGGCATTTTGGGAAGTAATTAAAAATAAAGTTGCTGTAATTTTAAATTCAGCTAATATCTGTATTGCTCCTATCTGAAGTGGTACTAGGCTAAGTGCTTGAACTAATCGATTTTTAAAAGGGTTTGGTTAGTGATCTCAGGGGAAATAAGGTAGGTTGTATGAAAACATATTAATTATAGAGCCTTCTTTTTTAATGATGCATGCCCTTTTTAGAGTACAATATATTGATGTAGCAACTTCTTCAACTTAAATCACCCAACAAACCTTTCTAGTTTTGTATCATCTATCTTGATTGTTCGCTATATTTATTACAGAATGAAAATAAGATTTTAGATTTTTAATTATTAGCTATAAAGGATTCCAGAGTAGCTCAATTAATTAATTTATTTGTAAAAAGTATACAACTTCAGCAAATTTTTGCTGACTAGGAAATTTGCCTTTCTCAAAGATTAGTATTACTTTCCCCTTCAGTGTTTTTTATTTTGCTCTCAAGCGTACAGAAAGCTTATTCATGAAAAAGTTTCAACTCTTCTATTAATATTTTTAATTATTTTTGGAATGTGCCTGTTGAAGTGAATCAATATTTTAGGATTTAAAAAAATAAAGCTGTTGTATTTAATGCAGAGATAAATACTATGCCTAGCTCCCAGACTGGAGTGAAATATCAGATTATCTGGTGTGGAGAGGCTGGGGTTTTGCCTGCAGAATGCAGGGCAAGGCTGTACATGCTTCCAGGGAATAGGGGCAAAGTTGTTCCTGATGGTAAAGCCCTTTGCTGGTGGAAGCTGACTGCTCGCGGTCATGGTGAGACACGGCAGAAGCTGCTCTGCAGGTAGATGGACGGGAAGTCGGGATTTATGGGGGTTGGAACTCGATGATCTTTAAGGTTCCTTCCAACCCGAACCATTCCATGATTCTATGATTTAGCGTGGGGATGGCATGGGCAAAGGGCACAGCCTGCTGATCTAAGTGAGACAGGATGCACAGAGAGAGAGAGTGCTGAGGTGGAGCTGCCTGCACCTTTCTCCTCCAGTGAGTGCAAAAGGGCATTGGGTATCTAAAAACTTTAGTTTACTGGGACACGTCTTTGAATACAATAGCTTTGAAACTGAGATAATTTGAGTCTGCTACATAAGAACAAAAATGAAAAGCTTTGAAAACAACTGTTTCTCTTCACCATTGCTCCTCAAAGGACAGGTCCTTTCCTCCAGCTCTGCTCTCAGTTTTAGTGGCTTCCCAGGTGTCCTGGTTTGAGGTAGAACAGAACCAACTTTCTTTTCAGTAATTTCATTTTTCAGTTAAGTCTTTTCTAACTAGCGGCACTCTCTGACATTAATAGCATATTTTTCAGACACTGTCCACTTCCAGAGTGATAAGACCTGATATTTATAATTCATACCAAGGAATGGTACACAGAGAGACTCTTGCTTGTACTTATTGCTGTAACAACCAAGATCAGCTAACTTTGTTATGTGCCATATTGAGGGTCAGAAGTGGAAGAACATAAAGGGGTCCCACCTGCAAGGAGGACCAGACAGGACAAGTGACCCAAAACTGACCAATAGGGTATTCCATCCCATCTACCCCATGCTCAGTATAAAAGCTGAGGGACCAAAGGGTCAGCCCTTTCTTCAGTGGCCAGCATCTAAGGAGGTCTCTGTCTGTTTGTCTGCCTTTGATCCCTATCTGTGCATTCCTGAATCCAGCTCCTAAATCCATTTCTGGTCCATCGCTGAGTCCAGTCTGGGACTTTCCCAGTGCCTGCCAGTGCTGTGATAGTCATCCTGGAGCTCGATACTGGTTTTTCATGCATTGTATATATTTCATTACTTTCTTATGGATATTATTATCTTTTCTTTTTATTATTAATGTTTCAGTCAGTTAGTTTAGTTTTCAGTTTAGTTTTGTTTTCAACCCATAAGTCTCCCTCTCTTCTTTATTCTCTCTCCTTTCTCTTCTGTTACTTGGGAGAAGAGACCAACCCACACCTCTCTACACCCTCCTTTCAGGGAGTTGTGGAGAGCGAGAAGGTCTCCCCTCAGCCTCCTTTTCTCCAGGCTGAACAATCCCAGCTCCCTCCGCTGCTCCTCGTAAGACTTGTGCTCTAGACCCCTCACCAGCTTTGTTGCCCTTCTCCAGCACCTCAATTTCTTTCTTGTAGTGAGGGGCCCAAAACAACACAGTATTCGAGGTGGGACCTCACATATAGGGACCAGCTTTCCTGTTTTGTGCAATAGATGCTGCAGTAAGGATTGAAGGGTGTATTTTGGTAATACTTTTTCTTCAAACTCACTAAACTAAGGTTCCCTGACCTTTTTTTTTTGGGGGGGGAGGGACACACACATTTCAAAGAGGATGCTAGTGTACGAATATCTCCACTGCTAGCTGTGATCCCATGCTGTCTTTGTGACAAATGAAATCCCTACTTACACAGGTAAGACAATATTAGGCAGACATTTCAGTAATTTTTAATGATCTTTGCAGCTAAGAAAGAGGGTCTTGTGTGATGGGACTGGTCAAATTCTTCACAGACCGTCAGAGAATGTAGCTTTTAGGTAAAAGAAAATTATGTGAATACTTCTATCTGACTATCCTGTCTAAAAGTGAGATGTGTGAATTTTAAGTATCTCTGTAACTGATTAAACAATAGAATTTTCTTTGCATTCAGATAATCAAACTCTTGAGGTGTTTACCTGAGCTTAGCAAGGTGGTGTCTGGAGAGGGGAGTACCTGCAACATATCTGAAGATGCCCATATTATCAGTCCCATTATTAATGTCGAGATGTGGATGACAGAAAATATGTGTTTCAGAAGATGGTTGTGCTAATTTGTCAGCACAGGAGATCCTCTGCTTCCTTTTCCCATTGCAGTCTGGCTGTGTGATCCTGTCTGTTTTCTTTTGCTGCCTCTGAAGCCAGTCTGACCCCTTGATGAGACATTTCGGCTTATTCGACAGGCAGAAAATTATCTCCCTTTTTTGCTTGCTGAGTGAGCTGAATTGACTCATCAAACTGTTGGAGCTAGCACAAAGGAAGTGGTAAGTACACACAGCTGGGAGGGAGAAAAAGGGGAAGCTGAACCATATTTTTAGTGGTAGGAAGTTGTTCGACCAGCTCAGCACTCTTGTGAAAGCTCATTCTCGGTGAAGAACCCCCGTGTCATATTCACTCTGCCTCTGGTCTGGTGAAACCTGAATATCTTGGCTGCCAAGGCTGGTGGTTCTGCAGAAGTGTTTGCTAGGAGAAAGGTCGTTTGATTTAAGTGAGTCCCTTGGTGGAGATGTCACTGGCGATGAATATTGATGGATTGGAGCTAATTACCTAGTCTTAGTGCATAACCTTTTAGCTCTTATATGTATTTTTATAAACGTAAAACTGGCTATAATTTGTTGATTCTTGCAAAGGATTTTGCCATTTGCACTTCAAAAACATTCATGGAGCTCCAGAAGTTTTTGTTAAAACTACAGATGTATCCACTTACTATATCTGTTAATCACGTGAACAGGATGGGAATCTGCAATGCTAAATAATGTCAGACTTTCTGAGGAGTGTGCTTGCTGGAAAAATACAGAGCCACAGAGAAGCGAGCATATTGGAGAGGTTTATTTTTGTCACTATAGATGAATGCTACTGAATATGTCAAGATTTTCAAATTTTACAGTGTTCAGCAGCCACCATGAAAAAAAAAAAAAGCAGCAGATTTTAAAAATAAACCAGCTCCTGTCTATGCACTAAAGAAAGGGGCAAGATTTTGAAACTATATTGAGTACCTTTACATATGGTTCTTCTGGGTAGTTTTCAAATATGGTAAATGCTAAGGTTTCAAGCTCTTCAAAAAATCAGGCTTAAGCTCTCCATCCCATGCTGAAGAGCGTCCACACAGAAGTAGTGCAGAATCGACTACCTGTTTACCACAATAGAACAAATGATTTACCCTGATTCAGGCTGGAATGGATCAAAACTATAAAAAAGAGGAGGTGTGGGTGACCTTCAGTGAAATGTTTCATTTCCCTGAAAAAAGCTCAAAGAATGACAAAGTAACAAAGATCAAATCATGGATAAAAGATAGGTATTTTAAGAAGTTTTTTAAAGTTCAGTCCCAAGAAGACATTCATAGAAAAACACGTTTCTTTGTAGATGGATTTCTCCTGAGCAACTGGAGTACTTAGCTTCTGATTTGCAAAAATGATAGAAACGTCTTTGAGACTGTAGAATGACAGAGGAAGATGCCTCTGGGAAACTTGTACAATTCTTATACAAGATAATTGTAACTACAGTAATTTATTGCAAGTTTGTTACATGTATAAATGACTATCAGGATTTGGGAAAATAAAGAAAAGAAAAAGGTATTATTAGTAGGTAGGCATTGGGTTGAGGCTGCCCACAAGGGAATACGTGAAATAACTATCCAAGGAGTATGGGCCAAAAAATGGAGGCACTAGAGCTGCTGATGTACAGAATGAAATTGCGTATCACAGAGAGAAGAGTGGTGGGCATGGCTGGAACAGCGAAAGATAGGAAAGGTCAAAACGATCAGAAAAGTGAGAATCAAAGAAATTACCTTCACTCAGTATTTAGCCAGATGATAAACTCTAAATGAAGAAAAAAACCCCAAACAACAAAGGCAGTGGATAAAGCAGTCTTGGAGTCAAAATTATTTTGGAGAAAGATGATGTAAGCCATAATATTGTCAATAGACCACCAGAGCTGGATGTGGTGATAGCTGTGGATTCAGTATTGATTTTAGAAAGATAAATAGCACTGGAAATGTATTTATTTAACTAAATCTTAACTTCTCCAGGATAAATTAGAGAATAAAAGCTGTGAAAAAGTCCATCACCACCTTATTTCTAAGAGTGATCTTACTATTTTTTTGCCCAAGTAGTCATTGAACCAGCAAAAGCTGATGCTATTTTAAGCTTGATTTTGCATGAAGGGAAGACGATTGAGAAACAAGTTTAATAGAAAATTACTTTGAATTGAAGGGCCCTGCTGCCTTTCAGTCTGAATGAAAGGACAGACAAAGGAAAGTCTGCAGAGTTAGTCTGAATGGGAGAAAGGCTCTTCCAATGAAGGGGATGTGGTCAGGGAGAGCAGCAGAGTGAGATATTCATAGACTTGTCTGTGGACAAAACTCAGAAATAAGTTGAGCATGGAAAAGGAGCTTAGAATTTCAGTCCCAAGAAAAAAGGGAAAATATGTTGGAATTGCCTCTGTGTTAATGTTCACTGTAAGGGGTACCCTAGGAATGTCAAATGACCTGTAAGGAGCCATGGACTCATAATGCCATGGCTTCTGGAGGTCAGCTAGTCCAATCTGCTCTCAAAGGACAATCAGCTAGAGCAGATTGCTCAGGACCTTGTTCAGTCAAGTTTTGAATATCTCCAGGGAAGGAGATCCCACAAGCTCTCTGGGCAACCCTTCCAGCAAAAAGATTCTCAACCTTAGCCTTCTTTTTTGTAAGGCTAAAAAACCCCAGTTCTCTGTCTCTTCTCTACATCATGTGATTCAGATGACTAAAAAGAAATAATCTGTATGAAAGAGATCTTGGAGCTGGAACAGGCTGCCCAGAGAGGTTGTGGAGTCTCCTTCTCTGGAGGTACTCAAAACCTGCCTGGTTGCGTTCCTGTCCAGCCTGCTGTAGGAGACCCTGCTTTGGCAGGGGGATTGGACTAGATGATCTGTGAAGGTCCCTTCCAACCCCTACCATTCTGTGATTCTGTGAAAAGTAACCAGAGAAACCTACATCTGTTAGCTGAATACTATATAAAATTCAGAATGTTTTGAGAGAAAGAATAGTTAAGGATGTCAAAACAAGTGAGAAGCTGGATGAAATGTCACAAAGGTTTACCAAAATGGAAATCTGCAAGCCTATCCTCTCACATTCATCCTTATAAATGAAAATTTATTATTTTCTCGGCAAAGGAAATACAGTATACATAGCTACTCAGAATTGCAGTAAAATAGCATATGAAGTTCCTATTAGTTAAACTTGATAATAAGGTTGGTAAAAAAATCCCAAGCTGTCATGAGAGGAACTGGGTAAAAAAGAAGATAGCAATATTTGTGATATAGGGTAGAGGGAAGTTACTGTTAGACTTCCTCTGGCAAAACTGTTGGAATGTATCTCCTACAATCTTTTTGTTAATGTCTGTGTAAAGGCTCAACGCTTAGAACTCAAATTAATTTTGCTGATGGTATGAATCGGAGAGGCATCATTAATGCAGAAGAGGATCATAATTTGACAGTTCCAAAACTGGATGACCTTGAGAACTATGATCACAGAAATGGGATGGAATTTAAAATTCAAAGTACAAGGGTCTCATATAAAGTTTTTCTTCTATGATTTGAGATCTCAGCATTTGAACAGACAGAAGAAAAGAGTTTTTTGCTTGATCAAAGCATGATACAAGTAGCAGAAATGGTGCAACATTACAGAAAGAAAATTCAGTCCTTGGATGTCTCTGCTGAGGAACTGCTAACAGAAGGAGGGCAGAGTGGGTATGACTGGATGAGGAATGTCTTCACTATTGTTGAACAACCGTGGTGACCTGTGTTTAAGAAAGATATCTGGAGCCAGAAAAGCTGCAGAGAAAAGCTGGGAAGGCGGCTGGGGGAGCGGAAAGCAAACAAAAAGACCTTGTCTTCTTTAGCCAAGCAAAATGAAGGCTGAGAAAGTATTTAGTATAGGCCTGTATCACTTGAACATGTAGTTGTCTGAGACTGCTGGGAATGAGACTCTTCCAGTCAGATATTCCTACATCTGCTGATTTCAGCTTCTTTACTACTCACCATGGAATTTCTCTTAAAATGCAGGAGC
The DNA here is from genome assembly GCF_964106895.1 of Numenius arquata. Classification (NCBI taxonomy): domain Eukaryota; kingdom Metazoa; phylum Chordata; class Aves; order Charadriiformes; family Scolopacidae; genus Numenius; species Numenius arquata. The sequence continues at coordinate 7,177,521 of NC_133582.1, forward strand.
TATTCAGAGACTAGGCATGGGGAATTAAAAGAATTTAAGTAAAACAGCATATGCCTAGACACTTTCATCCTGTCTTTAACAGCCATTAGATGCATTTAAGAGGAAAAAGCTGTGGAAAATGTGCAGAGTGAAATCCTGGCTCCAGTGAAGACAATGGTGGAACTGAGTGGTTATAGTTTCCCCCGGCAGTATACCTTGTTTGAAAAAAGTAGCTCAGAGAGAAGTAGTTCATTTTTACTGTCACCTGATCTCTCCATTGTTCACATTCTTTGTTCAAATTTAGAACTGTTAACATAACTGCTTTTTAAAGAATAAAAAGCTGATATTATGAAAGACTAATATCAGGACAAGTCCATTTTTTTTTTTTTTTTTTTAATCTGAACAAATAATTAACAGGAATTAAAAAAAAACCCCACAAGTTCTTAAACACACTTTCTTGGAATGAAATGTTCTTAGATTATGGGAGAGGAGAGGGCTGTAATTTTGCTGTGTCTTTCACTATCACTCAATAAATTTCAAAGATTATTGGAAGCAGGTTCACACAAGACTCTGCTATTTGTCTTTCGAAATATGCACGAACTCTTAGGACAGTTCATCTAAATCACTTTGAAACGCCCAACAGCCCAGTACTGTAATGCAAACAGAACTATTTTATAAATCAGTCAGGATAGCTCATTCTTTAAAAGGTATGCTACATTACTGGAGGCAAAAAGCTCTCTGTTTCATTATATAACAGTGACAATAACTCAATTTAAGTGTATAATGACCCAAGTCAGCAGTCCACAGCAACAAAAATTTAATAGGAACCTTATCTAGTTTGCTGACATGTTCTTCTCTAGAAGGCATTATAGGCTCTTCAGTATACAAAACAATTGGCTCTAATCTTTAATATTGCTAAGCAGCAGGGGGCAAATAGGCATTTTAGCACAGCTTTGCTTTTTATAAACAGCATTTAATATATTCACATGCTCTTAGGCACGGAGCTGTATGTCAAATGTTTCTGAAGTTTGGTCATTAGAACAGGCTCTCTCGAAGCAGAGGAGCGTGTCTGTGCTCCCGCGATGCCCTTTAAAATGGATCGGGTGTCACCACATTGCGAAGGTGGAAGGCTCCAGCGTAGGTCTCCTTCGGGAAGAACATGGTTTCTGAGTATCTCCTGATGTAAATTAAAGCCATGATAAAATGAACGGGCTCCAGAGAACCGTTATAAAGAAAATAACTATTAAATGGAAAACCAAACATAATTTCCTCCCTGTTTCTTTCACAGGTTTTCTACATACTGCTTTTAAAGACTACAGGCTAGTGCCTGTATTGAGAAGGTTGTAATGGCCACTTAGTTTATGATATGGAATATTATTATTGGTATAGTAGTGCTGAGACAAGGAGAGCAACAGATGAATAAGCTGTCAGAAGAAAACTATATTTACATCTCAATTGTGGGTGTTCAAAACTCATTCATTGTATTCATTTAAATGCCATTTTATTTACTTTAACGGTTTACGACACAATCAGAAGACATTAGATATAAATAATTTTTTTATGATTCTGGTCATGCTGCAATGCTTTAACAGTATATATTGACCCTCCATTAAAGAAAGGTGGAAACTAGCATTCAAAAAATCTACTCTTTGCATGAAATGCAAGGTTTTATACAAAAGGCACTGCCTAAGTCATTGAACCCAGTCCCCTGCCATCACAGATTATTGATTTTTAGTTCAGAAGACTCTGTAGCAGATGTGTCTCACACACCTCCTTGCACTCAGGCCCACAGAAATCTTCCCAATTCCCTTTAATACAGTGAAAGCCAATAGTAAAGGAGGAGGCACCCCTAGAAGAGAAATGGGAAAGAAGTGTATACGTGGTAAAAGGAGCTGTGATGAAGGAAACACTGAGAAAGACTGGGAAATCTAGAGCTACGAAACGGAGGGGGAAGGTGTTTGGGTATGCTATGGAGGTCCAAACTCAGTTGAGTCACACCGCATTTGCCATGGGACAATGTCAAAGACACAGACCTGGACAATCATTGCACCTTACCTGACACATGAGGTGAGGTTAATTTTACTTCAAATGTTTGTGATGTAAACAACTACACCTGAGCTAGCCAGCCTAATCTCACTTTTTCCTAATGGTAAAAACCAGGGAATTTTAAGACAAGACCAGTTTCCAATATATACTTTAGGATGGGATGTATTGGGCCATAGAAGTACCTGATTCTCCCCATGGAGTTCTTTTGGGTTTTTTTGATTTAGTTTTTATTTTCATTCTGTGCATAAGAAATAGATTCTGCTAGTCTGGACATTTTCTGTCAGAAATATTATTACAAGACACATCCTCTGCATCCAGCTAGTGCAGACATGGAACTGTCTTCCCATGCATAACGATACAGTCGTGTGTGATAAGTGCTGTCAGTGCTCTGTACTGATAGCTCTGTTTGCCTCCTCCCTTTCTCTTGATTGCTCAGCTGGCAGAATGAGTTCAAAAGGTTTGTGTTTATGCAGACAGTGGTGAAGGGAACAGAAAACTGGGAACTTTCTGAAAAATCATCCTGCGGAAGGAGGATTTTGGGGGTTTCATTCCATTATATTATGTTATTCTTTTCAGTGGCTGCTGACAACTTCCTATTTAGTATTGCCAATCTTTTCTAGTGTTTCTTTTCTACAGAGCTTGTGGGACCTTCTTTTTATTTTATTTTTTGACTACCAAATAGTCAGTCATCTGACACCTTGTGAAATGGGGCCCAAGGACAATGAAGCTGAAAGAGTGAGTCAGGCGAGGATGCTATTTGACAAGATAACTGTGCTGCTCCGGCACCTTGCAGCTGCCAAAGGGGGCAGTTCTGCTCTTGCATTCCCCACTCCATCCCCACTCTCAGTTTTCACTTGGTTCAGTACATCGAAAGGCCAAAGCTAGCTTAGCAAAAGAAAAAAAAAAAAGACAAAAAAAAAAGGAAAGGGGAAAAGTTCATAGAACACCAGGGCTGCTGAAATGAGGCAGCAGGACTGTGTGTGCTGAGGGTTTGTGCCTGCAGAAAGGAGGGGGAACTTCTGAATTCTTAAGCATCTGAAGAAATGAGTAAGAGGCTGCAATGACCTAGGAATGATGAGGTTTACTCAGAAGATGGCCCAGGCAGGTGGGTTTCACTCTGTACTGTCCTGAGGTAGGACTTGCCCCACTCTGCTGACGCTGGGGACACTGGAGGCCTACAGGACTTGAGGAAGGGCTTCTTGAGTGGGTTTGAAGTGTTAGCTGTGTGAGCAGGAGGAAGACTAGAGGCAGAACCTAATGTTTTACATCAGGTTTATCACAAAAGGTAAGTGTGTGAAAGAAAGAAGAGGTGGAAGTGTTTTGGAGGTTATGTTCGTGTTTTTATGAAACCAGTCCCACTGAGTTTCCTTTGGCTATTTTTCTGATTCCTCAGTGAGGACCCTCAGCAGTTAGGAAAAAAGTGCAGGTAAAACATTTCCACTTCTAAAATATAGTTTTATGCTGGCACTAGACTCTTGAGTTGGCCTTAGGTCTTACCGTCTGTGATTAGGAAGGAAACTTGTTTTACATGCACTAAAATGCCTAAGGTGAAGTTGTTACTCTTCCTCCACTTCCCCACCATGAAGCTGCTTTTATTCCAATTAAAATGTCTTTGGGTTTTCAGAAATATTTAACACTTTTTACTTGCTTTTCTTTTTCCTTATGAATAGTAGCAGAGCCCAGCACCCCTGAGGAGAAGGTGAACCTGTATTTGATAGAGAGCTCTTAGCTATTGGGTGGTGAAGTGTGAACTCGTCTTGTCTCACTAAGGAACCTGACAGAGTCAACATCTCATTTTCCTCCCTGTAGCGATCATTGTAAGACAAAATGATTTTTGAAGTCTTGGGAAAGAAAAATTCCCATTAGAGTAGGTATTACTGATTTTATCATTTATGACCTCATAAGTCACTGCTGATAGACATTTTACCAGCCAATAGGAACATTCCTAGCTCATTTAAGAGAAAGTGGACTTAAGAAAATGTCTGTCATGGAGCAAAACCATAGGCTCAGAGGATTTGATATTGTTTATTTCTCTTAGAACTCATTCATTATGTTTCCCATTCTTTTTGGATTTCAGAGGCTTATTTCAAAAATTAACAGTTGAACGCTGATCCGTTCTAAAGCAAACACATGGTACATCTGGTGGATTGTACATCTGTCCTCAGACAATAGTGGGCAATTGGACATTCTCCAAGAGCGCATTATGCTATAGGCAGTGCTTTGTCTTGTGTCTTACTAGAGATTTCAGACTCTCCCATTTTTGTAGCAGTGTCTTCATTTAGAGATGTTTCTTTTAACTTTCCCCTTAGCATCCTTCAGGAAATTTTATCCGTGTTATTATATGAACACAGACTATACAATGAAAATCTGGTATGAAGCCAGAAACCTGTAGTTGATTCAAATAGCTGATCGTAAAGTTACTCCCCCGCAGAACCATTTGAAGGTTCAGGGCTCAAGTCTGCAGTATCTATAAAGACAGAGATTGGAGAAGACTAAATGATTATATAATGATGATTAAACACCAAAGTCTTTCCCTAATAAAGAAATGAGGTATGACCTAATTACTACTGTTTGCTAGTAAAGATCGATGCATTTATCATTTTACTCTCTGTAATGGTTAAAGCCTTTTTTCCCAATTTTTAATAAATTGGAACTTTTGAAATATTTTCAAACTTTTAAGTTTAAGGAAAAGGCCTCTTCACTTACTGGAGGTGAAGTAGTCACAATTAAATTATGATGACCTGAGAAGTTATTCTACCACAATTAGCTATATGCTTTTAGCCCACCTCAGTACAACGTAAAATGCTAAAAGTTTAGTTTGTCAAAGTTCAGTCTTTTTCACTGAGAAGTTAGCAGTTGTGGCTGGAGTGCACCAAAAGCGTTCACATTATTGACCAGGTTGGCTCAGTTGATGAGGTAACCCATGAAGCCACTGAAATTTGGTCATGCTTCGTCAAGCATCTGGCTGTATTTTTAATCTCCACTTCCATTCTTCCTCCTCAGTCTCCTTCTGAAGAATGTAACGCAAGAGATGCTTCACATGGTCAGTGTGACATGAAAGAGATGGGAGCCTGACCTCCAAACTGGTGGCCTAGACATAGAATGGTTTAGGTTGGAGAGGACCTTAAAGATCATCTACTTCCAACGTCCCTGACACGGGCAGGGACACCTCCCACTAGACCAGGTTGCTCAAAGCCCCATCCAGCCTGGCCTTGAACACCTCCAGGGATGGGGCATCCACAGCTTCTCTGGGCAACCTGTTCCAGTGTCTCACCACCCTCACAGCGAAGAATTTCTTCTTGATATCTAACCTAAATCTCCCCTCTTTCAGTTTAAAATTGTTACCCCTTGTCCTGTCGCTACACTCCCTTGTAAAACAACCCGTTCCACCTTTCTCGTAAGCACCCTTTAGGTACTGGAAGGCTGCTAAAAGTTGTCCCCGGAGTCTTCTCTTCTCCAGGCCGAACAGCTCCAACTCTTTCAGCCTGTCTTCAAAGGAGAGGTGCTCTAACCCTCTGATCATCTTTGTGGCCCTCCGCTGGACCCCTTTCTAACAGGTCCATATCCTTGTTATGTTGGGGCCTCCAGAGCTGAACACAGTACTCCAAGTGGGGTCTCGTGAGAGCAGAAGGACAGAATCACCTCCCTTGACCTGATGGCCACACTGCTTTTGATGCAGCCCAGGATGCGACTGGTCTTCTGGGCTGCAAGCACACACTGCTGGGTCATGTTGAGTTTCTTCCACAGACTCTTTCTCCTTGCAAACATCTTCTTCTTCCCCCTTTTCACTTAGGCTAAAAACAAGGGAAAAGGCCAAACTTTTGTAGGTCTCTGCGTCTGTCAGACACATACACAAGGGGACAGTGAGGCTATATCCTTTAGAACATGCAATGAAAAAGAAAAAAAGGCATCTATTTTCAAGATAATTGATTTTCATACATTCTAAATGTATAGTCTGTAAAGGGCTGACTTAGCATGTTATAGAATATTAACCATTTTCCCTCAACCCCATCCTCCAGTTCTGATTATATTTTGCATGTAGAATTGAGTATTCAGTTAGGCGCAAAGCTATGGAAGCAAATTTTCCTGATTCTAATTGCACTGCTTGCTTCAGTTCCCCTTGTAATAGTATTTAGATTCATTTGAACATGCAGTTTATCCTGCATGTTTAACATAAACTCCCTGAAAATTTAGCTCCATATATATATACATATCAGTATTTGCTGAGTTTTGCAATGATCAAATTCTTGAGTCTAAAATGCCAGCAAGGACGAAAGAAGTAATTATGTAATTTATGTTTGCTAGCATCTTTGTATTTATTTTATTTTGTAAGAAAACCAAGGCAACAAGCAATTCAAGGGAAAAGAGCATTGCAGTAACAGAGAAAAGGAAGTCACTGATGAAAGTTTAGAACCAAATTTCAAATATAGTACACAATAAAATATTTTAGATCACTTTTTCCTTTTCCTTCAAAAGCTATAAAGTCAGAGAAGCCTGACACTCAGAAAAATTCAAAAGGCATTAATGCAGTTAAGTACCTCCTGCACAGGGTCTAGGAGTACTCATTTCTTATCATACGCAGTTTTTGCTTTGTATAAAACCCAATAATTCTAGCAGAAAAATAGTGCTATTGAGTAGTGCTGTTATTTCACTGTTATGACCCACATCTTCTGGATAAACCTTGACGGCTACTGTAAAACGGTCTGAAATGAAGTGTATTAACTCCTGGTGCCCGCGTAAATTTTCTGGTAATTACTAAGGGATGCCGCTTTCTGCGCTTGCTTCCCCAGAAGGGCTGGGAGGAGAGTAGCCAGAGCTGCCGGCAGCGACTTGGAGCCATGGGATGCTGCCGCAGCCCCTGCTCCTGCCTCCCCTCTCTCCTCCCTGGGGGAGATGCGGCCGCCACAGCGTGTAGCCCAGGCGCGAGTTTACAGCTGCTTTGTGTGACCAGGGCGACGTGGGGCAGGCAGAGCATTCCTGTGAATCTGGCCAATGCCCTTTTTATAGGGTGAAATCCTATCCTTGTGAAATCAACGGGATATTTGCCACCACAGGGCCAGGGTTTCTCCCAGAAGTTCCTCATTGTAATCTGAGAAAGGCAGGCAGGCAGGCATCACTGGGAGTGTAGAAAAAAAATTCCTTGTCTTGCTAGGTTTCTTTCCAGTTTGTTTCTGCTAGGCCCAGTTTTCCACCGCCTTGTATGTGAAGTTTAATTTTTCACTGTGCTTGAGGCCTGGCAGCCTGGGAATTAGTTAGGACTACCTGCTCTCCTTTTTCCCCCTAGGCACCGGCTAAGATTGCAGTAGGTAGCCTTTGACTCCCGAAGGCTGCGTAACAGGGGGGCTGACTGTAACCAGCACTTCACCGCCTGTTTTTCCTTGCCCAAATCCTTTCCTCCGCGCTTGGCTATTCGTTTGCAGGGGGAGCGTGGTACCCGAGGGCTCTTCCCTCCCTCCTTTCCCTGGCGATGGTGCTTCGCTCCCCCGTGGTGCAAGTGAGATGGCTGCAGGAGAGGCGGGCGATCAAGGAAAAAAGGACAGGGTTTTCAAGCCCAGCGAAGCACATCTGTTGTTTCTCAGATTAGAATTGAGCCCATAATAGTTGTCTGACAATTTGCAAGTTGCATTTATAAATCTGCCCTTGCAAGAGGCTGAGTTATAAACGCACTGTGCAATTTATAGAACCTGCCAGCAAATCTTAACTGCAAGCTCTTGATTTATGTACTATCCTTTTAACCAGTGATTTTTAGTTTGGTTTTTACTTAAGTATTTCAGTACGCGGTAAGTCAGAGAAAAAATTTCCATATCCTAAACAGGATTAACAAATCTTAAATCAGATCTGTAAGTCCTACAACAGATTTACAAATCATAGCAATAAATCCAAAATAAAACCTGGTCTTCTTTTTTTTCCCTTGGCTTTCAAATCCCGATTTTGCAGCTGGTTGGTAAGGATGTGATTTATAAAGCAAGAATTTAAAGCTCAACTGTCAGCATGATCAGCTCTGAGAGGTCTGGCTCTCACATCTTATCTGAGCGCTTTGATTTACAAGCTGTAGTCAGGCTCTCTCTATCACGGATTTTCTCCTGAAACTCGGAGTTGTTTATTATGAGATCTACAAAAGGTTAAACTCTCTGTATGCCACAGTTTGACTGGCCTGGCAGCGTTATGGAAAAGGTGATACCTAATCAGATTGCAGCTGGCAAAAGTGCCCTGCATAACATTTGGTTGTCAGAGAAAACAAACAGCAGCTGAGCAATAAATTCTTGAAATGTTAATAAGCTGAGGTCCCCGACTCTTTCCTCTTGCGTGTATCTGTGAGGCACCACGCACACCTTCAACAGCTACAAGAATAGAGGTGTAGGTCCTCATGCTGCTTTGCACTTGTTCAAGTCCTATTAAAGGTAAGATTAAACATAGGTTACACGCTTTACTGAGTAGGGATGGACTTAAACACGTGCTTCAACTTGTATTTTAGTACCCTGCTGAACTGGATTGTAGCTGATTCTTTTTCAGATCTGAGATCAGATTTTCTTTCTAAATCATGTCAATACCTGGCACTGAAGATTCATACAAATAAAAATGCCAGACAATTAAAACTGCGTAATTACAGAATGCATTCTGGAGACTGAAATCAATATAATAACCTGCGTCCTTCCAAGGAAAAAAAACAGCCAACAACAATGAAAAGCAGCTTCAGTGACACGAGAATATTTAATTTACAGAATATTTATGTGAATTTGTTTCTACTTGACAGATTAGCTCCCACTAATCAGATAAGTAATTTAAAAATCACTTTCTATACTCTAGAGTGATCATTTCAAGGGCCCATTTTTTCTTTATCAATAACCAAGCTTTTCTTTATCTCATCTAATATGTTTTCCTTCTACCTCCTCTTCACCTCCCCTTTATTGATTTAATATCGAGAATCTTTTCACATTAAAGAACTTGGCAAACAGTGCATAAGAAGCCTGGGTCCCCGCTACTGTTTGGATTCGCTTGCTGACGTGTGTGTACAGCACCCTGTAGCTCAGAGGTTGCTTTCATTAACGTCTGTTGTCGAGGTTCTGGGCATCTGCAGCCAGATGACAGAGTGGCAACCAAGTTATAACGCAACCTCCAGACCCATGTTAGTATTCCTGTCTTTTTAACAAAGTTAATCAGTATTTGCCTAAACTCAAATGCAAATGCTTGGTTGTGCTTTAGGGGTTCAAAAAATGTGTGTGTTTAAGATAATATATTAGGTGTTGGAAAATAAGTGAGCCTATAAAACTAAATTGGAAGCTGATTTAATAGTGTAAAAGGAGATTATTTTAGATTTCTGAATTATCTACCTAATATGATTATTTTGCCTAGTTTTGAAGCAGTTATTGCCTCCCGTTAAAATTTAATTAGGACCAGCAATTTTACACACAGATGTATTTGTAACAAGTAAGCATGTACCTGCCAAACCCAAATGATACTAGCTGCAGCTGTCAGAAAGGTGTTTAATTGGGGCCGAATGTCGTTGGGTTATTACTTGATTAGTCTAATATTCCCTCCAAGGCACAAAATGGGCTGGGGGATAGCCAGTCAATGCTGCTCTGTACTCTGGCCTCATTACTCCCAGTGCTGCTTAGGACTTTCAGGCTAAGTTCAAGAAAAACCTGACGTGTTGCAGCAGAACCCATGCAAAACCAGGAAGTCCACCACCATTTTCCAGTAAATTCAGTGAAACTCCTTAAAAATTGGGCGGGATGGTTCTGGTGCAGCTAAGCATCTAACTTTTAGCATGATAAACACTGTGATTTGACAGACGGCTACCTGGATTTGAAGAGATGAGATCCGATGTGCTGGTGCCTACTGATTACACAGTGATTATTCAAATCCTTGTTTGTTGTTGGGAGCTGTTTACCGAACACAGCAGCCCATCAAGAAGAGACTTCCCAATCTGAACAAATAAAGCACGTAATCCTAATAGCAAACAAAGTGTTACAGAAATAATGAAAAACTCCAAGGAGGGTGCAGGGGCTGGAGCGTGGATGAGTAACTTTGTCAGCTCGTGAATCCCTCACTAGCGCCTGTCAGTAAATTTTCAGGGACCAAGCAACTTCATGTCAGGGCAGCAGGTTGTACTGATAACATGATATTACGTTAAGATAAACATAATTACAGTCATGGGTCTGTGTCTTTTTTTTAAAAAAAAAAACAACTAATTATGACAGCAGTATGGTTTTAATAATGTGTGAACTGTTCCAGAATAAATAAGTATCTATTACTGCACAGGAAAACTGTTTTTTACTTTACTTGTGCTTGGTTTTACCCAAGCATACCAAAACTACCTCAGGAAGAGCTATAGGATTTGATATGATGAAAAGGAAAACAAGAAATCAACAATTCACTTTGTGGATTCTGTGGCTTTAACAAATCAGAAGACAACTCATATATAAAATGGCATAAATATATTTACTCTTCTACCCTGGAGTAATGGGCACTGAAATCTACTCAGATAAAGCTTATGTAGATCTGGGAAATTATGAAGTAGAATAGAAGTCTTGGTTTTATTATTGCAGTTGGCATACATGCATACCTAAAGGGGTGCTTGGTTTTTCTCAACTACAGGTCAAAATTTTCTAGATTTCCTTGAAAATCCTTCCCTGGGTAAAGTGAAAACCCTGGAGATTTTGTATGAGCAAGGGCGCAGTAAAAAATTTGAAGTGAAAGGACTTTTCTGCATTGTCCTGCACTGAGCTGCAGGAGGACCAGAGCATCCCTGGGACCTTACGTGAAGTGCTGACGTGTGGTATCCAGGAGTGCTGGTTTAGGCCATGTTACTGAACTTGAGGATGGACTTTTTATGATCTGAGTATAACATGTCATTTGAATGGCCCAGAATTTGATTTCACGACTGTATGCTGGGATTAATCCCAAATAATATCAGAGTAAACAGGTATGGATTCAGGTCTATGATGTAGGGCTTATCAAAATGTTTCTCTACTTTTCTTGGAAATTTCTATTTTTTCCTTTAAAAACATGAAAATCCTTGACTGAAAACAAGAAAGCAAAATATTTATTTCAAGTTGTTCCAATGTGATTTACAATGTCTCAGATTATTTAACCAAACCAAAAGGTTTCATTTTGGGACGATTTGATGTTGAAAAGTGTAGTTTTAAATTTTATAATTTTTTTTAGCTGTAGTTTACTGGGGCACCGCTGCAATTTTCTCATCATTTGAAGCACAAATAACTCAAGACTTGCTGTCCTCAATGGGTCAGCCCTCCCTGCCTGTACTGCAGCATGGTTTACTTCAGGGACTTGTCGTTGTACAAAATGGGACCTGTTGTTGGAAAGCAGTTCAGAGGAAGAGGGTTGCTTTGAGAAAATGGGGGTGTGTAGATCCTAAAATACAGTTCTTACGAAGCGTTATGACAGCTTACAAGGATGAGATTGAATGTTGAACTTAGCAGAAGTGAAGCATTTGCTTATAGGACTGCTGAGAGGTTTTGCTTCAGTTGAATGACATATGTTCATATTTCCCTGCAAAACTCTTCAGCCTTTTGCTAAACTAGTTTTTCTTTCTCTTGCTTTCATGTTTGTGGCCTTTTTTTCCCAAAAAGAAATCGAAATTATATGTGGAAATAAGACATTACTATTGGCAAATAATATTTTGAGAACCCTCCTTCCCACACATGCATTCATTTTTGAGGCAAAAAAAAATATAATGTTTTGGTCTATTCTTTCCATCATCCTAATGCACAGTTTTGCAGCTGTATTCATGCACAAGGATGTGCAAATATAAACAGCCCTACTTGGCTGATTTACTCAAAGAGGTTCCAAGCATTAAAGATAAGCCATTGCATTTTACTCTCTGTTATAAAACACTAACGACCTTTTCTCAGAGAGATGGGCAAATGTGTTTTGTGTTTAACTTTTGAGGTTTTCAGCTTGTTCTGGAAAGGAAATACTTGAACAATAAGCTGTTGCTGTCTGTTCTCAGCTCTTCCCAACCCTACCTCCACACTCTCGCTAAGAAAGAAGTGAGGGGAAAAAAGAAAGCTCTCTTTCTGGGTAGCTGGAAGATGCAAAGGCTCCATAGTGAGACAAGAGAATAGCAATCCTCCATGCTATCTTCTCTGTGTGAGAAGAACAAAGACTGTTTTCCTGGCCCTTTGCCTTGCCTCCCCCTCTTCTCCCTTGGTGGTGGAAATCATCCAGCTCTCACGTCCCAGCAGTCCCTGGCAGTGGGGAGGAACTGCTCTGACTCCTCTCTGTGTTAAGTCCCCTGTGAATTGGTCTCAGATTTGATAGGGATTCTCTGTTTCTCAGAAAAAAATGAAGGCTATTGGAGCGAGTTTGCAAATGTGCTGGCTTACAGAGTTTAAAATCACTCTTAACCTTTCACAGAAGTCCCGAAGAAGAAAGGAAGGCAACCTTTTACAAAATGATACAACTCTTAACAGCTCCTTCGATGAGTGCTCATATCAGAAGAGATTTAAAGCAAAGAAGAAAGAGACTCCTGATGGGATAAACTTTTTCTTATGTCTTGGTATTACAGGCCAGGCTTTGCTTTTTAACAATGAAAAAGAAGTCGGAGCAGGTATTGACTTCACAATGATGCAGATTAGGTTTGTGTACTCATGCAGACATAAATGAGAATTCAAAGCCAGACACCAGACACCATCTCACAGAGGGAAGAAATGGAAAATTAAACCTCTCATTATTGCATTGGAAATTATAGGATTATATCTATCACCCATAGCATATGACAAATGTAACCAGCTTTGCTGAGTGGATTTGCAAGACTCTTTGGAAACTAGAAATTTAGAAATACTAGTTAAAGAAAGAAATAGCAATTGCAAGTTGATTTTGTCTTTGTGATATAAATATAACCTATAGCTTTCTTAAAAGGACAACTGTCTCTTCAGCCTCATCTGCTTTTTAAGTCAGATTTCACTGTAGACTAAAGGAGCAGCTTAATGAAGACCATATCCTTAAACATCTGCATCCATTCGATCAGTAGATCAAATCACTGCTTCCCCTAGGTGTATTTGACCTGACCCTATTGTTACTGGCTTCACTTGCAGCAGGGATTTAATTAATTTTAAAGTGTTTAATTTTCAATTCTTAATACTCATCAATGCTGTCAGATTATTTAATAACCATTTAATATTAAACTAATTCAACAGGGTGATGTTTAAAACTGGGAAAGTTCTGCTTTTTTTTTTTTTTTCTACTACTATCATAAGTTGTCCTGAAAAAAACAGAAGATGATATAGGAAAGAAATAAACCCGATAGTGGCATTTAGAGTTTAGCAGCGAGCAGCACACAAGCTGTCAAATATCTGTCTTTGACTTCTTGACACAATAAAAAAAAAACCTTAAAGATTTTTTTCTGCTGGCACTCACAAATATCCTGGAGTTAATGTGTGTATCTGAGGAAGAGAAGAACTTGACCTAAGTGGTTACTTTTACCAGTTTGGCTTCTTATCCATTACAAACATGAGTGCTTCCAAACGTGATGGGCCATGGAATATAGCCATGTCCAGGCGGGGCCGGTGCGTTCAGGTTTCTCAGGCATCTGTGATCAGTGAATGGAAGGAATTGTTAAACCGTGCTATATAAGAACAAAAGCCCCAGTGAAGTATTCCCTTACTTAGAAGCAGCTTTCTGTTTCAATCTCCTTATTCAATTACATCACAGGATAATATGCAGGAGACATTGAGCCAGAATCACTTTAATCAAATAAAGAAACTGAAAAGGACTTCTACCCTTGGTATTATTTTATTGAGACTAATATTGTTATTGTCTACAGTGTCCATATCAGAGAATCTGGATTGATTTAATCATTTCAGGCAAGGTTACAGAGAGTATCCTCAGTACGTGTCCATCAGCATATCTTTATGGAGACCAGTGTCCTCATCCTGATTTACATCAGCCCGGGGTTTACCTGGTAACTTCAGACCTCTGGGTGAGTTTCTGGATGAACTCTGACTGATTCACTATTCAGTAATCATGAAAGGGAGCACCGCTATTTGAAAAGATGTGGCATAGACTCTTTCCCATGTGAGAATTGGCAGCTTTTTACCAGGTGAGAGGTGGCAAGAGACTCTGTCATTGCCCTTACCCTCCGCGGTGGTGCTGGTGCCTCTGCTGCCAGCACAAGACTGGACCTGTTTCTGTGCTCAGGGAACACGGAGGGCTGCCAAGAGCTGATAACTGCCAAGGGTAAGTGATTACTAGGAATGCAATGAGGTAAGGAAAAGCTTCTTGGTTTTCCCCCTCCTCTAGTACACCCATATGTGGTCAACCACGAGCTGGACTGAGTACAATGTTTGAATCAAGCCAGATGCAATAACCCTTAAATCTGCCTGTGACAAGGTGAGAGGGAAAAAAGGACATGGTTGCTCCGGTTTGGCAGTGCCGGCTTGAGGGTTCCATGAAAAGTGCTGCATTTTTTTAAAAACATGAATGGACTGATTTAAGTCATGGCTGTAATTAGGCCTTTGGTGATCCTAATTAGGGGTTTGTCAGCTTAATGCAGAATGGCGTTTGAGAACATGTGCATAGGGTCTGAATGCCAAAACGCAGGGGCTTGATTTGTGTATTTGTGTTAACAAGCTGTGTGAGGGGATTTTCATCCACAACATGTCCTCTCAGTAAGCCATGGGCTCAGTAACAAAGATAAGGAAGGTGGCACGAACAGGGATATCTCACTCTTACTGCTCAGTCTTCTGTTGTTCGAAAGATTTCTGTTGTCACACCTGGCGAGAAATGATAGCACACACTTATTAAGCCACTGCGACATATCAACAGCAAAGGTGAGATTGAATCTGAACATTATCTGGCCAGAACTTCATCAGAAGAGGTGGCCAAGGGCCTCCATGTGCCAATTGCCTGTCAAGTGTCTGGCTGATGGTTGTAAATGGCAAACACATCCTCTGAAATACACATCAGTACTGGAACAATTTGCGAAGGGGAACAGGTCATGAATGACTTAACTGTCACTAATAGCAGTCTGTAATTATTACCTTGTTAGGCTGTGCTCCTTTAAAGCCACCCCCAGGGAGAAGCAACTAAGTCAAGGGCACATCTTGGACAGATCTCCCCCTGCAGATCTCTCTGTGGGAATACCCTTGTGTTTAGCCTTGCTGTTGAAATAATCAATTACGTTCATCTTCTAATTAATGAACTAGTATCCGTTTCATAGGACATGCTCATGCCGTAATTACCGCAATTGTGTTACCAGTAGAGCACTTGGGGAATGAACGTGTATGGAGTGCTGTTGAGCTTGAATTGTGGGGAGGCAAAGGTAGTGCTTTATCTGCTATGGAGTGGACACTTTTTTTGATGAGAAAATACACAATAATCTGATCAAAATGCCACTAATGAGACAGCATTTTTTTTTCTGTGCTTTCCTGTGCATTAACCACACCTTTCTCTTTTATGATCAAAATTTATTCAGGTTTTAGTTTAAAGATTTGTCTTATCTCAACTGCAGCAGAAAGTCTATTCTGTACAGTAGGAAAAGTCTCCAATGTGCTCTATGTGAAGAAAGAAAAAAACCTTCATTTTGCTTCCTTCTTTTTTTTATAATATGCTGTCAAACATTTTTGTGTATAAGGTTTCAAAATTCCATGGTATCTTGAAAATCTTTAATAAAAAGTATAATATCAATATTAAACATGTCTGAATAGAGGCTTTATGGGGAATGAACTAGATGGACAGTTTGATCACTTGGAAAGTGATACTTCCAATTGAAATGAGTTTACCTGATAATATTTCAGACCTTATATCAATTAAATTCTACATTGAAAATCAGAGGAAAAAAATATGTACATAAAACTTTATTAAAGCCAAGTAGCAGTGTCACAGTGAGTTACTGGGGCAGTTCTTTAACTGGTGTAAATTGGCCTGGCTCCACTGAATTATAAAAGGACCTAGTTCTTTATGTTCAGCCTTCCAGTGAATCTAAACATGACTCATACATACATACATGTACATGTACATATGCAATTTCTTGTATGTGTTTCTAGGGCTAGTTATGAAAATGGCTTTTTTACATTTCTCCCGGAATCTGAGAATAACATACAGATTTATTTCAGTGAATAAGAACATACAGCAATGAAAGGTAGTTGGGAAGATCATGTAAGGGGCTCTTTGTACATAGAAAGAAGTGATTAGACTTATTACACTTTTGTCAAACTGTGTGAAATTAAAAAAAAAAAGGAAAGGATTTGTTTTGTGGGTTTTTTTGTTTTGCTTTGTCACTTTCCCCCCATTCATTTCCTTGTTATCTTTTGAACACCTTAGACTTAGTTGAAAATTTGCGTTTCAGTTGGTTATACAACTGGTATTTATTTCTGTAACACCTCTTTGCTACTAATGATCTGATGGAGGAGTGTGGCTGTATGCTTAACAAATTAATGCTGTTATGTATATGATGACAGAAAATGTCTGCTTTATATAATTACAGTTTTAGACCAAACAAGAATAAAATTCCATTAATAATTTATGCATGTGAAAATCAAAGCAAGTTATCATATTCCATACTCCAGAACAGAGGCAGTATGTAATAATTTTCTAGAAATTAAAGTAACTATTTCTTGCTTTGGCTTCCTCATGCATTTGTGTGCCAAGTTTCAGCCTGAAGCAGATTTGAATTGCTGCATTATGAAACACTCAAAGTGGCTGTGATGAAGACCCTGACAAACTGAGGAGTACTGGTGTTGCCCAGTTACACTGCAAAAGCTGCCCACAAGAAGTTATATAAATCCTTATGCAGTGGACGTATGTCAGCTGCCAAATTCTGTATGTGCAGCTTATTCCAGAATTTTCTTCTCCAATGTTTCTTTATCTGTCAATAAAATCTCTCACTTGCCTTGTTGTGAGAGTATGAATATTGAATTCATGGATGGAAGTTTCCCAATGAAAATTTCTATGCTTTGGTGCAGCTGGCTGTACCAGTGCTTTGAACTAGTGTGTATGTGTGGATGTATCTTTGCTTCAGCAGCAGCACAGACCGTGATGGTGCGTTAGAAATCTGTGCTGGCTTGTGCTCTCCCTCTCCACCGCGGATCTATCAGGAAAAAAACTTCCTTATGAAGAGGCACGTGAAAACTCTGCATGGAGTTGTGATAAATTACAGATGCATGGTAAATTAAATTTATGATAGCTACCTTTGACCCCCTCCGATATGCTTTACTTATTAATCACTTCTCTTCTGGGATCACTTCTGCTGAACAGCTTCCAAGATTTCCACATTTTTAAAGTAGTCTGCTAGAGGTGTGCGTGAATATATGATGCTACTGAAAGAGGGAGGAGACATGAGTCGGAGGCCTCATCAAGGAGAAATGTTTCACTGGCTTGGAAAACTGAACGAGAATGGAGGAAGAGTAGGTAAGTTACAGCTCTGAGCAGCACTAGATTAATGACAGCACATTTCATTGGTGCTTCCTCATATTGACTATACTATGGCGGTGGTGTGTTCATACATGGACAAGTATCTAATCAGGATTAGGATACAATGACCAAATCTCTTTTCCTTTTTCATCCAATTTGGATTCAGATCTCGGATGATAAGTCAGTGAAGTCAACCTCTGTGCTACCCTCTCCCGTGTCCCCATTCTGACACTTTCACCCTCAACACAGCAGTTGTGAAAAGGGGTCCATATAGAATCACTCAAGTGTCAGCTCTGGGAAATTGTGCTCCTTCCTTTCATGAACCAGTGAAGATAAAAATATTATCCCACCACCATCCATTAAATGCATTCTCTATATATAGAGAATATATTAGAATGATACTACGGATATTGAATTTATCTTCATGAGATGGGGATGGTCTCATCAGTCATGAGTGTCACAACTAAGCAAAGACACAAGTGAATAATGAAGCCACCCTTATCGAGTACAGATGAATTCAATTTCCTCTGCACTATAATGTCATATTTGATTCAGTGAACTAGAACATCTACTTTTTATTTTTTAAGTTGCCCATGGGTTCTATCTTTTTCTCATTCTCCCTCTCTAAAGCTGTTCTTGCGATGCATCTTTCTGTTTTTATGCATCCTGCATGTCTTTTTCCTCTGTCTGACATAACAACTAAGTTGAATCATAAATGGCATACGCAAAATGAGAACACTTACCATGCCAGGTGCCTAAATTCCCTGTCCCTACTAGCATTTCTGGAGGACGTAATCCTGGGAGTTATGCTGACAACACTTCATGCACAGAAGTGCAGACCATGGATAAATGGGCTTGTTCTGGGATACCAGTAAGGCTATATTCTCTTAGAATCATAGAATTTTCTAGGTTGGAAGGGACCTTTAAGATCATCTAGTCCAACCACCAACCTAACTCCGATAAAAAACCATCACTAAACCATGTCACTCTTGTAAGTCTTGCAAAAGTGTGTAGGAGTAGCATGAAGGAACTAAGTGGCCTTGGTGTTAAGCAACCGTAACAGGTTGGAGAGAATAAAGCACATATGTACAACACTATGTAGAGGTAGGTTATACGCAGAAGAGTGCATGTAAAAACAAAGCAGGAGCAAAGACTGTAACGGCCTTTCTCTTACCAGGACACTTTTCAGTAGGTAGAGCTAATCGGAAAGCGTGCCAGAAATCTCTCCACCAAGTACCCACTGCCCTTTTCCCTAGAAAACGTGTTTACCGTGGGCTGCCTATCAGCCCGCCCAGTCAGCTGCTGTTTGGGGATGCTTTGGATGCACTGGGAACAAATGCCACCCGCACGGGCATCGGGCACTGCAAGAAGTGCACAGAGACGCATATTCGAACACATTTCCACCCCCGCTGTTGAAGTCGTGCCGAGATGCTGGCTACAGACAATATCCCAGTTGTTTTCAGCCAATTTAACCGTTCACATAATCCTACAAAATTGAGGTCTACCTCCTTAGACAGAAGAATGTGCCACTTAAGCTACCAAGGGCAGGGCATAGGGCTGTCCCTGGGAAGGGCTCCTCTCGGCTGGCACAGCACTCAGCGTGGTGGGGAGACAGCCTTGGGATGAAATCCCCAGAGGCTGCTGTAGTTTTTCCTCCTTTCAATATAAAGAATAAACATGAATGTGTGGCGTGAGCAATGCGGCTGCTGCATTGACTCTGAGCACGGTGCTGTTTTGTACCTAGCCTGTATATTCTGTATTGCTTAATACAGAAAGGGGCACATTAGCTCAATTTCAAGCTAATTATAGCGGTAGAAGATTCTGTGGGAATGCCTCTCCAGGTTTTACCAATAAACTCCTTAGAGAAACAAGGCAACGTATTCACATTATATTTACCTAATAGATGAGATTCAGTCTATTAGATGAGATATGAAGTAAATTAAATTCCATGGCAGGTGAACACCCTGAGGGTACTGTAGTTTATAACACTGTATTAATATTCTGTAAGACCACTGCATGAGCTTAGTACAGCTAACTTCAAAATTAGCTTTACTGGCCACCTGCAGAATTTTTTCTGGTTGCTTTCATAGTCAGTGCTGCAATCATAGATAATTTAACATAAATATTAAGTAAATAATTGGTTCAGAATATTTCAAGGTTAGGGACATAAATCTCACTTCCATTGCATGAATGCAAACCATAAAAATAGAAGGGGGTACTTAACCTGGCAATTTTAGTTTCCAATGAGCCATATTCCCTTCCATATTTTGAAAAATACAAAAGACCTAAACAAATTCTACAGAATGCTGTGACAGAAGGTGCAGAAGAATTATTGTGGAAAGCAGATGTTAATTCAGAGCTCTATGTGAAAAATGCTTAGGCTTATAAAATGATTGTAATGAGCACTAGTAAGGTTTTAGAGTGCATTTGTAGAGATTTAGTGGTATGAGTATAGACTGAAGGTTTCTTTGTTTTCTGAAAGGATGGTTTCTGAAGCTGAGCGCTGGCCGAGGTAATAAGAAAGAGGTAGTGGGTGTGACTCATTATGACATTTGTGGTAACGAGATGCTTTCTAATTAGCCTCCAGAAGCTTACAACTTGCAGGTTAGCCAGAAGTAATCATCACAGTAACTAGGTGGTCTCTTAGGTAGAAAAGCACATTTACATTTTGCTCTTTTTCTAATGCAGTTCTCTAGGGCCAGAGCTTGGGAAGGAGATGAACTGTTCTTGGATGTCAGACTTTTGGCTGTTTCCAAAAAATTCTTAGCAGTTCATAACAGTGATACCTGGGTAAAGGTCAGTCTTTTGTGTGTATTTTCCCAACATCAGCAGAACTTTCATTTGATATATATATTTTTAATGTACTGCTTGCATTTTTTTTCTGACTGTAGCATGTCTGTACATTCTTGTTTGTTGCCCTTGTTCCTAATTTGTCCTTAAGGGTAGGAGGAAGCTTGTATTTTAATCATAGCTTCAGAGAGAAAGTTGGTTTAATTAGCCTTCCATTGCTTTCCAAATATTTCTCAACACATTTCCTCTCTGGTATTGTTGTCAAATTGAAAGAGGTGGCTGAGGAAGGAGAGCTGCAGGTGTTCCTCACAGGCCAGACGATGCCTGTTAATGCAAAATTGATCTGAAGAAGTAATTTTATCAGCACTTGTCACAGAAAAATTGCAATCAGAGAATCTGTGTTCAGAGTTTGGCTCCATCGGCTTTTACCTGTTGCTTTATTACTACTATAGCAATTCCTTTTAGGTTTTGCAAGATTTTTCTGTGTTCTTTTTATTTGAGACCATTAAATATTGAATCTCAACAAACTAAGTCTCCTTTAAGTGATTCCATTAGAAGATATCTGCAGAGGATACCTGCTGGCTATTCCCCTACTGCAGCAGGGAAATCTGCAGATATAAAATTGGGATAGTAGGATCTCCCCCTGGGCTTTCTTTTCAAGAGCAAGTATGTGGAGGCATTGGCTTTGGTGGGGAAGTCCATGCTTTGAATCTTCTAGTCGTGGTAGTGAAATCCACCAGAGATAGCTGTTTAGATGGCATCTGAATATGTAGTAGCTTCCATAACTGTAGGGAATGTTGCTTAAGAGTAATTGAAATGGATTAAAAAGGGGTCAAAATCCACTGAGACCCTGACAAGGAATATGAGACTTCTTAGGCAGAAAGGTTTTCACTGTCTTTTCTCTGTCACACATGTAATGGATGTTCTTCTTCCTGTATGTCTAGAAGTGAGGACATGTCACTGTGAACTTTTAATCATTAAGTGATGTATTGATTTGGACATAATTCTCTCTCAAAAATGAAGTATGCTTGTGTGAGGATTGCGCTAAAAAAACTCCCACGTTTGGGAGTGTGAACAAAAATCAAGCTTGGAGCAGAAAGATAGAGGATAGAAAATGAAGGTAGAGAAGGACATAAAAAGAAGACAGGGATTATCTTGCTTATTCTGATCATTTTCCCTTCAGATTTATTGAAGTACTGAGGTGTGTCTTGATTACATTTTCCTGTGTCTGCTAACATTCCTGATTTTGCACTTTGATACTATGTGGGCTCACACCTACTATTAAACTTTCATGATTGAATAATTTCAGTAGGGAAAAGTCTGCTCTATTAAAGTGTGTAGACGTTCAATAGCTAAAGTCTAAGGCAGACATATGAGGTAATATATAGTGTAACTTTTTATATTCTCAATTCTTCTTACTACACCCTAGAGATATTGAGAGACAGTGGAGACAATGTGTAATGAATGACAGAAAATGTGTGTGAAAGCATTGTATGGTGAATAAATTAAAGCCTTTAGTCATAAGACCAATAATAGGAGAAGAGAGAAATTAAGAAGTATAAGCAAGGGAGACAAAATATCTAGCAGAACAAATGGATATAATAATTTTCAAACATGTCAGCTTGAATCAACGAAGGTAAACAATCGGAGTCTCAGTGCATGCCTGGACTAGGCAAGCTTTGCCACCGAGTACTGTAAAATGGAACGGAGTCATAAACTGTTGGAGAACAAAACAGGAGTATGTGTCTGACCATTTATAATCTTTTAATCAAACATGGAGCCCATAGCTGGAGTCTGGTAGCTTTGGAGACTACTTTGTCTGTGTATTCATAGACCATTCATAACGCAGTGAGCCATAAAATGCTCTCTCGCTTTCTTGCTTCAGTGGTTTCAACACCTTCCTCTGGGACAAATTTCTCTAATAACAAGAAGTAATTCAATTTTGCTCTTGCTCAGTCCTAAGCAAACAGATCTGGCTGTTGTGATTTACCAGATTTGTGGAGGTTGTGCAGGGAAGACAGTATAACAGTTGGAAGCTACCGGCTGCCCTATCAGAGTGTAAATTGACTGTTGCATGGGCTACCATGGATATTGATGGCTTAAAAGCCTGAAGGTATTGCTGTGCTTTGTGGCACGGTGGGATCTGGTGCCTGTCCCACCACACCTGCTGTAGGCAAGCCTGGGACATGGGAAGCCCTGGTTCTTGCTGTGGGAGACAGAGGCAGTGGCTGCCCATGGGGTTGGATGGTGTGGATATTTGTGGTGGTGGCAGCAGGAACGCGTTTTCGAAACCGGTGGAGGTGGTGCAGTGTAGAGATGGTGGCACTCTTCTGCTGTGCGTGGTGGGGAGGAAGCAAGGAAAGGGCTCTAGAGGGGCAGCACTTCTTCCCTGCAGCAGCCAGGGTGCCTTCCTCTCTTCCTCTCCCTCCCACCACCCCAGTGCTTATGAGCTTGCCCCTCTTCATTCCAACATTTGCATTTCTACCACAGACATAAGGCCAGTATTAGTGCAGTTCAGGGGACAACCTGTCTGCTTAAGTATTCACATACTCTTCTAGCTTGGATTTTATACACCCCTTTAAATTGACAAGTTGGGAAGTTAATTTAATTTGTCAAACTGTTGGGTTTGTGAAGAGTACCTTGAAATGTTTTCCTTATCCATTTCTTTAAGATCTTGTATTATAACTGTTTCAGAGAGAAAGGGTACTTGTCTGTTTTCACTAATAATGAGCACTTACTGACTTGTATTTATGTTGCTGCGGAGAGTACGCTCATAGTTATATCAGGGCTATGAAAATTGATTTAGAAATGGAATAAACTTTTATTCTACTGTATAAGAACAAAAATTGATATATTTGGGTTAGTTTAAAAAAGAAACAAGAAAAACCTCAAATGGACAGTTTCTCTTTGCGAAGTTTCTTGGGCCTTCCTCTGAAGCATCTGGCCCTTTTAGAAAGAGGATACCAAACAAGGCCACTGGTGAGATTTATCTTGTCAAGTCTTTTCTTTCTGTAGCTATTTTTCTGTCTAACCTACTAGTTTGAGGCTCATCTGCAGGCCACGTGGCACCAGAGCTCTAGTCCTACCTTGTACTGACTAGGGGTTTCCCTTCACGTGAGGGTTTGATGAAAAGCATCCTTACTGCTCCTGAGGATTTTCTGGTTGAAGACATTCTGAATGCTTCTCTGTTTTCACTGTTTCAGGTGCTTTTTTTTTTTTTTTTTTATTCCATAGCCGCTGCGTTCACCTAGCATTTTCCTATATTTTCCTTTTTTCTGCTCTAGATGGCAATGTAACACTTTTTCATCCACTGGGAGCCTCATGTTTCTGTAAAATTTGTATAAATCTAGTAAGCTAGCAATATATTTATCTTATTATGTGTGTACAGTACTAGCTGTAATGGCTCCCCTGCCACTCAGCCGTGACTCTCACCCCATCGCATGTATCCACCCTCCTTTCTCGTCTTCCTTCTGTCCTCATCTCACAGGCTCCATCTCCTGTTATTGCCACTCTTATCCCACCAGCTTAATTTTTTTGCCTGCATCAGATTAGGATAACTCTGCATGAGACAGCCTTGACTTATGTTTTCTTCACCCCTTTTGTGTCACTGGCCCAAATCTTGGCTTTCACACTCTTACATTTCCACCTCTTCCTTCATGCCCAAATTACTGATTTCATACCCATCCCCTCTTTGTGTGTGTCTCTCTCTCTTGGTGGCTTTTTTTTTTTTTTTTTTTCTGGAGCAAGAAGTTAATTTTATGAAAAGCTCAATCGTGGTGCACTAATAATGAAAAATTCTGAGTAGACTCTCCTCTTTTGCCTGTGAAGTAAAATGTGCTATACTGCCAGTCTGCACTCCTGAAATCAGGAACAGGCTAATAGCATATATTTTCAGTTATTTAAAGGCTGCTGCACTGCATCAGAATAATATCTACCTATTATTTTACCCTAAGAGTGGCCAATGGTGTATACTGAGGAAAGAGAATTAGAAATGTGATGTATAAATTCCCTTCAGGTGGCACTCAAGACTTTAAAGACTTCTTGAGCCAAAGGTTGCTGTGCATTGTTGTATCTAATTGTCTTTGATAGAAATTTCTTCCATGAATTGTGTAGTTTGTTCTGTAATTAAATCATGGAACATACATAAACAGACCTTAATTTTCAGATGCTTTAAATCTGTTTATTGATAATTAAATGTGGTGTCCCTAGTTCCTATGTTGTAAGGCATGGTGAATAATTGTTATCCTTATTTTTTGGGGGGAATAAGGTAAAGTGAACTG
The DNA here is from genome assembly GCF_964106895.1 of Numenius arquata. Taxonomy (NCBI): domain Eukaryota; kingdom Metazoa; phylum Chordata; class Aves; order Charadriiformes; family Scolopacidae; genus Numenius; species Numenius arquata. The sequence goes on from NC_133582.1 coordinate 7,201,991, forward strand.
TACACCGTGTAACAGAGTTATGTAATGATGCTGTCTGTTTTGTTCATTTTTCCTTTCCTATTAGTCCCCAGTGGTCCATTTCCTTTTTTAATCTGCCGCTGAGCGTGAAGCTGATGTTTTTGGGGATGAGTGCGAGATCCCTTTGTAAGGGGTAATAGCTAATTTGGAACGCATTGTTGTGTCTACATCGTGTGGTTATTTCCCTCTCCTGTTCTTTGCTTTGTATTTATTGACAGTAGATTTCATTTGGCGTGTTATTACCTGTTCACTTAGAAACACGATATCTCCTGCAGCTCTTCACAGTCAGCTTGCAAGTGGAGCAATTTTGAATAATCAGAAAACTTAGCTACCTCAATCATGAGGAGCATAAGCTTTAGCACAGAACATCACCAGTAATCTTCCTGAAATGTGAAAAATGACCATTTATTCTTACTGTTAATTTTATATCCCTTAACTAGTAATTAACCCTTTATGTCCTTGAGAGGACCTTCATTTATATCCCAGGAGAGCTTAGTTTGTGAGTCACACGTGGTGAACCTTGTAAGAGGGGGAGTTATCCTCTGGATTAGACTTTTCCATATGCTTTTTAACTCTTTCAGAGAACTCCAATGCATTTCCGGGGCATGACTTCCGTGGAAGTCATGCTGACTATCCCATTAAATTTGCCAATGTGTCACCTGAGCTGACTAGTATAATTTCAATCAATTACTGACCAAAAGTTTGTCACAAGTGCAAGAACTGTGTCCCCTCAGTTTTTGTGCTTGTGACAAACTTTAGATCCAGAAAATGGCTAAGACAAGGGAAGAAGTAATGAAGAGTTACAAAATTACTGCTTGAAAATGTGTAAGTGGAGAGTGGCTTGAATGAGAACCACCACAGAAATAGAAGCATCTGCTTAGGAAGAGACAGAAGGAGAAGAGCAAGAAAACAGTTTTTTATTCTTTTTGAAAGGTAAATTTAAATGCAGAGAAGGGTGGACACAGGCAGAAAAACCCAGCAGTGACAAAGCATAACAGGAAGTGCATCAAAAGCCACCTCTGCTAAATGGTGAGGTTACTGTTGACATCTAACAGGTGCATACACACCGAACCTGTGAATTAGATTGGATGTTGAAGGATAACTGTTACACAGCACAATGGGAACATAGGAACAAATTCAGAAAAGCCAAGGATAAGGGGCACCTGGCAAAAGATGCCAAGAGTAATAGGAAATCATTCCATGTATATGTAATTGGTAAGAGAAATACCAATAAAATAGGTGTCTTTCTTTTCTGTGCAGTAAAACTACTAGGAGAAGAGGGTGAGAAGGGTGAGAAGGCTTAGTGGGATGTGATGTTTTTGCATCAGTCTTTGCAGAAAAGACTGCTTTGAGGAACTTACAGCATAATTAATACCAATTTTAAAAGGAAGTAAAATTCAAGACTACAACGGGAAAGAACAAGTTGGAGAGTTCTTAGAAAATTTAGATGTCTTCAGGTGAATGGGGCTGACCAACATCATCATGGGATATTTAAAGAACTAGAAAATACTAGCACTTACGTTTAATATATGGAGGATAACCATAACACTGGTTATCACAGCAAGGAAGCACTGAAAAACTAGAAAAGGGCTTATGGAGGGTTTATATTTATAAAAGGGGAAAAAGAGTCCTTCATTTAAGTTCCAGAAAAATTCTAGAACAACTTGTGTTACATTCTCCTTGAAAGGATAAAAAGATGTTTAACAAACAAAAGGACTTAGCAGTAAAAAAAAATTAATAAATAACATCAAATAAATCCAGTATCTTTTTGTGATAACAATCCACATGGATAAGAGAGAAGCAAGAATACATCTCTTCTTTAGATAAACATGGTCAGCACAAAAGGTCAGAAGGGAGGAAGTGAAATTTGGTTTTAGCCAAATCTAGAGAATAACTTTTTGTCGTTATTGTCTAAATAGAAATATACGATCGTCATCAGAGTTGTTTGGGGTCTTTCTGGTCAGAGTTTATTCAGGACTTTACCAATGTCCTGAACTTGGTGTTGACATGAAGCTGGGAGGCAGCACAAACCCTCTGGAGGACAGAGTTGGAATTCAAAATTATCGCAGTGAACTGATGAAATGGTTTCTAATAAAAACCTGTAAATCAATAGGGATATTCAGTTAGGCAGTGATAATCACCTACACAAATATGGGATGGGAAACAACTGATTAAGCAACAGTCCTTCAGGAAAGAGTCTGCGAGTATAGTGATAACAACCTGAACATGAGTCAACAATGTCTTGCTGTTGCACAAGGACAAACTTCATAGTGAGAAGTATAAGCAAAAGGAAGTTTGCAAGTCATGTGACATAATCTTTTTGCTCTGCTCACCCTTGGTAAAGACACACTGGAGAACTATGGTTGGTCTAGAGTATCTCATTTCATGATAAATGTGGGATTATGACAACATGCTTTGAAGATACGAAAGCAAAGGAGCAAGAGAATAATTTGTTGTCTGTATTCAAGGGGTGGACAATAGGAATGAACTGCAGCAAGAAAGTTTAAGGTTAGGTGTTAGAGTTCCTAACATTAAGGAGACTGAATTGCTTGAAAAATGTGCTTTCCTAATGCTATAGAAGCTATATCATTGGAAGCTTTCTTACGACGTTTGTCAAGGTTGATGTTACATCTTACAGCTGACCCAGCCTTGAGGCAGGGGATGGACTGAGAACGTTTCCAACCCTGTTCACTGTTGCCTCTTGCTTTACCTCTTTTCCCTAGCTCCTCTGTTTTCCTCATTTATAAGCTGCCTGCTGTCTGCTTCAAGGCCCTCTCCTTCCTGTCCCAAGTTTATTTTTCTTGAATTTACCATGAAGAACTAATGAGGCCAATGTTAGACTTGGTCATCCCTCACTATTCTTCTAACTTTTCCAGGTCATTCACTAGTTTATTGAACAACATTGGTCCCAGCATTGATTTCTGAGGTACCTGTGCTGGCAAATTCTCCACCTTCTGGGAACGAATAATTTGTTTCAACCTGTTGTTTCCTGTCTTCCAAACCATTATTAATCCCTGAAAGCTCTTCCCTTTTATCTTGTGCCACCTTAATTGCTCTTCAGAACTGTTAATGAAGGATCTTATTTATAGCGTGTGGTTGGGTTTGGGTTTTTTGGGTTTTTTTTGAATGCATGCTGCAGTATACCTACTGGAACACTGCTTTCTCACTGTGTCCTTTGAATCTGTTTCATGAATTATAAAAAAGGTGTTGATTCTGTCCCAGTATTTTACAGTTATTCATGTGCCCACCTGTTCTAGCTTCTATTATATTTTATGCTAATTAGCAGGCAAATGAATTTTCTGGTATGTTAATCGGCCTCATTAGTCTGTAATTCCCAGAACTGCCTCTGTAGCCCCTTACAAAGCTTGGTCTGATATTTGTCTTTTCTCACTCTGCTGGAAAGTAATAGAGCTTGCAATAAGCAGAAAGGGATGTACTTTTGTTAGTTATTCTGCGATTTCACGGCTGAATTTCTTTAGAAATCTTTGTGAGTATGACCTGGCCCTGGGTGATGTACTGTTCATTTTTTTGGGTATGCTGTAAAATTTCCATTACTACTTCACCTTCCTGCTTAATCAGGTTCTCCATAAAAAAAAATTACTCCTGAAGACCACTCAGATTTCAACTTATGCTGATGAAAATAATTAATTTCTTATAATGCCATTACCTTTCTTGAGTATGCCTCTCACTCTGAGCATTGTTTTGCCTTAATGTCTAGTTAATTTTCTTAAAAAAAAAAAAAAAAGAAGTATATTTTTTACCCTTAGTATTGCGCTTCCCTCCCGATTGACCCTTGCAGCTAGCCTTCAGGGAATAATATCCAAAAATTAAAAATAAGTAGCCTAGAGAAAAGAATATGGATGCCTTTAATGGCATCCTCTGAGTAGCCACGACATTAACTACTTTATTTTTGCTAAAAGTTCAAAATCAATTAACATTAGTTAACCAGAACCAGGTAGCGTACTAGCACTTCTTGAAACAGTATTTATTTGTATATTGCTACGTCCCAGCAGGGTCCTAGGTTGCTAATGGGGCTTTCAGCCATTCTAATACTTTTACTGTTACTGCTTTTAATAATTCCAACAAGAAAGGTATGGAATTGCAGTTCTTCCAAAACCAGGTAATTGCCTTAAAAATATCTAAAAAGACATATGTAAAGAAAGACACAGACTTGTTAGAGCAGGTTCAGAGGAGGGCCACAAAAATGGTCAGAGGGCTGGAACCTCTCCTATGAAGAAAGGCTGAGAGAGTTGGAGTTCTTCAGCCTGGAGAAGAGAAGGCTCTGGGGAGACTTTTCAGTACTTAATGGGGATTATAAGAAAGAGAAAGTTTCTATTTATTTATTTGTTTTACCAGGACTTGTAGTGGTAAGACAAGGGGTAACAGTTTTAAACTGAAAGAGGAGATTTAGATTGGACATAAGGAAGAATTTTTTTATGATGAGGTTGATGAGACGCTGGAACAGGTTTCCCAGAGAAGCTGTGGATGCCCCATCCCAGGAAGCATTCAAGGTCAGGTTGTGTGAGGCTTTGAGCAACCTGATCTACTAAAAGATGTCCTTGCCCATGGCAGGGTGGTTGGACTATGTGATCTTTAAAGGTCCCTCGTACCCTAAAGTTTTCTGTGATTCTATGACTTCAGTTTGAACTTTTTCACCTGATTGATTAACATTATTCACATGCTGGTTTATATGTCCTACTTAAGTAGGCTGGCTGATCAAAAGCAGGACAAGCGTTTCAGGATTAGAGCAAATCTGTGATTTTTTTTTCATTGCTTTGCCCAAGAGAGAATGTTGTGAAGCTTCAGTGCTTTCGTGTACTAGCAGATAGTAGAGGATGGACCATTTGTGAATGGTGACAGCAACTTCCTTTAAAAAAGTGAACACTTGAATGCCCTGTGTCAAGTCTTATCCTGTGCAGTTTCTCCTAAACTAGTTCTTTCCATTTTCTTTAGCTTTTTTTTTACCATTTCTGCATTGCTAGATGTTATACCACCCTTCAAAGTAATATTTCAGCAGATTTATGCTGATACATTATTAAAGATAAATATTTCAAGTGATGCAAAGGTCCCTCAACTTCTTTTGAACTATATTTTTAATATCAAGGAAAGTTGATGTTTCAAATCATCCCTGATCTTAGGGCCCTAGGGCTTGCAAAACATCCCCAGTATTAATGAATGTAATCTGAGGAAAACATTTGTCAGAGGGAGCTGGGAATGGGACCATGAAAAACGTATTACGTAGACTGGAGCAAAATGGCTAGCCTTCTGATTATAAATCTAAAATATTAAAATAATGAATTCACAGAACCCCTATTAGACATCAAAGCTGGTGTCTTATTGGGGTATGCTTTTAATTTATATGCCCTCTTTCAGGCCAAAAGCAAACCTGATAAATTGAACAGTGAATTCCTAAGCTGATTGAAAAAACCTGACTCTGGATTGTTGTTGTCAATGGAAAGGAGACTGTGCAAGCTGAACTCCGCTCAAGTAGATGCCTGTGGTATAATTTAATGGCACATTTTCAAACCTTACAACTTTTAAATACAGAGCTAAACTTTAAAGCAGCAACTTAGTAGCCCTTATGCTCTTTGCTCTTTTATCTTATTTCAGTTTTCTTTGTTTCAAAAGTCTGCAGCAGGGGCAGCTGTAGGAAGGGAGAACTTAAGTGCTTTCAGTTGGCAAGAGCAACCAGTGTTAAAGCTAATAAACATGGTGTCTTTTTCCCCCCCTTTTTCCATAGGAGTGAGGAATGGACTGAAATTAATATGCAGGCAGCTTATAGTCTATATATTAGCCCCAACCAAGTCTCAGTTTAGGAATGTTTAAGTATGCTTCGTTACATAACCTTCTCTTTTCAATAAGTGAAAATCTTGTTATATTCCATGTAGAAACACATTATGATTCCAGAAATGACAGAAAAATATAGTGGATGAAGCATGTGAAATATCAGTAGTGAGCACACAGGATGAGAGAAGGTGAGTGATTACGGTGCTAATGTGAGATTTGGGAGAGCTGCTTTCAATTCCCTCCTCCACCACAGGCTGCCTCTCTGACCTGGAGCAAATTTGTCTCTCAGGTTTAAATGTGTTTAGGCATATAACTGCATCTGTTTAAACAAATACATTGCTAATGAAATGAATAGTAAGTTATTGACCAGTGCATTTGGTTCCTTAGGCTTCCACTTTTCCTCCGAAAAATTGGGGGTGATGTTGCTCCATTAGCTTAGAGTTGTGCTGGGAGCATAAATGGCTTGCTAAGCAATCAGGATGCTGATTGTCCATCCGTAGGAGGTGTCAGAATATCTCATATGATTATGCCCCTGTATGAATTCATGTTGAGTTCCCTTCTGATATTGTATTCAGTTCTGATCAACCTATCTCAAAAAGCCTATAGCAAACCCAAAGAAGGGCAATGGAAATAATCAAAGGTGTGTAATGGTTCCTGCACATGGAGAGGTGGAATAGACAAGTGTTCTTCATGCTGAACGAGAGGTGATGGAATGGGGATGAGATAGCAATCTATGCAGTTGTGAATTGGGAACAATTACTGAAAGTTTCTCACCGTATAAGTGCTGTAGACTTAGTTTTTTACCCAACATACAATTAAATTGCAGGACTCTCTTCCAAGGGGATTGTGGGTGACAAAAGTTTCAAAATACATAATAGAAAAAATTCTGGATGAAAAATCCATTCTCGATCATGGAACACAAAGAAATGACCTTGAGTTCAAGAAATTCTGTAGGCTCAGACTGCTTATCCTTATATATTTTGGGCACATTTGGTACTGACCACATCAGATGGCATTCTGAGATAGATGGACCTTTCATCTTGCCTGACAGCCATTCTTATGTTCTTCCTTTCTAAAGGGAAACAAATATAGACAAATATATTATTCTGTGCACATTGTTGTGTTTTGATTCAATGACAGATGGTAGGCATGGCCTTTGCTAAGAAAGCTGAGGGGAAAATGTTGAAAAGGTATTTTTGCATTTATGTTTTATCTCTTTCCCTGGAATGAGAAACAAAGATTCCCTTCGAAGAGCATGTTCTCCTTCAATGGCTGAATTTGTCTAGATAGGACCTTCAGAGTTTAGTATCAGTGAAGGTCAAACATAGTGACAACCATCTTAGCAATGGACCAGAGAATCAGCTGTGACAGCCTCCTGCCACGTGCTGTCTTTGCTCTAGATGGGAAGTAAACTACTGCTTTCACATGACAGCTTTTATCCTTCCCCTACCCTTGCCTAGTTACTTCTGGTTGATAAGAGAAGGCAGAGCCTGTTCATCAGTGGCTCTCGGTTGCACGTAACAGCCTGAGAGATCAGCAAAGCATCCCTATTTTTCCTGCCCAAGCCAGCTGGTGTGACAGTCACAGCAGTTAAAGAGGAAGTTACCCCTTTTGGAGACACTCAATAGCAAAGGGAGGAATGATTCAGTCTAACCCTGAGTGTTCTGAGCGTATTGCTCCTGAGGCAAACTGTGAACTTTTGGGGAAAGGCGGTTCACAGTTTTAATGTGGATCTCCCCATGGCAATGAGCAGCACCACCTACTAGCCACCAGTTGTCTCTCTCCTTACAAGAGAGAAAGGTATTCTATGATTATTATTATTTTCTTTTTTCCCGAGCAATCTTCCTTACAGAAACCCCATTTGTAGCAAGGCACTCTTCTAGGTGAACTGAAAGACATGCATATCTCTCTGTGAGGTTTATTAACAGTACTTACCATGTGGTAATAGGGCATACCCAGCAGCAAAACATAGCACTTTCCTCCCAGCAGGACTGGAAACCAGCTCCCAGGCTCGCCATAGCCCCGACAGTCCTGGGAGTGAGGAACTGAGATGAGACAGTTTATTTGCAAAACAGAGAGCTGTATCGCTAGCAATGAACTGAAGAACAAACAGAAGACTTTACACAAAAGTGACACTTGCTCTTTTCAAATTACAGCCATTGTATTTTTACTACAGATGAAAAACAAACAAGCTGCTCTGTCTTGTCTCTCCCAGCTTGCTTAGAGACTCAGCTCAGCTTGGCTGCATGTAGATCAATTTGTTTCAAAAGATCAGCATTTCCTTTTTAACCTTTTGAACTGTAAGTCCCCATAGGATCCTGATGCTTTCATCAATTATATATTTTCATTTTGTACTGGTAATCGATAGCACTTCAGAACACTAATGTCATACCATATCTTTGTCTTGGGCTAGTAAGTGAATAATAACTAAATAATGCATTTCAAACAAGAGAGCAAATGAATATTCTCCCTCCAGCACACAAAGAAACATGCAAAAAGAAATCACTGAACAATAGGACATTGATTTTTGTGGCTCCAAACTTTCCAGCTGCAGGCAGGAAAAAAACAGAATAGAGTTGTAGTGCATTATCTTACTCCTGAAGTTGCACTTGGCCATGAAACTTCAAAATGCCTCTCATTTTCCCAACATTACTGCTGGATAAAGGTTTGGTGCAGACCAGGGTAATGCTGAGAATTCACAGTGTTAGGAATATTTGTAAAACAAAAGAAATGCTTGAAATCCTAGCATTGTTGGCAGGGCCTTTTCAAACACTATGTGTTCTCAACAGACAGAGCTTTCAAACAATTGATATTTGGAAAACAAGGCTACATCTGTACTAGCAGACCCGAGAGGGTCGGGGAATAGCCTCAGACTCTGGTTTGCAATCATACATGCTGCTACATTGTTAGCACAGGTTTTGTCAGAATTTTGGCCGGCGCGAAGTAGTGCTCTCCCAAGCAGTGCCAGAGCGTACGTAGATTGGGAGTTAACGCTCTCGGCAAACAGCTTGAACATGAAATCCCTATTTTGGGTATGAGAACTTGGCTGTGCCGATCAGAACTACGCTGTGCCGGCTGGCCTCGGGGCCAAAGAGCAATCTATCTCTCATTTCATTTGCTAATGTAGACACAGTCAACGAGTATTAGCTGTATTTGATAATCTTGCCACCAGCAGCAGAAAGAGCATCCCGTGGCTCAAGTGTTGCGCTGGGACTGGAGAGATCCAGCTCTTAGACATTACACAGATTTTCAGTGTAACTTGAGGTTACGTAGTCCCTCGCTGCTTCTTGTTTCACTTATAAAACGGGGATAACAGAACTTTTCTACTTCAAGTACTGCGACGATGACATGTGGAAAGATGTGATGGATTGTAACTTATTTAATACAGCAAACACCTCTTACTAGAAGTGTCTAGAAAACTGGGGAGTTCATCTGACTGTGAAAAGTTTCCAGTTCTCTCCCTCTCTCCCCCCACTGTTTATTTCTCCAAATCAAACTGTTTAGCTCAAGCCCTGAGGCCTCTGGAGGCCTTGGAATCTGGCTGGGTTATTTTTGTCTTCTGTGAATTCAGCCCACCAGTGTACCAGAAAGGCTTGAACCCCTGCTTATAGTTTATCAAAATATGTTTTGAGCCTGAAATGTTTAGAAGAAGACGGGCATATGGCATTTTCCAAGTAAAGTTTGTGTCACTGGAAAATCTGGGACCAGCTGTTAGTGACTAGGTGATACAGTGCTGCACCATAATAATATTAACAACAACAACAGAAGAGAATAGTGAAAAACTATTAGTTGTATTTTCCACCATGATTCAGGACAGTACTTAAAATTACCCTTAATGTTAAGCACACTTAAGCACCTTACCCAAATATAAACTGATATAATCTGATTTTGGTTACAGTAGTGCATGATGCTACTATGTCCAGAATAAGATCCAAAACAAAGCAAATACTCACTGGGACAAGTTTCTCTCCCTAAATTGATTTTCTCCCAGTGGTAGCACTGCTGGAGATTCCCCCCTCTCAAATTTAATATACTGATTTTTATGCGCCCTGTGGTCTCTTGCAATACCCTGACATGTGTTCCTGATGCCAACCAAATTGTGTTCTCCTGTAGTAGTGGAATGAGCAAAGAACTTGCACTTGGGATATATTCTTATATACTAATGTATATCCAAGACCCTTTGGCTTGATTCCTTGTCATAGGACAAGAGGTCTCCATGTAGGAGGAGAGGCTGAAGACCTCTTCAAGAGGTCTTCAGCCTGGAGAAAAGGAGGCTGAGGGGAGACCTTATTGCTCTCTACAACTACCTGAAAGGAGGGTGTAGAGAGGTGGGGGTCGGTCTCTTCTCCCAAGCCACGGGCGACAGGACTAGAGGAAATGGCCTCAAGTTGCGCCAGGGGAGGTTCAGGCTGGATATTAGGAAAAATTTTTTCACTGAAAGGGTTATCAGACATTGGAATGGGCTGCCCAGGGAGGTGGTTGAGGCACCATCCCTGGAAGTGTTCAGAAGACAGGTTGACGTGGTGCTGGGAGGCATGGTTTAGTGATGGTGTTGCATTTTGTTGTTTTGTGGGTGTTTATTTTTGTCAGTTAGGTTGATGGTTGGACAAGATGATCTTGAAGGTCCCTTCCAACCTAGAAGATTCTGTGATTCTGTCTTCTTGCTTTACCTGGATATGCTTTGTCTGCTGACTTTGTAGCATTTCATTATTCTTTTACATTTCACGTTATGTTTTATGTTTCACTAACTGACCTAATTCTGAAAACATAAATGAAGGAATTTATATCTGTCTCCAGATATTTTAAAAGTGAATGGTTCAATTGATTCACCTAACCTGATTTTTCAAAATTTTTTTTTATCCAGAAGGTAAAATATAATTTTAACAACTGGTCAGTAACAAATGTCTGAAACTCTAGGAATGAAGAATGCTTTCTCTGATTCCGTGTGTTAAAATTTCTAAGATCTAGACAAATCCTTCTTCTTTTTTATGCTCAATAAAACATTTAGAACACAGAGTAGCATGTTCAATTTGGCTAGAAATCCTTTCTTTTCTAGCTTCTTGCACACTCTCTGTCAGTGTAAAAGACATAATTCTGTAATGAGTCTTTCTCAAGATTGCCCTTTAGCTTAAGAAAGTCCTCAGCTGCCGGAGGGCTTTCTGCCCCTAAAGATTTATTTGTTCCTCCTGTCGCCTCAGACCTGCATGCTAGCACAGGTGGGAATTGAAGCTTTCAGACTTTCCAGCCAAACTTTCTGTACAAAATCCATTAAGATTTCTGTGCAGGTGGGGGTAGAGAGAGGACCTGGTGAAGTGGATATGCTTCTTTCAATCTTGACTACAATACAATCAGATTTTTCCATTGATCTTTAAGTACAAAATGGCCCTTAAGCCGTGGGAATTCAACATATCTATTGAATTATCTTTCTATCTATCAACAGTAGAGACAATTTTTAGAAATATATATTCGCTTACTGTATCATTTTAATTATACTATTTGAGTATCTGACATACATCTTTGGTTTTCAGAAGTTGGGAGAAAATTCTGTCTTCACAGGCATATGCACAGTGAAATTACTTTTTTAGTCAGGAGTTAAATTTTATCCTCAACACTTCCATGCTCTCGGCTCATCCTACTGATGTTAATGAGGGTCTTTAACTTGAGTAGGAGTTTGATCAAGCCCTAAAGAAAGTTGGCATCAACTACAAAAACCAACAAAGGACCATTTCTACAGAGAAATAAAATCAAAATATCCCTCTTCAAGGACTAGAAAAGGCACTATGGAAACTTCAAGAAACCAGCTAAAAAAATGTAATTAAATATTTAACATTTGAAGCAATAGAAGTTTATACAGTTACAGATTATTTTAACTCTTATTTATTCTCTGTACAACAGAATTTAGCAAAAGTGATGCACCCATGTAGTTCTAAGTGAATAGCATCTTTCTTGTCAATTCTAATATTTTTTCCAACAATGTAACTTTCATGAGTTACAAGGCCAGAATGAGTAGAATATTCTGAAATTTCTTCTCCCCATTTAATTACAAAGTTCCCAAAAGACTAAAAAGTAACTTAATTCTCCAGGCTGCTCCAGGGCCCAGCTTTCCTGATCATTCACAGACGTTTGCACCTGGGGTAATCTCCGAAGCGAACCAATACTTTGTGGTCATATATAGGTGTGGGTTTAAGCATATTTTGCCTTCCAGGCACCATGGGTAAGACTGGAAAAGCTTTGGGTTTCTCCCCTCTGTGTAGAACTCTAGCACCCTCCTAGAAGGTCTTTTGGGCTTAGACCTCCCTGATCTCCCTCATGACACACCTTGGCATGCGTAGCATAGGCATCGTGCTATAAAACCTCGCGTCTGGCAAACCATAATGCGGCCCTCCCATGATTTCAGATATTTTGACCTGAAGAAGTAAACGCCAAAACAATAACATATCAGTGACACGTAAGCACTCTCTGGGGCTCATGGGAGGGCTGTGAGGACACCATGGAAAAGTACTACCTGTTAAAAATGCAAGTCAACAAGCTCCAGCAACAGCTGGGTGTGGAAAGCATGGATGATAACTAATAGGCTGCACCGCACCCAGGGGCCAGAGGTCTTTGCCTGGACTGGACTTCAAGTTTTCCAGATGGTGAATAATGGGCAGAACTGACAGATTGCATGAATTTTTGTTGATTTATTTATTTATTGTAATAATAAGGCAGTTCAATTTTTGGAGCTTGCTTAAGCATATATTTCCTTCACAAATTAATAGATGGTGGGTGTAAATGATGAGTAGGAAGCAGGTTTTTTTCCTTCTTGATGGTTTTCAAATTATTTTTTGTGTAAACAGGACCTGATTTTTCTTATAATATTTATGAGTGGAAAATAACAGAAAAGTCATTGTTTAAGAGGTGAAAAGGTACAAT